>NC_133028.1:30412500-31662500 GCF_048771995.1 Taeniopygia guttata | reverse complement strand
CTGTCTGTTGTCACAAACTGCCTCTGAAATCAAGCCTAGGTTGTAACTATTACTGTAACTCTATACAGCAAACTAAATGGGCATAGCTAACATGTATTTGGTCTGCACTACAGACTATTACACCTTTGTAGGTTTGCAACATGCCCAGCTCATTTTCCTGTAGGTGACACTATACTTCCCAATCAGCGTGATCAAAAACATCCAGCTTGTAAAAAGGTTGTGTGCAAGGTAAAATACCTTTTCTGCAGAGTCATATCGTTGTCACTTTTCACCCAAGTGACTTGGTGTCAGTGATCTCTAATGAAGCTGTCAGCTGGGACAATAGCTCACACAGTATTTCAGCACTCTAATTTCCTCTTCTTACAGAACAACAATAAAAAAAAATTGAGAGAGAGTTCTTTTCCCTATGTATCTTAATGCTTCTCAAACCCCATCCTACACAATTGGCATATATAATTTATTCCTACATGTACTGTACAAGAAACGAGCACAGCATAATATTCTTTCAAATACTGAGTCAGTTCTAGTTGTGCTACTCACAAGGTAAGAGTGACAACAAAGTTCCACTTTAAGAGGCAAGAGATGAAAAGTACCATCATTAAAAATAAATAAAGAAAATGGAACTGGTCTAAAGTTTTCCTTCTATGAATATACTGTGAGAGGAAAGAGGTTGCAGACAGAAACATTGTAACCAGTACCTTAATTCTGCTATAACATCTCCTTTCTACATAGTGTATGCAAACAGTGTGCTACCACAATAGTCAGAAATTTGTAGAATGTGCAGTAGGAGCCAAGCTACTGAGGAACTGATGGACTGATGTACTACTGTTTCTGGGTAGTTGCCTCCTTTTGGAGTTTATGAGCAATAGATACCAGTATAATATGGCTAATTAAAGGCTGAAGTATCCATGATTAATATCAGATGCACACACACTACAGCATGAAGGTAACCATGGTCTGTGGACATCTCTCTTTAGGTCAGCTGATAAAACTGGAAATAACGGAACAGCTTTGAGAACATACATCTGTTCTATTGTCTCAAAAATAATGTATGGGATTCTACATTTTCCTAGAAACCTTGTCTCACAGCTAATATCCCTGTGGCAGATCCTTAATAACTTTTTTTTACTTTATTAATCCATTTACTTAATCCTTGCTAATATGAAATGCTATTATAGAATAACAAGTTAGATTTTACCATTCCCACTACACTAAACCTCTATATAGTTTATCTTTGATGGGGGACAAAAGTTCCCATGTTATCCTTATTGGTTATATTCCCTCAGGCTCACAAACTATCTTCTGCTTCTAGTCAATGCAATTCTTTAAGTATACCAGTTTAAACCCAGTCAGCAAGTACATACCTCACCAGCCCACACCACATTAGGAGGGTGAAGAGAAAAAAAAAAAAAAAGAAAAACCTGAGAATTGAGATAAGAACAGTTTAATAACTAAAATAAAACGAATCTAATAACAATAAAATATAAGCACAGTGAAAAGGGAGACAAGAAAAAGAGAGGGAGACCAATGCCCAGTCTGCCCCTGACCAGCCATCAGAAGCTCCTGGCCAACTTCCCCCCAGTTTGTATCCTGAGCATGACATTCCATGGTATGGAATATCCCTTTGGCCAGTTCAGGTCAGCTGTCCTGGCCATTCTCCCTCACAGCTCCTTGTGCACTTTGTCACTGGCAGAGCTTGGGTGATGCCTTAGGATTTTAACATATATATTTTCATATATTTGAAATCCTGCAATTCTTTAGTATATTCTTTAAACTGCATATACAGTTTTAGCATATACAGTGCTAGCTACTGTCTTCACATTTTGGTCAGGCAAAATAATTCCTCTCTAGGTCTGGGTATCAAGGACACCTTACTGTCTCAGGCCCCAAAAAGTGTAAACAAAAATTAGTTGAGGGGGAGAGCAAACTTGGGGTAAAATTATTTCATTGCCTAAAGCTGTATTTGGAAGATTAATCCCAATATGCAAATGGACCGAACTTATAAAAGTGTGAAAACTCGTGACTCATTGTCCATTTAGGGTGAAGTCCCTGGGGGGGCTTCGTCTACCTGAAATGTACCTAAACGCCGTTCAATAAATACAACTGCTTTTTATTCCCTTAATTTTGTATGGCCTCTGTTTTTAGGTAAGCGCAAAAAGGCATCAGGGAAACTGAAAAGTCCTTGACTTGAGGTTAGCACTGCTTAGCAACAACCAAACATCAGTGTGTTATGAACATCATTCTCACACTGAATCCAAAACAAAGCACTGCACCAGCTACCAGGAAACAAACTATCTCCACCCCAGCTGAAACTAGGATATTATGTTATCCTCTGGTTAGTATTTATGGGACTGAGAATGAACACGAGGCTCAGTCTCCTGTACTTTTCTGATCTGTCTTAGTCCTACCTGTCTGGATAACACATGAGGGATGAGGGAGACAGATGACTGTGGAAAAGAGAAAACCATCACAAGCCAATGCAGAGCCAGTTTCAACTAGCTTTAGACCTTCAAGAATACTCCTTTCCAACCAAAGTAACATGATATTTGAAGGCATAGAATACATTTAATTTATAGCTCAATGAAATCCCAATTAAAATGTTAATTCAGTAAATGAAATGTCTTCATTGCCATTCTAATGATAGAATATAGGTTTTCCTAAATGTTTCTTTTAACTTCCATTTTTGTAGCCCTTATTTATAGACTAACCAGTATGAAAAAAAATTAAGGAAGATTTTTCCCTTCCTAAGAGAAAATGGGTGAGAAAGGTCCAGGAAAGTTAAAAACACTCTGAAATTATGTCTAAACTGAGACACCTAGGTGCAGGTTCAGACACCTGGCCTGGCTGCATTCTGAGATTAAATCATATGTCAATAGTCTATCAATGCATCTCCTTCCTCCATACTGTGCTTCCAGCAGGGAGACCAGAAAGGAACCACAACATATTCCAGACTCAGACTTGATATGGAGAAGCTGGAACTGTGACTCCAGGGCATGCTGAAACTCCTGCAAACTCTGTGATTAAGATATGGCTTCAACCTATCCCAATGGAGATTTCTTGATTTCTCCCCAGGTAAACTAGGTGCCAAAATGCAGTTGAGAAGGAGCCCTCTCTCCATGTGTAGGCAGGCACACTCACAAGAATAACTGCAGGAGTGAATGGTGGCTATCTCTGGTCAGGTCCTCTCAGCCCATTAAGCAACAGAGCTTCAAGGACATAAATCAAGCCAGCTACTGCAGATACATTCCTACCTTTCTGCCTTCCACAACAGGTGCCCCTCCACCCTGGAGAGGACAGCAGCCTATGGAAGGTGTAGGACAGAACAGAAGAAAACAGCAAGAGGGAAGGAAGAGCAGAGAGAAAACACTACATCCTAAGCATAGCCCCCTCCCCACTACACACTGCTCCATGGCTTCCTTGGTGAAGGAACCAAGTGTAACTCAGGTGGTGGTAGCAAAGAAAGGAGTCTGCAGTGGAGGAGTGAAGTTGATCCTGAGAAAGGTAGGGGAGAGAGTTCTTTTCCCTAAGTATCTTAATGTTTGTCTTTTTTCTTCCTAAATTAGTACATATATATATACGTGTATATATATATATATATATATATATATATATATATATATATATGCAATAAATTACATTAAATTTTCCCAAGCCAAGCTTGTTTCACCCACAATTGAAACTGGTAAGTGACCTCCCTGTGTTTAGTTCAACCTACAAACTTTCTCTTTCCTATTCCTCCTACTTTCTCCTGGCATCCCACTGAGTGAGTGGTTGGATTAGAGTTTGGCTGCTGGCTGGGGCCAATCCATTACATACTGGGAATCTTGGAAAAAGCCTGCAAGCAAGATTTGGTTTTATGGGAGGAAAGATGGGGGAGTGGCTGATGAAAGTGAAAATTATATCTCGGTCCTACACTGCGTTCCCAGTTACACTCTAGTTTTGCACTAGAGCAAACAAAATTACTCCATATTAATATACAAGTAAGCCAAGAGAAGCATGTGGCCTCTGGTTCTCACAATAAGACAAATAAAGGACTCTTACCTAAGCTATGGTATAAGGCCTATGGACTCTCTCCCACTTAACTGGGAAAAAATATTTTATATATATATATAGCTATATAATTATTTGTTTGGATCACATTCAAGTACAGAATTATGCCACAGGTCAAAAGCTTCCTGTATAAATATTAACTACTTCTATACAACAGGTTTAAACTTGATAATAGTCTTTGAAATGGCAAGATTTAGTGAATTCTGAAGGATGACTTCAGTAAAAAAAAAAGTGCTATAAAGAAAGCATTTCACCACTGAATGATCAGGTTCTATTCTTTCTATTGTGACAAACGCCAGGCCATAACTTTAGTTCCTAAAACTGCCTCCTCTCTTATTCTGAGTTTCTGATCTAACAGATTAATCTATTTTTCCTGCAATTAGGATAGAGCACAGCTGAGTCCACAGCAAGAGGAAGGAGGTAGGGTCCAGTGTTGTGCATCTCTGTGTGTTTTATTTTTTATTCTTTTGGTTTCTCAAAGGTTTGTGAGCTTTGCCAGATGGCCTTTATCCTCTGTCTCTCTTTACACCCTTACTGTAGAACAATCAGAGAATACTCCTGGAGCTAAGATATGCCACAGAAAATCATGCACTACTGAACCCATAATAACTGCAACACAGTCAGAGGGCTATACAATAAAGAAAAGGAGTGGAGTCATTGGCATAAGAGTAAGTGAGGAACAAGAGCCCACCCAAATGTATTCAAGGGTTATTTGGAACACGTTTGGAGACTGCCTTGGAGATACCATTCAGAAGGTCACATATATCTCATTAATCCAATATGACATGTATGTATGTATCTTGTGTGCAAATGTGAGGACAGATGAATTCAGCCCCAAAGCTTCCTGAAGCCAGAAGACAAGGACAGAGGAAAAGAAAGAGCGAAAGGTGATTGAATGGAATGGGAAAGAAGACGCAATCTCATCAGGCCTGCAGTACTTGGTTAGTTTGCTACCTGAAATTCAAGAAGGTACCCCATGTGGTTTCTGTACAGTGAACTTAGACTTCTAACTACCCTTGTGTGTATGCAAACTACATACACCCTTATCTGGTAAATAACTCAAGATAGATAACTGAGCGGTCCAATTCTTATGTGCACATACAGATGTTTGAGAAAGTGCTGGAATTTACTTCTCTGGATTTCATGGGTAGAATGTCTTTCTCCAGTCCCAGATTCCACAGGTTTTTCATTCACCTCAGAAATTACACTGGCTTCTGCCCTGCTACTGGCATGACAGTTTTGGGAACAGAGTTTTAATTTTTGAATGACAGAATATCATTATCTGGTCCAGTGCTTTTAAATTTTAAGTAAACTAATTCATAGCTATGCCTCTGGAGGGTGCATAGAGCTTCTACTAACCAATATCAGCATCTCAGAAGTACTTCAGACTATATATATGGCCTGTAAATTCTTCAAGTTCTCAAAGATATACTGAGTACATTTATTACCCTTTTCTGGAAATAACTAGCTTTTATTTAGAAGTCTGACATATTTCCCAGCCTTCAGAAAACACAAAGGTTTGTTATATAACTCTGCAGTCTTTCTTTTCAAATATGTAAATAGCATGTAAAGAGCAACTAGATTACAAACAGCATACATCCATGACAACAGCTAATTTTAAATGTAAACAGCACACTCTGTGCAAGAAATATGTCATAAAGGAGCACAGTTAAGAAATGAGATTCAGTCTGGAAATGTTATGTGAGCCTTTTAGATTAAAAATAATTCTAATCACAAATGAGAAATAAAATGCATATGCTGCATACCAAGAATCAAACCTGAGCATGAACTGGGGGTATCTGACATTTCCATCTTCATCAAGGGGGATTCTGTCAAGTAGCAGCTCAAACTCTTCATCAGTAATCTCCACACCAAACCTGAAACAAACAGGAGTTAGCAGCACTTGCTTGCGGAGTTCACATTTGGGTCAACAGTACCCACAATATCCTGAGCATATGGCTGCCATTAACTCTTTGTTACTGCTTTGGCCCTCAAGATCAAGAGCACCACGTGAATATCAGAGGTTAATCAGGGTTTTGATCGCTTCAGCTTTCTCAAAGAAAGAAATTCTACCCTAGAATCCTGGCATTGGTGGGACACAGAAATAGAAATACTAGCATATTGAACTGTGTGCAATTGTCTTCTATAAAAAGTTATTCATTACACTAAAACACTGGTATTGCTTTAACTAGTTTACTCTGAAAGGCTTTTCATTTGGACTGTTTAGCATGAAAGAAAATGTAGAGAAAAACTGTCTTTTTGGGAAACAGCTTCTTAGTGCTTTTGGAAAGCATTTCATAATGGCTTTAAAGATATTTTACATACAAATATTTAAAAGTGGCAGTGTTTATTCATCAGCAAGAAAGTATTTTCACCTCTTCAGAACAATCAAAACATAATCCTTGAAATACTGGCATAAACAGGAATGACTTAAGCAATAATAAAGAACAAGGCACTCATTCATCATTTTGCAAAGCTGATAAAATCAGCTGAATTTTGGAGGGATATATTTTCTTTTTGACAAGGCAATTGAAATGCATTTATACAAAATAAAGTATTTGTTTGTTATTTTAGTTTCATCATCATGCTTTCCCATTTTATGTAACTCAAGAAATCTTCCTGTGAGAGTGTAATTTGTCCTTAACTCCTTTTGGGGATTTCTGATTTAGATGCCTGGCACATGGAGAACAGCTCATTCTGTACAATCATTTACTCTGCTTTATTTCTGAGGAAGTCTGCTGAGGAGGGCAGATACAACTGGTTTTGCATTTGCCGTCAGCTGACAGTATCTTATTTTACTAGCTTTCAACTTCACTTATCTACCTATTATTAGACCTTATCACCTATTATTTAGACACATGCATTTAAAGAAGCTTTAGATTCAGTCAACACATATAAACCCACACAGAAATAATGCATATCTGCAGCATTTTTTAACTGTTGAAGAATATAAAACCTAACTTGGTCAGGGAATGTCAGTGTGAACAATTTTCCAGGAACCCATAACTATTTTGAGGTTACACACTGTTGCACAGGTCATTTGAAGACTAGCTATTTGCACATGTGATCAATGGGCAAAATCTGTTTGCTTACATGATCAGTTAGACAAAATCTCTGGATTGTTGCTATCTTCTAATCCTTGCCTCCATCAATTGCATCAAGGGGTGTCATACCAGAAAGGAGTTTAGATTGTATATAAGGCATAAGTAGTGGAAATCTCTGTTGAAAACCAAAAAGTTAGGTAAATTTGCCAACTTCTAGCTCTGAAACTAGAACAGATAGATTGTTTAGTCATTTTATTACTTCTCTGTGTGTAACCATAGTCAGAAAGAAAGCTAAAAAAGTTCTTCATAAAGTAACACATGAGATCCATGGAAGAAAAAGAATAGTACTTAGTGCAACATTTCAAGAACATGCCTTTTCATATTCATCATTAGTGTCTTCAAAAAGGAAGGGGAGCAACAAAGCCACAAACTGTTCAAAAAACAAAATTAAGCTCTTTGAACAGTGTTCTGGATTTAAAGACAAAGAATTGCTGTGATCTAAAAAATGGGAATAAGGAGGGGAACATAGGCTCATAATATTATCAATTTGTCCTCTCTTAGAATAAAATAAGTACCAAAGGGAGGCACTACTTCTCTCACAATGTCATTTGCCTCAGAACAACAATTTTTGTAAAGCACAGAAGTAGACAGAAATTCACACACAGATGATTTAGCACCTCTAGTTGCAAAGAAACAATCTTTCAATAATTCTTTAGATTCAGTTGTCTCTAGGCTCTGGCTTATACTATTTTTTCCTCTCCATAGCAAAAGATAGATCCTCTTATATAAGTTCCAATATAAGTCCATGAAAAAAATTACAGAAATTGGTTTGGGTTTTTTTTGTTTGTTTGTTTGTTTTTGGGGGTTTTTTTTTTTTTTTTTTTTTTTTTAGCAAAAGAGATTCTTGACACAAAATGAGAGAAAAATCTTCATTTCTGGAAACCAAATGAAAAAAAACCCAAACAACAAAGTGTCTTAACAGGCAAATGAGTAAGAATTTTCTTGGTGTTGGACCCAATATGACCATGATATGTTACTGAGAATATTTCTTGCTCTGTAGGCTCACTATAGTTCTGAGTAGCTGCTCATTTAATTTCACTTAAGGAAGCAATAATGATAATTCATTATTAGCTGGTAGGCTGAACTAGAGAGGCAGGTCTCTAACCTGGAGTGAACCAGGCCACTGAAGCAATCACAACAAGGGTTTCTGATCAGACTGCTTCCGCAAGAATGTCTCAAACTGCTCTCCATATCCAGCCAGATTAGGAGACCACAAAATAAAAGGTTTGTCTATGTTTAATGCTCAAGAAAGTTAATAAACTGTAAACTGCCAATATGGATAAATTTATAGTCACATGGAGAAGTTAAATATCTCTTTCCTGTAAATAATTTCCCATTCCCAGCATTAGCCTATAACTGTGATCTGTAATACCCAAGCAGGACAGCCAATCTCTGAAACCCCAGTCATGCACTTGACACTGTACAATACATTTTATGAGGAAAATACCACAATAATTTAAAACGCTAAATAAATGATGTCATTTCTATAAGAAGGGTGGGCCAGAATCATGTTCTCTTCAATACTTTGCTGTTCATCAGCCTTCAAACAGTTATAACTGAAGCATTGCTATTGATACACAACCCATCCCTGAATGTGGCTGGGGAAAACAGCAGCCTGGAAAGAACTCAGTGATTTCTGGGTGCCACATTCCTTCTTAGAAGATATCAGAAGTAATTGCAGTGTTGAAAGTCCCCAAGATTCCAAAATGCATCCAGAAGACAGAAGCTGATCCTGAAGGTGTGATCTGAAAGCATGTCTGTATATATTTAATTGCTAGGGTGGTCAATCCTACTGATACAGGAGAGGAATCAATGTACAGTCCTTGAGGGTTTTCTCTCCCTGCCATATATTGTGTCTGCAAGGTCAAAAAATACATAGGCTGGCCTAAGTTAGTGAAGCTGGGGGAAGGGAGGAACAAGGCTGCACCAACTTTGCATACTGACATTTTCTCCATTATTAAAATTCCAAAGACCTATTTTACATTACTGATCTCAGGATTTCTGGAAACATGCTGTGACTACATTACATCCATCGTGCTCACTGGTGTGGAAACTGAAAAAGCATTGAATGAAGAGAGTGTATGGCCTATACCATTTGTTATCCCAAACACTGATATTATACCTCTCATTCTTAACTTCCCCTCAAGCTTTACAAACACATCCACGATGTACAAAAGCAGTAAACAGGAGAATCAAGTGTTCCAGTACATAAATGCAGCCACCTGAAACTAAGCAATGATTTAATCAAACAACAACAGCACACAACAGATGAATCACTGGGTTCTCTGGGGCACATTTTCAAAAGCAGGTGCAATGGGCAGGGCTTGAGAAAAAGATATCTATTAACTGGAGGGTTAAGCCTATTTAGACAGAAGCTGATGCAAAACACAAGGGACTGGTTAACAGCGAGGTTGAGAGAAAATGCTTTGGCAAGAAGCCCAGAATCCCGGCAAAGGGAACACCTGCAAAAAATCACATGTGGTTTATTGTACCAATACCTACATTTTCACATGCAAACTAAGAAATTGTTACTTCCATTTTATCCTATGTTTAATATCAGCAATATCCCCAAACAGAAGTTCTTACCTCTCATATCTTACATCCAGGAGGCAGAAATTGGGAAATTCAGCAACTGTTTCAGTCAATTACTGAAGTATCTTTTAATTATCTATAGACACTACTACTGGGTACCTATCCAACAGCATGTTTTTAAAAGGCCATTATTGGAAAAGAGAAAATGCAAAAACACATCCACTGCAAGAAAGCAATTGGGAAGACGCACAGAAAGCAGCGGTGAAGAACTTAATAGGTGTCAAGACTAGCATGCTACAGGAGCAGAGACAGCAAGGCAAATAAGTCTGCAGACCATGTCAGAGGGATAAGCAGTCTAAAATTCTGATGGGCACTTGAAACAGGAATGAGCCATTTATACTGATCTGATTGTAAGAAGAAGTAAGTGGGAGGAATTTTCAAACAGGGCATGATATACCCAGAAAGATAAACTAAGGGGATTATTCCACCAGTGTGACCTCAGATCTGTCCCAGGAACAAGGGCAAGGCAGAGATACTTGCAGTTGTTGAGAAACTGCAGGCAGTTGTGAGGTGCACAGCCCTACAGTTCCCATGCATAGAAACCATGGTTTCTGCTGGCAGGCAGAGCATGCATTAACTACTTGCTGCATCTGCTTACAAAAAACATGGTCTCTGTCAGCACCTCTTGTGCATTTTCTAAGGGATCACCTGGTATTTCGCCCGTGAAAGCAACTTTAACAAATCAGTGTCACAAAGTAACCAGAAGCAATCTCTCTCTCTCTCTCTCATCTGACAATTTTTAAGGAATCAGCAACAACTATTTGAGCAAGTACTTAAACATTTATGAAAAGTGATTTTAACAATGGACTTCAAAAAATCTGGAATTATATTGTATTGGCATAAATCACCAGTTCTACTTCCCTCCAGAAAACCTCCCTTTTGCCACCTTTCATAACACAAACACTGAAAGTATTGGTGTGTCCTTATCTGTGGTGTTGGATGTCTATTTGACACTTCAATCCCCTCATAGATCTCAAGGGAAACACCAATTGTAACTCACTAGTCTTCACCTATCAGGCTACTTTCTTGAAGGGGAGACACCTAGTATATAAAAACTAGGCTTGGAAAGCTGAACTACTGCAATCTCTGTGTAAAACACTGGCTGAGAAAACTAACATGCAAGATTTAGAGGCAGCGAAAGGAAAATTAACCAGCAAGTTATTAATTCTTTGCTTATATGCTGTTGCCCCTCTGGTTTGTAATGCTTCAAATAACCCAGCTACTGCAATTCAACTCCAAGTCATCATTAGTTCATGATATTGCAACAATATCTGTTTTGCAGGACTTTTTTCAAACTATTCCCCAACATTCAACATTAAGCAGGTCCCTCCGTTCTTGGCATTTATATTTACATACTGGAACACTGTTTCAGAGCATGCTTAATTCAAAATCCAGATACTTCAGCCACTTAGGCAAGTAGCAGTACAACACAAATGTTTGTTTTCCCATTTCCAATTTCTCCATCAAAGCATCAGCCAGGATGATGCATACTTCAGCAGCAAAGCAAGGCTTAACCTAGTGCTCCAGACAGCATGGTGCTCCTACAGCCACATTTTATCCTGCCAGTCAGACTCAGCTAGTAGGTAACAATCTGCCAGGGTTAATGGATCATGCCACAGGCTATTCAGAGCCTGATCTCCTAACTGGAGTGAGCTTCTTAAATTTCTTTTATTTCTTAAATTTCTTTTAGTCTTCTGAAATTTAGCCCAAAAGTTTCATTATTTAAATACAATCAAAGAAACAAAAATTTGTTCCGTGAGAGCAGTGTGAAAAGGAAAGGTAGTACTAGGAGTACCTGCCTGACCTTTGTTTCCCAATAAAAACTAAAGAGGTCAAACATTTCAGTAAGCACCCAACTGCACCAGGGTGCTGATGGGAGGCAGCAGAGTTTGGCAAGCGGTTAACACACACCACACTATTTCAGGCTCTGGATCACTGGTAAGCCAAGATCCCTAGAGTCACTGCAACCCTCTTATCCACTCTGTCAATAACACCTCAAGGAAAAGGCTCTCGTGTTGCTAATGTAAAAAACCAAGAAGAAGTGGGAAAATACTCCCCCTGTTATAATCCCCATATATATATTGTGAGAAACTGTAAGCAAGTCCAAACCATGCCAAATTGGCTATTATTAAGAACTAGTAATGCAGCACGTGGCATGTACTGTCTTTTGTTGAATTATCCAGTGTGTTGTGTGTCTTTCCCTCCTGTATCTTGGATTCTTCTACTCCCTATATGCATTAACCAGGTTGCTTAGCATGCCTAGATGATTTTCTGTCATCCCCAACACCTGTGCCCTTCACAAACTGATGGATTTTATAGTTGCTGACATCTGCCTGCCATAGAAGGTGCAAGAGATGCATTGTCCACTGTCACAGAGTGGTAGGAAATCAAATCAGATGTCATGAACTCTCATGCTACGCCTCTTAAACCACCCCTTAATACAACCCCTTTCTACCCTTACCAAAGGAATGCCCCATATCCCAGTTCCATGTGTCTGCCCCTCAGGCAAAGCTGTTTTAATGATAATTTATGTTTCTTGTGTTACTGTAAAACTCACACTTAGAGGAGGCTTAAGCTAAGTAGTGGTTAAAAGGCTGCAAGCTGTCACCACCTATCAATACTAAATGTTCCACAGCAGCATCTCCCTTGCTGCTGAGCTAGTAGTAGAAACAATAGGAAGTGAGAGAAAATTGAAATGGGAAAAAGTAATTGTGCTAAGACTACTAAATACCTTTCCATAGTAAAACAGACATCCATAACAGCATTGTAAGGATCTGCTGCTGCTGCTGCAAGCATTTATTATCAGTTATGGGAAGTACAAGACCTTTGCATCTCCTTACCATTGCTTCAACCACAGGTAAAAAGTGGAAAAATAACTTGAGAGGCCTCATGGAGATTCCCCCAGAACATCTGATCAAGCATTAGATAACATCATCAGAGTTATCTTTCTTTGGGTGCTAAGCTCCGAGATGGTGTCATAAAGCAAGAACACCATTCAGGACTATAAAGCATGGGTGAAAATTCCAGGCTGGGTAACAGGCTACCAGACAAAATAATGGATAATTTCTCACTGAAACGGACTTCTTTTAGAGGCAGATTCCTGATCCAAGAACTGCAGTGCTTGGTACCTGGTGGGTAGAAAAGTTGCCAGCTCTAAAGTTCAAACAGGTAGAGATGTTACAGCAGATTTCTGAAGTGAAACGTAGACACAGCAAAAGGAAGCCATTCAGACAGTGCAGGTGGCAAAAGAGAGTTTTTATTTTTAAGAAACCAAACCAAACCAAACAAAAAAGCCCTTATATTTTCAAGAAGAGCTTTTCACCCACACAGGATGTTTTCTCAAAAAAGAAAAAAAAAAAAAAAAGAAAAAAAGAAAAAAAAAAAAAAAAAGCCTCCAAGTTATTTTTGCTACAGCAAGCCAGAAATCTTACATTATATGGAATAAAGCAATTGCTACTTCATTCATTTTAACTGAGGCTGCCTGGGCAATTCCACCAGGCACCTCTCAGCAAGAAGCAGTGTACCAGCTGCAGCTTTGCCAGCACAGCCTGCTCTCCTCACAGCTGGAATCTGCATGCTGCAGCTGCTCCCACATGCCCACAAGGATGCTATAAATATAGCCTCTCCCACTGGAGCAAAAGAGATACCACATGTCTGATACTCTGGAAAAACACATGTTCAACTCCAGTTCAGATGTGATTGGAAGCCCACCAGTTAGGTCATCCTGTTCTGAATCTGCCCTTGCATGCAGATAAGACAGATAAAAAGGCTAAGTGCAAGCACAGTAGTGTAGGCATAATGCATATGCAATGCAGGCAGCCTCAAAAGAGGGATACTCTTGTGTAACAGACTAGGAATACCAGCAATTTTTTCCTGTGAAAACAGATGTAAATTGTTCCCAAACTGAATGTAGGCAAAACTTGGCAAAAAAAATTCCTGTATTTCATTATAGTCAAAGGATCCATGTCATGATTCAACAGGCTTAAGAAGTGTAATCTGTAACAAAGCTTAGCCAGTGGCAAATACTACAAGTAAGTAACTTCTGAAAATGTGATTAAAAAATTGCACAATATGTTACACCATACACCACTTGAAAATATCTTTTGCACAAGTTGAAGTGTCCTGTCTGAAATAGCTTTTCACAAAATATTTATTTTCCTGAACTTAATACTTTTTATTTTGTCAACCACATTCCTTTTATAATTAACGAATTTAAAATATTTTTCACCTTTTTTTAAATAAAGTATAAAAAACTATTTAAATCCATTTCAAACACCACAAAATACAAACTTGAAAATGCTGTCAATTTTGTTAGATAGTTTACTTGGTTTTGAGGAATTTTGTTAGTAAGATCATATACCCTGACAAAGTCAATGTTAACTTGTCATTATACTTATTAAATGAGTCAACAAATATAAAAATTAGCTTTTTATCCACCAAAAAGATAAAATTCAAATTTTTGAGAATTTCCCTACAAGTTTTCTAGATGTGCTAATAAAGAAGTGTAATGCCACAAAAACCATGACAAAGCACCCAGTTTGATGAATCTTTTACCTACACCCCTCATTATCTCACAGACTTTGTGACGTGGATCTGATCTTAGTGTGGCCATTTCAATTTAGCAATGTTTAGGGTTCCATTTCAGAATACAGACGTGTTACACACAACTTCCCCAGATACAGATTTGTATTTGGGATAGTCAATGTGCACAAATTCCTCATCTTAATGTTCTGAATACTGTAACAATTCCACTCTAAACATAAGTATCCCTATGGGTTCTTAGCACCATTACACAAGTTTCATTCAGTTTAATTTATTAGATGAAGATCTAATCCAAGATGAAATTGGTGTGAAAGAGTGAAAATTAAAGCCCTTAAATTTTCTGTATACTAACTGGATCCTCTACCTGCAGCAAACCGTCAATCTGAACTATTTAAAGCCAGATTCCAAGGTCACAACTTGGGCTAGTCTCCTCTTTTGAATTCACTTCAAGGACTGAGTACTTCAGAACTTGGCACAGTAAAAACAGCACGTGCACAAGAGGCAGAGACTTCTCCAACATATTCACTAACATATGGTTTAATTTGGTTAAACCACAGCTTTTCTTTATTATTTTATTGTGTCAACCTTGGCAGAATTCAATTAGGTTTCTGTTTTACTGGGGAAAATTTTAAAATGCATGTTAGTAGTGTCAAAGAGCCATAACATAACTAGAGATCTCTCCAGAGCTGCAGGTGCTCCTCATTCCAGCAAAACTCTTGATAATCTCAATGTTAATCTCAATAAGAGGTTTGGACACGGAGAGCAAATGAGTGCCCAACACAGCCTAGTGCTTCCTTTATCCAAAGGGCACCCTGCCATCTAGTGGCCCAGACATTCCAAAAAATGGCACTCTGCTTTTTCAGCAGAGGAATTTTATACGGAAACCCTCCCACATATGTTGAAAAACGTGGTAATACTCCATATCTATTGTAATGATTCCCTAAGAAAAAACACAGAAAGTTAAACATTAATCTGCTCTATCTTGTGCTGACATACATAATGTACATGAGTGACTTTTATATCTACTTCTATATCATACATTAAATATTATGTTTCTTTTTCTAGTTAACTGCTAATGAGAGATCCATGCATCATTGCTTCAGAGAACCAACTTTTTTGCATATATAGTTTTCTCTAGCTAAATGCTCTGAAGCTGAAGTGGGAGCTACAGACCTAGTGAGCTCAGACATTTAGAAGGAACAAAGTGGAGGTGAGGGAGATTAATTAGGGGTATATAAGAATGAAGAAGTACAACCACTGTGTAACAACCATCCAGCTATGTCACAAACTGTCACATCTATTGCAGAAAGGTCACTTCTGTCACTTTTCCCAGCTCCCTGCCTACGTAACAGCTTTGACTCACTATTGAGGACGTGCTTAAAACTCAGTTTTTGTAAGACAGCACGATTGCTAGTGCTGACAGGAGAGGAGATGGGGAACGTGATGGGAAGGGAGAAAGAGTTGAGCTGTCACTGAGACATCAGGATCCCATGCCATCCACGAAACTCTCCTGCTCTACTATGAATTAGTGTAAAGAAACTGTGTTCTACCATATCTAACCTTGAATTGAGTTAACTTCATGAAAGCCCATATGTGTTTTGGATTTGTGACTAAAACAGTGTTGTAACACACCAGTCCTTTGGTATTGCTAAACAGTGCTTGCACAGCACAGCATCAAGGCTTTCTCTTTTTCTCACACTGATCCCCTCCAGTGAATAGGCTGGGGAGGGCTGGCACAAGGATCATAATAGCTTGGGTTGGAAGAGGCTTAAAGATCATCCAGTTCCAATCTCCCTGGCATGGGCAGGGACACCTGCCTCAATGCCAGATTGCTAAAAGCCCCTACCAACTTGGCCTTGAATAATCCCAGGGATGGGGAATCCACAACTTCTCTGGGCAACCTCTGCCAGTGACTCATCACCCTCACAGTAATTAATTTCTTCCCAATATCTAATGCAAACATGCCCCCTTTCAATTTAAAGCTATTATATCTTGTTGTCTCAAGAAGATGGGAGGGAACAGTGCAAGAACAGCTTACTCAAATTGGCCAAAGGATTATTCCACACCATATAATAGACTCAGTGTTAAAAATTGAGTGTGGGGCTGTCTCCCAAGGTAGCCATTGTAGCTGTTGCTCAGAGACAGCTTGTAGAAGGTGGTGAATGACCAGTTTTGCATCCCTTCACATTTTTTCTTTCACTTATTAAAATCCTTACTTGAACCCAAGTGTTTTGTAACTGTTGCTCTTCCTGTTCTCTCCCCTATCCTGTCTGGGAATGACTGATTGGCTGTGTGGATATTTAGATTCTGGTCAGGGCCAACCCATCACATCCATCCAAGTAGCTTATCATAGCAGATACCAGACAGACATTTGAGAACAGACAGTCCTATGCCACTCTTCTGCTCCACTGATAATGCACCAATGTACTGAAAAGGCACCTCCAAGACAAGCAGGTCTTTAAGTATACCCAAAGGAAAAGAGAGGTAGAAGGAAACAATGAAGAATTATAGCTACTGATGACAACCAAGACAGCTGCTATTTCCTTGTTGAAAGTGGACTGTAGGAGGTGCAGCAGAGCCTCCCATTCCCAGCCTGGAATAATGCAAAAAAAGGAATCTATTTCCAGAGGTGAACACAGAAGAAAGCTCTCTGTGAACACCAGTTTCTAAGCTGTTTGACAGGACAGTTTCACATCCCCCACAGTCTTGAAGAGACATCAGTTATATCTGTGGTAGCAGAAAAACCAGAAGATGGGTGCAGCTGGACTTCCAGCTGAAAGGATTAAGAGGATACTGATGTAAATCTATCTGTTGCTGTAAAAACACTCCATAAATAAATATGTTGCAATAAAACCCTCCATATCTGAAATAAATGCAACTTACAGAAAAGTGCTAAAAAAGAAGAAAATTTGTGCTGAAGCAATATCAACTGGTGACTAATAACTCCCATGAAGCTGATGCCTCCATTATGCTTTGATTATGCAATCAAAGCATAATTAGGAGCTGTTAAACTCATTCCTGCAGTGTTGAGATCTCCTCTTAAAGACAGATGGCAGAAACTGCTCTCTGAACTCAGAATGAAGCACAAATAAAATGTGGTAATGCAATATTCCCCTTAAAGATACAGGATATTTGAAGATACAGTTATGGCACCATCCTGAACAAAGGACAAGAATCTCCAACATGACCGAACTAAGAATAATGAAAAGATTTTCAGATTTTTAGTCTTCAGGTCATCAGTATGTTGGGTGCACACTGATGATGGCGAGGTAGGTGAGGATTGTCCATTTGTGGCTTGAAAATGAAAAATCAACTTTAAAAAAAACTATTATTTCCCTGCCCCTTAAATAATCCAGTTACTTAACATAGTTTCCCTTATACAGAAACATAAATGCCCTGAATGCATTCAGCTGTAGGCACTATGAACAAGAGTGCTTAAGGAAACACTCCTAGGAAGTTAAAATTCTATGTCCACACAGAGAGATTGTTTTGGATAAAGAATTCAAGTATTTGGATAAACATTCAGTATTCAAGTGCTTTCTGAAATTCTAGCTCACTCTTCACCTTTCTCTTTGTCTGTTATTCCTGAGAAAAATGTAAAAAAGACAAAATAACACCAAGAAAGAATGCTTTCATACACATTGAAAACGAATGAGGTATAAGTTAGTGAAAAGATGTAATTACTTTAACCAGAGTCCATCTTCCACTTGGAGAAAGGGTCCAATTCCATTTCAAGAAAGTTACCCACCCTACATGGTAAGTGAAAAATTTTCTCCCTTCCCCCTCCTGGCATACAGGTTCAGCCTACACTGCTCAGGAAAGGCATAGGACTTAATGGAGTTTACAAAAATACTGCTTTATATAAACAACATATCAGAGATCTCAAACAACCGAGCACAGTAATGAATTATTTAGGACACTTTGCTGGCATATATAAAACTAAGCAATTATTTCTTAACTGGTCCTCTGTGACCAGTACTCTTCCAGAACAAAGCTTACTGCACTGAGAAACAAACAAGGCCAGTTGAGACGCATTAAAAGTTTTTTTTTTTTTTAA
Source organism: Taeniopygia guttata (assembly GCF_048771995.1). NCBI lineage: Eukaryota > Metazoa > Chordata > Aves > Passeriformes > Estrildidae > Taeniopygia > Taeniopygia guttata. The sequence goes on along the minus strand of NC_133028.1, from coordinate 31,644,155 downwards.
TTAAAAAAAGAAAAAAGCTGAGAGCCACATACAGTTTTTGCTGATGCTATCAACCTCAAGTATTTCCACCTGGTTACCTAAATTATTCCTTAAACCATTTATCCAGCAGTTTCAAGAGGAGTGCAAAGGTGCTAAAGACTGAGGATTTCTCCATTGGTCAGTGCTTGTGGTTTGTCTGCCTCTGTAAGGGACTGAGATCACTCTGATAGAAGAGGCTCTGCATAGCTACCGAAAGTAACAATAAACAAACAAAAAAAAAGAGATCGATCCACCTTGGTATCCAAATATTTGGGAACTATAAAACCCCCTAAAAGAAGGATAATGGTCTTTGCAAGTCTGTACAAATGTCCCTTCCTGAAATGAACTTAGTGACGCTGCCACTTTCCAAGCAATGGAGCCCACAAATTCTCAGCAAATCTTTCACTGCAGGATTGGTACAGGCTGGAATTCACCTGTCCCAGTGCAGATATTCACAGAGCCTTTATCTACATGTCAACTCACTAACTATAAAATTAAGGATACACACATATTTAATGCATGATTTCTTGACACATCTCAGAAGCTGCTCACATGGTAGCATCAAATTGTGGATCCCTCTCTTCTATCACAGGTGATTTTTCTGTGTTTCAAATTTCACAGACTTGTTTGATTTCTACAACTTCATCAGTTTACAGCCACAAAAGGGTCACAAATTAAATGAAATAAATGTGACTGGACAGATGTTTACCAAAATGCGGCCAAGAGTGAAATAAAATCGGACTAAACCAAATTTGCCAACTTTGCTTCAATTGCAGTCACACCAGATGGTGGACTAATTTTCCCATCTCCCATTTCCCTGTGAAATCTATGAAAGAAAAGACAATCAGATTTTACGCATTCCTACTTTTTCCAACCCATATCCTCAGGTTCTCAGGCTACAAGTAAAACTAATTTGCTTTTTATCTTCCATTAGAATTGTTTTCTACTGCAAATGCTAATGTGATAGAATCAAATACTAACCAACCAGACACCTGGGCTCTGTAGAAAGCTATATGATTACTTGTACTCAACAAGGTCCTCCTGCCAACTTGGCTGAGCTGTGAATATTGCTTGCACAAATCCACATCCCAGTCAGACAATGGTATAGTCTCACTCTTCTGCTATTGGGAGCCTGGGAAATTAATCAAATGATCGCAAAAATGAAGAGTAAACCAAATGGAAGGTTAAACATCCTGGTTATACTGGTTCTCTTTCTTCCCCCAAACAGGCCCAAAGTTATGGCCTGATTATGGTTTACAAAACAAGCCCTCACCTTTAACGTTCAGTTTGAGGTTGCAGGTTTGAGTGTTAGAAAATGATTGCTCTAACAGAATTAAAAGTATTCACTGCTGGAGGCAGGGGAAGCCAATAAACAGCCTCACAGCTCCACTGTTACAGCCACTTCCCAAAGTGAAATCACACCTCTTAAAATCATTAATTAATTAACCTATTTTGAAAGAAGCTTTTATTTATTTTATTATTCATTAACTGCCTGCATAAACAAGTCACCACAAGCCTCTGCACATTGTACAACAATTTGTAGAGTTGCTGACAGGATAAATGACTACAGTTGATTTTATTTATCACTGTACAACATTAGCTGAGTCACAAAGTTCTGATCATTTATTAGTTGCAAAATGAAAGTTTCTTTCCTTTGAAAGAGAGCCACAGGCACATTGATAGCTACGTCAAAATCCCACACAGTCGGGACAGGATATTTGTGACAAAGAAATTGAAGGCAAGTGTTTTAAAATCAGCATCAAAAAGTGAAACCTGTATATTGCATTTAAAGATACAAGCATTAAGATGGAATCAAAGCTTAACATTAACACCTCTTTTGTGAAGTAGAGAGTTTCTGGAATCATATACCACAAGCTCATTTACTTCATTAGGGCCATGAAATCAGCCCTGCTGTTATGTTCCAGAGCAGAACCCTAAACACAGATCTTACAGCTGCTGGGATATCTGCAAATGTGCAATTGCTCAGGGCTGCACAGGCTCCAAGCCTATCAGGAGCATACTGCGTCAGGGCCAGGAAATACCCCTTAATGGCAATTCCCTCTAGTTCTGATGACATATCAGATTACTTCAATTTTGCTTCCATGCTGCCTGATGGATTAGCTATGGTAAAAAGGTCCTAGACACCTCCAGGTGTCATGTATTTAGACAAGATGGTTGTAGCTTTCTACATAACTTTATATCAAATATGTCTAAGTAGGGAATTGAAAAATTCTATAAAATAGTAAGCATAGCAAAGTTTTTAAAATCTGAATTACTGATGGGAATTTTTTACTCTGCATCTCTCCTGCACACTGAAACACAAACAAGTGCATCAAAAAGCATGATTTGTCACAAGCTGCTTTGCAGATGGGAATTTTTTACTCTGCATCTCCCCTGCACACTGAAACACAAACAAGTGCATCAAAAATCATGATTTGTCACAAGCTGCTTTGCAGAGCCACAAGGGCCCTACCAATAATAAAAGTGGTAAGAAAACTATTAACTATGTACTGTTACTATGAACAGAACTGCTAGTGAAGATACAAGGGAACATTTCAGCTGGCCGAAGCACTGCCGGAAACGCGAGGCTGAAAGCACGTGGTCACCTGCTACTGGTTCCCTAGTGATACTTTGGTTTGGATTTGCGGGATTTCATCACTGACTTTTTTCCCCGAATGCAAACAGCAGAGGGCAGCACTACAGCCTCGTTCAGCTTGGCATCAGCCTCTGGAAAAAGACTCCATACGGACCTTCCTGCTGTTTATCAGAAAGGTTATTCCAGGATACTTCTCTTGCACTGGGCATTGGCCCAGCAGTTATAGGCCCTGTCTACTTAGTAGGTATCTCTGCCTTCCTGAGTCACACCAGCTATGAAAGGCCATGTTTCCTGGCTCTGCTCCAGCCTGACCTATTCAGGGGAAAATTAATCCTGCTTCAGAAGGCCAATGCTAAAATAAACCAATGCTTGCTGGAGAGTGGAGAGGTGGCAGGGAAAAGGAGACTATATAAATGCATGCCTCTCATCCCTTGCTGTAATCAACCTCCTCCCATCCACATCACTGCTGCTCAAAACTGAGAACAACCTCCTCTGCCGAGCTGTGCCCAGTAGGAGAAAGTGCACGGCTTTAGGATAGCTTTCCCAAAACGACATCAATGGGCTCTCTTCTCTCAAACTGTTTCAGAAGTGGAGGAATAAGGGGAAGAGACGTGCTCTGCTTATGGTGGTTTGAGTTTCTTAATCTTATTTTTCATAGGTGAGGGGCAGAACAGGAGACTAAAGTACAGAATAAGCTGCTGGGTTCCTGCAACACTGCTGTCTCACAATTTTTCACTCGTTTAGTGTTAGCACTTTCTGTCTGTGGATTATTAGCAGTGAACAAGAAAGCCTACAACTTCAAAACACCTCAAAAAATGAAGCACGGCATTCATGAAAATGTATGGAAGCCAGAGAGATTTTAAAGTTGAATAAAGATCTATTTTATTTGAACTGTTTCTTCTGACCTGAGTTGCTGGTCTAGTTCTACGCAGAAAAAAAGGGTACCAACCTACAACATCTGAAAGGCAGATTACAAAGAAGCAACAGACTCGCACAGCTTCTGGGTGACCCCCCACCACTATGATCCTGGAAGTAACTGACGAGGTCCAGATAATTTATCCCTGGCTATTTCAAGACTGTTTCATGTCTGCACCATTGTTCCTCACATCTCAATTTTCCTCACTATATATACTCAGAATACTCCCTGTCTTCTATCACTTTAGAGCTATCTGGAAAATAGAAAATAGCTCAATCTCAACTTCTTCCATTACTGTATATTACTACAAAGGAAAGAAATTAAATTATTCATTCACCAAGTAATACACTTTATTTATTTCTCACTTACTTGAAAATAAGCTTGAAATTCTATTAAAACTGTTGTGCTAATAGCTATTGCAACTATGCATAAAAGTTACATCTACGTTTAATACATGAAGTTGTTTCTATATTATAAAAATATTATTACCTTGTTTTTCTATTGCAGTGCAGTTATCAGATTGTGCAAAAAGCTGTGATTCCGTTAAATATATACTATTGTCAGAAACAATTTCAGTTTTTCCTACAACATATGAAAATAAAATTACTGTCAGCAAGAAAATTATTAACTATTATGAACTATTTCACAGAAGAAAGACTGGTTGGGAGTAAAATCACAGCATGAGAAACTCTACAAAATATTTGAAAATGAAGAGGTAACAATTTGAGCAAGGGCTAACAATATTGACACTTTTATTAAAAAGAAAATTATTGTATTATAACCAGATGTATTGTCAGAAATAGCAGATGGAAAACAAATTAATAACTTAAATAATTAAACAATTAAAATCTGTCTGCCTGAAACAATGATTTAAAAATACCTAGAGCAGTAAAATCACACACAGAAACAACTTAGAAAATAGAAAACAGAAGATTAATAAAACAAACATAAGACCAACTTCAATAATTTTAGATACTCAAAAAAAACCTGCAACATGAAGGATGATAAAAAGATGTACTGAAAAGAGCAAAGACCAACTTGAATTGAACAAAGACTTACATTATCCCATTAAGATTTATAGGAGGACAATATTTAGAAGAATAAGCTTGAGCAATATAGAAAATAAAACCCTTCTTAAAATGCTACATGAGATTTCCTCATATACTCTGGCTTGCACCAATGTTGTAATGATTTAAAATGGTAATTACTGGTTTATGTGGACCTAAGAAGAAAGAACAAGTCCCTACAACTCTAAGAAGAGGCAGACAATGGAAAACTATGCAAGAGTTACTAGAGCTATGGAAAGCTGAACACGAGAGTCATCATATGGGATTGCATGAATGATGTAAAGAATGTTACACTATGCAAAGAGGGCTGGGTCTTATACTAGACATTCTTCCAACACAGAAGATTTTCTGGAGAAGAGCATGTTATAAACTTCAGGTCAGAAAAGTCTACATTATTACTTTCACTTTTTAGTAGCTTTGTTTTGCCAAGCTCTGAAAACAAATCAGACCTATTTTCTAGGTCATGAAACTTAAGCAGGTACATCTGAATTCTGCATACACACAACCCAGCATTTCACCAGTTTGGAAACAAACAAACATTTTTAAAAAATCCCACTAGGTAAGCAGGAGAACTTGGTGATGAACTTTATTTCCTGATCAGGACATAAAACACATTTGAAATGTTACTGCTAAGATGCGTTACTTACTAGCAGCAAGAGAAAATTGTGTCTTATGGAAAATACAGAGAGCTTCAGCCATAGCTTGGCTTTGCTCTGATGACACACCTGCCCAGGCATTGCAGATACTGCTGGCAGCAGTCACACCTTCCAAGAGATCTGGTGAACACCATGACAAGCATATCCCTGGCAATGAAGAAAAGCAAAGCACAATGCTAATTATCTCTTAGCACAACTTCTACCTAAGGAAAATAAGACAAAAAATGATAGCAAATACAATATTTCAATGTAGTAACTAGGAAAGTGAAGCTTCAAGAATCTATCAAACATAACACTTAAAACCCTGGAAGTATAGACTTCTCTTGAGATGCAAACCTTGCCCTGAAAGTGACAGTTTTTGCATACAACACAACACTCTCCAGATCTCATTTCTTCCATGTAAAATTAATTTAAACTAGAATTTAAAAAATAATGATTATATAAACATCAGAGATCCTCTCAACATGTATTTTTTTCCTGGAAGCACAAAATCTGAAGATCACTGAATCCAAGAAGATATACACATTTCACCATGTAATGAAACATGTTTGGAAATTACTAAAGAAATTATTTTCTGTAGAGATCTACACCAAAATAAAAAGTATAACATTCCTTTCAGCTGCAAAGCAAGCTTCCAAATTTTGCTTTATGCTTGTTCTGAATAAATTTTAATGGTATTATTAGAACAAATATACTCTTGACTTTTAATATAATGGCATGTGCAAAAGAGATCTGGCAAAACTTGGAAATCTCTATTCATGCTTTGCTGTACCACACACTGACAAAATGACCTTGAGAAAGTCACTTCACTTTTCTTTGTCTTCTCTTCCAACATCCAGTCTGAGGATAATGAGTTATGCTTTATATCAAAATATATTTACCAAAGAAGAGCCAGTAAATAGTAAATTAACTATTATGGTGTCTAACAAGTCATTAATTTGCTTGCAAACTGTCCACATACATGGCTTGCAAACTGTCCACAATACCTCTGTTTTATGAGTTTATCAAAATCTGTAATGTGTACTGTTATGTTTATGTCAAGACTGCATTAATAATTAAACAATTAATGGATATTCTAGAGTACTGTGAATGTTTATGACAGCATGTAGAATCCATTAATTACCCACTGTCATGCACACCAGTGACATAAAAGGTGATTGTCTAAAGGTATGTTGAGACATATGAGGAAAAACCACTGGAGTTCTGAATCTTAGTAAAACTGATATTCTGTTTGCAGCATACTAAGTATTTACTGTACAGTCCTGTAGAGAAGTGAAATTAATTTCTGAGTAAAGACTGTGATTGCAATTCTTCAAACAACTAGAGCAACAGAAATTAGTGCTTGTCTGGTTTGAGTACCAGATAGCTGCTGGTTTAGTTCTGTTGCTGTATCCCCATTCTCAGGACTTTGCCATTGGAAAGCTCTATTCCCACTCTCAAGACTTTACCATTGCTCAGTTGGCCCTTCTTGTATTCCTGTTCTATCCTTCTGCCTGGTCCACTCCCCTTTCTTCTCCCACTTGCTGCAGCTGGGAGATACATGTTGAATACTTCCCACACACCTATTAAATCCCAGTGTCCATGCATTCTGGATGCCCTTGCCTGACTCTCTGCAGATTCAGTCTCGTACAGAGACCTCGATTTTCTCCATCCCATCCCAGCCCTTACTCTCAGACTGAGGTTACCTCATCATCCCCCTCACATTTTGTCTGCTTTTGAGCCATATCTCAGCTCTTTTCCCCTCTGAAGGGGAACTGTCAGCCAGCTCCTCCTGATCAGTCTTCTGTGATTTCTACTGACTTTCTTCCCTTCTTCACTATTTCTCACACTGATCCCCAGGAAGCTTCCAAGCTTCATGCTGATGTCCTTGGTGGCACTCTGTAGCAATCACCTGTACGTCTCCTTGCTTTGGCCCACTCATTTCCCCTGCACCTCTCACTCAGTGTTCTGCTCCCTGAAAGAGCCATTCTTTTGACATGGTCTGGAGCAAGAATTGCTTTTCCCCTCTGACCTCTGTTATCCCATCCTTCCTCTCTGATCTTTTCCTTTGCCTGCTATATCCTTCCTCATATCCTTTCACTTGATCTTTCCACGATTTTCATCTCATCCAATTGAGAATATCCCATCCAATCTCAGCCCACTTCCTCCTTATTTATCTTTATTTCTAGCACAATCTGATTGCAGAATTGCTATGTTTCTTACTCTCCACTCCTATCTTGTGAATCATCAGGTATGATTGCCAAACACATAACTCAGCCTGCTCAGCTTCAAATTCCTGCCTCATCTGTGATCAGGTTTACTTCATCCACAACCATTTAATTGTCTCCCTTTCCAGTTGTGCCATCCTTATAAATTTTTATCCTATTTTTCCAAGTTAAATGAAGCACTTTTCAAGAGCTCTCTTCCTGAACATCTTCTGCACAAATCCTTGCCAAAGGAAATATTATTATGCTCACTTCCTACAAGTTTATTCCTTGTGTCACAGGTTGGGTGTTTTTCCCCTCCTACCTCTATGTCCCGTGCTTGTCCTGTTGCAACAGAACTCCTGGTCCGTTTCATATTAATATTTATCCACTTCCTCAGTTTTCTTCCAAAATGTGGACCCTCCTCCAACTCCTCATCCTCGCATTACAGATATCCTCTAATAAACAAACACACCTTATGTTGACTCTTACTGCTATTTCCAGCACTAACACTTCTCAATGTGCTGCTTACACTTACTGGCCAATTTTCCCTCTCTCCAGCTCAATATAAGCTCCTAAGACAGGTAATACCAACACACAGCTAAAATAATCCTCACTAATAATTGCCCAAAACAAACTCAAAGCTCACACTATTTTGTCCTTCTTGATCATCTTTGTCATCATCAACCTCATTATTCCTCTTCAGCTCTTATCCTCAAATAGTTCTGTTCTGGCTCTTACTCTCCTGTTTCTGACTTCAAATATGCATCAATCTTAAAAATGAGAACTTACTCCACAAATTGTGACTGAAAGAAACCCAACACATTTCTAGGCATCTTCACAGTACACTGTCTACTCACCACTGTCTAGACTGGGAGTCAGGATGTTCTGACTCGTGCTCCACCTTGTGTCTGCCGTCAGGCTCGGACTACTGACTTTTGATGAAAAGCTTTTTCATTTTGTGTCTGGCCTAGCCTCAGTGCTAAGGTTTCCAGTGTCTTGGATATGTAAGTAAACAAGGGTATGCACTACTTTGAAAAAGTTCATCTTCTACAGTGTTTCAAGCTGGCTATTCACACACCAAAGCATAATTCAGTCAGTTACTAATCTCTCTCAAAAATGTAGATCTAGGTTAGTTTTAGCTCCGAATTTTTAAGAAAAAAATGAAGCGTCTTTATGCTATGTCAGCAGTGCAGAATACCCACAAACTCAGCCTAGAAAAAAACAATTTATCCAAAGCTGCAAAGATCTAAGGAAGATGAAGCTTGAAAGATTGTTTTCAATAATTCAGAGAGACTGCATTTTCAGAACTGTTTTAACCATTTCTCTAGGAAAGTATCAGAATACTGAATAACAAACACTAAATAACTATATGAAAACCAAAGGATCTTTAGCTTTTTTTGATGACATTTCCAGCTAGTCCTGCAAATGCATATGCTCAAGGTACTCGTAGAGTAAGCAGTAAATTCCTTACAGGATATGTTTGAACTTGTACACTAAGTAGAAAACTACCCCCTCAACATCATACATAGGAAAGATCCAAATCAGGCATTTGGAGCAAAAATCAAACAAATTAAGAATAACTCTCAAAGTAGCCAACACATGTCCTGGTCCAGCTCTGCTTTTGTTAAAACTGATTGGAAACAAAGTCTCTCCTGGAAATAGATATCTGGGCTCAGAGAAGGGAGAGCAGAAGCAGAAAAAAGTGGCAACTCAATTGCTATGCAGTTCTTTCTTTAAATACTGGCAGTTAGGGGTAAAACAATACTACTGCTACAGAAATATCAGATCAAACAATCTCTGTGAATATGATGATGGTACCCAACAATAACTTCAAAAACTAACTAGAATTCTTGTGATAAAGACTTTATTAAAATGTCATTTTAAAAGCCCAAACAATTTAAATGAAAAAAAAAATTAAAATCCCCCAGCAATCTAAATCAAAGATGGTGGGGAAGGGATTGGCAAACAATCCTTTCAGGCTAGACTCCCACTTGAGTCTTACTTCAGACCCCCATTGCCTTTCTTCCCCAGCAGCATCCCACCACTACTCTCCCATCCCCACTCACCATACTGCAGTCAGCAGGGTTGACACCTGAGTGCACACCTGAGCAGACCTTAACAGTCTGGGTAGTCAGGCAGCAGCTGTGAGCATCACTGTCCCGGAGGTCCGTGTGAAACCAGCAGCAGAAGCCTCAAAATGTTAAAGGGGTATTTGCTTTTCTGTGAAAAGAGGAGAGACCAGACCTGATGAGTGAAGTATGAGGGAAAAAGAGGAAAGGTCAAAGGTAGCAGGCAGCTACATATGTTAAACAAAACTCCCTTCGACTCAGTGTAATTCTAGGGATCCTCTATTCTTCCCCTATGCACCTGCTTTTGGTCCTTGCTTGGGGAAATATCTCTTGGGCAAGGGGGGTGGGGGGAGCTCTCTTCCTCTTTCTTAGAAGCTGGGCAAAGGCTTCATCTTCTCAGGAGGCCAAGGTACAAAGAGTGCTTCTGGAAATCACAGCTGGCATCCACTTCTCATACTTGAGGCCCATGAGAAGAGACCTCAACAGACCTAAGAGCAGCAGAGGGCAAGAGAGATGGGATAAAATGTACCATCCCATCGACTCACGCTAACAAACACATTGGTGAGAAGAGATGCACTGCCCTGAAAAGAATGCCTCTTTGTGGAACAGCAAAGATTTTAGCATCTACATGAAGATGAATTCTATTTTCATTACTGATACCATATTACCAAATCAAAAGAGACTCTTATGAGTTCCTTAATATAACATATTTCTGTCTTATTAACTCTGTAGGGCAAGCTACTATACATCTATACCTTCCTGCATTATCTTTTACATAACTATTCCACACAACTAAGCCACCCAACAATTAATCTAAAGCTTCTGTTTTCCTATGGGGGTCAGACAGAAAGAACAGATGAGAAACAGATGAGAAACTAATGGGGAAGCCATTTCATCTTCATTTGAGACTCAAACATTTTTTTATGAACCAGATGCTGCATAAAGGCAGAGCTTCACTACAGCCTTTACTCTTCTTTCACACTTGGTGCCAGTCAAGCAACTTCAGCATGCTTAGGCATGAGCTTCCCACGGTCTCTTCCCTTCCTTCCCTCCCTCTCTCTCTCTGAAGAGGGGATTGCCTGTGGGCCTTGCGAGGGTCTGACCTTGCAGGGGTGAAATGAGGGTGTAATGCAGAAAGGCACGCTGTCTCCTCCTCGGAAAGCCGAGTCCCGGAGCATGCTGGGGTATTTAAAGACCCCGATGCCTGCAAGCTCCACACAGTGCGTACGGCATGAAGCAACTCTCTGGCCTTGACCCGAGAGAGCTCCAGTCCAGTTCTGGTCACTATGAACAGAGCAGCACCTTCCAGGCTGCCAGTGCATCCCTGGAGAGCTTTGCTGTTGGGCACGACACCCGTGGCGCCCCTCTGTGCACACGCATGAGGGCACGGCTTAAAGCACTCTCAGCGGGCCGGCCGCGCTCTCGGCTGGCTCCAGGGAGGCTTCCAGCCCGCCCTCAGCCGCTGCCTCTCGCCTGCACGGACCGCTTAACACAGCCTGGAGCGGCCCTGCCGGCTCCCCATCTTCCCTCCGGTGCCTCCCGGGAGCTATAAATACAGCGGGCACATGCCCTGACACCGCGTTCCCCAGCAGGCAGCAGATAACTTTAATTTGCCCTTTAAACGTCCCGGGCCCCGCGTCCCTCGCGGCCGCCGCCCGGGGGAACATGGCGGGGCGGGCCCGGCGGGCCGCAGCCAATGCCCGCGGCCCGGGGGAGCGCCTCCTCCTATCGCGAGAGGCCGCGGGCTATAAGGGGGGCGGCGCGGGCCGCGGGGACATTTGTCCGGCGGGGTGGGGAAGTGTCCGCTCGTTGCCTTTCTCCGGGCGGGGCTGTCGGACCGGCTCGCGGCATGGGTGACCAAGCGCTCAGCTTCGTCAAGGACTTTCTGGCCGGCGGGATCGCCGCCGCCGTCTCTAAGACGGCCGTCGCCCCCATCGAGAGAGTGAAGTTGCTGCTGCAGGTGAGAGGGCGACGGGGGGCGGCGGTGCCGCGCCACAGGTGGTGCCGGCTCGGCGGGCGCTGCCGGCGTGACTAAATATGGGAAGGAGCTCGGCCGGCTCCGGTTACGCGGGAGCTGCCCGGGACATTCAGCACCGCCTCGTGGTGGCGGGAGCAGGGCCGGCCCCGTCCGTGCCCTTCAGCGTGCGGGGTCACCCTGCGGTGCCCGTCTCTCACCGTGCCGTCCTTCTCCTTTCTCCTGCAGGTCCAGCATGCCAGCAAACAGATCACGGCCGATAAGCAGTACAAAGGCATCGTGGACTGCATAGTCCGCATCCCCAAGGAGCAGGGCATCGCCTCCTTCTGGAGAGGCAACTTGGCCAATGTCATCCGGTACTTCCCCACCCAGGCCCTTAACTTCGCCTTCAAGGACAAGTACAAGCAGATCTTCCTGGGCGGAGTGGACAAGCACAAGCAGTTCTGGCGCTACTTCGCAGGAAACCTTGCGTCCGGGGGTGCCGCGGGAGCCACCTCCCTCTGCTTCGTCTACCCGCTGGATTTTGCCAGGACCCGGCTGGCGGCTGATGTGGGCAAAGGAGCCAGTGAGAGGGAGTTCTCTGGCCTGGGCGACTGCATTGTCAAGATCTTTAAGTCTGATGGCTTGAAGGGCTTGTACCAAGGATTTAGTGTGTCTGTCCAGGGCATCATCATCTACAGAGCAGCCTATTTTGGGGTATACGATACGGCCAAGGGTAAGAAGCGCATGTGGAGGAGTGACTGCAAGGGAAGATCTATTCAGTAAAGGCACTCTAGGGCACTTGGCAATACAAGGACAAGCAGGGCTTGGCACAGCACCAGTTGAGCGCAGTGCTAGAAATGTGCACAGGTGTTTCTGATGTGCCTTCCTGCCTCCCTCTACTTGCTGTTCTGAAATGCCTTGGTTTGGATTGACTCCGGGGTTGATGGGTGATTATTCTTTCACACAGCCCTTTCCCTCTGTACTGATTCTGTTCATTTGTTCTTGATGACAGGTATGCTGCCTGATCCAAAGAATGTGCACATCATAGTGAGCTGGATGATTGCCCAGAGTGTCACTGCAGTGGCAGGGTTGGTTTCTTATCCTTTTGATACTGTGCGACGTAGGATGATGATGCAGTCTGGCCGAAAAGGAGGTAAGACTAAGTGCTCCTCTGGTTCTGGCTTCAGAAAGTTTCTCTTCATCAGGATAAGATAAGAGATACTGGGTATTTTTTTGTCTTATGGAAAATTAATAGCCTCATTGGAGTCTTTAAAAAACCTATGGGGAACACCTTGCTGGTTATTTCTATCATGTTGAGCTAAAGGATTGAGAAATTACTTGATTTCCTATGGAGAATTAATTTTCCGTAATTGATTACAAAATTTTAAATCCTCAGCTGTACTTTGCTATTCCTTGTTGTTTTACAGATACAACAGTTGAAATATACTTGCTGTATAAGTTGAAGCTTCTAACCTTTATTTTTGTTTTCACAGCTGATATTATGTATAAGGGCACAATTGATTGCTGGAGGAAGATAGCTAAAGACGAAGGATCCAAAGCGTTCTTCAAGGGTGCCTGGTCGAATGTGTTGAGAGGCATGGGCGGAGCTTTTGTATTAGTACTTTATGATGAAATCAAGAAGTATGTCTAAGACATAACATCATATTGCAGTAGTTCAATTGTTCTCAATCAACTTTTTTTAAAAATACGAACTTGTGATGTAATGGACAACAAAATATTTCCTAGGGAAACAGAATAAAATTTGAGTAATGTATGTGGCAGAGATAAGGACATGTTAATTTAAAAATTGTCCACAACATCACAGTTATATTTTCTATGAGAATTTCTCCACCATTTGTATTGGAACCTGTGTATATATTATACTTCAAATTGCAGGTAAAAGATTTTGTCTAAAGACAAAATATAAGTGATCTATACCAAGTCTAAAATCGAATATTGTGCATTCTTAATAGATTGTCATAAATATTTATTATACTAAGTAATGTCTCTAGCTACCCAATACTGTGATGACATGACTTAAAATCATGTTTTCTTCTAAAGCTCTATTTTTTAATATATTAAGTGAAAAGTATATCTGAAATAATAAACTATACTAAAGCACTAGGCTGAGTTCCTAACTGTAGCCTCTTCCCTGACAAACTATACAGTAATATGTTTGAAACCATAATCTGATTTTTCAGACATACTTTGTAAAATATGGAAATACAGTGTTTGAAAAATTCCCTGTATTGTCACAAAGGAAAAAGTTGTCTGCTCTGATGTTCAATTGAACTAAAACTGAAATGAAATAAATTAATATATTAATGAATTTTTCCTGTCATTTTCAGTACACTGAACACATTACAAGCATGTCCTCCAAGGTGATGTGCTAATCAGGACACTGTGTTAGTTAATCTCTTGAAAGTTTTTTCAACAGAGCTTTAGGTAGGTGAAGTTATTGAGGTTATATTGATAAATCATGTGGATTAAATCATGGATAAATCATTGCAAAATCATGTGGATTCAGTTTAAGGGTACTGCAGCCAAAGTTTTAGAGATAAGCTCCCACCTAGTTTTAGCTGCTTGTATAATTTATTTATATTACCCTTAACATTGAAGCATCTCATTGAATAGTGAAGTCGTTACTGTTTAATTTACTTGAAAATTTATTTTAGAATTGAATACTCGAGAGTTATTAAAATAACTATACATTGAACCATTATAAACACATTGCACTATTAATGACCAGTGAGTTCAGAACATGCTCAATACACTTTTTAAACTTCAGATGCTGCAGGGTTGCGAATGCATGGAAGAACAGGCTGTCTGACCAGGCAAAGGAGGGAAAGTGAGGTGTGGCCATTGGAGTTGTTCAGTTAGACTACATATAGACAGGCATTTGCTATGTATCCACTTAGGACAAAAACCATAGAATCAGAGCATAATTTGTGTTGGAAGAGACCTTATGAGTCCATCTACATCCAACTCCCCAGCCATGGGCAGAGACACTGTCTACTAGACTCAGTTCCTGACCTTGGACACTTCCATGGTTGGGGTGTCCACAACTTCTCTGGGTAACAGGGTAACACTAAGCAAGTTATAATGAAACTTTTATCTCACCTTCATCTTTTACTGCCTCATATATGTATGGTTTCCAGTTATCCTTTTCCTATTTTGAAACATTTGTCAGATGCAGGTAAGTCGTAGCTCACTGTCACTTGGCAAGAGAGGCTCTGGATGTTTGCCACAAATTCAGACCAGCAGTTCTGTTCTCCCTGAAGGCAGGTACCAGCCACTAACCAGTGTCTGGAAGCAACATATATCCACTTGAAAAAAAGAAGCATTTGGGAAATACTGGTCCAAAAAATGACAAACTTTTAAAATTAAATTAACCCAATACAGATATTTTTTTCCACCCCCAGGACAAAACATGGCCTGATAGTTTATCTCCTTTTTTCATGGTTGCTCTTTTAAATACTTGCTTTTCTAGATACCTGGTCTGTTTTCTTTCCCATAGTAAATAGCCAGGGTTGCAATCTATCAAATCATAAGTTTATGAAGAAGATATTTCTGATGGTTTTCAAAGTGCATTAGTTTTTCTTAAAAACTCTGCCAGTTTTTGCTCCTTCTTTTTCATCTGCACTTTCCTAATGGTTCCTTATAAGAAGCTTGCTAACACAATCCAGCTATCCAGGTCTCATTTCGCCAACTGATAAGGCTGCAAGTGGCATTTGGATGTGCTAGGGAAGATCTAAGTGGCTACAAAGAGACATTCTACAAAAACTTGGGGGAAATGTATATCTGAATAAGATAATTAAGAGGAAGCAAAGAAACATCAAATAAATGTAAATGAAAGAAGTTACATTCCAGAGAAGGAGGCAAAATAGAGACTAAGGACTATTAAAAAAAGAGTAAGAGTATCAATGCAGGAAAATGCCATTGGGCTAAGAGAAAGTACATCAAATAAAGCATAAGGGAAACACAGGTAAATGGCTCATTTCTGTTTAAAAGCCAATGCACAGTGTGGGAAATTGCAGGCAGTGTTCTCCATAAAGATGCCTGGGGCCAGAATTCAAAACTGTCAAGGAATTAACCATTTTTCTGAAAGCAGCTCTTCCCTCAGTCTGTGGCACTCAGCATACTTGCTGGAAATGCAACCTAAAATGCAACCATCAGCTGTGAGGTTGGAAATTAGGAGCCGTTGCAGATGGTCTGTAATTGCTACTTGAACTCCCATTGTCACAGTCAATTGATACTACTTCTTTTGTACCTTTGCAAGAGCTGGTCACAGGCAAACTACAGCCAATGACAAAACTGTTACTCCCTTACATCTAACACCTGAACAATGGAAAACCTGCATTTTTACATGTTTTTCTACATACCAAGCTATTCAACCTTCTTTGCACCTTAATACCAATTATAAAAATCAGCAAGAAGCCACTGCAAAGACAATTAATGTCAAATATTTTATTTCTTAGGATTTACAAATGACATACAAAATTGACACTTTCGTACCAAAGTTAAATAAGATGAAACAATTAAAAGTAATCCATTGTGTGAGTTTCTTCACAGAAAAAAAATTATAATATGAACATTCAGAAGTATTTATACTATTACTCTGATATTCACATTCAAGGACAAAAATCTTTAAATAGAGAATAATTTTCATTAGCACAATAATAGAAATAAATACAGCAGCACTATACAAAGAAATTGTTAACAGTTCTTAACCATGAATAGCAATTGCAATACAATGCTGCTTAAAGTTAAAAGTTCCAAGTATTGTAAACAGCTAAATTTGATCTGCGGGTCACCAAGTGAAGAAGCTTTGCCAAACTATCACAAGGACCAAGTAAAAAGTGTGTTACAATGCAGAATACCTGAAAGCCTAAGCCCTCATGCAAGCACTAGCAAAGAACAATACACTTTTCATGTCAAAGACCCAGCATTACCAAATACAGCTTTTTTTCTTTATCCATAACACAGCAATTTCCTTCCTGGGAAGAAGCTGGGGAAGCAAGCAAAGTTTCAGCAGTATCCACAGATAGTGGCATCACAATTTGTTCTCTTTATAAAGGCTAAAGTCGTACAAAACAAGCTCACTGAAAGTCTGCCTTTACGTACAGAAATAAACCACACCACCTACTATTGTGATTACCAATACCATTAAATTTCACTCCTCTCGTAAATGGATGTTGCTATTGGAGCTTATCTGACATTACGACAAATATTAGATATGAACATGACATTTAAAAACAGGTCAAGAAAAGTAACAAGACTTTGTTTTCTATTGTCTCTTCTTCCCTTCTAAATCCTGGTTAGTAGTCACTCAAAATCAATGTTCAAGATGTTTTCTGCAGCTCCAGTTTGCATCTCCCCACTAAGAGCACGTATCTGCAAAGCAGGGCCATGAACTATTTCCCTTACTTAATGGTATTCTCTAGTTTGAGAAGTAACCAAAACTTACTTGTTTACACTAAATCTGAAACTGCTTTTTAATTCAGTCTCTATTGTTGTTCAGAAAATATCAGATGTTTCTTTCCTACACAAAGATCCCAGTATGTCTTCCAAAGTCCAGTACAACTTCCAAAATACTTTTGACCTGGAAGAGATGCAGCCTTGCATACAAAACACATTCCAGGTGCTGAACATTTAACAGTGGCAAAACATCATCTTCTGCACCTCAGTATTCTAGTTCACCATGGAGGAATACACAAGCTGCTTTTCACCTCTTTACACTGCTGTTAAAGATTCTTTCAGTCACAAGAACATGACCCACAAAATTCAGAAAACTGTTACATAAAACCAGGATGTAAAGCAAGGACAATCCAGGAATTAAGTATATGCTTATAAGTGTAACTCATTATTTTAAAGTATTATTAATATTTTTTAAATTTTATTTACATTTTGCTCCTATAGTGCAGCAATTCTGTCCTTCCATGTTATGGATACAAATTCCACTTATGATCTGAGACTAATAGTAAAATTTCTATTTAACATGTCCATTTAAATACCTCTTTCTCTTTCATAAGTTCTTCCTGTCATAGAAAACACTGACAGAAGTGTTTTATACCATTTTAAGACCACTTTATAAGCAATTCTCTAAATGCAATGCATTTTAATCACCTAACAATGCAGAAAATATTTTTGCACATAGAATTTACAAAAACACTAAAAGTATCATCTCAGTACAGGAGCCAAAGAACACACTTATAACCAAGCTGCACAAACATTAGTAGATTTAGGTCTCTGTAATGCCCCACTGGCTGAATCAGACATGGGCTTTTCGTTCCTCTGGCTCAGTGCACTTTGTACAGTGGATGATCTTGAAGTTCCTCCTGTTAACACACAAACACATTAAGGGAGAATGCTTAATGCTCAACACAACAGAAAACTTCATGCTATGTTAGTATTGCAACATGCATTACCCTAGCTCTCAGAATGAACCAAATAAACCAAAACAAATCACAGTAAATTGAATACAACTGCAAAAGAGTTGATCATGAGTTGTTTACAAATGATCAGGAAAAAAATTCAAGCCTTCGGTTCTTAAACCTGAAACATATGGTTCTATAGAAACACATTGTCTACTTCCCAATCTTACACACTGAGTTTCTGAGAAAAACAAGGCTACAGTCAGTAGATCTGAATTTTCTGAATGAGAATTTGAACATTCGTTGATGTTATTTTGGGGTTTTTGGTTGGGTTTGTTTTTCTCTCCTTCTTTCAATAAAGGGTAGTGGCAAAATGAGAAACACGTTACTACTGCGATTTTTTCTTCTTGGAAAAGATGATTGACAAGATGATTTATTATAAATTTAGGATGGTAACAAAGCAATGCATGTAGTAATCACTTCTGGTGACTAGAAAAATAATTTTGATGAGTTCCATTTGATAAATGATAAATCTAAAGATGATGAAGAACATATTTGCTATTCTTAACAAGTAAGTGCTTCACAATTCTGAATTATATAATGATATAGCAAAGAAATGCAATAATCTGCAACTTCACAGTACTTACTTGGAGGACTAAGCTGGCTGAAAGGGGACCTAGCCCTTCTTAGAGAAGGTGAAGAACTCAGGTAGCTCATGTGGCGGTGATAGTCCCTCAGTTGTTCAGAACGCTTCATGCCAGCTGTTGGTTTCACTGCTTCCAGTCTTTTCAAGAAAGCCTTAGTATTGAAGAAAAATGCCATCAAGAAAGAGAAACAATGAACAAGATGCTGCAAAATAAAAGTCACAAATTGATTTCTATTTGAACTGCAAAAAGCCCCAAAACTTTTAGCAGTACACAACAGGAGCTCATCCACTGGTGACCAGAATAGGCTACTCTGCTATTCAGTTCTTTTCTCAATGTTATGACACAAATTGTAACTATCCCTTGCACATCATCAGTCTTACATTGAGTACATTGTTAGCACCTCACAGTTCTCTGTGCTTTATGGCGATTTGAAACAATGTCTATTTAGTAACTATCACCAAAGATAGCGAAGAAATGGGTTCCACTATTCTAATCCTACCTTCGGTTACTCTTCCCTTGTAAATTTCCAGAAGAATGAGAAGTTTGGGTTTTTTTAAAAAATCTTTCCTTTACAAACAGATCATTTTATATTGCTCTATATGAAGCCTAGAGAGGATTACTGACCCCAGTTCCATGACACTAATTTCAAAAGGAAAGCACAAACATCTACGAGACTTCATTTCATCCATAATCTAATTTTAAGAGATTCTATTTAAAAGTATTGATACAGACATCGTTTCCTCTTGTTGAAATTAGCCCTGCAAATCATATGGCAAGTGATGTATTAGAAGAACTGCTTACATAATATTTTAAAGATACAATATCTTATTCTGCATAATTATTTCTACTTGAAACAGAACTTATTGTTTAAGACATATCAATAATCTAAAAAAAAAGGACCCGATAAGAGGACAAATTGAGAAATACCCAGCTACATGTAACTTCCAATTAACAACTTCACATTTTTAATATATTGCATCTTTAGTGGTTGCCTCACGTAGATCTATTTATTTCCTCTTCTAACTAATTTCAATTCATTTGATGGCTTGCAAACATTAGGTGATGACACAGCCTTTGCTGGTCTAGGTTGTGACATGCATTCTATCAACAAGAGAATGCAAACTGTGCTTACACTAACTCTCAAAAGTACTAAAGATAACTCTCTTTATAAGATGCATTAAACTGCACACTTAATCATGTACTGTTTTGGTGGTTTTTGTAAGGAAAAAAATGTACAAGAAAGAAGTGACTTAGGAAATAGTATAGTATTCACAGGATGTCAGTTGTCATTGTCTAACTATAATAGGAATCTACAAACTCTTGGTAGTTTATACATGGGCACTGGAAACTTGCAGAGAGTGCACAAGAGAGAAAGGACAAGTGACTTTGGCTCAGATGTAACATGTCACAAGTGCTTGCATCAAGTGCCAGCCAGTTCATGGGAAGCAGGAATACCTAAGTAAGCAAAAGTCAAAGGAAGGACTTCAGCTAGAAATAGCTCTTCACTAAAGACAGTTACGAACATGAAATGGTAGACTTGTTATAGCCAACATTTTTCTCACAACTTCATCCACATCTCCTCATACAACTGTATATGTTTAAACTAGCAGAGATCACTTATTTTACCTTCAGTATTAAAAATGGAAGCTCTCAATACATTCAGTTCCATCATAAATAGATCAGGTAAATTGTAGAAGTGGCTTTCCTATGAGATACAAGCATGTTTCAAGTCTGCACTCAATTGTAACAGCCTCACAGAATTTGCATACCTTAATACTGCAGTAATTTCAAGCTTGATTCTGAACACACTGGCTTTTATACATACCTATATATATATATGTATATGCCTACTTATTTCTAGTTTAAATAAAATTGTCTGCTTTTTTAAATTTTTAAATAAAATTGTCTGCTTTTATGCCTGTATGTTGAAAAGTATTGAGTCACCGTTAATGAAGGGCGAAAAAAAAAGAGCTACAGAAAAACCAGATACAGATTCTGTGGTGCAGCAGTGTCTGAAGGAAAGCTTTTCTAGAGAATAAGAGCTCCTGTGGTTCCCTTCCCTTCTGCTGTGGATTGTACCAAGGGCACATTAACTTCCATGCTGTTTTCAGTTGTGAATTTTGCTGTGTGGAGAACAGCCTGCTGCATGCAGAAATGAACGCATCGACACAGTGAAATGGCAGTCCTGACCTACTAAATCTGTAACCCGGAACTAATCTGATTCTTGTGGTTTTATTGCCAACCCTACAGTCCTGAGGTCCTTATCTGAGAACTACCTGGTACAATAGTACAACTACCTTGAGCAGATGTTGCTTTTCAGCCATACATATAAATCTACTAATTATTTATGTTCACCTTTTGAGAAATAACCTGAAGAAAGCTGACACTTTCCTTGTTCTCCTGAAGTACCAGATTTCTGGAGCCTTAATCCTGCATTGCTGAAGTAAACAGATATTTCATCATTGACCTCAATAATCAAAGAATCATATTACAAAACATAACTCAGGTGTTTAGAACCAAATATATGCTCCCAATCAAATTTTAAGGAGCAAAAAAAAAAAAAAAAGGAACAGACTAACAGCAGGAATGTTATTAGTTGCTCTAAATTACATTGTAGGTGTTCAGAGCTCTCAATTCAAGCTCAAAACATATATAATATCATCTCATTGGTGACCTCTCATCTTGGCAAAAGACTTCCCTGGCTTATATTTCCCCCATCTTCTTTTACTTTAATACTGAGTTTACAGTAAAAGTAGAATATTTTAAAAAGAAATGTCACAGAAGGCTTCAGGTTCACCTCCTGTGAATCCTAATCAGCTGACTAGTGTGCCTTGACAGCTGTTCAAATTTATTTATATTACTCCTCCTCTAATGTCACTGATGTTAGTGATCACACTGTCCCTTTGCAGAGCCTGGGGGAAACAGATAACTGCATTCAAGGACAGCTTTCTGTTCTTATCAATACAGGTATCTGTAATCTTCTTTAATTGCCAGTTGCTTTTACTAGCTCTAACCTGACAAACTCTAACAGTCAGAAAAATCTTAAAAGTCCTTAGTTTACAGAAAAGTCTTTTTAATTGAACAGCTATCAAGTTTATGTGGCTGGCAACATCACAAGAAAAATAGGTTAAGAATACAGAAAAGAAAATCCCACCAAACTAAGCACTTTGCAAAGTATTCAGAACTGTCCTAAGATGTGAGGGAATGAAGAACATGGACTTCTAAGTGCAGAGAGCCATAACAGCACGAGGAATAGGAAGAATGTGCAGGAATGCATGGAAAGACCAGATATCTACAAAAAAGGAACCCCCTTATCCCTCCTGAGCTAAAGTTTGAGAACTGCCCTTACCAGAGCTGCTGAGATCTTCCAGCGAAATTCCAATGTGAACTCAAAAGGTCACTGTTCCCTAGGAACTTGACTGAACATAGCAGCTTAGCTCACTGAGGTAATCTAATACCTCAATCCTTGTCAAAATTAATAAAAATGATAAAAAACCCACCAGAAAACACAAAGATATGAATATCTTCCAAGTTCTGATGAAGTGACTGAAGAATGATGGGCTTACTGCAAATCAGTATTTCAAGGACCCCAAACACTTACCTGTATATTAATGTAATGCCAGGCATTACATTAATAATAAACCAATAAAAAAGCAACAATAAACCATTAAAAGTTTCAACGGCATAGAGTCTATTAAGTTCAGTATCTTATTTACACTGGTGAAATGATTACTTTATCAATACAAATAGACACACACATATACAGACATGGGAACAAAGTAACGCATCAGTCACACTTAAGTTCCCTTCCACTGAAGAAGAGGGATTGAAATTATTTTCAAACACAAGAGTAGAATGTTCTCTGAATCAACAGCATCCTCTATTGGCAAGAGACACACTCTGATCTTGCTTGCTCTGAAAAGCTAGCAAGTTCCATTTATGAAAGCACAGTCAAAAGCAGCAATTACAAAATTCTGGCATTAATTTTAGCAGTCATCTGTCTTGCTCATTGTGCTTTTTCCATAAATTGCTAATCAGTATTTTAAAACTACTGTATATCAGAACAATGCATCTTTTTATTCCATCATTGCTCTTTCTAACACAGTCTGTGGGAATGACATATATTTCCTGTACCTCCTGGCACCCTTTCACAAAGCTAGGGAGCACAAAACCGCTCAGATTCCTCTCTAATTTCCTAAAATTTTACTTACTTTCCTGCATCATCTCTGATACTTAATGCCTGCAAGAGAAATCAATCTTTCTGATAACAGTAAGTACAGCCATTACTCCAAGAATGTTCTGGTGGAACAAATGAACATTTTCCATAGACAAGTTGTTAACCTCAAAACAAGAAATTATAAAAGCTGTGCCAACACCAGCAAAAAAAAATCTCTGCATCAAAACTCTTTAACCTCCTGAACAGACTACTGTTGTAGATATCTATGATTGAATTATTTACAAAACTCTGCATCCTTCTCCAACAAACATTCCACAAAGGTATATCAAACACCATATCCCCTATGCAGTACCATCAGGCCTTGTATAAAAAAAAAAAGATGCCCAAAAAGTAAGAGAAGAAAGATTGATAAGTTCCACAAAATTCCACCAATTCCACCTCTTTAAATTTATGAAGGTGTGGAAAGCTGCTGACCAGAAGAAAACAGATGCATAAAGCACATACTTTTACCAATCTAAACAAAACAAAACAAAAAAAAAATCAATGAGCAGGGTAGGGCTGCTCTTTCATTTGCAGTCTCAGAGAAAAGTATGTCACACCTGTAATCTCAAAAGGAAGTGCTACAAAAATCAGTATGTTAAAACTGTGACGCTTTAGGGGTTCATACACTTAAAACAGAATAAAAATATAAACAATTTCTAAATTTCTAAAAAATAATAGCAAAGTTAAACAAAACAGAAGAGCTGCATTGATGAATCACCGATCCAAAAAGAAGAACAGAATATATCATCCTGAGTTTGGGGATAAGAATAAACCAAATGCTTTTATAGTCTGAACTAACACAATGTCCTAATAATTCTCATATCAAACACATCCACCCACATTGCTGACGACAACTAACCTATACATGAGTAAGTAAATGAACAGTACTATTTCTTGGACCTCATGCAACCACCATTCATCTCCAATGTGTCCTAAAGCAGAGATATGTAAAATGACTATGTGTTTAGATCTGCTGCCTTTTTGATCCAAAAGTTGCAAAGGCAAGACAATCTTGAACCAACACTGCAATAAATCATAAGAGAAAGGGGTTGTGGCTTTGCATAAAAAGAAGTGTATTTCAAAATATCCTGTATATTCATTTACTGTAATCAATTGTTATGCAGTACAGCATAGAACTGTTATATCCTGAGGCACTGTGACACAGCACTTCCTCCCTTTCACCTAAGAACATATTAACAAGGTTCATGTGGTGGAGCAAGACCTGTTTTCAACATTTGAAATATACACCATCAACACCCTCCTACCAACCTAAACAAATTTCTTCCCCAGCCAATAACAAATATCACACATCTATAACAGTATTTTGTGCTAAATTCTTTCAGACTTTAAAGTATAATGTGAACTGCAGTCTAGGGAGCTAGGGTAGAAAGTTTCCTAATTTGCAAAGTTTAAAAATCCAGTTGTCTGAAAGCTGGAAGAATGAAAACCTAACAGATTTTGCCAAACAGGGCAATCAGACTTTCTCCATGTTGAATCTGTATCTCTATGTGTATAGAAATGTAAATTGCAGCCTATACTTACACAGAAGGTCAAAAGTAATAAATTACTTCCAGTATACATTCTCCAATTATTTTAACTATAATTGTATGTCTTTTTCAAACACACTGATAAATACATAGGAAATAAGAAAATGTTATTACATCTATGTATTACAATTCAATTACTAAAAGTACCTTATTCAAACCAGTTTTACTTCTATTATTTGAGAAATCTGGCAATATCCCTACAAATGTGTCTGAATTTTTGTTTTCCAGTAAAGCTATTGTAATTGCCATTACACTGTGGCAATCAGAGTGCAACAATATTCAAAGACAGAGGTAGCCATGAGTCAAAAACCAAAACTGACATTGACTTTGTATCCTCTGTATTTCAAATACGAGTTTGATGCTATTACATTGATTACTTTATTTTATGCAAGCCTAGTTTTTGGGAAACTAGTAGTTATGATGCATGAAGCAGAATGAACAGTCAGACTGCTATCCAGTGTTTTGAGTGTGTTAACAATAACAGTCCTTCCTCTTAAACGATACCAAAGTAGAGCAAATGCATATAAACCAAAATCTACTTCCATCTGAAAGAAAGCCCATTATTAACCTCTCTCCTGAAAATCTAAGAAACTCACCCACATGAACAATTACGCCAACACCACAGTAATGGAAATTTATTGAAGACTTATTGCAGTAAATGCGCATGTGCTGCCTCATTAATCTTCTAAATATTTAGCAACAGCTCATCTGACAAGAGATAGTCCTCCTCAATTTACTGATCCACATCCTCACTCAAAACTTACCAGGTTTTCTCTTTCAATTCTTTGCTGCTCTTTGTGCCTGTTGAGGGCACTGTGGTACAATCTAGGCGGTGGTACAGACACCTTCAACGTGCTGCTTCTCCTTGGCCTTGCAGACTGTCTGGACAGCTCTTTTAGCAACCTCTGGTTTTCCCGATCAATCTGCCTTACTTCTTCATTTGTGAAAGAGTAATTTTTCCTTATTCCTTTAGATGGCTGATCGATGGTTAGTTTTTGTTCCTTTTTATCCAACTGTAAGAAAGCTTTAAAATAGCAAAAGGTGAAATAAACAAGCAGATTAGAAAACACAGCTTCAGGAACCCAGGACTAAACATAAACTAGTATTTAGTGAATTAAAACAAATTAGTACTTAGATGTTTGCACATAAAAGTTTTAAACTTTGCTCCCAAGTTTATCTGCAGTATCTATCTCAGTTAAGAGGCAGAATAGACACAATGTTTCAGACAGAAAACTTACACTGGGGAAGACTGACTCAGAGGCACAAACTGCACTTCCTGAAGTGATTTTGTTGATACTTAACTCCTAAAGCAATTACATCATGTTGGTAGAGGAAATGCAAAAGGAATGATGAAAAGTAAATTTAATGGATGGAGAGAAATGAGTGAGCACATATAACAAAAGAAAAATTACTGGGGCATAGAAATTTAAAACAGTAAGCAAACATCAAATCATGACAGTAAGGTTTCAAGACAAAGAATACACACTTAAAAATACACAACAACTTGATGCGCACAATTGCAAGATAACTGGAAAAGTTCACTCTTAGCCAGAGCCAGCTATATTTATTACAGTTCCACTGGAGCTTTGCTGTTGACCTATTTCTAAACCTTTGCTTTCTAAAGCTCTGCAGCAGGTCGTCTGGCAACTGCTGTGTAAGGGTTTTGCTGTCATGGTGTTACCCCATCAAACCACTGCATTATCTGCAGTACATTACCTGGTTAGATTAGACAGATTTTTGGAGCTGAGACACAGACAAAAAAGCCTTACTCGTGTCATTCCCCACACTCCTCCAATATCACTGTGCCTTCAGAAGACATCCCTCACT
The DNA here is from genome assembly GCF_048771995.1 of Taeniopygia guttata. Lineage (NCBI taxonomy): Eukaryota > Metazoa > Chordata > Aves > Passeriformes > Estrildidae > Taeniopygia > Taeniopygia guttata. The sequence goes on along the minus strand of NC_133028.1, from coordinate 31,618,076 downwards.
CTTACCCCCGGAAGTCCCACACAGGCAAAACAAGCATCCAAAGCAGAAAAAAAAAAAAAATACAACCAAAAAACCAAACACCCAGGCAGGCAACAATATTTCCATAGCAAACATTTCTGCATTAGCAATCTGTTTGCAAGAGATGTCTGAGGCAGCCTGGCAGCCAAACAGTGAAAAAAACTCAAAGAATGAAGACCATTTTCTTACTTCAAAATGAAATGGAATATTTATTGCAGTATCTCAACTGATTTTATTTCAGAATTGATGCAAGTAAATATTGCTACTCTCTTTGAGAAATTTAAGAATAGTATTCAAAATGTAAAACCCAAACACCTACCGAATTTCAAGATTTATCTGGAAATTAGTAAACTTGCGCTATCAGCATGCTAGCCAATACAGACAAAAACTGTTCCTAGGCAGCTCTGTGAGGTTGCTCACATTAGCAAATTCTGCTTTTGCTTGTCAAGAGAAGATGCAAATTACCTCAAAACCGAGACACAAAGCAAACAAGCGCAGATCAAGCGTGCCAACAAACAGGTTAATGCAATATAAATGTCTTCAGAAACATGTCTACAGTTTAGTAAGTTATTCTCAAAGTAAAACTAGTACAGCCATCAACACCATTGGGGGAAACAAACCTGGAATGAGACTCATCTGGATAAGCCTACAAGGGACAAAGAGAAATGCAAAGAAAATAACTAAAGCCACACAACTCACATCAATCTGCAGCATACACCTCAGTAGAAAATATTTTAGAATGTCTTTATTGGAACAAGCAAAATCAGCACTGCAGAATACAGCTAGAAGAAAGTAAATTGAACAACTATCTGAAGATCTATTACATAATTGATAATTGTATTATTATGCAGCTATGAAAGGTAATTTTACCTTTTGCCTTATACCTGTAGCATCTCATGGGTTAAAGAGGACTGCACATTATATGCAAAAGTGGAAATCCAGTTGAGACAAAGAGCAGTTGTTAAACTCAAGTCTTGACCTAGCCTTGTGGCACCAATGCTATTGATGATGAAGTCTATTACAAGAGACATTTAAATTTCTGAATGATTGTCAGCACAAATTTCCAGCAATTATTTTGCCTCTGTGGAAGGTGCCAACTAGTCAAAATCAATTTAAAGCAATGGCATTCTGGATAAATACTTTTTCAGGTACAAATACATGTTTCATGCCTTCACTGGTCAGTGACTCTTAATTCACTATTAGATAGCAGGTTATACTTTGGCAGAGACTGTATATACTTTTGATATAACTCTGAACTATAGCCAGAAGAGAGATTAAAAAATACTTCAAGGTAATTACTACCTATTTTCTGACTTGTTTACTTTTCTGATAAACTGCTGTTGCGTGTGATGAAAAAACAAAACCAGAACAATGACATGGAACAAAACCCTTTCCCTTTTACTCCAAAGCTGGGGAGTAAATTTTACTAGAAACAATGATTCAAGGAACCCCGAAAAAATTGCTACACACAGGGTTCAACAAGCAGTGCATTACTTTGTTGTCACTCAGATCTCCAGGGGAGACAGATATGCAACTTCTGTAGCATTAAACACGCCCTATTTTACCAGAAGCTCCCAGGCAATTAGAGTGAATACCTATCTATGTACATATCCACGCACTGCTCTACTGGATACTACTTCTTATATACATAAGGACAAAATTTTACTAACTTTACTTTCATCTTCCAGCTTCTTCAGTCACATTCCCCCCTCAACACACAGACTTTACCTTTTTTCATTAATCTCTTCTTCCTTTCCTTAGCCTTTTTCCTTTGAATATATATAATTTCTACAGTGCTTCATCCATACCTTTTATCAACTCACCACAAAGACAGCCTTTCCCACTTGTGTCAAGCAAGAAGAAACTTCATCCCACTTTCTTCTGTATGTTGTTCATTCTTAGCCTCCTTATTATTTATTTATTCTTAACTTAGAAACTGACTTTACTACTGCCAACAGCTTTCTGGCAACTTTTGAGGTTGATAGCTTGCTAACAGTCATAATACTGAATTTATCACAACTCAAGAGAAATATATTAATACAGTGAAAGAATTAAGAACACCACAAAGGTTCTGTTGTAAAGTTATTCAGTGAAGCCTTAGCGGACAACTGCCAAAACCCAGTAAATAAACTATGGGCAGATGGCTAAATTACAGAAGACTCTTTAATTTTGCATCAGAAGTTCAGACCCAATACAACACATGCAGAAGCAAGTGATTTTTTTTATTGTTAGCTTTCTATATGACCCAAGAACACATTTGAAACTTCACGACTAGATTTTGCTGCAATGCTTCTGCAATACACCAAAGCATTGGATCAGGTAACATAGTAAAAGTATCTGGTTTATTGTTCTTCAAGCTGTTAGTTAATTTGAGCTATTTTTTACTTGGCTGAGACCTATGTTCAGGAAGAATTTAATCTGCCAACACCACAGCAAAGCAAACCATAACTTACTGGACCCTACCTATAGACAGTCTTTTTTAAACCACACAAATGCAACGCTGATCTGCATAGGAACTGTGTCACAGGAGAGTCTAAAGCTTAGTAGAAAAACAAGACAACACAAGGCATACTGCATAATTTTTGTGAAAGAGCATCACTAATACTACAGCATGCATGTTCCTAACAAAACAAGCAGAAGAAATCACCACTCCTTAAATGATATTCAGATAAATCACAGAAGCAATCTAGAAAGCAGTGGGGAAAAACTTCTGTAGGTCTCCCTGAAGCAGGGGTGACATTCTTTCCATGGTTCAGAAGGACACTTCTGACCCCTGAATTTCAAATCAGCAGTTATAGTTGCCACTGCTTCCAGTCATCTGACTGAAAATCTGTCCAACCTGCCTCTGCAAAGCACCATTTATACAGCATCATATTCCTATTCTCCACACACTTGCTATGACAGAAAATTAGGTAATCCACAGCAGGAATTTATGTCCAATATGCACTGAATGCATACTACCACTCACTGGCAACATTGCTTTCATGGCAAAGACAGTAGGTGTCTAAGTGAGGTCAGCCCATGCCCACAAAACCAGAAACAATTCACCATCAATAAGCAAAATCAAAAAAGTAAGTTCCAAATGCTGTTAAATACTGGTAGTATGGTTCATGTTATATAACTCAGGTTTTGAGTTTCATAGTTATTTCAATGATTTATTCATCAATGCACCCACACTACTCTTTAATCACAAAGCCTAAATGCATGAATGGTTTACCTCACTATTTTTGCAGCAGCCACTGACGACATGAAATAAAACTACAGTTTTAAGGTTATGATTTAAGTTTCTAAAGAGTTTGTAAGTCTTGGAACAATGAAATATGATTTACCTATCATATACATATTCTATCAGTGGATAATTAGTAATTTAACTAAACCACTAGCTACTTTCATTGTCAGTCAGACCTTAAATATAATCTGGGATAGATGATAAATAAGCAGCAGCGTTTGCATAACAACTTGCACAGTGTGCAGTCTACTCCTCATATGCTGGTAAGCAGGAAAAGAAAATTTCCTGCTATTCACAGGATTTCTATGAAAGCTGGTTTCCATGGAGAGATACCTGACTTTTTTTTTTTAAGGCATCAACAAGCTGTTTATTTCTTTCCACTTCTAAGCATTGAAATAACCTTGCAGAATAAGAAAGGCCAAACCTTATATAAAATACAATTTATAATTAGCAAGTCAAATGCATTAGGACAGGATGATACAGCCAACCCAACAGTATTAAGGCTAAAATCAAAATCATGCATGTTTCAGTGTCTCATTTGGAATCCAAATACAAATTGCTTCAATGCTTACACTTGACTGATATTTTATTTTATATTGCTACACTACCACATGTGTATCACATTTGAAAAGTACAAAAGGAATAAATAAATCAAAGTACTTCATCAATATATAGCAGTTTAAGAGTGAAACTTTCCCTGTGGTATCTCTATAAACAAATACTTCCTATAACATCCATTATTGCAGGCCACAGAGCTCTTTAAAAGAGATTTTGGAGAAGTAAAGATTTGGTGTTTTTCTTTTAAGAAAAGGAGAATGTCCTTTTCAGGTAAAATTTTCCCTATTTAAACATGCTTAAACAAGGCTGCTAGTTATCTCTTGATATCATAAGAAAGATGTCTTGCAGGTGCTGGACTTCTTTTCCCCATAATTACAAAGTTTCTTATCAACATTGGGGAAGCCAGTATCTCTCCATAATCTCACAGATTTTCAATCTCTTTTCAAACTCTAAACATATGAATAAATTAGCAATTGTTCTTCTATCTCAAAATGAGTTTCTAGGCCTGTGAAAAATCAAGCATATGAATAGACATACATATAGTAAATTAATTCAAACTCTGAACATACATACTAAATGAATTCTGAAGAAAAGCTATGTATGCTTAGTTCAGCTCTACTGTTTGGGTATGTGTATATTGTAGAGTCTACTTTAAATTTAGATATGGCTTAGCAGCTTTTCTACACATACACTAGTTCAGCATGCATGAGCACACAGGTAACATATCCCTAAAGAGAACAAAGTTTCAGTTATCAAAACTTGTTCCGTTTCCTGAGTGACAAATGATATGAAAAAAAAAGTTAGTGATTGCTTCATGTTCAGTTGAAGCCACTATTTAATTTTCTACAATTGATTTTATTCAAAACCACAGAGTTTTTGATATTTATATTACAGAGCTTTTCACAAATGAACCTCTATTTTAAAAATCTAAGGCATAGAAGAGGTAAAAAGATTTATCAGCACAGAGGTCAGTGAGAGCTTCAAGGATAGAACTTTAGTCTGCGGCCAATTGCCCTACTTACTCCACCACACCGCCTCCTCAAGTTAATAATAGCTAATACCATGGATTTACAGACTAATTCTTACAGACACTTCTGTAAAATAAGCAGGTCTCAACCTCATTTTACAGAGAAGAAAACACAAAGTACTAAATTCTTTTGCACTGTATATACCTCGTGCTATTCTATTGTACTGATACCAAACAAACTTAGATAAAGAGATACAGAGCAATTTTAGCAAGCAACTGTTCTGGACTACAAAAATCACAAGATCTCTCTAAAGAGAGAGCAGATCTGTAGCACAATGGGTTGAGATAGATGAGTGCTTAGTTCACACTCATATATTTAACCCATCTCTTTATCTGCATAATAATCACAACATAGGATCAAGCAAAATAGCATCAGAAAATTTTCCAATTTATTTTATCCCCAGCTTTCTAGCACAGTGATTTATGAAATTACCCTCAAAAACAATCTTTTACTATCTATTTCTTTGCCTTGCCATTCTTAATTCCCTTTTTGTGTTCAGATTACTCAAGAGTACAGCACAGGAAATAACTCCAACATTTTTTATTAGTGTGGGTTTAGAATATTGCTTTCAGTTATTAATTTTCTGAAATATCTTTAATGTAGATAGCAAAATGGAAACATAACGGAATCACAAAACAATTGCATACAAAGATCTATATAACATCATGAAACAACAGAAAAACTGTATTTCTACCTGAAAATTGATAATCAAACCTGCTATCAGCACTACCCATCTAAATACAATCAAAGTGCAATACAGAACAGGGAGACTGAGACTAGAACTAGAACTACTTTATTAGTGAGATTTTACCTTATTAAGAAATGCATAAAAGAAAATTTGGCTTTTATCAAGAACAAGCATATGCAGTTCTGATGAACATTTAATGGAGACTGATGGGTGGGGGAAAATTATTTGCACTTTTTTTCCCCTAATGTGTACAAAAAAATCTGCAAGCAATAACTGAGAATAAGATTAGCTCCTATTTTCCCAGTAGTTACTTTCCACCATTAATAATTCTGCCCAATTTAAACTTCAAAATGCCCAAACTAATTAAGCTATGCTCTGCTTGCCAATATAGAGAGGCACCTGGGAGTAATATACACATTAATCAGGAACATTAGCTGCTAGACCATATGAATTCTACTCCTCATTACTCTACCTTTAATATTGTTATTTAGAACTAGTTTTCAGTTTTGAGAAAAAAGTTCTCCTCCCCAACAGAGATTAATCTCTGAGAATACCTACTTCTGAGCAATAATACCCATTTGTTTTAGGGATGAGATGAATCCATTGGTAATCGCTGGTTATTAAATAGCTTCTTGCTAACAGGGAACAAATAAGGACATAGGACATCATAATTTCAATTGCCTAGCAACAATTCTTCTGACATCATGTTTTGACAACTGGTTGAAATTGTTTCTAGTATGAAAGAATGACTGAAGCACAAGGACTGACAGGGATGAGAAAAAGCTCTACCCTTCTTGATGGTTAGTGATGCTTTTCTTAAAATCAGAAGAATTTCCATACAAGTAAAATCTCAGTTTTTACTTAATAGGCAAGTTAAACCATGTGTACAATACATTCTAAATCCTTACGCATTAGAAGCTGAGTCTGGCAAGGTACAAAGTGAAGAAACACAATATGTGCAGTTTTAGTTGTGCCAGGCTTACTTCAACACAGCAAACCTGGCTTGGAATGTACTAGAGCTAAACTGCAAGAGGCTTTCCTCACCTGAGATCAGCAGATTCTTGACTCAAGCCTTTTTTTATTCCACAGATTTTAGTACTGAAAACTCTGGGCCATGAAAACAAATGCAAAAGCACCATGTAGACCTTAAAATATGCCTATCAGATCATCAAGGGCATTCTCATCCCATATAATGAAGGTGTACAATGAATACAAGGAAAGAGATTGCAAATTTTCTTAGCCTTCATTATTAAGATTTTTAAAGTCTATTAGCCAGAAACAATCACTCGAGTTTTAGTAAAGATTGTCTGCTATTTTTCTTTTTAAAATACCTTTACTCAACCAATGGTATTTTAGAAGGCAGACACCTGGCTCCGAATATAATTTCAAATGCTTTTGTTTAATTATCAAAAAGGTACTAGAAGTTTAAGTATATGAATACCATTTATAATGCAATTAAATTTTGCATTGTGTTTCAGTTTTGGAAGTTGATAATCCAGCCTTTCAACAGAAAGGTCAATGTTTTAATTTAGATATTAAATTGTGCCATAGTCCAGTACACCTTAAAATACATGTGCAGTTTTATTGTCCAATTTATGAATATTTCAAATCTTTTTAAGATTCACCCTATCTGTGTACCTTACTTCTAGGTAGATGCAAACCAGTGCATCCTTCTTTTCTCTACTGCAGAATCAGTACTATTACATAGAGAAGAATTCAAAGAATTAGATCAATACCACTTAAACAGCAACCAGTGTTAAAAATACACATGGCATATGAAAACTTCACTCTCTATGTGTATTAGAGCACAACTGTTCTCAACAACTGGCAGATGTTGTATTTCTATAAACATATAAAAAAGTTCATTAAAAAAATCACCTTTCAGAAGCTGATTCAGGTCCATGGCATCATGCAATACTTTTCGACTATATCTGCGATCAAACTCGGAATCTAATGAAAAAAATACAGATATAAGATTGAATTTCCCAGCCCTATAGGTTTTGTACATTTAGTGTTGTACTTAAATTCTCCAAATTACCATATAATTCTTGGTTCACATTTTCCTGTCTCTTTACTTTTAGTTTCTTATCATTTGATGCTACAAGTTCAAAAGACTGGATAGGACTGATGTCTGGAGTTGACAGAGGTGTTACATCAGTCACTGTGTCTTCAGACTCCTCCAGGTCATCAACAAGCTGTGGTTTTCCTTCTGCTAATTTCATTGCTGACTTGAATTTTTGTTTCGGAGACAGAAGAGCATTTCTACAAGCATTCCTTTTTGGGGAAGAATGTGATAAATCTGATAAACAGCTATCAGAATCTGTGTCAGAACCATCTGTATCTGAGCTTGAGGATGATGATGAGGAGGATGAGGAGGAAGAAGAAGAAGAGGAGGAGCTGATAGTATATTTTTTGCTAGCCTTTTTTATGTTGTTTGGTTGCTTAGCTGACTTTGGTCTAACCTGTTTTTTGCCATCATCACTACTATCTTCTTCATCTGTATAGTAATCTTCTTCACCTTCTTTAACTATCTTAGGAATTCCAGCAAGAACAATCTCCTCTGCTGCTGCAGGTGTTACTCCAGATGTACCTGCATTCTCTGCAACTGGAGAAACTGCCAAAGAGGAAGCATCTTCAAAAGGATCTTCGCTATTTTCTAGGGACTGACCCCTTTGCAAATCTATCTGCTTTTCTTCACTTTTCTCCTCACAACATTTTTCATCCTTTGAATTAGAAACCAGATCAGTGTCTGCAATAGCTGCCTTTGTATTTTCTTTCTCTATATAGTCACCATTTTCTTCAGCTTTCTTTTTCTCTTCCTCAAAGTCACTGTCAAAGAAGGCGTGATCCACTTCACCATCTGATAAGTCTTCAAAACGATCCATAATGAAATATGAAGTGCCACCTGCAAGCATCAGAAAACATTTCCAAATATTTGTGTAAAAACAGATCCAAATACACTTTCAGTATAATAGTTTTGCTCTTCACTCTTTTAGCTCTAGTAATTTATAATTCTGCAATTAATTACATGAAGTTGCTAGAGACAATTCCATAGTGAGCTCAGTAAAAAAATTTAGTGCCACCTTATTGCACACAGCTCATATGTTAGACCAGAAAGCTTTACTTAAGCCAACCCATCACAATTTCAAAACTACTTCTTCTAAGCAAATTTGTCAAACACTGTTAGTGGCTAAAAAACCTTAACTATTACAAACAAGCAATTAACGTGTGTTATTTTTTCCCTTTAAGGTAGAGCCATTTGAAGCTAGAGCCACTTAGGAGTCATCCTTACTTGGAATTTTATATTGCAAACCTTATTTATATACAGTGGTCACCATCTTGGCTGACATAGCCATACACACTGCAGACTTTCAGTACTTAAAATTAGGAGAAATTTCAATTTACATTCAAAAAGCCATGGCTCCATGGTTAATGTGTATCAGATCCACATGTCAGTGTGTCAGTGTTCATGTTTTAGTGTGGACAAGGAGCCTGCTTTTCATGGCAGTCTCCTGTAACTCACACTCCACAGCACAGGAAGGAAACTTAATTCTTTCAGATGAACCTAGACTTTAAAAAGTGTGAGCCAGGCATGAAAATACTGCATTTAAACCAGAAGTTACCATTCAGTCCATGGGACTAGATCATGGCTAGTGCAAATACATAATACTGCACACATCAGGGTTATCCATTAGGTTCTATAAATCTGCTCTTGTTATGTCCTACTTTTTACAGAATTTTATGGTGTTTGATCTTATGCATGTGGCAGGAGGATAAAAGTTTCCACTCATTAGCAATATATATATATATAGAGTTAAAATAAAAAATCAAAACACACCGCAAACAAACAAAATTATCCAGTATCAAAGACTACCAGTCCCATCTAGCCAGAGGCCCTTTTCTCCTACTCTTTACAACAGATTTCACTGTTGAAACAATTTAGTAAGCTACAATCCATAAATATGTAACAAAACCAAACACAAAGACAGTGGAAGCAACTATACAAGGCCAGAGAACCAGAATATTTTACTAAATGGATGGTCTCCCTTAAACCACATATAGTTTGTTGCTATGGCAAACAAAGGGAGAAAAAAGGAATTTCCAGGTAAGGTTCTAGCTAAACATGACTCAAAAATACAGAATTTTTAAAGGTCACTCAGATATTTTGACACTTCTCAAATAACACTAGTTAAGAGTAATTGAAAACATGCTCCTCAAATCACAACATAAAACTAGAAAGTCTGGAATCTCCTATGGTTTTAAGACTCACAAAGCCAAAGAACTGAAAGGAGACTTATTATGGTTAGATGTTGTATAAAGCTGAAAACACTATTGGGCAACAGAAGCAGAGATCAATTTTGAGGATCTCAAAGATAACTCTCTAAAGCACCTAAGGAGTGCTTTAAAAAAACAAAAAACAAAGGAGTAAAACACTTTTGGAAATGCAGATATCCAGCAAGTTAGAGTCTTGAACAGGAACAGGCACTAGCCATCATGAAACACCTCCCTGCTGCTTACAGAATATTTCATCTGCCTCTTCATCCTGGCAGGGTGGTCCATTAGAGACAGCCCTCAGGATGACTGCCTTGCTGGCCATGTCTCTGGTTCTCACTCACAGGCACTCAGCCTTATCATCACTATCTTTGAGTGCTACACAGCTGAAATACTCCCTAATGTAGAGGGTCACCCCACCACCTCTCCTTTGCATGCCCCTTCTGAGGAGCTTATAACCATCCACTGCACCACTCCAGCCATGACAATTACCCCACCATGTTTCCGTGATGGTGACTACGTCCTGCTTTCCCCACAGCACCATGGCTTCTGCCTCCTCCTGGTTTTTACCCGTCTTGTGTGCACTGGTGAGATGCATTACTGCTGGGCTATTGGTTCTACCCATCAGGTCACTTCTTGTGCTACCTGGCTTCAGGCAACTTGTATGGCCTGCAACATGCAACTATCATGTGAATTTCTGAAAGTTTTTCTTGAGCAGCTTCCCAAAAAGATAATACATTTTAATATATAAAAACATGCACAACAGAAAAATAAAAAGCAATGAGAACAGTCACACATTATTTAAATTTAATTTTCTACATCATGTAATCTAAACCAGAAGGGAACAAAACCTGTTAAGTATAGACCATTAATTATTTATTTAGCAAGTACAACTTGAGCAAAGCCAATTCCATTAAGAAAATTAATATAGGAAGTAGAGATTAAAAATAAAATCCTTTCTTCTCCATGATGAAAGGCTTTTATTACTTAAGGAACTAGCATCTCTCCAGCTCATAACTAGAAAGATTATGACTGGTTGGTAAGAGCAGGCATGTAGTGTATTTCACTTGTCTCAAACACAGATTTGAAATAACGTTAGCACTGTTGTATACATAAGAGCATAAGGGGCCGAGGCAAAAAGGTTTGCAGGTGGGTGCAGATGAACTAGGATAGTTTAATATAGCTGAAAACTTTAGTATAGCTTAAAATAAAATGTTTTGTTGAGGTGTAATCACATCCATGTAATTTTAGTTCATGTAATGCTACGCCCGCAAAGGAGACTGAACTAACACTATCTCATCAGCTATACTGTGTAGTCACACCGTGGCTTCTCAGATGACTCTTCTGCACACAGTCTCTGACATGAGGGTGGGATTTAACTCAAGACAAAAGGGCAGTGTAGAGCTGGCAAAAGGTGATAAAAGATAGCAACAAGCCTGTACATTCCTTTCCATTAATGCCAGCCAGAGAGCACACATCTTCCCACTCTACATGATTCAGGAACAGCTCACCTGCAAGTGGGCTGTTTCTAAGAAGACTGAGACATAACTGCTTTGCAGGCAGTGACCACCAATACAGGAGAGCTCATTTAGCAGGAGCAGCAGTCATTCCACTGACAAATGCATATTCCACTCCTCTGGTACAAGTCCTTAACAATTTTAGCCTTCAACTTAATGGGAAACCAACATGCCATGTCTCTCAAAAAATTTGTGTCATTCACAAACTTAAGATCAATTAATTCTGTCATTTACAATAAAAACACACAAGAGGAAATAAACAAAGATATTGTATTCTTAGATCCTATTCCACTCCTGCATTGAGAGTGTCTGCAACGGAGCTGGAATTTGCCAAGACAATGCAATACAGAAGAGGTAACTTGGATGATAAAGCATGCCTAAATCAATATTGATTCTGCTTACAGTTTCACACACATTTATATACAACACAGAGTGTAATTTTACTTCTGTGAGAAATACAGTATTCTGCTATGTTGCCTGTTTTTAAAACACAGAGTCAACAAGTGACATTCTGTAATTCCAAAAAAGCTGTCATTACAGTCAAATACTTACCATTAACTGCTAATTTTAGTGGCCGCTGTATTTATTTACAAAAAAAAATCATGCTTTTTGTGGCTTTCTGCCATGAAACCCTCTAACACAAGCATGATCAACTCCAAAGAGCAGGCTGGGCATTAATTATTTGCCAGATCTTTTTTTTACTGTAATATTTCTTCTCCCTATGTAATTCTCTACCTCTCACTCCATTTTTCTTGCAATAGTAACAATCACTCATTACCACAGCCAAGTGCACCCTTTTGTCTTTGTCTCTTTCTCAATGCAGCTCTTCCTAGTTTAGGAAGAACTACTTTATACCACTTTTTAATCCCTTCAAGCCTGACCCATTTAAGATCAGAAAGCAGTGGCCAAGCAGCCAAGGTGAACATGCAGTCTGGCTGTCAGGGCTTTAGAGACCCACACTTTCTCATCAGAGGGTTGACACACAGAGTCTGAGTACCTACTGAGAGCACATCCACAGTCTCCCCAGCAAGAACAAAGACCACACAGCTCCTGCACACGTCAGCCACTGCCTGCTGCTGCACTACCCAAACAAGCAGCATTTTGACATCCTCCTCCATGTCAAAAAACAGATCAAGACCCTAATCACACTAAGTATATTGTTTTTTCCCTGCCAGCTGCAAACCTGCCAACTACAGTACCACCTGAAATATTTTTGTAGGCAAGACTTAAGACCAGGCCATTAGGAATAACTGCAGTATGTTTGAAGTATCTTCTACAAAGTTAGTATGGTACATAAAAAGTCATGAAATGAGGATGCAGACTTAGATGTGGGTTTGTCTTTCAACATATCCTACCCTTTGAAAACATTTTTCAATGTCAAAAACAAATACTTATGAACTACATTTAATACCCAGTGAAAGATTTGAGATGTTTTAAACTTGGTTAAACATTGAAGTTATCCACTAAATCTTTCACTTTTTAAAATGCACACCATCTGAAACTTGTGCATCCAAGAGTACTGAAGTAAATCATAGAAGAAAAAAAAATCAACATTCAGGCACAATGAATGTTGTACAGTGATCAACTTTCTTTTCTTTTAAGCATTTTACTTTCATAATCAAGGAAGAGGATGATTTATACGGAGAGGACAACTGGGGTCTTTTCCTGATCTTGTAACATAAAAATTCCTAGAATGCAGACAACCATGCTCCAAGGAAAGATGGTTTTTCCCTATCTGGTAAAATACAGATTCCCAGCATATAGGACACCACACTCTGAGTTTGCATGCTATGTGTCCTCTGAAAGGCCTAAATGCTTTCATAACATCATAAGATTCTGGTATTTAATAGAAGGGGAAAACAAGACCTTTACACATCCTAGGAGCTGAATGAGAAATGTCTGATGTTACTGTGTGCATCCGGTACATGACCACAAAGGCCATAATAAAGCACAGCTATAGTACACTCAAGGTGAGTCAATATTATGTTTAGGGCATAATAGTATAGTATAGCATAATAGTATATCAATAGTATGTTTAGAGCAACAAAAAAGAACAGACACCATATTAGGATTTATTAAAAAACATGTAAAGTTTCAGAAGCAGTAGAATATTGTATTTAGTTCCATCACGGCACCTTCTGTTTTAGGGTTGAAAGTGTTTTGGGTTGAAAGTGTTTTAAATAAAAGACTCATACTACCAATGGTACATGTTCTTTATGGCACTCCAAAATCTTCTGATTCCTGCCCCCATAAACCCGCTGACTGCCAAGTTGTCTCTTGTATGGTGAACTCGGGAGAAGTTGAAAATACTAAAGGAACCACACCTGGCTCCTTCTCCCTCCCTTCCTCATTTTTGGCTGAAGCTTAAGAAAAACCCCAGCAAACAAACAAAAAAAGACAAATTTGAAAACATCTAGAAGAAAGCAGTAAAAATGTTAGATGAGAAAAGTTCTACTTTTGGGGGTTTGTTAGTTCAAAAGAGGGGAAACATGAGAAAACGTAAGTCTTAAAACCTGTGTGACAAACCACAGATATTCAGCCCTATTTACCTCCTCTTAAATTAAAACTTTCATATTCATTAGTAAGAACAAGAAAGCATGCAAAGGAAGAGATAAAGCTCTTAGGAAACTACTTCCCTTAAGTGAAACCCCCAACGAATGAAACAACCAATCTCTTTAGCAGACATTCTGATTTTCCAAGCTCAGAGCACAATAACTGCTACAGCTGTTCTGCATCCTTAGTTCTCTTTGTTGGCCACAACAGGAGAATTTTCCCCTGTATGCTCTAGGATACAGTTTATTAACCCCCAAAAGTATGCCACATTAGCCCTCAGAACAGGAAGGCTCACTGGAGATGCTTCAAAGTACTCTTGAGTCTTTGAGAAAGAGTTGCAACAAAGTCCTGAGTCTCACAGCGGTTTCAAGTAAGAACTCAGTTCGGCCAATGGGCACTAGAAAATCCTGGAACACAGTCAACTGCCATCATGGTTAGAGCAAATGAAGCACATGATCACCAAAGAGCCCCAGACAGCTGCTGGGCAAAGGCTTTCAAGTTAATGTACAAGGCAGGGAGGAGAGAGAAGAGGCAGAAATGGGGTGAGGGGTGGAAGAAAGAGGGGGAAGAAAAAGTATTTCCTCTTGAGCCAAAAATAAGCCATTCCCCTACTGTGAAAAGCTGCAATACATTATGCTGAAACACATGTATCTGTAGCTCCAGGACTTCATTCATAGAAACACATTAAATATTTGTTCTTCAGGCTTTTCAACAAAGAGCCTCTTGTGACCTTATCACCTTGTGACCTCTTGAGCAGAAAGACCAGGTCAGAGAATACTGAAGTTAAATTATGGGAATGATGATGGTCATCCGGTCTGTCTGAACATACCATGGCTACACACTCATTGCTGAGAATCCCAAGAAAATCACTTGCAAACCCTCTAAACCCAGGAAGAAAATAAGTAGCTTACAATCACAATTAAAAATAAAGGCAACAAATAACAAATTGATCAATACAAGTAGCAGCAGCTTCTGGAAGGCCTTCTACATCTAGAAGCATAAGTGACACCACCCATGCTGAAGTCTCATGGGACTGCTGCCATACAATTTCTTACTACCTGGAAGAGCCCCAGCTTCAGCCGCCTCAAAGACTAAAAGGCAGCAAGCTGCTAGAAGAAAACCAGTCACTGGTATTGATCTTTCCCAAAAGCGACCCATAGCCTATACCTTTTGACAATATAGAACAGGCACAAAAAGCCCAGAAAAGGACAGACTCTACTGCCAGGTATCAATGGTGAAGAGCAAAGTAAAGATCCAGCTTTGTTTTCCCACCCCTTCTATACTGGTACATATCTATGAAGAGTATTTCTGTCTGATATCAAGATCTAAATTTGGGGGCAACATGTATTCAACCAGGTTATCTACAACGGAAGGGGGAGAGTCTGGTGCAGTTCAAAACTGCAAGAAAAAGGAAAACAACTGCTCTTACTAAAGCAAATCTTCAGCATATCTGCCACATAAAGGCTGGAGTTACATTTGCCAGTCCTGAAACAGATGGCAGGACCATAAAGGAATTGAATACACCACAAACTAATGATGGAGATAAATCACAGCATATTTCTGAATATTAGGCCATCTCTAACAAGTGGCACAACACGTCAACTATCTCCCACAACAGAAATGCCCATTGAACTACACGTGTTTTCATGCTTCTAACATTACAAGTTTAGTGTGCTTAGTGACCTACTTAGACAAATAGGTGTGTCACTAGCAGTTCCTTTAACTGTTTGCATAGATGTGCTTCAACACACATCAAACAGACCTGAGTTTCTGGAAGAATTTCCTTCATAAGGCCCTCCATCACAAGATGGGCTTATTACCACAGTTTAAAACACACACATACAGCTTTACATATGTAACAATTACATTCGCCACAACCACTGAAAATAAGATGCAATTTTTAATTTTCAGTGAATCTATTTCTATATGAGAGGACCAAGCACTGCCTGGTACAGATGAGCAGGAGAAAGCACAGAAATTCAGTCACTAAATCAGTATGGAAAGAGCAGCTTCAAAAAATATCACTTAGGAAGAGTCTAAATATATTTCTGTTTCCTCAGAATGTAAGAGGCAAATGAGGTAAAAACCTCTTGAGACAATCTCTTGCCTTATATTTTTGTGACTTGTTCCTTTCTTCAGAGGAGAAAATATCAAGTATGGAAAAGCAGGTAAAATGTTGAAACAGAGGGCTCTATTATATTCAACACAACATGCGTTTCTTGGAGTTCCAATGCTTATTATTACAATGAAACACATCAAGAATCACAAATACTCATTACTGAATTGTGACTTAAACATCAGTTGAAAATGTTGGATAGAAAAATAACTTAGCCAAGGAATAAAGATCATGTTTTAGACCATTACTATCACTAGTCTTGGTCAAACATAACATCAGGAAGCAAAGAATGAAACAGCTTTAAGAAAAAGCTCTGGTGGAAGCAGTAAGAGTCTTTCTCCCATGAATGTAGGGAGTACCTAGGCTCACCTAGGATCCAGTTCACTTTTGGATTCTTACATCTAAGCTTCAGATGTAATATTACGTCATCTGAAAGGGCAGACCTTAAAAAGCTTGCAGATGATCCTGTCACCTATGCCACAGATGACCACATGCTACCCATCCCACAAAATTTGTACTTTTACAAAGTACCTGGGTTAAGCCTTTCAATTAGCCAGCTGCAAAGTCTCAATGGACTTAGCAGTCCTGATGGCCCTCTAAGCCCATGTAAGTCTTATGAAGAAACACAGGTCTTCTGAATGCCCTTCTGAAAACAGGCAAGCTCAAAACCAAAACAAAAATCCCAGTAGGTCTTAACAGCTTTAAGCTCCAAGAAAATGAAAAGAACGTCCCCAAATTAAGTAATTTTTTAAAGTCCTTTCCTCTGGTTTCTATCCCAAACCATTAAAGTATTATCTAGGTTTAGAAAACCGAAAGAACAACATATGCAGAACAGAAAAAACAAAGCATGAAGAAGTGTTGGAAGAGACTGAAGCATTCCAGAAGCAGAGTCCAAAGCTCTGACACCTATATTTTTAAATGCCAATTATTTCACAAACCCATTCTTAAGCTTACTTTTTTTTTGCAACAACAATTTAATCTTAGTCTTCAAATAACTCCACTGAAGAAATTAACTTTGTGGAACTTTGTTCTCTCAACTGACAATTCCAAAAAGGAGAGATTAACTATTTTTTCAAAGAAGCAAAAATGTGTACAATGCATTCTATTCACCATATTGAGCACCTCACTACAGCAAAAGCAGGGATACAAAATAAATTTAGCACTGCCATTTCTATTACATTATTCCATCCCACATTTTTGTCCTGTTCTATGAATGCTGCATAGAAATGTTAACCACCCAATTTAAAAATATGTACACGTCCAAATGCAAACACTAGATTTTTTTTATTATATACTAAGAATATAAAAGTACTACTATTTCCATACTATAATTTAAGCAGTTTTCAAAAAACTGTTTGGGAAAAAAAAAAAAAACTTCCACCAGGCATAAAGATTGTGACTTAAAGTTGTGCCATATGCCATGCTGAACTACATTTTAAAATGCTGTGAAAACTCCAGAAAAAACCCCAGTGTTTGACAAAGACAAAATATATTGCATTTTGTTGTAGCATCTCACTGAGGCTCTTTCAAATTAATTCAGTTCTCTGCTCTGCTACAGAAGCCCGGGTTTCAGAACTACCTTATTTGTGATTTCCAACCTAATTCAGAAGGGCTAAGAGATTTGGTGGCTAGCTATTTTTCCAAACTACAACCCCACTTTGGGAGCCCTGGCCGGGCACAGGGAGTTCTGAGGAAAACGTGGAAACGTGACTCCGGCGATGATTAACACGCTCGAGGAAAGCTGTTTGCAATAATCATTCCAACTTACTTAATTCCCACCAATTATGCCCAACCAAAACATCTCTCCGAACTCTATCTAGGCATCACTGCAACGTGTCTCTCAAGTCCGGTAACTCTAAGGATAGCACACATGACCCGGTAACTCTCTCCCAGAGGCAACAACTACGGCGACAGCAAGGGCCGGCGTCTCAGAACGGAGTCTCGCACCTCTTTTCCAATCTCCCCAGGAGCAAGGCGGGCAGGCACGGCACTGCTGTGGGGCGGAGCACGCGTCTCAGGGCGGCACGACCAAACTCGGGCAGCTCAACGCCAGCCCCGGCCCGGCAAAGGCAGCGCGCACGACGCGCTCGGGGGACACCTACGTGCGCGGCGCTCAGGCAGGGACGCGAGTAGGAAGACAGCTAATTAAAACAAAATTATTTTTAAAATTATATAATGGTTAAAAATAATGCATATGTACACATGAAAAAAATATGTCTCCCACATTGTTTCGGGAAAAAAATTACCGCAGACGGGGGAGGAACATGCCCGTCGTTCCCAACCGCCCCCAACCGCCCTCCCGGCACCTTCCGTGGCGAGAAGGCACCGCAGGCCCCACCACCAGCCGGCACCCCGGGAAGAAGCAGCGGCAGCAGCGGCCGCTGGCGTGCCCCCCTTGGCCCCTTTCTCCCGGCTTTGTTGTGGCAACCGCGCAGGCAGCCGGGCAGATACTCACAGGCACGGGAGGAGAGAAGCGAGCAGAGCGGCGGGAGGCGGGAGCCGCGCAGCGCCCAGGCCGCTCCCTCGCTGCCGCCCCGCTCCTGCGCAGCCCCGGCCGGCCCCGCGCGCCGCCGGGCGGGGAGAGGCGGCGCCTCAGCGGGGCGGGAAGGGAGCCGGGACCGCCCATGGGAGGGGCCCCTCAGCCGCTGCCTCTCCACGGAATCACAGAAACCGGAGGCTGGAAGAGACCTCTGACCGAGCACCACCGCGTCAACCAGACCACGGCACTAAGTGCCACGTCCAGTCTTTCCTGAAATAGCTCCAGCGACCGTGGATACACCATTTCCCTGAGCAGCGTGTTCCTATATCTGATCACCCTTTATGTGAAGAAATTCCTCCTTATGTCCAACCTAAGCGACCCCTGGCGCAGTTTAAGACTGTGTCCTTCAATCCTGTCGCTGTTTGTCAGAGAGAAAAGACCGATCCCCACCTGGCTACAGCCTCCTTTCAGGTAGTTCTAGAGAGACATAAGGTCTCCCCGCAACCTCCTCTTTTCCACGCTAAACAATCCCAGCTCCCTCAGCTCTTCCTCTTAAGACCAGTGCCCCAGACCTTTCACCAGCTTCATTTCCCATCTTTGAACTCGCTCCAGTGCTTCAATGTCCGACCCGAATTGAGAGGTCCAGAACTGGACATAGTTCTCAGGTAGTGGCCTTACCAGTGCCAAGCACAGGGGAATAATTCCTTCCCTAGTCCTGCTGGCCAGCTATTTCTGATACAGACATCAGTCCCCTCCTGCCCTTATTTGCTTTGTGGGAATGGGGCAGAGAGCTGGGACTCTTACTAATGCCATGAAGCCCCAAGACAAGGTGACTGTGCCCCAAGGTGGGGTGATGGTCCCCAGGTTGCAGTGATGTTGCTCCAGGCTGAGGTGATGGATCTGTGTGCTCAGGTCATTGTGCCTCAAGCTGAGGCAGTGGGGTTCTGGGTTGAGACAATGCTATGCTGGGTGGAAGCAATGGGCCCCCAAGGTGATAATTTAAGTCATGTTCTCCAGATTGAGACACAGTGGGGCCCCAAGCTGAAGAAATAATGCCCCTAGATGAGGTGATTGCCCCTAGATTTTGATCATGAAGTTCCAGGGTGAGGGGACAGAATCACAGGTTGAGGTTATGGTGCCCCAGGTTAAGGCAATGAGGCTTCATGCTGAGGTGAGAGTTTTCCATGCTGGGGTAACAGTGCCCCATATCAAGTTGATGGTGTCCCAGACTGTGGTGGTGGTGGTGCCTTGGGCTGGGGTGATGGCATTCCTGGTTGATGTGCTGGCAGCCCAATAAAGACTGGAGGGGGACCTAGGCTGAGTGAATGGTGCTCCAGGCTGAGGTGATTGTGAGCCACCTTAAGGTGATGGTGCCCCATATTAAGGCAACAGGACCAGAGGTCCATGTGATGCATCCCTACATTATAGTGCCAGGGCTGCAGCACTGGGTGACGTATCCTGAGGAAATGGAAAGGGGCAACTTATCTGGAGGACTTCTAGGGAAGCCTCATCCAAATATTTAAGGTTGGATCTGGACCCTTCCCCAAGCTACCTTGAATTTCAGTAAAAACTGAAACTTCAGACAGTTTCATTACTCCTGGTACTGAATAGGTTAAGTGGTGATTACTACTGGTGATCTGCCCCTGAGAAGTGGTAGTTTCCTGTGTAGGGATGGGAAAGCTTACAGCTCTTTCAAAGAGATCAGTTGCAATATCATATCTTAATAATAGCAATGTTACTTTTTAACAATGGAGGAAAGAATTATGTGAAAAGAGAGACTTACAGACTACTGATCCACATATTCAAAATACAAAATTCTGCTTTACTTTGGCCCTATTGTTCATCAGGAAAGAGATTTAATGACATGATCACATTTTTGCCGATCATACTGAATTTTGAATTAAATCAGGGCTGTGCAGCCAAATCAACTATTGTGTATATTGCCCTATTTCACTTGGCACACACACATAGGCACATATGTATGGATGTATGTGTGCATACACACACATACACATAAACACATTTTTTCAAGTACATGTAGCAAGTGTGTCAGAACACTACAAGAAAAGAAAGAAATCTCTTGAATAATACAACTGAACATGTCGGAGTTAACCATAGTCAAGTCCTGCAAATTACATTGACTAGATTTTTATACTTGTCATGTATTTTCCTCTTATTTTTCTGGCACCTCTCTCAGTTCACTGTTGAAATGTTGAAAAATGACAGATGCTGCTAAAATCAGTCAAAAACTGTACATGGAAGACATGCTACAAAATGCTGAGCCTTTACTGACCTCGCCATGCGAGGTCTTAGGTTCCTTACATCGGACACTGAATGGGTGTTTTTGTCATTTTTTCCTGTGTGTCAAGTTCCTGACTGCAAATATACAACACCACTTTCTTAAAAGTTGTAGCAAAAATTAAAATTGGCTAATATTAGTGCAACTTACATATTTTGTACATTTAAGATAGTGAGAAGTATAACATCCAATTTCCATTTCTCTTGCTCTAGGATTCCTATGATTGCTTCTAACAGTATTAGTTATCCAGGTTTTCCTGGTTTATCACCAGGTTTACAAGTTTACAAGCAGTTCTGGGTTTTGTGCTCTGAACCTTAGAAATTTCTATAAACTCCTAGTATGACTGTAAGTCAATGCAGCACCACAGCGGTTATAAAAAACCATGTAATTAATTAGAAGTTGTAAGTATGCTAAAAATATAAACTACGTAAGCACTATACAGACCTCTTTTTTGCCTATAATGTAATTTTTTTTGTTTTAATTGAGAAATGGTAACTTCTTTTAGTCCTTTTATAGCAATGGGATCTGAGCTAGAAAGGCTGACAAAACAGAAATCAAATGTGAAAAAGCCTACAGAAAAAGTATTAATTTTAATCTTGCCTAAACATTTGAAAGTGCAAATTAATTTAAGTTTAAAGTTTGCAGTACTGTGAAGGTGCAAGCTGAACAATTGTCACCAAAGGCAGCTGCAAAACTGTTCAAATCAGTGAGGTTTTTTCTAGGGTATGTTACAAAGATAAATGATACTTCTAGCTCAAAGGAAAATAGTGAAGATGCTGAATCCTTCCCCAAATCGGACACAATTTATCTTTTAAAAGAAGTAATTGTCTTATCTCTGTAGGAAAGATATCTTCTGTAGTGCTTTGATAAGGCAGAATTTGAATCTCTTTTCTCATAAACTAGTTCTATGACTGAGTTACAGAATAGTTACAGAAAGAGCCTGTAGTAATCCCCAGTTCAGAAAACTGACCTCTTTGAAGTCCTTTTGTGTTGCACAGAAAAGTAATTTTTAAAGTACAAAAGGGGAAGTTCAAATAACACTGAGGTAAACTTGAATATTGCTATTAACTTCCGTAGAGCTAGGCTATAATCTAAAATATTAGGAATTGTAACTCAGGCTGAAAAGTCATAGAAACTTAGTAAGAGCTAAAAGAAATAGAATCAAATTTTCTTCTAGCTCTATGGATACACACTTGAGTTGATTTGGACATATCTAATTCAGGGTATGATGTGTAAATCCTAGCTAAAATAGGTGGGATTACTCATTCAGACAAAAAGTGGCTTTGTGCATAAGCACTGCAGGACTAAATTGTTACTGCAAGTGGGTTTGTTTTTTTTTATATTCCTCTCCACTTCTGAGAATTAATACCGTACGAAAATACTTTCTGTTTACACAGGACTATCAACATTGCATGCTCTGATTCAGGTTAATTTAAAAATTCAATTCCCTTAAGTAGTTTTGACAGTGGCGCAGGCAGTTTCCTGAAGCATTTACAGTAGATCTCTGTCTGGTTTCTTGTATGGATCTTAATAAAGATCCCAGAGTAGATTTTGAACTAAGTCCAAAGTTCTGTATATTCTGAAATCTTTGATGAGTAAAGTGTGTGCTGGGAGATAGATATTTGTTTTCTATTTCTACCTGCTAAGAATAAAATAGCTTTATAAGAAACCTTCTGGCATGTTGGGCCTTATCCAAAAGCTTTCAGACTCTGCAAGAATCTCTGCTGGTTTTAATGGTCTTATGTATTGAAGAAACCCTAGTCACAAAGTCCTTCAGTGAATCATCAGGGTGTTTAACCACACAGTAATTCACATGGGAAAGGACTGCCATTGCAATAGTATTTTCACTATTATGATATGATGATTTTTACCTTTAATCACATTAGACATCTTACTTAAAGAATCAATTTTGGAAACTCTCTGAATGGTCTGAAATTAGCATTTAAAAGGATTTTGTGCAATTTAATATCCCCTTAACAGAACAAACTGTAATAGAATGATATATTTTATCTTAATAAGGAGTAGGTTACTGTAAGGACTTTGGATCAGATTAAGGATCAGTGTCTCCTTTGATAAGTGACCAACAGGGCCCTAAAGTCACTTCATAACCACTTTTTGTGATTTTGAGAGGAAATACATTGTTATGCAAACCTCTAATACACACAGGCAGGTATAGATGGACACCAGCCCACCAGACACTGTGATTTATGTTAGAAACAGATTAGAAAATATTGTGATGGAGTAACTCAGAACTCTGACTAGCTCAATGCTCTTCTGTGCCCGTTTCCATTACAGTTCTGCACTATGAGCTGACACACAATGCCCTATTACAAGCGCTACTCCAGGGCTATAACAGACTTTTGGACACCTGCACTATTCATGCCCAGTGTTCTGCCTTGCTTAGCGTTGCAGAAGCTCAGGGAAGTTTGATGTCTGGTTTTATAAATGCTGCTTTATTGCACCGTAGAAGTTATAAGGAAATGTAAGTTATAAGGAAATGTAATACAAGATCAGAGCTTTGGTATTTGTTTCATTTCTTCATCTGGCTAGTAGAGTTCATTTGACAGAAGTAACTTTTTTAGAGAGCATGAATAAATAAATCACTACTCCAACCTCTGCAACAATAACTGTGTTTAAAAAATAAAATTCAGGGCTTTTTTTTTATACCTCAACTGACAGAGCGATGGCAATCTTACCAGCTGTTTGCCAGTACACTTGTACCTCTAAACACTTCTATAGAATTTACAGATACCTGTTCTTAAAAATGAAGTCCATTAGTAAATGCTTGTAAATCCTCTTTTGCATAGTGTGGCTTCCGTGAGGAAAGCATTGCCTACTCTTGTTCTAAAATGTGGGATATGTAAAAATTCTCTTAAGAAAGGATGCTCTTTTATGTTCGATCTTTGTATACTTTCAAGACTAATCAAGAAGAAGGGAGATGTAATCCTTGAAACACCTAGCAGGCAAAAAGCAAGCTCTAAGTGATGTCTGTGTGTTAGAAAAACAAATTACTTGTTGGTACAATTACATTGTTAATGTTTAGGGCTTGACTAACTTCAGTGATCTCAGACCTAGGGGAGGTAAACAAAGCTTGGGGAAAAGGATGTACCACAAAGTGGTACACAAAGAATGAAGAATTTATAGGACACACAGACATTCGGCAGAACTCCTAAGGTAAGGAGGAACCAGCAAACCCAATTTAGCAATTGTGCTGAAATCAGTTCCAACTTGATAAAAGGTCATTCCAGCAGAGGGAGATCACAACTACCGACTCAAGGGACCACCAACCCAAGAAATCCACCAAATCAAAAGAAGGCTGAGCGTACACACTGGTTAGCATGGGAAATGAGAAATCATTAGCCAATAGAGGATAAAACACAAATTAATAAGAGAACTATGGAACTCTAGTCGATGAGCACTAAGTCCTTTGTTTGCTAAAATGTATAAATAGTAAAAAGTTTTGATATTTGGTATGCTTGATTTGTTGGAATACCACTGAGCACCCAGGCTTGCACAACTTTGAAATAAGTAGTTACTGTCTCTCTTGAGTGTGTAATTATTGGCTTGTTGCACACTGGCTAATGAAGCTGATTTTTGTAGACAACACTCTGAAGATATCAAGGCCTCCCAATTAATCTGTGCTCCGTAGCTGCTATGAAGTCACAAATTTGGTGGAGCTGTAGCTGTGCTGCACCTATGGCAAGATGAACCTGTGTCCCAAGCACAGCTGAAATATGGCAAGCCTTGTGCCCTTCCAAGAATTTGTCCTCAGATCTACCACAAACAGATATAAAATATACAACGGAGAGAGGGTACCTACAGGAGGGCTGGCATGCTTCTGTTGGGGTGGTGAGGCTGTGTTTTTTTAGAATCACTTGTTGTACCGTCCTCATAGCTGTTCAATGAACTTTTTATTTCTGAAGTTAAGTAATTTATGACTTCCTTTGGCTGATCAGAGGGGAGCAGGCAGAGGGGTGCATACCGCCCACACTCAGGAAGGTGTCGGGATCTCTGAGATGCCCCACGCCAAGGCTTTTGTCCTAAGCTCTGGCTAGGGTCTCGATGGCCTGGTCTGATCATACCGGGTCCTTCTGGGCCTAGCCCCCGCCCTCCGTGCTACAGCCCCGGCGGCAGGCAGGCGTTCCGCAGCTTCCCGCGGAGCCAAGCCGCCAGGGATTCCTCTCGCGTCTTCCGAGCGTACCCGTTCCCTGGCCGGGCAGGGGACGCCTCCAACCCCGCCATGGCGGAGGTCCCTGGGTCACAACACGGTACAAGCCAGTCCGACCGGGCCCCGCCGTGGGGCGGTGCGGCAGCGCACGTGTCCCGGGCCCGCCCGCCCGGCAGGCACCGCCCCCGCCCCGGCCCCCGCCTCCGCCCCCTCCCCGGCCGGACACCGAGCGGCGCGGCGGGGCCTCCCCGGCTGCTGCCACGGCGCTCGGCTCCCGCCGCCCAGCGCGGGGCAGCGCTGCCGCCAGACAGCGGCCCGGCCGCCGTGCACCCTCCTGCCGCTGGGCATGAGCTCCGGCTCCCCCGGCGGCCGCAGCGGTGCCAGTGGCGGCGGCGGGCGGCGGAGGAGGCGGCGGCGGCGGCGGAGGAGGAGAGGGGGGGCCCCGGGAGCGGCGACCTTCGCAGGGAGCTGCCGCGGCGGGAGATGCGCTTGCTCCCAGCGGCGCCAGGAGCAGCATGTTCACCGGTGCCGACAGCGCTAGCATCACGGCCGGGCAGCCCGAGGCGGCGGGGGCCGCCGCCCCCGGCCCGCTGGGCTCGCACGGCCCCGGCGGCGAGGCGCGCCGCCGCAGCGCCCCGGCGGCCGCCGCTGTGGTTGGCGGCGGCGAGGAGGAGGCGGCGGAAGACGAGGAGGACGAGGATCCCGGCTCATCCCGCTTCGTGCTGGCGGCGGGACTGGGGCTTCTGGCTGTGTCCGTCGTCCACCTGGGGCAGGAACGGGCCGAGGCAGGGGGCGGCGGGCCGCCGTGTCTGGCGCTGCTGCTGCTCCGCCTCGCCCTCTACGTGGGCTGCGCCGCCGCTGCCGCCGCGCTGGGTACCCTGATCGTCCTGATGTGCCGCGGCCGCCGCCGCCTGCCGCCGCCGGACTTCGCCGCCGCTCCGGTCCGGCCGGTCGCGGAGGTGAGTAGCGGGAGGGGAGCGGAGCGGGCGGTGGCCGCGGCGCGCCCTCCTCGCCCGGTGGCAGCGGGGGGTGGCGCGGCTCTCGCTCCGCCGTGGAACGCCGCGCCACCCGAACCCGGTGTCCTGCTGTCCTACCGCGGCCGCAGGAGCCTGCCCGCACTCTGCCGGTCGGCGGGGCTTTAAAAAGTTGTTGAAGGGTAGCAGGCGCACCGGAAAAAATCAACACTTTGCTCCGAGAGAGACCTCTGGATTGCGGGAGTGCTCGTAAGGTGATTCACTGTGTTCGCTCTACGGTGGCTGTGTGTCAAATCCTTTTCTGCTCCTTCCATTGAAATGTCACTGGTAAAAGAGGTAG
Organism: Taeniopygia guttata; assembly: GCF_048771995.1. Taxonomy (NCBI): domain Eukaryota; kingdom Metazoa; phylum Chordata; class Aves; order Passeriformes; family Estrildidae; genus Taeniopygia; species Taeniopygia guttata. The sequence goes on along the minus strand of NC_133028.1, from coordinate 31,591,837 downwards.
CTGAGTGTTCCTTTAATGTGTTCTTTGAAGTTGGACAGCTTCAGATAGTGTTATCGTAGTGCCATTTTGTACTCAAGCCGTTGCAGAGCTCTGTGCAAAAGGGAAACAATTTCATTTTCTGTACCTACTCCAAAATGTACTAGTTCACGAGCTCTTTGTAACTCACAGCTTAGTATTTTTCGGGTTCTTCTGAATGGGACTGATAGCACGAGACATTTGGAAACTTTCCTCCTATCCACAACCCTGTTCCCCATCATTCAGTGCTTGGGAGCCGATCCTAGATGAGGCTGAAAAACTACTGCTGAAAACTGAGACTCTGCCCACACTCCTGCTTTGCCATGGGTCACGGGGATGTGGTGTTTAATGTTACAGCTGGCGACTCCAGCCTGGAGCCCTCGGCCCCTCACGGTGGCTTCTAGGTGTGTTAACACATGGACTGCTGCAGCAGTAAATAGACTGTACTGTGAAAGTGCGGTTTCCCTTTTGTAGTGTCAGAGAGCACTCTGAAAAGGAAAAGGAAGGGAATTTGTGTCACCTGGGTGTGCAGCCTAGCTGTTCTGGTAACCCAGTTTGTTACATTTGGTACACGTCCGCTTCTCGGCAGCAGTAAGTAAGTAACGCTGTCACGTGTTTGCGGGGCTGCAGTCCGTGCAGCTGAGCTTGCAGAACACAGAGGGTGCTGGCAGGGCAGAGAACCTCATACAAATCACTGGCTGATACAGTTGTCTTTCTGTCTTTTCAATCAAATTGCTAACAACCTGTAGTAATGGTTTATTCCTTCATTCGTTGACCTAGGGAGAGAAGGAACCTGTGTTTGGGAGCAATATTCTTTTCTTGGTCTGCATTTAATGGAAGCTGGCAGAGTATTGTTGCCAGCCGGGGTAATTTGGCCGGGGGTTGATGAATTCAGTGAATAATACAACTTGCAAAGGTGCATTCAGGATATATGTGTTTGTCTTACCAGTAGAATTTTTTTTAAACATCTTCTTTGCTTTGAATACTCAAGATCATACTCAGCTTTCTGAAAGAAGTGAACAATAAATAATGTGTATGAGCATTAAGGAGGGAAGTAAAAAAGTGTAATGCACAAAGTGATAAGCAAAAGGTGGGTACAGCTAGGGATAGTTCAGCTGGTTTTTGTCAGAGGAGTGCTAGGTACGCAGATGTGTGTTAGGTGCATAAGCACCTTCTAGTAAAGGACTACATGCTTTTGTTCTTAGCCATACAACTATGTTACACCAAACAGAAAAAATATGTAAATGGATCAATTGATCATCAAAACAACAATTCCTATTGCTTTGAGATTTACAAGAATAAATGTTTCAGTGTTAATGCCATAGCTCCAGTGGCATTTAGGTACTTGTATACTTATCTGAACATCTGAGTGAGTTAACTTACTTTTACATAGTACCAAAAAGATCTATACATAAACTTATCAATCTAAATCTCCCTGCTGCCACAATAAGGATCAACTTTCAGATTTGTGAAACAGCCAATTTAATTTGGGAAGCCAAGATTTGAAGAAACAAAAAAGATTCATTGCTTTCTTTGGCTCCTCCTTTGTGAAAAATGTAAGCCTACTGAAAAACATAAGCTTACAGAACAGCAGTGAAACTAGAACTGTCCGGAAAACAAATAGCCACTTCTGTTACTGTGCCATCTGCACTTTCTTTTTGTGATGTGTTACTGTGCATTTCTCTTGAGGATGTTCTCCTGTTTTGTTCATCCGTTGTATTTGTATATATAAATAGTGCACACCTGCTGTTGCATTGTGTGGTCTAATTTGTAGTGTTTGTATTTATTGTAGCTCTATGGGATGTGTTTGTTGTTTCAGAAGGGAATTGAAATTTTGTATTTAAAATTCAGTGGTAAGGCAGCAGTACCTGCTAGAACTCTTTGCCCAGGATTATTTTGTTACCCTCTCCCTGATGCCATTCAGTTTTTTCTTTCCTCCTTCTTTGTACTGTTCCCAAAAGTTTACTTACATGAAAGGGATGTTGAAAAAAGGAGTGAGTTATTTTACACTTTCTATTTAGAAGATGTAATGCCTGGCATCTTAATTGGGTTTCTCATACCTTCAATTTATAGTTCTGTTGATTTTTTTCTGGTATCAAGTGGCTTCAGAACTGCAAAGCTTCTTGAAGAGTTTTTCTGAATCTGATTTTGTATATGTGTAGCAAACTTTATAATTGGAACTTCAGCAACATGTAGGTGAAGAAAATAAAATTGTCTAGATAGGCAGCCTATAGAAATGTAGGCCATTCACTAAAACTACCTGATGTAGTTAGTCTTTTCATTTTACATCCTTTTGCATTTACACTGTTTTTTTATGATTCAGTTGTTACTCGCATATTTTTCATAAAGCGTTATGATCCTTTTGTCTTTTCTGGGAGCCAGTAGCAGGATGACAGTAAAGCTATAATTTTTCCAGCCTTGTTTTTTCTTTTCCTCAAGAATAAGGAAGAACTATCTGTTGGCCTAATAATTGAAAAAATGTAAGGTAAAAACCTTATAATGACTGGCATCTCACTCTTCATGTGTTTTATGTTCAAAATTTAGAAAAATCACCCCATGTGATTTTTCACATTGGGGTTAAAAAATGAGGAAACAGTAAGTATTCAGGAATAAATATTTACTCTAGTTGTAGTCAGACTCAACTCTTGGAAAGCTAGTGGGAGTACTCTTGACCAACTTCAAAGGGAAGTTGAATGAAGTCCCTCATGCTGTGCTGAATAAAGGGATTTTTCTGTAGGTTCTCAATTCAACAACCACTTAGCATGCGAGAGTTCAATGCTGTTGATTTTCGTGGACCTGTTCATGCAAGTGAGGAAGTGCAGTGTTGCAGGTTTGGACTTCAGAAGAGCAAGGTACATATGTTTTTTTTTTTATTTTGCTTGAACTTGCAACTAGAGAAGCCATCTTCTTGAATGTGAAGCTGTGCTTTGCCTATTTTTTGTGTAATTCCTTTGTTACTTGAAAGGTGAAGACCTCCTCCTGAAGTCAGGTATCTCAGAAAAAACATTTGAAATCTGCTGAGAATTGCAGATCAAGCTGGGTGCTTATATCCCCATGATAAACTGTGCTTTCAGTGTATTTTTTCTGTAGGTGACAGCTCTGTTCACAGAAATAATCTGGGCAGTGTCTTGGCTTCCACATAAAGATCTGTTTTGTTGGAAGAGAGGTGTACAGGCAGCTCATAATAATGTCTTAATACTTTAAGTACTTGCAGGTACTGATAATGTCGGTAAATAGTTTCTATTGATATTGAAATAATAGGAATTGAATGAGTCCTTGAAATTGTACATTATGTTATTGTCAGGTATTTTTGAGCACTTTGCAGGAGTTGTTTTAGGATAAGATGATGTGTGATGGAGGAGAACAGCAAAAAGGCATGATGACCCAATTGTACTTTAGTGAGAATGTCTGTTTTAAAGGGGATTTTCATTTCTCAAGGACCGTAGACTTGTTCATAGCAAAGATAGTCCTGGGTTAGAACATGTATAACCCTTCAAAATTCGAGTTTGCTCCCAAAGCTCCTTTTGCCTTGTGTCATTGTAGAGGGAGATGGCTTTGGCTCATGTGAAGAACCATGTTAACCAAGTTAGTGGGAAGGGGAGGGAAAACACTTTTCCCACGTTTGTGTGAGTTGTTTCTCTGCCAAAAAAACTGGCAGAGACAGGATTTTCTTTTCAGTATAATGTTTTGACTCTGATTCAAAGCAAAAGCTCCAAGTAACAGAGAGTTGGGTTATCAACTTCGTTTAAATAATGCAAAAAACAGTGATTAGTTTATTAGATTTAAGTACTGCATTTCAAATTCAGATTAACTGATGCTCTGTATAGAGAAGGATCTACATAGTCTGCCTGCAGCACTAACAGAAGGATAGTAAATATGCTTTTTTTTTCCCAGTAAAAAGGGTACATGGATTTTAATGTCCTATCTTTAGTTTCCTACAATTAACAGTTGTCAATTATTTTTAGTATTTCTTTAAACTCATCTCCTGACACATTTGGCCACTATTGTTTACTGCAGTTTAATAGCTCTGAATTTTGAGTGAGAGTAAACTAACACTCTCCCTATCTGACCCTGAAGCCAAATCACACTACATGTGATCATGTTTTATGTTCCTAGAGGCTTGTTCCATCCTTGAACATGTATTTTTGTGAATTTGCCATTAGTGGAGGGGGCATGGGTAAAGCTTTTTTTCATTTGATCAGGTTGTCTTTGAAATATCTGGGTCCTGGAACGTAGAATTGCTTTTTTATCCAAGCCATAGGAGGATGTGTTGTGGAATGGAAATGGTCCCAATCTTTCAAATGTGATGGCAACTTAAATGAGGTGGAGTATTTGTCATGGTATCCAAGCTGAGTGCTCTGCCCTTTGTGAAGAACATAAGGGAAGCAGAGAGAAAGGGCACAGAGTTTTATTTTCCTTCACTGTTGGAGTTTTGCCATGAGATGAAGCTTGGGAAGGTAAGCTTGGAGGAGCCCCAGCAGCTGTGGAAAGTGGAAGGTTTGCCATCTGTGGGCATAAATTTCAAGTGGGATGCAAATGAGTTCTTGAGGATAATAAGTAGTTTGGAGGAACTGTGAGGGAGAGGAGAAGCTTCCTAACTCCTTCAAATTTTGATCTGTATGCCTTAGTAAGACTTTCAAGGTATTTGTGTTTTTTTCCAAATCTAAAGCCAAGCATATTCTCTGCACAGGGGATATTTAGAGCTCTGATATTGCAGGATTTTTGTAAAAACAATAGCAGTCTCTGATTGTGGCAATTCTGTAACACTTTAGACTGTTCTGGGCTTGCAAGCAGATATTTGGATCTACTGCCAGTCTTTTAATTGATGGGTTGTTTCTGGATTGAAAAGAGAAGATACATTTTGTGTGTTTTTAACAGAACTCAGAGTCTCATAAGTTTTTTCTTAGTTCTGTCTCATTTATAGGGAAGTCAACAATGAACCTTTGATGGTCTGGTTGAGTTTACTACTCGGAAAGTCCTGAAATCAAAATAATGAAAATATATTTTAGCAATTTCTACCAATTCCATGAATATTTTAAAATGTTAAGGGAATGTTGCATGAATTGCAAGTGATCTATTATAGTTCAGCAGGGGCCTGTGGTTTGGACGTTTCTGGTACAGTTTATTTTTAGGGATCTGTGGAACATCTGTTATAATTTGGGATTTATAAGCCTCTTCAAAATTGGAACTTTGTTAGGATTGCATATGTTGACTACCTGCAGGTGCAACTTTGGAGTGATAGCTATTATTACAGGAGACTGACCTCGGGAAATTAAATGTTTTTCAGATTCTGTCACTCACTTCTTTGTCCCATAACTGTGTAGCAGTAAGCAGACTTAGTTTTCCACACATTTTTCATGATCATGTATGTTTAGAGGTTTCTTTTATCCATCATGTATATTTAGAGGCTTCTTGTCTTGTTAAGCAGTCCTTTCTGATTCCTTTCATTGGATCTTGTGTTGTTGTCAGCTCTGCATTTTATTGTGCTTGACATTTAATTTTCTCGACTTTGTGTTAGATTGACATGTCATATTTTGCTGTGAATGGGCTGTTTTTACCTTTGTAAAGACTGCTCCTCTACAAGAACAGTGTTTTATGATTGAAAACATAACTAGGGAGCTAGCTCTTTTCTCCTGATAACCAAGCTCTGCTAAGTCAGTGAGGATGGGTGGTGGGCTCATAGAGATCTTTCTGTCCAAGTCTCTTGCAGAGAAATCCTAAGGGTGGCTATATAATCTTTGTAATAAGGTTAAGAGTGAAGACATCCTAAATTCAAGGTGTGCTTTGACATGGAAAATAGTATAGGCATGTATCAGAAACATTCTGAAAATAAAATCACATTAGGTTCTCTTGTATTGCCAAGTCCTTGTTTCTTGCTCTCTGCAAAGGAGAGCAGCAGAATTTACCCAAGGGAAGAGCCAATTACATAGAATATTGTACTTCAAGTGCCTAAAAAGATAAATTATGTAGTCATGAGGGGAATAGATTTGTGTTGTGTCTATGGGAGGTTTTTGCGACCAGTCATTCTATACCATTTTCCCCCTATTAAATATGCACAGTGAAACAGAACAAGTTAATGGTAATAAAATGAATGATGATGGTTCATTTTGCATGTTTTGTGGCACTCTTGAAAACAGAGAACACACTATAAAATGCGTGTATGGTGAAAAGTCATGTGCAGGGAGGGTATAGCAATAGACCTCACAGGAGTTTCTCTCTGGTTGCTAAGCTGAGACTCTACAGCTCAAGCATGATTTTGTGCGGGCTTTTCTGGCTTGCCAGCAAGTTAGTTTTCATGCCATATGGCTCTTTTGGCCTTGAAGTATAGGCCATTGGTTCTTGTCATCTCTTTTTACAGAGGAGGAGAGTGTGGAAATGTTCAGTAAACTGGGGCTATGCCTGTATCTTGGGAATTAATTTAAGACTTTATTTTGATGGCAATATTAAAAATTCCAGCACAGGATAATGCTGTATTTATTGCTGAGCAGCAATTTGAATGCTAACTTAGCAATTATTTTTTGGCTGTACTGATGAAGTGAAAGTAATATCTGGGAAATGTTTCATTTTCATATTCTTATCTGTCTGGTATTCTATGAAATCTCAAATGAAGAAAGTTGTGCCCTGATTATAAAGTTTTTACACTGCTACAGTTTCACCAGTTTTAGACATGGTACAGTTAAGATTGAAGATCCCTATCTGGTAAACAGAGTTTACATATTCCAGAAGTTACTACATTAGTAAAAATAATGATATGATATCATAAAATAATTACTGAGATAATGATGCCTAAGATAATAGGATTAACATGCTTTAAGTATGTTGACTTCTAAATTGGTAGTTATGGTATCTGTTAAAGCTGACTGTGACACATACATATTTGCCTTGTGATCTTAAATGGACTATAAGTATATATTAAAATATTAACTCTTGTGAATATGAGTTTATTTTTGCATCATTAGTTGAAATAATGTTTGGATAAGAACATCTATATGAAGTAATATGTGGATAAGAACACATCTATCCACATCTGTTAAATATAAATTTATGGAGAGTTCAGTGAAGTATTGTTTGAGGCTGTGACTCTTTATTATCAAGGTCCAGTCTGATGTTAATGTATGTTTTACAAAGATAAGAGGAAATTTAATAGGGCAGCAGTGGGAGGAGCAAGTAACTATGAGTGACTGGTTGGTTTGTGTATGCTGAAGTAGGGGCAGTTTTTCCCTTTTAGATCAGTGATTGAACTGTCTCATCCACAATGCCCATTTATATTTTGGCATCTGTCATGATCTCTGTTCAAGTTTTGTTGTAATTGAGTTAATGTAATAGGGATAACTGTAATTTTTTCTCTGCTTCTGGCCTTAATTCCATGGCAGAATAAGGCTGCATGTGGTGTGCCTGTAGCAGGTGCCTGCTGCTGTGTTTTAAAACTTGCATTTAATGGCAAATGTTGCAAATGAATTTCTTGATTGTGGAAGTTACTCCCATGTTCCACATGCTTTGCCATTTATTGAGTGTTGTTGCTGAAATAATTTATTAATTCTTTATTATTTAACATTTATTCTTGTCTTCAGACCTAATTTAAAATTACTATATAGTTTAAACCAACAAATGACATTTATTTAATTTTTGTATCTGTAGGAGACTGACCCTAGGACAAAATTTCAGGTTCAATGTCAGGCTTTTTTTTTTTCTTGGCCCATTCAGACTGTTGTTTTCTTAATCTTAAATAGTTTTCAAAAGTATCAAACAATGAGTGTTGTTCAGAAGTCTACAGGAAATGCACACGTCCTTTTTTTTTCAGCCTGTAAGCAAAGTCAAAACTGAGGAAAACTTGAAGTGTTCCAGGAAACAGGCCTCCCTCTTTTGTTAAAAACCTCATTCTTAGCATGTATGTTCTCTACCCCTACCCTTTCAAGTCCTTTTGTTAAGTTTTATTTATGTTTCAGTCTGGTTTTTGTCATTATTTACCAATAAAACCTACAGACAGGAACCCAATTGTCTCGACACCAATTAAAAAAAAAAAAAATGGAGGGCTGTGATAGTGCAAGTTAGGGCATAGAGGAATATGCCAGGTTTTAATCTGCATAAAAGAGCATCTAAGGTAGAGCTTTGACTGTGTTAAATCCATTCACAAATGTCTTTGGTTCAGTCAGGTTTATGCCAACTATTTAATGAAACCTAGCACCATTTTTCTTTAGATGAATGACATGAAGAAAAATGTGAAAACATTCAAATCTAAGCTTTCTAGCTGAAAGGGTTTTCTACATATGCCCTCCATCTGACTTGAGTGAAGGGTGGGAAGAAAGTCTTTCAGTGAAATATGCTGTATTTTTCATTCTCTCAGCTGTTAGAGCTGAGCTTGGACTGAATTTTCTGAAATCCTTCTGTTATCACAGGTGTTGCTTATCTGCATTACCAGGTTGTTACAATTGTTTTTAAGGTGTTTGGTGCTATGTCATCTAACTTGGGGGTGCCTGCTTATTTAATTAATTCATCACTATTATTGCCACAGAAAGCAAACCTAAACTAACAAGGCTTAAATCTTGATTCTGCTAAGTGCAAGTTCATAAAATTGGAAGAAAAAAGGAGTTTGATCAGCTGTTTTAGACAAGGCACCTTTAGATCTGATATATTATTAATAATAAATTAACAGCTCTCTGAAGGGTCATCAAGGATCATGAATAGTTCAGGTTGGAAGGAATATCTGAAGGATAACTAGTTCACTTTCTTGCTCAGAGTGAAGAAGATTGAGAGATGGAGACTCCACAGTCTGTCAGCACCCCTATTTTGATACTTGAGTAGCCTCATGATTAAAATAGTTTTGTCTTGTGATGGGAATTTCCTGTGTTGCAATGTTTCCTAATGTCCTCTGTATCTGCAAGAAGAGTCTGGCTCCCTTTTCTCTGTAGCCTATCATTCAGTAGTTGGAGACAGCAGTACGGTCTCCCTGAAGTTTTTTTTTTTACCAGAATCATACGTTAATAGTGGAATAATCTATGTACCTTCTTGCAACTAGTTTTGAAAGGAGTAATTTGGTGAGCACTGCATTGGAGTACTTTCTGATGCTTTAGGCCATAAAAAATGCTTCCTGCCATGTATGTGATGCAACTGTTGATGCCTAAGTTAGCTCGAGGTCATTGACCTCCATGCATGTAGGGCTCAGTTCAGCAGAAGGATTAGCCTTGTAGGATACCCAAGCTGGCATGAGTGTTAAGGAAGCTGGAGTGTGGCAAGTCAGGATTGTGGGCTCATGTTTAGGAGTTCTTTCTTCACAGAAAGAACTGAGTGAGTTTGTTTAATTGGGTTTTCCCTTCCCCTAAGGTACTTGGGGTATTTCATGTCTCTGTGAGTCTTTTTAATTTTCTTAAATAATGCAGTTTCCTGCTGCAAATAAAGGAGAAAAATCCTGAAGTAATTGTGTGACTGGAATTAACACAGCTTTGTGTTGAGGAAGTGTGATAACATTAGTAGCCAGAGATGATGTATTTGAGCCTTACAAATAGTGTTAGGTGACCTTTCAAAGAGAAAAAAATACTTTTTCCTACTGTTTAGCTGGGTATGGCTTAAACTTTTATCAGTGCTCAGGTCAAAACGGAGCTTGGAAATCTATAGTGGTTCACTAAATACTCTATTCTTACACCTCATCAACTACAGTCTTAATAGTTAAGGAGGACTGCACGTGGAGGCAAATGTGCTGAAGTCTTGCTGCTCCTGCCATTGGTAGTATTGTGAAGGAGGGAAGAAATCAGCTGAAAGAGCACAGTCATGGTCTCAGAATAGTGACTGGAAGAACTCTAGGGTGTGTTGCTGCATTCATCCAAAGGGTGGAACAAATCAGCTGTGGGTAGGGGGGCAATCAAGGCATGGAAAGTACCTTTCCAAGTCACTTTGCTGTGTGTTAGGTGTGAGCAAGCCTGAAAAGCTTTATTTTGCTGTTAAAAGTAGTGCATAGACTCCTTTATCTAGGTTCTATTAGATGAGCTTTATTAGACTCTACATGCATGTACCTGAAGTAGACAATAAAACCATTAAACCAAAATACAGAGTATTAGCCTGCAAATTGGATGAAATAAGGGTATATTACCTCTAAGAACATTAAACAATGTTTTTACTTTGTATTTATGCTGCTTTCCTGTTCTCTGTGTGGTGAATGTTGGAAGGATGAGGATGTTTGTGAAGTGCTTTCCCCTTATGAAGGAGAGTAAGCTCCGAGCTCAGTGGGAAGTTTCTATTTCTGTTTTGAATTATATTTCCTTCTATATAAATACATCATGAGTCACTGCTGTTTGTCTATACCCTGAAAAATGTTTCTCCATCCACCCACCTGTTTGGACACTGTGGGAGTGAATACTCCAATAAAGACAAATATTTGTATAGGACAGCAGCTTAAAATACAGAGGGCCAGAAGTATCTTTGAAGAAAGAAGCCCAAAATAATGTGAACCAAAATTACTGTAGGAAATCCAAAGGCTTGTCTTTTGTTTTAAAAGTAGTTTACAAGGCTAAATGAAATCCATTGTCAGAGTAGGCTATAAAAATGTTCTATTTGCTGTGAAAATACTGAATAAAACAGTTCCAGTTGTTTTGTTACATGCATGTCATATTCTCAGTGCACTGTCTAGCAAATGAATATAGCTCCTTTCTACCAAAAAAACTTTACTTAGGATAATTTTGCAAGTTGTACAATGTATGATATACAAGTATTAATATGTGCTTAATGAACAATGTATAATAACCTAATAGACAATTGACATTCCTCTGTTTTACTGTAAGAGGTGACAATATTTGTATAAAGACCAAATGATACAGTACTATTACCTTGAATTTCAGTTTTATTCCTTCTGTAACTTTTGATTTATTTCTTCCTCTTATGATGTATGTTCTGTTTTAATTTCAGAGTAATTGGTTTGGAAGCTCTCATGATTCAATCCAATCAAGGAGAGTGGTTATTTCTCACAATATGGATAAAGCACTGAAAGAAGGTGAGTCTTAGGTGCATTAGAGTCTGAATATCTCTTGTCCTTTTAGTAAACCATAACTGCACATTATCTCAAGACTTTAGAATAAGACCATGTTTTTTTCCATGATATAAGGTGTAACAGCAAGGTCTTAGTCTTCTCAAGAAATCCACTGTAGTAAGTAATGTGATACTGCTTTTGCTATTCAGCTGATATCTTGTCATTGTAGTGGCTGTTTTTTTACAGAAATACATCAAAATACAGTCCTTGATACTTATGCACAAATATTAAGGGGTAACACTTAAAATATTCTTGTCCGGATTTTCCTGAATTAAGAAATCCTGTAGAGTCCTGCGTACAGTCTTCCCATTTAGTGCAATTCTTGCCATTAAAACTGAATCTAAAATCAACATTTGTATTTCTGCCTGATGGAGTATATCAGCCTTTTGTAAATATTTTATCTAATTTTGAATACTTTTTCCTTTAAGATTTCTTTGCAGCACTTTTTCCTATATTTTTCATAAACGGACAGTATCTTTAAAAATTGTCATTGCTTAAAATTGGTTGTCTTATGACAATTTGTTATGTTTTTAAAGTTATGTTTATGAATAGCTATTAGCAGGGAATGTAGCAAAATTATAAAATTGGAACACTACCTACCTATGCCATTGAATTGGATGCATGAGGCCATCCCTACTCAGTAAGGCTGAAAGAAAGTTACTAATACCTAAATGATTCATTTCTCAGAGTTAAGTACCTTATGTGTGACAGCTCATGCCTTTCTGCTATTTTTTTTTTCAGAGTAGTTTTTACCCCCCAGCCTCACGCTGAATTTTGGAGAGCAAACTTGTCAGATTTTGTTTTATTTCTTCCAGGCCTAAGTGATGAAGCCAACTTCTTTGTTTTGCAGTTTGACAAAGATGAGTCTACACTTTTTGCTCTACCATACAAAGTGTTTTTGGTTTGAAAGGTGTCTGAGTCATCTTCAGTTTGAGATACTGAATGCAATTATTTTGAAATACTGAATGCAATCCCAAAAGCAATAGTTTATTTTTTATTAGCACAAAATGTCTCTCTGAAAATAGACAGGACTTATTGCCTGTGACAGTTCTGAAATTTGTAGTTGTCTTGATGTGAATGGTGGGGATTTTTTGTTGCTTTTTTTCCCCTCACAAGTCTGTGGTTAAATAAAACTTTATTACTAGTAATATAAAAAATACCATCTTTATTTTTGTTTCCAGTCGTGCAGTGATTAGAATTAAAGTATTTTTAAATCCCAGGAATTTTGGACAACTTTTTGCTGTCTAGATGTAATGTGTTACTCAATAAAATGCTTTAGAAAGCCTTATTCATTAGCCAGGAGACATTCAGTTGTAATGAGGTTTTCATCTTGGGGACCAGTTTGGATTCCTAGTGCCTCTTGAGGTTTTGGGATGTGGAGTTTTTTGTGTGTGTGTGTGTGTTTTTTTCTCTTAACAGATTTTACTTTTCTTTACATTACTTGGAGATGCATGGATGATGTAGTCTGATTTCAGAAATGCTGTTGCTGGGTATGAAGAGACAGCCCGACAGCCCTTTGGCTGATTCTGATTTGCTATTTCTTCAGCTGTGTTTCATCATTGCATAATTAAGTTGGCCTGGGGTTTACTGTTGGTTGCTAACTACCTTGCCCCCCTCCAGAACTGCCTGTTGTCTGTTAAGTCATGCCGTGCTTTTGCTGGTGTTAGAGTCAGGCTGTGTGGTCTTTTCTCTCTGAGTTTAGTGTGGTTCACCTGAGGTTCTGTGTCACTTCAAGCTACCACTTGCTTTACTGCTTTTTTCCTGATGGTCCCATCATAGTCTGTTAATGTAGTTGGAAAGATCCTTGGTCATATTCTTGGTTTAACTGAAGGAGTCACACATGTTTCTGTTTCAACCATCAATCTTAGTTCAATAACTATTATATGTTTAGATAGTTTTCCTGTGATGGTCACTGGCTGATAATAGTTGCCTATGTCTTATATAGCTTCTTGTTTTGCTGCAGCCCATGTAATAAAATTGTTTGGAATCGTCCTTTTACAGTGTGCCTCACTCTAAACACCACCAAGAAGGAACTCTGCACATGTTGGTTTACAGCTCTGCCCTAAATGTCTTTGTTATTTTCCATTAAGGGCAGAGCAGTGTAACAGGTTGGTACTTCAGAGTGCTGCTTCATTATTAATTATGGGATACTTGCCTTAGCAGTAGATACAAGGTAGAGGAAAGCTGTGAATTAGCCCTGCCACAGTGTGTTGTAGTTTAGGAAATCTAAGTGTTCAAAATCAGAACACGCATAAGGTCACGAAGAGATTTTTCATGTTGAATGTGTCAGAAAGAAAAGGCCTTTAGTTGTCAACCCCAAGTCTCCTTTTCAGCTGGTATCACTTGAGTAACTAACATTGAAATATGTCTTTCAGTACTTTTCATGCTTTCTCTTGAGCGATTTATTTGATTTTTGTTTGACCTTCGTTTACCTTACCAAAAGAGAAGATAAGCCACTTCTACAAATAGCCTTTAGTGTTCCCTGTTGCTTGTCTGGGTTCCATCTATACAGTGGTGTGGTAAGATGGCTCCTGAGAGAGCCTGTGCCCAGTCGCACTCGTGCTGCTGTGCACAGTGTGTACTGCTTGGGTTGGGGCTGCAGCTGCCAGGAGATTGATCTGCTGGGAGGGTTGCTGGCCTCCCAGGAACTGAATTTCATTTTCCTTTTTTATTGCTCCAAATCCTGCAGTCTTTTTGTTGTTTTTTCACAGTCAGTCTTTGTCTCTACAGTTTTAGTAGTGCCAAGAAGAATGGTCTTCATGTCGCTTAACTGCTTCACTGGGTCATTTTTGAGTAAGTAAAACAGGCCATACCTCAAATCCTGGTAGAGCTCTACTGGTGAAATTGTTCTGCTGTGAAAATTCACCTGTTTCTTAGAACTTAAAATATTTCCTGCCAGACAACCATTTCTTCTTTCGGAGTGGGTTATCTTCCTTCAACCCTACCTTGAGATGATCTTTTTTGAAATATTTTGGGTATTTAATTAGATTCTTTCTATAAATTAGATCTTGCCTGTCTGTGTTGATCCTTAGGATCCAACTCTGTTAGAGATGTAAGGTTGTACTTGCCTTTACAGAAAGATTGGGGAAAAAGTCTGTCTCATTTCCTGACTTAAAATGTGCATACTGATATTTAGAAAAATAATTGGTAGTGACTCTTGCTGCTCTCTATTTGGAAAGCTGGTGGGTTTTTCTATTTATTTATTATTTTTTTAAAAAATATTTTTTCAAAAAACAGCTTTCAAACCAATTTTTTTTTGGTCCACAATATCAGCAAACCAATTTGAATATATGTTGTCTCTGCTGTTTGGATTCAAACACTTGAAGCTAAGAACTCTTGGTAGAGGGTGCATGTGGAAAATTATTTGGACATAAATTTTGCTGATTTTTTTATTTTACTACTATGATTTTTTTCTGCATAAAAAAAAAAAACAACAAATGCCAGGAAAATTGCAATAAAAATGATTATTTGGGAACTGGGAGACTGTCAGGGATTCCTTTTGCACAGGGCTGATCCATCCATACACAATGATAGCATCCTGCCATCTAAACCTGGCAGTTTCATAGAACACAGATTTTAGAAGAGCCCTGAAATCTTTAAACTACTGTCACTAGTTCACGGTCACTGAAATGTTGGCATTTAAACATCATTTTGTCAGCCTTTTACACCATTGTCTAAGTAAAGATTTAGATTTGAGAATCTTTGAGTAAAGATTTGACCATGAGAAACTTCAGTAAAGCAAATATTAAGCATAAAACCTCATCCTCTTGTATAGCTAAAACATAATGAAATTTAAAATACAAAAAGTGAAAAACGGCCTTCATCTCTTTACATTTAAATATTAATGTCTTGGCAATTATAAAATTGAATATTCAGAGTATTTATTAGTAATTTTGTTAGTAATTGTAACCATCTTTAATGTAGGGGTTTTAATTTTTCGTTCAGGTTTTTGTTGTCATTGTTTTTTGTTGTTTGGTTTTTTTTTGTCTGAATTGGCTTTTGGCAGGGGGAAGGGTAGTGGCTGTAAGAAGTAAATAAGCATTTAGCTTTTACTTCTCTAGAACAGTGGTTTGACAGGTACTTGGCTGTAGTATAGTCTCTTTTTTCCTATTAGTTTATTACTGAACTTATTTTTCTAAAAGTATATGCATGCTAGATCTAGTGTTGTAATAGCAGAGAATTCTGGTAGTGATTCTTGGCTTTTTGATGGTGGTTTCCTCCTGCAGGATCCTAACACAATTCACATTACCCTTGTATTTCTCTTTTATGGGTTGGCATGCTTATTGCTGTAGAGTAACTCAAGGCAGTATTGTAGCTATGCCTTTTCTTCTTTTTTTTCATACAGTTACAGGAGATTTTTGGATTTGATCATGAATTAATGTAGTGGTTGTGGATTCTCCAGGGTTTTCAGGAAAGGACAGTTACTTGTTGAAACTTGGAAGTTTGTCTGCATTTGCATAGAATATTTATGCTTTGTTTTTTAATATTGCTTTGAGAAAGAAAGTAGGCATTTAATCCTTGTTATTCAGATTTTTGTTATTTTTAATAAAGTTGGAAAATGAATCTTAGCAATATAAAAACTGTCTAGTGTGCAGTTCTGCAAATTGCAGATTTGAAGCCAGCCGGATCTGCAGACCCTGGTGGTGCCACTGAACCTCTCTATGAATGAATGTGGAAAAGGGATAGCAGTTACTGTAGGACATGTGTGGGAATGAAGGGAGGGTCTAGAGGGGTGTCCTCACTAAATCTCCACACAAGCTTCTGGCTCTACTCCCAATACTCTTCTAGTTTACAGTATTTAAAAAGAGTAGTTGAACAGGCTCAGCTTCAATTTCACATGGGAATGACATTTAATCACATTGTAATAATTTGGGACTTGGATCTTCTGAACTAATTTAGAAAACCCAATAGAAGTTTCTACAGTTTTGCGCCAGATTCATTGTGGTCATTGCATTTGATTTGATCAGAAGAAATTTGTTTTATTTTTGTAGTGGATGAGTTAGTGGTTTCTGTCCTGAATGTGTTCTGCTTATTTTTTTATTCCTTCCTTGTCTTCTGACTGTTGTTTTCAATGTTTTGGAGAACATGTAGTATAAAAATAATGAGAATAGATGCATGAGCAGATTTCTTCTCTGAAGGGAGCAAGCTGCTCTCTATAAATTTGTTACATTTGTTTTCTCTATTTTTTAGAGTGTTGAAAAGGCACCAGCTGCATCAGTGGGCATGAAACTGAAGCAGCAGCTGCACCCCATGGCCAGGATGACACCAGGCAGTGTATTACCCAGTCTTAAACTGGTTGCTGTTTGTGTCTGTGGCTGGTGTCCTTTTTAAATTTTATTTGTTTAAAAGCTGTCTACTGCTCACTTGGACATACATGCTGCGCTCTAAAGAACCCTGAATTTTATAGAGAACAGCACTGTTCTCTGTAATAGTTGTGATGCAGGAAAGGCAACAAGATTCAGAAGTGACAAGGAAACTACAGAAGACATGTAAAGTAAGAGTTGTAGAACACAGGTGCAGGAAAATAGGGTTTAAAATAGGGTTTAAATCCTTTTAAGGTGTTGAAAGTATGTAACTGGAAGAGTTAAACACAAATGAAATATTTCATAATTGTATTGTTGAGTTTTTGGTCATGATTGAAGATCTTTTGTCTCTAGCTAGATACTGCCGATAGATTTTGTGGTTCTTTTGCATTGAGTGTGACAGAATTAATGAGTAGCTAAAAGGAATCAAAAAGAATGTATTACAAAGTGTGCTGGAAACTGGGATCATTTTGGTGTGGAGTTGCTTAAAAATTAATAAATTACTATATTAATTGTATTAAATTATAATTATGTGAGATAATATTAATTAGGTAATATAAATTATTGTGTTATAATTTATTAAAAATTAATAAATTAATGGTCATTAGGAATATATTTTCTCTGAAAGACAATATGTCCTTAAGGGATACAAGTTCTGCTCTTGTGCTCTTTCTTTGTGCAGCTCTGTTGACTAGACTTCTGTTGAAGCCACTGCTTCATACCGTAGCTTGTCCTCTTGAGCAAAATATGCTGAAGAAATAGCTACTTTGCACCCTTGCAGAGAATAGAGAGGGTGTCTGTAAGAAAATCTGGGAAGTCACTGCCTGCCAGTGATGCTGATTAAAAAATACCACAATGCACTTGAGAAATTACTGGTCTCTTATGGATTAGATGAAAAGGAAGAATCTGTGCTGTGGTCAGCTTTCCATAGTGTTTCAGACCTTGCAACAGAAGAGAGTAACTAAGCTATAACAAAAAAGGTGGCTGCAGAAAGAAGTGGGGACAGCTGTGAAAAAATAAATTCTTAAAATGTGTTTTGTTGGAAGACTTGAGATAAGTAATAAAACGTCAGATTTTAAAATGCTATTACCCCTGTTCTGTGGTGTCTTGACAGATTATTCATCTGCTTATCAGAAGACCACTATTTTTATAACTGTTTTTATCACTCAGTACTATTTGTGGGTAAGAGTTTTCAGTGAAATATTTCATCTATTTTAGAAGAGTTTTTTTTTTGAAGTTCCTATCCTGCTATATGGCTCTGCATACTTTTTTCTCTCCTGGATTAGGAAAAAAAAAAATCAAACCTGTTATGTATTTGTTTACAGAACTGTGGAATTTTTTTCTGAATTATTAATTAAAAAGTCTTGAAATGATTTAGCAAAAGGCTTTTAACTATTTATTTCAGCCTACTCATTGAACCGATTACATTTCTTTATCAACTTTTTAGCTGTTTCTCTGGAAATGTTTTTATCAAGATTATGTTAGTTGAGGTTTGCTAATTTTGCCTGAAATGGCAGGTGAAAATATTTAAACCAGTGTCCAATTAATATGCTATTAGTTCACTGTTTCCAGTGCCGGGGAGATTTTCATAACTTACATGATTTAGCAAACAAACAACTTCTATCAAACTGGAAGGTAAGAAATTATGGAGTCTTATGATTACTTTGCACCGTAGGCTTACACTGATAAATAAGATGGACTTCTGATATGAAAGTTTGAAACCAGGTTGTTTAGTAAAGACGTTGCTCAAATTGCCATGACTTTATTATCCCCCCTTTTTGTTGTCTGGTAGATGCAAATTGACTCTTACAACCCTAGCTTTTCCCCCATCTTGTTGCAACTGCTAAATAGTTCATGTGTTCTCCCTGAACACCTCCTGCTCTCTCTTAGACCTCCAGGGACATTTGCTGGAGTGAAACATCAGTGAAACTGGTGACACACAAATGCCAAAAAGCAAAGTCAAAATGGTAGAAGACAGTGTTGCCAGGGGATTTGCAATTACAGTAATACTGGTTTTTGCCTGTCGGTATGGTTTGGAATGCTTCATCATTTTTGAAGTTCATGTAGTCTCACTAATCCAGTTGTTCTCTCTTAGCTCTTCTGATCCTGTAATGTACTTCCTGTGGTGGTGTTCTGTGTTGTATATATCTTTGGAAATCCAAAAATATTACCACCTCCCCTTTTTAGCCATGACTTTGGAATGGAGACGATTCAGTTCCTATGCAGAGAAAGCAGGCTTTAGTCTGCAGCATTTTAGACAGAGTCAGATTGTATGATAGTTCATATAACCAAAGCCACTGCTGAGAGACAGGTATTAGTCTGAGGTTTGTGAGTAGCTGGTAACCTGATTGTCTGAGCAAATCCACTTAAAGGTTTTTCTTTGCAAAGTGACCTGCAATAACCTGTTGGGTGCAGATTGCTGTAACCTTTCCAACCTGACTTTCTTCGGTAAGAAGCAGATATGAAGCCTATTACCCATCCAGTTTTTGAGAAGGGTGGAGGGTTACATTTTTCCTATCTTGGTGTGCCTTGTCCTTTTGCAGATTTTGCTATTTATTGTTTTGTTTCTCCTTTTCAGTGTTTGACTACAGCTATAGAGATTACATCCTGTCCTGGTATGGGCAACTCAGCAGAGATGAGGGGCAGCTGTACCAGCTGCTCTCTGAAGACTTTTGGGAGATTGCCAAGCAGCTTCGACAGAGGCTGAGTCACATTGATGTAGTTAAAGTTGTCTGCAATGATGTAGTGAAAGCTTTACTCTCACACTTCTGTGACCTTAAAGGAGCCAATGCCAGGTAAAAACAAAACTGCAGTTTATTGGAATTTTCTGCTTCTCTCTTACAGATGTGCTAAATCAAAATGATGAAGACTGTGTATAATGCTTTTGTAGGAAACTGATAAAATAGTTCAAGCTTATTACTAGTTTTAGAGATCAAGCAGGCTTCAGGATATAAGGAAACATTTGGACACCTTTTTCTAAGAGTTTGGATTCTCTACTCTTTTCAGTGTAATCCATGAATCCTTTGTTCACAGGAGGAGGTGGTCTGCGTGAGCAGTTCGTGCACTGTGAACATGCAATGGAAAGAAGGGCTATTGTCAGTGCAGTCAACAGACAGAAGATAGTTATTTGCACCTTTCCCAGAATAGCACCAGGAGTAATTCCATTCAGTTTTCCATTTCTTTGAACCCTGGGAGGCAAAGACTTGTGATTTCTGTAGGTGGTCTGTCCTGAAGTAACAAGATTTTACTAGTAGAAAAATTGTTGGCTGTATTTTCTTTCTCTGCTTAAGTTATCTTGCTAATTTCACAAATTTCCTCTTTGGCAAGGATCTTTTTGTCCACTTGAAAAAGCCCTGAACACTAGAGTTTCAACCAAATTGTAATTGCAAATAGGAAATCATAGCCTATACAGCTCCCACATCTGAATACACAATTTGTCTAATTGTGCACAGAATTTGGTCTTGTATCTGCATTTTGGTTATTCTAATTGGAATATGCTTTGGTCATTCATATTTAGACTGTACATTTTATTGTGTGAAGTTGTTTTACCTACAGTTAGATGCATGTATTTTTGACACTCCATCAGACAAAAAAGAACAGTTGTGTTCTGTAAGTGATCAATCTATTACCATTGACACTTCTTTCTCTTCTGTATTAGAAGACATGGCTAATGTATTTGTGGTAGATCCTAGCTAATTCTTATGTAAGCTAATTCATAGAAAAAGAAAAGACACTAAAGGGTGGTTACGTTCAAGAAAATAAGAAATTGAGGTGTATGTACATGTACTTTTCAGAAGATCTTGCAGTGGGTTCTAGGTACTACTTTCTTTTAGCTCTGCAATGAAGTAGAAATCTCTTAGATAAAACTCCTAAGGGTGCTCTGATTTTTAAGTATCATGCTTGCAATTGATCTTGATTAGAATAACATGTTTGCTTTTGGGGAGAATTTGGTTTGAACAGCTAAAGAATGAGGAAGTTTAATTTTTTTGTTGTTTGTTTCTGTTTTTTTTTTTTTTTTAATCAGAATGTTCTTCTATTTGAAGCTGGAGATGTAGAACCTAGAATTGCAGAATGGTTAAGTATTATTAATGCTGATTGTTGGTGAGGTTTCTTATCTGCTGAGAATTATGGCCACTTCATCTGGTCTTTGTTGGATTGTTATTTCCACTGTGTAGAACTAAAATAAATTCTTTTGGTTGTTTTCTGGTTAACTTTTTCACTTGGAAGTAATAAATGAACCTTAAGTCTGGATAACAGAGGCAGTATTAATATGGGAATGAAAAAAGTCCTATCAAGAATTAGTGTAATAGCAGGTTAGGAAAAAACCAAACAAATCAACCCAACAGCTCTAACTGAACAATTTATAGAGGCTGGAACTGGACTCAGTGACTGTTTTTTGCAGACTGCAAGGCTATGAATTCACAAGGAGAAAGTTCTGATTTTCATGTGCTTGACAGATCAGCAACATGATGCTGAATGATGCATGTAAAGCTCTAGACCATCCTCATGCTGCTCATCCAAACTTGTTCAAAAAGTCCAGGGAGCTGTATGGAAATTGCATAGGGCTGGCCATTTCTTAGCAGGTGGAGAGACAGCTTAGGTGCTATGTATAGGCTATTGTGAAGTCAGCAGAAAGGTGACATTGTGCTCATACACTATGGATGGAATTTGTGCTGCTGAGTGATGTGAGCATGCATGCAATAAACCTGAAAACCCAGCAAATATTCCAATAGTGTTTTCTGTTTAAGAGAATTTGTAGTTTTAGCAAGAATTTGAGTTTTGTACAAATTGTCTACTGCTCTGGCATTTACTGTGCTAGAACATGCTGACATTTTAAGCTATAGACTGAGAACTAAGAAGTATGCTTTTTCTAGCTTGGAAGCCTTTAATTATCTTCTATATTGTTGTCCTGGTTTTCAGCTGAGATAGAGTTCATTTTCTTCCTAGTAGCTGATATGGAGCTGTATTATGGATTTAGGTTGAGAATAATGTTGATAACACTGGTGTTCTAGTTGTTCTTAAGCAGTGTTACGCTGTGTCAAGGACTTTAGCTTCTCACACTGCCTGCCAGTGAGGAAGCTGAGGGGGTGGGCAACACAAGAAGCTGGGCAGTGAAATAGCCAGGACAGCAGACCCCAGCTGGCCAAAGGGATAGTCCATACCATATGGTGTCATGTTCAATATATAAATTAGGTGAAAAGCTGCTGGGAGATGTTGCTTGGGAGCTGGCTGGGCATCAGTAAGCAGGTGTTGAGCATCACTTGTTTTATATATTCTAATTCTATTATTAATCATTATTATTATTAATTTTCCTGCCTTTTCTGTTCTATTGAACTTTCTTTGTCTCAAGTCATAGAATGGCTTGAATTGGAAGAGACCTTAAAGGTCATCTAGTTCCAAACCCCTGCTGTGGGAAGGGACACCTTTCATTAGACCAGATTGCTCAATGCCCCATCCAACCTGGCCTTGAACAGTTCCAGGGATGGGGCATCCATGACTTTTCTGGGAAAACTGTTTCAGGGCCTCATCAGAAGAATTTCTTCCTAATATCTAATCTAAACCTTCTCAGTCTGAAATCATTGCTCCTTGTCCTGTCACTAGAGGGTCTTGTAAATGGTCTCTCTTCGCCTTTATTTTTGACTCCCTTCAAGTACCTGAAGGCTGCAATTAGGTCACCCCAAAGTCAGGAATTTTACCTTTTTTTCTTATTCTCTTCTTTATCCCACTGTGGGAGGGTGAGGGAGTGAGTGAAAATCTGTGTGGTGTTCAACTGTCTACTGGGTTGAATCACTGTTGAATTACCACAGTTCAAACAAAAAATTTCATCTTCCTAAGGTAGGGAGTGCAGATCTTCCTGATCTGCTTGTTTCTGTTAATGTTTTAAAGAGAGTAATAAATGTAAATTTGCATTCACATTTCCTTCTGTATCTCATAATGAATCCAGTTAGTTTTGGATGATAAATATAGAGGAACAGAGTCTGTAATTAGTGGGAGGTATCTTTCCTGTTGGGATACCTCTTGAAATGCTCCATTGTTTCTGCCACTGAGTTTATACTGCAGCATGATGGCAAAGGGCATTTTGTCTATTGTGTGGCAGCTTATGAAGTTTTAAATGCCTCTAATACTGTATCTGGAGGGAGTGCCACCTGAAACAATTTGTCTTGCTTTTCCTATATAACAGATAATCCCCTAGCACAGCAGAAAGGAGTCATCCATGCCTAGGAGGACAGATGTCTTGTTTTTTCAGAGTGAGGTTCATGTGTTTTGTGACTAGGTGCATGCTGGACACACAAATTTCTTTACTTTTCTGCTTTCACTGATGAACTTCAATCTGTGATAAACCAGGATGTCTGAGGGCTGAAAACAGGCTGAGGTTCTTCAGAATGAGGAAAGGTGCTACAGTCCTTTCTTTTGCTCCTGCTTTCTCTCTGGCTTATGTTATCCATCTCAAAAATCCACCCAGTAATAAACAGCGCAAGGTAAATAGCCAGCAGAGGCCAGAAATGCAGAAAAGTGCTGGGAGACCTTGTCTCCCTTCAAAGCATGGGTCAAGGCCAGGTTGGATGGGACTTTGAGCAACCTGGTCTAGTGGAAGGCGTCCCTGCCCATAGCGTGGGGTTGGAACTAGATGATCTTTAAGCCTCTTCCAACCCAAACTGTTCTATGATTCTTTGGTAACAGGAGAGGCCACTTTCAAAGTGGCTACTTGGGGACAGGGCATTGGGAGAAAGGAACCTTGTAGTGTTAGGTCTGTTTCCCATTTCTTTATTCTATCCCCTGTCTTTCGTTAACAGCAGCTGTCTTTCCTGTGCATGCCACACACATCTACGGAGTGAAATAAGGGCATAGACACTTCTAGCCATGGGCAGAACTGTCTGGAGTGACATAGAGCAATGCAAGCTTTAGGCAAGACAGCTCCCAAATTTTTTCATCTTATATGTGTCACTGGGGTGTACTTGGAGGTTCAGTTGGGATTTCAAGGGAAACCATCACTTTTCAGGGAGAAAATTTGTGGCATTTTGAATAATTTAAATGTGAAACCATTTAATTTCTAGTATTGGCTTGGTGTAGAGAAATGGAATATGATTGTTTCCGGTGTCCAGCATTAGCTGGTTTATGAATTTGAGATATGGAGAAAAAGTCAGACCATTTTTAGAAGCCACTGCCCTATGTGCAGGATATGTGCAGGTTCAGGAGCGCATTTATAACAGGATTAGCCAAGTGCATCCAGCAAAGGTAAAGAGGTTAGTGTTCAGCCATTTGTGTTCGTAGCACCTTTTATTCCTTCATTACTTCATATCTTATTAAAAAGTCTTTGCTTGGTTACTTTAACTAGAATATAAGCAAGCTGAATACTGGCAATACCATTTTACGTAATCAAGTATGGACTGGGAGCTGAGTAAGGTGGTGTATAGTGATTGAAATGGTCATGTTGGTATGTGGGTGCAGTGTTGTCTGTGGTGGCATTGTGCTTTTAAGAGGATGAAATTTAGTCTCCCTCTGGTAGCATGACATGTTTGTTGAAAGCTAGAAACAGCTATTCTTCTGGATAAAATGCTCAGTCAGTACCGAAAGGACTTAAGTGAGATGCAGCCAAATAAGAAGTGCCTTTCTGTGAAGCTGTCTACATGAAAGGAAGAGGGAAATCCCTTGTCCTTTCTTTGGGCTAAGAATAACTACTCTAAATATTTACAGAACTATTAACATTTGCTAAATAAAATGCTATTTTTCACTGGGTGCAGCATAGGCAAAATAAGATTTACCTGCGTTAGATAAGTAGGGTATCGTGGTTTAACCTCAGCCAGATATAGCCCCACGCAAACCACTTACTCGCTGCCCCACCAGCATGCTCAGGGTTATTAGTAAAAGTAACTGCAGAAACTTGTGGTTTAAAAGTGAGAAAACTTGTGGGTTGAGATAAAGACAGTTTAATGGGTAAAGCAAAAGCTGCACATAGAGCAATACAAGTAATTCATTCACCACCTTCCGTGGGCAGGCAAGTGTTCAGCCATCTCCAGGAGAGCAGGGCCCTATCACATGTAATAGTGACTTGGGAAGACAAACACCATCACTCCAAACATCCTCCCCTTCCTCCTTATCCCAGCTTTATGTACTGAGCATGATGCCACGTGGCCTGGCATATCCCTTTGGTCAGCTGGAGTCACCTGTCCTGTCTGTTTCTTTCCAACTCCTTGTGCACTTCCAGCAGTGGGGTGATTCAAGAAGCAGAAAAGGGCCTTGATGCTGTCCAAGTGTTGCTCAGCAATAACAAAACCATCTTTATATTATCAACCTGTGTTCAGCACAAATCAAAAATATTGTCCAATACCAGCCATTGGGAAGAAAATAACTCCAGAAAAAATTAGCAGAGTAGGCATGTGGGATTGGAAGGTACTTAATCCTTGTGTCTTGAACCCTCTGACAAGCAGTGATTTTGGAACAAACCCCAGCAAGAAGAGGTCAAATGACACTGGTTTTGTTTTTATTATTATTAGTATTTTATTTTTTTTCCCTATATCTTTTGGTTTTGAGTGTTCTCTGTCTTTAACCTACAGCTGGGGCATCTTTGACTCCAGAGACAGAGGAAGAATTGGTTTCTGCCAACATGAATATGTGGTATCGCAGGCTGCTTCTGACCAGTTGTCTACTACACAGCATCTGTTGGTATATCCTGAAGTGTTTTTATGTGTTTTTGTGCTCAGACTTGCAGCATAAGTTATGACTTAGCAAAATGAATGCTTGGGGTCTGCAGGCTGCTACCAGTGCGGATTCTGAACCTATAGTTTAGAGCTCAAGTCTCTTGGAAAGTGTTGTGGGGAAGCAGTGGTAAACTGTTTGGGATTAAGGTTTGTGTGATACATGTTTTGATAATGTTCCTTTTGTTTTCTGTGTGTTACAGAGAGAGTAAGGAGAGAAAATAACTCTTAATTTTCTTGGCCCAGGTGAATACCTTGGCATATATAGGGTATATAACTTCATTTTTTTTTTTTTTGTGATTACAGTGTGTATTGTGATAAGATAGTAAAAAAAAAGAAAATGATGTCACCACAAACTGATCAAGAGCAGGCTGATACAATGGGAGTTTTAACACTTGAGATTTAACTTGGTTAATTCTATAGATCCAAGCTATCTTGATAGCAACTGAACAGCTCCTACAGGTCTTGTTTTTCTTTTATAATTCCATTTGTCAGAAACCAGAAATACTAGGAACTGGTTACCACAGTCAGCCTCTGTAAAGGTGTATTAGTATGGGATTAGTATGAAGCTGTAGAGATTTGTTGCAATGGGAACTGCTATGTATGAAAGTGCTGAGAGCAAATTAGTCATGAAAAATCAAGGCCTGAGCATGTTATTAAATTCAACCCATAGCTAGCACCAGGACTAAAGCTCATAATTTGTTTTCATGCTGCAGTGTGGGAAGTTGGGTTTCCTGTTAATGATTGAGTATAACCTTGACACCATAATAAGCATTAAGACATCCTAGTGCTGATGTGGTCATACCACAGTTCGTAAGCCATTCATAAGTTCTTTACCTCTGTTACTAATATGACATGTCAAATGCTTTTTCCTGGAAGAGGTAACTGTGGCATGTATAAATGACAGTTTTTATACACCATAAACATTAGTTGAAATGATTTATAAAACTGGCTCATTTATCTTGATAAAATAGCAGCTCTGGAAATTTTGGGTTTGGCTTTATCCACTGTTTCTATTTTTGTTGTGCTTTCTGAGGTTTATGTGATTTTTTTTTTATTGGTTTGGGGTTTTTTTTGAGTGGATCCATTTTTTCTAGTATGTTTTTTTATACTGGCTTGTAAATGTCTAATTTTTTTTTCTTTTATGTCTTAGAAAACTCATACAGAGCAAACAATTTTTACTTTGCTGCATTGTCAAGAAGCTTACAGCTCTGAGGGTGATATAGGTGAAGAGATGCAACCTGCTTGTGGCTGTGGTAGTTCTCAGAGTTGATTTAATGAAAATGCATGGTGGATGTTGACTATATCGATGACACTTATTTAGAGTTGCACATGCACTTCAGCTCACAATTGTACTGATTGAGACTTAAATAGAGCTCTGCAAGGCTGTCTCTTGAAAGACTAAATTAAGAAATATCAAGGCTGAAGGAAACACTTTGTTATCCATCTATCCCTTAAGTAATTTCTTGTAGAGGAATTGTTAATTTTTTACAGAACCATGGTTTTGTTGTTAGGTGGGGATTTTTTGTTTGTTTGATTTTTTCTTTAGTTGGCTGTTTTTTTTTTGTGGGGCATATTTTTTTTTTTTTAGGGGGGAGGGTGTATGTGTAAATTTTCTTCCTGCCTTAATTTCAAAGCAAACTGACTTATCTTTGTCAAAGGTGCTTTGTGTCAGATGCATGCATCCAACCATAAAAACCAAGTTTTAATACTCCTGAGTCTTTATAATACAGACGGTTACCAGATGGTCCTTGTCAAAAATATGGATATCTAGAGTAGATTCTCAGGAAAAAATGATTTCCATGAGGTTGCTGTATCGGGAAACCTAGAATTCCAGGTGATAGTCTGGTCTTATGAAATGGCCACAGGTCCAGCATTCCTGAGAAATGAGGTATTGTTGTTAAAAAGGTGTTGATATTGGCTCAGAGTTGCTTACTTATAGTATGGGAAGGAAATTATGGTACTTCTATAACCCTGGTAGTGTTTTAACTGCTTCTCTTCAGGAATATTGCAGCGAATCTGGTCTGCTTTCAGTTATAAAGTGCTGGATGAACTGTAGGTTTGTAAGGGGTAAAGTCTTAACACTGATGACACTCAGTGGGATACACAGGCAGTAAATGCACAAAGCGACCTCTGAGCAAGGATACTTACAGTAGGTGTCAGTTTGTTCCCAAAGAAAAGTACAGCTTGGAACAGACCTGGTACAAAGGAGTTCACTTTGGCTGGTCCTTTCTTTTGATTTATATTTGTACTCTACTGCTTGATCTTCCAGTGCTTTGAGGTGCAACTGAAGGAGATCCCTTTGCTTTCTGGCACTATATAAAAGTATTGGATAGTGTTAAAAATTCAGAGAAGGCTTTTCCTAAAATTACAGAAAAGGAATTTGGGCAAGATTAAGGCTGGTGTTGTAGCTCATGGGGGAGAGAAGATGCATATGACCTGTAAGAATGCTGTATAGAGTGTATGTTCTGTCTACTGTTTTAAATCACTGAAGTCACCTGCATCTTGACAGATGTCTATTGTCACTTTTACTTCAGTCTTAATTGTTCAAGAAGACACAAATGAATTAAGTTGCCACTTGCCATTATTTGAATATTGTCTAAAGGAGATTAATTGAGCCTGGTTTACAGAGCTTGTATCATGCCTGTTTTGGAACTATTTTCTAGAATGCCACATTTATATTAGTTGACTGCACACAGTTGTGCTCAGAATTTATGGCTAATTGGGCTTTTAAAGCTCTGTCTAAAAATATCTGCACACAGTTTTAGTTCAGTTTTCTGGGATCACTAAGGGACTGTTTGTTTGGAAAATCCAACCACACAGTGCTAGTAACATACATTCAGAATTAGATAGGAAAAGAAAGAATGATTATGTTAATATTTGGGTTATTTAATACTGCTTAATATCTTTATTGACACTGGAGAGATGTAGCAGCACTCCGCTTTGTGTACATGTATGTGGATTGCACTTAAATTTCTGCTTTTCCTGTTGGTCTCTGCAAAATGAACAGTGCCACATTCTCACAGAATTGAAGATCTAGATTTTATATCAAGCCTTAAGAATATGCCTGATCAGGACATTTTAGCTCATGCTTCAAGGTAGTAAACTGACATGGTTTGGTAGATGAGCAGTGGTGTTAATACTTCTCCGATTGCTCACTGCTCTCTTTTTTGATGTGTATCAGTGAAGTGGAAGCCTGGGCTAAAAGGGCAGCTGTTTACTGGCCAGACCTTTAGTTGACACACAGCATTTCCCTGCAAGCTCATCAATGAGACAAATAGAACTGTAATGCTTCCTGTATGCATGCAAAGGAGGATATAAACCAGTATGTTTTGTCTTATCTGATTTATCACTGTCATATTGATTTATTCTGTAGCTGTTCAGCTTCCCCCCCCAAGCTTCCTCTCCTGCTTTCAGTCTTCCTTTTCTTTCTCTTGCCCAGCAGCAATGAATACTTTAGGATTTGTTGAACAGAACTGTTTGGCACTGACAGGCAAGACTTGTTTAGAGTTGAATTTCCTGAAGACTTTGTTTCTCTAGTATTTTTGTATCTTCCCTTTTGCTTTTTGGATCATGTGTAGATATAGTTTGGCTAGGAAAACCTGTTCTAGAGAGTCATATCATCTTAGGTAATGGAGACAACTCCAGGAAAAAAATGAAGATTTTCTTGAACAGTTTGTAAACTGGGAGAGTAGGCAGCTCTGCTCCTCCCTTGCATTCCTGTAGGCAGGAACATATTAGACAAATTAGAAGGGTAAGAACCAAATATTTGCCTCTGTGTTTGTTTATTCTGTTCCATTTTCCATTTGTGTTCTCCTGACTGTGTGTCAGAAAAATCCTGGCATAGGTCCAGTTCAGCAAAGCTGTATGTGTTGGCTCTTGACTGGGAATAAATTTTTGCAGTAGGGGACAGAGGTCTCTTGCATGGGTGATACTATAGGTACAGTTAATGCTCCAGTGTGTTTGCAGTCCCAAACAGACTGGCATTCCTCAGGAGACTTGTAGATAGATACTGAAGGCAAAGAAGGCTAATCTCAGTTCAGTGAAATTTTCTGTGCATTTTGGGTCTGTTTTATGCTATGAAAGTATATCTTGATCTAATCACTATGCAGAATGTCCCAAAAATAAGGTGTCCAAAATAGATGGGTTTGTTTACAGGCCAAAAAGCAGTCACCATTTGCATTCAGTTCTAACTCTGTATCGTGGCTGTCAATGCGCAGGAATAATTTCTAGTGATAATTCCCGTACTTGGCACTGGTGAGGCTGTATCTTGAATCCTGAGTTTAGTTTTAGGCACTTCACTGCAAGAAAGGCATGGAAATGCTGGAGCATGTCCAGAGGAGGGCAATAAAGCTGGAGAAGGGTCTAGAGGACCAGCCTTATGAGGAGAGGCTGAGGGAGCTGGGGGTGTTTAGTCTGGAGAAGAGGAGGCTCAGGGAAACTTTATTACTCTACTGGGAGAACTGCCTGAAAGTAGGTTGTAGCCGAGTGGGGGTTTATGCCCTTTCCCAGGTAACAAGCAACAGGATAAGAGGAAATGGCCTCAAGCTGTGCCAAGGGAGGCTTACATTATTAGGAAAAAATTCTTCACTGAGAAGATGCTCACATATTGGAACAGGCTGTCCAGGGAAGTGTTAAAATGTAGATGTGACACTTAAGGACATGGTTTAATTGTGGACTTGATGATCTAAGAGGGCTTTTTCAACCTTAATTATTCTATATTCACTGTGAGTCAGTCATCCTGTTTGCCAGCATTTTTGTGTACGCTTCTGGCTGTGTTTCTAAGTGGCTGACTTTGGGTGCACCAACCTGTCTGGAAGACTTTACTTCCACAATAAGAGGTGGCTGTAGGTAAATGACCCAGACTTTCTGTCAGTAATCTGCCTAGGCCTTGTCTGGGTTTGGATAAATAATGAATGCCTTTAAGGGAGAACATGACAGATATTTTGATGTGATGTAGAGGGGGCTGCAGCGGGGCTGGAGTATGCAAGAAGAGTAGCAATGCACTGAGGAAAATAGCTATGTATGCATCTGCCACTGAGAAAAGGTCCTACCAGAACAAGATAAACAGCTTTCTGAGCTCAGTCAGCTGCACCACCTGGACTGGTTGATAATGCAGATTACATGTCATCTTCATAAACCACTACTCCTCAGAAAAATGTATTTATATCCAAGATGTTCCAAGGGACTTGTTTTGAAATTTGTCATACCTATAACAATTGAAACATCTTTTGTGATCCCTGTTTGCAAACAAAACATCTGATTTGTGATTGAGTTAAAGGTGTTAGTTAAATCAAACCCAAATGTCATCTTTAAATTTGTTTTTCTGTAAATTGTAAAACAAATTTTACTCTCATTAAGATGAATTATTGTATTACTGGAACAAAATCAGAGTTAATATTACTATTCAAACATATTTTCATCCTCCTCAGCTGTCACTATTGGCTGTATAGTGGCGTATAACTGAAAACATTTGGTTTTATTATATACAGTTCTTGGTCACTCTTTCCACAAACAGAGGCAGTGGGCTTAGAACAACTCTGTGAGTAGCAGTCAGTTGAGTAGGACAGCAACTTAACCTAACCAGGATGGCAGCCTCCAGCTCTGGGAAGAAAGCAGATGTTATGGAAAATAGGAGCAGGTACTGGTGTGAGACATGACAGATACAAGCCTTTGTAGCACCTTAGAGCTTTCTACTGATGACAAATCTCAGCTGCCTTTGTAAATTGCTGTGGTGCCTCTCAGGTGACACTCTGTCTGTCTGGAACCACTGGCTTGGTCAACTTGTTGTTAAAATGGATTGGAGCACATCAGGCATGTGGCCATTAAAGAACTGCTAGGATACCTTGTCCCTGCTTCTACAGCTGTTTTTGTATAAAGAAAAGGTACAGCTGTGACCTGCACTAAGCAGTTCAGTCAAGCATGTTCTGAAAAGTCTAGAAAGACATTGACACCTGCAAAGAGATAAAGTAGATAGTGTTGGGAACAGAATCAAGGTGAGGGAGATTTTCTCCCTGTTTCTTTCAGAGATGTCATCCAGAGACTTGTTTGTGAAGAGTCTGAACAACACGGTGTGCATCATGGGCTTACTCACCCAGCAGCAGGTTGCTGTGCATGTTCAGCACAGCACCCACCCGGTGTTCATGCTGCAGCATTTTATCAATTAGCGACTGATGATCATAGGTGACTTCTGATACAAGTGGTATGTAAGTTCTCTCCTTTTTATTTTTTCCCTCTAGGCAGGAAGATCCACCGAGAGCTTTTTTGCTGCACTCATGCTTGAGGAGCTCTGATGAAGAAGTAAGATTTCTGCAAAAATGTTCTCAAGTTCTGGTGTATTGTCTCCTACCCTCAAAGGATGTCCGGTCTGTCAGCTTGCGCATAGTCCTTGCAGAAATACTTGCAACAAAAGGTAGATCAAAGATAAGAGATGATTAACCATTTGTACATGTACAATAGTAGCAATTACGAAGTTTATAATGTATAAGTCTTGATGCTCTGCTTTTATATTCTGAAAGTTAATTTCTGTGATAGACAGCAAGACACTGTATTCACAAAATCAAGCATATATGTGCTTAACTCTCATGATCTATGCCAGCTGTTTATCACATTTCAGGATAAAACACAATTTGTCCTTTCTTATTCTGGTTTTTTTTTTCATAGAGGAATACTTTTGCAGCTTGCCTTGGCATTATTTATAGTGATTATATGAATAATTCTGGCCTTTGATATTACATTCAGATGAATAACCACATCCTTAAATCTGTGGATCCTGTAACTGAATCATTATATTATATTTAATTCATTATTTTATACTTTGATTTATGCAGTGTAGTTTTTTTAAATTGAGGGATTTCTATTTTGCTTTTATCAGCTACACTTTTTATAAATCCAGTACGCATTTTTTGTCACCGTTAAATTCAGAAATTATGAAGACCCAAGTATATTGCACAATTCAGTTTACTTTCATTTATACTGGCTAGTGTCGTAGCCTTCAGAACACACAGCATAAAGAATGAAAACACTTGGAATTTTCCAAATAGAGCTTAGCTTTGTCCATGTACCTCAATTTATGTAATAGAATAACCAGTTTTATCAAGAAAATATGTGCAATCTCAAATGTACTGTGTGGTCCAGAAGACTGGTTCTGGATTTTTGATGTTTATAAACTTGGATATTTATTTTTGCTTTTTATCTGCAGTTTTCGTTTGCAAGACAGAAGATATTCTTCAACATAAGGATTTTGTTTTAAAATATTTTTTCTCTCCAGTACTAAAACCAGTGGTGGAACTGCTGAGTGATCCAGATTACATTAACCGGATGCTACTCAGCCAGCTGGAGTACAGAGAACAGATGAATGAGCATCAGAAGAAAGACTACACATATGCTCCTTCTTATGAGGAGTTCATCAAGCTCATTAACAGCAGCTCTGATGTGGAGTTCCTGAAACAACTGAGGTATTTAATGTTTCACTGTAGCTTATTCAAAACTAAACATGCTTCTTTTCTAGCCCGTTACTTAGACTTGAATGAATTGTGATTTTTCTTTTTAAATTTAATTTTAGATTCTTTTTGTTTGGTGAAGCAGAGATAGTAAGGATGATAAGCTACAACATTTGTTACATCTCTAATGTAATCAGCATTTTAGCTCAGTGGCAGAAAATGCATAAAAATTCTGCTTAGTAATATACTGGAGATTGTACTGTTGAAAGGGATAAATGTTTGAAATGTATGAAAGGCATACTGAACTCTTCTTGGCAACTTCCCTCTGTGGAATTAGATGAAATATGTTGAATTTCCATTGGTGTGGATGGTTTTCTCCTCATTATCTTTATGAATTATGACTGTCCAGCGTGGTCTGGTGACTGTGAACTATAGTGATCTTAGGGACACCAAGCATTCAGAACAGCTTGCTGTGATTGTATGGCACGGAAAGAAGGGGTTTGAGTTTCCAGCACATTATACCACTGGATGAGAGGTTTTCCTGGACTATTGTGGGGAGGTGTTTCCCAATTGCATCCTTCTTAACCATGCCAATGAACTCTACGGAGCTTGTTAAAAACAGAAAAGACATCACTGAGCTCCTACATATCACAAGTTTGTTTGATGTTTGTTTGCCTGTTTTTAAATGCAAATAGCATCTGCTCCCTTTCATACTAATTTCACTCCCTGTCTCATCTCTTTCCTTGTATCTCTCTCTTAATATGGGATATTGCCTGCATCTCAAGCTTGCTTGCCCAAGAATCAGTTGTTTATGCTTGCTTTATCTTTACAGCTGTTTCTCTTCTGATTTATGTAAAGGAAAAAGAACAACTGACTGGGAAGTGGAGAACAGAGATAACTGCTGTTATAGAACCTTCATAGATGTCCTTGAGTTGGTTTTGTTAAGCAGGGCAAAGCTTT
Source organism: Taeniopygia guttata (assembly GCF_048771995.1). Lineage (NCBI taxonomy): Eukaryota > Metazoa > Chordata > Aves > Passeriformes > Estrildidae > Taeniopygia > Taeniopygia guttata. The sequence goes on along the minus strand of NC_133028.1, from coordinate 31,558,404 downwards.
GGAGGACCCCGAAACCATTTCTGGAGTGTTTGTCCTAAGCTCTTACCACCAGAACTGGTAGTTTTTCCTCTTCCCAATTCCCATTGCTGCTGCAGGCCAGCTTTTTCTCTTCTCAAATGGCTGCAGAATCATCTGAAATACACATGCATTTTGATGACATTTGGTGAATTCTATGTCATCTCTTGTTACCCTGAACTTCTCGGCCTGATCAGGCCAAGAGATTTCTTACTGGGATGGAGTGTGCGGGCTGCACAAATAACGTCATCCTTTCTCTGGTCTTGTCTTTGATTCTGAAACCACTTGCATTTCTGGGATAGGAAAATACATTTAGGTGATGGTGAAATGATTCTGTTGCTTGGCTACTTATTGTTCATCTGCTGTAAAATTTGCTTTTTGCTCTAGGACAGTGCGCCTTTCCTGAGAGCAGAAATTAGTCTATATTAGACTCTGCCTAAAACCTAATTGATGTATTTATTAACATAATCACACTAATGGATCTGTTTATTTCAAAAGAAACCCAACAATTATGTTGTTGTTGTTGTTCAAGCACATTAATGCTCAGTGTGTTCTCTCTTTAGCTCATAGGTCACTTTAAATTGGGTTCTTTAATACCAGAGAGCAGATCTGCTTTATGAAATAATGTGGTTTTGGCTGCACCTAGGTTTTTCCTTTCTAGTCCATGAAGTCCAACTACCATCATCTTGAAATGTGTTCCTCTATACCCTACAAAATGTTGGTAGTCTAACCTGATCAGTATTTTAATAGAAAATGTCTGAGAAAATGTACCTTCTTTTTTAAGAGAAAGAGTATCTGATTTTGGAGGCCTTCCTCTGGGACAGTGGTTAAAGAGCATTTTCTGTGGGAGGAAGCATTCCCATTCTCTTTGTCCTCTAGCACTGTGGGAACACCCAGAGCAAGATGGGCCAACCTGCAGTCATCTCAAATTGTGTAGTCTGTTTGGCAAAGCTTTCATTATTAACCAGTGAAAGCTTGCAGATTTGCATTAACAAACCAAACAGTGGTCCCTATAAGGATTGAAAACCAAACAAAACCAGGTGGTACTTAGCTGTAATTCACAACAGTGAACCACAGGGCAAATCTATAAGGGAGTTAAATACGAAGAAACAAATAAGCTGTTGTGCACTTAGCCCTGAGAAGCACAGTAAGAGTCTGTTGGAGTGATGGGAATGGGGCAAATGCTTCCCATTCTCTTACAACAAATAAATTTATGACATGTTTTACGTAAATGGAGTTTTCCAGTTAGATGCTATTCTGAGTAATTATGCTTATCAAGAATTCCTGTTCTTGGTTTTATTTGGAAATAATTTTTCAGTGTCTGTTCTAAGCCAGTGCATAACATTCATGAATTACAAGCCTCCTCCTGTTACTTATAATGTTGTCACATAACGTCTTGGTAAAGAACACATACAGGCAGTAGCAATTTTCACTGTAGGCTTAGCTTTGAGGGAAATTTATCCTAAGGCACAACAGTTGCTGGGAACTCATTATTTTGTATTAAACATTCCTGTCGTGCTTATCTTTGCAGATTGCTTATTATCTGTTTAATAAAATAAAGATAAAATACCTTGCTAAGTTCAAGGGGCTGTGAGACACTGATAAACATTTCCTCAGGCTCTTGACTGGCCACAGCCAAGAAGGCAGGGTCCTGGGTGCCTCTTGATGTATGCACTTGAAAGTACAGGAGGGAGGGCTGCTAAGACATCCTTCCAGACTGATTTCATTAACAGAGTTTTGCTAGGCTTTCTTGTGGTTATAGCCAGGTATTCATGGTGGGGAAGGCAGGGAAAACCTCTGGCTGTTCAGTGGAAAACTGTGGGTGAAAGGTGTGCGTTGCTTGCATGCAGGAAGTCAGAAAAGAGAGGGAGGCTATGTGGGTTTCCTTGTAAGCAAGTGTAAAGCTCTTTGCTGTGCATATAGCTCTCCCTGAAAGGATAATAATGGTGCTAGGACTTTCTAAATCTTATTTCTCTCCTAGCTTAGAAAGCACTACCTTAAGAAGAAACATTGTATTGATTTTCTGCATTGCTTTTATGGATTTTATTTTTGGAATGCATTTGAATGATGCAGTAACTACTTAATATTATTTTTTGAGAGCTTTAGGATTCATAATTTGTTTGTGTCTATAGTGATCCACTAACATTTAGTCACTTAATCTCTTGGAACATAATTATTATTTTTGTGGAAATATCCTTTTAATTTTTGTAAGGAAATTGGGGGAGCTCATATTTTCATAAAAAGAAATTTGATGATTTCTAGGGAGCTGTTTTGGGTGTTTTTGTTTTCCTATCATACCTTTACCCCTTTAAAAGTTGAATTTATTGGGGGGAATGGGGTGAGAACAACAAACCAGCAAAGCTTTCACAGGAGGGACTATTGTATGGTTATACACAAATGTCCTTCAAACCCGCTCTTTCTAATGTTTCATTTCTTTGATGTTTGTCATGAAGGGAGACAGACTTTAATTCTTGTATTACCTAGTTTTCACATAGAGTGTTGTCCCTATGTCTTTCAAGAAGAAAAAGTTAAACAGTGAAATTTCACCTTAATTTCCCCTCAGACTAAAGTTAGCTTGGATTAATTGGAATTCTACTACAAATAAGGAAGAAAAGATGAATTATTTTACATCAGATGTGAAACATGTGCTTTCTCTGTGAGGAGAAGACTAAAGATAAAAGACATTGAATTAAAAACATAGTTGAGAACAAACAATAATAAGGAAATAAACTGGTGGATAGTTTTAATTCTGCTCTCAGGATTAGTATTGTATTTATTCTGATATTTATTGTTACAGCAGCAAAAAGTCACAGCACAGTTCTCGGTAAGGAAGACCATTACTACTGGCTCTGTATCATATTTTACCTAAGAAATGAGAGAAGTGCATGAATAGAACAGAGAAGAGGAAGAAGGAAGTAATATGAATGTGAGACCATGAATGGTCCAGTTTATCAAGTACAGTCACCTCCTTAAAATTAAATTAATACATCACATTTAAAATGTCCTTAGATGTTTTCTCATCTGCACCACGGACTATGTAGCAACTAGAATATTTGGAACAGAGTTACAGGTAGAAAAGGGTCATGGTCTGGCAATGTAGCAAGAGTGTGTTTCTTGGTGCAGTGTTGTGCAGCACTCCCATTGAGTAACTTCAGCAGGAGTCCAGTGCTTGGGAGGAACAGACTAAATAGTATCTTTGAGCATGTAACTCCAAGAATCTCCCATATTAAAATAATACAAAGAGCAGGAAAAAAAGAAATGCTGTGTTAAATGTTGGTAATAAAAACACGTGAAACCATGAAAGTGAACAAATGGGAGTAAATCTGGAAGGAAAAAATTGTAAGGTAAGTGGGAACTACCTTCCATGTGCAATTGGTTGTCTATACCTTGTTTGATAAATTTGTGATTTCACAGTTAGCCTGCAACACCTGAGTGAGGTGAATGAGTGTCATTGCAGTGAGTGGCATTTACAGATCACATAATCAATGCATCAAAAGTCAAACTGAACTGCCCTAAATAATTTGTGAAGTCTTTGAGTGTGTGGGGCTTCCTATGCACCGTACCACCACCCTTACTATGGGGCTGCTCTTCCTCTGATGGACTGGGCAAGAGCTCTGGTGGTGAGCGGAAACAATCAAAATACAGTAATGGCAAAAGTAAGTAGTGTTACAAAAATTACAGGTTTTCAGACAGGTTTTCAGGTTTCAATTTGATAACTGAAGAATTTGCTGCAGAAAAAAAATCTGGAAATGTAGTTGTGAGTGTATGCTGTGTGTATAAAACTGTGTATACAAAGAGCCAGAGACAATCAAAATCCTAAAAGAGTTGTAAGAAAAATGGGGGGAATTGAGTGATGGTGAGAAAAGTTTACATGAAAGAAGGTAAATATGTTTTAAGGATCACATGTTCTTTATTAAATGGAGAATAAGTCATCACAGAAATACCTTTTCTAGGAAGCTTCAGCTTTCATCTAAGAATTAAATAGCAAATTCACTGGAATGCTTGCTTTCTTACCAGTATCAGTAGCTACCAAAGTGCGTGCATTGAAAGGAGTGTTATGACCAGGACTTTGACGTTTATGAAAGACTTAACTGACAATTTCTTTGCTGAGTGCATAGTATTTGTTAGTTACAGAATTAGTTTTACTTAAAATTCAGTTTGCTAGCTGCATTAGCTGTCTGCTATTGTTAAATGTAGTTTTAGATGATAAACATGTTTTAATTATTTCTGGAGTGTAGTAATTTGATGTTTTATGTATTTTAGTGTAATTTGTTTCTTCTACAAATTTATATATGCTCCATTTTGAGTGGATTAGCTTGGAAGAACCTTACAGACAGCTCTTTTCTTTTAAACTGAACTACCATCCTGATTTCCTAAAGGAAAACTTATATTTAATGTTTAGAGTGTGACTTTATATTGTGTTTACTGAATATTACCTGTCTGTGCAATGCCATCAGTTGAGATAAGAGTGCAGTGTTATTGTTAGTTGGATGTCTCCTTTTTGTTACAAGACAATCTGTTTCCACTGCTTCTTAGGTTGCAGGTATACTATGAGATGAATCTGTTTCTAGGTGAAGAGGAAGTAGAAGTATTTGATTTTTATTAATTCTTAAGTGTGCTGTATGAAGAACACATTGTAAAAAAATAATACCATGTTTTTTTCTTCTCCCCTCTCTCTTCACCTTTATTCCCTACTGTTTTTAAAATTAGGTATCAAATTGTAGTGGAAATAGTTCAGGCAACCACAATCAGCAATATTCCCCAAGTGAAGAGACAGAAAGGTAAGATTCCATTTTTAAGTCACATCTGTTGTTTTAATTTTGAAAAGCTGTTTGAACTCCTGCCATACATATGCAATCAGTGTGTGTGGGTTTTTTAGACAGATTTTAGGAATGCTATGCCTTTGGTATTTTGTTTCTGTTTAATTTGTCTGAATCTTCCAGAAGCTCACATGGTATGATTATCCCCCCACCCTATCTTTATCTAAGCTGATGGATCGTGAGAAAGGTCATTTCTATGATACATTTATTTCAGAACTTGCTGCGACTGGGATTTCTGACATTACAAATTCATATGCTGAGAATCATATATCCACTTTTGTTTTAATCCAATCTGTTCTTCAAAATCTGTCTGTTCTCTTTTCAAAACACAGAGGAAGGAAGGATACAGTATAATTTGTCAGTCAGACTTTATTTTGACTCTTCAATGTATTATGTTTTTCAGTTGCAATGAAGAGTCCTCTTAAATCTTTCTGCAATGATTTGGTAATGGCTGCCTTTTTAAAAGCAGTGCATGTTACAATTGTACTTATATTTATTACATATACTACCTTTTATGACTCTCAAAATATGTAAAAACTGAGGTATATCATCAGGAAATGATCTTAATGGCAAAATTACTGACCAAATCATTGCTTAGGGAGGTATACTTCAGCTGTATCAATGCATAATAAAAAGGCAATAGGTAGTAAAATAATTTCTTTATAAATACATCTATAAGATTTTAGGTTCTCATGTAATCTTTGTCTCTCTCTAGGTTAAAAAAAATATTTTTCTAGTTCCTTGTGTCAAAAAGGAAATCTTTAAAAAGTATATTCAAGTGTAATGAAAAATGCAGAAACAGAAAATGAACATGCTCTGTGGTGGGGAAATTTTTGGCAATCTGAAGAGCTTGAGGTCCATGCTCAAGTTTCAGAAAGTGTAGGGTTGTCAACACCAATAATGCTTTTTGTTTACACTCTAAAGTAGAGTTAAATGTACATTCCGGTAGAATATGTTGCTTGTATCAAACCAAGATTAAAGGAAAAATAGGCATTGGTTTTTATTCAGTGTACATTATAGAAATAGATATTAATATTTTTCAGATTAAAGTAATTGAATGGAAAGTCTGTTTCATAAAGTAATACAATGAGAACAATTTTCAGAGTTAAATTCTGAAAACGTCATAAAAAATCAAATCTTGCTAAGCCTGTATTTCCATTTGTGCTACAACTGGTCTTTTTGAGACAATAATTGATTGGGGGAATATTTTTATACAGTTTGTTCCTATAATTAATTATTTATTAATTAGTCCCCCTCTCTCTCACTTGACTTTATCTGTTTAAAAATCTAGTGTTCTAAATCCTGAACAGAATATGTTTTTAAAGCTACGATTGTCTGGTACGGCAGAACAGATACAAAAATATTATAGAGCTGGTGGTATGTGGTAAAGTTGATTCTGCATTGATTTCTACCTGTACTGAAAAAAAGCCTAACTAATGAAGTTTTGTATTACAATATGGACTTTTATTTTTTGTTTATTCCTCTGGTAACCTTATATATAATTTAAGGGTTGATTATTACTGCTGACTCTGTTAGCCATTGGGGCTAACCCTTTTGTTTATTAAATAGCCAATGGTTGTGCACATTGTCTGAAGAAGGTGATGTTTTCTTGCTTGAAACATGTGAAACAGTATGCCCAACAAAGGCATGCAAATAAATCTTTTTATAGTTCACACAAATTTAGGACAGATTTTAAATTTCAATTATTCCAATCTGGTTTTCATCTACCAAAATCTTTCACGCTCTATGTATGTACAATAAACTCTTAAGAGAACTATCAAAACTGTAGAGGGGTAAAATATAGTTCTGAAGACTGTTTTGTGCCTTATTTTTCCTAAAGGAGGTGGAGGCATTTTACCTAATGAGGTAATGAATCTAATATGTTCCTGAATTTTAAAAAGAATAGGTTAGAGGGAAAACTGTGGTACTTTCTTAAAAGAAACAAAACCCAACAAAAAAAACCCTGCACAGCTCACTGCTAACATAAAGATTGTTGAAATGTTATAGAACAGACTACCATGTTACTTGGCATCATGTTTTGATGTTTCCTTTTCTGGATGCTATAGGGTAATGCTCCCCCTGGAGTTTATGGTGAATAACTAAATGTAAGCTTTAGGCAAAATGAAAGAGTCTGCACAATCTCATTCTGTCTTTCTCTTTTTAATCTTTTCTTCCAGCAGGTGGTACATACCTGCAGTGATGTGAGAGTGTGGCAGCTGGATATGTATGACAGTCCCTTCTTTGCTGCTGAATGAGGTCTTGCCTTTTGTGTCGAGGGCATCTCTTAGCTTTGCCCCCAACCTGGCAAGAGATAATCTTACTGATAGCTATTTCCTTTTTCCTGTGGCAAAGTTGGGTCTTGAAAATGTAACTGCTTCTTTAGTGCCTGGGTGTTCAACTAGAGCAGCTGAACTCTGGCTGGCCAGCATTTTGTTGAGCCTGACATCCGCTCTCAAAGTGTAAGAGTACAGCAAGTGTGGACAGTACGTACATGGATATAGAATTATAGAGTGGCTTGGGTTGGAAGGGACCTTTAAAAATGCTCCAACCCCTGTGTAATGAACAGGTACCTCTTCAACTAGAATGCTTAGAGTCCCATCCACCCGACCATGAATGTTTCCAGGGATGGGGCATGTACCACTTCTCTGGGCAGCCTGTTCCAGTGTGTTGTCACCCTCACTGTAAAAGACACTTCTTTTATATAATCCAAATTGTCCCTCTTTTGGTGTAAAACCATTGCCCCATTTGCAACAGGCCTGCTAGAAGTCTGTCCCCATCTTTCTTACAGGCCTCCTTTAAGTACTGGAGGGCTGCAGCTAGGGGTCCCCAAAGCCTTCCCATCTCCGGGCAGAACAATTCCAGCTCTCTCAACCTTTCTTCTTGGGAGAGGTGTTCCATTCCTCTGATCATCTCCATGGCCCTCCTCTATCTAGATCTGCTCCAGCAGGTCCATGTCTTTCCTGTGGTGAGGTCCCCAGAACTGGATGTGGTACTCAGCTGGGTTTCCACATGAGAGCAGTCTCAGCCTCCATCATTTGGAAATATGGGAGCTTCCTGAGGCAGTGTTTTGAATAGAAGAAGGTATAAACAAAAACCTGAGGAGCAGTTAGCTAAGCACTCACTACTGCAGAGTTTTGGTCACTTCTGCTACACTACTATTTGTACTTTTCTTAGCAAAAGAAGTATTGTGCAACCACATGACTCACAATAAGTATTCCTGAGCAGGATTGTGGGCTTTTACTATTGGTTAAGGAGACATAATCAAGTCTCTAAAACTGACCAAAAGTATTTATTTTGTTTATAAAGGTTAGGTGTCTATTATTAAAGGGTGAATAGCCTGAGGACCAGATTTCAGACTGATGACTTCTTACAGGGCCTACAGTTACCTGACCTTTTTACTATTTTATTTGGTGATACCAGAGTAGGTGTTTAATGTTGGTGCCTAGTAAGGTGGGAGAGGAAGGCTTGTTGCTCACTAAGGACAGTGTTTTTTACACTTTTTAACTAGTGCTGGTGCCACCTATTGGCAAAATATTTAGCTGTTAGGACACTGTAATAAAATCAGAAAGTATTTTAAAGTACTTCTAAACATCATTGTATTAAATTCTCTGTAGTTAGAAAATGGCACGTTATGGGGTTCCTTTCTTTTCAGATTTCTATCACTTGAATCTTCTGGTATGTGAGCATAAAAGAGCAAACAAAAACGTGCAAAAGCATCTGATTCATGTTAAGCAGTAAGTTTGCATTTGATTGTCCTAGAGAGTCAAAGGTCTAAAATGTTGCAATGTAAAGAAATGTGAGAGGTTTGCAGTATGATGCCAGTTGTGGGTGGATGATAAAATTTCTGTGGCCAGGAGAATTGCTTTTGGCCATTGCTAAAGTTGAATAAGAAACATAACACAGCATTATTGTTTCTAGAGGTGTAGATAGTTTCTTTTGGAGCAGTGCAGGCCACTGTAAATAGAAGCTGTTACCTTGCATTCTGACACTGCACTTCTCTCATTTACACTGGCACAAAAGCACAGAATCTGATGTGTACATGTATCTGCCTTGCTTCACTTTTCCAGCAGTGTCTTCCTGTGTATCTTCTTCCAAAATGATCGTGATCACTCAAGTACTGACTGTAGGAGGCAGCTTGGTTTTGGTGATAGTTTTGTTGTTGGTCTTTGTTTGCTTAATTTGTGTTTGGTTTTTCTTCCTGTTGGTATTTTCAGATGGTACTCCTCTCTACAGTCACATGTGCTATGGTTAAAAGAATCACATCCTTCTACACCCTTAACTATAAATAACTCTCCTCATCTTACCTTTTCATACAGATTCATTCTAAATACTGAACCAATTAAATTTTAAGCTAAATTTTAAGTATTTTAGTTGTTTGCTGGTTTTATTTATTTTTTTTTTACAAAATCTATCTTATCTGCTAAATATTTTGACAGACTCTAAATGCTTATCTGAAAATGTTTACTGCATTTTGATCTATTAAAGCAGTGTGAAGAGAACAAATAAAGTAAAGAGAACAAATACCTGGATTGGGCATCATAGTATGAATGATAGATGATATGCAAGTTTCTAGAAGCAAGAAACTTAATTTTTGTAAAGAAAAGGTTTCAAAAACACCAGTTGGGAAATAGCAACAAAAGTAAATTGCTATAATGACTTGGTATTTGCTGTAACATGAATAGGAAGCTGCTTAAATACACTGGTTCTAATTTTAAGAGGCACATTTTTGTTTCTTCTCCTACTGATAATTGTATTACAGGATCCTACCAGAATTTTAGCAAGGTTCTCTTTTACTAGCTGTTTTCTAAAACAAACCCAAAAAATGTGTGTACTTTGTCTTAGGGCAACACAGAGCAAGTCTCTCAACAGATTTTTTTTTTTTTTTTTTTAAGGATTTTTTTAAAAGAGATTTGTTTGATTTGCCTTTTAATTTTCTATGCCCTCCACCTTACACATGACTTCACAACATGGCTGGAAACCACCCTTGGATGACTGGATGGGTCTGTTTTTCAGACACTACAGTGTAATCGACCCCAGGGCATCCCTGTTGAGAAAACTGCTCCTTTTCAAGCAGGGGTTGCAAGACAGATCGAATAAGCAGCCATTTCTGTGTGGAGAGATCTGCTGTGTTTCAGCAGAAGATTTCTCCTGCTGAGCCTTCCCACTGTGTGTCTAGATATTTGCTTTTATAAGCAAAGCTGACAAGTGGCACAGAAACAGAACTGGCTGTGGGCAGGCCTCTCAGGTGCTGTGGTTCTGAAAGAGGCTTGAATGTTCAGCTGTAAAAAGGGACTTAAAAAAAAAAAAGCTGGGGCTGTGGGCTAGCTTAGTTATGTGGGTTGTGATGTGTGGCTTTCATCAAGATGATAATTTAAAGTGAAGTAAAATGGATACTTGTGTGTTCCAGCAGATTACAGATGCCATGTAACTTAATTATGTCAAAACTGTATTAAGATTCCTCCCCCGACCTGCATCCTCCACACAGGAATAAACATTCACATACAATTATTTTTGCACAGTTTTCTGGCAAGACTTAAAGAGCTGACATTGTGCCTGCACTTCATGCTCAAGCAGTAAGTGTGGAGGGAATCCATGTGGATGAGGGTGATTTCCAAATCAGCTTTGTAGAGGAAGTTTTTCTTTCTGTTCCTGAGATCCTTTGTGTCTGCTAGTGATGGTAATGCATCTCTCAGTTGGAAAGATGCTGTTCAGTGGAAGAGGGAGGGAAGAGGCTGACTGGTCAGATAGATGTGACCAAAGGGGATGCAAGGACCTGCAGACAGAGGCTGTCCGTGGTGGATGTAATTTTACCATATAGTACATACTGACTCCCAGGCTCAGATTTACCTTACTGCCACTTGACTTTTTATTTTTCTCAGTTGTGGCTGTGAGGGGGAGGCTGTGTTGTATGATGCCTTGTTAATGATCAGGGCCTAATTTGTCCATGGTCTCCCTGTAAGTCCCTTTTCCCAGACCTGTCTGTAGAATTGGATGGGATTTAACACGTGTTTCTCTCAATCTCTTGTCAGACCAGGGAAGAGCTGCCCAAGATCCTTTCTTTGGACGTTGGGCAATAGATGAACAGTGTGTGCTATTCTTAAAGGTCCTCCCACTTTCTACAGAGTGAATTGAATAAATGCTCTTCCAGGCCTATGTAGGCTTTTAAAACTTGTAATTCAAGGTTTGTAAGATTTGGAGGAGGTCTATAAGGACTTTTAAGTTATATATAAGATTCCAGTTACTGCTTACACAAAAATGTTAAATCAATGTTCACTACTTAAATATTAAGCATGGCATTTAGGAGGCCCTGTATGTGCTTAACTGGGGTCTTGGAAAAAATCTTGAAAAAAAGCTCCTCCACACATCCTTGTCACGTGTGTTGCTACTTCAGTGATAGGGAGGGTTGGCCAGTGCTGTTGTATGTGCTGCCAGATGTTATGGATCTGTAGCTACTGCAGCTATAAAGGAAAAAGAACTTGTATTTTTTGTTTTATTCATGATTTTGCCATAACTTTGTAGGTAAAATGAGAAATCTCTGCCTTCTACTGGTACTGCTAAGAGAGGGGATGACCCATGCATGTCTAAAATACAATTAAGTTTCTGCTTTAAGCAAATTTACATTGTTGCTGTGTAATCCTTCAGTGTGCTTAAGGGTAATAAAATTTGTGTGACATTTTTTGGCCTGACAATTTGGAAGGCCTCATATTCTGACTTAAAAATGGATGATGTGAATATACTTCAGTTTGATGTATTTAATAGATATAAACCTGCTCAAGTAGGAAAAAATAAAGAAGAGGAAAGAAAACTGGTGTGAGAAATCATTTTGGTGGGCTCTAGGATATGCTTCTGGGGATATACTTCTAGCTTAGCTCAAGTCAAGATAGTTATGAGTGATTTAGAAGCCAGTGTGGAACTTTTGTCAGAAATTACTGCAGATTTTTGAAAATGCATAGAATAAAATAATTTGCATAGGTAGCGTAGCTTTGATTGTGTGGTAAGCTTGTGCTCGTTTGGACCATTTCCAAATTGAAATTGATTCAATTCAATGATTCAATAATTCAATGCAAATTGAATTATCTACAACTGTGGATTGGTAAGCAGAGTTTGAAATTCTGCTTTTGGTACTAATTGCTTTTGGTTGCCTTTGGGAGAGGTGCACAGGACCCTTTTGGGATTTGAAATTCCTCCGTGTCAGTGCATGTCCTGTTCAAAATTTCCCCAGATAAGGAGAATTATTTTGGAGGAAGTTAGTAAAAGACACTTTGCTCCTTTGGAGACAGAGGCTCTGCTCTGCTGTTCATAATGTGTATACAGCTTCTGGGGAGGAAATCCCAAAGTAGCATATTTCTTGTCTTGCTGATAAGGAGCGATTTTTGTTTGTTTTTAATAATATTTTTTAGAGAAATACCCAAACTGCAAAGTTGTTACTAGTTAAAAAAAATATTATTCAGAGGATGCTTCCCGCCCCCCCCCCCCCTTTCCCCCATTAAATTGTGGTGAAACAGTGTCTTAGTAGCAGAAATCTACTTATTTTCAACTTATTGAAACTTGCTGGGAGGTGTGTGAATGCATGAAAGCCTTTCTGGTGCAGTGATACCTGAATATAACGAACATCGTCTTTCTGATACTCAAATGGAGTATCGCTCCGATGAAAATCACTCTTAATTCTGTCTCAGCATTTTGGTGATTGTGGAATCAGACAAGAATATATTAAAAAGAGAAGTCTTTATAGCTTAAAATATTGTTTTGATAGTGCTTAATGTGACAAAATCAGAGCAGTTTAGGTCTGAAAACCTCTAAAATCTCAAAAGCAAAAAGGTTTGGAGAAAACCAGTGATCCACCTAACCTTCTCCATTTGAGCTGAAAATGCTCCTCCTGATTTTTGCTAGTTTATCTTTCGTAATTTGGAAGAGAGAAGTGATGCTCAGCGTTATTCCACACTTCCATGCTGTCTTTCCTGCACTGTAGCACATCAGCCACATTCTGTGCTGCTCTGCTTTTCATCAGCCTCTTGTTTATTTGTGAAGGACGTCACTGCCAGGCTTTCACAGTGACTAGTCCTGTTTATCCATGGAGCAGAAACAGGCTGGCAGTGTGATCTTTGTGTGAACTGCCCTGAGTGATGCCTGGGTGGAGTGGCTCCTTTTGGATATTAAGAGCTGAGGTAAATGTTTTTGAAGGATCTCTGTTAAGACAGGAAATAATCACTGTTAGTGGTGGGCTCATTAATCTCTCTTGGAGGCCTGCTGCAGTCACAGGATAAGATTTCAGGTGAAGTAGACATGTGTACTTTGAAAACCCTTCAAGAATGCCTTGTTCCCATCAAGAAGGGTACTTTTGTTTTAAGAAGGCTGAATGATCATTGTACTGTTTGTGGGTTTTCAAAAGTGTGGGATTTCAAGTATGCATTTTGAGCCCAAAGCATTTAAACTATTGAAAGAATTGATAACTTGTAAAAAATCATCTTAGAGTCAAGTGCAGCAGGGAAAAGGTTGGGGTTTAATCTTCACTTTAAATTTCTGTTCCTGTATTTGTAATAGCTGTAAATGTTTTGATTTGGGGAGAACATAATTCTGTCCTTAAGGTCTTTTCCTTTCCTTTTCTCTCATTAATACTAGTACTTCTGTTTAGGGAACGGAAACACTAAATTAAATGCTCTGTTGACTTCCCTGTAGAGATAATATACCAGGAAAACAGATGGTCTTTTTTTTTCTTTTGTAATTTTATCATTTGCTTCAGTGAGTATCATCTCTTTAGTTCACTATTATATGGCAGCTCAGATGCAAATGATAGTAATCCATTAAAATACTAAGGCTATTTGTATCAGGAAGCATCCCTACCAACATAAATACATAAAGAAAATCAAGTGAGATTAAAAATATGGGCAAAGATAATGGGAGAATATCTGGACTCAGTTATGTGTAGAACTTCCGGGAGCTCCATGTACCTTGAGTTGTCCTTCAGTAGGTAAAAGACAACTTAGATTTGCATGCAATATTTACGTGTGGCATTGAGGGGGAAATAGAAGAGAAAAAACCAGTTGTAAAAGGAGAAGTTGCCATAATGTATTAGAAACTTGCTTAAAATAGGGATTTAAAATAATTTCTGACAGATTTCCTTTTTGCTGTGTGTGCATTCACAAACCTAAGTAGGTATTTGTTTCTTAACAGCCGCTCTTGTAAAAATCAAATGCTTTTTTTATCTACATGATCTAGCATTTAATAGTTTGAAAACCTAGTAGAATGGATCTTTACTATTTATCCCTGAGCAGTCAGATAATCCAGAGCCAAGTAAAAGCCAATTACTTTGTTACTGAGTAATAGCTGCAGCCCAAAAAACCATGAGTGTTATCACTGAGCAAGAGGAAAATAAAACCAGTGTATAAATGTGAATCAGTTGCATCCTGCAGATATTAAACATGATTTCCACACAATAGGATTTTATATCTGCTTTATCTGCTGCTCCTCTTTTTAGACCCTGGTAATTAGCTGAGGAGGATGGATTGTAGAATGCACAACCATTACGCTGGCTATTAGTAAATCTTATTCAGCTGACTGTCATCTTCACAGTACTTTACTTTTTAACAGTACTATGCAGTGTTGATGTGGCATTATAAGATTTTTTTTGGTGTCATCTGACCATTTTGAATGAACTTTGGTCACTTGTCTAGAGGGGATATTGTATGATATGCTGCTCACATCAGGCACAACAAGTTTGGGTTTGCAAATAAGATGTGTGGGAATGTGTCATGCTGGGCTGGGGGGGAAGAGAGCCCAGTCCCTCGTGACTCCAGGCAGTCAATGCTGTGTTCAGTAAGGTCTATAGGCCATCAGCTCCATGTGTTATCCTTCGCCATGGCTGTAGGTAATTTCCTTAATGCCATCTGATAAATTTGCATCCTCTATAGAGGTCTTGGGCTGTGTCCTCCAGAAAACTGTAAAAAGAGAGCTGGAGGGGTTGGGTTTTGCTATGCATTTGAATTAGGATTTTTTTTCCTCAACTTTTTTGTGTAACCCCTTGAGTTACAATTGCAGAATGTTTCAAAATCATCATTCTGTTTCAAATACAAACTTCCAGTATCTGTACTGATGAGGATGGATGACAGATGTTTTGATTCATAGATGGCAGATGTTTTGATCAGACAGGTCACAGAAGCAGTGGTACAATATTTTCATGTCATAAAATACTATCTCTGATTTGCTTTTCACAGAAGCAAATGTACAGTGGTGTTTTCCTGTTTTAAAATACTGCTTCTGATTTGCTTTATTCTTAGATTCAAAAGGAAAAGAAACTGCAGCAATGAAAGCTGACCTCCTAAGGGCTCGCAATGTGAAGAGGTACATTAATCAGCTGACAGTGGCAAAGAAGCAATGTGAGAAGAGAATAAGGCTCCTGGGAGGGCCTGCTTATGATCAGCAGGAAGATGGCATTTCTGATGAAGGCGATGGCCCTCCAAGCCAGAAGGTATAAATGGCATTGTCAGAAGGTCTTTCTAAGTGTGTTACCACTGGATCATGTTACCTCACTGTTGTTAATCCCTCTCTTCCCCCAGGATTCAAGTACAAATTAATTGATGCTTGGTTTATTTACCTTGGGAAAAGATTACTGAAATACCCAAAAAGACATGTTAATTGCTTGGCTTGGAATATTGTGCAATGTGAAACTTCACAAAGGGTTGAGTGGCTTGTAAGCACGTGTGATTTTTCAGACATACCATGTGTAGGGGCTTAATAAGGACGTGGTAGCAACTTTTGTGAAAGTAGCAATTTGCCTTCAAATAAGACTGCTAACATATGTGCAATATGTCTTTGGCCCTCATTATATTTACTTTAGGAAATACGTGTGGGTTTTGAAGATACTGAATTATTCAAAAGTAAACACTTATGGAAGGATGCAATTGACAAAGCTCAGGGCAGTTGTTGCAGAAAAACTCTGGTAAAGCTGCTCTGACTGAATGCTAGCTTTCAATACCACTGTAGTCTGGAATTAGAAGTAACTATTGTGTTGGCCAGCGTCTACAAAAATAAAATGACTACTTAGCCTTGCAAATCATTAAAAATTTTAGTGACTTCTTTTGTAATCTGTTCTGTTCCCTTTGGGCAAAGCACAGTAGCTGATGTATTCAAATATGAAAAGATTTTATGTTTTCAATGTAGGTATGAGATAGGTAAAGATAGAGATCTTTAATTTTCATTATGGTCTTATAATAATTGTAACTTAGTAGCATTTTAGAAGAAGTAGAATAATGGAGAAATAGTTCCTACTTTTTGTATTTTGTTTTTTCTTGACTAAGGTCTGAATCATAATGATTCCCTACTCCCCACTTGTCCTTAAAGCATGATTTCAGATGGTGTGTCATAGACTGTGCCAAGACAGTCCAGATCTCTTTCCTGAAGTTGAGTGCAGCAAGTGGTGCCAAGGAGAAAAAGAGAGACGAGAGCATATGGCAGCACTGCATGAGCCAGTGATGCTACTTTGGATGCCTGCTGAGACGTTATCAATGTTTTTGGATAGATACATGGGGACATACGATTGTTTAAGAATGGAGTCCAATAGTGCAAGATGCACTTGACAGGGGCAGGGATTGGTCAGGAATATAATAAAATATAATATTGTAATTAAAATCAAAGGAATTCCTGAAGTTGATGTTGCATGTTTCATGAGCCAATGGGTTTTTCTAGTGGGAGTTGCTAACCTGGGGTTATATTCTGCAAATATACCAATGAGCAGCTCAATATTGAGTTAATGGTACTATTAATAGCAATAATGACTTCTTGCACAGGCATTTGTTGTGGTGATGGTGTAAACAGTGGGATCTGGGGCAGTTTTGTTTTTAAACTTTTCATGTTTTTGTGATGAAGCCTTAGAACTCCTCTAAAGTTATGTCAGTATAGAAAATAGGAAAACTGCTTCTCACTTCTCTTGTCCCTGATCCCCCATTGCCAGGATAGAAGCTGCGGGAGGCTGCTTGAGAGATGGAGGCCATGCTGTCCCATTTTGAGCACAGAAAAATGCTTAGCTGAGGAATCAGTCTTTCTTCAATGTTGCTTCTTCTCATCCTCTTCTAGCACTGTTGTAGCTGCAGTCTGGGTTCTTATTTCAAGGTAGCTGGTATTATTTTGGATGTTGGCCCCCTCCCCACCATTTGGACAGTATTGACTGAACACTCGGGCTCTTTCCTGAGCAAAAGGAAAAGGCATTGTTTGGGATTTAGTAGATAAGATACATTAGTAGGTTGCAGCTCGTTACCCTTAGAATCATTAGAGTACAGTTGTACCAGCTTTTCTGTTAAGGTAGCATCTAAACAGCAGGACTAGCTTTTGTAGAAGAAACTGTATATTTGCCTTCCTTTCTTCAACTTGCATGAAATAGGTCAGAAATAGGCATTTATTGGTGGTGTTTTAAATTAATATTTTGTGTAAGTGTAATGCAGAAGCTTGAATACATTATTAACTTCAGGGAATTTTTGGCACTAGTTGAACAAAGAGTCGAGTAGTGAATTAAACTTGTATTTTGATTTCACTTATGCATTCTATAGAAAGCGTTTTCTTGACTGCAGTAGTAGAGGAGTAATAGCATTGCTGGTAAAATGGGATTTATGCATATTCTGATTATGGGCTTATATACAGAGATGGATTATTTGGAGCTGTCAGTGTTCTGTTTGATTATGTAGTCTTGTGATTTTTATTCATTTGATTTTGTACATGTTTCACTCATGTAGTTTTTTTGTATCCAGGTTCTCTAGGGAAATCCTAAATATGTGAATTATAATCAAATGCTTATAAGCAAACAAACAGACCAACCACAGCTACTTTCTGAATCTGAATTCTGTCATTACCTCTGATCCTGATTTAAACTCTGCCCATGATGTTAGATTTGTTTTTGGAGAAAACGCAGTTTGAGTAAGTGTAATATATAAAGCATCTCTTTATAGTCAGTGCTGTTTTAGTCCTTTTTTGTAGGAACCATGTCTGCACAGTACTGCAATAATTAGTTGAATTATTTTTGGCTGTGTTTATCCAGTCAATTATTTTTTTTTCTGAGCACAATAGCCACACCACCTCGTCTGTTAGATTTGACACATGGAGCCGCAGCACCTTAGTGGAGCTGTTTTGTGGATCATGGGTTCTAGGAGGGGTTTTGGGGATCTGACCCTGAACTAGCTGTGAAATAGCGAGGAAACCATCTGAGTGTATTTTGAGGTGGGAAAAGCTCATCTTCATAATCCATATGATGAGGACTAAGATGAAACTCCTGCAGAAGATCTTACTTCCACTGCATCTGTGGATAGATGTTGATTTAACTGGTGATTTACCAGATTTTCACAGGGATTTCTGAGCTTCAGATTGTAAGATCATATTATGTCAGGACACATCATGGTACAGAATTTGGGGAATATTAAGAAAACAAACTTCAGTTGTTGTCACCCTATTGCCTGGCGATGGGTTTTTTTTATGACAGAAGTATGTTTGTGAACATGTGAGTATCAAGGCAGGGACTTTTACATTACTCTGTGCAGTAAAATAGTCAAGTACCTTATGTGGTTAGTATATACATTCTGATACTTAAATAATCATTGCATTTCATTCACATTGCTGTGACAGAGATAGTCTTCTGATAGTCTTGCCTCTTTTTAAAACATAACAAGATAAATACAGGCCTTAACTTTAGTCAATATGGAAAAAAAAATTAGTTAAGGGGTTTTTAAAATGCAGCTTGGAAAAATATATTTATCAGTATTGGTTTTTACATTCCACTTATTCCTGCCTTCTACCAGTAAAAAAAGAAAAAATCCAAAGCAGCAACAAGAAGTTTTGCAGTCTGACTGTATGCTGTTATCCCAGCAGAAAATTTGCTCTAGTGACCCATATGCTGTTCATCCCAACCATCTGCAGTGCTTTACCAGCTTTATTTGGGCCATTCATTATAGGTCAATGTGGTTGTAGTGAATGGGAATCTGATACGTTGCAAAGAAATACAGTACAGTGCATCTAATCTGTGCCTAGTGCCTGTGCAGTCCTAAATTACCTAGTTGTTCTATGTTCCAGTCCAGAGAGGGGTTGTGACTGTCTTTAGGGATTTAACAAGACCAAGTCTCTGCTCAGTAGGGCTGGGGACAAGTCTCTCCTGTGGGCACATTCTGGGGATGCTGGTTAAAAGACCCCACTTAAGAAAAAAAAAAAAATAATTGAAAAACCTGACCTTTTCCTAGTCTTAGGCAGA
Source organism: Taeniopygia guttata (assembly GCF_048771995.1). Classification (NCBI taxonomy): domain Eukaryota; kingdom Metazoa; phylum Chordata; class Aves; order Passeriformes; family Estrildidae; genus Taeniopygia; species Taeniopygia guttata. The sequence continues at coordinate 31,539,345 of NC_133028.1, read as the reverse complement.
GCCTGTGACCAGCTGTGATTTATAAGTTACATTCCTGTTGAAGCAGAGAATTGATGTGGCAACACTAAAGCTTCTGGTTTTTCCAAACCCGGAAGCTGCTCTTGAGTTAACAGGATTTGAAGGGTTGCTGTGGCGGCTGATAATTCTAAGATTATATCTGCTAACTGGATATTAGATTTGAGGGTGTACAAATGCCCTAATGCCTGTGTATGTGCCAGCATATCTTAGAGGTTTGTGCTCTAATCCATGGTGATACTGAATCATAAAATGAACTTCTGGTGAGGATTACAAATTACTGCAGAACAACTTCTATAAGGAAGGAAGATCCACAGAATAGTTTGGTGCCAAAAAGAACTGTTGCAGTTTCACTCCAGCCTGCAGCCAAGCCCCACACAGCTCACTCCCCCACCAGCAGGATCAGGGAGAGAATCAGAAGGGTAAAACCTAGAAAACTCATGGGCTGAGATAAAGACAGTTTAGTAGAGAAAGCAAAAGGCACACACACAAGCAGGGCAAAACAAGGAATGAATTCACTGCTTCCCATGGGCAGGCAGGTGTTCAGCCATCCGAAGGAGAGCAGGGCCTCATCACACATAACAGTGACTTGGGAGGACAAAGCTATCGTTCCAAATGTCTCCCCTTTACATACAGAGCAGGATGCCATACGGTCTGGAACACCCCTTTGGTCAGCTGGGGTCACCTGTCCTGGCTGTGTCTCCTCCCAGTCTCCCACACACCCCCAGTCTGCTGTTCAGTGTGGCAGTACCAAAAGTGAAAAAGGCCTTGGCTCTGTGGAATCTCTGCTTAGCATTAACAAAAGCATCTCTGTGTTATCAGCCTTGTGTTTAGCACAAATCTAAAACATAGCCCCTGCCAGCCTTTTAAGAATGTTAACTTTACCCCAGCCAAAACCAGCGCACATACATTTTATGGTTTTTCACCTCAAAACTGAAACCCTCTTGTGTCTGCCATTGTTGGCATTGCAACTGTAACATAATGTTTTTAGTATAGGACTGGTAACATTTTATAATTCCAGGATACTCCAGACTTAAAGAAATATCAAGAAAAAATTGGAGCAGTCTCATTTCTGCAGGAGAACAAGCTTTTCTGCCCATTAATTAATTTGCTTTAGTTTGCAAGGTTATCTGTTGGAAGATTTGTGTAGCAGTGTTGCTAGGCATCGCTGCTTTGATTACCGTGGGGCACTGGTGCAATGGGTCCTTTGTTAGGTGGGAGAGGTGGCTGTACTTGCCTTGCTCCCTGCAGCAGCACTTGGCCCCAGTTCCTTCTGAGAGAGATTTGTTAGTTACCCTCCTTGCTGGCAGCCAGAGTATGGGTATGGCTTGGATAATAGAAACATAGAGACCAAGGTGACCTCTCACTCAAGAAGTGACAGCACATGCCCCATGTTGTGATTTATTAACTCTGCTATTATTTACAGAGCTGACAGTCCCTAAGATGGGAAAAACATCTGTTTGAGGGGCTAGAAGACCCTCTTACACTTCTATTTTAAATCATTGTCCCTAGTAGAATGATTGAATAGAAAATATGATGATGCACAGTAATGAGGCTAAAATCACAGACTGGCCTTTAAATTGGCCAGAACAACCATGTCTGTGTTGTTCTTTTTGACAGCCTGATCACCATTTCTGTATTAAGCTTAGCTTGAATGAGGTGCTCTCTGTTTTCCAGTGAGGTTTATAGAGTGAGCTTTTAAAGGCAGATATTCATATATCTAAATAGTTTTAAAGCTAAGAGCAAAGTCATGTCCAGAAGATACTGGTATGGTAAAGGATAAAGAGAAGAATGGCACATGATTATCACAGGGGAAGTTTAAAGATTTAAATGGGCATTTCATATGAGACAATTATAATTTACTTAAACACTGCCCAAAATTTGAGGGAGCTGTTTCAGACAAAACATAGATGACTGCAGTTGTTAAAGAGCCGCATTTAGCTTGCTTTGTTAAGGCTTTTGTGCCAATAATTGTGTATGTGCCCATTTAGGTGGTTTCCTCACGTGTAGCTTGAGAAAAGGAAACTGTTTTTCCTGCATATAACTTGGTTGTAGAGTTTCACAGGTGCTGGATTTAGGAAAACAAGCAGTCTTCCCAAAGAGGGAAGTATTCTGCTGCTGACTAAAGTTGTATTATTATTATTAGGTATCAGAAAACCCTTATTAGAGAAATTATTAATTTCCGAGTTCCCATCTTGCTCTGTACCAAATAAACTTTGCTATAAAATGCAAAGTCATAGGAAGACTCATTAGCCCCGGTGCTAAAGACCTTTTCTTTTCAAAGAAAAAGGTGTGAGTTGGTTAGTGCCTGTGAGAAACAAAGAAAGAAATTCAGACCAGTCTGGGTAGTGTGTTTGGATTCTAGGTGATAAAAGTAATGGCACTAAATAAGAAACATGAAGACTGGTTCAGCTGCAAGATTGGAGAGTTGGAGAGAAAAGGTTGCTTGGTTTTGATGAGGTATTTGGAAAATTGGTCCTATTTTTCAGAGAAAGACAAGGTTATTTATTTTGTTCAGTATGGGAAGTTTTGATCATTTTGCCAGAGAAGTGTTTTGTTTTCAAGTGTTTGTCTCAAAGAAAAGGCCTGGATTCACAAAAATAGTAGAGAATAATGAAGTGATAATGGCTTTTTAATGCAACTTTTTTAATGGCTGCAGTATCTGCATGGGTACAGGAAGTCTACGTTCATTTCCTTTACTCCTTATGTACACCCTCCTCACTCAGGAAAATCCTGAGCATTATATCACAGAACATACTCATTCCTGACTGCATTTCTGATAGATGTTTTTTAATAACAGTGGGAATTGGCCGCCAAATGCCCTGGCAGCCAAGGTATTCCCTCTTTCTCTGTGTCTCTGGGAATAATTGAGATACATCTCAAAGCTCTGTAGGCTGTGGTATGGAAACTGCTGGTGTTTGAAACGAGTAAAGAACAGATCATTTAGCTTTCAGCTCAGCTCCTCTGCTATGCAGGAACATTGGAAGTTAAATTTTTGCCAATAGCATTTAATGAGTGACTTGAAATGCCATCTTAGTCCTTTGAAATGCATCCTGATCAGAAAGATGTGGAGGTATTTACTATGTGATAGAAGCATAGATGAATTTATCTTCTAAGTACTTAAAATTCTCTTTTTTTTCCATGAGGCAAAACTATTACTGTAGGAGGTCTGTATAGTTGAATCTAGGACACTTTTGTGGGATGCATAGTGAAAAGATTTTCCCTATAAGGAAAGTAGTTAGAATTAGGCATTTTCCCAGTTTTTATTCTTAGTTTTCCCTAATTCAGATTCTTCAGTTTGAAGAAATTTTGGCCAACCCTTCATACCGAGAGCACTTCCGGATCTACATGGAGAGGATGGACAAGATGGCTCTGATCGGCTTCTGGGAGTCTGTGGAGAATCTGAAGAATGCTAACAAGGTGGAAGAAGTTGCACACCTATATGGCTTTGTACATTGATTACACTGTTTGTTGTGGTCTTGACATTAGGAAGTGTCTTTATGTTTATGAAATATCAATAGCATAGGATGGGTTCTAAGCAATTTTTTAACTGCTTTATGTCAATATTTGAGGATAATATTGCAATTAAAATTTGTGGGCTGTTGTGATGATGATTTATTGTTGGATGGTGTAAAAACATCTGTTAAAATGAATACTTGATATGCAAATTAGTTATATCAGTTCACGTGAAACCTAGAAGCACATTCCAACTGGATAGTCTGTACATAAGTGTCTCATCTTGCCAATTACAGGTAGCCAATTCAATCCAAAATAATGAAACTGTGTGTATCTATGTTCTTAAAATCTTTTTGTAAGAGAGGTGTTGCTTTAAAAGACCTTTCCCTAATCTGTAGCAGCTCAGTTTCTCCAGGAATGCCACACTACTGATAGAGAGAAGAAACAATGCTACATTATAATTTTGGCTAAAGTAAAGTAGGAATTAGAACCCTGAAACAAGGATAGGGAATATCACTTAAATTTGCAACAAGTACCCTGAAGCAATGGTGCAGAGGAAGAATTTGTAGAGGACAAATTTGCTGTTTGTGACTGGTGTGGTGGATTTTTGGGGGAAGCAATTAAACCTTCAGGATTCATGCTAGCATGAAATGCGGATTTGATAATTGATTATCAGTTAATCTTTGTTTCACTGTAATTTTATTGCTCTTATTCCAGTCATTTGAAAAACATAAAGCATCCTGTAAACAGAGACAAATTGTAGAGTATGAGTAGGGAACCATTAATACAATCGGAAGAAATGACTACCAACCAACTCAAGCTAGAGAGTTGATAAAAACAGTTTGTCAGGCACTGTGAAGAGAGTTCTGTAAATCAGTTCTGATTTGTAAACTTCTCATGATTGGAAAAGGTACTATAAATCACTTTATGACCTCTCAGCTGTGATTTTTGTCTTCCTGTTCAAAACAATATGTATGCACATATGGATATGGATCTATCTGCCACTACAGGGCAGCTTACAAAAAGGTAGTGTCCTGCAATCATGGGGCTGTGGTATTGTCAGATGAGGCAGCTAAGAACATTGTGCCATTCTGACGGAGTGGATAAACCCTATTTAATTCTGTCCAGTGTAGGGAGATGGTAATTTAGGGAGCTGGTAGGCTGTGCTGCATTACTTCCTCTCTTTCCTGTTCATTAATATAAAGTTCAATCCTGTGCACTTTACTGTGCTCAGTAAAAATACCCAGCCTCCTGTACTGGTAAATGTCTCTTCAACTGTGCTTTTTTCCTCTTCTTGCATATTTTTTTTTTCCTTTTCCCCTGCAAATTAATGATAATCATGTATAAAGCGAATTGATTCTATTCAGTAGAAGACAGGAGGGTGATACAGCTGAGCTTCTCCATCTGAATTTAAAATGGTGACCACACTGTTGCTCTAGCACTTTTCTTCCTTTTAATGACAGCTTTTGGAATGTGGATTTAAAAGAGTGGGTGTGGAAGCTCTGGCAATTTTAGAGCACAGCTGTTTCTTCACTTAACAAATATCCATACTTGTAAAATGGATTGCTTAGCAGAGGTGCACAGGCAGGCAACATGCTTGATGTCAGTAAGAGGTTTACAGATGTCTTCTCATACATTTGGATAGGAAATTAGCTTGATTATCCTTCAAATTGTGCACCTGGGTCCTGAGTCATCTTGATATTTTCAATATCTTTTCATTATTCTGTTCTCCCTCCCTTTCCCTTGATTCCTAGGCTGAAATACCTCAACTGGTGAGTGAAATTTACCAGAATTTTTTTGTGGAAAGCAGAGAAATACCTGTGGAAAAATCCCTTTATAAGGAAATACAGCAAAGTCTTGTGGGAAATAAAGGCATTGAAGTATTCTACAGAATTCAGGCAGATGTTTATGAAACTCTAAAGGACAGATACTACCCCTCATTCATTGTCAGTGATTTATATGAGAGATCAGTCAAGCAGGAGGAAGAAAGAAGTTCTGCTCAGCTAACTCCTGAGGACAAAGATGAAGTGGTGAGTCACACAGACAATTTCTTTCACTGTTATTTAAAGTGATCTGAGAGACTGTCCTGAGAAAAGTAGTAGCATCTTCAGTCCTTGTGCTTTGGACTACACTACTTTGTTTTACTCATTTATTTATAAATATTATCACTCTTGTAGTTTTATCTGGTATTGTTTGCATGCTCTTTGAAATAAAATGCTACAAAATGACAGACTACTTAAATTTTAATTTTGTTGAGGTAGATAGTTCAGATTCCTAAGCCTTCTGTATTTAACATCTTTCATTAACATCTTCATCTTTTAACATCTTCTGTATTTAACACCTTAGAGAATGCAAAACATACTTTGTATAAGCTTGGCTGCTCTGCTTTTGAGTGGAAAAATTCTCACTGAAACATTAGTAGGTTTCTGCCCAGACATTGTCCCTGTCTCCCGTGCATTTCCTAGGTACTAAATAGGTATTAAAACTGCACCAAAGAGAAGAAAAAGAAACATAAAATATAATCTTAGTGGTTTTTATTGATTAATTGAATAAATTAATAGACCATGTTGGAAGATAAATCTGGCACAAGAACTCTAAATACTAAAACAGTCCATTTAAAATGTTATAAGCAATAAGCCAGTGGTAACTCTTCTTGGGGAAGGTTTTTTCCTTGGGTTGTCTAAAGCTGTCATGTCAGGGGAACTTGTGTGTTGTATTTATCCATGAACATTTTGACAAGAGCACGTCTCAGACTATTGAGTGTCTCTTTCAGTCAGGCTGCTGCTTCAGATCAGCATGCATGTCTTCATTTTACATGTGAACTTGCTCAGAACTCAATGAAATGTAACAGTTTGTCCAAAACCAGATCTAAATAAACAAATAAGCAGAATCCAGAAGTGATGATCTACATTCTACTATTTAGAAACTATTTTTCCAGAACCTAAGGCTTTTATATTTACTCTTTAAATGACTTTAATTTTTGTAGGTGAGTTGTTCTAGTCTTTGTAGTTTGCATATCAGCATATCTGCAGAGATGAATATAAGTAAATTACTTTCAATATGTGCTTTTAGAGCTTGATGAATATTTTCAGTCTTTGTTTTCCCCTGTATTCTTTTCCTTGATAAAATATTTGAGATGTTTTCCAGTTTTCTCACTGCTAACTCAGCTCTGTGTTGATGGCAGTAGGTATTTCAAAGGCTTTGTGTCCTTGTGCTTGCAGTCCTTGAGGCTTTGCACAATGGTTCCTAACAGTTTTGTCCAGAACTTCCTGGGGCATTAAATGCTATGCTTTCTAATTTCTTCATATGATGTATTTAAAGTCTAACACAAATAATGATTTCTCTGAGAAAACTGACACAATACTTTAGGGCTAGCTGTACTGTGTCTGATAATATCTACTGTAGCTGCCAAAAAGTTAGATTTTTAGCATCAGCATCACCTGTCCTTCCTCTGAGTCCTTGGATATGTATGGGCCAGACATGAAGTCTGTGTCAGCCACAAAGCCTTAAAGACTAACATATTACCAAGCCTGCTTATAACATTAAAAGCAGTTTAAGAAAACCCAAAAAAACAACTAATTAAGTGTGAGGTTGTATATACTGCTTGAGTGTCTCTTGAATAGAGCAGTTCTAGTGGTGCTGTGCCATGCTTCAGGGTTTTTGAGATGAAAACAAATTATAAGAGTCTTTCTGAAACTTCCCATGGTTTTTCAAATTTTGGTGAAAATGCAGTACTGGCTAGTAAGTTTGTGGGCTTTTTCCTCCCCATATATCAGAAATGACAGCTGAGAAATTGGATGTTTCTGAAGGGAAACATATTGTTAGGAAGTACAGATTGGTTTTTGTTTAGGTTGGATTTTGAGTCTATGTCCTCATTTCCTAGGGCACTGTGGACATCACCTGTGTTAATTTTCTATAAATTTCACTGCTATAGCGAATAGATAAAAAGCCATCTCATGCATTCAAGGAGATGAGGACAAAAGGATGAACCCTGATTAAATGTGAGAAAATCAACTCACAAGATAGGAATCTGGAAAGGGCCAGACTGCTGGTTCTGCTGCAGGTGGAAGAAGCTCTTTTTTCTTCTCAGTCTGGTACCACTTTCTGTTTCTGGGACAAACCTTCAAATATTTCTGCTTGGACAAGCTGCACTCGTAGAAATACAGAAGCAGGCAGTGTTGGCATGCAGCACTTTGAGGAGAGTATCTGGTGATTGCATTGGTGCTTGTCAGATCACTAAAATAAGACTGACATCTGTGTTCTACGTCACTCACAGAAATGGAAACCATTATCAGCTTACCAATCAGGAGAAGACAGCACAATCCATTATGAACTCAGCTTTGAGTGAACTGGCTGTTTATTTGTTAAGTTTGATCTTTTGAATACAGGTTACTTGATCTTGTAATTCTAGCATTTTTTTGTTGTTGTGATAAACCTAGTGATTCAGCAGTGGTTTTTGCTTTAAGTGTATAAAAAGTTAATGACAGAGAAATCATGTAGCCTACCTCTGAAAGCACAGCCTCACTGATTTGTAATTGCAATTCCTTGATTGCTAGCATTAAACTTCATAAGAAAAGTTTTCTAATTCTTCTGTGTGGAAAATAGCATTTTGATTCCTTCTTTAACTCCGTGCTTCCCAGCAAGTGGAAGGTTTGGGGTTTTTTATGGTTCTTTGCATTAGCGTTTTAAATAACATCCAATACTGTTAATTATTATTTGTCTTATTGTAGTGCTAGAAGACAACATTCTGAGCTGAGGTCTGTACACATGCTTGGAGGCAAGTTTCTGACCCTAGGAGTTTATAGTCCGTGCTGTATAGAGAGAAGAAAGGACAGGGCATAGAGCCACATAGCAGTCAAACGCAGAGCTAGAAAAGGGCATGGATTTCTCAACCGAGAACTCCTGACTTCTGCATTGTGTTTGAGGATCATGGTAAGGAGATTAGTTATTGTTGCTAGTGTTATCTCTTCTCAGACTTTCTTAAATAAGATCCTATGGAATTTACAACATGATTGTCTCCTCTAAAACAAGAGTATTTACAAGAGTATAAGAGTTCCTTCTGTAACCTTTTTCTTTATAATATAAGGATACAGATTACTTAGTTAGAATATCATTAAATAACATAGACCCCCTCTTCATGAGAAGAGACTCAAGCTTCCCACAGATTAGTTTAGATATACTCAGTCACAAACAGACCTCAAAGATCTTTGAACATGGCAGCAGTAAAAGCTGAGTGCTGTTTGATAGATCTCAAGGTCTTCATGTCTATTTGGGGAAGTGTACAGTAAGAAGGGGGAGGTTGAGCTATATGTCAGAAGATGTTAAGGAGAATGTCACTGAAAGGTGTGAAGTTTTCTATTTTTTGCAGCCTGTAGTACACAAGATAGAAAAAGCTATTGGTTTGTCTGAATGAATATATGAAAATGATTTACGAATTTAGGGTAAGGCATATGTGCTTTTAACACATTTTTATTAACACTTCTAAAAACAGCAGTAAAATCTGTGTAGAAAGCTAAAGGACTTAGTTTAGATTGTTCTGCAGGATGACAAATCTGTTTCGTGAAGGTTTGTGGGAGGAAGGACTGTTTGTTAGAAATACAGAATTTTTTTGGTTTTGTTCCCTGCTGCCCCATAGTCATTATCTTTCAGCTCAGCACTAAGTATTTACTTTTCTATCTGGCTCTGAATATTGATCATGACTACTAAGCTGTTTTTGCTTTTAAAACAAACTTTAATTCTACCTCTCATTAGAGACTAAAGCCTTAGCTTGAAGGTCATTTTTGCATGGTTGCTGTGATTTGCCAGAGAACTGTAGGAGAAATGGTAATGAGGCTTTATCTGTTGGAGTTTTTGACAACAGACTGACATTTCATGTTGGATCTGATGGTTGGAATATCTGTTATATCTACATTTTCATCTATATCAAGAAGCAAGCAATAACCCACCTCCTGCCCCATTCCTGGGACTCTGACCAGTCTAGTCTAGTGGAAAGTGTTCATGCCACTGGCAGTGAGATCGAAACTGTGTGATCTTTAAAGTTCCTTCCAGCAGAAACCATTCTGTCATTCTATGAATAACTGCCTCTTTTCTCATATTAATGTAGCAATTACCCCTATCCTCCATTCCTAGTGCCAAGGTTGTGAAGAAGCTACTGAAGAATGCAGCACAAGAATTAATGAACAGGCCAGTTATGCTGTAAATAAACTTCGTCAGCTAAATGACAAGCTTGAGTATAAGAAACAGGCTCTAAATTCCATTTGTAATTCACCAAAACCTGACAAAAAGGTATGAACCTTTAGTGTCTTCTTTTATTTGATTCTTTGATATTGAGTTTTTATTTGATTTTTTTTTTTTTGGGATATGTGTGTGTTTGTGTAATAGCCAATTGTCACATTTATTTTGGATGGGTCAGATGGTTATTTCAGTCAACTTGCTAAACAGAAGGTGAAATCAGAACTTAGCTTTAATTGTTTTTTTCCCATATCTCAAAGCTATTGTAACTAAACTTGTGAATGCGATAATTGCTTTGTTGGCCATAGAATAAGGAGCCCTCTCCCGTGGTCTTGCTGCCTTGTCGGTAGCAAGGGCTGTTTCTCCCTTGCCGTTCCTCGGGCATCGGGGCTGCCGCTCCTGCTGTGCTGCCCGGGGGGGATGGGGGGATGCGCTGCCCGGGGATGGGGGGATGCGCTGCCCGGGGATGGGGGGATGCGCTGCCCGGGGGGGATGCGGTATGCGCTGCCCAGGGGGATGCGCTGCCGGGCTCCTGTGCCCTCTGCTGCCTCTCAGGGGCACAGCACAATGCCCTCGTCTGCAGCACCAGCTCTGACGGAGCTGAGGGATAAAAACCCCAAACCTTTAGGAGAGACTGACTCCTTTATTAGGAAAAATTTGGAGCGATATGAAACTTTAAATCTCTTGGACTAGGACAAACAAAAAATATCCTTTTCTCTTTGCAAAGTGAAACAGGTAAGCAATCTGAGGATATACTCGGGAGAAGCAAGGGACTTGCCCATGGCTTGGGCCAACTTACTTGTGTTGATTTTCCAGGCCTGGTGTTCAAATGCAGTTGGGCCTATCTTGTCAGGTGTAATGGGATTTGGTTGCTGATGGTGGGTAAGATGAACAAGGAGCCAAGGCATTTTCCTAAAATCCTGCTGCTAGCGATGACAAAAATGTACCTGAGTATTAGTCATTGCTCAGAACCTGGCTGGCTTCTTTATACATTCTTCCTTCACTCAGGGTGCGTCCTAAGAAGCTTGTCTGAATAGGAGTTGACACCCCACTCATTCTCTGCTGCCCCAGCTCTGGGCATAGCTACCTCCAGGAGAAAGATGTGGACACTAGAGTTTGAGGCCACCCTGGTTAGCTCTGTCCCTTCCATATCTTCCTTCTGCCAGAGGGTTCTGCAGACAACTGAAAATGTTTGCAGCTGTTCTGAGGTGTCTTCCAACCCAAACCCTTCTGTGATTCTGTTTAACTAAACCTTTATATATTGGTCCATTCACATGAATGTTCTATGTTCCTTTTGCATTCTTGAAACCGTAATAGCTATATTCTTTCTGTACTTAGGTTCTTGGGGAGACAGGGAACTTGTGCCTCTACTGAAGTAGTGGGTTTTTTCCTGTATGTTTTTGTTTCTAAAATATTCTTTGTCTTGGAAAATAGATACCTCTCTGAAACAGAATAGTAATATGGATCCAGTATTATTGCAAAGTCTGAGCATTTGCTTTGTAAATGTAACAGCTGTTTACTTATGATAAAATCTTACCAGTTATTCTGTTTTTATTAAATGTTCCTGTAGTCAATGTAAGGGAATTGTAGAGAAGCCTCAGCATTGATAGCAAATAAAGCAAAATATAAAATTATCCTGAAGGTGAGGTATTTGCTAGAAAATTGTTATATAGCTGTCACATATAATATTTTACATCAGACACGAGACAAAAATTCTGAATAAGATAGAATTCCTGTAGCTCTGTAGAATGTACCACTTATGGTGTAAGTGATAGAACTAATAAATTTGGGTAAGTGCTATGTCATATTTAAAAATGGCGAAATGTCTGCTTTTTGTGTGTTTCTAATGTCACATCTTATGTATATGTCCACCTTCTCTTGTCATACTGTCTTCTGGCAGGATGTTTGGCTACTTTTTCTGCTTTCCACAATAACAAATCCTTGTCTTCTCAAAACTAGAATGAAATAAGTGATAACTTGGAGTGATTTCTAACACAGAAATTCCTAGAAATGAAATCTATTCCCAGGTTCTTCAGTCACATGATATATACCTGAAAATGATAAATATGTGTTTAGTAAGGTGTATTTCATTCACGGCAATATCAAATTCTTATAAAACATACCATGTGTAATATATAATCCTATTTCAAATGTCTTTTATGCTGGTAGTGTGATAATAGTTGTACTTCTAACTTGATTTTTATTTTAGTGTGAGGGTTGACCTTTAAGATTGCTGTGTGCTCTAGAAGTTTGAGGCATCATCATTTCCCTCACTTTTTTTGATTGTTTTTGATTTTTTTTTATCCACAGGATTGTTCTCCCTCTGCTTTTTGTACCTTTCCTTCTTTCAGAACAGTGTCCCTAAAGACATAAAGCTTGTGTACTGCACAACTTGTTCCTACCAATTGTAATGAATAAACTTCTCTCTGCAGATTGTTTCTAAGCTGAAGGATGAAATTACTCTGATGGAGAGAGAGCACAGTGACCTTCAGCTGCACATTGCAAGAACAGACTGGTGGTGTGAGAATCTTGGCATGTGGAAAGCCTTCATTGTCTCAGGAGAGGTAGGGGATTTTTACCTGCCTTTTTATCTTATGGGTCTATTCAAACTTGTATGAAAAGCAGAAGAAAAATGTGTAGATACTTTCCTTATACCTGTTTATACTTAAAATTTACTTGTGGGGGAAAGAACCCTAACGTCTTCTGAACTCTAACCTCTTCTGTTTCCCCGGTGGCTACTATGATGCATACACAGAGTTTCTATTCCTCAGACACCAGAGTTGTAAAAATGGAGTTATAAAAGTTACCTGCATGTACATAAGCTTTGGCAGTGGGTAATTTGCTGTCTTTGGGGCACTGTTTTTCATGAGAACTGTTGTCTTCCTATATTACCATGCTATTGCACTTGGGTGCAGTTGTGTCTCTGCTATGTCTCAAAGATGCAGTGCTCATACTTTTTGGGTTTTGTATTATTGTATTTAATGGCTGTACAGTTTCAAAGGGCTTGAATGCCTGGAAAGAAAGTGCTTTATATCTGTAAGTTGAAGAAGTTGTTACTTTTCTTTTGTTTTGCTGTTCCATTTGGGCATAGGCAGACAGTTGTAGAATGCATGCAAAAAATTGTGATGAAAGCAAAAATTATTACCATCTTCTGTCTCTCTATTAACACCATGAAAGGAACTCAGTGAGTGCTTGTTATGTAGTGAGTGTAGGCTGACATACATAAGTAATCTTCTTGACAGTATCACTACGAAGATCTAAAGATTAATTGGGTCTCTACTGCCTTGCCTCTGTATGCCACTAAGAAAATGTTCCTGAAAAGAATACAAATCGTTTTCTTGAGGTAATTCTTTGTTGGAGGGAAAAAGTATGTGCTGTGGAGTTTATTTGGTTGTGCCTTAAGCTCTTTCAAGCGAGTGATAGGTCTGTCAACAGTTAAAGTCATTGTAAAAGAAATAAATCCAACAGGTCAAAAAATGTAAGGTGCCAGTTTTAAAATTGAATTCTCCATGTGGAAGCATCTGGATTTGGTTTTGTTTTAATGCTGTTTGCAAGTGACACTTTTAAGAACTGAAAAGTTCTTAAGTTGTTTTCTTAAGAGTTATTTGTAGCTTTTGAAGCGTGGTCTTAAAATCTGGTAAAACTCTGGGTGCAGAATGGCAGCTTTCTGCACAAATGCAACCGTATACAACTGTCCAGTGTCCCTCTCATTACCAGAGGAGAAGGTGGTTTGGCTAAATTAGAGAGAGGTTGGAAGAGGCTTTAATTGCTTGCTGCCTTAACTATAAGTAGTACTGGATTAGATAATTAAATACAGGCTTGCATAAACTGTCCTGTTTGCAGCTCCATGCTTCAAAGGGTAGGCTGGAGAAAACATGAGTGTTGTAGTTATCTATGTGAATTAATTGTTTGGGAATATTCTAGCTGCAGTTGATGATTTCAGGGGGTATGAATAGATGACATAGTCTTTCTAACTGCAAAATTCGTTGTTGCCAGTCCCAGAACATAGTTCTGTGATTTTAGAGAGAAAACCTTGGCTCTGTTTAGCAGAAAAGCTCAGTAAATTGTGCTATAGGTCTTGAGCTGAAAGTGTAATAGACAGTTATTGACCTTTTAAACTGATCTACTAAATCAGTTAACAGAGAATGCACAAAAGAAAAAATTACTTAAGTCTTGGGAAAAAAACATGTCCAAAATTATATATATATATATATATATGTATATATATATATATGTATGTATATCAGTGTAAATAATCTCTAGGTGTCTTTTGGTAGCTCATATTTCTGATAAAACTTACTTTGGAGACTCATTGTTTTGGCTGACTCATAGAGGTTGAAAAATACAGTAGGAACATGCAGAATGGAGGGGCCTATGATAACAACTTGTGTAATTCTGAGTGTCTCTTCCCCATTGCAGGTATATAACTTAGAGCTAAATAACCTAACTTGATCTGCTTGCTTTCATGGTTTTGGCCTTGTATCATTTAATATTTTAACAGACATTCTGTCTCCCTTGTCCAAAGAAAGACCTATTTCGGAGCATAACATGTTTTAACAAAATCTATTGATTTCATAAGGAATTGAGTTTGTAGCTCTCAATAAGGTGAAAAAAATTTGCATGTTTCTTATGGTTGCCACAAGAAGGACAAGAGGTGACTGAAAAGCTGCTCAGTGGACAAGAACTTGGGGCTGCTGGTTGGCAGCTGTCTGAACAGGAGCTAGGAGTGTGCCCAGGTGGTCAAGGAGACCAAATGCATCCTGTCCTGTAACAGAACTAGTGTGGTCAGCAGGAACAGGGAAGTGATTTTCCCCCCGTACTCGGCACTGAAAACCTGAAAACAGGGCTAGAGAAGGGTTAGGAAGGTTGGGAAAAAGCTGGATGATTTTTTGGGCAGCAGCATTAGAAGCACAGTCTCACCATGTGGCATGCAAGGCTTGTGTTCAGCAGGAGCTCTGGGCTTCAGCTCTGACCCTTGGAGCACCTCTGGGCTGGATACAGTAGATATGCTGGTGGCTTGTCAGAGGTGCAGCTCATCTTGAGTGGGCTGCAGGTCTGTCAAGGGTAAATGCAGCCCTGGAACACATTAGGAGGGACTTTCCACTCAGGATGAGGAACTGTTACAGTCGCTTTGCAGGTGCTGGGCTGTGTCCCTAGAGAAGGGGGGATTTGAATGAGGAACTTCTCCCACAAGAAGTGGTTCCAAAAGCACTTTAAAATTTCATTTGCTTAACTTAGCGAAAGGGACAATCAGAGGAATATGGCTCTCTAGTTTGAATTCATTCATGACAGCAATTGTATGAGGTGGTGCCTGCTAACAGCAGAGGACTAGATCTCCTGGTTTAAAAGACCTCCTGACATTCAATTTTTCTGTTTTCCAGTTTACTTATTAATTTGGAAAAACAAATTCACAAGCACCTAAGGTGATAAAAAAATTTTGCATTCCTAAGAAGATCCTGAACATTTTCAATTCATATTAGGGTATTTGAGAATACTTGAAAAAAAAGCTGTAATGTATCTACATCTAGTAATTGGAATTTAGAGGATTCTGCACATAGCTTGAAGCAGGAGTACTAAGTTCTCCCATTTTGAAAAGGTGCTTTCAGAGGGATGACTCTTTCCTGACAATTACACTTCAGATGACCCTACACCCTGCAAACCCCTGCCCTGGGAAGAAATTTGGCATGGAAAATCATAAGCATGACTCAAATCCGCAATTTTAGCACTCATTGCCCAATACTGAAAAATGACAGCCAGGACGTGTTTGTGGGTCACCTACAAACACAGATCCAGTCTAGCTCAGGGTAGACAGGGCAGGCACTGTCCCAGACAATCCCAGTTGTTCTGCATCATGTCTCTCTGACCTGCATCTTGGAGGCTGTTCAAGCATCTATTTCTGCAGTAGTCTGGCAGGAGATAGGCACTTCTCCAAATAGCTGCACTGAGAATCAGGCACATTTGCAGGCATTCAGACTGGTGCTTTGTATTCTCTCTGAGTGCTGCTGCAGCTTTTTGACAGAGATTTGTGAAATCTGGGCTTCAGAATTAGCTTCCCAGTGCTTCCTTGTGCAGCTTATGAGGAATGCATCACAGGGAATATTATCAATGTACAGCTTTGAATAGCTTAAAAATATGAAGGTATATTTCAGCCACATGGCTTTTATGATGGTGATGTAGTTGCTTGTCAAATTATTCTTCCATAACATTGTGTTGTCAGATCTCTACAGGCCTCTCAGAAAAGGTGTCATAATTATATGAATTTTAAAGTTTATTCTTACTCTAATTAGATTAGTAACATATTCTTTTTTTTTTAAAGCTTTAAAGTTATAACATTGCTCAAAAAGACTGGGAGTGGTATTTCCTAATTACCTTATCATTATTTGAATATATATATAAAGACAAGCATTCTCAAGTGAAATATTTTATGCATTTCCCTTATTTGTCTTTTATAATCAATCAATCCACAAAATAAGTAAGCAAAAATTTGCTACCAATAGGATATAAGGATGCAATTCTTATGTCAATTCTTATGTCAAATTAAGAAACAGTGTGGTGTCACTGCTGCCGTTGTCTTAAGAAGAATTGTTTAGCTTTGCTGTAGTTTTCCCATTTGCACAATATAGTTTATTGCTTCTCCTTCCTCTGGCTGAGGATTGTAGTTGGATTCAGTAGTATTTTTGTAAAGTTCTGAGTCCCCCAGAAATAGTGCATGGATACCACAAACTGTGCAAGGAGAACAGCTCAAGTGAGCAGAGAAATCGCTCCATAACCACACCAGCTGTTGCTAGACTCAGCTGCAGAGCTGCTGTGCCTGGCGTGGGGGTGAGCCTCAGCAGCAGCACTGGGAAGGGAGAGTGGAAATAAAGGGAGAACACTCGGGTAAATGCAGATAGGAGAGATGGAGAATTGATGAGCAATCACAAAGCTACATGGTAGGTACCTTAAAAACTGAAATAATCCATTCAGCTGTTTGAAGAGGACATGTCAGGGAGACTTGGCTGCTGGTGGGCAGCATTGCAAAACTGTATGTAAGGTGTAATAATAGAGGTTAGCTGAAGGACTGGTTCAGGACTGGTACAGCATTTTGAGTGAAGGTTAGTTCATTAAGGGAACTGTAGTATATATGTAATATGTGTGTATATATATATATATATATATATAATAGTATATAAGTAATATGTAGCTTTCAAATATTAAGAGAAGCATGGGACTGATGACTGAGTTTGCCAGCCAGTCACCTGGCAGCTCAAATGTTCCACTGTTTACTTTCAACAGAGATTACCTTTTCTGGTTTTTCTTCCCCCACAAGGTTTTAGAAGAGAATGGAGAACAAGTGCCCTGTTACTCTGTCATGGTGAGTTTACAAGAAGTTGGTGGAGCTGAAACTAAGAACTGGACTGTTCCCAGGAAGCTCAATGAGTTTCAGAACCTACACCGCAAACTCAGCGAGGTATGAATCCTGGTTATGGAAGGGAAAAAATACAAACTGCCAAAATTTGTCAGAAGGATAAAAATTTCATGCTACCAGTTTTAATGCCAGCCTTTCGGCTTTTATCCCTTTAGAGCTAGATTTCTATCTACATATTTCTGGTCTGTGACAGATGATTATAAAACTTGTTTATATTTATTTTTTCCCCTTAATAATGTTTTACTGGACTAACTCCATTTCAAAATGGTATATGTTCTACACTGTCATACAATAGCCTCCTGTAAGAATGAGGTTTTATGTCTGGCTTCTAGGGAAATATTAGAAATAACAGCTTTTGGGGAGAGAGAAGGTTGAGATTATTTTCTGCAGTGCTTTGACCTTTCAGTCTGATAAGGAATAGATAATGGTGCTGTAAAGGGAAAGGGTTTAGATGTGACAGCCCATAGTGGGAAAGGGAAGGTGTTTTCTTGAGAGGGATGTTGAAGTGAGGTGTCAGCAAAAAGGAATCTTTTCATTTCCATTCTGAACCACCTGTCTTTTTCTCTGCATACATCTTAGCTGACCTGTCCTTTCTCTTACACAGTGTTTTCCATCATTAAAGAAAGTTCAGTTGCCTTCTCTCAGCAAGCTGCCCTTCAAATCCATAGACCAGAAATTCATGGAGAAATCCAAGAACCAGCTTAATAACTTTCTGCAGGTAAGACTATAAAGACAAAGCCAACAGATATCTAAACAGGAGAATGGAGAGGCTGCTGCCTCTCTATTGCCTAAAGAGAGTATAGAACAAATAGGTCAAATGTAAGGTTTGACACTATAAATGTTAAAGTTGTCCAAAATGCCTGGAATTGAGATGAGTTTGACTGATAGTAACCATTTCTCTAGTGGTAAGTTAATTTAAACTTCAATTAATTAAGGAATCATAAATCATGAATCCTTTAATTGCCACTTTCAGCTAAAACTCTTCACAACAAATTCCTTACAAATGAGAAATCGTTATAAAACAAGAAAGTTGTAAGACTAAAAGCTTTATTCTTACTAGTTCCATTACTTTAGAAATAGTTTCTTAAAGTATCTATGTGAGATAGGGATTTTTTTTCTCACACTACCTCTGAGCTGTGATTTAATCAGTTTTATTGAATGCCTCAATACATCTTTTTCCTTAACAAGAAATATTTAATTGATGTGTTGCTGTGTTGTGATGTGTCATTATTTTTGTTTCACAGAAATTACTCTCTGATGAAAGACTCTGCCAGAGTGAAGCACTTTATGCCTTCTTGAGCCCCTCCCCAGAGCACCTCAAAGTTATTGATGTGCAAGGCAAGAAGTCATCGTTTTCACTCTCCTCATTTCTAGAACGACTTCCTGGTGATTTGTTTTCTCATCAGGAGGTAAGTGACAGAAAAGTAATCTTCCCAAATTTTATTACTTATCCTAAGTAAGCAGGGAGAGTCATTAGTATTTGAATGGCAGGCAATATTTCCAAAGGTCATTTGTAATTTACAGTAAGTGAACAAAGAGTCAGAAGTAGGAGCTGCCTTTGAATTTAAAAGATGTTTATTAATAAAATAGATTTCCTCCCTTTTGGTACATGCATATAGGCAAAAGCGTAAGCTATTGCAAATGAACAAATTGCAGTTCATGTGGGATTGTTTATTTTTTTACAGCAGAATTTTCCACTTTTTGAGTTCTGGGCATGCATATTTCAGGTTTTGGCAGGTAAAAATAATTCTCCCTTGGGAATGTTATCTTGGCAAGAACAGCTGCATTTCCTTAATTTCAGGACAACTTCTGAAGCAGACCTAGTCTGGACAAAAAACTGTTGGCAAATAGTACAGGCTTACTGAGGGCATTTGCAAATGCAAGTAGGAGTCTATGTAGGCAAACCAGTTGGGGAACTTGTTATTAAGCCATGAAAACCCATTGTTTATCAAAATGCACTGAATAATAGATTAGTGACTAAAATAGCTAATTGACTAAATTAATATAATTTTATTCTGTGTTGTTCACGTTCAGATAATGCAATATTCAAGGAGATGTTTCTGTTCCCCCTTTTAGTTATGTTACACAAAATTAATTTGAAACAGTTAATTTCTTACATACTGTAGTTGTCTGGAGCAGATGTGTCTTATGCAGGATAATTTGAGATTGGGGAGCATGTACACTTCTAGGCTTTTATTAGGGAGAAAGATGGTCTTGCATCTCAGAAATAAGAAAATCCTATATATGTACCTTACAAAAGTATGCTGTGTTTGCATCTAGATGCTGAATGCATGTGCCTCATTTCAGAATAATAAATATAAAGAAAGTTTGAGAAACTATTTTTACTTTGTAGAAGTGCTTTCACTAAAATGACTGATAGGTAGAAGTAGCATAAAATCATTGAAGTGTGAAGCTATTTGTATTTTGGTATTTAATTGAAAAACATCTTCAAGACAAAGCCAAACTGCATGGATATTGTATTATGGGAGTGTGTAAGAGGAAATAGTTGGGAAATACAGGAGAAGGAAAGAGAATTTTTAATACCAGTGTGTGAGAGAGAACAAATAAACCAAGCAGATATTATGCAACTGCTACTGCTTCACATTTCTCTTCCCTCTCTTCTTCCTTCTTTCCTTAAGCTCATATATAATAGAATACAGGATGGTGGGAACTCTCAGAACCTATGAATGAGTATGTCAAACAATTGTCCTAAAGTGAAAGTAATAAAATAAAATGGAGGAAGACAGATTGTGAGGCAGTCTGGGATTAGCTCTGCTGTTTCCTGGACTCTCATGTCTTTCAGTAAGAGCTCTGGATCAGCTCAGTCTTGCCCATTTGATAGCATCTTGCATACTTTAAAGCAGTTAAACTGGGGTTAAATAATTTGGTACAAGGTCATATATGAAGTCAGTTGTGTTAAACCACACATAAAGCTGGTATAATTGTGTTCTTTTTGCAACTGAGACTTCCTGGTTTAGTTTGTATTTTGAACTTTGTAATATAGAATGCTCTCATTCAGTTCTCTCTTTGCCCTTAATCTCATCTCACATTTTTCAAATATATGTCAGAGCAATAATATTACTTCTTGAGTGTTGTGTTCAGGATTAGATATTGCTGCAATTTCTTTTATATATAACTCCTTGGACAGGGTTAGCTTTAGAACGTATTTTTTAGCTTTCTAGACCAAAACCAAATCAGAGCAAAAATGCAGTTGATATCATCTAGAAAGAAGGGCTTTTAGGTTTACAAATTTACTGGATAGAAAATGCACTGTAGTGTAAGAACTTACAGTTGCATTTTCTAAATGACAGGAGATTCACTGAATAGCAGAAAAATAAACTAATACTAGATGATTGAATAATGAGGACAAAAGGAAGGGATGATTGATATATTTGAAAACCAGGCTGAAGAAGAAAATTTGCACATCATTCTGACCACTACTGATCCAGAGACTGGGGCATTGCCCCAGCCTCAGTGGAGGTCAGGTCTGCCTCTCTTTAGCTTTGCTCAAAGCATAGTCGGGCAGGGAAAGATCCAGGAAAGCAAAGGGATGTGTTGGATGCCATGAGTAATGACAGGAGTTGTAGTCCTGATCCTGAAGCAATCTTCATGACAGTGAAAAACAACCTGCTGTCTGCCCTTCATTCTGAAATAGATGGTACTGCCAGAATTGAGGTGGTTCAATCCAGTCATCTTCTGGGAGTTTATCTGAATAGCTCTTCTCGCTTTGGTACCCTGAGCTTGGGTATCCTCAGGCTCAGGTCACTAAGTATCACAATTTGTGTTTCTGCCTGGGACTGGTTTTCACTAATGGTGCTTGTTTCTCTAGTGGCCCGTTCCCTTTCCACTGCTGGGTTTGGTTCCCAGCTTACTTCAAGGACAGCTGGTTAGTGCCTGTTCAGCAGGGCAGGCACTAACCTGGGGAGTTAGCTCCTGGGGAGCCAGCTACCTGCTTCTCCCTGTGCAATAACCAAATTTTCCCCTTTTCTCACAGTTTGCATTGAAAACAGGTCCAGCTGTCTAGCTCCCATCCTGAATGTTTTTTATGGGTGTTGTGTCAGAGGAGGCTTTGCAATCACAAACGCTGTTGAGTGCCATCTCCTGCTTACAGCTCTCACCTGTTTCCTAGTAGTACATGACTCCCACATCACCTGCTCTCTTTCATCCAGCTGGTGTTGATGGGGCAATATAGGCAGTAGATTCTGAAAATCTGGGCAGCATTGAGGTGCTTACTGGGGCAAGGCTGCAACCAGAAGATACAGCAGTGATGATCATTCCAGCAGTGCAGTACCCTCATTGCTTTAGTCCAATGGGAAGTTTTCAAGACCCCTAGTGAGATTCCTGTTTGCCAGATCCTGCCAGCAAGCAGTTTTTGGCTCTAACTCTGTTTTTTGAGAGGACTGGCTGTGGTCTTTCCCCAGATGATAGCAGTAACTAAATCCATTCTGGAAGTAGACTGGGGAACTGCAACACACACCCGTGTTGTCCTTCTCGTCCTAGGAAGAAACGGAAGAGGACAGTGACCTGTCGGACTACGGAGAGGAGGTGGATGGGAAGAAGGACTCTCTTGCTGAACCGTGTTTCATGCTCATTGGAGAGATTTTTGAACTGCGAGGAAGTAAGATATAAACCTGCTCAATTGTTGATGGAATCTCTTGGCTCTGTAGGACACTTTATAATTCAGATTTTTTTGCTGTTGTAATAAGTGCGATCTATATTGCACTTAATCTTTATTCTTGCAATCTATATGGCCAGTTTGGGACCAAGCTATTCTTAGTAGTTCATAACTATGGAGTAAAATTACAATATAAAATGGCAATAAAATGTAACTGGTAGGGGAGAGCATTTAGACTTAATATTTTTAAATTTTTCATGAAAAAAATTAGAAAAAAAGGAAAAAAGGACAATAGTATACTTTTTGTAAATAGGCTGTTCATTAGATTGTAGGAAATCTTGAAGAAGGAAAGATAGCTTTATTATAGAACATGTCTCTGACAAAGAAATATAATTTTAATATCCTTTTTAAGTGAATTATATATGCATTTTAGTTCTGCAACGTCTATGATGAAAATTATGCTAGAATTGTGGTATATTTAAATACTGGATTTTCCCCCCCCTTTTACGTAACTGAATGATGATAATAAAGAAAACTATTTTTGTTTCTATTTGAATGTGCAGCCACACATGATGCTCTATAAAATTATTTACAGGGTAACTATTGCAAAATGTGTCACCTTCCAAAAATGGCAGATGTATCTTCCAAATATAGACTTTATTGTGATGGTGAACAGTATGAAAGAAAGATTTACCAGTAATTACTAGGAAGCACTCACTTTTGTTTCCTTTATTTGTAATGGAAAGCTGACTGCTTGGTTTGAGTGAAAAAGTTTTCAGAATTTTAATGGTGCTGCTGTGTGTACTTCATACTGTAGGTATGAAAAGGGTGGGAAGTTTGAGGAGATTTGGGCTTTCTGTAGCAGAAAAAGGGGTTTGGGTAGTTGTATTGCTCAATAAACTTGAAATATTCTTACATATAAAAATTTACAGTATAACCTAGAATGCATTTTATATGCATACTTATATAATCTGCAGGACTTAAAAACCATACAGCAAACAGTACAAGGAATGTAATCAAGAAAAATGAAACCTTTGTACAATTAATGGAATCTTAGAAAGGGTTATAACAATGTGTTTACTGTAGGGGTGGGTTGTTTGAGTTGGTTTGATGGGAGGTAGGGGGTAGGTTTTGCACAGGATCATGGATTCTGGAATGTTATTAACTTCTTGGTTATTTTTTTTAATTTTTCATTGTTCTAGTGTTCAAGTGGGTCAGAAAAACATTAATTGCACTAGTACAAGTCACTTTTGGAAGAACCATCAACAAGTAAGTAGCTGTTGCTTTAACTGAGCTTTCATCATCATTCTAGTAAAAAAAAGGCTGACAGAAGAACGGTTAAAAATAATCTGGACATCATGTTGGATATGATAATCTGCATTTGTTTTCCACAACTTACAGCTATGTTATGTTTATTAGAGAAAACACAGATTTGTGAATTATCTTTATCCTGCCAGGTGAGGCCTGCCTGAGTCTATGAGCATACCTGTCTGCAATTACCCTCATATGGAAGGCTGTATCCCAGATTTAGAAGCATTCTGTCAGCACAGCAGGCTGTTCTTTGTCCAGTGACTAAATTTGCACTTGCCAGCAAGGCTTTTATAGCCTCTTATGTATATTATGTAGCAGTAAATTGTACCGGTCTCAGACAGTATCCACTCACTGAGTTTTAAATTGATTGGTTCATTTGTTCATACCATGCTGATAACTGGAAAACGCCTGAAGGAGGATAGACAGGCAGAGAATTTGTGAGCATAGCTTGCATGCAAAGTTCCTGTGTAGCTTTTTACATGTAAGTTGACTTTATTGATTTAAAAGGATTTGGCTGCATGGCAGCAGTACTGACTGGAGCCTGCTCTCTACCTTAGACTCCCGGTGCTGAAGGCTACAGTGAGTGAAGAAGAGGCTGCTATCTCCGTTTCTAATCCCTTCAGTAATGTGCTTTGCTATCTGTGAAGGAATTTACTGTACTTCTATCAAAACTGGCTATTTTTATCCTAGCAGGCACATCTCTGCAGGCAACTAGTTTGGAGTTTGCTTCTATTTTCTAGCCACCTGATTTTCCTGGTGGAGCATTTGTTGTGCCCATCCTTGAAATGTAGTTTTGATGTGTATTTCAATGTATTACTTGTAATTTGAAATGTATGTTGTGGATTACATTGAAAAGCAGCCTTCTCCAGATCTAAGTCAGGTATCTGGAGTGACCTAGATCCTAGAGCACCCAGAGCTGAATATGACCTGCTGTTATGCTAATGAAATCAACTCAGGTATACTGGCAAAATTACATGAAAAAGAACATCTCTTCCACTACTTTGAGAAGTAAAAAGAATAAATATGGGTAAAACATGAAAGACTAGCTCTGATGGGCTCCTGTCTACACTTCTTTACAGGCAAATCCGTGACACTGTACACTGGATGTTCAGTGAACCAATGCTTGTTTACTACATTGGTGTGTTTCGAGATGCTTTTTGGCCAAATGGAAAGTTAGCTCCACCACCGAGAGCCAAGAGCGATGAACAAAAGCAAGAGACAAAACAGAGAGCACAGCAAAAACTACTTGAAAACATTCCAGGTGAGATCACTTTGATTCTGCTTTAATCACAGACTTAATAACTAATAAGGAAACTGGTTAATCAAATTATTTTCCTGTAGATTTCTAAATTATTATTATTTGCATAAATAAGGATGATTTTGGTCTTAGTCTTTGCCTCTTCCGCCTGTCTGGTAAAAGGCATGGGTAATTGGTGGATGTAAAATCAAAATTGCTGTATTTTTGTGCATCATGTTCATCAATGAATCTCAGTCGATTCTTTCTGCTGGTTCTCTGTGAGCAAATATGTGGCTCTGCTACTTGGAATTTCTTGCCAAATAGGAGAGTAGCACCACCCCAATTACTTCTTCGTCTTATATTTTGAAGTTGCAGAGAGAGGGATTTACCTATGCTGTTTGTGCTGTGTGTTGTCTATTTCTGATAAGAAGTCTCAGGGCACTTAGAGTGACCTGCAGCCTGGGCAGAAGATCCTAGATGGAGTGGTTTTTTTCAGTATTTTCCTTTGCCTACCCTTATCTCCCAAGCCTGGGCAGCTGCCTTTTCAGCCAGATGTTTTTTGGGGCAAAATCCTGAGATGCTCCATCCCATCCCACTCACAAGATAGAAAATCCAGTTACATATTTCTGACTCCTCAGAGATCATGTAAACCCAAAGGCATCCAACTGAAAAGAATCAAAATCATTACTGTTAACACTTGGAAATGCATTTCAACATAGCTTGGATGCTTTTTTTCTGCTCCATCTGAAGAAAATGAGCTATTTTATGGCTTCACTTAGATATCGCATATACCCTCATGCATTAGGTAGTTTAATCAACCTTTTCTGCAAAAAAGGAGTAGGTATGCATACAAAATATTTATCTTTTGATGTGTAAACAACCCTTCCATATACTACCTGTGTTATCTACTCATCTACTTGGCTACTAAATAGCTTTCCATAGTTGGTTTGTGGTATTTGATTTTCTGTTTGTTTCTGAGCTTGGAGCCATATGTCAGAACATAGCTGAATGCACCTTAGATTAATGATGGAGCACTGAATTACTATTTATTCTCTAATTTAATCCAAAGTGTAAATAATTGATTTAGAATTCTTTTAACTGTCTTCTTGTGGGAAGTATTCTCTGTGAAGATTGAAAGGCAACTAAACTGCTAAATTAGTTTTAAATGTTGTAGAAGTTGGTCTTTGTGGCTGAGGGTGTATTTAAGTAAAAGGTTTAATGATGTGTGAGATGAGACTTGACTCAGTAAGGTGAACTACTGAAAAAGCATTTGATGTATCATGTCAGAATGCTTAAAATGTTCTGAGATGCACACTCTATTGGGTAACTGGAGAATAAGGGTACCTTTTCAAGCTGTGTTTTTAAAAGGTTGGTGAGTGGGGACTCTGTGTATCTTGTAGCCAAGGACCAATGAAATGCAGTAGCTCTGTTTCCCCTTCTTTATGGGTCTTTATGGTTGAACTAGATGATCTTGAAGTTCTCTTCCAACCATTATGATTTTGGGTAGCAGAATGATGATTCTGGCTGGAAGTTTTGCCTAGCATGAGTGAAACAACATAAACTGAAGTAATGTTTGTTGCAGATACTCTGCAGAATCTTGTTGGACAACAAAATGCCCGTCATGGTGTAGTGAAAGTGTTCAATGCACTGCAAGAGAGAAAGGCTAATAAGCATCTACTTTATGTGAGTAACCAGAAAAGTAGCTTTTTAACTTCATAATCCTGTAAGTTACTGAGCTCTATGCACTCAGTATTAAAGCCTAGGGGGGTTGTGTTTTTGCAGAGATTTATTTATTATTAAAATAAGTCAGTTGCTCTGGGTTTGATCACTTGATTAAGTTTGAATAACAAAAAACTGTTTAACAGCAGCATTGCTTTTGTCTAAAAGAGATCATCTACCACATCCAATGTGGTAGGCACATGCAATGTGCCTGACTTCATAAGGTACAAACTAATTTCTTCATGCAGCTTAGAAAAATAAACATACCTTGGAGAATCCCAGAGAAGGAGAACTCCAGGATGGGCTCGTAGTTAGGACATGACAGCCCTCTGGAAGTTCCACTCCTCAACTGTTGGGAATAGTTGGAATATGCAGCTGGATCTAAGTACAACACCTTCACAGCCAGTCAGTCTCTTCTGGCACATTCCAGACAGCAGCCTGTCACACAGTGCTGCCCCAGCACCCGAGAGGAAGTGCATGGCCTGGTGCTTGCTTATGATGCTATGGAGTCTTTGACAGAACAGCACCAGTTTATACTGGGTGGGAAATCCCCATCTGAATGGAGCTGCCCTCAACACTTGCCTCCTTTCAGCCTTAAGACATTTCCCATGTTATCTGTAGGACAGATGACATGACATTTTTTAATGACATTTTTTTCTTCTGGATGAAAGAAAAGTAGTTGTACAAATGATGACTGTAATCAAACATATGTGATTTTGTTATTTCTGGTTATCTGAAAATGACAGAAAGGAAGAAGAAATTTGGTTGGCACCTGCATAATTTTAACTCTTTTCTGTTTTTCAGGTTTTGCTGGAACTGCTGCTAACTGAACTGTGTCCTGAGCTGAGAGCTCATTTAGAGCAGCTTAATGCCACTTAGGTTTGAATCTGCACAATTGGACCACTAGAGAAATGTCTATGTTCAAGAATAGACATGAAACTTATTTTCCTCTTTTCCATAGAGGGCTGAGGACTATGATTATTTTTAGCATTTTTCTTTCCTCTTGAGTTTTTTGTGAAGTACAGACTTGAAGAGATCTGATGCTGTTGTAGGGTAGACAAGAAATGCTGTATAGCTGCCAATTTTTATTTAAATTGTTCTATTTGACTACTCCTGTTTCAAATATAGATTGAAAAATAAATGTTCATATATGCTCAAAGAAACCAGAAGCTATTTTAAACATTTATGGAAAGAAATTTTGCTTATAGTGGTAAACTAATGAATGTTGTACAGTTCTAATCTCCTCACTGAGGATCTGAGCATTCCTTTTTTTTTTTCTTGTGTATTGAAAAAGCCTTGTTGTGCAATACTACATGTAAAGCTATTGTGGAAATTTTATCAATTTTGGTTTTACCAAAGATTTCCTGTAGTTTGAAGCATTTATAAGCAATAAATATCACAACTGGATTGCAGCACTTGATAATGAGGCTGTACTGACGATGGATCAATGGGTTTGACAGCACTAGTTTCATAAGAAGTATATACATTGCTTTGAAGTCTGTGTCAAAATTATGTATTGTAAACTGGTATGTCCTAACAGAATGCCTGTGTTAAATGTTAGTTCAGAGATTAGTGTTTATGAATTGCTTCTATGAATGATCAAGCAGACATTTAATTAAACCATTCTCATAACTTCCCTGATATTATTCAGGGCTGTTTTATTCAAATGCCCCAATTTCAAATAGCCTTCAAATCTTTCTCTTATTTTATACAAGGAAAGAAAATGGTCTTCAGTGGTTGTTTTATAAAAATTTATGTAAAAATATGTAAATATGATGTTAATGCACATCTAAATAATTAAACATCATCAAAAATCCCTAGCTGACATTCATTACTGTCTTCTCAGTTTGGTACAGTTGTGGTTTTACAAAAACTACTTGCAGTTATGACTGGCTGTATTGTATGGTACATACAATCTGTATGATCTATTTAAATCAACATTTTTAGTAACATCTAGCCTTCTGTTCCAACAGTTTCAGAAGAGTTTTCAAGTTGTGGCACAGTACTAAGAAGCAAGGCAAATTCTGCACTTAGAAAGCTTCACAAGTAAACAGGCATTTAGAAATGTGCAAGCTTACCATAGCAATCAGTATGTTTTCCCAGTGTTTAATCAAAGTATCTTTTGATAAAAGATCCAGCTTGATGTTGCTCAGGCATAAATACTCCTAGCCAAAAGATTTCCAGCTATTTCTAATGCAGAGACAGTATGAACGCAGTATGAAGGATTGAGCAAAACAGGCCTTGTCCTGAGGATGTATATTCAGTTTTTCCATACTAATGTTAGAGACTTTTTTTCCACAGTTCTATAAGTAGTATTTATTAGTTTGAGAAGCTGGTATGGTTTGAATTGTAAAGCTTGGTGTTCTACTGGACAGTTTTCAACTTTGAATCTCTGCAATCCAAAAGTAATATGTATAAAGACTTTTAAGTAAATCTAGATGCTGTAGAAAGTATGTGGAAGGAGGTACAAGCACCACTAACAAATTAAGCTTTAAGAATGGCCGTGGCCTGTGAGGGGGCTGTATGTGAAAATTAGACAAGTTTGGGTTCAAGCTTTTCAGAATATTAAAATTTAAATATTATAGATACAAAAAGGAAACAACCATCTTTATTTGGTTTTGTTTTGATTAATGTGCTATGTAGCAATATGACATGAAGAAAATAAATCTGTCCCAGTGAAATGTCCTTAATAAACCTAAAGTCTTCAATATGATTTAAAAAAAAAAATCTGTCTTGGCTTCATCTGAGTTAAAGATAGTATGAGCTTTTTACTTTCTCTTTATTTTAGATAAAATGAATCAGTGAATTGCTTTAAATGATAATTTATAGAAAGTTGAAAGGCAAGTAGTAAGTGATGAACAATCTATAATTGCTGGAGATTAATGATGGTTTATTGTAGAAGATATATTTATATACCAGTTACAGTGAAAAGAAACACTAAATTCTCCCAAGATTAGCTGCCAGTTCAAGGTGAGAAGCAACAGCAGGATCCAGATGGCATGCCTTTAAAAACAAAGAATATCAGTTCTGGTTTATAGCTACAATAAAATTGTATGTTATCAATATGACATTAATAAGTCTTTTAAGTGTCAAAAAAAAAGACTGTCAACTTGCTAAAGTATTGAAGAGTTAATATATTTGGATTTGAATCCTTTTTCTGATGCCACATAATGAAAAAAATAGTATTAAAATTAGCATACTGGACTATAGTATTAGTCTTGGCTTTTTTTTATTTTGTGTGTTGGCATGGCATATGCAGCACCACAGTCAGAAAAATAAATCTGCTTACAGACTGGATGAGTTTCACTCACATCCATCATCTATTTCAGGACCCTTAGGCATGCCCATAATCTCTCATCTCTTACAAAACCGACTTGGTCTAAGAATGGTACGCCAAAACCAGAGCTAAGGAGTCAATTAAAACAAATATGACTTTAAGTAAGTGTAATTGTACAGTTAACATGAGAATTTTGCAGGTACAAAAAAAAAAATTGAATTTTCTTGTTTATTTTATGTTGCTTCTCTTTTGTTATTGATTTAGAGACACATGACATCAGTCATAGAAACCATCTCTTTATAGTGATACATTAGGGACATTCCTAGATCAGTCTCAGGTGTATAATGAATAATGAGTGAAAGCTGAAGTCTTTCAGTTGTGGCAGTTTTACTGCACTTTAGAAGACAGTGGGAAGGGCTACATTCCTACAAAGCCATGCAGCAATTTAATCCTGATGGGCCTCTTCAATGCCTTAACTACGAATGGCTGTGATACCACAGCTTATGTTCCTTCCCTGATTGCCTCCTCATCCTATCCTCAATAACATATTTCACAGTGGGAGAACTAAATATTTAAAATGTCTGTATTCAGATTACCTGCTCTGCTAAGCCTTCTCTATCAGTGACTTCCCTGGGTAAAGAGCCACAAAATTTGCTTGATAATTTATTATTTCCATAACTCTCCATTCATTTAGATTGCACCAAGATGGACACCACAGTATTCTACTTACAGAAAAAAACTGGTCACTACATGCACAGAAACCACAGAGTCTCTGAAACACAGATGCCAACTTGCTACATTCTCTTCAGCTGGTAAAATTACCTTGCATCAGTCTTACTCCAAATTTAGAACTTTGGAAAAAATGTAACTCTTTTTTTTCCCCATATATATATTGAACAAGAAAAGCAGTAGATCCTCAGCTATCACAGAAAATGTAAATACAAAAATAAGCATGAGAACCAGTTATGGCCAATTTAATAAAGGTTATAATTGTCACAGACTCTAAAGTATAAGGAAAAGTTATGATTTTTCAGTTGTGAGAGAATGCTAGAAAGCAAATTTATTTCTGATAAAATGATTCAAATTGTTTAGCTAATTTATCTTGCCAGTTACCAAGCTCATTTCTGTGATGATTGGCATAGATTTTTTTTTATTGTTGTTGTTGGTTATATTGCTTGTTTAAGCAAGTGGGCAGATAACATCCTTTCAAGGCTATTTTTAGTAGTTTTCAGTACATTTCTATCAGTCTACCTGTTCTTGCAAATATTTTTTTAACACAGTGTTGGAGTCCTTAATAAAATCTCAAGTTTAGACTAGGCTTAGATCCAAGGTATCTCTCTATTTCACGAGATATAAACCAGTCTGTATTTTCTCAACTTACTTTAGAATAATAGTTTGCAGCAGCACGCTTGTTTTTCTCTGTGCCTTGGCCAAGCTGGAGGCATCTAGCCAAATAGAAAGCAGCCATAGCAGCCCCCTTGGCTATATACATTGGATGACAATCAGTTCTATTGGCTAGCATGTTGATGTCATCATTTGCTGTAGCCCTGTTGTGGAATTCAGAGCATTACATTAAATAATTGCTAGTCCAAGCAATAATTAAAGTTTGTATTATTATCCAAAATAAGCTGGAATTTACATGTATGTGGTGTCTTATGAGGATTCTTCTATTCTGTATTTAAGTTAGTCTTATTTGAATGTCATGATATTAAACAGCAAGTAAGTACACAACTCTTGAAGTCACTTTCAGTACAATTATATTAGTTATAAAAGGCAGCATATTTTATGCTAATTGTTCCTATTAAATTATTTTATGGAAATTATATGTGGAAGAAAGGCAAAGCTCTTATTTCATGTAGCTCTTATTTAATCTTATTTCACTACATGAGCAACCTCAGGTACTGGAAAATGTCCCTGCCCACAGCACAGGGGCTGGAACTAGACAATCTTTAAAGAGTCAATCCAAACCTGATACAATCTATGCTGTGATTGTATGATTCTAAAATTTCCAGTTCTTACAAGGATATTGGCAAATCATAGTAATCTGAAAATCTTGAATCTTGGACATATTGAGAGCCCCTGGTTATAAAACTCTAGGAAAACCACTTATCGCTATCTCGGCTTAATTATTTCCTTTCTTCTGCATGCTTGCTGTCATCTTAGTTCAGTATGTTTTTACTAGGAGCCATTTTAAGAATCAGAGGGACAAAATAAAATTTGTTTTAACTGTCAAGCTTAAATTATCTAGTATAATCACTATAATATTAGAAAATAATATACTTAGGTGGGAATTAATTTTTTTCTGTTGTCTTAAAACAGATACCCCCAAGCCCCATATCCTTTCCAGGTACCAAACAGTAATTATAGGCTTCTTTATGCATCGTTTTAGCTGTGTAAAAACCACAGACTTGACAGAAGAAGAAAAAGTGCAAATAATTTCAGTTTATAGATACTTCCTATAAATCAGTGTTTATGAAAGATTGTTCTCAGAGACCCTCTGCATGCCAGTGCATGCTAGCAGGCATGTGTTGAGAATGATGTTCTTACACCTAATTTGGTCCCATTAACAAACACAGTAACACAATTGTTCTTATTAGGAAGAACATTGAAATAATACAACAGTAATATATTACCTCTTACTATTCCTGATGGATAACATTTTCCCCTTCCTTTCCAAAAGATAATCTACAGAATGCTGATTCAAACAATGATATCGAGTCAAGTCAGGTAAAAATTCTATTTCAGCATAGCTGACTTCAAGAACATACCACAGCAACTGGTAAGTACAGCTGTGTGGGATAACTGAATTATCTGAAGTATCAGTAGGTAATGTAGACTCCAAATATTAGGCAAGGTTATACTGTACATAGTCACATAATGTTTTATGCTTGTATATAATGTAACAAATGTAGTTGCTATGAACATGGAAGGACAAATTTTAGCAGAAAATGTATTGGTGCTTGATATTACTGGCTGAACTGCTGAGATTTTTGCCTCAAGGCTATCTTCAATTCTAATTAGGTGGAACTGTTTCAAGTATGGTTTCAGTGTTTTATTTCAGAAATGGTCACCTCTGACAGTACTGTGGGATTTCACGGCTATTTTCTGCAATCACTATTGCAGCTAATGAGGTGCACTCTTTAATAAAGTCTGGACGATTTACCATGCAGCATTGACTGGAGGGGCTTCATTCCCAGTGAGACAGGCTAGACAAGACTGAACAGTTATGGCTCTATTGACAGTGCAAAAGAAAAGCAGCAGTTCACAGAGAAATAGTCCTCAGCATGGAGTAGAGCAAACAGCATCCATTGCTGAACTACTGAACTACCAGAGCTTCTACTACGCAGTGGCATATAGTGCAGCTTCTGTAAGATGGCAAGTTGTGACATATTTACTGCTGTGCAGCAGCAGCTATGTGGACATACCCCAAAAAGCACAAATGTTATTGTGTGCCACTTGTGCAAGCAGTCTATCTGCATCTTTTTTTCCAGCAAATCAATAATCTGATTGACAGACTGAACTTTTATCAATACACTGGTAAACTCTTGAGGTTTGTCACAGAAATGTGTTGTTTATCAGCCATAGATCATTGTGCCAACACTGCTCTGGTCCTACTTGACTAGTTCAAGATGCAGAAGTAGACCTGAAGTGGTTGCACTTTTGCCATGCTCCAACCAACTGGGGAATAAGCCAGGCCAACCAGAGCAGGAACAAATGTTCCTTAGCTGTTTCCCAGGTGAGGACCAGAAGACAACCACCTTAAGTGTATGAGTACAGTGCACACAGCCTGGGGACCAAACAGGAGGAACTGGAGCTCTGCACCCACTCAAAGTCACACAGCCACAGGAATAACTGAAGCAAGGTGGAACAACTCGCGTGACCGGAGGATTGTGATGGATGGATAGGCTGTTTTGTAAAGACAAAAAGAGGAGGGGTCATGCACTGAATTAAGGAGAATCTTGAATGTGGAGAAGTTAACTGTGGCAATTCTGGAAGCCTTATTGAATGCCCCTAGGTCAGGATCAGAGGGATCATCTTAAGAGGGATCTTACACTAAGCATCTGTTACTGACCTCTGAATCGAGACAGTAAGAACAACGAGATAATACCTGGGTCACTTAAGTAAGCTTTGGTAACAGAATCTGGATCTTAAAGGTGACTTCAACTACCCAGGCATTAGGTGAAAGAAGAATACAGCAACTCCCAGGACATCCATGAAGTTCCTGGAATGGAGCAGTGGAGTACAGCTGCCTCAACCAAATGTCAGATGTCCCAATCAGGAATGAGGCACTGCTTGACTTGCTACTCACAAATCAAGAAAATTTGCTTTGTAGGACCTCAGTGAGTGACAGCCTTGGGTGCAGTGATCACAATATTGAGGATCTGGGATCCAGTTGAGCACTCTGAGGGTTAGTACTAACACAAAGGTTTCAGATTTCACTATAGTAAACTTCAGCTCACAACATAGTTGGGAGGGTCTCCATAGGAAGCTTCTATGGAGTATAAAGGAGCTAGTGAGTGCTGGGAATTTTTCAATAATGCTCTCCTGGACATTATTGAAATTCATCCCCTTTAAAGGTAAGGAAAGTAGGAAGCAAGAGACCCCACAGATGGAAAAGCAAAGATGGAAAAGCAGGTAAAGGGAAGTGGTGGATTCACTGACCTTGTACACGTTTAAGATTCAACTGGACAGGATGCTGGGCCATTTTGTCTAGACTGTGCATTTGCCAAGAAAGGTTGGCCCAGATGATTACTGAAATGCCTTCCAACCTGGGGAGTCTTTGACGCTATGACTTTAGGGGTTAAAGGGAATGGTGAAGGCAGGAACCTAGAGGAGACAGTGAACGAGGAAGGCAGGATTGCATGTGGGCATCTGCTTTGGTTTCTAGTTCAAGGCTGTTCTGCTTTATTGAATCAGAAGGAAAAGTTTAATCATACTGAGGAATTGAGAACCTTGTAGTATTTATTTTGTCATTGGCTATTCTGTTAAAGACGTTTTGCAATTCATTATCTCAAACATTTCTTGAGTTCAATAGACAGGACCATCATCTTATTAATAATTTAAATCTGTTTTATGTGATCTTGCACGCAGAACCTTAATGAAAAATAGAACAAAATTTACCTTTTGGCTAGTGCAGCAGCTTTTGAGTAAAATTTTCTGGTGTAGTAATATTCCACAAGATGGCCTTGAGCATAGATGTTTCCAAGTTCTGTTGCTTTTCTCAAATGCTCCAAAGCAGCTGTACTGTTTCGACGTGTACCTTGTCCATAGAGATACATAATGCCAAGTGCTCCCTTTGATTCCAGATTTCCATTGTCACATGCTTCTGAATGCCAGAAAAAGGCCTAAACAAGAGGCACAAAGCTGCAGTATGTAGCTGGTTTTCTTGTATACTCTTTCCATAAAAGCTTTTACACCAATCATCCTGTAAGAAGTGCTTATACATAAAAGAAAGAAGAATCCTTGTAAGGCTTTTAAACGTGCTTCATTTACAGTCAGAGCTGTCAATCAGTGTTACCTGCTGGAATTATGAAGGTAACCAAAGCTGACAAAACTTTAATCCATTCTATCATTCTTTCTGATACTCTCACTAAAGAAAAAAAAATCTTAGTGTTAAGTGAGACAAAATGAGGAATTCTGGCTATCTGTTCACACAGGCTTAAATGGATGATAAGGTCTAACTACTCTAAATACAACTTTCAGAGTCAAATATACCACTGTATTATTTCTCTGAAATTAAACATTAGTCATGACTACTTTTTATTTCAAAAGGTAGGGCTTTACCTTCTTCAGATTTTTTAGAAACGGCATAGAATAAAGCATTCCTAAAGCACTCTGGGCCTTTACACTTGCTTCTGGATTCCCATTGTCTGCAGCAGTAAGCCACAACCTAAGAAAATGGGGACAACAAAGTTTAAGAAACACACAATCTTGTATTTTTCAGGAAAATCACAGACTGCTCTTACCTTTCAGCCTCTTCAGTTGAATGTTTAACACCACATCCTTCATAATATGCCCTGCCAAGATTGTATGCAGCTGCAAACTTCAAGTGACTTGCTTCTGGGGAATCGGAGTTGAGTATTTTATTCATGTATTCCACTCCCCTTTCCTAAAATTCAGCCATATAAGTTGTTATATTCAGACTGTGAAGAGGATGAAATATATAACCCGAGAATGCACTAACTTCTGCCAGATAGGTAATTATTTCCCCTTTGAAGAAAGGCTAAGGCATACTGGCTGGACAGCTTGGGAAACAGTGTCATACAAAAGCAGAACTGATCTTCGGTTATTAGACAGCCCCTCAGTTTTTGAGCCCAGCATATTTCTAGTGTGAAACATTTCCTCGTAAGTGTTCATTTGATAACATATTATTCTTCTTCACTGACAATTTTTTTCCCCAAAAATATTATTGTGCTTACATAAATGAATGTCACATTCTACACTTGTAATATTTTCAATTTCAGAATTCTGAGAACTTTTTAATATTGCACATTGTATCTGAAATCATAAAACAACCTTAACAAGAAGGCAACATGATACATAGTACACTTTGAAGTCCCTGCAATTAAAATACCTCAGACTCATAAAGGACAAAATCTGACAATGTTAAATAAGCAGATGGAGAACATTGCATATGAGCAACTGGGCCTCAGAAGTACTTTAGAAACAAGATTTACACAGTTAGGATTTAGCATGGACACCCTGTTTAAATACACTGGAAACAGTCCTTTATAAAAGGTTTTGCTTTTATTTAGCTTTCATATTGTAATACACAAGAAAGAAATAACTTTGTTAAAATGTTTATTTGCAAGTAAACAAACGTGGTAATTATGCAGACATACAGAAAAAATAAACTACCTCTAAACCCCAATCAGAATGTTTCAAGTTCTGCTGACAATGCTGTAAGGACCAGACAGGAGTCCACATTTGTTAATATACTCTTTGGTTCAGTTTTTTTTTTTTTTTTGGCCTTCTGTCTTACAATCAACCCTTTTATTCCTAATGCTTTTGTTTTTTCCTCATTCCACTTTTTAAGATCATCTCCACCAACAAATTAACTCTCCTTATTGTAGCAAAACATTCAGTTGTCTTCTTTTTTTGTAATATAATTCTTCAGTTTGAATTCTTTAAAATGCTTACAAATGAAATTTTTCATGTGTCTCATTTAAGAATAATACTGTCAACCATTGGCAGAAGCACAATCATCTCTGGCATCTGTTCTAAAAGAATAGAAAGTACTTTAAAAAAGCCTTTTTGCCAGAGATCTTATGCTTTGAAATGTAATTGTTTGATTTCCATTTTGACTCACTTTATTTTCATGTACATAATCTGCTTATCAAAAAGTAAAAAATTTAAAGCAATTTTTTAACATAGCATCCACATCAAGTCCAACCAAGCCCTTGAAAGTTAATTGAAAAATAGAAATGACTGTATGTTTTTATTCCTATTTTATTATAACCATTTTTGAGAACCTCCTCAACCCTTTATTCTTTAATGATGCTCTGTAAACATCTGCACTTTATGAAACTCTCTCTAAATGAAAAGGCTGTTAATTTAAAACTAAATAATCATGCTTACATAGAAGCTCCTAGTAATTATCAGCCGATAATAGAAGAAAGATAAAAAGTGTGCAGCTAAATTACTCACAGGGTCTTTTTTAGTGCCAAGTCCATCATAATACATTACACCAAGCTGATACATTGCTTGAAAATCTGTATCCTTGATTTTTTCAAATTGCTTTAATGCTTCTTTGTACAATCCCTGGGAAAGAGAAAACAAACAATAACTCTGTGATATATACACCCTTAAAATTTTTCAACCTGGTGTATTTCTCTCATGAACGAAGAACAAAAAGTTACAACCACAGAACTGGCAGAAAACAGAGTAAGTTAACAACCAAAAAAGTTGGGTAACCAAAAGCCATTCTGACAAACTTTCTCCCCTCCCACAAA
Organism: Taeniopygia guttata; assembly: GCF_048771995.1. Taxonomy (NCBI): domain Eukaryota; kingdom Metazoa; phylum Chordata; class Aves; order Passeriformes; family Estrildidae; genus Taeniopygia; species Taeniopygia guttata. Next base: position 31,502,124 of record NC_133028.1, on the reverse strand, counting down.
CGGCCTCAAATCTTTTTAATTTGAGGAGATAAACTCTAGTTCAGAGTCCCTGCTCCATCTATCTGACATCCTTAACTTAGGTCAGCTGTTCTTACACCTTGAGGGTTTAATAAGGGTTGGTTTCACAGACTAATAAACCAGATGTCTGAAGTCTTTAATGGACCCAGATGTCTGCCACACATTTCTTGTGGAGGCATCACCAGCAACAACAGAGGTTCTTTCACTCCTAAGAATGAATCTCAGAGAGTACTTGCTTCTGCATTAAGTCTGGGAAGAAACCACATTTAAAAATACAGTTAAACTGTAATACAACAGTTAACTGAGCTTGGTGTCCTAACTGAATATTTTTACACATAAACACTAAGTAAAAACAATAGTGAAATTAAAATATTCTTCTCTATATTTTTACTTCAAATTTTCTGTGTGTTTTGATAAAAAAAAAAGATCAGACTGCAAAAGCTTGGAACGAGTAACAGTTCATCAGTCAAATGTCCTCACAACAACCAATTGTCCCCTATTAATACTGACCAAGCTATTGTCTTAAACTACTAATTGTCTTGGGACCTTACCCATTATGAGTGTGGAGTATTTTTAAAGAACTCTGGAAAAAAAAAAAAAGCCAGTTTCTTTTTGCAACTAGCTGTCATGAATATCAGAAAAAGAAGTACAGGAGGCACATTTAATCTCACCTTTCCTGAGAATTTAGTGCTCTGTGAAGGAGACATAAGGCTGTGATTAGTAAGTGGGGTTTTTTCCCCCAATATCTAAACGTACAGTGATATGAGCATGTGCATTTTTAGGCACTACAGATATACATTAAAAAAATCTGAAAATTAAAACCTGCTCAAAGAATAAATTTAGGGATGTACAGCAATATCTATCATGGGCATCCAAGCCAGCTTGTCAAGAAACAGGAGTCTGTTCATTCAGCTCCATGGAATTAGTCTCAGGTAATTCATTAATGGAAACACTAAGGACAGGGCCCAGAAAGCAGAAAGCCTGAGTAATGTGGGTTAATTCTGTTTATGCTGCAAACAGTGAGATTAATTTACACTGTACCACTGCTGCACTGTACACATGTAAATCCCTGCATGTCACATCAGAAAATACCTGACTCAGTGTTTGTACATTCTTTTCTATCTTCCTGAACTAAGTTCTAATTTCCTAGGAAGCTGAGGTTTAAGTTCACCTGCCAGCCAGTCTTACTCTGAGGATTTACAATTCAAAGACTTGGATGACCAATTTTAGCTGAAGTGAGTAGGGACAGAGATTTTGAAGATAATACATTTCAACAACTTCCAGTTCCCAGGCAGGGAACAAAGATCAAAAGCTGTGTCTTGGTCAGGGCCCACTCTCACTGTAACTGAAAACAAAAGTGTATTTGGGCAGTCAGCTGCCCAAAAATCCAACCTGGCTTGGAAGTTAGCTATAAGGATAGGCTGCTGCATACTTACCTAGTCCTTAGGACACCTGTGAGGGAACTGGAATACCTCACTAGATGCTTGCGGAAAGTGTAGCTTATTTAGGGGGTGATTTTAACGGATGAAATCAGGCATAAAGCACCTCTTTTAGGTTTTTTAAGGGTTTCTTTTTTCACTGAAAAGGTGTCGAAAATTGTCTGCTTTATAATATTTACTTAAAAGAGGGAAAGCACCTTTTCATAGTATCGTTGTCCATCCAGAAAAGGTGCTGGAGGATGTCCACCTGCCTCTCTCCTCACCAGCGACTCCTCTGATTTTGCCAACAGCGCACCGTGGGACTGGTTCTCTGCTTAAGAATAGACACACGTTTGGGTTTGTTCCCTGAGAAACCTGCATAAATACAGTAGAGGTCTGAGGCTGGCCGGGTCCCCTTTTTAATATGTTCTTCAAAAGACTAAGATGAAAGAGAAGGCTCTGTTATAAACCGAAAAGCTGAGTGAAGCCAGCTCGAAGGAAACATTCGGTGAACACAGCCTGACCCTTGTGTAAGTCCCGCAGCCGCGGAGGAGCCGGAGCCCGCCCTGAGCAGCGGTGGGAGCGGTACCTGGGCGGGCCGGGCGCGGCGGCAGGGGCTCGCAGCGCAGCGCCATCCAGCACCGCCGGTCCAGCTCCCCGGGCAGCCCCGTGCCCGAGGGCGGCTCCCGGTCCTGCCGGGATGAGCTGTCCCAGGCCCGGGGATGGCCACGAGAGAGCGCGGCCGCGGCCCTCGCCGGTGCCGAGCTCCTGTCGCGGCCGTCCCTGGACCGACTCTTGCTGCTGTGCCGGGGCCTGCCGCAGCCCGGCCCGGCCTGTGCCGGCACCCGGCGCCGCTCCATGGCTGCGCCTGGGTCCCGCGGCCTTCGGCGAGGCAGGAGGAAGGCCGGGAATGCAACGACGGCGTTTTCCCTTGGGGCTGTGCTCCGCCTGCGGCCGTTGTGCGGTGCGAGCTGCCGGTGAGCGACGGGAGGGCTGGGCAGCCGCAGCCTCCCTGCTGCCGCCCGGCCTGTCGGAATCAACAGCCCCAACTCTGAGTGCAATGCAGAGAAAAAGGCACCAGGCCATGACTCTTCAGTCCAGCAGGCAGGACTTCACGCCGCTTCCAGTGATCAGAAACTGTTTGTTGTAATGTAATGTAGTTTGTTTTGCCCATATTAAAAAACTTAAAATGATAATTGAGAGAAAATGTTGTTCGAGGTTTCTCCTGAAATGTAAAGCATTGCTTCCACTTCTCTTGATTGCTTCTGTCTGTCTCTCTTACAAAAAGGGATTAATGTGAAAATGTATGAGAGTGCTTTCAGAATAATCTTTAGCTGTGCTCCCAGCTTTTTTTTTTTTTTTTTTTTTTTTCTTTTTTCTCCCAGATGATTATCATCCTTCCATTTTTGGCAGTGTGATCTGTTTCTATAGCGACAGGGACAGAGGCAACAACTGGGAGAGTGATGCCTGCAGATTTGTGTGGTTAAAACCGTGTGCTCAACGTGATGTTTTCCAGCAGTCCCAGGTGACTTTAAGTACCAAGAAACTCCTACAATTAATCCTGATTCTTTTTGTGTAGATGATATAACTAAAGAAATCTACAGGACTTTTTTAAAAGTATCAATTAATTACTTGATTGAACAGGCAGAGTGAAGAACAGTATGTGAAAGCAGCAGTACTCTTCAGCAAAGAACTATCAATGGGCTGCATTGCTGCTTTTGAAGGGTGTGAGATTCACCAGCACACCTTGGTTTATCTGAGTGCTTACACATTTATTAGAACAATTTTTCCAATTTAATTTTGTTGATACATACGCAAGATGTGTGATCCGAGACACAAAGCACAGAGGGAATTTTTGCTGAGTTGCATTCCAGAACAGCTGTAGCCGGGAAGCCCTGTCCTCAACTGGCACTTGGGGCTGCCCCGTACAAAATAGATGAGAACTGTAGCTTCTGTGTTTATACCAGTACAAGTACCGGTTATTCAAAAGCAGAAGTTTTGCAGGCAGTAATGAGGTGTGAAAAATGTGACCCGAAGCTCAAGAACTAATTAATAGCAGGAATTTGAAGAGAGTTTTGGCTGGCCAGATGCAAATGTAGGTGGCTAGGCTGGTAAGATGAGATTCCTCGGGAGCAGCTTGAAACCTCTGAATTGCTGAGGTAGAGAGGAAAGATCTTTAAAACAAAAACCAAAACACAACCTCTTGGGCAATCCAAAATAATTTAGTCTTAAGCTAATTCTGGATATGTGTGTTTTCAAAAGAGTCTTTAAAATTGCATAAAGGTACTTCGTCCCTAAGAAAGCATAGTTAGAAATGTAGGAATTTTATTTGTTTGTAAACTAATGAGCTTGGCTAGCTGTTTAGGGAAAAACCCAAATACAATACTTTGTAATTACACAAGCATACTTCTTTCCATATAAAAGAGAAAACTGTCACTTTCTGAAACAATTCTGCTGCATTGATCACAGCCTATCTACCTGGATTTCTGCACCTTTAAAAACTGTACTGTATATGCTCATATTTCACTAAAATAATTTTTATTAGCTTTCCCAAAGGAGAAGCAGAAGGCTATTTCATCATGTTTGTGAATTAATTTCAGAACTATGTATGCCCTAAAGGAACGTTGTTAGGCTTCTTTTTCCCTGTCTCTGTTTATTAAAACCATGGCATTATTATTTTTTTAAATACATGACTTTCAATTAATTTTTTTTAAATTATGGTAGTGATTATGAGAACTTCCATAACAAACATGTAGGTATTTGACACAGAAGGAAATAACATAATGCTAACAGAACAGAATTGTGCACACCTTGGACACTCACCCTCTCTAGCATACTTCAAGCTCATGTAAGTGACAATCAAAGTTTTGTTTTTGCAAATGTGTTTTGAGCAGAGATGTAACAGGTGGTTGTGCCCAGATCCACCACTGCCAATTCTAGTCCCGCTCAGACTGGCGATGAACTTGCTGTAATGTCTGTGCTGAAGGTGAGAGCTGGGTTTCACAGCGTCGCTCGTCTGGCCAGTGTCCCTGGCCCTAGTGGCAGAGCTTGGGCAGGACGGTGGTACGGATTTCTTTTTACTGACTTAAGCTCCTTTTTGGGAAAAAAAAAAAAAAAATCTAAATTAATTATTGTTTTCTTTTCTAGATCCGAGTCTGCCTTGGTCCAGCCTTCCCAAAGCAGCCTTAAGGGCCTAAGGCTGGCAGAACCACTGTGGCGGCTGCGCGGGGCAGCAGCACAGCCGAGCGAGCACCGGGCCGCGCTCAGGGCTCGGTGGCTCCCGGCTGGCGGCGGCCGCGGGGCTCCCAGCGGCGCTCCCGGCCGGTGCAGCAGCCGGTGCCGGGCCGCCCGGGGCTCCGGAGCGCGCTGCCGCGGCTGGCGAGTGTGTGCGGGACGTGCCGGGCGGCCCCGCGCCCCATGGCCGCCCGCGCCGCCAGCCCCGCGCCCCGGCCCCGCCGGCACTGCCGTGGGGCGGCGGGCGCCGCTGCCTACGTGCGGGCCCGCGGGGCGGGGCCCCGGCCCGGCGCGCACGGCCGGCCGCGGAGGCGGGCACGGCCGGACCCGCGCCTCGGTCCCCCCACAGCCCCGAGCCCAGCAAGGCGAGGCGATGCTGATGCTGGACTGCAGTGCAGAGGTGAGGTTTGGGAGGGTCTGTCTGCGGTTCTGTCTTACCGAGAGCCCAGCTACGGAAGTGAATGCGGCGTTGTTTGCCTTGAGCTGTGGGGTTAATGTTGGGGCACTGCCGCTGTCGATCGGTATTTCTGGTTAAGAGATTAAAAGCCAAAAGAGTCTTTCTTGCACTGCTCTTTAAAAAAGAAAATATTTAAAAGGCAGTTTCAAGGAACATGAAGGTCCAGTGATTTGCAAGGGGATTTTTTTTTGCTGTGGCGCAGTATTCTGAGACCTGCCCTGGTTTACACTGGAAGTAACATTTTTTTTTCTTTTGATATCTCGTTTCAGTCTGGTAGTTTCAGCAACCTGTTTGAGACAGGAAGCGGTGTGAATGCACCTGCAGATGCCTCTGGTCAGTCTCCAGCTCACTTGGCTGCTTGTGGTGGTGAAGCATTTTTCCTACTTTGGCAACTGCAGACAGGAGCAAATTTGAACCAACAGGTAAAAACCACATACATTTTATTCCTTCTACTTCTAATCTAGAATGCAGAAGTAAATCCACTTACTATTATTGACACACTTTTTCTCTAAGAGAGGGTTTTTTTATGCTCAGTTGTATTGCATGAGATATCTAGGGTTGCTTATTCTAGCATGAACCAGAAATCCTGTATATTATTGCATTAACAACTTCACTTGCAGTGTATAATTTAATTTTCACACTTACGAGTGCTGCATGCAGATGTCCAAACAACTTAATTATTTTACACAACTGAGTAGTTATTTTTCCTCCAAAAGTTTGTCCCTACTTCAAGTAAATGTAAGGATTTTTACTTGAGTTGCTTAGTTTAATTCCTTATACCTCTGAGCTGGTAGCAAGCTATTGATCACAGCCATCCCTGAATGGTGCTAAGAGATGCTGTTAATCCATGCAGAGAATATTCTATGTAAGTTATCTTTTAGAAGGCAAAGGTTAAACAATGAGTACTGCAGGAGACAGCCCTTCTGTTTTGTGCTGATGAATACATTAGACATTTAATGGTCATTACCAAGTACACTTTACTAGCTGTATTCCTTTAATCTCTCTCTGAACTCACAACAGACTACAGTTTATGGTATACATAAACAGTCATTTTGGAGAACAAGACAGCTTTATCCTATTCCTCTTCTTGCAAATGACTGTTATATATAAATTGTGTTTTTAGGATTGCCTTGGAGAAGCCCCGATACATAAAGCAGCAAAAGTTGGGAGTTTGGAATGTCTTGCTCTCCTTGTTGCTGGTGATGCTAAAATTGAGTAAGTTGAGTGACATTTAGTAACTTCAGTAAGAGCATCATAGGATGTATATTTCACAGAGTACATTTAACTTGCTCAGAACACACATGCTAAGGCTGTAAACATAGCATGACTATAGCCATAGGAGTATTAAAAACTGACAAAAATACCAAAGGAGCACCGACCACATGCTCACATGGTGTTGTTTAGCTATATACCCCTGTGTTAACTGCTGAGAGAATATTCCTGATCATAATCTCACCCTCTTTTTGCCTTTCTGATATGCTAAAGCCAGTAATTGTCTGATGACAAATTATTTTAAAGTAATTATTCCTTTTTGTATTTAATACCAACCCCCTGTATGAGCCCTATGCTATCCATGACAAACCTTCTTGGTATTGACTCTCAGTACTTATTTTTATACATTTGCCTAAATTACCACTTTATCAGTGCTTGCTCATTATTTCAGTTTAATCAGTTATTGTTAATTCTGTATTTCAGCTTATGCAACAACAGTGGACAGACAGCAGCAGACCTTGCACTGGATTATGGCTTTCTGGAATGCGCCAAGTTCCTCAGGACAATTCAGCACACTCAGACAATGAAACTGAAAGGACAGTCTGGATACTCGCTAAGTGACAGACATGGCTTGCAGAGAGAGGATCCAACTGCACAGACACAGGAAAGTGAAACCAGCAGATCCGTAAACAGGAAGAGGAGAAGATCAGATGGTGTGTAATAGTGTTGGTTTAATACAATTCAGAATATTTTTAAAAATGTTTTTAGCATCTAAGTAAAACAAATGTGTGTTAGAGCAGTTAGATTTAGAAGCCTCCTAGTAAGGATGAACTTGCATAGGTACTTAAGGTGAGAGTCTTCTTCGATATGGACAGTACATGTGGAATATCACTTATGAGGCTACTTCGACACAGAAAAAATGAAAATCGTGGGTACTACTACTGATGAAGTAGCCACAGACTTGTTTCTATGACAGATCTTGTCTCCTAGTTGCCAGAAGAAATGGCTTGTAATCCTAACATGAAATAAGGGGAATCTGAAGAACCATGACTGGATGATACACTGAGCAGTCAGATGTGTGTGCTGGGACATTGTCTCCTTCTGAGAAGGAGGAAAGCTTGTTTATTTTTACTTCTTACAGAAGAATTTTGTGAGGCTTTTTCCCCCCTGGAACTTGTATTCGTTCAGCTATAAATAAATGAGCATAGGAAAATTATTTATCTTGCTTTTTCTGTGTAAATATGACAGAAAAATTAATAAAATTCAGTAAATATAGCCATTCTTTTCCCTCTCCTAAAATATGTCATCAAGAATACCAGCAACAAACAAGGCCTTTGAACAGATTCATAATGGACAACACAGCTGGCTAAGTGGAATTTGAAACACAGAGGACAGTTTATCTTTTTGTCAGGAAAGAATTCCATAAAACAAACAGATTTGGCATTTAATCTAAAATGATTCTAGCAGGAGAGGAAATACTATATAAGCCTAAAATTGTGCTATGGAAAAGTACAGAGTATTTGTTGCCTAGTAAATACATTTGTAAGGAATACAGTTCAAAGCAGGTAACTTATTTCTAGAGGTTTCTTTTAAAAAAAATAGTTTCTTAATTTAAGCCATTCAGCCAAAATTTCTATTTCAAGTGGGGTTTGATTGACTTAAAGCATTATTTTGATAAATAACAGGACAGTTTTATCTAGATCATCTACTGTTCTGTCTCGGCACGTTCAGCATAAGAGTGAATTTAAATAGCCTTTGGTCGTTGAGGTAGGCACAGATTATAATAGGCGTCCTTGTTCCAAAACTCCGGGCCCTTCCATCCACACCAGCCCTGTCCAAGGAAAAGCAAGACAGCTTTTAAATCTACTTTGAATTCTGTTTTTCCTGTCTACTACTATTGAGTCTATTCTTACTTTACTAATCATACTAATCTAAGATGTATGAATTATTTTCAAATGTCTACAGAAGACAATGACAATTTTCTGAAAGTTCTTTACATGCCTGGAAACACATTAATGGAAACCACATTACAAAAAGATTCTCTCCCTCTTCCTCCCTCCCCAGCTTAATTCTTACCAAGTACCATCTTGTCCCCATCCCACCTCTCCACTACCTTCTGCTGCTCCTGAGAGGCTAATGTTATTCTGAAATGCCGTCATTCTCACAGTTTCCCTTAGCTCCTCCCTAGACACTTCTGATGAGGAAAGTGGGTCCTGCATTTATTTTTATCCTCCTGGACCACTGAACCATTCTAACAGCTAGTAGCTGTAACAGCCTTTGGTCTTACACATTCTTTGGAAATTGTTTCTTCCTGTGTTCATTTCAAACTTTGATCATTATAGGTCAGTAAAATGTTTCTTAAACAGCTCCTTTTTTTTTGTTTGTTGGGGTTTTTTTTTTTGTCAGTTTTTGTTTGTTTGGATTTATTTGTTGGTTTGGTTTTTTGTTTGATTGTTTTTTTGGTTGGGCCTATACAAGGGTATCAAAGATTAGAAATAAAAGTTATTATTTGCAACTTAATATAAAAATAGAGAAGACATTGGTTACCTAGCACTTACACGACGATTCAGCTGCTTTAAGAGTTTACATTTCTGACACTTTATTTGCTGTTTTGTAATGTGCTGCATCATCCCTTTTAGTGGCTTTAAATGTGGAAATGACATTACATACCCCTGAGCATTTGCAGTTCTTCCACATATTCAAAAAAATTCAGTACCTACCCTCTAATCATTGTTAAAGGCCTGATCTGAGAATGGTTAGTGCTGGATTTTAAAAAGAACTTTTAAAATTTAAAATAAATTATCTTCTCTGTTTCATTTGGAGCATCTTACAGCCTGAACAGAATTTTCTATTTTATTCAAAATACAAAATACATTTATCATATATACTCCTGGGTAAAAGGGAAGATGGGTGAATTAATATAAAATAAAGAACATTGCTTTTGTAGTATAACTTGATGTAGCTTCTGATCTGATACATCTCTGAAGGCACTAAGTTTCAGAAACTGACAATACTTAGCATATTGTAGTATGCAGGTTAACTGGCATCAGTGCTAATTCCATAAGGAATGGAGAAGCCATAGAATAGCCACATTGTATTTTGCTGGACATTATTTAGTTAATGCCAAAATACGTCTATATACATAAATATGTGAGTGTATATGTACATTAAGCCTCACCTTTTCCAAAATAACATGCAGATCTTCTCCTCCAGTGTAATGTGGGTCTAGAATCAAATATTTAATGTGCCCTGTAGTCTCATTCCAAGCCACTCCTAATATTGTGTGAGCCAAAACACCTCCACCTAAAATAGGAGAAACAGAGATTGCTGATATTTTTTTCACTGGGATTGATTTAATGTGCAAGGGTTAAATAAAAGTACATCAAAACCTTCTATTAATGGATTAGCTTGTATCAAGATGATTCTGAAAATGCCTTAGCATTCTTCACATGATTAAACAAAGTATCTTTACTACATCTAAGAAAGTTTAGTTGTAGTACCTAAAGTAAGTAGAGAATATATTTTCAAATTTCTTCCTAGTCAGCAAGGCAGGTTAAATCCTCAGCACTTTCACCAGATGAAGTCAAGAATATTTCAAACACCCCTTTTGCACTTTTTCTTTAAAGAAACCTAACTGTAGGAAAAATCTGCAAAATTTCATGTTTGTAAAAGGACTAAAATTGAAAGAGAAATCAGAATTCCAGGATGAGGTTTATCTGCTGTTTTCTGCTATGTTACATCAATGAATATTAGTGGCAGAATAGTAAATGCTGATATCCTTTTCCCCAGACTGCAAACAGGAAAAGGGGGAGATGGGCACAGGTCAACTCTTGCATGTTTCTTTCAGGTAACATGCAATACTTTACTTCCCCGTGATATTGTAGCAATTACTCCACACAGCACATAGGGATTGCAAAATCCCTGAAGAATACAAGCAAAACCAATCCCCAAAACCCACCCTCAAAAAGCTCAGCTCCAGCCCTCCAATGACAACCAAAATTAAACCAACCTACAAGAGAGCATTACAGGGAAGGGTAAGATTTTTCAAGACAGGATTCTACATTTTTGAAATTCAGACAAAAAGGCTGCCAAAAGGCCAAGAATATTTAATAGAATCATTGCATGGTTTGGATTGTAAGGGACTTTAAGTATCACCTAGTTCCAACCCCCCTGCCATGGGCAGGTCACGTCCCACTAGACCAGGTGCTCAAGGCTCCACCTCCACTGAGCCTGGCCTTGAGCCTTGGACCATCAGGCTGGTCTTGGGGAATCCACAGCTTTCCTGTGCAGATGTTCTGGTGTCTCACAGGGAAACATTTCTTCCTAATATCTAATCTAAACCATCACCATAACAAAGTCTGGACTTCTGGCACTTCTGTTTTGAGAAAGTTACACTGCATTATGGAATGACAAATACAGGCTGAAAAATTGCTTTAATTAATGTTTTTAAAGTTGAAAATAATAATGTAAATATTACTAATTTCCCAAAACACAGCATAGAAAAAATAGTTAAATTAATGTCACAGTATTTGTACAAATGGCACTTCTTATCATACCAGTATTTCAGATTATTAAAACTGGTCTTAAAGCAAATTTGGATAATACCCTTCTTTTCCAAGCCAGATAAACAGTATTCTTCTCTGAGGGAAAGTTTTGGGGAACTCTATGAATGTCTGCTCCTGTAGAGAATGGAAGTCTGCTCAAGTTCTGACTTAATAGGAATTTATAAAAACACCCTTTAGACTGACTTTTGTTACTATGTTTAATACTGAGCTTGAAAGAAATACTAAATAAAAAGATACCAACCAGACTAAACTGTATCATTTCCAAGGCTACCTTGGGAAAACCGTAATTTTTAATTAATCTTCAGTTTTGATTAACTCTTGTACAGTAAATGGAATGGGTTCTAATTGCAATGAAATTCAGCACAGGGAGGCCATACACTTTCATTAGCATTCTTCAATATTCAAGCACTTACCAATCATAATTGGAGTTCCCTCAGTCTTGAAATGATTAGCAAGCTCTCTTCCCTGCAATGCTAGTTCAGAACCCTGGCTAGGTAAGAAAAACATTAAGAGATTTGTCATTCTCACAAGGCTTACTTCTCTAATTATCCATGATACTCGTTCACTGCATAGATAACCGATTAGAAAGTCACTTGGATTATTCCTGTGTAAATTTCCTAAGAAAATCTGAAAAACATTTTCTAACACAAGGCCTATTTGCTAGGCAAGGAAATTATTACAGAAATTTTTAGTCTCTTGTCTTTATATTTCTTTATATAGTGGCTAATCTTTGTAAAACCCAGTGAAAGTCTGTGTGCCTACTTCCCAAGTAGAGAGAATGAGAAATTACAAAACTGGGAAATAGTGCATTTATTATAATGGATCCAGTAGTGGTGTTGCTGGTGCAAGTCTTATTTCCATAAAGAATTAGAGATGCTAGCTGGAAATAAGCCCAAGACAAAAATCCTATCCACTGCCAGTGACCAGCTGAAAAAGCTGCATGATTGTTTCTTCTTGCTGGCATGGTAATGATGGTTTTTTGTAACACTGAGAAAAACTGGTGCTCCCTTGTAGCAGCACTATGAGCAATTCTACCCAGTTCAGAAAGGAGTATATTCTATATTCTCATATGCAGGAATAAAAATCTTCCTACTGGCAGGGCCTGTCATAGCTGCTATAAATAATAGGTGGATCATCTGCAAGTACAAGCTCTGGAACAAAAAAAGATTAAAATATTGAAGACCTGAACTATTTTCCTACCATTAAGGATCCCCGTCATTATGCTCTTTTAGAATATCTACAGTGTGAATTTACTCTAAATAAACATAACACATGAAAAGTATTTTGGTTTGTATTTTCATACATACTGTTAGTGTAAGTTCTTAATTTAACGATTGTATTTATTAAATGTTCAGGGTTTTATTAGTCTGCTTAGTGCCTCCTAAATTATAAAAAATATGGTAGTTTTTCTTCTGATAAATGCTAAAGACTATTCTTTTTGTCCCAAATATATTCATAGGGTCCTTCATTGTATATGAAAGCATCAAATTGTCAGAATGAAAACAAATTCCTTGCTTTATTTGTCACAAAAATGCAAAAAGGGGAACATTATTTTCCAGACATTTCACGAAGTTGTCTCAATCCTAAACTCACAAGTTATTTAGGTCTGTGGCTGCAGTAATAATCTATTTGTCAGTGTACATTCAGTTCTCTCTGGACATCAGACTGTGTGCCTGCATAAAAAATTGTGGTGCAAAGGAATAGGCTGAATTCCATATCAGTTTGCATATTACGAAGCAATTTATAGATTAAGCAAACCCAATGGGAGCCACATTTCTTGTGGAAGCATTTGACCACAGCTTTACAAAACCGGGCAATTTGCATATTATTAAGCAATTTATAGCAACTGGAAACTGGAACCCCCAAGCTCCCAAAAAATTTAACGCCACCTTCACCTGTAAGCACTTAGCATAACTAAAGAGGGTTAATTATACCTCTTCTTTAATTATATCTCTTCTCCCATGTACTGTGATCATGATTTGTATTTTAAGGCATTCAGTCTTTTTAGCAATTACCAAGCTACTAAACAGGTAGTGATTCTTACCTGACAAATAATATTTTGGATGTTATTCCAAAAAGCTGATTCAAAACAAGCTGTACCTCAATCGAACCAATCCATTGCCGTGACCCAACAAATGCTGCAGGCTTGTCTCCAGCATCAACCAGTGCCTTCCCAACATCATAATGAGGAAGAAACCCAAATATCAACAACATGTAGTAGGGAATTCCACCACTTTGTGTGAACAAAGTTACTTTATATATATGGGCATGTGTTTTGAACCTAGCTGTTTAAAAGCAGACCAATGAATGCTGAATTCATTCACTGCAGTTCTGTTTTGGAAATGTCCCTTTGAGCCGTAATGCAGAACTGTGTCCATGAGCAGAGACTACAATCCCAGATCCACAGGCTGGGAGGGGGACCACTGAGCTCTTTAATAACAGAGTGCATCATTTGTATACTGCAGAAGCCACTTCACAGACTGAAAAGCTTGGATTTCTATTCAAAGTACTCAGGAAAGAATCCATAAAATAGTGCTCTGTGGAAGAGACTACTGATCCATGTCAAAGGTTATGGTTTATTTTAAACTCTTCCTCATTCTGAGCTTGTATATTACATTCAGCACTGGAGAGGGACCTTTTCTGCTCAGGACATAAAAGCCAAGGGTCTTCTGAGGGCTACTGCCCTCTTTTAGATGCTTAAATATGCTACAGGAGTGCACAGATTTCAACAGCATTCAGGTGTGGATTGAGAAATGTTCAGGGAATGTGGTTTTACATTTAGTGTTCACATGCCTGCTACATATAATAAATGTTTTTTCATGGAATGAATTAAACTTTACTAAAAATGTTCAGTAAATAACTGTAACATGAAGAATTATATTTGGAAGACAGAAGGTAACTGCAGTATTCCAAGTATGGGTATTAGCTACAAGCCTACAGTTTTAATTCAGTGCTGTTAACCAAAAATGAACACATTCAGTTATGCATTTAAATTCGAAATAGAGAAAAAAGTGAAGGAGAGTTCAAAAATCAGGAAAAGTGCACTACTGTCAAAGGGAAAGCTGCAAAAGTTGTCAGCAAATTCCTGTGTAGCATCTGGGAACTAATCCAGCTGTCACTGAATATGACAGCCAGTTTTAAAACTGATTTTAGCATGACACATTGGGTTCTTTGTTCTTTTCATTTGATAAAAACACTGAAAGTGTCATATCACAGCTCATAATAGAACATTAATCCAAAGAAACATTTAAAATATTATTTTAATGTATCTTATTTGTACAGATGTCACCCAACACAAACAATTCAGAAACACTAATCCAATTTAAGGGACAAAAAATATCTTCTAAAATGTATGAATTTGATATTTAAAAAATAACCTACACAAACCTTTCTAGACAAATATGCATAAAATAAACTCCTTAAACGTTCTGTACCTGTTGAATTTCCTTGTGTGTTGGTATAGGTCTATCCATGTAGCCTTGGTGCTTGAACCAAGAGCAGATTGTCTGCAAAGACCGATAGGCACAGCCCCAGCCACTGTCATCGATGCGGTCCTGCATGTAGTGGTGGTAACTGTATACACCTTGTACTAAATAAACCTGCACAGGAGGGAGAACACAGAGGCAGCTGATCACACTTGCATCAGTTTTCAGAGAAGTCATATCACCTGGCACTTGCACTGTAAAGTTTCAGTTGGGGACTGCAAATCCTTGGAAGATTCAAAAGGGCATTATTCACATATGATTAACTCCATCTCATTTTGTCTCCTAAACTCTGTTCATAGTTTCTTGTCCTGGTTCTGAGAAGCTTTTTAGAATACATGCTAAAAACATGGACTTTTTTTCCCAAGAAAATCCAAATTGTTTGGGAAAAATACAACAAATTAAAGCAATGCCATTTTGTGCAGAGGAGCCCTTTTGCTTAAAAGGTCAAGCTAATTATTTCACTTTCTCATCTGCACATCACTGACTATCTAAATTAATTCTTTCCATTAAAAAAAAAATCTCAATTAAAATAAAAAGGTACTTTCTGCAAAATGTTTCAATTTAAACTTACCATACCAGACTCCATGCCAGGTGAACTAAGATGTGAATGTGGATTTCTGAGATATCCATCTTTATATGGTTCATCTGGAAAATGATAAGCATTTGCTCTCTTGAAATATGGTCTGTCACAAGGCAGATTGTATAACCCATGCAATTCCTACATGCAAGTTCAAATAAAAATAAGAAACACAATTTAAATTTTGGATTAAAAGAGAGACCACATTGTAAGCAGCAATAAAGATATAATTTTAATAGCATAGTTTAGCAAATTATTAATATAGGCTTAATTAAACACTCAGCAGGTATGTTTTCTACTAGACCTCATCTCTCCAGGGAAGCTCATGCAGGCTTACCTCCCATCCAAAGGGCCCACTACTTTATGTAGTCCTGTTATATAACACCTGCTGCTGGGGCCTCACTGAAAATACCACTAGTAACAGGTTTGTTATGAAAGCATGATGAAATACACCATAATAGAAAAGGATTACAGTTTTATCTACACAGTAATGTAGATACACACACCAAATTATAATCTTAACTGATATTGGAGCATACAAATAACATGTCCTGAGACAAAGTAAAGATATTTGGCTTATGGTTCAAGCAGATTCAATCTATTTAAAATCTCTTAAGCTCTGTTTGCCACACAGCAGCCACATTTAAAGAGATAAATTGTCTTATTTCACAGAGCTTAAGAGTGAAAGGCATGATGAGATCATGTAGGATAATGTGTATAATACAGGTGATACATTTTAGGCAGATGACCCAGCACTGAACCCAGCTACAGGAGCTGCAGTAACACTTCCCATCAGTGGGTTAGAGTGAACAGCAGACAGAGAGCAGGAAACACAGGCAGTGCCACCAGTGCCTGAGGCCTCTGCAAACACAAGGCTAGACTGGGTTTTATATACCCAGTAATGCGTCACACAGAAAAAGTCTCCTCAGCTTCTACACCTCCAAGCAGCAGAATATTCTTTCCGTGCTCTCAGTATATGAAATTGTGTGACCTAGACTGATACCAGTCTCAATTTGAAAGGACTGCCACATCTCAACATTCTTCCACCTCATCCATATTCTTTTTTCTAGATGTACCAACCCAAAGGCAAAAACAAGCCAAAAACTAGCTAAGCCTGGTGAACTGTGAGCTACAAAAAGCAGCCTCCTCCAAACAGACAAAAACTCCACATCACCACAAAACCGCAAGAAAGACACCAAACCAAATAAAACCCCCAATACTAACCCTTTCAGGACACGTGTTAAAACCTGAATGTAGTAACACACCACTACTTCACTTCTACCACTGAAGAACAAAAAAAAGGAAAAATTCTAAGAATACCATACTGGAAGTATAATTTAGAGAAAATATTTATCAACCAAATTTTATGTACTTTTAAAGTTTCTGTTATTCCCTTGCAAAAATGAGATCTGGCACATTCTACAAAATAACTTCTAATAAATCAGATTTCCACATTCAGTATACTGCTTTGGTTATAATAAAAATGAATCCAAAATACAGCAGTATCTGCTAGTATTTATTCTATGTCGACAAAATAGAAAGCCTTAACACTGCTTCAATTACAGTAATTAAAAATAAAAGATCCAGTCATGTTACTGTTTGTAAGCTTTACCTTTCTGTAACTCTCCAGCTGATCATCTGAAATGCCTGTAGGATATGAGACTGTTACAAGGTGATTTTTTTCTGGTAACATGAAATGAAATTGTTCTGGTACCACAATTGATGTTCCTTTCACATACTTCATGATACATCTTTCCATGTCAGTTAATTGCCCATGAATTGCTTTCACTAAGAGATTTTGTACCCTGCAAAGAACAAGGGAAAATATTTCAAAAGTAGAGCAATGATTGTGAATCATTTTTTCTCACAGCTGTGAGTTATACAGTACCCAAATGCATGTCTGACCTGGTCAGATGACTGCACTATTTCAATGCTTCTGCTCCCACAGGAAAAGGCAGAGCCCAACTGTGCCTTACTCAAAGCTTGTCTGCATACAGAAATGAGTCCCCAGTGATTCAGTCCTCCCAAATGCGGCTACCTTGCTCTCAGCATCAGAAATGCAATCAGTATGAGCATTTGCCAAAATAAAAATTATATGTATGACTAAATGTTTTCTTTTTTTGCATTTTATCCACTCCATTTAGTGTCGTTCAGAGTCAAATCCTATGGAAAAAATGCAAAGAAAAAATATATAGGCAGACTCAAATGTTTTCCATCTGTACCTACCCAGCTGCAACCCCAAATGTAGGGCTGAGATTACAAAGACTCATCAAATACACCCCAGCTCTCACTTTTATACACCTCACATACAAAAATTTCGAGAGCATTTTACTGACTTTCTCAATTCTTTGCTAAGCAATGGTTATGAGTTATCTAATCTGTCCGACATTGACAAACTGAATTTTTTATAGACAGCCAAAGGATCATGTCTCAAGATTACTGAAGTTAACAGCTGTCTACATGAGCTTTTATTATTTACACAGTTAAAATTACATCACAGAAATACTATATACTTTTCATTAAACTGGTGAATGATATAGTTTTACTTCATTATTTCAAGAAAAAGTAGAAAATAAGCTGAAAAATTGCAAGTTCGGGATAACACTTACTTTCCCCATGGCTCTTCTGGAGAAACAGATACAACAACATCAACTGGTAATGTCATATTTATGTAGTGGTGTTCTTTCTTTTCCCTTTCAATGACTGGAGCCATAGCAGCTAATGAAGACGTCATTTCCAACATGAGGTCTACATTGATTATCTGCTGCTGCAGAGAATAAAGACACCAATATTACACCTCCAACTACACATGAACCAAGAAGGCAAAAGTATGACTGCAGGTATTTAGTATCAAACTCAGTAATGAAATACTTGGGTTAGAAAAAAGCTGATAATGTTAAAGACAAACTTCTATGTACTGATCTACCACAGATGGATTTCTGCATTCATGTTGAGTCTCAATGACTTTAAAAGCATTCTTTAAAGTCACGTCAGTGCCTAAGTGTGTGCAGAAAAGCCTAGGGAGGGCAAATCTAAAAATGTTTAAATGATAATTTTTCTTATAGATTAGAAACATACCGTATCCTGTAACTTTTTATCCTTTTTTTTGCCAAGCTTTCGTTTGGTTTCATCATCTTGATCAAATCTGAATTATCAACAGAAAGAAAAAATTCTATAAAATGAAATTAATCTGTTAACCATGCCCCCTCCCCACCCCAGTTTTTAAATATACTTACTGTATAAATCGTCTTATCTCCTTACACGCAGACTCATCAGTCAGCTCTGGAACTGTGGTCATACCATTGTTAGGCCACACATAGACTGAACTGTGGCAAATTCTGAATACAAGAACCTCTGAGGACAGTTTATTTTCAAGATCACTGAAAACATATCCTAATGCCTTTTTTGTCGATGCCTCTGAAACACAGTAAGGATATAATTAGCCTAGAAAATTCCCTCACCATTTTTTTGTAGCCACCGGGCACAAATTTAATAATTTTTTTTTTACTTGGAATAAAAATGTGAGTCCTTTTATGATCAGAAAAATGACTGGGTAAACAAAACTGAGGTAAGATTTCACTTAGCAGGTCTGTCTCAAACGTTCACCCTCAGCTCCCTGAACAAAGTGTACTGTTTCTCTCAGATGCTGTCACAGATGCTGTCAAACTTACCTAGGAATATTCTACTCTGCTGTCACTTACCACATCTAATACGTATTAACGAAACCTATGGCTGGAAACAAACTTGAATGTACAAACTTTTATGTATATTTAGTGAAATATATACTGAAAATACTCAGTCTGAGTCACTCACATTTTCTGACCTCATATCATTGTTCAAAAATACAAACCAAAACTAGACGAAATCTTTGGAAATGCAGGGCCTACATAACAGTTGAGGACCAAAATTTGGCCAACATAAACCTGTATGCAACAGTCTGGTTTGCCCGACACTCTATTGCTGGTATGTACAGTTGTCTTTCAGAGCTTGTACTTACAACTTGTACCAATAATGGATATGACACTGTTGGATATGATAGAGTAACTGGCACATTAGCAACATTTTTTTCCTTACTGTGAGGGTTAAAAAGCATTACTTTGAATACAGTATTAACAAGCTATCAAAGACTATGCTGTATCTCTCTGATGTATTAACTTAAATTTGGTCACTATTAGATAATTTTTGTACTAGAAATCGGTAAAAATTACATTATTAGAAAAGTCAAAAGAAAACTGCTCCAAAAGTAAAAGCTTACTGCCCTTCAAAAGGAACAAAGTGCCATATTTACCCACAGGTGTGAACACCATGCACTTGTACAATTCAACCACCACTCTGCTTCACAGTGGTTACAATTCACTACACTATAGACAAAGTCAAATAAATAACCCTTCTCTCAGGATGCAACTCACAAAATGCTGTTTTGGATTAGGTCCATCTATTCAACACTTCTGCTCCACATCACAAACTCAAATAAGCCCAAATTCCTTATCAAGGTTCACTAGACAGAATTCAGTGTTTCTGCTAGAGACACATCCCTTTAAGATGCAGAATGACGAGAGCTGAGCTAAAACCAGCCTCTTTCCCCTATCCTGCCCAGCTCAATTGCCCCTGAGAGCCCTGAGCAGGCCTTCTGAGGAGTGTCACTTTACTGTAACAATGGGGACTACAGGAGCCCCTTAATGGATTGGTCCCTTGCTATCACAGGGACTTGCAGTAGCCAATGCTGCCTAAATTCAGTTGAGTGCTCGTTTCCCTCCTCTATTTCTCTGGAAAGATTGGACCAAAGTCTCAAAACTGTATTATTAATACAGTCCAATTTACAAAAATAACAAAATTTATTGCCTTAAAGTTAATCTCTGTTTGCTTAGAATTTCAGAATCAACTTCAGCTTCAAGCTGAAAAGTGATCTCAATAACATATCCACAAGTAAGAAGTATAAGCAAATGAAATTAGTTAAAAATGTATATGTAAAGTTTATTTAAAATTAAAACAAAAAACATAGGATGGAAAAAGAGTGTCAGAAAATTTATGGAGATAAAGAAAAATCTTTACAGGTTTGTGAAGAAGCACTTAACACCTGGTAAAATTCCAAGAAAATAAATATAATAAATAGTTTCCTAATAAAAGTTAGTATAAGTATTAAGAAATCTATTAGTCTTATAAACACACCATCAGTAGTTGCAAGCTGAAATGCAAGATCCAAGCCTCCTCTTATTCTGAAGAGTATATCCATAGCTTCTAGAATTACCTAAGGAGAAAAAAGAAGCAACAAAAATGAAAAGCCACTTCAACATGCCCTATCTCAAGCCACAGCTGACTGCTGTTATACCCCAGTGTGCAAGAACACCAGCAATTACTGCAGCTGCTCAGGTTACACAAGGCCAGTGAATGAACAGGGAAGTGAGTGGTGCAGCAGTGCACAGTTGCTGCAATCCAATTACACCTAGAAATGCTTTCCTACCTTGACAAAAAAAAAGCCATAATTCTATACTTCTACCATATAGAAATATTTTAGGTAACATCTCATTGTTTCTCATTGTTTCAATCCAAATGTCATGTTTCCCATAATATACATTCACACACACACACACACACACACACACACATATATATATATATATTCTTCCAGGTCAAATAAAGCAAGGACAGAACTGAGCAGAAAGGTAATTAGGCACATCCATAAGTATGCATTCCTTAGTTAGGAATACACAGTTTCAGGGAAATGAGTAAAAGCAAAGGGGGGGTATGTGTGTGACATACACAGCCTCTAGAACTAAGGCTGAGTTTCACATTTGACAGGGAGGGCAGATTATGCCACCACAGAGACCAGCCAGCTGTTTCTTCCCCCTTCCAAGTCCCTGCTCTGCGTCCTCCTAACTGCTCACTGCAGACATTTTAACATGAACTTCACCAGACAGCTCATGGACATGGAAAAACACCCTTCTATTTAGAGAGGACATTTTCAGACAGATCAATCCCCAATCAAGTTCAGTGTACCAGACAAAAACAACTGTGGCAGTACAGACAGCAACAAAAGGTGACAGATGAGTGTGGGTAGTGCTCACTCTAACAGTTCACAGAAAGAATGCTTAAACTTTAAGCTTTAATTGCTCAAAAAAACCCACCAAGCACCTGTAAAAATAATTATACTAGGACCCTTTGGAAAGATTTACTGCACAACTGTTTGCTTACAAAGTATGAGACACTTCCACATGTAATGCCATTGCTACTCATGAAATAAAAAGCCCACAACATAGGAATAATTTTCTTTCCATTAAAAGCATTCTAAAGGGAAATACACAAAATAAGCATGACTGTTAAAATATAATAATCTACTACAGTTTATCTGCTGGTGAAGGATATTCATGTTTCAGTGATTCTGGAGTGCCAAGAAACAGTATGGTTCCTGAAGCATAATCCTGAAGTATTTTAGATAACAGTTATCTGCATTAATAGGGTCTTGGAGTGTGGGACCCACAAAAGTGCCAGCCAGAATGTGAAAAAATGTTTGCCTGGCTTTATGTAAACCTTTTTTATTTGAATTATTACTATGCAAGAATAATGTTCATTAATAGAAAGAAGAGCTCTGCAAAAGGAGCCACTTTTGATAGTGGCTCATCATGGACATCACAGAATCACAGCATGGGTGAAGTTGGAAAGGACCACAGTGGTTCACAGAATCACAGAGAGGGAACCACAAGGACAATGAGTGTAACACTTAAGTGAATGGCCCATAACGGGGATCAAACCCACAACCTTGGTGTTAGGGTGATGTGGTTATCCTAGCACACATTGCACAGGACCTTGTCCAGACAGTTCCTGAGTATCTCCACTGAGGGAGACTCCACACTCTCTCTGGACAATCTGTTCCAGCGCTGTCACTGCACAGTAAAGAAGCTCTTTCTCGTGTTCAGGTGAAACTTCCTGGGCATCAGGTTCTGCCCGAGGCCTCTTGCCCTATTGCTTGGCACCACCGAGAAGAGCCTCGCATTATTATGATGACCTCTTCCAAAAAATCCGTGACTAAAGCCAGGCAAGCTGAGTCCCCAAGGGCGATGGAGAATGGCAGGGCGTCAGCGCGGGAGGCGCCACTGCCCGCTGTGTGACACAGGCTGGGCCCTGCAGAAAGGGGATCGAGGGGCCTCCGCACCTCCCCCGAGGTACCCCTGGGGCTGGAGGCCCAAACGCGACGGCCGAGCCCCAGCCAGCAGCGGCACACCAGCCCGGCCCGGCCCCCCGCTAGCTCGGGCCGGCCAGGGGCGCTCCCCTCCCCGCTGGGGAAGGACACCCACCCACCTACCCACCTACCTAGTCTGGCACCCATCCATGCGTTCCCCGGGGAAGGCGAGGGGGGCCGGGCCGGGCCGGGCCGGGGCGGACTCACGCCGTCCGTCCGTCCGTCAGCGCCGCCGCGGGGCCGGGCCCGGCCGCGTCCTGGCTGCGCACGCGCGCTGCCGCCGCGCCGGGCGGCCCGCGGTGCCGCTGGGTCCCGCCTCCCCCGGCCTGATAGCGGCCCGGGAACGGGGCTGCTGCGGGATTTTCCCCGGAATCACGCACCTGCCCTGCCCTGCCCTGCCCTGCCCTGCCCTGCGGTGCTGGCCGGCACGCTGCGGGGAGTGCGCAGGACCGAGCGTTCTCTGTGGGCGGCCATGGCTGCGCTCAGCCCAGTGTGTCTGGGATCAGCGGCCTCCTGCCAAACGGTGCTATTGATAGCGTTCAGAAACACACATAATCACGGGATATGATTATGTGCAGGTGCTTTTATTAAGAGCTCTGGGAGTCGGGGTGCAAACCCAAATCTGACTCTGACATGGCTTTCGAGTTGAACGTATTTATATTCTATCATTATATAACTTACATATGAATTATTAAACTTATATTGTTCTATTGTATACATTGACATGAGTTTCTCGTGATCTTTCTTAGGTCCCTGACCACAGTTTCTCATGATTATTCTTATGATTAAACAGTAATTATATTTAATTACTAAACAATCATCACATCTAACAATTATATCATTTATCATGTACAGGTGCAGTTCTAGTAAGTACGAGTTCTCCATGTGCTTAGGGTGCTTATTTTTCCAGGGCCTACTAAGCTTATTTTTCCTTTTAACCCTTAATCCCCATGATTTTAAAACCCTTTTACTGTCACTAGTATTTCCTCATCATTTCTGCAAATCCACTGGGAGACGCTCCGGAATCCCACTGTTCTGGCTGCTGCCTGGCATTACTGCTCCTTCCAGGCCGGGCTCGTCCACATCCGCCCTCGCACTTCCTCAGGCACATGGGCACGCTGAGGGCCAAAGGTCGTCCCCATGAATCCCTTGATAAATGCTCTGGGCATTAATATGTAGACTTTAACTCTGGGTCTGTTTATTTCAGATAAATTATTTCTGTCCTCCTCACAAATAATAATACTAAGTAGCTTCAAACAGGGAACCCTTAAACCGGTTTCCAAGGGTCAGTTTTCTGGCATCTTGGGTTGTTTCTTGTCACCTGCCCTTTGGTTCCTTACTTGATGTCAAGATCAACCACCAGTCGAAGAACAGCACTGAGGGTGCCTGATAAAGTGATGGTGCGTTTCACACAGTGTGAAGCAACACGTTGCAAAACCCCTCCCCCAAAACAACCAAAAAATTGTGAGCTTTTTACATTTTTTAAATTTAGGCATGCTGTCTGTTCCACATGCTATGCACAAGTAAAATATGGCTCACCCTTCCATTGTACACAGGGTTCCAGTATATTGCTTTTCATAATAAAATGTATAAAATCTATTTATTAGATGTGTTTCCAGTGCTGTGCTGCTGCAGCTTTTCTATTCTGCATCCGTATGCCAGATAGGTCTAACGTGTGATATCCATCTCTTAGAGCTTTCTGTTGGAAATTGCGGTGGTTTCACCCCAGACAGCAGCCAAGCCCCATGCAGCCACTTGCTCACTCCTCCACCAGCAGGACTGGGGAGGGAATCAGGGGCAAAAGCCAGAAAATTCATAAGTTGATATAAAGACAGTTTAGTAGGGAAGGCAAAAGCCACACACACAAACAAAGCGAAACAAGGAATGAATTCACTGCTTCCCATGGGCAGGCAGGTGTTCAGCCATCCAAAGGAGAGCAGGGCCCCATCACACATAACAGTGACTTGGGAGGACAAAGCCATCGTTCCAAATGTCTCCCCTTTACATACAGAGCAGGATGCCATACGGTCTGGAACACCCCTTTGGTCAGCTGGGGTCACCTGTCCTGGCTGTGTCTCCTCCCAGTCTCCCACACACCCCCAGTCTGCTGTTCAACGTGGCAGTACCAAAAGTGAAAAAGGCCTTGGCTCTGTAGATATTGTTCATCTACTGGTTTTGAATGGTTTTTTTTTTTGAGACATCTGGCAGTATCTCACACAAGTTCTAACACTCAGGATTTGACCTTCGTTTTTTATTTGAAGATCTTAAGCAAGAACGTAATCATGACCAAACAGTTCCAGTTGAAAGCACAGTAATACATTTATGTTGTCAGAAGAATGGGACCACATCATCCTAGGTGCTATATAAAACCCCCATTGTTCCTTTTCTTGTGTAAGTTCATAAATCTAAGAAAGTATGCAAATTTGCTTGTACTGGTTTTATTTATCCTGCATATTTTCACCACATATAGTGAAAAATGGCAGCCAGAAGACATTTTTGGTCTAGGGTAAGAAAAAGATTTGAAGAAATAATTAAGCTGCCTGCAGTTGAGACAAATTCAGAGTCAAAGCTAAGCATTCAGTGTAGAAATGAAAACAGAACAGGAGGTGGGATAGTTTCGATTGGGAATAAAAAAATAGAAAAAAAAAAGAGGAAAAGGATGAAACAGATAGGAATAAATATCTGTGAAGGCATAAGAAATAAAGCCTGGAGCTTGTATGAGGAATGTATAAGAATATACTTCATTAGTTGATTAGTGTAATTATTTCTTAAAATATAAATGGATACTATTCCGTTGCACAGAGCATTTCATCTTCATACAGATTTTTTTTTTGAGATGCTAAATTTATGCCATTCCCATTAGACTAAACTTTAATTTCACTTGTAAATGGATTTATGATGCATAAATATCTTTTCAGTGACTCCAGATAACTAATACAGTAACACCCCTTAATCTGTCACTTTCCAGCTCTTCAGTTTGGAGCTCTGTCATCAGTCATTTAGTACTATGCTCTGCTAACCACTATTTTCCTTTTGTTATGTTCTTTACCCTTGACTTACTTGAAATGACATTGATTTCTCTGAGGAAGATGATGAAAGCAAGGAAAATGCAACTATTTCAAAAAATGCTTACACACTTATTATTGTGCTGGGTGGTTGGCCTCATACATGAAGCACCTGAGATCTTTCAGAAGGGAAATCTATTCAGACAAGTTAGCTTCTAGTAAGTCAAGCTTGTCAGGCTGACAGTGCTGGTGATCCCATGGTTCCCATGGGGAGCTCCAGGCTCCCTATCCTTCCCACTATGGATGCTTTTCCTGAACATATAGGTTACATGTACTTCCTAAGCTACCTTTTTCCTCTCTGCTATATAAATTATTACAGGAAAAATTGCTTTATTTTTGATTAAACTGCTTACAGCTGCAATTCTTAGGAATGCAGCCTCAGCAGACTGAGGTTTAGCTGTACTTGGAGATTACAAAGAACTAATCAGATCCCTTAATATGTTTTAACTAAAATTTGCCACTCTTGTAGTATTGGTGGACATAATGTTTGAGGAAAAGCCAGTGCTGTATTCAATCCTATATGTTAGCAAGCTTATTGACAATTATGCCCAAGCTCTGCTGTCTGTAGCAGTCCCTACACCACTACTGGGCTTAGAGTTTACCATTATAAACTGCAAGTGACATAGGAATTTTGTTATTTTTTTGCCACAACACAGCTCATTTTAGTGTTACATTTTTCTGACGTATTTTTAAGATCCTTTCCTCAAAATCCAGACTTATGAAAGAATATTTAAAACTAAGAATTCCTCAAAATAATGCCTAAAATTTTCCTTAACATTTCCATTGAAATTTAAGGAATATTAGGGGGTTTCATATGTGTGTATATATATATATATATATATATATACAGATACATATACACATATTTATATACAGATACATATATACAAATATATATATATATATACGTAAGAAGGTGATGCAGTCTGCTATTCAATATTATTACTTGCTTCTGCATGAAAACTTTTTTCATTTACTCAGTTATATTGTAAATTGGCACTTGGAGAAGTTTTTTTTTTCAGTTAGATGGTATGAAAGGAGGCACGTTTGATCCTTACTCAAGGCATTCTGCTGACCTGTGTGTAATTAAAGTATAATTTAAAAATTGAAGGATGTAATAAATAATAAAGAACGACTTATTTTCCATCACAAAAAAGCAGACCTGCTACAAGCATAATAACAACTTTATATAATAATAGCAAGCATAATGACAACTTTAAATGTGATAAAGTAAGCTGCTGTGAGTTCTTGTTTTGTATATGCTGTCTATCAAAAGTGATTAGCTTAATCAGTTGTTTATTACTGTCTAAAATAATTCAATAAATGAAGAAATGAATTATTTAAAAAAGGGAAAGAAATATATGAAATGCGACAAGATGTAAGAAATGTATGTGATGCTGCTTGTCTTTAAAAATGTATTCCTACTCTCATCTGAAATTCAAATGACAAGGCTATATAGGTCACAGAGCCCTACAAGATCATGCTATACAGATGGCATGGGAAAATTATTATATTTTATTCTTTTCTAACTTGATAAATGCAAAAAGACCAGGAATATTCCTGTTCAAAAATGCTTTCCCCCTATGTTTATGGAATAAAATTGGCTCCCTCTGCTGGCAGACGTAACATTGGTTAATTTAAACCTCTGAAGCTTTTGGACAATGGCACTCTAAAGAACTCCGAACTACAAACAGTGCAGTGCTAGAAGAGATGTGTTGTACATAGTGCATATATATAAATAGATATGCACATAATTTTTAAAATATCCTTCTAAGCTGTTCAGCCTTGCTGTTCAGCCCGAGGAATGACATGATTGCTCCTTTCTCCTGCTCTGGATGGTCTGAGCCCTGCTGCCGTTCCCGGCACGGCACAGGACCCTGTACAGGAGCGTTGGTGCAGGTGAGTCCTGGGCCGAGGCGAAGCAAACCTGGCAAAACACCAACCTCGGGGGACTTGGGCACACCGCGGGACAGCCCTTCGCTGCAGCACCGGCTCTCCTCCGGCGCCTTCTCCTGCCTGCCGGAGGCTGCCGTGGCTCGCAGGCCGGGCCCCCGCAGGGTGGCGGAGTAGGGCCGGGCAGGGAGGGCCCGGGAGCCCCGGGCCTGCTGCCCCGCGGGTGGCGGCTGCCCCTTCGTGCGGCCCGCTCGGCCCTCAGAGCCTGTTGCGTACCAGTAAAGGTCTGGCAGGGTTGGTTGGTGAAAGAACGAGTTCAAACTCTGCCTTTTAATTTAACGTTCAAATTTAAAAATCTGTAATGTGATGACTTAGACTCTGCAGGGCGCTTGCTGGATCAGTTCTCTGGCTACCAAAGCAGGTGCATGGAAAAAATCTCTCAAGAGAACGCTGGTGGCATTTGGAATATAATTGCTTGACTAGTTCAGTTGTGGGAGATGTCGAAGAAATTTGGGCTTTTTAATATTCAGTCATGGGACTTGTCATTCAGTGCTGATGTTGAAAGTTTACACGTGTTTATAGCATCAGAGGATCGTAGTTCTGCAGACTGTCCATTTGAGCATCATTTTGGTGGGTGGTTGCAGTTATGTAGGTAAGAGAGTCAAGGTGAGGTCATGACTCTCAGTCCTTAAGAATGGTAATACTGAAGGTTTTCAGGGTCTCGGAATAGTTCTAATGTGTTTTTGCAGAAGTACAAAGTTAGTGAAACCACTTTACACCTGTTGAGGGACAGCTGAGGAGTTTAGTGTCTGAAATTAGGCCAGCAGTATTACATAACACCAACAAACATAAATCGTATATTTAGCTACTTACCAACTGAGAAATAATTTATTTTTTGTTTTAATTTTTATTGCATCACAAGGAGAAAAACAAATTTTGGTTTATGTGTGCAATCCATAATTAATACAGCATAAAATCTGTCACTGAAATCTGTCACTTGCATACAGGCTTGGAGAATTTTATGGATCCTATTCTAAGATTAGTGACAAAGTTGTCTCCAGACCTGTTTCTTCAGTGCTCTTCTGTTCACTAGATTAGAAACTTTTACTGGGAGTTGCTGATGGAGAAATTTGCCCTTAAAGTTTCAGGAGTTGCTTTTAACAGTTACTGGTCTTGATCTTTGAGTCAGGGATATCAGCTTGTCCTTAAGCTATGCTAGCAAATAGAGTGGGATTTTTTTTTTAAAGTAACTTACAAAATGTTTAAGTTGTAAAATACCTTACTATACTATGAAAGGTCTGGGGGGACAACAGAAAACATTTTTTCCAAGGAATGCAAGAGCAAGAAGGATGAACTAGTGATGCAAGAATAATTCACCATTTGAATTGGATAAATGTTAAATTAATTTATCAACTCCTGATACTAGCCATCCAAATTGTGGAAATTTCGCAGAATATTGCATCTTCTTTATTAATGAGCATACAACCATTAAGAAGAGTGGGTTCTGCCACTATACATGGCAGGAATTGACATACACATCAAATTAGCATTACCAGAAGTATGTGTGTGAATCTCAGCCAGGGAGAGAGTTAATCCTCTGGTATACTGCCAGTTTACAGACCAAATAAGGGTTCTAAATAATGAAATTATAGATCTACCCTGAAAGAGAATGTTTACTTGGAAATTTCTTCATGGTATTTTGCTGCCTGTTGGTGCCATCATGGAGTTTGTGTGCAATGGAGACTGTTCTTAGCTTATCTGCATTGTGATCTTCCTCGATTCCTGAAAAGTCAGTAAGACCAGAAGGGATGACAAACAAAGCCTTCTGGAGTTGTCAGCTCCTCTTTGCTGTAAATAAACAAGATGAGCTCTTTGAAAATATGACAGCTTCCTAAATAAAGTATTTTGTCCCAAATTTGAGACAAACAGGAATGTGTATGGGGGTCTTGACTTGAAAACACAATGGAAGTCTTGGCTTGAAAACAATAGGATCATTGCAAAATTCAGATGTACAGCTTTATCTGAAACAGGGCCAGTACATTGCTTTATTTAGAGATAAACTACATTGTGCATTCCATTGTCTCTAAAGACACATCCAGATATTGACCTATGAGAGACCATCCATATTTCTCCAACAAGAAAACCAATGAAAAATAACGAATATTCTTTTTGGATTTCTTACATGAAATACAGGGAAATTTCCAATGCAGAAAGACATTCCAGGAAGTTAAGCACTGCACAAATTCACAAAAAAAACCAGTGGGAATGTTCATTGTCTGAAAATGAAAAAATGGTTTAACCAGTTTTAGTTTTTTCTGTTATAGCAGCCAGTGATGATTTATGTAGCTGTTTTTCCTTCTCTCATGAGCTCTTTCACATAATATTACAGATATCTGTTGTTAACATGAGGACTCATCTAATTTGCAGCTCCATTACAACATGATTATTGAAAACCATGCCAAAATATTAACTAGAGATGTGGAGGGAAAAAAAACCAAGAAGAAGATGAAATAGAGTGACACTGTTCGTCAGGAAATTGCTAGAAATTTAGCAGTAAGTGAGCAAAATTCAGGAAGTATTGACAAGTAAAATGAAGAAAAAGCATAGTAAGAATTCTGAAATACATGATTTATTTATTGACATATAGTTATATGAGTAAAGACAGGGTAATTAATTATGAGATTGTATTACTAATTTAAAGGAATAATAATAATACATGATTTATTTATTGGTGTGGAGTTATATAAGTAAAGACAGGGTAATTAATTAAGAGATTGTATTACTAATTTTGAGGAATAATATGATGCTTGGGGGAAAAACCCAACCCCCTAAAAGCCCACTTCCAAAAGGCGTTGAAGTTATATAGCAGATATAAACTGTAGAGAATTTTTGAAAGATTTTTGGGCTGTTGAACAGGTTTAGAAGAGATTATACACACTGTAATTCAGCCTCAGATTTTAATGGTGAACAGAGAGTAAAAAATGGAGGAAATGTTGAGAAGAATAAGCCTAAAGTTCACTTCAAAGATGCTCTTCTGGAATTTCCTAGACTTCATAAATTAAGTTTATCAGTAATTTATTAGAAATAAGGAATAAAAAAAATCCTGGAATATGCATGGCAAATCAAAGTTAAAATTATAGGGGGATTATGATAAAATGCCAGCATTTGCGTTGTAAGGAAGAGCTAGGTATGGACTAAATGGAAGTCAAGAAAAAATTGCAGTGACCAGTTGGTATGGATAAGAGCAAAAAACACCATAACAGGGACAGTAAAATCTGTGAAGAGATGATGTCTAGAACCTTGTGTGATGAAGAGTATTTTGAGAGTAACTTCCAAGAACTCCCATTTGCTTTTGTCCCTTCTGACTTGGGGCATGCAGGCTCTTCTGAGAGCTGGCCAGACCAGAACTTCTCTGGCTACCAAGGGAGGAAGAGGGAAGAAATCTCTCTGCAGAGCCCTGGTGGCACAGTCCCAGGCTTTGTGTGCAAGTGATGGAGATCCTCTGTGTGTCCCAGAAGATGGTTTTGATATCAGTTTCTGAACGAGACAATGCAGATGCTATTGTGCTCATGTTGTAATCAGAATGGCCCACTCATCTCATTCCCCACTGCTTACCTTAAGAGCTGTGGGCAGCTGACTGGAACACTTTTAAGCTGGGAATTGCTGCAGCAGGTTAGTATGAAACATAACATTAAAGGCTTTGCTGAAAAAAAAAGTTAGGGAAAGAAAGTTAGTAATTGCTCATTTACTTAGGAGAAAATAATTTCTGCTTTGTGTATAAGTGAATTGGATGTGGAGGCAAAACCTTGATGACTAAGTAAATAACCTTTTTTTCTCTTTTTTATTTTTTTAATAAAGAGTATCTATTCCTGGACTCAGGAATAATATATCAACTGTAGAACAAATTTCAGTAAAGGAGAAAGACCAGTTTCAAAATGTATTTTTTGGGAGGTAAGTCTATGAGTTAAGGCTTTATCTTACTTTTTGAAAGGTAGTTGTTTTAAGGTGGAAGAGACATTCTGTGAAGATGAAAGTGAATTGTTTTTTCTCAGATATGAGAAGAATTGTCCTTTTCCCTCCCTCCCTCCCTTATTCCTTTCTTCCTTTCTTCCTTTCTTCCTTTCTTCCTTTCTTTCTTCCTTTCTTTCTTCCTTTCTTTCATTAAAATCAGAACTGGTATATTCTTAAAAACTGCTGAATACATTCTGAACCCTTAAAGTACAGATTTATTTTGCAAAATGCTTTAACTTCATCTAATTTAAAGCTTTAGGAAAATGTCTGGCATTGCTCTTTCAAAATGAAGGTTCAAGAAGTGCCAAGGATGGCTCCTATTTTCCTTAATTAGTGTTTGACATTGACTGTCTGTTCCCTAAAGAAACCTGTACCAGAAAAAGTCAGCAACAGTTATTTACTGACTGGTTTTAATAAAAAAAGGAAAAAGAAATAAAAGAAGAGAGACATATTCAGAAGCAGTCCCTTGTTCTCATAACTTACAGTATCAGGTGTCAATCTATCTCGAGAATGCATGACTTAGGTCTTTATAGCCTCATTAATCTTCTTAAAGAAATACAGGCTAAATATGAACAACTAATGAAATTTGTCCATGTCCCTCATTATGATAGAAATGTTAGAATCAGCTACAGGCACAGCTGTCACTTGTTGATTATTATGAGATGATCAGTAGACATGTTCTACCAACCTTTGAACAGGTGCAAGCTTGACAGGTTTATTGAAACACGATAGGAGTGAATAAACAAGTATGTGAGGCACTGGGATTGGACCGGGTGATCATAGAGACAAAATCCGTTAAATACTTGGAAATGTCAGTTTGAGTCTCTAGCTTGAGAGGCAGTGTATGAGTCAGAGCTGTTCATGGAAATTGACCTCTACAGCAATGTCTGAAGTATCAATGGCCCAGTCGTTTAAGGGATACATTCAAAACAGGATTCTGGTATCACCACTGTTGGCAAACTTGCCCGCTTTCATATAGGAATCTGTATGAGTGTAAATATTCATCCTGTTCTGCTCTACTAATTATTTTGTACCATCTATCCAGCATCCTCTGTTACTGGTAAATTAAATATAAAATTAGAGACAACATTTTTGTCTGACCTTAGAATTTTGGGAAAAAACAGATTGTCCTACTTTTCTGTATTATGTCTTGTATTGTGTTGAGAACATGAATTTGAGCTCTTTCAGCATTCAGGAGGAGGCTTTGTTTCCAGGAAATCTAATCGCCCTGAAAAGCCTTTTGGCAAACAGCAGTGAGATCTAGTGCAACACTGTGTTCTGAATGCCTCAAAAAAAGGTTTTGCCTTTTTTTCTTTACATGCCACAGTAGACCCATGATTGATTTGACAGCTTGCTATTTGCCCAGATGTTACCTGTGTAAAGCATATTTTACTCAGTCCTTACTTCTTCCTAGGGCAGGACAATAACTGCTGCAATTTTTGCTAACAGACATCAAAAGCCCCATCTGTGTTTGGGCATGCTTTTCAAAGAAAAATATCATGGGGTCACTAAAAATAATAAGGGAAATTACCTCACTGGCATTTCTGTGGACATGTAAGGAAAAACAGCACTGTGTGTCAGTGCATAATTTCTGAAACACTACACTTTCATACTTTTGTCAAGGGTGAGAGTAGCTCTGGATTCAGAAAGGCCAGTTGCTAATAAGCAGTGAAGAGGAAATATGTAGGGAAGGCCATTACCAGAGCCGGGTGGTGCATGTGCTCACAGAGAAGAATTTCATAACAAGCCAGAATGGAAACAGTTAGATAAACAATGAGTCAGAGAAGTAACACATACATATTTTTAGAATTATACTCCAGTATTAGGATTAAGGAATCTTCTGAATTCCTACAGATTGTGTAGCCATACATTAATTTATACTCAAGCAGAAGTTTAAAGAACTGGTCCTGTTAATACAATGCAGAATCATTACCTGGCTTCTCTTTTTTTCCAATTCATTTTTACACAGGGAAGAGAGAAATTGTTATAAGCCAGCCAGTAACTGGATCAGCCAATAAAAGTTCTTGCTGGTGTCTTGGTGTATGACTAGTTTTCACACTCTGTGTGTTCTTTCTTTGTGTGAAAAAATGTTTATTAGTCTTCATGCCATATTTGCTTCCATACTGTAACTATCTTGTCTTCTTAGTCTGAATTTTAAACTGTGGGCTACCAATTATTTTTAATTCTCAGTACAGTGGCTGATACAGTTGGACTATTTCTGCTTCTGAGTGATCTTGTAATATATGCTTTTCTTGTAGGACGAGGTAGGGTAGACAGTGGAAGAATTTAATTTTGAAACAAGTAGAGTTTTCCTACATCCTACTTGGATGTAGTTTTGTACTGGCTTGCTGAAAAAGGTGCAAGAGATCTGGAGCAGTGAACAGAAGCTCTCTATAAACATGACCATGATTTGGAATATAGGGATATTCTTGCAGTGAAATTAAAATGAAATTGAGGGAATTTGTAACAGTAGAACAGCAGAAAGGAATGCAATTCTTGGAAAACACTAGAAAGCCATAATAAAAGTCTCTTAGTTAAGTTTCTTATATATGGCAATTTTATTCCACTCCAAACTTTCTTAAATGTGCAAGATATGGAGGTAAAAATGTCCAAATTGCACAAAGTAAAGCAGTGGTGAGAATTATTTGTGACACTGCCAATTATAATACAGAAATTTCATTCAGAAACATGATTATTAAATAGCATTCATTTACTAATAATGCATTGAATGACTTCTACACAAGTGGAATAGCCAATATATGAAAAGGATATTTTGTCTGTAAGTAGAGTGAAAGACTGACTGTCATTTGTGCAATCATAGATTCTCTTTGGGATTTACTCTTTCTTACAGAAAACTGCCTATTCCTGTGCTTTCTGTGCACAGCCTGTGAGCACCTCACAATTACCCTGCAAAGCTGGTGCTGGGAAACTCAGATTCCTTTCTCATTGCAAATGTACTGGATATTTCTGTGCTTTGTGCCAGGAGCATAAAGTGTTGCTACTGACACCCTAGAGGTTTTTCATAAAATTAGACCATTGCTCTTTGTTGCAATACAGAAACTTGGTTCTGGCCTGAATGTGTAGAGACAATTGGCTCAATTGGCTGCATGTATTAACTTTTGGGTTTTTTTCCCTTTTTTTTTTTTTTTTTATTGCCATTGAACATATTATTCCAGTCATATCTCCTTGGATATCTGGTTTAATTAATATTTAACTTTTTATAAACTCCTGTTTTTACAAGATAATTAAAAACTTCTCAAATCAAGAATATACTATTTTTTTAAAATAATTATACAGAGAATGAGTCATCTATATAGATCTGGTTTTGAACAGTAACATGAAAAGAAAAATTGTAAAAAGCTTGCAAGAGATTTTTCCCCTCAGAATCCGGTTGGTATTTAGGGAATATTTTGTTTTTGAGTAAAAGTAATAATCTTTTAACTATTCTACAGCTTCTGTGTTTTGTGATTTGTCACTCTAACACAGCTGTAATTTTTGTTTACCTTGTATAAATCAGTATTTCCTTAAAGGTTTATTTTGGACAACTGTCCTGTCATGTGCCTAAAAGAGCATTTTTTTTTTCCAAAGTAATATAATATACAACCTTTCAAGATCTCCTAAAAGATTTACTGGTCTTTGGATCATGCTCTGGTGTGCAGAGAGGGAGGATTAGGTAGAGTGCTCTCACTGAGAGCATTAAAACAAACGTGCTTTACCATATATAGAAACAAAATCTTTTGTGAACTCATTGTGTAGATAACATTTTTTATTCAGCATATGCTGTGGAGGCAAAGATTTTAGTTGATGGCACTGACCATAAACTGAGGACTTGCATTTTATTTCAAAACTTCATGCACTTAGAAAATAATAAGAATTATCTGCTTGTGGAGATTTCTTGTAAACAGTTTCAAAGAAGCTATCTGAATAGCTTGCTTGGATGACAGGAGCAAAAAAGAGAAACAGAAATGGGTAAATCTGCAGAGTATGCTTGCCTTCAGGGAGAAATTTGCTGGATACATGCCAGCAAACATCTTTTATTTCTCACCATTTAATTTATACATTTATGAAAGCACTAGGAAAATAATAGTCTTATCCTTGTGAAAAAAACCCTAAAACGGAGTTTAAATAAAGTACATGTGTTTTACAAGCAAGTCAGGTCTATTCTGCAGAGTTATTCTCCTTGATATGGTTTATAGAAATTTGAATCAGAAGTCTTGATCAAACAGCTCTGAGCTTTGATATATCTGAAATCAGGTCCAATTTCTGGGTAAGCAGTCGGTAATTTAATTTCTGTTAAGAAGCCTTTTCTCTATGAAACTTGCAAGCAATTCTTAAAGCTAGGTGTGTTTTAAAAGATGCAGTAGGAGCAGATCAGTTGGTGTTGAGGCATCAGCCTTAACACATTTCAGGCATGGTCTGTTCAGCTCTAGTTTGATTCTATGGATTGAGTTCCCATTAGTGGTTGGTGTGCATTAGCAGTGCTCCCAGATCACAACTTCTGGTTGAATTTCATCCTGAAGGAAACCACTTTGTGCACTCTGAAGTTGTGTGATGTGAACCAAAATGCAGTCACTGGGAGCAGTGGGGGGTTTACATTCAATAGCCCACTTTTTATCGAACACGTTTGATTTTGTATGTGATGAAAGATAGTTGAAAAAATGAAGGAATCTAGTTGATGGAAAAAACCCAATTTCTTTTAGCTACTTTAGAGTGCTTTCTAAGATTTAAGATTTTTTTGCAAAACTGCATTACTTAAAAGACCAAAAGCACTTGTCTTGGAAGAATTGATTCAAAAGTAACATATAAATTGATCTATGTATTTTCAGAAGTAATTCTTGGTTTCCTCATTTGGAGGATTGCAGTTTCTTGTAAGTTTTTAACATCTCCTAGAACAGCCCTGCAGTTTATGCAGCAGTAGCATAGCTAGGGAAAGCTTTTCACGCTTGTTGATCAGTATTTGAGGAGCAGAGATAAACAGCATGTGAGGTCACACGTCCTACCTTTTTCCCCAGCTGAAAATAAATGCCATGCCTGCCTTTGGCTCATAATGTCTGTAAGAGTCTAGGCACAGCTGAGAGGCATAGTAGCATTAAGCTACCATCAGGATTGACTGACTACACTATTCTGAAGCCAGAAGAGAAGGTGGACCTTTGGGTGGCCACCTGGTGTGCCAGGAACCAATGACACCCTACTGAAATTAAGAATTCAATCTTGAGCGTGCAATAGAGATTGTTGGTGTATCTTCCTGTCACATTTAAAACTATATTCAGTTCTCCCAGACTGAAGTGACTGTGGGGTGGGATTTCCTATTTTCCTCCTCTATCAGGATCAGAGATTTCAGAATCTGCATTAACTGAAATCATGGTTCACTTGATGTTATATTGTTGTACGGGTTTTCATCTAGGTCAGTACCTGCAATTAGGTAGGCTTACCTTCTGATTCTATCAAAGCCACATTCAATTTCAAACCTCCCAAAATAGCACTACATGATGATGCAATACCACTGAACTTACCCCAGAGTTTTAGCATCAGGTCGTGTTCTATGACTTCTTGTATCTGCATTTCCAAGAATTTCCCCACATTATTAGTTGGTATGTTTGGTGTGTTAAAGAGAGGAGTTTGAGTCTTTAGTTTGGAAAGCACATGATCTCAATCTTTTTTAGAAACCCCTGGATGTGTACTCAAATACTTAATATAAAAATTGTCTTTCATACTTGCCAGGGATCTGATCATCCAAAGCACACTGCTCTCTCAGACTGAAATCCAAACCTCTGCTGTGGTCAGGTCACTGGACACTCACACTTCCTCATTTTCCATACCAGATGAAAAGAAACACAGAATATGTATCATATGTAGCAGATTTATTTTTACTTTTAGTTACTCCACAAAGACATAAAAATGAAACAAACATTTGAAAACACCAATGACATTTTAAGTTTGTAAAAATAGACGTTATGTGCACTCTTGTTTTCAAAAGGATTTTCAGATTTATGAGATTTATCAATGAAAAAATAATAATACTACACATTTCCTCTATGACACCTGAGGAGCAGAATTATGTTTTGTGCCCGAAAATAATTCAGGAACGAACCTTGAAAAGGGTGCAACACTTTTTTTTAAAATCTCTGCTTTTGAAATGGAAATGTAAGTAATAAATGCAGTGACACGCACATTTTTAAAACTTTTGAATTCTGAAAAAATACTTTAAGACATTTTGAAAAGTTTTTGAATGTGTGGACATTGTATTTAAATCTTTGGGACTTGTGAATTTAAAAAAAAATGAAAGTATATATAATTAATTTTGATTCCATATTTTACTTGTATTATAGGCTTATTACATTATAGAATGGGCAAAGTACATAAGATTGTTTGTCGCTAGGTAGATAATTTTTGTTAGTCTTGTGGACTTTATGTAAAATTTTATAGATTTTTCTACTTTAGAACAAGTTCAAAATACCCCA
The DNA here is from genome assembly GCF_048771995.1 of Taeniopygia guttata. Taxonomy (NCBI): domain Eukaryota; kingdom Metazoa; phylum Chordata; class Aves; order Passeriformes; family Estrildidae; genus Taeniopygia; species Taeniopygia guttata. The sequence goes on along the minus strand of NC_133028.1, from coordinate 31,464,551 downwards.
ATAAAGAATTTATTACTTGGTTTGATATTTTCTAAAAGTGCCATGTATAGTTTTCCTTTTACCTGTGTTTATATAGCTGGCACCTACCATAAAACAATGTAGTCCTTGACAAGTTTTAGAAATTGATTAAAAATCCATATTCTTTCAGCTTTTGGTTTTTTATTCCTTAGGACTTCTCCAAGCTTTTTAATAAAAGACCTTGCCTTTGCATATTTTAATTAACATTTATTTTTAAATTTGTCCAAGCTTTAATTTACCAGCAATAAAGATATTGTGATGATATTTTCCTGTTGTTCTTATTATGGAAATTTAAAAATGGAGATACAAAAATCCTGTATAATTTTCTGCAGAAAAGTTTTAAAATTTGTTTTCATTCTCAATTCACAATTAATTCCTATTGGAGTGTGAGGTTCTTTTTCCAAAAACACAATTTATGTGTGTGCATGTCTTAGAACAATTTCCTGCAATGTGATGTGAAAGTTGATATTATTTCAAAATCATTAAGACAACACAGAACTTTAGTTTTACTTCATACTAACCACTTTATTATACTAACCCTTTTATTGTGTGACTTGACATATTTTTTATCACAGTTGCTGCATCAGAAAATTAAGGCAATATTACCCCAAATTCAGAGGAAAGTAAGGAAAACATGTTTGGGGCATACATTTATGATAGTTGAATAACAGACATGAACAACTGCTTATTTTGTACTAAACATGTAAAATAGCTGCTTTTCTCATTTGTCATGTTTCTACATTTATAGCAACCCAGCATGTAAGACTTTGATGGTGTTGGTGTTTGCACAAATACTTGATTTATGTTCAAAATAATGTCTTGCTTACAGCTCTTATGTATATATATATGTGTGTGCACATAATTCTGTAGCATTCATGTAATACTTCAGCTGTTTCACTTTTTGTGTTCTAGGAGAGCGTTTTCAGTTTATACTTCCTTGAGTTATATTGACAGATTCAAAACCAATATTTTAGCAGAATTTTGCTGGTATAATATATTATTTCTGGCTAATAAGGACTTCGCCTCTCTCAGAATCCCCCAGGGAAAGGCTTAAAAGCTGCTACCTTGGATTTAGGCAGAAATCCTGACACTTGTACTGCAGTTCTAAGCTGGTAAAGGCTTTTTGTGTGCATGCATACATTTGTGTGCCAACCTAGGACTAGCATTTTGGGTAAACCGTAACTGTTTCGTATCCCTCTGGTGGCCTCATGCGGGCGCGGGCGTGAGCTTCACAGTACAGCTGGCCCTCCACAAAGAAATAGCCTTTTTGTTTCAGGTTGAGATCGCAGTCAGAGCACACGAAGCATTCTGGATGCCGGTATTTATCACGTGCCTTCACCACTGTCCCTCTGTAGGGAAACAATGAAAAGAAATCATGTGAATTTAATTCATATGTACTTAAAATGAGAAAAGAAAGCACAGCAAACCGGTCTATTAAAAGGTGTCTCTGCCCAGGGCAGGGGGGTTGGAACTGGATGATCTTTAATGTCCCTCCCAACTCAAACTGTTCTATGATTCTATGATACAAGATATGTTCTAGGTATTTATTTTAAGGCTTTACAGTTGTTCATCTTGTGGTTTTAGAAACAACTATATCATTTAAAGTTGCATGCTGAGTTTGACATAAAATGAGGCGACATAAAATGCTGTAGAGTTGATCACATTGTTCACGAGCACTGGAAAATGAAGAGTTTGAAGAAACATATTGGTTTGGTTACAAGACAGAAACTACAGCCTAACCTATCAAAACGGTGACAAAAATGACTTTCAAAACCACTTTGCTTTTTCTTCATGTCTATGTTTTCTCAGTTCATCATTGTGTTCTTTACTGAAATTAGTGATGTCAATAAGGTAGAAATCTGATAGTTTTAAAACAGGTCTACAGGCTTTCTGGATACTCCCAGAAAGTTGGGAGAAGGATGCTTTGCATTAACAAGAAATTTTTGAGAATTCACAGCCTGACACAGCACAGCAAGGGTAACTGCTGGTTTCATTATGTATTTTTTAATAGTTGACTTGCAAAAGGTCCTGAGAAATCTCAATTAAAACCTCAGTGGTACATTGTCAAAACTTATATAATCTGTATTGAAATTGTTGCAAGTACACGTTCTAATTTGACATTTAGAACAATATATTTTTATATCTCTGTGATCTAGCAGCATTATGGGAACGCACTTCTGTAGTTTGCAGTGGTGTTTGAGGATGATGTGTGCTTGAGCTGGGGATTTCTAAAACTAAAAAGAAACAACTTACAGAATCCCACTCCCACATTTGTCACACAGTGGCACTTTCTGGACACCAGGCATGGCAGTAGGTATCTTTGTTACAGGTGCTTTCACACTTCTTGTTCCCACAGGGCGCCCATCTGAAAAACAAAACAATCCTGTTATGTATGGGCTAATATTAAAGTATCTGATGCAGTTAAGTACTTTTCTGCACTGTACTGTACATACACTTCTGGATGTATTTACAGGCCTTCACCTACATGAACAAACAATGCTGTGTCACTGGAAAAGTTTAGTAGGCCAGATTCCACCTCTTTGGAATCAGGAGAAATATGTGTAAGCTGTAGCCAAAAGCAAGTACAAAAAAGATTGCATATGCAGTGCTCTCTGCCTCATGGACATCACCTAATTTTCTGAGAATAGGTCCTGGGTATAGCAGAGAGGGAGGAGGATTGGACTTCAACACAGGAAGATGTCATAATCAAGACCTATTGTCAGAAAGCTTCTTATTTATATAACTAACTGTACAACAATTTGGAAAGATTAGTAACATGATATGAATACAGAATAATAGCAAAAAATGCAAGAAAATGCTAAGTAAAATCCCACAATGATATATATGTAGACAATTAGATGTCTTTATTCCTTCTCTAATAAATATTGATATTTAAACATTAAAATCTAAAATATTACTTTTTAGGTTAATTTTGATTGTATTTTGCTCTTTATGCTTACTGTAAACATAACAAGCTTACAGCCTTAAATAATTTTCTTTTCAAAACTTCTTCATTTGACGGAAATATGACTATAAATTATAGTGTCTTCAGTTTTTCTTTAGAATGAAGAGGAAATATGTTTTAAGGGGATTTCAGGAGTTGGTTTAAATTCCTCTTTTCCTAGATGTGGAAGAGGGTGTTTTCTTTCTTGGTGTCATGAGTATAAACAGCTTGTCCCAAAAATTCTCACAGATAAAACTTTATTGTTCAGTTAAAGTCAACTTTGGATATTAAAATCTGAGAGGAGAATCTGGAAAATGTGATCAGCACCTGCATTGTATTCACAGAGGAGACTGCTTGCTATTCAAGCAAGAAGGGGAAATGGCAGGAAGCTGGTGTGGTAACTATGAGATCTGGAATGATTTGGGCTTTCAGAAATTCTTGTATCTCTAATCTTTCTTATTTTCTTCATGAATTCCCCCCCCCCCCCCACCCCAAGCATTTAAAATGATTTGAACAGGTATAATATATTGTTATTAACCACCTTCCTCGGAGACTAAATTCTGGAGCACCTTAAAGGAGCCAGACTGGCGCGGCTGACTGGGCTCCTCCTGGTTGGCGTGCAGCATCTTGTACACGTCAGACTGAGACACTGAGTTGGGAGATGGGTCACTGTGTTAAAGAAAGAAAATATAACTCTATATAAAATATATATCAAATATAACTCTAAAGCAATATCTTTACCAGGCAAAGAATATGATTCAGGAAACAAACATAAAGATGTGTTCCTATGACTATTGAGAAACTTTCCTCCAGGTAGCAGTGCTTTATATAGCCTCTTTTTGATGTAAAAAGTAATGAAAAAACTTAAATCAGTGCAATTGTTACAAAAATAAATCTAGAAACTAATTTACATATTTCCATTATTACTGTTTTGGCTCTACTGGCATTTGAGAAAAGGCCATTTAATCTCAAAGAAGTTTGATTCCAGCAATCTTTATTATTATTATATGCTGTATTACCAGGTGCTCTCTGCTATGGTATCCAGAAGTTCCCTTTCTGCAGCAGCTGCCCTCAAGAATGTTGTTAAAATCACAGCTCATGCTTTTACATAAGGTCAACCAAAACCTAACCAGTCAAATATTTTGGGAGAGCATGACTTCTAAGTTGGCTCAATAACTAGGTAATATAGTGATTAGTTGGCTAAGAGAATTGTTATTTATTAAACATACAGAGATTACAAAAAGGAGTGAAATAAGTATTGCAAAATAGGAAACACTGTAAGGTGAATACTGAAAAATGGAGGTTCTATTTCTTAATTTAATTAAAAAAAAAAAGACAAGGCTTTCTTTTGCAATGGCAATGTTATGATAAAAATATAAAGTAATTTATTGTCCAAACAGCAGTTGATGGTTGGATCTCAAATGGCCTGTGAGACAAAGATTTTACTGAGAATATTTAATGGGATTTTAAACTTTGCTGAATATTTTAAATTGTTCATGATAAATGGCATCCTCAGTAGTCAAGAGGAAGAGTAGAGGACTATATGCACTGACAGGAACTAGATTGAATATGTAGCATTTGTAAATTTCATACACTTGCTGAGGGGTAATCAGAAGCATCCAAATTTACTTTGATGGAGTTTGTTAACTTAAAGCAACACACACAAATGTCCAATTTAAATTTCCTATTACAACTGGCTTCCTACTGTCCATAAAGAATTAGACAGGTTTTGCTTTAAATAGTTTGGTTTCCCAGGGTAGCATCCAAGCTGCCAAATGGCCCAGTAAGAGCAGCAGCAGTTGGACAGTGACCCCTGCTCCTTATATGAATTTTTTGACTTTCATCAATCAGTAGATTTCTTTGAGACATCTTTAAGCTGGTGAAAAATCTACCAGTTTCTCTTGTCAGAAGCTTTTAATGAAGTAGTGTAGTTTTTACAATTCTTGGCAATGTTTAATTAAACCCCTGCATTCTCTCCTCTTTACTAAAATATATATAAAACAAGTGATAATGCAATTACATAAAGAAGACAAAAAACCCAGACACAAATGTGTCATCTTACATTTCTTAATGCATACATAGTGAAAACCATCCCATAGCAAGAAACATTTCAAACTTGCATAGAGTAGGTGATGTCACAGGCAGTGTCAAATCTGATTGCTTTGAACTTAATCCATTCTTTCACAATAATGAAGCAGCAAATATTTTTTTAGTGTTCATTAATTGTTCTGATTGAGCATAAATATTCAAGCAATAGAGTAACTTCACTCTGAAAAGACTTCATGAACTACAGTTTTCATTAGAATGAACCTAAATACTTTTATAGAAATATAGAGGTTTTTGTTAGCAACAGCCAAATTCTGCAAGGTGCTGAAGAAGGCTCATTGGTGCCAGTGATTATTGCTTATTTCAAATATTAGTAATTAGCTTTAGTTTACACCATATATATTATGAATTGACTTAAGTACTGTTGTAAAACAGGAAAATAGGTTACTATTGTGCAGAGGTAAAGATAAAGCAACTTAAATGGTGAATTGTCTCTTAAAAAAAAGAATAGTGTTTTAAAAGTTTTTATTGTATTATCATAGTTGTTATCCATATATGTAAAGTTTCTACCTGACTTTAGTTGCGCACTGAATAAATTCATAAGTCAGACATGGATTTGTAGGCCTACAGTAAATTCTGTCTCTTTTTGTACAAGATCTATTTGTACTGGATGAGTTGTCTAGAATGGGGGTTAAGTATCTAGAACACAGCAATAATCTATAATATTTCCTAATCTTCGTAACCTGAATTTCAACAGTGGATATAAATTTTAGTTATTATTTTATGAATCAATAATATGAGGATATTATGAAATCATCATTAGATAAATATAATAGTTTATTAAAAAGTTTTAAATTTTGGAGGGAATCGGAGTCCTGGAGTGGTCAGTCAGGTAATAGTCCAGGTAGTATCATAGTTTTATATTTATTAGCTGTAATTCTAAGATTATTACTTATGAAATATGTATGTATATTCTGAAGGACTCCTTTAATACTTTGGGTTAAAACCCAGAAATGACTAGTATTTTAGTGAAAATATTGAATGGTTTTAAATTACTTGGTTTCTCTCTAACCTTTTCCTTCTTTTTCATAGAAACAGTGGGTTACTATTTTTTGGTGTACTTTAAATTTGTGTATTCATAAATATTATAGATGCCCCTCTAATTACCTTATGACAGGTGTTTCCCCCAGAGCTGTAGAAACTTGGCCTTGCAGTGTTTCCATGATATTGTCATCTGAGTACAACTGCATAGGTGTGTTAAACTGAGCGTGTACAATCTTGACACCGGGAAGCTCCATTTCCAGGGGAACATTAGGGGCCATCTTGGACACTGCTTTCAGCTCGGTGGGGCAGATGGAGCTGACCGTGCTAATTGAAGAGGGGGTGCTGCGCCCACTGCCGCAGTCCAGCCCCGAAGGAGTGCTGCATCCACTGTGTTCATGGCCAGAGTGCAGGAAAGAGTGCAGTGTGCATGGCATTACAGAGAGCAAAGACAAAAGGACAGGGGTACCGTGATGTTAACAGCGCTTAAAAGCATAAACGGAACAAGCTCCAAAAAGCAAAAGTAAAAAAAGTAGAGAAAAGCAAAAGTATGTGTAGTTATTGATGATAGTTCCTATAAAAAGTATCAAGGCCAGCTATAAAGCAGTCCTTAAAATTCTAGCATGCTTTTTTTTTTTTAATAGCTAGTAAAGATAGTAAAAATCCTTTGATAGAGTAAATAATTCAGTATATAACATTATTTTACATTTTTAATGCTAGGTTTTATTGAGGAATAATTAAGTCTCCCTAAAAATCTTTGTTTTAAGTGAGTAATTCTTATAATCTATTAAAATGGTAGCAGGCAAAGTCTATGTAAGTTGTTCATATCAGACACAGAATAAACACCTGCAACACTGGAATAATCCTAGACACATCATTCCAGTTCTGTACCTCCAATCATCTCACTACACTGCTGAAAAACTCCTATGAAGTAGTGTAAAATAATGAATGTGCCATTTCCTAGATTTACTTCAATTCTAGAGTAAGATATTTATGAATCTTTTAAAACTAGTTTAACAATTTTTTTAAAAAAGTATTTGTTGATCAATACAATGAAGAAAAGTTACTCAAACATCCAGGCTTACTTTTGCTTTTCTAAATTACAGTGTTTCCAGTAGAATGTAAAGTGGTCCTTCACAAGAACAATGGGTTAATTTAGAGAATGAAACTTACAACTTTTGAAGTAGACTTTGCATATAATTTATATATAAAAAATAAGAGGCACACTTTTTAAAAATAGTAGTGTTGCTTGACATGACTGAAGTAACTGTACTCCAAATCAACATACCTGGAAAAAGATTAGCAAAAGTATGTGAATATTAGACCTTAAGTCTTTTTCAGTATGACTGTTTTGAACACTTCAATCTTGTCTGCATAGTACCTCAGAGGCTTTCTTTGGTATGGAGTATTTCTTTGCTGTTGCTGTGTAACAGCACATAACCAAATCTTTCTGCAGTCATTGGTTACCGTTTATGTAATATTCTGTGGGATAATAAATGATATCATCAACCCTGATATCAGGGTTCTGTGTAAACCTGGGACAATGCGACAATGCTCTGTTTCCCAGTTTGATAGTACAGAACTCTGCCTAGTAGCTACTCTTGGGTGGAGTAGAAAACTCAAAATTCTCCCTTTGATTCAAAGCAGAATTTGTGTAGGACCACTTTCTCAAAGTTTTAAAGGGAAATATACATTTTTTCATCAAAGACATATCAAACAAAAGCATTCCTGAAATGGTAGGCAAGCCTTAATGCAAATATAGTTGTACATCATCACCAAGCATGAGCCAGCCAAAAAATTCACACAGGGCAACATACATATTTGCAGTATTTTCTTTTAGAAGAAACAATAACACCATCAGATCATGCATTAGAGTAAGTTCTGTCAGTGCTAACACTGTTAGTAAATGGAATGTAGCAAGAAAAGTCTAGAAAAACACAACTCTCACTTTCGCTACGTGAAGCCAAAATAATATTAAACCAGAATAAATTATAGGTAAAAAATAGATAACATATAGTTATATATTAAATAAAATTTCCAGGTAGTTTCACCAGAGTAAAGTCCACAATTCTGTCCAATGTCCAATCCATTAGCTCAAACTCACAGTCCACAGTCATGTCTTCTTTTAGTCAAAGTCCTATTTAGCCTCTGCTGTTCTATTCTAAAGGGATATTTAGAGCTGAGGTGGTAGTTTGTTTTTTGCTGTGTTTAGCAGTGGATTGCATCTAACTGATGAAAAAGTAGTAGAAAAACTGTAACAAACCAAGGTTTTGTAGATGTAACACCGTGTCAGAGATTCTGCAGTTTGCAGACCCTCCCCAGGGCTAGAATTCTGGACAGACCTTGCCCAGCCAAAGTTCTTAAACTTGTTGCATTGCTGCTGGAGTAGTTTTTGCAGTTTATTTTCTTCATCTTATATTTTGGTAAGAGGCCATTACCTTCAACATTTTAATGGAAAATACTACATCATTTCATTTCTGAATTGTGAGATTAGGCTTTTGATACTCATTTGATTTTTAATAAATCTAGGCACTTGTAAGCCAGCTTTACATTTTACCTATTGATCCCACAAACTGCTACTGCTAGAAAGGATAAAGGATCACATCACAATATATTTCATCCCTCAGGCCCTTTTGAGTTTCCTTGTATTTTTTAGCCACAGAGTTTACATTGTTTTTCTCCCCTCTGTAATAATGAAAAGAGTAGTGAGGAATTTCATCACCAGTTAAGATGGAGGTTTATTACACAAAAATGGTGGATATAAATATATAAGATTTTCTGCATTGGAACTTTAAAAATCTGTGTCATCAGTTTTCCTGCTTTTAGTTCAGCATTAGATTGCCCTCTGGAAAGAGGTCTGCTGAAATGCAAGTTTGAAATCTCTGAATGGCCTGGCTTATAACTCTCTATCTTTAGGTATCTTTATGTGTAGGCTATTTTTTATTTATATGTAATAAGTAATATATATGTACCATGTAGCTATCTTTTATTTAGCACGTTAACAAATTACATTACATTTGGTCAGAAGAAGTTCACAGTGCCAAAGATCTGTAAGTGTACAATATCTGGCGCTGCACTGTAAACTGAATCATGGCTGCAGTTACTTCAGACTCTGATCAGTATAACTGAGATGGGAGTGTAGATCTACTTTGTTTTGGAAAGAGAAATTTGAATGTCAAGCCTGAGCTCTGAAAGTCTTCTTGGTTGTTTGCTTTTAATCTCAGCATTACGCTCTCTACTACTACAAGTAAATTTCAAATGCATCAGAATACTTAATTAATGTCAATGGTGAGTATCTGTCCATTAAAAAAATAACACCATGCATCAAACCCAGCACAGCACTCAAAGTTTATAACCTGCTTCGGCCTGAGATTATGAAGGGTTTGGGCCGAATATTATGCTTGTGTTCAAAGTAGTTGATATCCTGTAAAGAAAAAAGAGATAAAATACCTTTCTTTGGCCTACAAATGCTCATTCAGTCATAATGCTTTCGAGTTTAAATGTAGCTAACATGTTTACAAATTTTAGCCAAAAAGTAACCATGTTTAGTTTGTTCATTCCTGGTGTTCAAAATGCAATCACTGTAGTGTTCAGAAACATTCAGAGTAAAGTGCACTTATAGGAGAGGAGGTTGGAGGGTAGTGTTGCAACCCAAAAGAGAGGGTAAATTTTAGCTACCTGCAGCATTGCTACTTAGAAAGCTGAATGGATACTTCTTAGTGTTGGAAAAAAATATTTCCTTGATCACCCATTTTTTTTGGATAATGAATAATCTCCTGATTCTCAGAAAAAACAGCAAGAGCTGGACTTTAAAATTGAAAACAGAACAGATAATGATATACCACAAATGATGATGTATCATAAGTAAATGCCAATACTCACTTTTGTGATGAGTTAGGAATGAGACCCCTCAGTTGTCCATGAAGCGCATCTTGAATATTGCCAGATGAATAGAGCCCAATTGGAGAATTATAGGAGGAGCTCACTACCTGTCTTTTGTCATCAATATTTGCTGCTGCAACAAAAGGCTGGGCCCTTCTGTTGTGAGCTGTACCAATAGGCTTGAATTCCTGTACGTGATAGGCAGACAAAACACACAGAGCTACAATGCACACCAAAGCTAGCAATGAGTAAATCTGACAACACCAGTATTGTTAATTACTGCATTTTTACTTTTGCAACTCTGTTATTTTTTAACTGGTGCAAGCATATAATATTTTTCCATGAATTTTGTATGTATTATTTGAGCCATACATATTAATTTGTCACCTCCAGGAAAGCAGAAGGCTTAGAAGCAATGAGAGGGATGAATATTATAATGACCTTTCATGTTGGTCATCAGATTTGTCATGGTTTACATTATTCTTTCAAAACATTTCATGTATGCTTATCTTAATTTCTTTGCTTTAGTGCTAATCTCTAGCTTCTTCATTTTCATCACATAATGATAGAGGACTTTCAAAAGTATGATTTTATTGTAAGTGTCTTACCTAGATAAACCATAATTTTTAATGCTTCTTTTGACTGAAATAAAATCTTGAACATACATCAGATTGAGGACATTCTTTTGAATGTATTTAATTTCTAAAGCATATCTGTGTATCAAAAATTGCACTGCTCTACAATTAAATGTGAATTTGTCATAAATAAGTAAACCCCAGAAATAGGTAAATTAGAAATCATTCTGCCTATGTGCCCATATTCTGCCATACTTTTTTTTGGTCATTTGCCAGGATAATTTCTTCAATTTGTGGAATTCAAAGGGATAAGGTATGGAAATAAAATCTCTAATATTTTATCAGATATCTTAATGTGTCCTTCTGTAGTGGCTGGCCAGGAATGATAAAGACATTTGACTGCATGAAAATTCACTTATTTTTATTCTGCGTATTTATTACAGTGTCCTTTGAGGCCCTTCCAGCTCAGGTCTACTTCTAAGCCTCAGAAATAGCGACTTTGAAAAAAAAAAATGTTGTCATCTGCCGAGGGTTTTTCCTTTTTCCGTAGTGGGTGAAGGAAGAACATTAACTGCTGCAGTCCATCACCTTGTCTTGATGGCATGTGGCACTCTTTGGAAATAGTATTTGAACTTCCATCCATATGGAATAAAAAGCTTTTGTTTCTAAAAAATAGGTTTCTACAATCTGAATTTGTCTTTTCTTTACAAACTTGAACTTGCAATGTTAAGAAAGCACAGGCTAATACTTCAATTTTCATAGAAATATTTTCCAGTTCTCCAGTTTTGGTTTGAGTACAATTGTTATACAACAGTTTCCAAAATATATTTAGGATCACACTAAAGAAAAGTCATGGATATATAGAATATGCAACCAGAAAATGCAAACAGTAGAAAGCAGTTTTATTAAATGAAAATGTTTAGCAGCATTGCACTTTAAGAAGCTATTGAAAGCAGTAATCAGATAAATAAGCACAAAGGTTTTACTTGCAATTACTTCTTTCTGTCTGATAGAAAGGAGTTGCAGTTAACAGAATGTATTAGTAAATTGAAATAATCTAATAGTTTAGGATCATGGCTACTTAATGAAAGATATTAATTTGGAAGTATTTAAAATTGATTCAAATCCATGTATGATACAAAACAAAGAAAACCAACTGTGAACATTGTAATTTCATCCCCATATTTCATTTCTTATAGAGAAATGAACAGAAGATGTGGCACCATAACAGCATGTTTACAATGTAACAGTTGTGAAACAATTTGCAGTTAGTGAAACTTGAATTCTGCTTTCTTTATAACTCATCTATTAATATAAAACATCAGTGACAGAACATACAGCAGCAAAAATAGTCCAGCTCTTGTGTTTATTCTATATCATTGAATGTATGAGAAGTCCTCTTTTAGTTCAAAAGCTAAACGAGAACTGGAAGTTGTTGAAATGTCAAAATAGGAATATTGGAAAATTACAGTACTTAAGTTATTAATTATTTTTCCCAACTGACTGATTTTTTGTGGGGCTAGCTACATTTTTGCATTGATACGGGTATCAGGAATAGAAATAATGTAGCACCAAAAGCCTATATGATGGCTTTCCTTGGGGTAATTGCTGTGACAGAACACAAATGTGTGCATTTTGGAGAGATCATGTGACTAAGAGCTTTATCTTTGAATGCTCTTCTATCTTTGAATATAGAGATGTAGGTCCTCAAAACTAGCCCAGCACAATTATATTGTTTCAAAAGTTGATGATAAATGTAATAGACTATAAACTTACTTCTTAGAACAATGGGTTATGTTTTTTTAGATTTTTATACTTATCTACGTGCATAATATATCTCCCAGGAATGTATGATCTCCTTGATGGCCAAAAGTCAAGTCTGACTGAACAAAATGTTCAAAGGCAAAGATAGAAGTAAGAAAGAAAAGTTCAAATAAAAACAATTCAAGAAATTGTGGCAATGAATACAAAATTATTTTCAATGAGGTTAGAGGGATCATGACAGAAAACATTTACAAGTCATTATATTCTTTTACAATGACAATTTGCCATTTATATGGTGTTGTTTTCTTTTTCCACTTATATTTGTTGAGAACCTTATGTTTTAAATTGCTTTTATTCAGAATACGATGTGATTGTACTAGTAATTCTTCAAGTGGTCTGCTATTTCCTATATTTCCTATTATTTATCCATCACACTAAAGGTTGTTCCAGGCTATCAAAATCAGGGTGACTGTTTTTTTATGTGGGAATGTGTAGCTGTCAAGAGTGACTCTCAGTCGGCCACTTATTGCTGTGGATTAGAATTGTTGCCTCAGTTTCTTCTTCCCAGATTTAAAAATAGTGAGAAATTTCTCAGTGCTCTGACAATTGACTGCATCAGTCTCCAGATGGTTTTTGTGAGATTCTCAGGCTGATTCACAAGTTTGCTACAGTGTGAAGGTTCCTTGTTCCATAGCTGTATGTAGGCACAATATGTAATTTTTTATCAGGTTTTACACAGCCATCTCCATGCACCCGTAGAATAATTTTCATTCATTGAAACTAAAGTAAGCATTGTGTGGCCAAATATTTGGCCACATAGCTGAACAATTCAAAATAGGGTTTCCATTCATTTGTAAGTATCTTTTATTAGCTTACAAACTTGAATTAGGTACTTATTAAGAAGACTGTGTAAGTTGTCATTTGTTATTGTTATTTAGTTGGCTCATAATGTATCTTAAATAACTGTCTTCTCATAACATTCTTAGTGAATTATAAAATGTCTGTTTGATGAGAGTGAAAAAAACTGATACATTTATAAGATCTATGACCTTTTGAGTAATTTTTGTTTTAGAAGACTTGGACAGCACAGGTTGTAGTTATGCAAAAATTTGTCATCTGAGATTCAAGAAACTTTTACTGTTTTCTGTACTGGTATACATGCTTCTGTGTCTCGTGTTGTGACTAAATATGCTGCAAAATTTAATTTTAAATTCCAGCAATTGTAGAAAAATAGGCTATATGATTTTTATTGTTTAACGGGGAGTGATGGATACTCAGATGGAAGAATCTAATCTAAAACATAAAACATTCCAGGAATGGTTATTGGCTTGCAAGCATTGCTACTTTTTGGATGCCTGTTGTTTATGAAATATACTCAGTACTTCTGAACTTCCTAGGAATGAAAAAGAGATATACTAAATGAAAATGCTGGCCATTTAATCTAGGAGAAACAGTTTTTCTGATTGCCCAATGGAGTCTGCTTTTCAATAGTCTGTCAAATAGCACTTAGTGAAATCTTGTGATCTATTTTTAAGGAACTGTCCTTTTTAGGAATGCAGCTTTCATGCAGAGGGAATGCTCTTGTGTCATGCATACCTGCATGGTTTTCTCTATAGCTTTTTTAATGAATTTGTTCCATAGCTAATATGTGTCCTAGCTCTTCCACAAGAATATGCATTTAAAATAGTTTTGTTCCTTCACTATAGTATTTCTGCTGCTGAAGAGGCTATATTATTTCTGATGGAGTTTGCTGTATTACTTAATGCAAGTTTTAGATCAGAAAGAAGAGAGAGAAATGTAACACTGAAGTGCTGTATTTATGTTTGAGATCATCTCTGTGAAAACAGAATTGGTGGAAGTATTGTACAGGGATCATTGAAATGGAATCTAGACTTACTTTTTTTTCCCCCTAGGATATCACAGAATAAATACTTTGACATATTTGCTTTGAACCAGGCCTTCCAGGATCAGCAGACTATTCTTCCCTCCCTGCTCTTGAGATAATAGCAAATGTTTATGTAGGTTAAAGAGGAATGACAAAGAAGTAAAGGATGAGTTGTAAGCAGTAGCTAGCTAATTTGCTATTAGCAATATGAAGGCTTTGACTCATAGCAACCTTTTCTTTTTTTGAGTTTGAAAAGAGAGATGGCTGTTGATTGACAGGATTTGCTTTAGCCATATACAGCGATCAAGACTTTCCTAGTCAGCAGTGATGAGTGATTTGCTTATTGACCTGTACATGGGTCTTATGTGAATATGTAAACTTCAGTTCTGTGGCATAGTATAAAAATGTACGGAGGTAAAGAGATACAGCATTTAAAGATCTCTTTGTTTAACTGACTAAATCAAAATGAATTTTGTGATCTGATGAGTTCATCACTTAGTTACTTGATATTTATTCCTGAATGAAGAACTTCCTTCTATGATGAAGAATCTCTAAAAGAGTTAAAGCAACTTGAACTGTATCAGAATAAGAGGACTTCTTTTATTTCTATATTAAAACTACGGTGATATGTAGACTCTTAAAGGAAAATGAGAATTTGTTGTAGCTTTTTAATGTTTTGTTTTGGTTACAGCTGAAAAATCAAAAACCTTGCGTCAGATAAAATGGTGTTCTTGGATGTCATGGTGGTTCATATGAGCTTAAACTGGCCACTTATGGATGAAGTTCTAGTTAAAGAATTTTAATTACCACAAGAGAGATTTTTTTTGAGTTTAAAAAGGCAAATGAAAATGGTTAGGTAACTTTTCAGAGCTCATACCTGAGGTTCAGCTTCCAAATTTATCTTAAAGGGATGTGCTCTGCCATCTTCTGAAACTTGTGGGGACCATAATTTAGTTCCTGCCCTAGAAAGAAAGAAAGAAAGACAGAATTTAAATAATTTGAATTATTATGGAGTTGTGTATGTCCCCATAAAATATAATACAACTTGTAAATCTGCAGTCTTTTTCTATGCTCTTTTAGTATTTTGACATAAAAATATGTCAATGTTAGGTAACCGATATATATAAAATGTATTTACTTTTAAAAAAATTATGTATGCTATTAACAATGGGAAATAGGTTGTTAATAGTTAGCAAATGCAAAAGGAAAGGGAGATTAGTGTCTTTCTGACCTGAGCTGACTAAACTTTTCAGTTTGTTTTTTTTTTTTAATGGTTACAAGACTTAATGTTAGGTCCTCAGAATATTTTATATGAATAGCTGAATATATTAGTAATAATCCTAAACATCAATTTCTTTTTTTTAAAGACCATAATTTTCATGTCAAGCCTGCTTTTCAATGTTGAAGTGTAATCTAAATATGCAAAGTATTTGCAAGGGGAAATTGAAGTTGCAGAGATGATTCTTTCAGTCACGTAGGCAGAAGTAACAAACATGAAAATATCAGTTACAGTTCTGTTTTTATTGACAAAGTGAAACGTGGCTGCTAATTTTAAAGTAGCATAGTAGTAATGTTAAATATTAATCTGGTGCTGCTTGTTCTATATATATTTAGCACATCTTGAAACTGACATCCCAAGATAGTTGTTAAATGGCATATCAAACTGTAGCAGAACATTGAATTAACAGAAAGAATTTTTAACTATGGTGTGTGCTCTAGTAATTCAACAACACTCCTTAAAAACAAGAAACACTTTTGTATTGCAAAAGAAATATTGCAGTCACATACAATAAAGAGCTGTGCCTCCTTGAGAGCCTTAGGTTAATCAGCCCTGTCTTAGTTTTGGAGACAGCTGAAAGAGTGTGCCAAGTGATTCTGATTACAGGCTGAACAAACTCAGCTGGAGATGTGAAGCTGCAGATTGTTTCTTTTCCTAACTCTAGGAGAGAGAAAAGTACAAACAAACAAAAGTTTCTGGATTACTGCAGTTCAGGTAAGACAGTGTTTCTGTTTTTATTTTGAACATTGCTTTGAGAATCCTTTATTAGGCTTAATAAGTTGTGACCAAAGAGATTGATTGGCTTTAAACTCACTCCTTTGTCACCCCTTATGAAAGTGTGACATGATGCTGTTTTCCCTTACTGGGGTGATGCAGTGGCAGCTTTATGAGTGGCTGGGAGAAGGAGGCAGTGATAAGCACCTGTGGCTGAGGGAGTGTTAGAGCAGAGAAGTCACTGAACAACTGACACTAGATGAAGATTTTATTATTTCCCCAAAACATGAAGAGCTGCTTGCTTACTGACAGTGAACAGAGGACTTGTGCAGTCAGCAGAATTACAGTGTGAATGACCTGAGGGAAGCTGTTCTTTTTGTGCCTACAAAGATGAGTTTTGGGGAGTCTTGCTTGATCTGGAGTTTAAGAGGTAGGTCTGGTTGTTTGTAATTTTAAGGATCTTGAGAACTTCCTCAAGCTATTTTGAATAGTTAGACCATATAATAATTGTACTGTTGATTGAGTAGCATCTTCTTTCAGAAATAGGCAGATGTGTACACGTACCTCTCTATTTTCAAACAAAGCTGATGTGTAGCTGCTTTAATTCTCTCCTGGGCATCATTATGTGTCATGTTCTCTGTGCCTAGACCATCAATAGCTATAATAACATCACCAGGGCACAGGTTGGCAGCTGAAGCCTTGCTTCCAGGTGTAATCTGAAAAGACCAAAATGTAACTGCTTAATCACCATGCATGCCTAAAAATTGATAGAGAAAATAAACTTCATCACGTTCTCCTATTTCCTGTTGGATGGGGGACGTATTTTGCTAAAGGCTCAGTAGTTCTATTGTCAGGAAACCACATGAATGTTTTATTCATAACTCCAAATTAGAAAGAAATTATCTTCACCTTTCTGCATTACTCTCCCCTCTGATTTCTGTAATTACTCACCATTACTCAGTGTTAATTCTGTAACGCATCTTTAAATATTCTTTCTCTACTGCCATTGTATATATAATTTGCTTGAAAAAAAGCTATGTTTTCCCCTTAACAACGTCAGCAGTAGAAAAGAACTGGTAAGAAATTGTGCTGCTAAACTCCTTAAAGTACTTAGGTTTAAATCCCATGGCATTTAAGTAACAGTGGCCCTGATCCTTCATGGTGGTCTGTGTGGTGCAAATCATACCTTATATACATGTACCACCATCTGTGGCATTCACAGAAATAGCCCTAAGCTTATCTTTCTATGCTTGCTTTTTTTCTTTTTCTGTCTAGTTGACAAACTTCTGTATGGTTGTGAAACTAATTGAAATACAACATAATTTTGCTCTAAAATAACTATGGTAGAGAGGCCACGACCTTAGATGTTACTGAAGCTTGTTCCAGAATTACAGGCCTCTATTTGCAAGAGGTGACTTCTTCTGCTACCAAAACACTTACACATACACAAAGAGATATTAGGTCACTGAGTGGGATCTCTGTCCCTTACATGTGTATTGCCATTTTGGGCATCTCTTGATTACCTAGACAGCAACATGAAATTAATGCATGTAGCACATAAACTTTTGAAATTCAGCTCTTGAACAGCAGAAGGGACAAGTTTGGCCATGCAAAGTAACATTAGCTGCCGATTTGTAAGTAAATAAATCCCAGTGTGAAGGCAAAAAAATGTCACTATAGTCTTATTTCTAAATGCAGTTCATTTACCTATGGCATATATTAAATGAAAAAGCTATCGGAGAGGATTTTTCTTACTATTTTCTGCTATAGTGAAAGCACATGTTGTCTTGACTGTAAAACATACTGTGGAGGCATTACTCAGCGCTGGTGTTTCACAGTTTTCCAGCAAAGGAAGAGAGTAAGCTGCCCAGCATACTTCCAGCGTGTTCTGAACCCCAGCTTTGGAGAAGCTGGCAGACTTGTCTCTGAAGGGAACACTACTATCAACATAAAAGCCAAATATAAATTTTTTTACTATGAGCTGCACTGTATTAGTATTGAAATAATGGCAAAAATCAGTGAAGGGGAGTAATTCTCTCCTCTTTCCATCTCCATTAGGTGAGTCTGAATTATCAAAGAGATTCTTTTGTGAGCTCTTTTTCTGCATTTCTGCATGTAACCTTTTTCTGATATCATTGTAGCAAACTACAATGCATGTGTTATTATCAAGTCAGGCAAACTTTCCAAAGGGGTGCTTGTGGCCAGCTTCAGGCTTTTACACTCTCAGTCTTCAAAAGAATGGACTAGTGAATTGTGTGCTTAACAAAGTGTTCAGGTGCCTGAATAATCTGTTTGAATATGAATTGAGGAAGTTGTTTATAAATTCTGAGTCTGAAATCTTTAAAATTGTCTACTTCTCAAACTTCCACATCTGCAAGTGTAAGTGATCAGCACTGAGACCACTTATACCACTATAATAAGACAGGGGTTAGAGGTATAATCACTCTTCTGCCTTCAACATGGAATTGATCCTGATTTGGCTTAACATGTTGTGAATATGTCTGCAATGACAAACTGCAGCAGAATTCTTCGTGTTCCGATGTGACTGTTGGTGCTTTAATACCTAACTGGGCAAACCAACCATTCTTGGTTCCCTCTCAAGAGTAACTTAGCTTGTATAACTCTTATGGAGGTTACTCTGCAGCTTATGTGTTTTAAAAGTCACAACAAATCATCTGCTGTACCTGTGACATACTGCAGCAAAGCCCTGAGATGGTGATCCTGCCTTATAAAGTAGTGTATCTGCCTAGCACAGTGCATTCCCCTGCAGCTGTGCTGCTAGCAGAACATGCCCTGCTCCATGTTGCTGCTAAATCCCTGCTTTTGTAATTTGTCAGCAGCTGCAGTGATAGCACTTAGATGTTTGAATGGGGTTACTGTCATTTGGTGGGAGCAAGGATGGAAAGGCACAGGAGTCTGTATTTCCTATTCCTTGGCTGAATTGATCATTGCCAAGCTCCTGAGATGTCTCTTGGGCCTTAACACCTTGATGGTGGTGCTGAGCTCTACATGCCCAGGCCTGCTAGGGTGCAGAGCAGCTGCCTGCCCTGCAGACGACATTTTATAGGAAGGGATCATGTTGTGCAGTGCAGGATATCATGGATATGATGTTGATATTGTGGGTACCTCAATAATGTAAGTGGTGCTGTTTCTTATTAGTGACACATTAACTGTTTATTTGTGACTGTAGTGTTTGTTGCTTGCTCACCCCGGCTTCATGAGGTAGATTTTAGTGTTGCTTTGGGAAAATTTTTGCCTTGCTCTTCAGGCCATGTCTGCATGTTATGCCTGTTACTCCTGTATCCCGGGTGTCTTGGATTTGGATAAATACAAAAATACGTGTTGATTATTCAGATGTCACAGACTAACTGTTTAACCATGTGAGGGTCAAATGTCTCCAATGAAACTCTGAAAAAAACATCTCTGCATCTGATAATGGACTTGTAAATTTTATCACCTTACACCATCATAAATATTTCAGGTTTTGTATTTTCTGAAGAAAGCTATGAATGTCTGCAGAGTGGCTAAACATAAAATTGAATTACTATGAGTACTTGCATTGTGGTTGGTAATGGTCTATAAAAATAAAATAGAACTTAAATATAGATTTGATAGTGTTTTACCATTCTCTCCAAATTATACAAAGTTTCAATTGTTCCTGTAATCAGTTTCATTAATGCAATTTATTTGCATCTATGCAAAGTTCCAAGGATTTTAATATTTTCAGTCTTTGTAGTTAATTTATTGTTTCTGACCATAATAGAATTTGAATACATTGACTTTTACTCCCTTCCTGTTCTTCCTCTCTCCCAGTGATCATGGTCTGTAGTTTTTGCATTTGCTTGAAACAGTCAAAACAACAGAACGATTTTTACATGAGCTTTTGAAGTGACATCTGTTCTTTAGACAGGTGGATAATGATCTCTTATGTCTGTCTCTCTTGACAAGTCCTGATAAAAGCTGTCTCTTGTTGAACAAGGACATAACCAGCCAGTCTTAACACCTGTCCAATTATTTTATTCAGAATATATTTTAAAATAATTTCTATGTATTGTTCTGCTTTTCTTCTCAGGACAGTTAAACCTAGTGTGAATGGGCTGCTTATGATAACTTTTACAAAAAGAACACCTAACTCCAAGAGGCAAGAGTGGTGAATCTTTTGAAATATTCTCTATTTGTTAAGGGCTATTGCATGAATACTTATTGAGGAACTCTTCTAAATATATGCAGTGGCAACAAAAATACTAACTTTAAACATATTTACTGTTAATATTCTTAAGTGTGAGCTAAGCAAATGTAACCTTCTTTTCCTATATATATATATTTAATATATATATTTTATTGTACTACTTGAAATGTGATTTTGAGCATTTCTGTAATATGCCAGAAACCAATGGCTCATGTCTTGTGAGGCATTTGGTAGGTATGAGTCAACTGCAAAGTAATTTATTCTTTAGAAAGTTATATTTATAGTAACATCCTTTGTTATTGCAGTTTTAAACTTCATTGCACTTAATCTAAACACAAAGAAAATACAAACCAGACACCGCTAAAATATTTTTCATTAGAGATAATGGAAACTATTTTTCTTTTAGAGGCCCATAAAAGGCAATGAAGGCCCCAAAACATCCAGAGATTTTTTTAAAATTCAGTGTTTGTCTCCTCTATCTCCAAAGGCTTTGCTATATTCTATGAATAGTTGTTATGCAACTTCATTCAGTCAAATAATAGCATTTTAATTTACTTCTATTTAAAATACATATTTTTAATGCTTTTATAAATCTGGAACAAATCACGAAGTTAATTTTTAGTATTTAATATGTGAAAAGATGGTCCTTAAACTTTCTATTGATTCTTGATTAGAAGCATATTTACTGTAAGACATCACTAGTGGTATCCATCCTTCAAGGCTTTTGACATTTACTCAGTACCAGGCATAGTGTATATAGTGAGTCATAGTGTAGGGCTTTAAAAAAAACCAAAAAACAAACCAAAAAACCCTATAGCAATTTGGAGGCTCATGGAACACATATTTGGTGTGTCTAAGGTCCTGAAAAGCAGCAGAAATATAAGGAGAATGAATTCTAGCCTGATGTGCATAGAACACAATTTTTAAAAGATAAAATTTCTCAAAGTATATATCCTGTCTTTTGAGCAGATCTGTAGGTGCAGGGCAGCTGACAGTATGTTGTATGCTACATTGATCGACTCACTGGTTTCTTATATTGCAGCTAATACCTCAAAATCCATGAAAAAGAATGAAGGCTCAAATTCTTGCCTTGTATTAGGGGAGGGAGGGCAAGGTAAACTTTTAGTTTCTAAATATGGCAAAAAAACCACCAAATAACCCACCCTCTTTTGTATGCAGGGCTGAGTAGATTTCTAATAACTCACACTTTTAACATTCATGAAAGTGAAAACTTTCAGATATGTAAAAACAGTTATTCTTGCCTTTGCTGGCAATAAACAGAACTTGGTTTAATTAAATAAGAGTTAGATTAATCTGCAAAGCACAAACTCCCAGGCATGAGGAGCTGCTGCCAAGCAGTTTTCTCCCCCAATGATCAGAGAGGCTAATTGTTGAAAGCATAAAAGTGAGATCTTGCTTTTAGTAGGTTTAAATGTAATTTTGAAAGCCTAGGAAATCATGCCAGGGTTTTTCTGCTGCCAAGGCACTTGAATTTAATTTTGAGACCTAAGTAGAACTGCAGTTAAAGTCTTTTAGACCAATACAGAAACATGTCACACAACACATTATAATAACTCCTAGTATTCAGCTGGCTTTCCTCACAACCAGCAGCTACTTTTTTATCTACTCACAGCTTTGTCTGCATCTCTGAACTCCAGAAAAATAAAAGATGGAAATCTACAGCAACTACTTAATGGAACAAACAGACAGGAAATGGAAAGAGTACATACCCTGGTTATGATTAAGGGTTGGTTAAAATCTATTCCTCCTGAGAGCCTGAATCCCCAGGGTGACGGTCCTTGGAGAACAACATTTTGTGGCATTGTGGACAGATTTTCCTTGTCACTGTTCTTTTCTCCTTGGGTCTGTGTGAGAAGTTGAGCTATAGGAGGAAGGTTGACTGTCAGCAGAGCACCTGCCAGACAGGGCAGCCGACCTTTTATATCTCCTAAGAAGTTTTACTCATTCCAAAGCTCTGGGCACTGCACTTTATCCCTACTCTTTGGGTGACGTCAGCCAGTCCCTCGGCTTCTCCACCCACAGAGGGGAGTATCAAACACGGACAAATAAAGCTTGAATGCTGGAAAGTTTACAACAAATGCATCAACTTTATCTGCTGCTTTAGCGTCCCCCTCAGCCCAACGATCAGTAAGCTTCAGGATGCAGCGTCCTGGTTTCTTAAAGCAACCTTGTTGCTCACTTGATACCACGCTGTTTGTGTTCCTGGTGTTTGATTCAGCTATGCAATGCAGTGCTTTGACTTTGTACATGACTCTGCTTCATGTAAACAGAAATACTAATAAGGACATTTCCCTCTCAAGGTTTTGTTTCACATCTTGTCTTATTTGTAATGTAAGAGTGAATTGCATTAAAAAGTCCTTCCAGCCCTTCAGCTGCATTTTTTAGATAGTCACTTGAGACCATGGCATGCACCAGTCCTAATGGCTTGAAAAATCTGGACTGATGTCATACATATTTCTCATACTACAGAAGAGAAATGCGGTATTAGGTGATGATGTCTTTTTTCCTTTGTACAAATCTTAGCTTTTTAAAGGTAGTTGTCCTTTACATGTGGCTTGCTAGTAGATAGTGTTCATCAGAGGTTTTTGTAACTGTGTTCTTGTCAAGAATATTTCAAAAGTATTCTCTGTTATTAAAGTATACTTCACATCCTGATCACATAGTATGAAACACATAGTAGTGACTCTTTGAAAGTAAACCATCAGAAAGGATATCTGTATCACAAAGAGCTTGCAGGGTGTCAGTCAGCTGGTGGGGACACAGCTTTCATAATTAGGAATGTGAAGGAAGATGGGCTCATTTAAAGAAATAAGACAGGTGTTTAGGTCAGTGGTGCATCAGTCTTGGTAGCTCAAATAATTTTGTGTATTTTAAAGTTGAAGAAAAGATCCTCTCATTCTTTCTGAGCGGTGTATATACTCTGGTATGTCCTAATGTTTTAAGATTAGTTCAGTATATGCCTTCAAAATATTGCCACTATATAGTTCATCCTGGCAGAGTACACTGTGTGTGTTCAAATTCAGAACTTATCATCAAGTAGTACTTCAGTTTCTTACCTTTTCTCCTCTTTCATGATTATCTGTTTTGAGTGAAAACACCTTGTGTATTTGGTACCCTTTTGTTTTCACTTCTCGTCAGCTAGTGAAAACTGAAGTGTGTTTTGATTTGTAGCAGGAAATGAATAACATATCAAATGTATTCATTTAAAGAGCTCTTTCCTGTGCAATTTGCATTTTCCTTTTTTTATGAACACTGGCAATCTCAAATACTGAGATTGCAAATCCTGCAATGCACTTCAGTAGAAAATGATTTTGAAATATAGGAATATATATAGGAATATATTTTATATAATATATATTTCCTATATAGGAAATATAGGAAAATGATTTTGAAATATGTCAAGTCAAACGGTATAATCTGGCTCTGAGTTTCCTGTATCAAAAATTATGCTTATATAATAACTTTTTCACTGGAGAAATTCCTACCAAATTCATATTCTTAAGTTACTGATTTATGTCTTAATGTGCAGGTTTACTTTTTGGGTGTTTTTTTTGTTTTTTTTTTTTTTTTTTTTTTTTTTTAAGAAACCCAGGCTTGGGATTGCTTAAGTATCTCTAAAGTTTGTTCCTGTTTCTATGCTATACTGAAATTTGCTCACATGTCCCTTCTAATCTTGCTAGATATATGTAAGGACAGGGTAGGTTTGACCTTTTTCTAGGCAAGTGATTAAGTGATTGCTTTCAGTTTCAGTGGAAATCGTATGCATA
This sequence comes from Taeniopygia guttata, assembly GCF_048771995.1. Taxonomy (NCBI): domain Eukaryota; kingdom Metazoa; phylum Chordata; class Aves; order Passeriformes; family Estrildidae; genus Taeniopygia; species Taeniopygia guttata. The sequence goes on along the minus strand of NC_133028.1, from coordinate 31,440,426 downwards.
TACTAAGCTAAACTCTTGCTCAAAGAATAATTTTTTTTCTGCCTGGTTTACTGGAAGGCTGACTTGCTCTCCAAGGTGCTGTTGCTCTGGAAAGCAATGGCTGGATCTGGTTTTATTGATGTTTCCCAGATTCAGATTTTTTTTTTTTTCCCTCTGTAATTAGAGAGGGAAAAGAAAAACAAAAGATTTGAGAGGCAATACTGAACTGATGCTTATCACATAAGGCTGTTTCATAGTTCGTTTTCAGTGACAGCTTTTAAGAAAGTCCTTCACCCATTTACATAGTATGTGTACATTTTTTTTGGCTCATCTATCTAAACCACTTCTGTTTTTACACACTAGACCAAAATGACCAGCTGAGCTGGATTGAAGCCAGGGAATTTTACCCACTGGACAAAGGTATATTCCCTTCAGTAAAGTAAAGAACATTTTTTTTTTTTTTTTTTGGGTCTAGGGCATCATTTTTTCTGTCATAATAGTTGTAAATATGAAAATAGATTTTTGTACATATGAAGCAATGTGCCATTTCCTCTTTTTTTTCCCTTGTGCCATTGAAGCTTCCATATAAGAAAACAAATATTTTTAACAGATGTTCTAGTTTTGTACTATAGGATCATAGGTGTTGCAACTTTTTTTACCTGCAAATACACATCCTCTGAATTTAATGGCTGCATTATGAATAAACTAGCCTCCTTAGAATAATAATGCAGTCTTTTGGCTTATAGTGTGACTACCCAAATGTTTGAAGCAGACTTTTGCTTTCCAGGTTGATATTTCATTTGATTTTTGTCCCAAATGTTATTTTTCTATTCGATGCAACCTCAAAGAGTATAACCACCATTTTCCACCCATCTCCTCCCCCAAAAATTGAAGGTGGGGGGAAGCTCTTCATGTCACTCAACGTTTTGAGATTTGGGAGCTGGGGTCTCAAATTGGGCATTAGAATGGTAGCATGGTGCACAAATCTGTCATTGCACACTGTGACACCTCTCTAGCTTTTGAACTCTATCAGTCAAACTACTGTGCCCATGGCATGGCATTGTTTTCCATGTTGCTAGCAAAATGCAAGCTTCTTACCTCCCATCAGAATGTTTTTGGATGTCATTTTCTTGTTTCTTCTCCCAGTATGTCCCTGCCTTGATGGAAGAAAATGTTGCTTTCCTGACACTTGGCAGACTGAGAGTTGAAGAAAAAAGTTTTAAGGAGCAAATGTTTAAAACCAATTCATCCTTCTGTAAACTCATAGAGTGCTCTGTTTCAGGCTGCAGAACCTGAATAAACCCTGGCACAGGCACAAACAAACAAAAAACCCCCAAACACTTCAGAGTCTGCATTTTAAGTCATACACCTCCTGTCTTCAGAGCTTAGTCTACATCATAAAAAACTATATTGGACTTCACTGTTTGTGAAGTTTAGACAGTAACAGTCTAGGATGCTAAATGGAGCCTGGAAATCACTTGCACATGTGGAACGGCATGTACTGAAACTGGCTGCCCAGAGGTGAAAGGTCAGAGTGTTCCAAACTGTACAGCCTGTTTTCTATTTCAAAACTCATGGGTATATGAGAAATCTTTTTATAATAAATACAACTTATTTTAAAAGAGTTCCCAAAGCAAGAAGACTGATTATATACAGATTGTAGTTTTTCCTAATTCCATTATTAGGGAATGATTAATAATTTGGATCCTGGTGAATTTTTCTTATCAGCTTTTGGTTAGTGGATGTCTGACAAATTAGCAGTACCCTTAGTTTTTCCTGGCAAGGGAGAAATCCTCTCTCCTCTTCCGAGGTGGTATGACAAGCACCTCTGTTATTCCTCTCATTCATCTGGCAAGGAAGGGAGGAGTGGAGATCTTGTACTTTGCCCCTTTCCCAGGCATTAGAAATTCCTAGACTGGAAATACAAGTGAGGTGGAGAAGGGCATCACTACAACTCCTCCCTACCTGCCCCAGCTTTCTAGATGCTTGAAGCAGTTATGTAAGTCGACTGACCTCTCGTTTTAAACTTTTGGTTATCATTTTTACACAACTCTAGTACTTTTCTCTGCTGTTTATATTCTGAGTAGCAAACTGAAACTGATAAGCATTTTCTTAAATGCAGATTTGGGAAGCCAGGAATATATTTTTTATTTTTTTTCCCATATTATTTAACTTTCAAAGGTGATGATATGTTCCCTGAATACTGCAGAAGTTAAAGACTTAACCCTCATTTTTTTTTCAAGAAGCTTCCTACTTACCAAGTGAGTAGTAGGTATCTTAGAGACTTTTAAAGCCTACATTAAGGGTCTGTTCTAAATTAACAAACCAAAAAGTGGAAAGCAATTTTTTTTTTTCAGTGAAATGGTATGTTTCAAGGAAATTGAAAATAGAAATTGAAACATTTTATTTTAAAATTTATTTAATTACAGATGTATTTGGTTTTCATCTTAACTGATATTTGTGCATGGATTTTTTCCCCTTGTTTTCTTTTTAATTTTTAAAAAATGTAAAGGAGGAGTTGGGGACATTTATAAAATAATGACAAGTGTTTAAAAAAATCTAAAGAGTATATTGAATGGAATGAGATGCTGATGTCACATTAAGGTATTGAAATACCACTTACCTTAATTTTGAAAACTCATGTCTATACCCTATGTTTGCAACTCTGTGTTTACAATCTATGCATGTATTGACTTTCAATCTGTGTTTGCTAAGATTATGATTACTGCACTGGTTTTCTGAAGTGTTACTTCTGTCATATTATTTCCATTTTGCCTATTTTGCAGGGGGTTAGATATGGTTATGACTAGGAAAGGAATTTGTTGTCCTTTATTGGTTTTGTTGTGAGCCTGATGTAATGTCAGCTCATATTATAATAATGGCTCCTGGCAAAAAAGCTGCAAAGCATTTCTCAAATGTTGTGCCTTATTGCTGCATTTCTCAAATTTCACAATTAATTTTATGAATGTTTTCTGAGAGGCTGTGTTTTTCAGTTGTGTATAGAAAAGGGTTTGCCCTTCAGTTCTGACAGCCTATGGAAGTTCTGATAGAGAATCTTAAAGCTGACTGAGGAAGGAGTTGTTTTTCTTTTCAGCTCATTCACTCATCAGTGGTTCTGCTCCCTTTAATAGCTGCAGTCAAACGCCATGTCCAAATTTGGCAAGCTGATGCCTTTTTTGTTTAAAGTTAAAGCCCATTTTGGCATTGGAAATGAGATAAGCTCATTTCAAAGAACTGAAGTTGGAATGAAGTTAGCAAGGCTCTGTGCCAGCAGATAAGTCCAGTAAGCTTCATAAATTAACTTGCTGGCACTTATATAAATTTTTGAGCAACATAAGCTGGCTGTTGCACAACTATCTGATGTGTTTGCCATTTGACATTACCTGAAAAAATAATGCACAGCAGTTGTTAGATTTATAGAATCTCTTTCATGAGGCATATTCTAGAGCAGCATTCAGGAAATAGTCCAAATACTTCATTAGGTGTGCAATGACACGTACCTACAGGAATGATAACATACCTCTTCAGACACCCAGCACTGCCTCTGTTAAAGGCAAAGTCTCACTTTTTACTTCTACAGGAATTAGTCCCGCTTCTTGATTTCATGTGTGATTTTCTGTATTTAGCTATGTAATCTTTTATTGCTACATGGAAACTAACTGTGTCTTTTCAAGAGAAAAGCTTATATTTACTAAAGGGATAACAAAGAGATCAAGCGGTGTCAAGACACTTGACTCTTGTTCTTTCCAAGCCTTAGGTGTAAAAGGTAAACATTTACCACTAGATTATTATTGCTTGTGTAGGCCAAAATACATGTGTGGATGCTGCTAGTATGCCAGTGGTGGCCAATCATACATCTTTTCTTGTGCTGGGTTGCATGAGACAAGTCAAGTACTGGCAGGGCCTAGAAAAGAAGAGGCTGAGGAAATAAAGTGATTAGGACCAGGGAAATGAGCAGTGGAAGCAATGGAAGTAACATGAGGTCTTCCAAAGGGGTATGTTAAATTCTAATCTAGCAGATAACAGTAATTCTAGATGCTTAGAAGCTGTTTGGCTAACTGTGTTTCAAACATGACCCAGTCAGCTTCTCCTGTGTACATCTTGCTTAGACATTGCATCCTTTCTTTTCAGACATGTATTTTGTAATTGCTATTCAAGTCTCATTCATGGGATATGAAGTACTGTATCCACACTATTCATAGACTAAAACTGGCACAAAATGCTGTAGTATGTCCCTTCTATGTTAGTTATAATTAACCTTTTTTCTGTTCCTTAACTAATCAAGATAAAAGGTTATAGGCAAGTGAATGTATTGGGATTACATATGCTGCTGCTGGAGAAAGAGCTGGTTCTATTCAGTAGCGCTAGATATAACAAAAATTTCTGAGAATTTTGCAAAACTCAAGACTAAGAATAGATCCCTAGAGGGATTGTGTGACTAGAGGAACCCATCAGGCAGAAGGCAGTAGCAATGCTTTTTGGATTGCATTTTGTCTAAAAATTATTAGATGACAAGACAGAGCTTGTTCTTCTTGGAGTCATAAAACTGTCAGTGAAGATCTGCCTATATTGTATGTCCCTCTCCATGGAAACACTTGTGTGTATGTATGTTTTCTCCCTTCTTCTGGTATATTTTTGTCAATGAAAGTTATATTTGGAAAAAGATCTAAAATGTCAAGAAAAGAACAGTGATTTCTTAGTTAAAAAGAAAACATTTATCCCTGTGTGATTGTGATTTGTATTTTATTCCTGCTCTAAGATTTTTTTTTTTTTCCATCTATAATTTTTAAATTATTATCTTTTGACTTATTGAGAATGTCTTATATTGTAAATAACAGATAATAAAAGTCTGGGAATGCTATGACTATCTACAAAATACCTTTAGGAAAGGCAGAAATAAAGTGGGAGGCAAAGCTGCTCATCCTGTCTGGATCTTCTTCTGACGTTTCTCCTAGTTTTCATTCTAAGCAGCTCTTTTTAAGCACACCTTTATCCTTGGCCACAAAATACTGCTTTTGCATAGGGCTCTTCAAATATAGCAAAGTGCATATATGCAACTGTACTCCAAATGTGTTTCCCTGGGGCTGGCTACAGGTTTTTTGGAGGCATTAGGCAACAAGGAACCATAAAGATTTGAACTGTGGTCCATGGTGGCTCATTCTGTATTGCTGTACTTGACAGGCTTTTTTCCTGTCTGTGAGCTTATGTGCATTTGTGTCTATGAGAGAAAGATATCCTTGGGTAACACGTATTTACAGTTGTTCTGTGTTAGTGTACTGACCCAAGACCTCTATCTGGAAAGCTTAGGAAGAAGGGAAAACAAATGTTCATTCTCCCTTAAGTCTGAAAAAATATATGGATTTTTTTTTCTAAGTACAGAGCAGTCAAGTGTTTCTTCCAAGCATGTGTCCAACCTCTAGATCAATACCTTGACCTATTTTGTGGTCTCCCAAGAGATAAGACTTCATACACAAACAAATGATGAGATCGCATGTGAAATCACATGTTAGGTCATAGTCACTTGTAGTCCAAGTGCCAACACTTCTGAGTATTTTTCTCTTAGAAACAGGCATTTGAATGTCTTTTAATATACAATTGTTATCTTATGTTCCATAAAGTACTGTATTCAGATCTATTTTTCTATCACTTTGTGGCTTGGCTTTAGCGTTTTAACAGCAGTTGCTATGGAAGAATTAGCCATGTTTATTGGGTCCTGACAAACGGCAACAGCTGAAAGACAAATATTGTATTCTGTTTTAAGTATAAGGTGGGCCCTGAGCCAGAGATTAGCAGCTTCAGAATATAGCTAGCCACAAAGCTGGATCCTCGGTCCTGATGCACACTCTAGTTACTCAAGCAGAATGCTTAAATGTAGCTAGATATTTTCCCCATTACTATCTTGATTAATATCTTTTTGCTTGTTTAAAGGACACTGGCAGCTTGTTCATGTCTACTAATTAGTTTCTTATCAGCAAAAGAAAATACCAAAAGAAAGTAATTAATTATGTTTTTCACACTTTGCCCTGACTGGACTTTTTACTTGATCCTGTTCAGCAAATATAGGAGTAAGTGCATAGAATTGAGAAAACATTTGCAAAAAATGGCTGTATTGTGAAAAATTATGAAGTGCAGCAAGGATAAAAACAGCAGAAATTTTAGCAGGACAAACTTCACATTTTATCAACATGTAATAATTGTATATGAAATGGTAGATGTGAAAACTGTCAGGCATATCCACAAAGAGTCTTAAAACTGGTATTCATATATCCACTATTGCTATACTCCAGCATGTGGGGAGTTAATATTGTTCGTACCATAGCTGGGAATTTTTGTTCTTGAAGTTTGCTGGTACTGTGGAAATTCAGGCCAGAATTCGGGTGTAATTCTTCCACGGCTTTTCAAAGGGTAATCCTATTTCTACAATGTGAAGTAAATAATGGTATTTACAGGTAGTGCTTTTAAATGTAAGTAAAGTCTTAACAAAAATCTCTCTGGAAATAAAGACCTGGAAACAGTTTTGCTTGAAATCCTTTCCACTGACTCCTGCTAGCTAAAAAACCCCACCAAACAAACCAACCACTAAAAAACTCTTCAGAAATGCAAACAAAAATCTCCCTAAGACTGATTTTTTTTACCCCCTCTTGCCTGCCCATTGCATTTCAGCAATTTCTTGTTTAGCATTTCTCAGAGCTTAAAAGTAACTAGCTAAAATTCCCTTGCTTGAGGGAATGCCAGAATGTTTAAAGTCAGGATCTTCTAACAACCTCCAGTAAACATGCCGCAGGAGCTGGTAGGTAATGTAAGTTTTATGGCTTGATGCAGGAGACCTTCTCATCTTTGGAAGTTCTGGATTTCAGCAATGATGTCAAGTTGCTGAGGGCTTTTGGTAGACGTCTGGGTAAGGCAAGAACCAAAGTGTGAGAGCTTGAATGGAATAAAACAGAATTGCAGTAATTTTCAGTAGTAAAATGTTTCCTATTCCATGGATGCCTTTCCCTCAATAGTACTTTTGCCTCTGGAGCTGACAGGAAGAGGAGTGGTAGAACAGGAGGGAAAAGTAGGGTAGGTCACTCGTATGGGGGAGCTGAGTGAGCAGCTGCATGGTGCTTACTTTCCAGCTGGACTTATAACTAGGCCAGTCAAATTTCCAGCTGGACTCAAAACCACGCCCTTCAGGGTGGGCAGGCCCATAGAGCCTGAAGGACATCTTTGGGCTTGCTGTATCTGTTTGTATCTTCCCCTGTTGATCTTACTCTTCACTTCTTTTAGTCTGGCCTGACTGTAAGAGATGCCTTTCTATGGCTTTCTGGGGAGCTATCATTCATGGCAACACAGGATGTGCCTGGTGGTGGAGGTGGTGCCTTGTGAGGCCACCTAGAGCAGAGGCTAGACAGAATGAAAGAAATAAAAGTAGGTATTTATTACAAGGCCTTCAAAGGATACACCTTGGGCAGTACAAGAGCCCGGCCATGGCTCCACCTAAGATGAACACCAAGTTTTCACACTTTTATAAGTTTTGGTCCATTTACATATTGGAGTTAATTGTCCAATTACAGCTTCAGGTTATGAAGTCCCATCCTCCCAAACTGCTCTTCTCAATTCCCTGTTTATACTTTTTGGGCCTGAAGCTGCAACAGTGTCCTTGGTTCTTGGGCTGGAAAAGGATTGTTTTGTCTAACTATACTGTGAAGAGAACTTGCTAACACTATATGAAGTTCAGAGTTATGTACTAATGCCGTACAGAATCTGGAAAATATGAAAGCTAAAACTTAAGGCATCAAAGCAAGAAGGCTGACAAGGCTGGATCCATAACATAGCCAGGTATCCTGTTTATAGGGCCTGAGATGGCTCTCTCTGGTTTTGTCTGCTTTTTATGTCCCAAATACACTGCTCTTTCTTCACTAGCAGCCACACTCTAGTTTTGTTGTGTATTAGGGTGTTTTTTTAAAATTTGGTTTGGATTTTAAATTTATTTGAGTGGAAGAGGCTGAAACATCTGCTGTTTCTGTAACTGAGGTACAGGATGTACCTGTGAATGTATGCCTATAAGTGAAACAATTTATTTTCATTTAGTGCTGTTTTCCCTCCTGCATTGAAGCAATGGTTAAGACCTCAAAAGACCAAGGACATCTTAGCATGAATGCTGTACAAATAAGTTGCAGGTTTTCTGCCTTGAGGATTCTTGTCTCGAAGCCTGCACTGTTTCTGACCCTGCAATGAAATAGATAAACAAAGGAAGTGTGTGTTGCAAAGAATGGAGAAAGTTTGGATAGTTAGTAGAAATGTTAAGATCCTGTGCACAGAATTTATCCCTAGTGTCTGCAACTGAAAAGTCAATTTTCTGTAAGAGCTTAAACTGCAGAAGTTTTAGAAGTTTTAGTTTAAAGCTGCAATGGTCAGAAGTTATTATCTGATGCTGATGTAGGTTTGTAACAATTGCTTTCTTCGACCACTCTTATTTAAAATGCCTTTTGTCTGAAATGGTAGGTACAAAAATTTGGCACCCCTGTGTAGCAGTATGCTTGTTTCAGAATGTGAATATGGATTGGTGACTAGCAGAGGGGTTTTTTGTGCATCCTGGATGGTTTTGATGGCATATGACTTTGATACTTTCTGCTTCAGATTGTCTCATGTGCTGCTTTATGTCTTGTACCTCAGAGCTGGCTGCAGGAGCAGTTGAAATGAATCTATAAATAGTTCCTTAAACTCTTCCATGACATATAAATACTGCGCTCTACTACCCCAGACGTCCTGGGCACATTCATTTGTCCTCTTTTATGGTGTAAAGAGGGAAGGGCTCATTCTCACCTGTTCAAATACTTCCAGTTACATGTGAAAAAAGCCCCTATCTATAACAGATGAATCTGTGGTAGTGTAAGAAAAGCCTCTGGTGGGTATTAAGCCAGCTGGTATTTGTACATGTTTCACATTACAGAGTTCAGAGCACTAACCCAGGGAAGCATGCGTTGGGTCTTTGCATGCTTGGGGTTTATCTAGCAAATCACAGTGACAGAAGCGGTGCAATGACCCACTTAGAACGACATGTTCAGGCTTCTCAGTGTTCCCCATCTGAAGTGCTGGTTTCACTTGTATGCTTAACTCAAGGGCGAGGGAGGGAATCACAGTGCAAATGACTGAAGGCTTGATAATTTTAATAGAGCAGTTTATTTCTTTGGTCCTTAAGTGGCACTTACAGAAAGTCTTGAGATAAAATTACTCCATTTTATATTAATGCAAGATGGCCAAAACAATCTTAAAGGACTAGATCCTTTAAGATATTAAAATAGCAAATTTCTCTCCCAATCACTTGGAGCTAGAGCTTGGACCCCAAAGTGGACACAAGTGAATACTGGACCCTCTCTTGCAAAGGAAACATTAGCTTATGAGAGAGAAGTGAAACCCCTCCTTTTGGAGGGAACTATCAAGAGCCACTGCTTGTAGCTCTCTGGTAATTCTTCATTGGTAGAAATAAATGATTACATTATTCATGGGATGTTTTTAAAGTGGTTTACTGATTTTTCTGATGGATGGAAAATGTAGGAGGATTACTTTGCTATTTGTTTATGGGGGTGATGAAATAATGGCTTCCAAGTTTGTTATTTGTGTTGGCAGCAAGAAACATGAATTGTTGATATGCGAGTGTCTGTACTGAGGATAGCAACGCATTTTGTGTTGTCAGTCAACACTTCCCCCCCTCTCTGCCCTCGTGTCACTTGTGATGTAATGCCATTCTGATGTAGTGGAACCCTCCGTGCTCCTGATTTGTAATTAGATGTGACATCATGAAATAAAGGTTGCTCAAAAAATTGGTATGGGATAGTTGTTATAGGCATTAAAGCTATTTTAGTAAGAATGCTTTCTGCTTTTTTGTGGTATAAAACAATTGGTTACCACAAAATTTTGCTTCTTTGTGACCCCTCAGGAAACAAAATCTAAATATCAAAGGACATATTTCTTAATACATTATATGTGGCATTCTCACTGATGCAAATGAAACAGGAGCTGGGAGTCCTGGGTGCAGCTGCACAGTGTAACTATTTACAGCACATTTGCACTAGAAGTTGCACCTGCAGGATTGTTCAAGTTCTTCCCTGGTTTCATCACCACATAGTAACTAGAAGCTTTCAGTAGATTTCTGTCATATTCTGCATAGACATGTGTGAAAATATTTTTAATTTTCAAAGGAATGTGACTTCACTATATGGATGAGAACAATAGATTCTGTTGGTCAACCTTTAGCTAGGACTTGGGAACTTCAGTATCTAGCCATTACAGGAAGGATAACAGTAAAATGGCAATTTCTGCATCCAGTCAAATAAATGGCATGATGTTGATTATAATAGAGTTGCAGAAGAAAGTCATGTTAATTCAGCATCCCTATTTACTGTGTATGCATAAGGCACTGATTTCCATTGTGTTGGTCTGGCAGTTCCCTGCTGTGTAAAATGGATGGATTTAGGTGTTGGTCTGATTGGTATTTGCTGGTTTTAACAATGGATAAAAGAAAATTTTTTAAGCTAACTTTTCAGTTAAGTACTAAAAAAGGAACTATCTGCGCTGCTCTGTTGGGAGAACGGTTAAAGAAGTGGATTGTGGTCTCTCTGTGCACTCACAGTTTTCAGTATTATAAAACCAACCCAAACTGGACATTCAGTTGTTCTAGTGCTTCTTTCTTGTGTAATTTTAGTTTCATGTTAATACAGAAATTATTACCAATACTGTGGGATCTGTTGATTTCAAAGGGACTTGCTGTTAACTGGAGCAAAGGCAGGGTTTCACCCTATAACTATTAATGCTGTAAGGGACTATACTTAGCAATGACCTAAAGTCTTTCTAGAGCTACTGACTTCATGTTTCCAGCTTCCCATGGGCTCATGCACTGCTTTTTCAAATGCGCAGGAAGCACCTCGTGTTCCTGTCCGGGTTCTGTATATCAGCATTTAAAAGGCAACTAGTAAATACCAGGCATCGCAGAATGACACCATGCTTTGCTTTGGCACGGGTGACAGAATGTGAGACCTGCTAGGGTGACCCTTTGCTTAGTTTGGGATATAGATCACTACCCTGAACTGCTCCTGCATTAATTTCCCTGGCTTGTTGATATGTTATGGGCTCTATTGCTTTAGGAAGCCTTTGCCTCGGCAGCAAATATACTCTGCAGGGTAGGGACTGAGGTCAACTGATTTTTTGGGATGCTGTGGTTATATTACCTATTTGTCTGAAATGTACTGCAGCTCTACAACAGACTTTATTTTATTGCACTGGCACAGACTTTTCTTAGTCTGCAAATCCAGCTGCCAACTCATAGTATGAAAAACAAATTCTAACAGAAATCAAGAAGCATGCTACATATGCTGACAAGAGAAAAGGAATTTGGTTTGATATATACTTCAGTTTGTTCCTTAAATAGTGTAGCTGGGATTTCAGCAGACTTAGCAGAATTGAGCATGTTTGGTTTACCTGGATATATTTAAATATTTCTCTACTTTTTGACTAAAACATTAAGAACTACAGTCTTCTCCTGAAGTGTCAATGGCTTGCTATTTTCATTACAATGGCAAATATTTTCCTCTTTTTCATTCATTGTGCAATTAGTAGACGATTCTATTTTACCCCTTAACCACTCAGACCTTTAATGATCCAGAATTTCTTTATACTAGTGAGACTATACTAACCAGCTGGTGTTATTAGGCTAGTTTTTATAGAAGACTATTAAAGCACAGCACTGCCTGTTTCTGACAGTTCTCACAGGTACCTGGCATAAGGCAGGACTTCAGTGATGTTCTGAATCCTGTGCTGGGTCAACCAAACAGAAAGGGCAAACCACACAATGTTTGACTGAATATGCCAGCATTTGGTTATTGGGCTGTGAGAAGAGATGCATGTGGTGGTTTAAACTAAATGAGCAGAGGAAGGGAAGGGTTACTTCAGTCATACTGACTAAATCAGGCCTTGTCCTGACTGAAAACACTCCCAGCACTGACAATTATACTGACAAAGGAGTTTCTGCTGGAGTTTTAATAGCAGTCCTTGGTCTTAACCTCCCTGTAGACAGGTATCACTTTCAGCTACATATTTATTATTTACTTAGAGATGTTGGTGGGCTTGCATTTTCCAGCCCAGCAATTGTGAAGAGGAAACATCATACATCAGACTTGAGGAAATGGATTATTCCTGTCCAAATGCAGGTTGCTGGTGTACTGGATTCTTTAGTGGCAGAAGTATACTATGCACAGCATTTGGGAAGAAGCAACCTGGCAGGAATGGCCAGTGTGGAATGGTGAAGAAGGACCAAAGAGCTACTCTGAGTCTCCAGCAGTATCTGTGCTACCAGGCAGTGAAAAAAAGTTCAACAAAAAAACCAAATGCAAACCCCCACCCAAAACCTAGAACTGCTTTGCTTCTTGTTGCATGATTTTTTGGACTGTTGTTTCTTACCAGGCAGAGATGTCTCAAGTGTACAATGTTCCCCAAAACCAGTGTTTTCCTTAATTCTTGTTCCTGTGCTGTCATTTAACATGGGAGTTCTTGTTTGGCTTTTGTTGAAGGATTAGGATGTAGGAACTTCTGGCATGTATAAAGTGTTTATACATTGTGTGTTTTACCTTTGTGTTTCCGTGTGAAGGGTGGTTCTGGCAAGAGAAAAATCATCTCAAATTGACACTGTGCAGAGTCCATACTGTTGCTTTTGCATTCAGGTGTTTCAAGGATGACACAGAAGTGGACTAAGTGAGAGCTGTGTGGGCAATGCTAGTGGCACAAATATATAACTGGTGTAGGCTTTGTGGGGGGTGTGTGTGTAAGTACAAGGTGTACTAATATTTGCTTATAAACTTGAAGTCTTTGCAATACTTAAGTGATAAGTTACTTGTATTTGGAGAAAGGATAGGGGAAACAGTTTTGTACTCCAAGCAGAATTTATTAGAAGTCTATTCAAGGAAAAAAAACCAACAGAGACCTTTTGCTTGTAGGAATTCAAAGTCAGTTACCTGAAAGCCAGGTATGAAAAACCTGCATTTTTCTAAAATCAGATACAGAGTAGAAACAGTACTTTTTAAATATCACAGGCAACAGATATTTAAGTCCTCAATCATAAATGGCATCAAAGATAGTATTAATCTCACAGCAAAGCTGCATGCAGATCTAGTTTAAAATTGAAAGCCTTTGAATATAAAGCTTTTGCCATGAAATCTGCAATAATAAAGGTATGCTGCACAAAGATGTTTCTTTACCTTTGCCTTAATGACCTTTCTCAGTAATAAAGACATATGTACATTTAGATTTGGCTGGTAAACCATATTTTAATTAATAAAATTTTGCATAAAAGGCTATCTTACAGAATTGCACTATCCAGATGTGATTATGGTAAACAGAGAAAGAAAAGAAAAATGCATTGAAATGTTCTGTATGTGAAGAGGGCAAATAAGAAACTTAATTTTTAAAAAATCAACAACCAAATGGCTCTGTACAAAAACGCAAAATTATGTACAAAATGCTACAGAGACTACATACATTTTGATAATTTTGATCCTTTACCCATGAAAAATGCAGCAGAAGCTTTTGCCATCTATAAGGTGCCAAAAAATCCAAATCCAAATTTTTATTTTTATAAAGCCATAGTGATTATCATCCTGTGCCTTAATTTGATTTGCTATTTATGCTTACCTTTTCTTATGGAAAACGTATGTTTTCAAACACTTGTTCATTCAGACAAAAAACCAAAACCCAACACCTCTAAAATATATTTGTTTTAATACTTGTGACATTTTTTGCTGTCTAAATTCCTAAAAAGAATGTGTAACTTGGGTTTCATTAACATACATACACATATATAGTGAAATAAATCAGTACATGATGCTTGTGAATATTTTTCAGGTGGCTATGTTAGGAAAGAAAAAAACCAAAATCCAACAATCCTTTGCACTAACACTGGTTACGTTCCTGCTTCTTTAATTTCCTGATAAGTAAAAACACTAACCTCTTACACTTCATGTTGCTTACTATTACAAGATTTTGATTACAACCATTTAATATCAGACATCAATAGCAGGTTATTATTGTCTATGCTTACAGCACTGTCTTGCTCTTCCTTAAATTCTCTTTCCCCAAGTCTTTGTGCCTTTTGCACTTCTTACTTTTTAACAGAAAACACTACAGGTATACTACAGTTTTTCATTAGGGAAAAAAAAGAAAAAAGATTTAGCCAATACCATTGCACCCATTCAGAACACTTGCAGTTCTTCCATTTTTCACTTTGCTTGCTTGAGATTTTACAATCACTGTGCATTTGTTACAGCATACAAGTGCAGGCAAAGAAAATCTATATTATAGTTTGTCATACATTGTAAACCAGTACAATAGGCAAACCCGTGACACAGCAATGTGGAAGCAACAAATGCTGCCAAGCTAATAAGAATGTGTAAAATCAATTTTTAAAAAAAATAGTAAACAGCAACTTTCCTCTGTATTACATGCATGCTGAAAAAATCCCACCAGACTTCATGGTAGTACAAACAAATGTTCAAACCAAGATCAATTTATCCCCCCTTCCCCCCTACCCTCCACGGCAACTCATTTGTGTACCTGTCATCAGGCTTTTCCTATTGTGTTTCGCATGAAAAGACTTTAAAGCAGGGAGTATTTAAATGCTGAAATGATTCCTCTTGTCTCAGAAAAGCTCAGTTATTCACACTGTGGTCGTTGCTGTAATACTGCTGGAACGGTTTGGCGGGTGGGATGGGATGAGGATGAACTAGATGGCCTCTATTTGACACTGCAAGCAAGAAAACAGAAGGCCAGCGTAGCATGTTTTCTAGCAGCTTTATGCAGATGTGTTGCAGAGATGCAGCATAAATAAGTAGAAAAAAAAAATTCACAGCCTCTTGACATAGTTTCCAGGGAAAGTACCAAAGAATTTGGTTCTTCTTGAGGTTCCTGAAATTAGAAGCAATAGATGAAAGATGGGAATAACAACAGAAAATCACTATGTAAGCATGGCCTTCAAATTTTTTATGTTTAATATTGCACAAATAGAATGATCTAGAGTTCCTTATACTATGTAATTTTATTTATGAGGTTTAACAAAGTGTAACACAGGAAGAAAAATGCAAATTAAGATGCATATTTGACTAAATTGTTATGCCTGATTAAAAGAGTGCTAAAATTCTTGGTACATAGAAATAATTTAATTTCAACAACATAAAATCTATTTAAATAATGTGAATTTTTAAAATATTAAGAACTTGTCAGATGACTAAGTTAGCTGCTGTGTGCATGAAGGTTTATGAAATGATTAAGCCACCATATTTACACCTGGTTATGAAATTATTGTTTATTCAGTAATACTTGGGTTTCACAAGTGGTCAGTGCTGTGGATGTATTCCTATGGGAAGGTTTTAAGTTGCCTGGCCTTTATAAAGAGAGAAGTAATACATCGTCAATTCTGTGTCACGAATGACAACAATGCTGTACAACAATCCGGAGCTGTGTGTCAATTTGCATCTATTAATTTTAACAGACAAAAGTGCAAAATCACCTGCTAATTTCAGTGGATTTTGGTTGGGATTTCTCCTGATAAAGCCAGGTTCAAGTTTATTACACTAAATGCCAAAAATCAAGTTGTTTAAAAGACGCTACACAAAGAGGGCAGCAAAGGTCAGGGGGGAAGAAAGAAGAAAGCAACCAAATTAAAACATACCCACAAACCATCCATCATCACATTTTTCCATCACATCAATGACATCTCCCTCTCTGAGCTCCAATTCATCTTCGTTCCTAGGAGTATAGTTATATAGAGCCTGAAACCTTAAATAGGACAAATGAGGATTTTAAAAAGAAGTAAGAGTTCCTTGCACTTTTGCTCAAGTAAAGCAGCTGGTTTAAACATTAAGAAAAAACACTTCTTGCAAATAGAGGGGAAAAGAACTTTTTTTTTTATTTCCTGCCTGGTGGACTTGAGGGTAAGGAATGTATAGTAAATAAAACCTTCATTAGAAAGGCAACTCATGAGACACTGAAGATAGGGTTTAAAGGCAAGCCTGATGGCTCCTCAACCAGTTGCTTCAAAACCAGATCTTTAAAAAAAATTTAGTGTTATTTTATAGTTCAGCAACCAAACAGAGGACTTCTAAAGGACAATCTAGATGTTCTAGGCCTGTAGCCTTCCATGGTCAGCACCTAACACTGTGGTTCTGCCTTTAAGCTCTGAGAAGCCAGTGGCAGTACATCGAGGGTACCCAGGACAGCAGCTCTCACACGCTGTCACTGTGGCTGGGGGAGCTCCCTGGGCTCTCAAGTGACTGCATAGACAAGCCATCTATGGGAGTGAGGGAGAGGCCTGAAACAAATCAGAGGACATATGGATGGAAACTCAAACAATATTCAAAGCCTGAGCTGTGCTTCTACACCTGGCTAGGGCTGCAGATTGCAGGATGTAAAGTGGATAAATGGCAAGAAGTGTGCAATTACTAAATCATTGTATTTCATTCCTTGCCAGCTTTTAATTAAAGTTTTTTTAATTGAAAGAATAAACTCTCACTAGGGGGAACTGAAGGTTCTTGGGCTGACAGCCCACAGGAAGATTGTTGCACAAGCCTGTGAGTCCTGCAGAGTCAGAATTGGCCTTTTCTCCTAAGCAACTGTGCCTCAGATATGCCTGTCTAAAAAGAAGCAGGGTACAACAGCAGAAATTGGGAAAATTAATTTCGGATTACTGAAGCAAAACATAATTGTGTCCATCCTTTTCTCTTAAAACAGTTCACTGAGTTTTAAACCTTAATACTGTCATTACACTTTCCCCAGTAAAAGAAGATAGCCTGCTCATTGATGGGTTTATCATTCCAGCTAAGTTTTCATGGCTTCAATAAGATGTACACTTTAGTAAAAAAAATTCCTGGTCCTGAAAGCCCAATTTGAAAATCCTATATACAGACTGGTGCTAGGCTTAGTTTCATGATGGTCATCTTGAATAAACTACACTTAATTTTCACATTGCTGGTTCGGAGATTAGAAAAGAAGAAAATGTTCCAAGAAAAAAAAAGAAAACCAATTTCTCTTGGTTTCTCATCACTGGCAGTCATCTTCCCAAGCCCCAAAAGTCTCTTTTTATATTTTAATTACTCTAACAAAATGGAAAGAGACTGGTTGTTTAAGCAATAATCTTTGGTAATTTGTGTAGCAGGAGTAAGAACAATCTGTGCAAAAAACTACGTGGCAATAATATTTTCTTTTATGCTTATCAGAATTTCAGGAAAGCAGAGGTATGGTGATATTCCAAAAACTAATTAAATGCAGCTTCCAAGGGGACAGGATTTGCAGATGTAATGTGTCATGAATAGGATTCAAGCCAATTACTTACTCAGGTATAGTAACAAGAACTTCCCAATGAGCTCTCTTTGTACTTTAGAAATTGAATCTAGTAATTTTTAGATAATCCAATAAAAAACTCATTTGTAGTAATTTCATTTTCTCTATGCTAATATGGGACTTTTGTAAGTATGAAAACTCTACTAGCATTTACAATACTGACAGAAAACATACTCAAGAAAATTTGTATATAAATTCAATATATTTCTATTTTTAATTTTAGGAATCAATAACTTTAGTAATGAACTACTTATAATATATTGAACAAAACAAATTAGAAAATTATTGCTTTCAGAACCGAGTTAGGTGCTTCAGCATGCTCAACAATACCGACAGGAAACTGGTTTTAGTGAGATTGACTATCCAAATCTCATTATGTATTTGTGGTATATCTATCTGGCCCTCTTTTTGCCCCTCTTTTTCATCTTCAAATGACTAAGGAAAACTTAAAAATATTTTTAGACAATAAACCTTAGGTACATTTTATGAAAAATTATCTAGTAGGGCATATGCTGAAGTGCTCTGATGCTAAAGGAAGAATGGCTACTGGTTTCAGTGATCACTGAAGGCTGGGGGGGGGGACAGGGATCAAGAGACAATCTTGCATTAAACTTGCATTTTAACTGTCAGTACTGAAATATCCCAAAGCACTTAAAATAAGATTTGAGTTCTAGGTTCTTGTCCAGTTTTCAGGAAAGCTTTTCTTGTATCTCATTTTTTGAATTGTACTTGTAAATCACACCAAAAAATGTGAGCCTGTGTTCCTGTGATCAGCATTATCAAGGTACTTTTTTACTCTCTCTTCACATCCAGAACTGTTTCTGAATAATTGTATCAAGTCAGTAAAGCAGATCAGTTGAATCAGTGTTGAATCTGTAATTTTCATTTTGCTGAGATGTAAAAATAGAGAGAATTAAAAAAGTCAGAATCTCTTCTGTAAGTACAGACAATGGAGAACTGTTAAGTTGCCATGTCTGGCTGCAC
Organism: Taeniopygia guttata; assembly: GCF_048771995.1. Lineage (NCBI taxonomy): Eukaryota > Metazoa > Chordata > Aves > Passeriformes > Estrildidae > Taeniopygia > Taeniopygia guttata. The sequence continues at coordinate 31,422,099 of NC_133028.1, read as the reverse complement.
TGAATGTAAAATTAAACAAATAAGGCTTTGCTCTCTGGGACTTTCTTGGCTATCTTCCTACATCATGCAGTTACCTATAAATCTGTGAAATCTCTTCATAATTGTACTTGGCAAGTTAAAAAATTGATCCGATGGTGTGCTGGCTGTTGGTTAAATGTGTTTGGTTTAGTAGACAGGAATTATACTTACGGTTCCCCCCCACCGTGTATGTTTTCATGAGAAAGCACAGGGCGCTGTGGCTGAAATGAAATGATTTGAAATGTAATACAGATTTGCAGTTTAAGGTCCAAATAGTTGGATAGGGGTGTAACACACAGCTGCTCAAGAGTTTGTATTTTACCTTGTGTGAAACCATGGCACATTCTGCCCCCCTTCCAACTCACAAGAAATTCTTAAGAGACATGACAAACAACTGAATCTTGGCACATTTAAAGATCTGATTTTTGGAGGTCATAATAAAAACTAAACAAAACCGTGAACCTCATCAACAGTCCATTCTATTTATATCATAGTACAAAGCTGGAACAGAACCCTGCTGCTTCTTCACTGTGAAACAGAAATAACATTGGAAAAATCAGATGCAACTGATGAACATCATACATTTTTTGGGTGAAATATATTTTTAGATAAGCAGAAATAAAATCTCCTATACATAATGGCAGAATCTAGACTATTCACAGACGAACAACATAACAATTTTCATTACACACACAAAGTACTAACTTGGCAGGCATAACATGCTATGCTTTAACTAATTCTGTTTCATCTCAAGCCATGCAGGCTGTTGGGAGGCAAAGAACAGAAAAAAATTTTGAACGAATACATTTAATTGTGTGAATATAACAATTAACACTTTAACAGAAAAAAGTAGTCTGTATTTCCAGTGCAAAGCTTTTTGAAAGGAACTATGTTCCTTCTTAATGGAGCATTACTGAGCAATAATATTCAATTCATCTGGATGCAATGGAAATGAAAAATACTAACCTTCTACAGAAACCATATCCTGCTTAGAAAGTCATTGATTTATACTGATTAGAATCTGGCTGGGGCCAGAAAGTGCAGGAGCAGCTGCTTGGAAAAGCTCTTGATATGAGCAAGGATCGTATTCTCTGTTGACTGAGGATGCCCTCTGCAGAGACAAGTCTGGGAACCATATCTGTTTTGGGAATGTGAATATCAAACTCTGCTCATAGCACTTTCTTTCATGAATTGAGTAAACTTCAACCTGATCTTTAAGCCATGGAATTTGTTTTATTGGCTCTCTCTTGGTTTGACTATTTCAGTCACTCTTTCATCACTCTTGAAGATGATATAGTGTTCCAAGAGAGAAGGCAGCCGTAAACAATCCACAGGCTGATGGCAAAAATTGAACAGAAAGACACAGGATGTAGTTTGTTAGGTTTCTTTCCCTTATTTTCCTTCTCAGCATCTCCAGATGAAATTAGTTAAATTACATTTTCAGCAGTTTCTATGAATATGTGCAGAAAATGTTGTGAACAGTCTGTATTTTACAGTCTATAGAGTTTAACTTTTAAAAGGTACCTAAATATGCAGGCAGGTAGATTGCAGTTTTTTTTTTTTTTTTTAAGTCATATTATTGAATGATAGGTGGGAAAGAGATTTTCTTAGGAAAAAAAAAGTGTTCATATTATTTACTGTCTTCTCTCCCTCACTTAACTCTCCTCTGCCAGTGTGCAAGAAAGATGGCTAATTTTTCTGAAGAATAAACAGTAAAGATTGCAAATTAAACAGTTCTCAATACACCTCCTTCAATTGCTGGCTTGTCAAGCAAGAGGAGAATAGTCAAAATGCTTTGTATTTAGACTGGAATCTGCCCTGATTTGCTGCTAATCTTTCATCTGGTCTGTATGCCAAAGCTGAATGCCAAAGATAGAGATGCAAAAGAACTCAACTGAGGTTAAGGACTTCCCCTATAAATAATGGAAGTAAAAGTCCTATGCAACGCTACAAATAAATTTAATGCTTTGAACATAACACCAGGAAGAAACTGGGAAGGTTTTCTTCTTTTTCTGCATATGCTTCATAAAAGGTTCTATTGCTAATTAACCACTGTAGAAACAGATAAGAATCAAGATGACTCCTGATTTTCAACTCTATGTTATTGCTGCAGAGAAAACAGTCTTGTGACAAAATTACAAATCTTGCAGAAATAGGCTGAAGTGATTGGTGGTCTGAGCAGGGGGACCTTTGTGTTTGCTCTCTGTTTGGATGCATTCCACAGGAATACCCCAGCCGACATCCAGAAGCTTTCTCCCTGTTTTCTTTCCCTAAGCTCTCATTTCACATAAAGTTGCATTGGCTAGACAAGGGACTGTTAACAAAGGTGCCAAGTTTTCAAATGCACCTGTTTACCAGACTGTCTTATATCCTAGAAAATATTGCAGGACCAAATCCCAAAAACATTAAGGAGTGTGCAATCAAGTAAATGGTTCCAGTTGTATGCCTGATTTTCATGCATGATTGATACTGGACTTACATATAAAAGCTCTGTAGAGCCCTGACTATGCAAATTAGGCGCATGATATGTGCTCTTGTACTTTTGGAATTAAAGTAAGAAATATATTACACATTGACCAATACACTCCTCTTAAGATATTGGTTACATGTCATTCATTTGGAGTAATGTGCAAAATTAAAATAGGGCTTAATCCCTTTTTTACCAGCTCTCATTCCTAGTTGGTCTTTTGGTTAGATGGTGTTTGCTACTACAAGAATCCCAGCCTTCCTAGGATTGAACTGCCTTTCTTCATTAGTGAAGAAAGTGCTGTCCCCTCAATACCTGGAAGCAAACAGAGGTCTGCCAAAAAGCAAAGACTTTGGAAGTTACAGAAAGCTGCATATCTTAAACTAAGATTCAAATTTTAAAAAGGGAGACACCGGAAAGATAATTGCATAAAAGCAGCAGCAACAGCATGGAAAACAATTCATCCCATTGCCAGTTTTAAGACCTAAATGTTAAGAAACCAATGCAAAGGACAATTAAATCCTAAACTGAAAGTAAAGCATGAACCATAAATTCTCATCTCTTATTATTTAGGTTTAGGGTGGATTTTTTGTGTTTGTCATCCCCCCGCTCCCTTCCATAATGTAGATTACCTTTTTGAGCAAAATCCATGCGAACTCTAAACAACCTGACTTCTGAATTTCTGGCTAGATGAAAGTATTAGAGTTGTATTACAGTTACATTACAGATAAGAAGTGAAAGGTTGAAGAGTATTAAAATCTGGAATGTTTGGATAAAGAAAACAGTATTGAGTGAAAAAATACAGCAGAAGCAAAACATTTTGAGAAGAAGGACATGGATTCAAAACCAAAAATTCAGTCTGTATGCAATGGAGAATCAATTTTTGACTCTTTAGAAGCTGTAATTTTAATAAAATAAAAAATGCTTTGAAAGAGAGGAGTAATTTTAATAAAACTAGACTAATTATAAAGAACCAAATATAAACACCTTGTAGCACTGGAAATACCATGTAGTACTGCAGAGATACAGTAAACTACTGGATTTATATAAAACGTTCAGGCACACACAGACCTGTTGCCTTTATTCAGTCATAGCACAGAAGCACAACAGGAAGAAAACACAGCATACTGATAGTATTGAGACACCTGGATAAAAGCAAAATACTGAAACACTAGACACTGAGCTCCTCGTCCATGGAAATGCTGTTATTGCACACTGGGCATCCAGTACCATACCCTGTGTGAATAGTTGTGACCTCTGACAGGTGAGCTGCAGGCTCTCTTAGTCATCACTGGGCTACGAGGAGGTTTACCCATAACAAATAGCTCCCTCTTTAAATTAGCCTAGAAGAACCACAAAAACTTTGTCAAGCAAGAGTTCAAGAATGAAGCATTATGGGATTTTTGTTGCTTCATTCATGCATGCAAATCAGACATGATTCTCCTGATTAAAAAAAAGCAACTGTTACAGGTAGGAGGGGTAATATTAGTATACAATATTTTCACTGCTACCACTGTATCTTTTTTCCTCGAGGGTTTCCTGCTCTGGCACAGACCTTTACATGTTGCAATTAAAATATGAATCCTGTATAGCATATGCAATTGGAACAGTTATTGCATGTGTACCCCCTGAAGTAGCATAGATAATAACACAGGAAAGCTCAACGGCACAGAGCGAATTACATTTGCCATACAGCACAGAGCAAACTACATTTGCCATTGATATTTCTACGGTAGCATTTCTGCTACCTTAGAAATACCAATGGTGAATGTAATTCCTTGTTGTTAAACAGAACACACCCCTTGGATTTGCATTTATAAAGCAAGTAAATACTTGGTGGAAAATACTTTATGAAAGTATCCTCATTTTGTTAGCACCACTATGAATCAGCTTTGTGTTTGTCATAATTCAGTTATTAAGCGGTGTGAGTGCAGCACATGTGAAATCTCATGGGCAGGGGTGAGTTGGGGGGAATGTGAGGAGAGTGGAGTGCTATATTGGAAACCTTTTCTTAGGTAATTGTCACTGTCAGTAGAATGTGACTAAACAAAAAAACCCCAGCCCCCTCTTAGGAGAGAGGGGTGTAAGAACAGCAAAAAAAGATAACAAGAGAGGCCAGGGAGGCAGAAAAATGTCAGCATTTCTCCTTAGGATGTGTCTTCAGGCTTCTTTTTTTGGAGGACACATCCTTTCCACTAACAAAATATGTAGTGACACTTCCCACCCATAACTCCTTGTATTCTATTTAGTTTTAAGCTACATAGCAAATATATATATATATGTGTGTGTGTCTGTATATACATATGTATTTTTAAATTAACAAAAGTTACTGAAGTATCAGTATACAGTTTCAAAAACATATATTCCTTCTATTTATTTTCAGCTTGGATTAACACACCTTGCTCAAATAAGGGCAAAGAATATAGAGGTTACCTAAAAAGAATTTCAGTGTAGACGAGGAATGTTCTTAATTTTTCTGGTTAGGCTAAGCAAAACCACCAAAAGCAGTCTACCAACTGCTGCATTAATAAAAGCTGTAGAAACAAGTACAATACTCTATTTTACGCCTTCTTTGAGGTGGAACAAACCTAAGCTCATGACAGATTCATGTCCTGGAGAGAAGCCTTGTATCTCTTCTCTGCTTCAGAAAAAAACCAACAAATCTGTTGATCTTAAGACATCTTTAAGTACATTATGTCTATGTTTTCTGTGAATGCACATTGTAAAATGGGGTAGATCTTAAGAAAAGAAAAAAAAAGAAGTGCATTTATGACATAGATGTAATGATGTAAGGATCACTTTTCTAGGATAGTTTCTCTTTACATTACGTTTTCTCCTTTTCATGAGCAGACAAATCTTCTGGAAGTAAGCACTGCAAATTAGCTTTGTCTTTCTAAAGCAAATTTTCATTTTTCTGCCACAGAGCTTCAATGCTGACACAAACTGTAGTCCTGAAGAGGGAATAATCTTTGTCCAGTCCTTGACTAACAGAGTTGGTATTTAGAACATGACCCTCTGCAGTGGTGCTTTCCTGTGAAATTTATGACTTTTCTCTCAGGCTTTGAATTGAAATTAAAAACAGAAAGACAAATGTTATCTAGTTTCTGCATACTTGAATACAGTTGTGTTTCATTCAATTAACTAAACTACACTGCTGTCCTGGTATGAATTTGAAAATGAGTAGAAGGCTTTCTGCTTTCCTATCACTGGTATCTCCATAAACTATTTAATTGTATTACAATGGCTATAGTTTTACCTTATGTTTCACTTGAAAAAGCCTAGCAATCCTTTGTTTTTTATGTTATTTAGTATTAGTAGAGAAAGCAGTACATCTGAGAAGATCAAACTCAGTGTTAGCCTTGCAGTTGTTTAATAGACACGAAGATTTACAACAATCCATATTCAAGAGGTGCAGTTACCTTTAGCTGCAGTGAGTCTTTCTCCTGCTGATGAAAGGGTTTAGAGAGGAGAGGAGCTGAGAGGGAAGCAGTAGACAGGGATATTGTAGGAACGGAGTGGGAAGTAGGTGCCTTGGCAGAGGGAAATGGAAGATTAGAAGAAAGATGGAAAAGAGGATCAGTCTCCTGATGTTCCAGCAGAAAGCAGAGCTGGCTTAAATGTTTGAGAAATATCAGAAGGAGCTGTGCTATAAAACTGTTACAAATCAGCTAAAGGATGTCAAATGCTCCTTAAGGGGACATGTAACTAACCTGAATAATCATAAATCTCATGCTAATCTTATTAGTCATCTACTTTTCTGGAAGACATTTCTTGTCTCAGAAAACATTAAAAAGTTGCCATTTGTGGCCATGGATTACACCTCTATTCTGAAGTTTTTCTCCTGTGTTTTTCAGGTCATTTAAGGGTAGAAGGTAATTAGAGGGCAAAATGTAATTAAATAGTTTAACATTTAGCCTAAAACATATTGTTCTAAGCACCTGACTTGCATGCTGACAGTGAAAGCAACTACCTGAATAGTCTGTTGAAGCAAGTGCTGGACAGAAAAAAGTATAGTTACATTGCAGCATTTAATGGCCACAACACACAGGTTAGTTCAGTGATGTACTGTCCCAAAGAGGAACGGGGGAGGGCTTCAGGAGGAAGCATTTGTGTAACTGCCAAACATAATCTGATCTGTTACTGTTAGTCAGATCCTCCTAACAGAGCCTGCTATAAATACATCAGCTGGTGAGCTGACACATGCCAGCACAGCCTGCAGAGTCTCTGCAGCAGGCACAGAGTCCCTCACTCTGGAGGCTGTTGACAGCATTTGCTTGCTGGGGCCTCTCTCTCAAAAGGGGCAGCATGCAATGGGCTAGTGAGGGAAATGGTTCACTGGCTTTTCACATCAGAAGCTCCTCGGCGAACAGCAAGGACAGGAGGGAAAGGAGCAACACAACTGATACATCATAGAATTTACAATGGTGCATATGCCTGCTTCTGAGAAGGGACTGTCCCCTAATGCTGACAATTTTTAATCATAGAGTTATAGAATAGTTTGGGTGGGAAGGGATCTTAAAGATCATCTAGTTCCAACCGCCCCTGGGCAGGGACACCTTTCTTCTTGAACCAGCCTGCTCAGAGCTCAGTTTTATCAAATGCAATTATGTAAAAGTGTGCCTGTGCACAATATGAACATGTAAATACAAGGCAGAGAATATTTATACTAAATTATCTGAACACAGAAGTCAGGGTTGTCAGAAATTAAAATACCTTATCAATAGTTGGTGAAGTATATCCTTCATAACAATCCATAGAATCTTCTCCACTTGCTATTGGGAATTCTAAATTGTCATGTACCAGATCCTCCTCTATATACAGTCTAGTCAGTTCTTCTGTTGTGTCTCGTGCTTCTCCGGAGGAATCTGATTCTTGAGGTTCTGACTGATCCTCTCTTTTAAGTGACAGCTCTGCAGTACAGATTTCCTCTTCATTTTCAGCACTTGCAGCTAGCACACTGGACAAGGAACCTTCTTCATATGGCAAAGGGATGTTACAGATAGTGCTATGTTCACCTTCTCTTGTAGTATCTGACAAATCTCTAGGTACTTCAATAACTAAAGAGTCAATTATGCTTTCTAAGTCTTTATCTTTTCCTGACTTGGTATTGTTGCTGACATGCTTATATACTACACCATGAGATGAGCTGGCTGAAGATGAGACAGAGTGAGATACAAGAGAGGACAGAGGAAGATCTGTAGGAGAGCTGAGAAACACCTCTGTATTTGGCATAAAGTGACCATCCTTAATGTGGTGAATGCTATTACTTGGGGAGATTGCTACAGCTTGGGAGGTTGCTAATGCCAAAGAATTGAGTTCTTCTAAGTCACAAAGAAAACTGTCTGGAACTGATGGAGAAGTCAAGTTGCACATGCCTGAAGGTGAAAACCCAACAGTCCTTGAGAACAAGTCACTACAGTCAGCCTGGAGAATCTTTTGATCAATGTGTGACCAAGATGATGGAAGTTGTCTGGAAAGTGGGGTCAGTGCTTGGGAAGGCAACTTCAAAAATAAGAAAAACATGGGAATGGAAATAGATAAGCATGACAGAGAATTAGGATATGAGTAAACTGGAAAAGAAAAATGTCTGTGCCATCATCTGGATTACAGGGTACAATTTCAGTGACCATGGGTGTCTGAAATCACTACTATATGAATCAGAACAGCAGGAAAGACATTTGAAACATGAAACTATCAGGTTCTGGCTTAGGGCATAAATGTCAAACATGAAGACAGATCTGAATCATTACATTCATGGAGGCAACTGCATTTGATCTGCTGAAGTTATGTTACTTATGGTGCTCTGTTAGTAAGCCTGTCACAGGTTATTAAATCATACAATTAATATTAATGAAATTTTCCCAAACCATTACTCTAATTTTGAGAACACCATTTTCAGAAGTACACTTCAGATGTCATTAAATACTCCTCTCCACATATAACAACTGAGGTAATTTCTAATTATTAAAATGTTAATACTTTTATTTTTCTTAGTACTTCTGAGTAAATGTTTAAGAAACATCTTTAATACATTGCATACTTTTATTAAGGCATGAGCAGCTGCTCAGAATAAATGAATTTGAGAATTCAGAATTAATTTGTTTTTCAAAATTAACCCTATTAGTTCAAAATGATGTCAACATTTGTGAAAGGTACATTCAGTTCAAACTGGACATAGGCAGTCAACGATGCTTTTAAAGTAGTGACAGCACAGTACACAAGAGTATGCTTTGAGTACCGTTACACAATATTGATTGAAGTATCCTTCTGGTAAAAGAACGTCCTTTTCTAAGAATGAGAGACTGGTGAGTCATACGTACACAGCATCAGTAGATATCCATTGCTTCAGTAAATACTGAAAATGCATTTTTATTACTATTAATCCTCAAAATTAAACTTGAGCAAAAAATATTTTCATCTAATTGTTACAACTATCCAGAATAATTAGATGTACACCTCTAAGTTATCTGGACTACTACAATTTCAAAAGTCTACATTAATGTTGCAGAATAGTGAACTTAGTTTACTTACCTTCTGCTTGAGTTTTGTTGAGGCAAACAGCTTTATATTACAGTCAGACAAACCTTTGCTACAGAGTCTTTTGTACCAATGTAAACAGTAAAGACTGATACAGTGTAGTCTGCTAAAGCAGAGTTAGGCTGTTACAGAAATACTCAGTCTCTTTCCCTCATCATTCCTCTTAAGCAAGGACCCCTAATCCATTGTTTTAAGGTCAATAATGCTGCTGAGGACATTTTACGATTTTTAGTTTCCCATGGCTATAAGCTGCACTAGATCTAAAGATATAGATGAATTATGCCAAGTTACAGAGAGCAAAACTTGCTCATAACTTGTCTTGCTTATTAATTTTACTGCCATTAGGCCAGAGAAATTTAGTACAATTGTCTAGCAACAAGGAGCGATATGTGGTAAAAATCTCCAAAGGAATAGAGAACATGGTATCAGAAAGTGTGGTAAACTCTAGAACACCTTCAGGACTGATGAAATTCTTCTAGGTAGCCAGGAACAGCATGCCATCCTCATAGTATTGACATTTCTGAATACAGCTGAATCCAGAAAAAAGGTGTCCGTTTAAGAGTCTCAGTGGAAGGTGGTTTTGGTTTTTTTTTTTAACCTGATTATTGAAGAAGTATCCTATGTTAAAAAGAAGGCTTCTACCAATTTCCTTCCCTCATGAACTAATTTAGTAAAAGCTAACTTACTAATAGTGGTAGGATACTTTTGTAATATGGATGTAAATGCTCCACAAGGACTATGGAGCTTTAGCAGGATACCTTAGAGAAGCCTGCTCCGTAGAAAACAGGGAGAGGCATCTCTGGAATAGGGAGCACTTAAGCTGCCTCACTGACTTGCCTTCAGGACCCTCTGGATTCCTGTAACAATAAGGGGCCCTAGCTTATGAATCTCAGTTGGCAGCTACAGAATTTGATGTTACTTGATCAGTTTTGTGAGAATAGAAGAGATAGGATCTAGTTCTCTGTTGTGACACATTCTGGAAAACCAGACAACACTTGTCCTAACAACTGTCCCAAATGAACTAATACTTAGTAATAAGAAATATTTTCAGAGGCTACTGTTGCCTATAAATTATCTTTGGCTAGCTTTTTACAACCCCAAAGTAGTTAGTAAATGTGGAACTTATTTCAAAGTCGAAGCATATGGATGACCACCAACTATGGAAGTAGAAAATAGTAGAAAAGGGGACAAAATCAAATGAAACATGAATTAATAGCAGGATAAAGAAGTTTGTAATTACACAAAAAACCCACTGCCCATGCTGAAGAGATAAACAGCAAAAGTAAAGAGGAAGACTTAGAAAAGTTTACATCTCGAATGTTCAAAGTAATTGATAACAAGCTCATTCTAAGCACAGTTTGCATGCAGAAACTTCATTAGTTTCTATCACTGCCAAAAATGTTATGTTCCCCGCACAGCTGAGTGCAAAGCCTCACAAATGAACGATAAACCACAACACAGCAATCTTTCTGCAGCATCCTGTAGTATGATTTGTGGTGATTATCTAGACTATAAAAGAAAACTATTTGGAACCCATGATACACATCTGGTGTGAAAAATATACAACCATAAAGGTCTGAATTCAAGTTCATTGACAATGTGATGACAGTCACCTCACTCCTAAATGAAACAATACTGTCAGTTTGTACCACTCCAAAGAATGTACCAACATTCTAGCTTCCTCACAGACTGTGAATGGCAAAAGGATGAAGTTTTTGGTATAGAATCGCTGGCTGTTCTCCTTTGCTTCCAAAGGTACAGAACTGGTCTTGGCAAGCTGTGTCCTGCATGCTTATGGAACCATAGGCTTTTAGGATAGTGTTATGGGAATGTCTTCACATTGTACTATTAGAAGTCTGCTAGACATACCCTTAATGCTCAGATTCTTGCTAAGATTCCCAAATAAATTTTTTTTCTGTTGACTTGACTTGTCTGCCCAAATTTAATCTCTGTCTACTAAAAATAATGTAATAGCCAATGAGGAAAAGAGCATAAATCCTGGCAGAATATGAGACACACTTGACTATAAAAATTGTTTATTAACATAGTAATGCAATTTTACCTGTGTAAGAAAGAAAATGTTGTGTAACTTAATGCCTAAGTTATATATAATGTTAACAAAAAAATTACAAGTTCTTCTAAACCCACTCTAGGGGTGGCAGATAACATCAGAAAATACTTACCTTAGTTGAACTTAAATGATGTATTCTGTCACTAGAATAGCTTTGGGGTATTGGAGGGTCAGGATAGTCATCAACACCTTTTGATGGATTCTTTTTGATGACTTCTACATAGGAGACAGGGAAGATGCCTTGTTTGTTGGTTCCTGGTATTTTACCTTCATACCAGTTTTGATCAACCCGCTTAAGAAGAATTACTCTGTCTCCCTGAAATGCATTATGAAAATGGATTATACATTGAAAGTTAATTTTGTACATAACAGATATTATTTTAACACATAATAGTATCTTCTTTGCAGCGCTGCTTCTCATCAGTCTTGAGCATCATCTCCATATTCCCATTTTTCCTCCCATTGCTAATAGCCATATATAAAACTACCATCCCAGTAAGATGAGGGGTTAGGCATGGACTAAAAATGCTGTTCTTTTTTCTGAGGGGAATCTTATGTAGTCCACTCCTCTTGCTTGGGTGATTAACATTAACAATTTTCTTTGGAACATAAACTGTTTTAATTTTTGGCCAAACCACCAGCTAATGCCCCAACTATAGCATGCATAGACTGCTATGGCCATTTTTTCTTAAGCGTGATAAAATTCAAACAATGAAATTCATGCAAGTGCTTTGTTCAGTAAAACTAGAGTAAGTGAAGGTAGTAAACTAAAAATTGTGAGTCTGTTGTAAAGATGAGAGAAATAAGTGCTTTTCCTATGTAAAATGGGCAGGGCCTCACTGTTCTTGGAGACTGTAGAAATTGAAATGGGAAACATCAACTTTATATTCAAACCTTTTACTTCATGAACTACACCCTTCTTTGGTTTACATTATGTTCTTTTCACCAGATCTTTCTGAAACAAATCCTTGCCTATTAGTTTTGCAGTTTTTGGGTTTCTTTAATTTTGTTTCAGTAGTTGATGTGTGGAATTCACTACAATTGATTTTAGTGAGATGGAACAAAGGAAAACCAGTGCAAATCAACTTTCCAAGCAAACCAAAATTGGGCCGTCAAGATTATGATCACCACAATAATCACAAAAGCTAATTTTAGAAAGAAATAAAACATTAAATTACCCCCAACCTCTAATTTTTCTAAGTTGCTATTCCTGGGGTTTTTTTAGACCTCTCTGACTTTTACAAATTTCTAAGGAATAAAAAAACACCCATTATTTTCAGTAGTGTTTGATTAGGCTGTAGGTCAGCAACAAAAATCTCTATCCTTACTTTTTGTTCAGAACAAAAATAAACGACTGAAAAGCCTCTATGAACACTAATTCTTAAAAAAAACCCCAAAAGTAAGGGGCAGAATTTCTCAGTGGATGAGAAGTACCCACTACTTACAACTAAGTAGTTAATATCTGCAATAATAAAATTTCTCTACAGTATTAATATTCCAGTGTCTAACAAACTTCAGAAATGAAACAGTTATTTTGTTCATAGGCAATAGCCAACAGGATATGCATACAAAAGATACATTATAAATAAAAAGAACATTATAAATAAAGAACTGTTATTAAATAAAATATTTACAATCACAAAAATATCTCAGGCTTTTTAAAAAGTATTTTATCTTCTGTAATTTTCTATTTATTCTGCATTAAAATCCTTACTATAATAATTGTGACAGGCAGGAATAATAATTAAATAAAGGAATAGATAATTGAAGTGAAAATTCAAAATTTAGCTGGACAGTTAGCAGATGATTGCATATGCTACTCTGCCACAGTCCAAATTAAAGGCAAAACACAGTTACAGTATTTGCAGCTAGCTGAGACACTGCAAGCCAACAAGCTATCATGTTAGAGTTTCCTACCACGGCATTGCTTTGTGCATTATACATCTTGAATGCAGAGTGCACAAAGCACAGTATTTACCTATATATAGATTCTGTGTAGCAGGAGACTTTACAATGGTATTTTGGTGGAAGATAGTTCTCAACTGTACCTTTCTAAGTGATAACTCCACATTTGTGTCTGCGCTGAAATTATATTTGGCAACAGCTTCTCCAATCTCTCCAATCTGTGCAGGGGGAGGTGGCCTGGCAGGCTGTGCTTTTTCTGGGGGAGAAAGTTTCTAAGGAAAAAGAAAAACCAGATTTTCATCATTCTCATGTGGTTTGTGGACTATTATCTAAATTAATTAAAGGAATTAAAACAAAGAACAAACCTCAACATAAGAAATTGGGAATATTCCAACTCTTCCATGGTGCTCACCCTCATACCAGTTTTGATCAATTTTCCTGAGGATATAGACAGTATCTCCTTTCTTAAAGGACAGCTCTCTGTAACAAATTTATTTATATCAGATGTTTATGGCTTTACATTTAAATCTTCTCCCTGCATGGTTCCTGAGATCTTTACAGTTTGAAACTGAAACAGAATGTAACAACTAAACATTTGAAGAAAAAGTGTCACAGCTGTGGTACATTTATCAGTTGATCTTAACATATAAAATCAAATTACTCGCATTTATGAATCTCACACAGTATCTATAGGTTACAAAGGCCTGTCTTACATGGTGATTCCAAGGAAGCATTGCTAGTTACCACCAGAGAACTTAGTATGATGTGTGCATGCAAGTATGATGTCTTTGGGATCACCTGTTTAAGTAGTGCTTTTATGACAGGCATCAGAGAGGTACTTGGTGTGTTCTTTATGTATTCAGTATGGAAATCACTGAGTGTATTCCACATCTTTATGGCTTTTCACTATCTTTCTTCAGCGTTACAGCTTGGTGTGCTTCTGCTCTACACATTTTTTTTTATAGCAGCTATTCAGAAGCATGATGCACACAGGATTATGTTCTCACCATTTCTCGATACTCAGAGACTATGCTATGCTAAATGATGGATACCAAAAAAATGGACTTTTAAAATCACTAAAAATATTTTCAGATCCTGGCTTGGGAGAACTTTGGTGTATCATCCATTTGGTGTTTCAAGAACTAATGTGCTGCTCTGGTAATTTCAGTTGTGAATTTTGTCTTGACATAGCTAATATAATTCTAGTGTCAATATTTGGTAATATTTAAAAATTATTTAAATGTCTTGGATCATTGGAACAACAGCAGAAATGAATTGCAGACATTCTACTTTGACTCCTCCTAAATCAGTGGTTCCCAATATTTTGTTACGACACTGCTTTTCGTCTTAGTATGTAGCATGTCACATCCTGTGACATGCAGAAAGCCTGTGTATGTTAAGACAGACAGGAAGAGGCTGAAGCGTTACACAGACTTTTGATAAACTCATTATCTATGACAGGAGTTTAAGCAATTTACCCTCTGCCACCTAAATGTAATTCACAACAAACAAGAGCATTCAGTGTGTGTCCTTCACAACCTGTGCTCTAGAAGGCTGAAGATGCACAGCTGTTCATGTGTTCAAACAGATACAATGGAGAATATAGTAACTTAAGATAATTTTATTATAAAGTAACTTTTCACACAGTTTGCTAGTGCAGGGACTACTGTGACAGCAAGCAAGGTCCTCATGTCCATGCATTTGCTGTTGAAACTGGCTCGAACACCACTTATGTGGCAGAAAGAGTTTGCTTGAATGATGAATTCTTGAATGAACAAAAGTCTAGTACTTACTTAGAAGTTTGAGCTTTAAAGTCATATACAGCTCTAGCTGGCAGTTTCTGAAAAACAGGTGAAGTGATTAATACATTCAGGTAGTATTACTATATGATAAATGTGTTTCAATTTTTAAAAGGTGACCAAGATCCAAAAAGAAAAGAATGAGCTTTACAGTGGTTCTTGAAGAAACAGGCAATGAAACATGAAACATACATTCTTTTTTTAAGGCAGGTGTTTGGGACTTAGTGTTCTAAAATCAGAAATAACTAAATTTTAATGCAGACTATTTTGCATTTTGATGTTTAAGAGAAGTACCAAAGTAAATAAAAAAGTTAAATATGTCAATGTGACTTTTAGTCAACTAGATCTCTAGGTGTAACAGAAATACACATACTTAATATTCTGTAGTATTTTAGGTGCCTTTAATGTAAACTTGTTTTCTGCAGGCTAATTTCAATTGCAATGATGCATTACATTTATATATATACACACACATATCCCCTGACAGCTGGAAATGGTTGGAATATTTTTAATTTCTATAATTACATTCATAGTTTTAAGAAAGCACAGTACTGCAGGTGATCTGAGTCATCTGTGCAGCTCTCTTGATATCACAGGCAATCACATGGTAACATTTCTTTCATACATTTATCAAACTCTGTCACGAAGTACATGTAAGGTCAATACTGTTTTAAAAAAAAACCAACCCTGTAAAACATCCCTAACTCTCCTCACCTGTATGGCTGACACACTTTCACTGCTTTTAAAGCTGTAATGAAAATATGAACTGATCTGACCCAACAGTTTTACTCGTGGACTCTTTGCATCTGACAGCACCAGATATTTCAGAGGAAGTAAAAAGCAGAACCACATGAGGGCATTTGTTAAAGTGATTTAGTCTTGCTCTGCAAGTACTTGCCCAGATAAGATGATCCCATTCTAATAAATGCCTCTCTGGGATGTACTAGTGACTAGAATGAGCTGATTATGCAATTTCTGAGAGATACTATTTGTCATGATGTAAAGGTGCGCATCTTTTTATGACAGGAATAAAAAGGGACACTTGTAAATTTTACATTTTACCTTTATTCCAGGCCAGCTGTTCTTGATTTGGTTCTCTCCCTTCTGGTCATTTTATGACTAGCAAATCTAGCACACCTACAGAATTGTCTTCACTGTTAGTGAAGTCCCTGAAGTTATTATAGGGATCCTGTCAACTTGAATTTTGCCATACCAATATGATTTTCCATTACAGATCTCCTTCAAATAAGATAGCCTAAATTTAAAAGCATTTTTCTGTTCTTTGCTGTTATTAAAAAAGGTCTTTTAGACAGGAGGGAAGGAGGTCTTTTAGACATGAATCAACATATGATTCATATTAACTGCAGCTAAACTCTATTCAGTCTTTCCTGATTTTGGTACAGATGGTATTGTGACTATTAAATCAAATAACAGAAAAAGTGGATATTAAAAGAACAGTGCAGCTATTTAAATAAAAAATACTTTGAAATGTACAAAACATAATGGAAATAGAGATGCCTTTCTTCTTTAATATTTTTAAACCTTTTGAAGTGATCGTAAAAATGGCTTGTAATTTAAGTATTTTACGTATTTTCAAATTGAAAAAATGACTTTCCATGTCACAAGATTCTTTAAAAGAAACATACAATATGGCTCCTGGAACTTTTTTTAGCCTGTATTTTGTAATGAGTAATCTTTTTTTAAAAAATAAGACTTTTAATCAAATTCCAGTAATATAACCATGTCAGTGGGGTATAAATGGATCTGAATTCAGTTCTAAGCATACCACCATTTATCAAGGTATATAGCCCAGAGCAAAATCTTATAAATTAGTAATTAAAACATAGTAATAGTTTATGTTGTTTGGAGAGAATTTATAGTTCTAGATCCATAAGCACTCTTAAGATACAGAATAATAAATACTGTATATATTTTATATTTCAATATGTACTTTTCAGTGATGCTTAATGTTAATGTTACTTTAAAGGTGGCACACCTGCTTCCATTTTCTCTTCCAAAATATTACCACAAGCAATCAGTATCTAATTACAATCACCAACTGCTACAGATATTAGAGACTCCTCTTAGGCTAACTGTTTTTGTCTAATCCACTAACAGCAGTGGTTTGCTTTTCAAACAAAAATAACAGTGAATTATAGGCGTTTTGTATCAGTTTTGAAACTACCAAGGTAGTTTCTTTGTGTAATACTTTGGGTTTCTGAAGAGTCTTTCCCCAGTCAAATCTGTTATTTTTCTTTGCTCCAAACACACACTCCAATCAGTTTTGACAGAGTTGATCAATAACTAGTGAGTTTATGTCCATGCTTATTTAATAATGAACAGAAGAATACAGCTTATCTTACAAAGCTTGATATTATTTTAATTTCTTGAAGTACCAATCTCCTTAATGAAAAAGGAAGATACTGTTCCTTTGGTCTGCATCATTATATAGTCTTAAAACCAAGACAAATCTTGTCTCAAATATGTTACCAGTTTTCCATACGGATATTGCTGTGTTATTTATTGTTTCACTACCTCTTTCTCTGCAGTTCCTCTTCTCTCCCTTGGAGTACATCGTCCCACATCAGTGAAAGCAGAATAGCTTCCAGGAGACTCCTGGTCTACTGGAAACAGAAATTATGTGAAACTATGATAAACAAAAACATTCAAACCTGTGATGCTGCTTGCTTTCATTTAGGGGGGTGAAAAGATATTGAAATCTATTATTTTACGTTTAATAGAAAGAAAAGCATGTGATGTGATGGTTAAGAGTACCTTTAAAGGAAAAAAAAAAATCAAAACTAACTTTAAGCAAAGGCTAAGGCTGTCCTCTGATCCAGAGCAGAAGAAACTATGACTGAGGATCAAGGGAGCGCATTTATGCCTTGCTGTGAAAAGGGATGCTTCCCTGCTGGCCAAGTGGAAGTCATGACAGCAGTACTCGGACTCCATCAGGGTGCATGACATTGTTTTGGAATGTCAGCATGTAAACACATAATTACATGCACAACACATGATTCAAGCATGCTTCAATGAGAAGATGTGAAGAAACATTGTTTCCTCCTAAGTGATCTAAAATGCATTTCTACTTTACCAGGGGCACATGTTAGGCAGCACAAGGGAATTTAAAAGGATGTTACTTGATAAAAAAAACTCTGATTTAAGAGATGGAACACAAATCATATTACTTGCCAATCTATGTGGCAGACTTTTCTAAAGCACAGTTTACCAATGTTTATTATAGGATGGTGAATATTTTCTCATGTTTTGATAAGGATAAAATCAAAATCATATACACTGTATAGCTCTGCAAGTTGCAAATGTGAAATGAAAATAGAAATATTTAATGAACTCTCTTAACTTCTGAGAAGTACTGTTTTAGTCTCCTACTACCACAGTGATACTTTCTAGTGAAAATGTGATTTATGTTTGTCTTCCTTTGACTTCATTCCCATGATCTGTTGTTACCAAGCTCATACATTTCTGAAGAAATAAAAGTGTAACAAAGAAAAGAACTGAAAGCATCTCATCCATTCGAATTGGTTTTTGGCTATGCCACAAAAACTTGTGGCTATTGATAAATAAAGTGGAGGTAAAGAGATAATTTTATTATTTATACCATTGTTTGTAAGCATGTCATTCCCAGTAAGTATATCAGAGTCCCAATTCTGGACAGCTTTTTTGATATGGCATGTGCTCCTGAATGACGATGTACACCTACTGCATAAACGTAAAGATACAATGAATGACTCCAAACACATCTATTTTTTCCCTTAAATTTCTAGCAGTATGAGAAGGATATTGGAAAGGAGTGAAAATGCAGAAGCTTTAGGACAAAAAAATGTCCTCCTATTTTCTACAGTTCCTTATACAGTCAATACTGGTAGTTTTCAATCATCTGCTATGACCTTCAGGTCTCTGTGTGGCTGTAAGAGATGCACACAGATCCAACAAAACATGAAAACTTGATTAGAAGTAGAGCTCAGCCATGACTGGTGCTGATGGAAACTAATGGAATATTCTGCTTTACTCATTCTCCACACTACTTTAGGGATATTAATGTTAACAGAGTGTATTGCTTTCCTCATGCCAGGCTCCTTCATAGCTGCAAAAGCTATTAGAAATCCATATTTTCTTTACACTATGGATTTCCTTATTTTCCTAGACTGGAAAATTCTCATTTAGCAACTACACTATGTGAAAAACACATTTTTCAACAGCTTCAGTCTCATTATGTAGTACTGTCTGCCAGGGTTAATTATGATCAGGCCTCGAGTATGACTAATTCAATTCTGAACTGCGTTTTATAGTTGTTTTTTACCAAATTTGCTTTTCTAAATACGTCTATTACAGCAAGTTTAGAAAAGATGGTAATAGCTACAATTCTGATTTCTCTTGAAATACATATTTATTATTGTGCTACTTGCAAAAGTTACACAAAAATATGCGAGAAAAATGATAAGATGTGTCTGATCAAATATTGCATAATTTCTATATTAAAGACATTCTCTTTTACATCCATTTTGGATTTCAACAATATCTTATAAGTATTTTTTTCTTTTTTTGATTAAAATAAAAGAAAAAAAAAAAGAAGCAGAGCAACAAACTACTCAAAGAAATAACTTTAAAAACAGATTGGTCATACTTACCCTGACAATTTCATTCAAGTTTTGATTATTGAGAAATTCCCTTCTAAGAAAACAGGAAATTTCTCAGAATTTCACAGACATTTTGAAATTCTATGGAAAAAAATTAGTTTTGCTGCCACAGAAATTGGAAATTGTTTGAACAGTGGAAATGGAAACTTCCTAAAATGACCTTAACATCTATTCACAAAAAGTAACACAAAGTAGTGTATTCATAAGAAAACAGAATCGACTTTCTATGATACTGGCAGAATTAACAGCATTTTTATCACTTAGAATTAACAAAATTATATCTTAAAACACATTTTAGATTCACATTATTTTTTTCTTAATGATAAAGAAAGGTTATCTGCATACTGTTTTCAGTTTCACCAGCATCTTATGATGCATGAATTCACTGCTTAGTAACATCATTATAATTTATAGAACTAATTTAGTTTCAATTAGTTGAAATGCACTGCTACTTCAGTTGTCCTGATTACTGTATTTTGTGAATAGACAGCAAATTTATCTATCCTCAACACCCTTGTGAAAATGATGTCCTTCACTAACAATTCTGTGGGATGAAAGCTTCTTATGGAAGACACAAAGTGGAATGAGAAAGGGTGGGAAACACAGGGAGTAAGGTTGGATAAGTCAATCACAGGGATAGAGGAAGAAAGTTAATCCACCTTGGAAACACAGTGCACTATCATTGTTGTTAGTTGCATCGATGTCTGGAAAAGAGGCACTAAGAGGTAATCTTCCACAATCATTCTGGTACAGTGGACAATGGATAGCACCATCTTGAGGCAGTGGATGAAAAGGCTGGTGCGTGGGACTCTTTTTCAGAGCTTTAAGAGATGAATTCCTTTCTGGAATGTCTGGAAGCAGCTCAGTAATAAGTCTGTGTAATATACTGTTGTCAGGCAAGCTTCCCCACCTTTTTTCAGCTTTAATTTGGTCACAGATGTCTTTAAGTGCAGAATCTAGTGCTTCAAACACTGATGACTTGCATTTTTTCTTTTCAGTTTGTTTTTTAGGAGCTGCACTTTTTTTCCTCCGGAAAGGCACTGGACTGACGAGGAATGCTATCTTAGACAGGCCAGATTCTGCTTCCTGTCTCCTTGGATCTTCAGTGGTTTCTTGCTTAGCCCTTTCATGTTTTAGCATGGTGGTGAAGCGGGTATAGGATGCTGGGCATCGCCCTTTGCAGGAGCTGATGAGATGCCTATGGTGGTGGTGATGGTGGTGGTGGTGATGGCCTGATCCATAAAAGCTTTCAGATGAAGTGAAGGAAAAATGATCAAAGTCACTTTCACTACAAAAGGATGAACCCTCTATCTGGATAAAGTCACTGAGATCAGAAACCACTCCGTCTTGATCGCTGTCTGAAAAATCTATATGTGATCGTTGTGGCTCATCACTGGTCACTTCAATATGAATTGGCACCAGGGTTTTAGACTTGTAGCTCCGTTGTACCTGAGTGGGATGTCTGACTGGAGTTTCTTCTTCCAGCAGTGATTCAATAGAAAATCGCCTCTTTGGACACAAGCCATTTTTAGGAGGCTCTAATGAAACAGTTGACAACATGTCATCACCAAGGTTCGGCATTGATTTTGACTTCTGAATTAACTTTTCAAATTCAGATATTCTGGTTGGCACCATGTCTCTGGGCACCTCCTCAGTAGAAGACTCTCTCCAGCCTTGAAGAATCCCTTTGTGCTGTTCTTTTTCATATTGCAGTATTCTGGACTTGACAGAACAAATCACCTCAGAATTCATCAAGTCCTTGCGATTGATGCGGTGCATCTTTTTGTACATCTTCAGGAAACCTGGAGCATCATGTGCAGATCTGTGACGAACTCTTGACCTACCACTACCACGGCCCTCAACGTATGGGGAGTTCCAGTTCATTGAGCAAATTTCTTTGGAGTCCTCCTCACATAACAGAGAGCCCATGCTTTCAGCCTTGGCCTGTGCATCGGGATAGCTGTTGTGATCATCTGTTAACAGGTCATCACAGCTACGAGATTTCCTCTTCGGAGAAGCAGCTTCCTCTGTGCTACTCCAGATTTCTGCATTTTGGCGAGTCATTTGCCAGCCATTCTTGTAGCTGGCTGCCCTTCTTGAATCATTTGGAACAGCTAAATGTTGTCTGTAAGTGCTACAGTAATCTAATTCATTTGAGGTGTTCTGGTTGTGCACTGAGTAACTTAAAAGGGATGGATATACTTTGCTAATATCCCCACCTTTATAATCCATAGAGCAGCATGATAAAAAAGAAACATTGCCAGAAATTAAAAGATTCAGAAAGTTGGAATTAGCATCAGTAAGTATTAGAAAGACTAGAAAAGAGAGAGCAATTAGTGCATCTATCAGCTTAGGTCAGTACATAGTTTGTTACAGCCTAGGACAGCAGAGCTAATAATTAAGTTATTTTCCAGCTGCAAAAATGCATTCATGATAATTTGAACAACAAAAAGAATTCCTTATTAATTATGGAGATGTTATCTCCTCTACAACCCCTGCCATCAAAGCAACATAAGAAACCAGGCATTAATTGGGGAGTAATTGGGATTTTTAAGCAGGTCAACAGACAATAAAAGCGGCAAAGGATTTAAAGATGAAGCCACACAACAAATCTAGACCTCAGGGTAATACTGACTTTTCCATCTGGGCATTCTAAAAAGGTTGTTTACGGTTTTTAAGCTGTATAATGCTCCGAGTTCACAGCATCCACATATTCTAAGATAGTTAAAACAAAGATAAATCTTTGTATCAGATCAAATAGGAAATTTCTCCAAGTAATTCAGAGGTAGCCTGCTCCTTCCCTGGTGATAGCACTGAAGGGAGAAGTGTTTATACAGCTTATTCAAGGCAGAACAAGGCAGCTCAGGAAATGCTATTCAAGTGTAAAGGAAGGTGTATCAGTTTACTCAGCCTAACCACAATGTAGAAGTAAAAATAACCCTTAGATTGACTTCCATAACAAAGGCCTGAATTTTCAAGCTTTAAGACATATTTTTATGTGCATGGTAGATCTAGAAGACACTATGAGACAAATTTTCATATTATGCTTTCATAATGGTACTGAGCTTTCAAAAATAGTTTCAACTGGCAACATTCAGTTCAGGAAGGGTGCTTCAAACAGCTCAGTCTGCTTTCTGAAAAAAATTAAATCTAGACCTGAAAGTGAAAAACTTGAGTTCAAAATTCATGCTGATCAAACAATTTATAATGTGCTCCTTCTTTAACAAATTGGTTAATTTCAAGAAAAATTAACATTCTACAAGGGTCATAATGCTGGGAGAGAACAGTGTCAGCTACTGAAAGCTAATTGGCTGTGGAAGATATTCTCAATGGAAGGATTTGCAAACACAGGAAGTGTTGAAGTCATGCTTGTTATTGGTGGTGGAGTCAAAGGCACATGCAGACAAATGGAATTTATCAACTTTTTTCTGCCTGGCCTGGTAAGCCAAATGGATGAGTTAATCCACTTTTAAAATTACTGCTATAACATTTAATGTTTTAAATGTTTAATATACATTTGCTTTTCAGCCACCTCAGTCTCAATGTTCCTCACTGCTTTTCTTTGACACCTTCTGTTGCAGTCTGGATATTATGTTCTTTTCACTGGGAATTTACTGTTACAGAAGTTTACTGATTAGTATAGCTACAAAATAGAGCAATTAAGAGAATAATAATAATAATTTGAACAGAAGGAGACATACTGTATGCAGTATTATTATATATATTATTTTATGTTTTACTGGAAGCTTTTTGTCTTTCTAGAAAAAATCAAACCTCCAAACCCAAATGAACTGACTCTGTGATCTCTTTCTTGAAGAGATGTGGAAAACAGTAATAGGATGGTGAGTTACTTACAAAAATAAGCTAATCAGATTGCATCAACTGTACTAAATACTTCCAAGGATTTAGAAAGTAAAAAATCAGACTATGGATGCTTTCTTGATTAAATTAGGTCCTGACAACTATGGATATTTTCTTGATTACATTAGGTCCTGATAACTGACAGCTTAGACATCAGCTATGAATTTAAAAGGTCTGCTATCCTGGACACACACCTCTAATCTTACAGGTTATTTGTCTCAATTTACTTTCTCAATATAATATAACTAGTTTTAAAGTCACAATAATCTAGTAAGAGAGAAATAGAGTTAATAAAAATATTAGGGTTTATATATTGTGGTAGAATTATATATTGTGATAGTCTTTTAGTCAATTCTCTTTTATTAGAACAAGCAGTTGAAACTGGAAAATCCTCGTTACAAATCCAGCTTTTCAGCTTAAAATTACACCTGTAAGAATAAACAAGTCAGCCTTTCACCAAAGGCCCAAAGCTGTTGCTTTACATCACATCCCCTGGGGCAATGCACGGAGCCAGGAGGTAGCTGCTACCGACACACAGTACAACACATCTTTAGTTTTCTGCTAACTAATGTGGTCTCCTCTTACCTTTTGCTCTTGATGGAGAAGAAGGAGATGAGCTAGTTAAAGGCTTCCTAAGGGTGGAAGATGAGCCCTGTGTGTCTGTATGGCCCAGGTTAGGTCTGTTGGCGTTCTGATCACCGTGTGCCCTCTGGTGACTTACAGCAGGCTCTGACTTCCTTCGCTTTCTGTAGTCACTCGCAGTACTTGCAGAACTACAGAAAAAAGCACTATCAGCAGCAGTCCGATTCTGAGATCAGAATTCAGGAATTTAAGAAGTAAGGTCATAATTATATTATTAGTTTATAGATTAAAAATGCAAAATAAATACATGAAAAACCACATAAAGTGAAGAAGCACTGGTCTCACACATCTTACAGCCTATTTCCAAGTGAAAAGATTAATTTGTTTCTAACCTGATCGCTTTAAAGTTTTACACAACATTACTATGCCATTTTCTTGGAAATAAATGCATTGAGTTCTTTTAGACCATTTTTTGGAACTAGAGTTTAGGTGCAAAGATATGCACCTAAAAGAGAAAAGAAAAGACAGAGACTGAGAACAGTCAAGGCATCATGCTCAGGAAAACAGCACTGAATATGCTGCAGGGAGTAAGGGTAAAGAATAAATCACTTCTGTTGAGAAGCTCAGGAATATTAGTGGAAAGACCCAGAACACAGTGTGGTTAATTTAAATGCAAACACTAAGTCCTTGTAAAACTAAAATAAAATCTACACATCAGTATCAAAACCAACAATCTCTCCAAGCATCTAATTTGCCAATAGCTCACAAGGTGAATATCTGACTCTTCTCAAAATCTGCTAATTTCAGGTCCCAAAGAAGACCCTCAGGCTGGACAATCTGTTTTTTGAATTACAGACAGTATTTTTTACCTGGAGGGCCTGTCCAGGCCTCTGTCTGTTGAATAGTGATGATATAAGGAAGCCTGTGAAAACAAACACATAGATTGTTATGTTTGTATTTGAAAAAAGAATGACATTTTTTGTTTATCATGTTTGATGACTCCTTGTTACTCCGGGAAATTCTTTAACAACAGCCCATGATAATTAACATTATGTGGTGACTCCACCACAGTCACAGCAACATTTCATGAGAATAAATGATGCAGGTTTTAAAACCATCATTAGATTTCACTACCTATTCTACTTCAGTAATTTTTTTTTTCCTTTAAAGCACTGCTAAATAATGATCCCAAATCATGCTTTTATATATACTTTTCAAAACCAGACACAGAACAGCTGAATATAAAACCAGAAAAATCTGAAAATTATTCTTTTGTGTGCATGTGAGGTCTGCAAAGCTTGTCTTCATCCCTCAATTACTCACCAAAATCCCACAATCAATAATAGCCAGAAACTTTTATCAATCCCATGTTTGTGGTCAGCAACTGGCCTTATATACCTCATAATCCTGGTAAGAACAGTTCTCATCACAGAAAATTGTTGCGCTACTGCATGAACACTGGGAGATGGAACTTCAATAATTGTATTATTAATACAAAGTCAGCCTTAAATGACTAGTGATTTTAAATCAACCATTTCAAGCCT
Organism: Taeniopygia guttata; assembly: GCF_048771995.1. NCBI lineage: Eukaryota > Metazoa > Chordata > Aves > Passeriformes > Estrildidae > Taeniopygia > Taeniopygia guttata. Next base: position 31,396,657 of record NC_133028.1, on the reverse strand, counting down.
TCAGTCAGAATGAAGTAATATTACAATTCTGGTAACCAGGTATGAATCTAGAATGAACTGCATGGTTCCTGGGGTATTTCTTCATGGGTACAAAGCAGTCAGGTTCAAGAATTAAACTTCTTTCAAGCTCCTGACATGTCATTTCAGCTTTCCATAACTCAATGAACTAGAAATAGAACAGGTTCTATCATACAGGTTTCTAAGGTGCAGGATTTTTTCCCTTTATAGAGACCCTTCTTGGCTTTTTCCCTGCATGGAAAAATCTTTGTCTTGAAGGACTGCCAAAGTAGTGGCACTCATGGGCTGTACAAATCATTTCTTTTGTTGTATTTTTTTTTCCCTCCAGTTATTTGATTTGCGAGTTCATGAATAGAACTTCCCCCAGATTTGTTAACTGACACTTAAGTACACCTCCAGAAGTCACCAGTAGTCTTAGAATATTTGGGAACAGATTTTTTAGGACTGTGGGGTGGGGAGAACCACACAAACATGCCACAATATGAAACAAATGTTATCTAAAACCTGAGCAAAGATAATTCCAAATGTTCACATAATTCATATTTTCAAGTTTTTCTTTACACTCTCTGAAGGCTTAGAAGTACTTTGTGATTCTCCCATCACTCTCCAAATGCAATGGTTTTAAGATATATATGCAATGCTGTGAGATCTGTCTGCAATAAAACCATAGAAGCCAGACACAGTGCTGCTCACACCAACAACCAGTATAACCACAGTAAGCAAAGGCCTCAGTCTGTGTGCTTCCCTACACTGCCTGTAAAACACACGTTCAGCCTGTCCTGGAAAACATTCGAGTCTCATTCAAAACTGGCCACAACCATCTTTCTTCTCTTGACCAGTCACTGCCACGGTCTGGAACCAGCCAGGAGGGAAACTCAGGACCACAGGTGATCTATCAGGGCTGTTGCATGAGGTGGTGCAAACGCTGCAGATAAATTGTCATTGTGGATTCTTTTGTGCAGATGCCAACCACTTCCACGAGCAACCACTGACCACCTGGGAGGTGCCAGTGGCCAAATGGCCCTGAGGCAGTGACTGCTTCCCACCACCTCTAGTAGCTCCATGCCTGTACAGACCATGATGTCACTCCCAAGGGTGGAGCAGAGCCTCACTGTCTCCTATGGAAGCCTATGAGTAAATCACACAGTGGAAATCACACATCACAGAGGGAACTTCCTTATCCACAGCATTCCCCAGGCCATACACAGATGGCTAGAAGTGTATATCACGCCAAAACTGACTGCTGGGTTAGTGGCTTTTGATTTTCTTTCTTTAAGGTTATCTTATCACCTTGAATGTAACTTGCCCTTTTATCCTTTATTTGATGCTGTCTTAGAAGTTTTTTCTATGTGACAGATCTTGTACGTTGCCCATTCTACAACACTTATTTTTACTACAGGCATATATTATTTTATAGATTGTGTGGAGTTTATACCTTCTCTCCATATGTAGAGCTTCATTGATGCGTTATATAGAGGAAAGGTGAAAGTAAACACTGTGTGTGGTTGTTTTTTACTGCTTGTTTTACTGTTTGCAGCTGTCCTGTCAGCTCTTGGGCGTTTAATGACCCACATTTAGATGGCCCAACTGAACACATCTCTTCCATCTCCAGAGATAATTAGCCATCTTCCACAACATTCAACAGTGCTCTATATGAATAAAGGCCACTTGAAAAAAAAATTAAATATTGGAGATGACAACTCTAAACTACCAAATACAGGCTTTTTTGAATACTTGGCTTTTACTAAAAAAACGAGATCTATATTTAGAATTATGCCTGTATTTTAGCTGTTTTTATGCATCACGGCTTTAATGACGACTAAAAACAGAGCTAGGGAAAGTAGGCAAAAGTAAAAGGAAAATAACAAATAGGCTTGTTTGCATGATGGTTATACTTTTTGAATAGTCTCCCCCTCCAGAGAAGTATTAAGTTGCTGTAGTTTGTGAACATGATTTATCATATTTAAAGATTATTAAAAGTTCAAAATGAAAGAGAGGACTTCTTTGTAAATTAATCAAAGAGAAAACCAGTGTTACTTAATAACCATTTTACCCAGATCTACTGAACATGGGAATATTTCAAAGTCATGTTAGGGCTTTTAAATTGTTGATATATTGAAAACCAACAGGAATTAGAAAAGGCCTACAAGCTTTATCTTTCAGAGAACTGGGCCCAAATTTCATAACTCTGAGGTTTTTCAAGATACACAGAGCTTAAAATCAAACCAGAGTAAATTTTAAACAATTAACAATTTAAGACCACAATTTGAGCTTAAGCTTTGGAGAAGCTACAGAAGATGAAAGTGAATCACAAATATGGATGAAGTAAAGCCACCACAGGAAGCAAAGTTGCCAGCAGAGGATTCACTGACTTTTGCCCTAATGCTGTAAAAATGGGGGGGAGTGGAGAAGGAATGAAAGCTTGAATCTCTCCCACTCAGAGTAGGGCAATGTCAACCCACTACCTGACGATGAATTTTATTTGGAGTACTGACAGCAACTGTCAATCCTGAGTTATAAATTACAAAAGTACTATTAATTGCTGTTTTACCTGATGAACAACCTTAGTCATAAATACTTAATTGGAGAAATGACAGCTTAGCCACAAGGGCTTTCACTTGACACATAGAATTTGCAGTCAGGTATTTCAGTAAAAAAATATACTGTGCTGAGGGATTAATTGTGCAATGCACTTGCCCAACTCTGAAAAGTGGGAATTTGTCAGAGAGTTAGAGACGTATGGAGTGTTGTGTAATTCTGGGTGTTAATCTCTGAGAAGTTTTGGGTATAAGGACTCACAGTTCCTAGGATAATAAGATCAACATCCAAATGCACTAGTGATCTGGAAAGATATGAAGACAAAGATACAATGATTGTGAATTAGAAATGTCTCATAGCTATCAGAAGGAAACCACTAAATTTTAACAAACCTAAGACATAAATGGTGAGCATTCCAACCCTTCTTCCCAAGAGAATCATCTGAAAAAGAACCATTCATTTACCTCATTGGAAACACCAGAAGAACTGTCTTGAACATAGTCCAAAAGCTTTTTAGGTGGCTGCATCATAAAAGCAGAAGTGCAGAGATGAAATGGAGTAGAATCAATGGCAGCAAGGAATGAAACATGTGGAAAAGGTGACACAGTTAGAAATTAAGTGTTGACAGCGTCAGATACAAAGAGTGACACACATGGGTAGAATGGAAGGATAAATGTGTTATTTTAAAAATATCTTAATAAAATGTTAGTAACTTTAGGTGGTAAAATTTACAACTGGAATGGTTGAATAAACAGTTTTTAACACCGAGAGAGAAAAGTCTAAAGCATCACAGTTATGCTGTCTTGGAGGAACTTCAATATACTTTATCTTAAAAGTGATTGTTATCAGAAAAATACTGTTGAGATATGGTTAATCAGAAGAATTTATCTGTACTGTTTCTGCCCACCTAGAGGGAGAAATGATAATACTACTTGAATGGCAGGATAATGTAGATAAAAAGTAATCCATGACAATGTGATAACATTATAGACCACTACACAAAAAATTAAACCCAGATATATTTACCTTTATTTTTTTTTTAAATTTTCACAGGATATTGAATGGGCAATTTTTAAAATGCTATGATTAAAGCATTAAGGTTTTAAAAGAGTGTGTATTATTTGCTTTTTCTTCTGCTCTCCCTGAAGCAGCAGGAAGTTTTGATTTTGGCTTATGGCTAGCTACAGAAAGGGACTAAGGTGCCTGGTTTCAGGGTGTCCTCCAAGGCCCTGTGTCAAGTGCTCAGGCTCCTCATGTAGCCTGGCATGTCACTAATTAAAATTCTGATAGGTCTCCAGAGAATTGTTCACTGACAGAGAAAGAAAAGAATGGGGATATTTTAAATACTGATACTCTCAAGCTCATGTCATCTAGGGACTTCCTGTCTGTGGCCTGTGGCTTCTGCTTTTTAAACTCAAAAAATCTCAGGGAGGATCCTGAGGAGATATGAGAATGCTTAAAAAGACTGAGGGAATGCTTAGGTTTACTTTCCTCCTTTTTCTAAGGGGATTTTAACTTCTTTTAATTTTCCGCCCATCTGGATATTCCAACTATCCTCTTAGACACTCTTCTGAGATGAAGACATTTGCTATCCTTTTTCCTAAAGATGTTAGAGTGCACAGGAAAGAATTTGAGCTCTGTGGAGCCAGAGAGGGAGTGTGCAAAAGCAAGAGCAGGTGCATCTCCAACCTAGTTATTAAGGCATTGTGCAGGGAGGAAATGAAACCTAGTTCTAAGTCTTGCCTCAAACACGTGACTCTTTTGCCATTGTAAAAAATATACAAACAGCCTTAGGTGCTTAGATGCAATTAAGCCTATGGCATTTGCAGAACTGCAAGTGCTGAAGAAATCAAAGGGGAAAAATTGAGATATTTCTGATTTTTAGGTGTTTTGGCCAAATGGAACTCTTCAGATTTATAATTTTAAACTTAAGTGTTGGCAGCACATCTAAACCAGCAGCTCTTTGCCAGAGCCCTTTTTTGGGGTAATGGCTATTTGTGAAAATTGGAGCAGAACTGAAGTCTGTCCATTCAAAGAGATGTCCACCTTGAAAACAGGGCAAACCCATATCTCTCTGTTCAGGTACAAAATACATATTTTGCATGTATGCATATAAGAGATGAAAAAAAACAACAACAACAACAAAAAATCCCAGGATTTCCTGCTACAAGAAATTTGTTTCTGGTTTCATACATTTAAATTTAGATATAGTCCTTCAAGTAAAATATATGATCTGTAACTTAGCTTTTCTAATGCAAATTGTCATATTTTTCTGTCCTAGAAGATTGTTCAAAAATAATCCAGCCAAATGCAAAAAGTTTAGTGAAATCAGCAAACATCCCTGTTTATCATGGAATTTGTCTCGTTATTAAATACTTACACAATACTATTTATTTAATACATACTCCTTATTAAATCTAGACTATAACTAGTCTAGCAAGTTAAGAGTCTGTTTGAAAAAATATATACATTCATGGGACTTTACTGTCCTTCCTTAAAAAAAAATAATTTTACTGGCTTATACTTGCTCAATTTGGCAATTTAAATTCCTCAGACTAAAAATATTTTTTCCTAAAGTGGAAATATCAATATTCTGTCCTCACTTACCGGACGTCCAAACTCCAGCTCTGAAAAGAATTTATACCAGGGTTCGTTTTCTAAATCTATGTCATCTGGGTTTATGCGATCAGTCTGGAGCAGTTGTGAAGGAAAAGGGAAGGAAAAGGCACACACTGAGCAAAGTGCTAGAAATGCTATGTCACTTTAACAACAAACACACAGACATAAAACAAATACGGGGAAAGAAATGGAATAAAATCAAAGAATGAAGATGGTATTTAAGATGGAGATTATTCAAGAGCTGTCACTCACTGGTAATACTTTTCTTTTTAATACTTTTAATACTTTTCTTTTTGTTGATGTTCTTCCAAGGATTGGAAGATGTTAAACATTTTCAAATTATGCTTGTAATGCTAAGAGGGCTCTTTGACCTTTTCTTTAACATCATTGAATTAATTAATTACATTTAATGCTGCTAAAGATTCCTTGTTAGGAAGATGGTTTAAATGATTGTCTTCTCCAGCACAGGCAGGAAATTGCCCATGAGATCAACAATAAAGACGCAACTTTATCTGTATTGCTTTTGGTTATTCTTTGTCTTCTCACAAAGCATGTTAATTCTGAATCTTGATGTCTTGAAGCAAGCACTGAGCAGAGAGATAAGGAATATGCATCATGCAAGCATCACTATGTTAAAAAGCCACTTCAGAATATGAAAAGGAACTTGTATATTTTAAATCCTATGGTCAAAACATAGGGAACAAAAATATTATGCATTCCATAATATTTGTTTCAGCAGTACTGTGAGATGCTTTATCTTGCATAGCCTTGTTGACATAATGCAGCATTTTTTTTGACAGTGGAATACATTGTTTTCATCTGAAAATTCTCCCAGCCAAGGGACAAAGTAGCAATTGAAGATAGTATCAAGGAAATTCTTCAGTGAACAGAAGAATAATTGACAGATTTATTCAAGAAGCATGAAAACATGACAGTGCAAAACAGTACAGCTCTCAATGGGATATCTAATCAACTGTAAACTTGGCTGCATTAATTACTTTTTAAATAGCTTCAGTTTCTTTGTAGCATCTGATGTAGGCTTTCATGCAGCACAGAATTACAGTGAACTGTTGGCTTAAAGATCTCTGAAACAGAGAAATCCTCTTGTTAAAAGACATTTCAGAATTTAAAATTTGCTTCTCCATAACTGTAATGATCAGAACGTAGACGCTAATTATGGTGTGCCCTAGAAAGCAATTATCAAAGAAGACAGGGTCCTGCATAAAGAATGACACAGGTGATCATGTAACACTTTTGCCTCCAAACTGCCACCAGTAGACCAAAGAAATCACATACAGAGCCATTTCTGTTTTCTGCAACAGATAAGAGTGTGCTCTTGACCATTTCAGGTAATTAAACATCTTACAGCAGTTTTCTTCCTGCTTTTGATGTTACTGGGATAGCCTGCCACCTCTGCTCTATTGAAAGGTCATCAAGCCTTCAGAACTACCTTGGTGCTCACATATCCATGAGCTGTTCATGCAATATCTGGACCCCAGCTGTTGTTTTATACACTTATCTTCACAATGCCCTTTCAAGTAAGGGAAGTAGAACTCCTGTGAATGCAGAGGGAAGTGAATGTCACTGATGAAAATCTTGCTGTGCTCCACAGAAGGGTTAGGAAGTGAAGCTCCTCTGGAGTTTTACCCTTACATTTCCACCTGCCACAGCTGTACCTCAGCAGTACTGATGACAAATGCTTGAACTCAACTACAGACACCCAAGTCTTTTGTAGAGAAACACTACTGAAATAAGTTTCATGAACTGACTACTAAAAATGTGTGAATCTACTCGAGACTATGACTAATTTAAGAAAAAAACAGAGGATTTTCTTCTACAGAGATAAGAATGCATGAGGGCAAAAACCAGAAGATAATTTTGCTGTATACCAACTTGCTTCCCATTACAGGAAATGCTTGCCATATTTAGAGGGTTTTTTTTCTTATTTAAAAAAAAAATTCCACAATTTGCATCTGAATAATATGAGAAGACATTACTAAACAATTATTTTCCATCCTTTCTCCAAACTAAGTTATTGTATGTTGAAATATTGCATGTTTTTACCTTTATATTCAATAAAAAAATTAATTTTCACAGAAATGTTGATATCAACAAATGGGTGTATTTACACAAAATAAATAAATAAATACATAAATTTAAACGCACATAGGGTTGGAATTGTGGACCTTTTGGCCCTAGAAGTCTTGGCCTATGTTACCCTGTGAGCCTCAAGGTGCCTAGAAGAGCAGCAGCCCCAGACCTACACAGAGATGGAACCATTTCCCTCCTTGCAGGGAGGCAGAACACAGTGACAGATCAACTGGGCCCTCCTAAGCCAGCCAAGAAGATAAAAATGAGAATGGGGGTTGCCCCCCTTTTCAACGTCAACTACTCTTGCAATTACCTGCAAGCTTAAAAACACTTGTGTTTCTGCTGGTAAAGAAAAAAGCTATAAATAATGCATTTTATCTAGTTTCTACGTTTTAATTTCTTCTCGGGTAGTAAATAAAATGAGACTGTAACAAAGTATGTAAAGCTAATTCTAGCCAAGTCCACTTTAATATACAGCTTCAACTGCAGAGGGCAGCAAACAAAAAGAAACTGAGCACTAAACTCCAAATTCCCTGCTGCTGGCAGTTCTGGAGAGGACTTGCATTCCCTGTTCTACCAAGATCAATATACAGGCAATTGATTTTGCTGGGCTTTTGGATTCAGTATTGCTGACAGAGCTTTTTCTATTATCTCACCTTCTAAGAGACTCACAATGAATGAATCATTTTGACTTAAAAGCTGCACTTGGCTTAGTCTCACAAAGTATCTTCCAAACTACTGGAAGAGAAAGTAAAACCAATAAAGGAAAATCCGTTTTTATTACTTGCCAGTCAAATAATGTTCCTACAATCTAACCTTCATCTAGCAATTTAGTAACAATTTGATTATTCATTGAAAATATACCACTGAAGACCATTAAGTAACTTCACTCCTTTTGCACCAGGTGGTCAACACAGATGTTCAAGTATGGAACACGGACAATGAAAAAAATTACATCTGTAGTATTACACATAGCTTTGCCTGTTCTTGCCTTGATACACAATAGACATCCACAGGTAATAATCAAAACTGTGCATTTAAACTCACGAGTTAAACGGCTCTTACTTGTAGATCAGTATTTTGCATTTGCAATTTCAGACACCAAACTGAAGCCTGTCTGGAATAGTGGGCCGAAATGCCTGTTGTAAATTTGGCTTTAGCATTTTATTATCTCTAAAGAATTTCCTTTTGCATTTTTTTCTTTTTTTTTTTTTTTTTTTTTTTAATTTCATTATGAGAAGAAGTATTTTATAATGCCATATTAAGCATACCAAGTGTTATATTCAGATAACCAGATTGAGATGTCAAAAGCAACCAAATGTGCATGCTCTAAAGAAAATTTCCAATTTCTCACTTCACTAAAAACCAAACCAAACAAAAAACAACAGATGTACATCATGGAACAAGTCTAGTCTATTTCTGGTATTTGACAAAACAGTAATTTAGAAAAATTGATTCTAATAATGAATTCCTCTTGCATATAAACTCAGTAGAAAATTCGTATGTTGAACAGAGATTAAAAAATCTAGAACTAAAATTTAACCTCACAGTTTTATTTGATGAGCACATGTATACTTTTATGCTTAGAGTTAAATAACTAATGAAAGCAGAAGTATTGTGTGTACCAATTTTATGAGGTCTTTTCTTACAGTAACACTGAGATTTTTCCTTACATACTCTACTGCAGAAATAGATATATGTATATGTATGGAGGAATTGCTTCTCATATATACAAGGTAGAAACTAGTAAATAATAAAATTTAATTTCATTTACACGTGAATAAGATTAAGTTGTTACATTGTCATTTACTAATTAATGGGAAGTAAACATCCATTTTAGGAAACAAGTCTACCGTTTTTATGATATTGGAAAAAAAGAGGAATATTTAGTTTAATTACAGACACTGGAGATGGAAACATACATCAAAGCAACTTATGTACCACCCTATCAGTGGCTTCTTGAAACAGCAAAGAGGAGCTGTATCAGCATGTCTTGTAAGATTATTTAATGCCTTACTATCACAAACCTTTACTGCAATCTCAAAGTACTAATCCCAAGCCTCTCCTTTATGCTGATGTTTCCTCTTACAAATTCGAATCATGGAAGAATACACACTAATCTCCTGTTTCACGGAAGTGGCTACTACACAATACAGCACTTAGAAACCACACTCATCCTTCTGCATCTATAACAATTAGTGATCCCTAACCAATCTATCAATTTAATGTTTGTTACTAGGTCAATGTTTTAGTTTATTATTTCACACATTGTTTTGATTAATGCATATTTTCTTTTCATCAGTGAGGATCTGTTGCATAGTATTTCCCACTAAATGTTAGCTTCACACTGAATCTCAATTTCTTTTGTTCTTGCCATGTTCTCATCTCTCCATTAGTCACAACTGATTCCAATCTGCTACCTACATCAATAAAGGGAATGCTAATCTGTCAAATTTGACTTGTCAGACTTGACAGATTATAATACAAGATAGCTGTAAATATTTAATATTTTTAACAGATTACTTTGCCATCAAAACTACAATCCTGTAGACATGGAAATTACTTAATTAAAAAAAACGGGGATTTGGAGTGTTAGAAAAACTCCCTTTGACTTCATTGATTTTGACAAAACTAATAAAGTATGACTTTCTATTTCAGACACTATAAATGTCCGTATTTTGCAATATTAACTTACTGCACTTATTTTATATTCCACATTTTTAAAATTCTTTCCTTCAGGAGCATCAAGACAATTTTTCAGACATTAGAAATCAAACCTTTTGAGATTATCAAGGTGGAAGATTTAATTCATGCAGTACTGACACATTTGAGAATTGGAGTTTTCATTTGAATTTGGAACCAATGCATTATTTTCAGATGTCAGCTTTTCCTATGCACAATGAAAAGAGCTTTTGACCTGCTTTGCTGATCACCCTTTAACATTTTTGTTTTACTTTTTATATCCCATTCAATGAATACAAGGGAAGGAAATACTTCAGTGAAACAAATTAATTTTCTGTTAGTAACATGGTCCAAAGGAAGTATCTTAATTAAATAAAACAAAATGGCGTCTTTATCAACAGTAGACATTCCAGATTGATGTAACTGTGATAGCTCCCTATTTTTTTAAACTACGTTACATTAGTGTCAGCAAAACTTTCATCTTATAATAATTTCCAATTTTTTACAGCCCTGAATCATTCATAAACAAAAAATCTCTCAATTCTGTACATGAATGTACTTTCCTCAGCTTAAAAAATGTCTTATACAATGAGATGATTCCTTGTATGTACATCAGCTAAGGCTAAACTTTTAGTCTAAGCTTCAAGATGGCAAAGTATGACCTTACCCTTGATGGATATTGCTTGCTAAGTAACATGACTACAACATGACTAAAGCTTTTCTGCATGAAAATATTTTCATGACCAAACAAAGCTCAAAATTCCATCTCTTGATTCAGATTAGAAAAAGTAAAATGCATAAGCAAGTGGAAAAAAGATTCAGGATCAGTCAGCAAACCTAATTTTCTTGTTATTTCATTAGTTTGCTAGAACTGAAAAAATGTAGCTCTGACAATATTCATCAGCACTGCAATAGGAATTATTTTTGTTCACATTACATTAGTGAAAAATGTAAAAATCTCTTGGACACACCAGAAGATGTAAGTTAAGCAAGTAAGCCAAACTCAATTTTTCCATACAACCATCAGATAAGAGCAAAGACAAATTGCTGCAAAATTGTATTTGAAAAAGGATCTTCAATATTCCTCCAAACAGAAATTATTAATAGTAAATAAAAAGATAGCCTCTTACCAAATCTCTTACTGTATTACCCATTTCATTTGTGTGTCTTACCGGTCTTTCATGTTCAAGAATTGATGACTTTCCCGGCTCATATTCAAAAATACTTCTTGGTTCAGAACGGAACTTGCGAGTATCTACCTTTCTGTCAGGAGGATCCCAGTCATTCCTAAACAACAAATACAAGCAACTGAGCTAATTTTCTGTCACCACCTTGTGCTACAACAGAAACCTGCAAAGCCAGATGACGTTCAGAACAGCTAATATTTCCAGATCTCAGCTGCAGAACATCTAGCCTGGCATCCCAGTGTTTTACTGTAACATCTTAACCTGTTTACAGCAGGGATGCTCAGTACAGCAGGAAGAACACTAGAGACTTCCAGCCTGTGATCACTCATATTTGTCTTTTAACAACCAGACCCATTAAAAACTACCCTGGCATACCCACGCCAAAAAACATAAAAACCATTGCAAATAACTATACATGTTTTGCACACTCTACTAATATAGGCAAGTGGTAGATATTTTTGTCAACTTATATTATGATGATAAGGCAATATTGAAAAAGTTATAAAATTTTCTGAGGCAAATAATGAGGAATTATTTTAAAAGACAGTGTTATGGTCATTATCCTCATCTGTAGTAGAATTGCTTCTGAATATCCTTGTAAGCAGCATATTGTTTCTCTGTCTTGAACAGATAAACAAGAGGAAGAATTTGGCAGTTGAATTTGGAGTAGAAATGTATCAATTTTCTCTAAAATTACAAATTTGCTATCAATTTAATAATGCTATGCAAATAATTAAAAGTAACCCATGCTACTATATTTTTTCAGTCGTTTACTATGTCATATTACTAGCTACATATACATTTTGGGGGAATACTTAGCTAGCTACAGTGAGAGTTACTTTGCATGGCAGCTCTTGTAGTACCTACCTTCATTGTACTTGTAAAACTGTGGGTCACACATATTTTTATTTAACTCTGTGTAAAATGACCCACTGGTAACTCAAAGGTTGGAGGAAAGGGGAGGGGAAATACTACCAGCTATTGTCCGTATCTGATAAGAAAGAACACATACTGATTAAATTTTATCAATTCTATTGGTCTTTCTGGCGTGACTTGGTTTGATGTGACCTGACATAATAATGCACATGTCATGTGCCTTAAAAAAAATCTATGGTGTGTTTTTTGTTTATAGAATGCTTGCAAGTGCATTTCAGGGACACAGACACCTCTATTTATAAAATGCCCTACATTTCAAGGGAAGTAGTTCTACATGGCTTTATTATTTATTTTCACTGAGGAAAAAAATATTTTCAGAGCAGAAAAGGTTACATTTTTTGAGAAGGAACAGGAAAATGGAAATATTCTGATAAAGTTGCATTATACTGCAAGCCACTGAAGCAGAAAGGGTGCTACTGAAATTCTAGTCACACTCAGTTCAACTAATCTACAGTTTTCAGCCTTTTATCCTGCATGGACTATATATTTTGAGCTCACCTGCTAATGCAAAGCAGATCTTGCCTCGCAGCTATGAAACATGTGATATATGTGGACCTAAGCCTCTTATGTGAGATTTTAAATACTCTGGTTTTATAGGCAATTAAAAAAAGAACCTCCCAATGGCAGGAAAAGATTGATAAGCTATAGCTTTCAGCAGTGGGCAAAGCATAGCTAACATGTTTGGCATCCCTTGGGCTGGAGAACACGGATTTCCACTGCCTGTTGTATCATGCAGGAGATTAAAAGGGAAGATGTCATAGCCAAATTCAGTGCTGAGTAGTTGTTTCCAAGCTTGACAAGAGGCACTGCAACAGGCCTTGGTTTATGTGACCGAGGTATTTGGCCTAGCACTGGACAACAAATCACACAACTTCAGAGATCAAAGCTAAACAGCTCTTTTGCTGTCTAGCTAAAAAAATCTGCACTTCTGTATGACCTGCTAACAAAAGTCAAGCCTCATGGCCTCTTTGAGGCAGCCCAACTCTAATCTTTAGCATTTCCTCTTGACTACCTGCCCTTGGCAACAGGGAAGCCAAAATCAGTAACCATCAAGCAATCTCATCTTCCTCTGCAGTATGTGCATCTACTGAATTACATTTTGGATTGCCACTATCTACAAATTTTTCAAAAAGCCATAGTTTTGTCTTAATTTTATACACTTAGTATGGTCTTTCATCATAATATTTTATTCAAACTTCTAAATACTTGAAACTGTTTAATATAATTACATTTCTACATATAAATATGTTTACAATGTCCAAGCTGACAAAAACGATCAAATTCTCTTTTGTTGCTTGAGTGTAACTAAGAGAGGGAAGCTTGTAGGCACAGATGAAAAGAAAAATATTACCCTTTTGCTATATAATATATGCATAGCCACACATATACATTTATAATAGCATAATATTATATTAACATGTAGTATTAATTAATGTAAAAACTAAAGAAAAACATTTTTTCTAGAGCTAGTACCTACAAATATGCTGAAGTCAACAGAATTTGTGTGCAGGTCTCTGGCAAGGTTTTATCAAAAGGATAAGCACTTCTTTCCTGAGTTATGCATTACTAACTTTTCCAGACTGGACTCTAAACAATGGGACCTGGTTTTCTGCAGAGAATTTGGATAGAAAACCATGGGAACCATGGGCATCCGAAATGCCTCTTTAATCTGTAAACACTGTCTTGGTCTACCAAAACGGAGATTGAAAAAAATGGGGGTATAAAGCACTTCTAAGCTCTGGGGAAATGTGGGTTGACTTCTACACTCTTGTACAGTTTTGTTCTCCCTTGAATTTTCAATTACATCATCTTTTTGATCCTTTCTCTTTGGTGCTGGGTACAATAAAAAGCCTTTTCTGCTCAGAGACTGACTATTTAAGACAGCTCCTAGAGCAAACTGTTCTGAAACACAACAAGCAGGACAATACCACTAATGAGAATAAAAATCCTTAATGCTCAAGGTCACATCATAAATAAGAAAACACTCTTCTTTAGCACACTGAAGACATGACAGCACCATGTATGATGCCCAGACTCCTGACAAAGATCACCCCTCATCATCTGACTGGCCCTTGATTAAAGCCTTTGAAGTAATATTGTAGAGCTGCTATTTTATCCCTTGCTATATTCTGCAATTGGAGTACTGTACTTAGCAAGAACACCTTTCAAACCTGCACTAACTTACTTTTCTGGTGTAGACCGTTGCCTCATACGATGTGGTGGTACTGGTGGTGGCACATGGGGTGGCAAAGGGGATGAGACCTTAAAGGCATCAGAGCTACTGTCAGAAGCACTTTTGGACAGTGGTCTGTACGTCTGTGTCTTTGCAGCTGGGTGTGCCTGAGCAGAGAAGGATGGACTGTAGCTACCTAATATAAAACAAAACCAGAAACAGTCATAGCATGAGAGTAAATCTTAAAAAAACACGAAATGGAATGCTACAAGAATCCACAGTAACTTAATAAAATGGCAAGATTACAAAAATGTGTAAATGAGTTTTAGAAGTACATTGCTGTGTATTATGCAGCTCATTAGAGAACTTATATATTTTTACACAAAATTACAAACACATAAGTAAAGTGCAATACAGTTAAAAGAAATTAATTTGATGGAGAAGTAATTGGGTGCATACATCCATCACATCTGTTAATGACAGCCTGTAATTAATCTCCAGGATCATCCTGTTCTCAGTTCCATGTTCAGAAAGTAGAAAAGAAGCAGGAAACACACATTTTTTGATTGTTTTAATAACTATTTGGTTTGTGATAATGAGGCAATAGCATTATCTTGAAGAGGATCACAAGAGTACAAACAGATGTCAAACCACTGACCCACTACAAGTCATCTGAACAGCACAGAAAAAGGCACTATAGAAAGCATGTTTAATGCAACAAAAACTGAAATGAAAAAATTTTGAATGGCATTTTTGCAGAAGGCACTATGGCCTTTTTGCACACAGTCTATTAATGCTTTCATTTTTGCTTTTTTGGAAATAATTTTACCATATGGGTATAATCTTCTTAAGACACAATGATTATATTTCTTAGATGAATATGTCTTTTCTTGTGGCTAAATAACATCAACATGAATGCCTGTAGCAAAAATGGACAAGTTTGTAAAACAATCCGTTTTATCAGGCACTCTTGCTGCATATTTTTAAAATGTATTCAGTACATTATTTTTGTCTTTCCATGTCAGTAATTACTCTTTTCATTTTCACATGGTGGTTCCCTTTCCATTTCTTTAAGGAAAGGCTGCATTACTAACAATCACTAGTGAAAATAAATGCAAAGTAATCAAGAAACTACAGTATTAAGTGTATCCCTCTACCGTAAGAAGAGGTCCACAGCTGCAATTAATTTCTGCAGTAAGAATGAAACTAAAATTAAACTTGTTTCATTTGGGGGAAAAAGACACGAACAACTGAGATCAAATGAGACACTAGAAGGTGTGTCTACAAGCATTACAAAAGCGAGTGTGAAGAGTTAACTACACCATCACTTGCTGACATTAACAAAAGCGTCACTTTGAACACGGAGTAATTCCTACCAGTATTGTATGCATATGCAGTATTATACAAGTCTGTGTCGTCATCTACAAAAAGAAATACATATGTTACAGTAGTGCCATACATCACAGAAACTGAGCTTTGTTTCTGCAAATACAAATAGAAGATTGGTAAGCCATCAAGCATGGTATTTCTTTTCCTCGTCTCATAGGTGCCTTTGGAAGACTCTCTTTCCCCCTTACACTTAACTTAGGCCATTATTACCATCTTATTGTATTGCATCTTCTGGTCATGTCACCCATATCGCATACTTACTAAGTTAGCACCAAACTGCAAATTACTTTTTGTCTGTTCTTTTCCCTTCCCCATGCTTGATTCCTTCCTTTTGTCAGCTTTCCTATGCTACAGACTGTTAAGCTGTTCTTCCTATCACAAAAGGCAATCCTAAATATCTACTATGTGACTAGTGTTCAAGATAAAGCCTGTAAGCCAACATTCTCCTGCCTATATTTCTTATTCTCCCACTAACATTCTGTGTGACCATACTGAATGTTAGTTTTACCTCAGATGAATAAAGTCTCCTTCCTTTTGGAGGTATAATGAACATAACTGCCATTTACACAGTTTCCTGACATCCTTGGGGCAAATCATAAAGGACATTAAAGCTAGCAATCTCACCAAAACTCAGTCTCAGCAAAACCAAGTAAGATATTCTATGACAACAATTAAATTCAGGCACAAAATTTTTCCTTAAACCAGCCTGTTTACTAGCCCACGCTGTTCTAACACTGGAGTTCTCCAAAAGAAAGGCAGAAGGGAGGAGATTTACAGTATAAAATTTCACGTCCCTCAAAGTGGACATGAGGAGACAAAGACAAGAATATACTCACCAGGCTTATGAACCATGTGGATTTGCTTGAACATTGTCTTGTACCAATCCTTTGGCCTGTCAACTGTCTGAAAAAAAGCAGAGTTTTAACAATTACCAACAAAATAAAAATACCCATGTGTACAGATTGGATCAGATGATTAATGTTATTCTGGAAAAAAATATTATGTTATTCCCTATTTAATAGAATAGTTTCAATGTATTTTGAATGTATTTATGTGTTTTATTGAGGAATTCCTTTAATGAATTCTGGAAGACCCTGAAGATTAAGTCAGTCTTGGACTCCGATCCTGGGAGGGCATGATGGTTCAGAACATTGGAATTATTGTGACGTCAACAGTTCATCACCTTTGTGCCCTATATTTGACAATGATGAATGCTAGATACTTTACAGGAAAATAGAAATACCTCAGCAGTTATGATTACAAGCATGTAAGAAGTGCTTCTTTTGACCTCCTGGCAATTTCTGGTTTAAATTACTTTCAAAATGTAATTGTTAAATAATGCAGATAAACTTTGTAATACTACTGAGAAAATAACTAAGACCACACTATATTTTAATGTTTGGAATGTAAACAAAGAGTATTCTTTACAAGTTTTAAAAGCCCTTTTCAGACAATTTTAACTTATTCAATAATCACTCATTAAATTATACTTATCCTTACTTTTGCAAACTAAGTAATCATAATCCCAAGGTTCCCAAACTCTACTCATATCAACACCTGCTTGTGTTTCTTTTTATCTCTTATCCTTTTGAATTTTCTTTGAGGTAGGATGCAAATATTTCAGAAACACAAAGGCAAACATGTTTTCAGTATTATCATTCTTAGATGCTAAAATTTTACTTGTCCCACAGTAGTCAGAAAAGCAGAAGTTTTAATGCAAAGAATCATGGAATCATAGAATGGCCTGGGTTGAAAGGGACGTTAAAGATCATAAACTTCTAACATCCCTCCCATGGACAAGGATAACTTTCATTAGGCCAGGTTGCTCAGAGCTCCATCCAGTGTGGCCCTGAACGCCTCCAGGGATGGGAAATCTGCACCTTCTCTGGGCAACCAAAAAAATCACTATGTTCAAACATCATGGTATACAGGGAAAATTCTCTTAAGTACCTTATCTTGCACCAGCAAATACCAAATTTGCAATCACTTTGCTTACTCCTCTTTACTACAAAAAGAAAAAAAATCTATGAATGCTTCCCTACAGAATACTGGACAGATGTGCACCAGATGCTCACCACACTTTGCCATCATTATGAAATCACACCTTTGCCATGTTTATTTGTACATAACTAATATGTTTTGTTTGCAATGGTGAGCTCTTACTATAAGGGACTAGGCAGAAATGCTACTGTATTTTGAGGACTCATATTGAGTTCTCAAAAAATTGCTACTAAATAATATTAGAACAATGTTTAAAATAAGAGCTGACAGTCAGCTGAAAAACTTGGGGATCTCCTGGGTAAGAAAAAAATTAAGCAGAGTTATACTTTTCACCTAGGCCTGCTTGCAAGAGAGAGGTAAAGGAGTTTTGTCTGAAGATAAGATAGGTCCCTTCCACCACCTAACAATATGCTGAGTTCTGCCAAGTGTAAGTTATTCAGAAGCAGATTCGGGTCATAATAATATTGTTTCCTTAAAAGTATTAAATACCTACACTAGTGGAACTCTAGTTAGAATAACTGGACTTGAAACAAGTATGCTGTTTAGTGCTCCAGGATGATATATACTTAAAAGTTTAAAATTCCAGGAGGTCTGAAGGAATTCACACTGATGGACATTACCTCCCTGTTTCTCCTAATTTCCCACAGTAACAGTCCCATGATATTGTGACTGCTTTTCTGAAGAGTCTTCCAACCAGTGGTAGGTGAACAAATTGCAAATAATGCATAAATACTACTGCTATGTCCCTGCTGTTTGTCAAGCATTGCCTGGTCCTCCACAAAGTCAAAGGAGGCTCCCACACAGAGATCAGTATAGAGAAGCTTCCAAGAGTAGAGAAGGAAGTTTCCCAGCATCCTACTGGACATTTGAATGTTCCTTTCTCTCATCTCCCCATCAAACCCCTCCTAGGGGTTTCAGCCCCAGCCTGTGACTTGGCTTTATGCTATAAACCAGACAGGATTAAAAATACAATACATTAATTTTGAAATTCATTTTCTCAATTTATATTCACTAATCCCACAGAGCAACATTGTTTGAGGAATCAACAGTATTCACAATGCACGAAGCCATTCAGATGCCATCCTGCTTTGCACAATATTATAGCTGATGCAATTAAATGCTGGAACATGGCATCATCGTATGTGAAAAAAACCAATCAGCCAAATAGCATGTAAAGGACACAAGAAGTAACTGCAATTGCTTCTCAGGAGAGTCCATAATCCCTGCAGTATTGTAATCATCCATCAGGAAGTATGCAATTAAAGGAGGCCTCTCTGACCCTGAGATTAGTTTAGCTGGTGGGAATAATGCTTGTATCCCTATATGGGCTATTCACTTAAGAGCTTGACTTGATGATCCTTGTGGATCTTCCAACTCAGAATATGCTGAGACTTTCAGTGGACCTCTGTTTTTTTGTGTTTTGTTTATCTTTTTTTTTTTTTTTTGAGCTGAAATATTACATCACTAAGTATGGAAAAGAAACCTAGCGGGACTTGATTTTTTTTCATTCTTACTAAGTAGAGGCCTTTTCAGTCTACCGATTAATTTGATAATTAGATACAGAGCAATCATTTCGGATGGACTAAAACAATGCAGTCTTACTGCTTTCCATGAATCTGGCTTTTCCTTTCCCAGGTCCCCATCAGTGGTAAATGCTGCTATATTTGACTGAATGCTTTTCTGAGTGAACGCCATTTTACCCTCTCTTTTTCAGAGACTTCATTTTTTGTGTCTTGGAATTTTACCATCTTTGGGGTAGGGCTTGGCACAAAGGCAGAACCTAACAACAATCTGAATTTTCAGACTTGCATTTCCCAGAGCTAGAAGGAGCTAAACTGGCATAGAAGGAACATGTTAACATGGGATTGGGATTCTAAGTGAATAAAAAGCTTTATAGGAGTCCTTCCCTTCTCAGAAGCCTGATACAAAATGGGTTAGTAGGAATAGAAAGAACATCTTTCTGTTTTCCTTGGCTAAACAGCTGTCACAAACCATGTTCTAAGAGTAAAGGCAGACAGAGAGGATACAATCACATCTTGCAAAACCTCTCTACTTCTGAGAAGCACTCAAAATTTGCAATACAGATACTCCTGAGTTCTTAGTAACTTGCTAAACTTTGAGCAGCACAGCATTTTAGAACACAGTGTGTGTAACCTATCAACCCATAATCTTCATTTACTGCTTTTAGATAGGCTGTTACCATTTTTGCAAAGATGGAAGAAACTGCTAAACTTTACATGCAATGATAAACTGAATTAATCTGAAAACCTCTCTTTTCAGATGGACTGAGGGTGAACCTGCTGGGAGAAGATTCCTATTTGGATTGCTCACTGACCTTGGAAAAAGGGCAGGTGATATACTCTACCTTCTACTATTAATGGAAAATGCAGTTTTAGCACTTTTGCAAGGTGCAGCATATTTGAGTCTTGCTGACAACTATACCAACTTTGTTCTTGCTCAGCTGGGGTAACAGGGCTCAAATATACTTGTACATACTTATAAAGTACTCTCAAATAAGTATCTTGAAAACAATTTTACTACCAGCTATGTCTTAAGGAAGCAGAATAAGGATGCAAAATGGCACATCAGACACAGTCTTACACATACACACGCCAGCATGAAGTTTTAACTTATCTCTCATTGTGACAATTATTTCTATAATAGCAAGACTACAGGCTATAAGATTTCTTGAAACTGAAACACACCAAAAACCAGAGAAAAACCAGCTGGAAAATGTCCTAATTAAAACTGAATTATATTTTTAGGAGAAAATCTGAAAGACTCAGATCATACAACCTGAAAGTTAAATATAGTTTGGCAGATTGCCAGCTTCATTAGGCACACTTAAGGGGGATTTCTATTATAATCTTATATAAATGATACGCACCCTGTTAGAACAATCTGCTACTAAAAAAGCACAAAACAAATTACCATATCCAATATAAAGCAAAGGGACTATATACTTAAAAAGAGGACAGGAAGCTAGAGCATTGCTGGAAAAAAATGTCTTTATTTTTAAAAGATTCTGATCGTATTACTTTTTTATGTCAAAAATAAAGCAAGAAATGGAAGAGTTTCTCCCCCATTCTTATAAAAAGTCTCCCCATCTTACCACTTATCCTGATTTTTTCCTACTGATTTTCTCCATTAATTCCTGGTTTCACCTCTAATTTTTCAGTCCCTTGAAGCAATTCCTGGCAATAGAACATAGCCCCATATGTCAATACTGGCAGACAGGATACATCCAACAGCTGCTACATCCCTGCACCACACTAAGACTTCACCTGCAAGGGCTCTGCCGCTTTCATCCTGGCTCCCACTCTTCTCACTTTCTCCGTCCAGCACAGCAGTTCTTCTCTGGCTGGGAAGGCCAGCAAGTGCTGCCTTCACAGACCTAGTGCAGCTGCCTCTGCGCTCTCTGGAGCAGCCAGAAGAGGCTGCCCTGACAGCAGAGTGGAAAGAATGCTTCAGCATAGTGAAAACAAAACTCTTCAGTCTGACATCCTGGGACCACTCAAGCAGTGACCAGCGGCAGATGATCAAAACTGGGCTGGTCACAATGAAAGGGCTCCCCAGCTATTTGCTTATGTGTCACTCAAAGGCACAATGATTATTTACTGCACTGTCATGGAAATGCTACTCCCTTAGACTGCCAGCAGAACCAAGCTGCACATTTCTACGCTACCCTCATGATATGAGAACACTGCCCCAAGAAATGCAGAAATGTAAGATTTTTGCATAAACACACAGATGTACATACAATCATTTGCACATATACATATATATAAAGTATGCATAACCTTTATTTCAGAAATAAACCAAATGCAATTACCTTGCATCTCCAAAAGGCAAGAACTACAAGAGACAGAGGAAAGACACTAAATTTTGGCTACTTCTAATTAAAACTGAAACATGAGGTTGCCCAATTACGCTCCCATCAGCATTCTCCTTTTCGTCAACACACAATATTATATTCACAAGGCTGCTGATTACACACAGTCTATTCCAAATTATATAAGAGTAGAAGAATGTGAAAAACCCATTACCAACAATCAGTTCATTGTATGAGCTCATACACAGATTTCCCAGAATTTCCTACCGTTCTAATTGCTGTAGGGATTCCAGATTCATCTACCGGGCCAATCCCTGCATAATGTGGAGCTTTAATTACTGTAATTTTTTTTTCTTCTTCTGAGGATCTACAGATTGGTATTGTACTGGTGGTGGTGGTGGTGCTGCCAACATTCTGAACATGCTGTGAGTATGTCTCTGTAGACTCTGTAAAGATAACATGACAGAAAATTGTGTAATGACACAATAATCATACTTGGCAGTTAAAACATACTTCCCCATTTCAGTATGCTGTACAAAGGCTGACAATCTTAATCACATACATATACATTATTTTAAAGAAATATCTTAACTAGGGATTTCCCCTACTTAATGTTACATTAACAGAATTACAAACTTATTTATGGACCAGACAAGCTGTTAAACTCAGAATTAGAGTGGAAGCACCTTTTCACAATGTCTTGCTCAATAAAAAGAGAAAAAACCCCACAAACCTAGCAAAATCTATTGAGAAAGGTGCAGCAGTCTTTCTTCTATAAATCAAACTTTTGCACCTTTTATACCCATTCCTTGAAAACCAGTGACATAATTTCAAAACTTCCACCCACCAATTCTAGCAAACTATAGAAAATTGCTGTTCTGTAGGCACAGAAAAGAGCCTTGCACAAAAACTTATGTGCTAAGAAACATGAAGTTTTGATGCATGAACATTTTAAAGTCTGACATACAGTGTTCTTCACTTATGTTTACATGATTCCAAGTATAATCCATAAAAATGGTTTTTGTAACCCGGCACTTGTAGAACAATCTGATGAGCCACCTACAGTAACTCAGATGAAGTGTTCAAGCTGCTACTGTTTTGTAGTGACTTGCAATATTTCTACCCTTCCCCCTCAAATCTTCCTTTATAAGTAATGAAATTAATACATCACTATTACCATCTCCTTCTAAAATGCAGAACAAAACTTAACAAAAACCACCTCAGTGCTGGGATGTGACATGATATACTTCTGCAGACAATACACTCATTCCTGTATACAGGAAAAAGAGCCCTACTCCTTCAGGCAGCAGGTTTCAGTAAATTAGTGGGCTGCTATTACAAACACTCTATTTTGCAAGTGCAGGTACAGTGAGATGGTTCCACTGCAGGATAAATGAATGCAGGGAGTGAAAATATATGTTCTAACACTAATGGTGACAATTACAATTGACTTTCATGTGGCATTAATATCCACTGATTGTTCTGAAGAAAAATAGGAATTGTAATATGAGCCTGCAAAAGGAGCTCTGGTGACTGAAAGCTCTAATTTTAATTTGAACATTTCTGCTCACTCCCATTGCAGTGCTGGATTTGGCATGGCTGTTTCAGCTGTTTACTCAAGTCTGAAATCCTGTAAATAATTCAGTGCTACACATATATGGCGAGGGGCAACTCTGTGTGGCAAACGTCTGAATATTTGGAACTTTTTCCCCAAATGCACGATGTTAAATTTAGAAAACATTTTGGATTTGATCCTTCATTCTTTATAGGCCTCAAACTGAGGTCATCAGGGGGATTTCTACATGAGCAAAGAGAATTAAATCAGGCTCTTACTGTGGAACACTGAACTTCAGCATCACGCAAGAGTGAAAGTCATAGGATATATTTTAAGTATATCCAAACCAGTATTGATAGATCTTTAACTCTGCAAACCAGAAGCAATCAAAACCCCTAGAATTCTGGGATGTGGAGTAACCCATGTATACAGTTTTTCTACTTATCACTATGATGACAGCAGCATTTGTCTAAGATGTCTCAAAGCAAGAACTGTCACCTAATTTCTGTGCAAGCACAAAGAAAAAGTGAACTGTGGGACTACATTCAAGATATTTTGCATGTATAATCTTTTCTAAATATGCACAACACTGGTAGAAAAAGCAGCAAGATCTCTTGGCAAAACGGGATTATACTGGCAAAGAGACTAAGGCTGATAGTATTTGGTTTAATTTTTAAATTAAAGATGCATTAAAAAAATACATGAACTAATTTTAAATTGATGCAGCTTTAGGTTTGTAAAAGCCCAGAGCCTCTCCCTTTGCTGACAGTATTTCTGCTGAAGCATTATGGAAGTCGTAGGGAGGAGCAAAGTACAAAGTGGGTCCTTGGCTTCTTAAGGCAAAATCTGAAAGGGCTGGACAGGTTGAGCTATTTTGATAGACGCCCTTTCCTTGGTAAAGCCAGTAGAAAATTGGCAAGAGGTTAGCTCACACACCTAGGTTATAAAACTTAACAGTAACCGCAGTTCAGGATCACTGCTGTACCTAACAATAAATGCTATTATTTTTTTGCATTTACTTCCCAAGGTAGATGAATAGACAATACCTTCATTATGGACGTGAAGCACTCTGCAATTGTTTGCAGTCTTTGCCACATGAATCAGAATACGTTGTGTAATGTATAAAGCAAACATTCTGTGTGAGGCTTACCCATCATCCTGCCATGCTGCATGATAACAATGTTGGAATTGAGTGAAGCTGGTGGAGGGTAAGCTGAAGAAGGGGAAAAAGGCCTTTGGAAGTGACTCACTGGGCTGGCAGCAGTGCCAGAATTCCCATTCACTGTGATCTGAGCCTGAGAGAGACAAAACAATATCCCATTAAAGTACAACACAAAGCTTTCAGACTAAAATTCCAAAGAAAGAGTGATGCACGACTGTCATCCACGCAACAATTACGAGTTGTCAGGTACACAGCCATAATGGCATCTGCATTCACTGTAACACAAAACTTATCACAAAGGGAGCAGAGTGTGTTCCTGATATACCTCGTACCTCCCCTCTTCTCTCCTTGTGTGTGCTGGCTGTGATACATGCTCACTTGGGAAGGTGACAGAGGGATCACGGTCAAGGCAATGAAAATGGCACAAACACAGAGTTCACTCTTCCCATCAGTCTGGCACAGACCCCTCACACCAAGAGACATATTCCCTTAGTGCACACGCTCAAGCACTATGGATATGGGAGCTTCTGTGCAGACTGAAGGGAAAAGTCTCATTATGAATAGCTGAGAAGAGTGACAAAAATGTCTTTAAAAAATGGAAGGCAGCTGGAGTGATTGTGGCATGCTGATATGTAATCTATCACAATAAAAATAAATTGCACCAATTAAAAAACCAACAACCCACAAACACAAAATGACAGAACAAAATAAAAAATGGGA
Organism: Taeniopygia guttata; assembly: GCF_048771995.1. Classification (NCBI taxonomy): domain Eukaryota; kingdom Metazoa; phylum Chordata; class Aves; order Passeriformes; family Estrildidae; genus Taeniopygia; species Taeniopygia guttata. The sequence continues at coordinate 31,371,754 of NC_133028.1, read as the reverse complement.
GAGCTAAGCAAACTGGCAATTAAGCAGCAAGCACCTAAAGCCATTTAGGGTTTAGTCACTAGAAGTACTTCACAAGAGGAAACTATCTGCCCCCAGGTTTAGAATCTCTGCACTGAGTCTGTATCACTTTTATGGGGAGTATTGAAAGAATCAAAACTGAGTCACTGAGAAAGCATTGAATGAAATGAGGCTAGCAAATATTTCAGCAGAAAAGCAAGGGAAGCTCTCTGCAACATCTCCTTTAATGCAGAACTGTTCTTAAAAGCTGAATTAGAAGAACTATAAACTTTGCTCAATTTCATATAACAAATGAACTAAAACATGCTGCAGATGTAAAGAAGAGACTACCTGAAGCAGTAAAGCATAAATAAAAGCATACTAAAATGCACATTATTTTTAAAATAAATTATTCATGGCCTTCTGTATGCATTTTTATTTTGGAGATAACTGCATTGATTTGAACTTTTTAACATCTTGGCCTCCTATAGCCAAGAGAGAAAAAAACATTTCTGGGTCCTATGCAGACATCACTTGAACTCCTAGTTGCATTCAGGGTTTTCTCATTTTAAGAATGCCTGTTTTCAGAAATTAGCTGAAAATTTTCTGTTGTGGTGATGTCTCTATTGAAAGTTTTGTGTTTAAACATCTCCTCTCTTAATAAACTCTAGAACCAAAAGCAAGTTGGCTTTTCTTATGTGATCCTCTCCTCCAAAAAAACTCCAGTTTTGGAGATGTAAGAACAGAAAAGCTACATAACTCAAAGACAGCATTTCAACAGTATGAAGGCATGTTTCCACATAAGGTTTCAAACTGAGGCCAGCAATCTCTCCTCTACTTCAGGTGTTCACCCATTCTCTTTTCCTACATACTGTCTTTGTGGGAAAGCTTGTTTCTAGGGAAGGCAGGATACAACCACATGCAGAGCCTTACACCTTCTTACTCATTTACTATGGCTTTGCTGCTCTGAGCAGAACTGGTGTGAGTTCTTTGCAGACTGGAAAGAGACTTCTATGAATTTCTGTAGCAAAAGATTGAGATGTTGCCGAGAAGGACTTTACCAAAGAGCTCAGTTAGACAGTAAGGCACTTACACTAAGTAGTACAAAATATCATGAAAACAAGACCCACAGAAGTAGCTGAAGGACATCAGTCATAAATGTGTATGTGGCATGTTCATATATGACATTTTTGGGTTTGCTTCTGAAGGTTTTAGATAAGATCTCAGCTCCATAATAATTTCTTAGTTTTTAATGATTTTCTCTTTGAGGAAAATGTCTGTGAAGGTAGTTATTTCATTTGTTCATCTGCTGCATCCTGCACAGTTTACAGGGTTAGCTATAGAAGACAGTTTTACCAGAGGCCTTTTCTTCCTTTGGAATAATTTGGTAGTTACTGACATTTCAATCAAAAAATGCGACACTTTAAGTCCTGGTGACAGAGTTTATTCCCGCATTATACAAGGAAGTGAAATACTTTAAAATGCCAATTCATGAATTAGACGTTTTGCTTCCCTAGGTGATCTTTGTGGGAAAAGAAGACAATATGGAAAAAAACCAAAAACGCTTATTCAACCAAAGTGCACCTATTTTCCAATTTACTGGAAAAATAGATTTCATTATGTTCTTTTCCCTACCAATCTCTATTATTTTTTTCCCCAGTATACCTAACCTGTCCTCCACTGCAAGTAGAGCCACTACTTCTGCAGCAAGATAATCAAGATCCTGTAAAAATTCCTATGAGGTATCAGGTTTAAAATTCCTCTAATTTGCCTGAGCATCAGAAAGAGGAGCTCTCTGGATTTCCAAATCAGAACAGAAGAAGGCCTCCATCTGGAACTGGAGCTGCTTTCTAACTTTCCCTCTGCTGAGACAGGTAGAAGAGGTCACATTATGGATATCTGAGCAGGTCTTGGCAAGAATGTTGCACAGCACACACCAGATCTCAAGACAATGAATTAGGTTAAAATTCTCAAAATCATTCCATGCTTCCCATAGCTAGTAAATGGTCACGTGGTGACTCTGTCTGACCAGTCCATATCTATGGTATCTTTGGCTACAAGAACTGTGTTGTATGCAGATTCACAGTAATAATTTTTTTTTAAAAAATGTTTTCCAAGCTGTGTTACAGAAGTTAAGCATTAAAGCTTTTACATGCCTGCTATTGGTATTATTTTTTAGCAGCATCCAGAGCAATGACAAACAATCATTGGCTTTCCAGGTGACTATGTGCAAGGTTGGACTCAAAATACTTTTTATAAATTATACATAAAGCTTTATGTATAAATATATATATATATATAATATATATATATATATATATACACACACTGTTTGTTCTTTTCAGGCTTGAAAATTACTGTATGCTAAAGTATTTATATGAAGTTTGAACACTGCTGTGACCCAGTAAAACTTTGGATTCAGAACATCTTTGTTTTGCAATTCAGCAATGAATTGCTCAATTTAAATGAAGGCTTTGTTCTGACTAATTTTAATCATGTGGATAATCTCAAAAGAAATCAAAAGTGATCTGGGGTTTGACCCAGATTCCATACCTTCTTTCTCCCCATACATGAGTATACTAAGGAACAGGAAAGTGAATGTATGTATGAAGGGTCTAACTGCATACTGACTTTTCCCTTGATTTAACCAAGAGAAAAGTAACAGGACACTTGAATAATTCAAGATTACTTATGCAGTTCAGTCCTGTAAGAAACTGTGCTTAGGAGAGGAAAAGGTTAATTAGAGGAGAGAAAACCAGTTTTGTGCAGTCATCATGGCTGGGGAAAAAACTGCATTAAATATTGCAAACATTTATTATGAATTTACAAATTACATTATTGAAATCTGCATCTCAGTGTAAATCAAAAATGGTGGTAGTCCAGACTCCAAAAACCTGTAAATTGTTAACAATATTTTAAACAAATAACTTCAAACTCCATGGAATTCTTGCTTTTAATACATTTGGAACAAGTATTTCTTGAATTTATTTTCTTTTAAGCAAAATGTTTGATACACCTTAGTTGACCACACAACTGTGCAACAATCATTTCCTACTCCCAAATCTGCTATGTCCATGATTTTTTCTTTTACCAACTGTTACAAATCACTGTCAGACTGTGACCATGGAAAATTACTAACAAAATACTTGTCTGTGTAATGGGATAATAGACAAAGTTGAATTCTGTTCCCCTCTGACAACCTGTTTGAACAAAATGGAGGAGGAAAAAAAGGAAGCATAATTACATGAGAAGTGGCAGCAGTGTTGGTTAAGGTGGTGCCATCTGACACAGCAGACATCTGGCTCAGGGTTGGGGAAGGTGTTTCAGAGCAGTCAGTAGTATCATAGCTACAGGTCTGCAGCTCATCTAGAATGGCTGTGGAGCACTCGCTCACTGTGCGGGAGGAGCACTCGCTCATGGCAGAGTCTGTGCTCACAGAGGCTGCTTCGCTCCTCTGGGCAACACTGGCAGGAGCTACCAACGGGCATTGGCATGGGCACTGGGACAGGGCAGGGGTTTTGTAAAAGCGTGAAGGCAAAAAATCATCAAGCGTTGGCAAAGAGTATGGAACTAGGTGGGTGCCGCTGTCTGGTGAGAAAGAGGCTCTGTTAACTGGTACCACAGGAGAAGGAAGAGGCAGTGGAGAAGCTTCTGTTGCTGTTTGTCTGTGTGTCTGTGAAGCATTTACCTCCATCACAGGGGAAGTTACTTTCTGGTTTCCAAGCTGAGATTTGAGGAAAAAAAATAAGAAAAGAAACAGATTACTTAATGAATAAAGAACTTTTTCCTTTGCCTCTTGCTGGGTGAAGGGGTATCACAGAAGTGTAAGGTTTTCAGCCACCCAAGGAAGTTCACATTTACAAAGATTAGGAAATAAATCAACCATGCTCTATATTAGAGTAGGACAACATAAAAGAAACGAATGCATAAAATACTAGTGGAAGCAATGCCAGAAACCATAGTGTGCTGAGGATGAATATTCATAATGTACTGCATATATTAACGATCTCCATCGTGCATTGAGAGGGTTCACATTATTTTATACTTCACATAAATATGAGGCTAGCGAATGTAATGTCCATGTAGTTTTCAAAGCAAAAATGTATCTGCAAGTCTGATCTCAGTAAATGTTACACTTTTTTTTTGTCAAGGACAGGTATGATTTTGAAATTAACTGTAATATAAAGATGAGCAGGATTGCCTGCTTTACAGAGACACACATAATGACTGTTCATATGATCTGCAAGTGATAAGTGGTAGAATTTTTTGCCTCTTGTGACTGAATACATCTTCTCCACTGCCTCTCTAATAAAAATATTTGGATGATCTTAGAATTTCCAAGCACCCTGGAAGCACCCTGTCACAACCTACTCTATAAGGTGTATAGAAGTCTTTTCAACATTAGAGGACATAAGGATTGTTAGGGTGGTTGATATAAATCTGGGGAACAAAGACTGGGGGGCACAAGAACAGGACATACTGAAACAAAACATGCCAGTTGTTTGGATTCGGCACAGTTCCTTAAAAGTAGAAGGGAACAGTCTCATGAGAGTGCTTCTGAAAACTGCTATACAATGTATGAGCTTTATGTTCTGTCCTTTCAAATCACTCACTCAGTTTAAACTAGTCCTGCAACTGGCTTTTTGCATCTGCAACTTCTTTTTGAACTAAAGCATGTTGGCATCAAGTATTTGTTAAACAGCTGCACAAATCCTTCTATGCTGCCTATTAACCACAAGCTTTCCATCAATTCCTAAGTATTCAAAATACTGCCTACTTCAGCACTAATGGTTTCACTGTTGATAGGGCTGAGGACATCTGGAATAGTTACTGGGAGTGTTTGGGATTTTAAATTCATGTAAAGGAGCGGACAGTAAGACACTGTATGTAGTAAATATTACTTTAAAAAGCAGCATTCAGTCATCCATATCACATTGTGATCAGTAATATGGTTATCTCCTACGCTTAGACTAGGCAGATGTCTTTAATAATTCAAAAAATGTTTCAAGCCATCAGATTAAAATGCCATTTTGGCATTTTAATCCAAAATCTGAAAATATCTTCTAAAGCCCTTATGGAAGACTTGGAACACAACCCAGATTATGCTACTAACAAGAGGTCACTGGGGTTCCAGTTGCATAATTCTTGTTGAGATCAACTAGAATTTACACAAATAGCCTTACTGAGGTCAATGGGACCATCCCTATGAATAAGCATTACAGAAAAGAATCTTGAGTATGTGAACAGCTATCTATTACTTGTTCCAATTGATTCAAAATAAATCTTTGAAATCACTGCATCTCTAGGATACACAACAACAGGCAAAAGCAGCTGTAAAAATCTGTAGTCAAAACAGTGAAGAAACTTAGTCAAACAGCTTAAAATCTGTATTTTATTCACAGCAATAACTGAACACCCCCCAACTTAATCTTTTCATAGAGGAAATCTGAACAGATTACCTCTTAATTAAAATAATAACTGAGTGTCTGACTGTAAAAGGACATAGTATTTTCATAAAGAACTAATTTGCCAATAGAAACCTCAAAAGAACAACAGAGTACTATTAAAAATGTCATGAAAAATTATGATGATTATACAGCATAATATATCAGGGATTTAAGATGTGTGTATTTACATACACATATAAGAAACTGCAATTCCATCTCAGAGGTACATAAAGGGAAAACAGAATCATCATTCATAATGATTTTCATCATCTATGTCATCAGATCATATCAAGATCTCCAGCAAAAGACAGGAACCAGGAGATCATGCTGTAATTATGAGGTAGAGTCAAAAAGAAGCTCTGAAGTTCTTGAGACCACTTATCTTCTCAGCATCCCCAGAAGAAAAGTTACATATTACTGGGCCCAAATGTGTAAATTAATCTCTATATAATTAAAATAACAGGAAATCTTGGGGAGCTGAGAAAGCTAGTAAACCTGTCTCTGAAGTGAGGAGATTTCTTGCATGCTTGAGAAAAGAAAGGATGGACAACACAAGGACAGATATTCAGGGTGCATCCAGAGAGCTAATGAAACTGAGACTTTAAAGAATTTAATTTATTGTGATTGGTAAATTAACAGCTGATTTCATCAAGCCAAATTCTTAAAAAGAATATAAAGTTATTATTCTTACACTGCAGACAGAAGGAATGCAGCAGTTCTAGGTGTTGATTCCCAACATGAAGTTTCTTGGCTTTGTAGAGTAGAACTGCTATTCTGCCTGACTCTAGAATACTTTTGTGTGTATAAACATCTCTCTGAGAAAGAGTGGCTGAAATTGTGATTTAAAACAGCATTGTTTTCGAAAACTGAAAAAAACACCTAAAAAACCATGGAATATTGGTAATCTCAAATACATACAACTGGCTACTACTAATCCATATTTTTCACTGTGCATGCAATTTCATATATGAATCATATTTTCCTATATTTTTCACTGTGAAAAATATGAGAAAGACAAGGCTGAATGCATTCCAGAAAACTTTTAACACTGGTTCCATTCAGCATGCTTCAGATTAGGTTTGTTATTAATATAGCACAAGAAATGCTAGCAGAAGTCAGGCAGATTAAAAGCCAAACAAGTACTTAATCAATTAGATTGATGAAAAACTAGCTTGATTGTTGCTGTCTTGGGTTGTGGAGCCAGACTTGAGAGACAGATGAATGTCATCAGTCTTGATGTGAATTGAAGGTCTGAAGAGCAGCCTTCTGTTGCAGCTTTCTGCTGGTCCTTTGAAACATGTCCTTTCCATCAAATAGTAAAATGTCAGGCCTGAAGAACACAGCTGGTATCCAATTCATATAAAGAAAACAGGTGACCCTAGTATGGGTTTTAAAAGCAGTCATCTCTCGTTTTAATACAAGATACGTGGGGAGTGGTGTGAGATTACTAATGACACCAGAGTCCTGGCCTTGCTTCAACAGTGAAGACACAGATAAGGAGACTCAGAGATAAGTGAATAAATTCATTGTGTTAATACACAGCAGAGTTTAGTAATCAACAATCAAATTACACCCATACATTTGCATAAATGGGTAAAAATACCTCTATTTTTAATTATTAAAAGCTGATTTCAAAATGCCCAAACTAATGCTGGCAATTAAATTCCAATGCCCATTTTTCTACCTAGCCCTCTTATTCTAAATTCAGTATAAGGAGGTGGAGTTCAGCCCTTGTGTCTAAAGCAATACTAGTGATGCAGAACCTAAAATAAAAAATACATGCTCAGTTTTCTGTGCTCCACATCTGTCCCCAGAATGCTGAAATCGGTTTACTCTTTCTTCCATATCACTCTACATATTGTAAATATCTAAAACTCAGAAATGTACTAGATGAATTGATTTAGATTTTTTAAAAATTTCAGGCTTATTTACCTTGATGCACACTTCTACAGCTATAAAGCTGTCAAAAGAAACACTTCAATAAACATCTGCTATAGATGGTTTACTCCTCCAGCACATCGGGATTAAACCATCTGAGGAATTCAAATAACAGAAAAAGTGCTTTGCAACCTCAGTTTCAGACAGTGATATGTAGAACAATAGGACACTTAGGAACCCAGGAACAAAATAATAAAAAAATATCAGGTTATTCTTTCTGAAGATGCAGTTCAGAATTCTTCATCAGTTTATAACTTCTTATAAGGGACTTGGACAATAAAATTTACCTCCACTGCTTTCACACTAGGAAATACAGATTTCTCTGTTGAAATAGGTACAGTTTCTTCTCTTGTATCTACAGTATGGTACAAAGAAGCAGCATCTCGGTAATAAATTAAGACTGTAATAATGTAATAATATTGAGTAACCTGAATGCTTCTATTTTCATATATACTTCTAAGGGGTTTAACCTTTCTCTGAGTAGGAGTGTTTACAAAATGTCACTTGGTGAGTCATAGCACACTTCTGCTTGCTCCTAAAGTTTCAACAGATAAGAGCTGAAATAAAGAGCAAATAGGAGCACATCATAGCAAGATACATTAACTTCGACCACAAAAGCTCCCTCTGGGCTGTGTATTTCCATACTTTGTGACAAAATACAGTTGTGCATGTTGGCCAGACACAGATACCCCCACATGCACAGTATTTCCTCTTTATTACCTCTTAAGAAGAGATGATTACCTGATCTTACCTCATTCTCCTTCTCATACATAAACCCAGATGCAGAGGGAGAGTTGCACCTTTCTAAGTGTATTTGTTCTTTGAGAGTTTCTCTGGCAGCTTTCAACACTGCTGGCAGGCCTAATCTACAGTCTGAGAGCATCCTTTGAGGACATAGCTTGACATACAACCTATAAGCTGCACGTACAAAAGTATTTTAACAATGTCCTGTAAAGCTTGCAGATTTATAACTATTTTAAAAATGAAAAAAACTATTCTGCATAGTATACTGAAAGTTATTTTTCTATGTGAGAGAAATTGTGAACTTTGCAAATACTATGATATTTAGCACTGAAGGGATCATAATATCTGGCATTAGCTAGAACAATTTCAGGGTTTAAAACTGAGATCTGAGTGAGAAAATAAATATTTTTAAACATATAGCTGCAGCCTCTATTTCTCATTTTAGATCGTGGCATCTTCATTTTGGAAACTCACCCGATGCAGAATTTTACACCACCTCACATGCTGATTTTACTCTAGTTTTAGGTATGTATTTTAACAAGGAGCTACAAAAACCACTGGCTCCATGACTCAATTGTGATGCCAAATACACCCTCCCTTCATTAAAATTTATTTCAAAGCTGAATATCAGAGAAAGTGTCAGCTGCATTTTGCAGATAAGAGATCCATAAAGCTTGAAAACATGGCTACATGACTTAATGACCTCTGTGCTTAAGTGAATTTGTTCTCCTTTTATTCAGAGCAACCCAGTCACCAAATTTCTGATAGTGCTTCCCACATACAGAAACCAAGAAGAAGGCAGAAAACTAAGTGCAGGATTGCCAAATAAGCCACAGATACTTTTCTGATTTTTTTTCAGCTCAAAGTGAAACTAAACAAGATTCTAAATTAAAAGGAAAATGCAAAATGAGTTTTGACTTTTAAAATTCTAAAAAAAAAACAGCTAGAAGATGAATTATTTTTAGTTCTTCTGATTTGAATTTGAGTATTATTCTTGATCATGGAAAGGTATTTCCCTAATCCTTGTTAGCTATCATACTTTCTGTTTGAGAGATTTATCTGCCCATATATAATGCGTCATATTCCAACAGGCTGACCAACCATTTTTAAGTGAAAAGATAACGGATTCAAAAATTGTATTTGCCACACCTACACACCTACACCTGTTCTGCTGTGTGACAGTATCCTTTGATGCCTATATTTAAAAGACTTGCTTCATATCAACCCTATCTTCCAGAAAAAGCTGTTTCTCAGATTTCCTTACTGTTTCTGACATGGATTCTTTACTGTGGCTCTTGTTTGAACTGATTTGTCGTACCTGACAAAAATCACTGAGTAGCAGACTGGTTCTTCTAAAGAGTAAAGCAACTTGCTTTTTCTCAAAATGTTCTAAATTTCATGCAGCCTAAGAAGGATTTAAGATGACAGTTTTGTGTCTAGTCTTGAGGAGGACAAATGTGATTAATCGTTCTGTGCTCCTATTTTTTTAATGGAGAGAATTCAAAAGAAGCATTGCAGACCATTGCCATATAATTTAACAGAGCTTTGTTCTGATCAAAAACTTTACTTGGGATTTGAAGGGGGAGAGACAGATATATTAAAACTTTAAAACTATCCTGTTTTTAATGCAGATATTTATGCCTTCCAGAGTAGAGACCTGGTTGAATGTGATGTTCTGAAAGAACCTCAGTCTGGAAAAACAGATGTGTTACTATGGTTGATAAAAGGGCTGTAAATGGACTTTTTAATTTACAAGAGAGTGCTGCATTTATTTCAGAGTAGCCTCAATGATTCCCGCAAAACTAGATGTACCAAATATGCCAGGATGGGATTTTCACTCAGACAAAGCTCTGAGGCAGACATGTCTAGACCTACAGCAATCTGTATGTCCATTTCAAACACCAATAAGCTGTTATATTGGTAGATATACTAGAATAATTATCTTTAAAACAGAAAAATCCTAATGTGGCTAGGTAAAGCAGAGTAGAAATTACAAAGCCTTTTCAGAGCTCTCGTTTTACCTAGTATGTATTCACTGTTGCTTTCTTGTGCCCAGGCTTATTTTATTTGACTCGGTGAGTTTCGGAATGGTGACAAGCCCTGCTCAGATTCCTCTGGTCCTATGCTGTGTGTCTGATATTTCCATTTCTCCTAGGTAAGATCAGTATAATTACAAGAATTTTCATTTCAGTAGGTGTAAGGTATAAGGGAAACAGATGGACCTAGAAGTTCAGTGCCCCATGATGCTTCATGTGGAGGCTGTTGACAAAGAATTTACAAACCCATTTTCTTTGAAAAGCTCTATTGCACAGGACACATAGGAGATGGCAGTGCCCAGCCTTGCAGAAAGCACTGACTGACAAAATGTACTTTTTGTGGCCCTAGAAAACTGACAGAGCTGCATTTAAGCTTTCCTCAACCCAACTCAGCCTAACCTTATATCCATACTTGATCCTTCCAGCACCTATGGCAGCATAACCCTCTAATGCAATCCTCTCTAGGAAGAGCCACTTGAGAGATGCATCCCCTACAGCACACTAATTTCCTATAGTGCATTTGCACTTTGCAAAGTGCTCACAGAGGAAAAAAGAAGTCTGCCTTCCATCTAAGCTAAATATTTTTCTTTTAATAACCGTCCAAAACCTTCAGTTTGTGTTCATTTCTGTTTTGATCCACATGACAGGTAGTTTTACCCAGAAAACACAGGATCTAACTTTGGTAATGTAAGTATAACTAAACAGATGGTTATTAAGTGATTCATGAAGATCTAAAATAAAAGATGGAAAAATTAAATATACCACATGGCATTCTGGAGCCTGTGAAGAAGGAAGAACTGTAGACTTTTGTCCCAAATCCTTTGAAGACATCTTTGAAGTGTCTGGAGAAATACTAGGTGGATGGTCTTGGATTTCAGGCTCTGCTTTATTGTCAGGGGTGGGAACTATCTGAACGGAAAGAGATGCTGTGTGTATCTCAGGCATGGGGTTACAGGCAGGTGAGATAGGCCTTTGTGAAAATAATGGCTCTTCAACAGGCTTGAGCTGTTGCTGTGAATTACAAGGAATGCTACTTGCTGGGTCACGTGTCCGGGTTAATTTCAGGGTAGATATCTTACGTTTTTGAGACTGTTGCCTTTGGCCTTGATGGAGAGTAGTACTAATGCCAGCTACTGTGCTTGTGTCTGCACTGGAGATTGAGGTGAGTGGTTTAATGATTTTTTGTGCATAGGACACACTTGTGTTAGACATTTGAGAAGACATTGTCTCCTGAACAAACGTCTCGCTAGTGTAATAGGCAGTATCTGTGAGGTGGTGTTTAGCTGGACCAGCAGTTACTGCCTGGAGATTAATTTCGTTCTCGTGATTAGTTACTCTTGCTTTCCGAAAGCTTTCTTTTCTAGGAGGTGGCAGAGGTGCCTTATTTGCCAAAAGCATCCACACACAGAAAAATAACATTGAAGAAGAAACAGAAAGAAAGTAAATGTTAGTAGGAGATATAGTTCAGTTTTACTTTTATATTTAAATAAAGGAGCTAGTAAATTAAAGGGCTTCATCTCAACATTGATAAATTCAATGGACAACTAAATTGGTCAGGTTCCCACCACCATTTCCTGTGCAACTTCTGTTTAAAATGCCAGATGTTCCATTTGCTTAGACCAAAGTGGGATCAGAAAGGATCAGGAGGAAGCCCACAATCATTCCTTTTCTTTTAAAAAACAATTATTACACTGAGAAAGAATTATTGCTGTGAAAGCATTCAGGTATGTAAGCACTCTGTGATCTTATTTAGCAAGCAATTATTCACAGGTAACACCCATAAATAAAACACAGAGCCTCTTAATTTTTTGAATTAAAAGAGTACCAGAGAGAATATTAAAATTGGTATGTTGGTATTTGTTGGACAGATAAAGATGTTTCCAAGTGTGGGGATGGTTTTTTTTTGTTTATGTTGTGTGGTTTTATTGCTTGATTTGGTTTTTTTTTTTGTTTCTGTTTTTAGTGTGTTCTAATTACATTGTTCTGCAAAACAGGCAGAAGCATTTTCTACCATACAATTAATACATTTTAATTCTCAGATATTTTGATGACTGGTGCATTTTTCAAAGTATAAACTATTAATAAATACTCTTTGAAGTCTGGGAACACTCCTAGAAAGCTTTTACTTGTGTATGACCTAGTTTTATTTAGCTGTCTTGCTCATTGAAAGCAATTTCTGGTAATTAACCTGGGGGCATACAGCCTGTGTGGAGTATGCTTTATCTATGCAGCAAACCAGTCTGTAGTGAGCCACATGAGCAGGTGAGTCACACTATCTGCAAGACATCAGACAATGTTTCATAGAGGTAGCCCATCTATAAGTGCTAACCCCCCAGCAGAGGTATAGCATTAAACATGGTGTGTCCAGTTTTACCTGAGTTGGTGATTTTTTATCCTGTAGATTTGGCCGCACGCTCCTAAAACCTTTCGCTGAAAGAGATGAACTGCTAGCGTCTCCATTCAGTGTCTCTCTACTGCCATTATTGTAAGATCGCCAGGCTTTTGTAAATAAAAAAGAATCAAAATATTTTTTGGTGTGATTAGTACATCTACACTGCTCTCAACACAGCAGCCCAGCTACTAAACAAACTACACAACTGACAATGATGCTGTTTTACCACGGAAGTTATAAGAACATGGCTAAAGCTGCCACTCTACAAAATATTAATCTTCAAAATTTGGAGAATTCAAGCATTGACAACAGTTCTGGTATTGGGCAGTTAGACATCTTCCCACAATACTCATATAGACTATGGATTTTTAACCTTGAGCGTTCTTTTGAGGTGCTGATGCTTTGGCCTCTGTATAAATCAGGCTCAAGTTTTTTCACTTTCAGATTACATTCTTGAACTTCATGGCTGTGTTAGATTTTGAAAAACAGCTCATGTAAAATCAGCTTGTCATGGCAGTTTCACAAAATTTCACCACAGTACCCAACTAGTTGTTCCAATAATGTTCCAATCTCATTGCAAAATCTAAATGACACCTCTATTTTCCAACCACCCAACCATGTTTTTCTCTCTATCCTCAGACCTGGAATGCCCTCAAGGCACTGGCCAAACATAGAGAGAGATGTTGAAGACAAAATACTGTAAGAAGCTGGGAAAAGTAACACATTATGTGAGCAGGCTGCTAAGTGAAGGTGGGCAGAACTTGCAATCCTGAGTAAGGCACTAAAAAGGAAATAGCAAGTACCACTGTATGGTGCCACAGTGATGAAGCTAAAGGTGGCAAATTAGCAGTCTGTTTTTTCCCACACAATTCATTTTTCTGACAACATATTCTGTGTTACAGGGAATAACTGCTTTCAAATGAGACCTGAATTTGAGGTCTTAACCATTAACAATTAGGAATACAGCTTCAGAGGTGCTTTCCTTGAAGAATGAGGAAGTACGGAATAATGAAATCAAATAAATACAAGATTGTTGTAATTCATCCACTTACATGGTATTACAATGATACATAAATAATACAGTGTTTTATTTACCTGAATCTGGAGACTGAGAACCAGACCCTGAAAAAGAAATATCCAGTATTATTTTGTGTTAGAAATAAATTAAATTTACAAAAAACACACAGGAGTATTGATAAGAAGTAGTTCTGCCTGTCTAACGAATATTTATTGTGTTTTAACTGCTATGAATATTTTCAGGTAAACAATCTTCATAATTTTTTTTAAATTAATCTGGCTTCTGACAATAATTTTACAACAACACTCAGATTCCTTTCCTTGAGAAGAGTTTTTAAATCAAGTTTCAATAAAAAATTTGTAATAAGCAAAACCTCTTTTTCATGCTTTATTATCTTGAAAAAAATACAGGGGATGTGAGACCCAAAACACATATCAAGGGCAAAATTAATTTACTAATTTATTAATTTACAAATTTAATTAATTTTTTCCTAAGTATTCCCAATTTTTTTTTCATGAATGGCTACTAAACATAGGCAGAGAGGAATCAAAAGCATTGTGGAAGTAATACATCTGTCAGTGTAATAGAAAATAGTGCTACCCTTCTCCTCCTTGCAAAGTAATATGGCAGGAATGCACAACAGTAGAAAAAAGCCATTCAGAAGTTGTATCTCAGTGGTTAGTGGTGGTACCTGAGGCCAATAGGTTTGGAGAACTCTGAACTCTCTTCACAGCTGTTAATGTGACAGACATTGCAGCACGTTTGCGAGCACAGCCACCGCTATCTGGAAGCACAAAACAATACAGACAGCAGCCCCAGACAAAGGGAGCAAGCACATGCAACAAATCACAGTGTGAGATATGCCAAACATATATGAAAATAAGCATGCAGTTAGGGAACTGCTGCAGAAATGTGTGAATTTGCAGGTTTGGCAGATTAGCAGAATACATAAAATTTCACAGGCTTTAAATAAGAATAAACCTCACAGAGAATAAGTGAAGAAAGCTGTATTTAATACTTAATCCACTAGGGAAATATGTACACTCTGTTACCTGAAAACTGCTTAATTACAGCTAATTACTAAAAGCAAACAAGTAATCAAGATAAAGTCTTAAGCATTCCAGAATAATATTAATCAACAATCTGCACTGTAAAATAATTTCATTGTATGCATTAGAAAGACACCATTCATAAACTAAGCTCATGTTTGATCAGCTGAAAAAGTACTTTTGTTCAGTCTTTTGGATCAAGAAACAAAATTACCAGTGAAGGCATAAATTCTTTTTCACTTTGATAGAACAAACTGGCTGTCCCTCTTCCCCTTTTTTATCTAATATAAGTTAAAAAAATAAAAGAAATGTATATCTGGAACCAAATAACATTCTGAGGAAATGAATAGAAATCTAAAATAATTTTTAAAAAATAAGGTATAGAAAAAACTTTCCTTCTGGATTTTGCTCAACTCCTTTCTTTATTCTACTCCTCTCTCACTGGAGCTGCCATTACATTTTATAAATACTCTCTTATTATTAGAAGACCGCTTTCCCACAAGTTAGCTTTTTAGCAACTCTAGTATAGTTGTAAAAGAAATTTAATAAATATCCTTAGCAATTATATTTAACTAGAGTATTTTTCTGCTCTTCACTAAAATAATTATTTTAATTTTAGTATTTAGATACTATTGGGATTTCATTCAGTGCTTCAATGAAGTCAAGAACAAGTATGATGAATGCCTTTTTATTTCTGTAACCTATGACAGGGAGTTTTATAAAATTAAGGTCTTAATGAAGACCTGCAACCTATTCACAGAAAGTATTTGCCATAATAGCAGCAATCTGAGCCACAGAATCTTCTTTAATCCAGGTCTGCAAGAGAAGTAAGCTCCTGATATTTCTTTGCTCATTCCTGCTGCTCCAATATTTCCAATAGTCCCCTGGCCACAGGCCCTGTAGGATATGCATTAAGTAGTTGTTAACATTGGCAAACATCAGAGCCACTGTCTTAGATGTAAGTGGCACCAAAGACTCGTTGCCAATTCCAAGGGGCAAGGCAAAAAGCCCAATTATATCAGCCAGCAGTAGCTGAAAGCAATACATTACCTGCCATTAATAATTAGCATTGTAAATATGACAAAAAGGCAATGGCTATCAAATCTGCACATGTGTTTTATTTTGCTTACATAAATACAGAATGGAAATTGTAATTAAAATGACACTTTCCATTCTTGTATTCCTTTTCCCCCTCCATCGACATCCATCAGAGGTAATTACAATGAGATTTGATGATGTATAGCTACTGAGGTTCTGTTCTAATATGAATATTAGCAGACTTTGAAAGCTTAGTACACTTAATATAAGCTAACATGCAAAAAAATTTGTTATACTGTTACAGGTCTTATTCAAACAACATGGTAATTTATTTGCAATTTTTCAAGAGCTACCTTCCTGAATTTCATGATAGAGAAAGTGAAGACAACGGGAAACTGACTACAAACATTTAATTATTTTAACTTCAGGAAATTCTGCTTCAATTTAGTTTTTGATGTAATTCAACTGAGTCCGAGTTTTATACTTCATAGGCACATAATCTAGCAAAGTGTTTTGGCTTCATGCAAGAGAAATAAAACAGATTGTAACTGATCACATACAATATTTACCCCATATATATTTTATATATATTCACCAGTCTTTATCTGCATTATTTATCAGTATCTGAACAAAAAAATGAGATCTAATTAGCATTCAGTAAAGACAAAACTCACATTTATACAATATTGAGTTGTGCAAAATTTCTAGTAGAATAGAAACGTGTGTGGCTAAGCACATATTGATGCATGATGGACTCCATCCTCTCATTTACATTCAAGCCAGGCTCCCATTAAGTGGAGTGTGGAGTATTAGGAAACAGTAAGGGAGACTGAATTAATGATCTGTTCATTTCACTTGCAAACTATAAGCAATTATACCACATAGCTGATACTTAAGGAACAAATGAGGTTATATGAAACATTCTTTAAAAAATGTCTGCATATATAAAAATTGTGGGCACAAATATGCATACACACACTCACAATTCTTTTGACCTGAAAAATTCTTCAGGAAGGAATCCTGTGTCACTAGGAATTGCTTTAACACTGAAGCAAAGGAGACCCAAATCAGCTAAGGTCTGCAGGCAGTGCTAGAATATGAAGTCAGGCAATAACTCACAATCAAAACAGCTGCCTAAAATGCAATTGCAGCTTCTTTTTCTCTTCCTCTCTTAATTGTTTCCACATTTTAACCCTTCCCCCTAAATTCATAGCCCCAAGAGTCGCTCCCACTTAGAGACAGCATCATCCTAAGTGAGCTGTATTTGTACTTGACAAATAGTATACTGGTTGGGTCCTGCCCCAAAGCCAGATGGAGACTATTCAAAACACCACCATTTCATTTAAGAGCAAGGGGTGGGTTTGTTAAAAAGACTGTTTCAGAGAGTCAGTAAAAGCAGTGGCATGAACAAAGGGGGCAAAGATGAAAGGATGGTGACCTTGTGTGAAGATGTGAAAGAGAGCAGCCAGGGGCAAGAAATTTTAAATAAGCTCTTAACGCTTATTAAAGAAAAGGAAAATGGCATCCAAAAATTAGGTTCGCTGATTATTATTCTATTCACTCTACTTGTGGACGGTATCATTTTTCCTTTTGTCTGCACAATGAATTCAAGTTTAGAAGTCTTTAGAGCAGGGCTTCTTCCTCCTTATTTGCATTCTGACCTTTTCAGGTAAATATATAGTGCTGGGTCCAACTGTCCAAGACAGACCAAGCTGCTGCCTCTTTATGTCCCCAGGTCCAACCTGGAGGGAGACTGAAAATGCCTTCCCAGCAGACAGATGTACACACCACATCCATGGCCAGACACACAACTTCAAACACTCACACTAACATGGCACAGTGGCCTCACCACCCAGCCCTCTCTGGCTGAAGGTCCACTAGGGAGAATGGCACATGTAGACAGAGTGGATCCTTCCAGCAGCTGGGCTCAAACATCGAGTCTGCCACTCATTCCATGCCTGCTTTCCTGGGACATCCCTGGGATGGCCCTGGACAAGAGAGACCCTTTGTTCCTTGGGTCACCCTGATTTGTGTTCTTGCCTGCCCTTGTGTCCCTGTGCTTTTCCAGGCTTATGGAGATAGATAAGCCTTTGATAAGCTCCTTGATGGGTCTGGGAGTCTCCTGGCAGGGCAGGCTATTACTTGGGCTTCCTCTCCTTCCATTCTTTATCTGAATTCCTTTTTGGATGTGCTGATGAGGAGTTTTTTATCACATAATCTACAATGACAGGTAAACCTATTATTTGGTTCTTTCATGCTGCTAAAATTTAAATTTTTTGCAGAATGCCTGTAACTCAAGCCCACCTAATTTACTTCAGTGATCTAAAAGTGGCTTAACAGTCTGCTCAGGAACTCTGTATGGACCCAAGAAATTGTGTTCTTGTCTCCCAGACAAAATGTAAGAGAACAGTCCATGTAATGACTTCCATTAGTAAGTTTAACAAACAGATAATATTTGCAGTCTTCCAGAACTGCATACTTTTCACTCTTGGCTGTTCTTTATGTCCTTCATCTAATGCAAACAGCTAACTTGTTTAATAGCTTTAAAATTAGATGTGTTTATCAAGAATGATCTGTGTGAAATTCAGCCAAAGTATTTACAGACGGACACTAAAAATCTGTTTTAAGTATTAACTTAGATCCATTTATTATTTCTCAATGCAATTACCTCTCCTTGACATGAGATATGCATGCATATATGCATAATGAACAATATTTATCCTGTGTTTTAATCTGATGTGAGTTTCAGGGGCAGCTCGTGTTCTCTGTGAGTTAGCTAATCAAGCAACCAAGTTAATGATGTTCATCAATCCATAAAATACCTGAAGACTTATTAAAGAAACCCCCTAAATATAGCTTAAAATATGATTCTGTTGATGATTGCTTTCTCTGGGTTTAAAAACACACACACATTCTATGAGACTACTATTTTAAAATTATGACAACATTTAAATTCCAGAAGGAAGCAGAAGCTGAAGTACCCTTGATACTTCTGAAAAACCTTCTCTAATATCTTACCTCTCTTTCTTTGCTTTTTCAAAAATGTTTCATAATGGCCTTTTGCTGCCGAATATTCCTTCCTAACATGTGGTACAGAATTAACATCAAATGCTAAAAATCCCTCCCATATATGGTAGAGTATTGCAAACCAAAGCTCTTCAAAACATTTTCTCTGTAGACAAAAATATCTTCCGGAGGGTTTGGTGAGACAGACTGCCAAGTCTGCAGCCACAGGGAGCACTGGATTAGAGGAGCCCAGTCTAAGCAGTAGATTTACTTTTTCATTTTGAAGCTGTATATATATTAGCTTTGCCACTCCACCAGTTACTGGCATCAAATTAGAGAGCTCATTTGTCTGCAGGAGTCATTAATGAAACACATATTTTAAAAACTAGTGGCAAATCAATAGCATCTGATAACATACAATTGCACCATGCAAAAATTTCTGTTACAAAGCAGGGAAATAATAAAAAACACCAACTCCAAACCTTAGCTGTAGCACTCATGTTCAAAAGAAAGCATAGTATAGAAAGTAAAAAGAAAAAAAAAAGGAAAGGAAAAAAGGAAATAGCCAGACTGGGACAGCACACAGAACAGCTTCCACCTGAAGCTCTCTTTCTTAATGAAGTAATGCTTTAGATAGGTGCATGGATAGTTTCAAGATATCCACTCTTACACTCTACTCACAGGTTTTACAGTCAGAAAACAATCTACTTCAATAGAACTGATAAGAAATGCCACATTTTGTCAATACCTTCCTTTCAGTGCAGCTGATAACATGCACATTAATATCAAGCATATAGAAGATGAAAAAATGTTTTCACTGTCCAAGTGCACAGTAGATTAAAGTTCAATCTAAAATCATGGTATCTTTAAGTAACTGGAGAGGATTTCAGGTGTGTTCAGATCTTTAAGGTCTTTTTTTAAGGCTCCTGTGTAACCAGAAGATTCCCAATTCCCAAGAGAAGTAATTCAGCCACAGATTATTTAAATCTTATTTCGTCTCCCTTGACTATTCATAACTTACATCAAAAATCTTAGTACAACATCGAACAAAGTCATACTTCAGGGCTGAAGTAGCACAAACTGGCAATTTACCTCTTTATTAATATTTTTTGAAGTAGAAGCTATAAAATTACATCTATCATATGATTTTGACTCATGTGATGGCAATGCACAATGTAAGTATAGTATCATGATTAGGAAAGTTACGTCTGAAATTACAGTTCCATGAAACGAGTCGTATTTTAGTACTACCTGAATTGTGCATACTGACGTGTTTAGGAAAGACGGCTCCACCAAAAATGAGAGAGGACAGGACAAATTTCAAATAGTATTTTTATAAATTAAAAATACACCACCTTGGTTAGGATTTGAGAAACAATTAAGAACAAACAAAACTTTGGGGAACAAAAGTACACACTCAAATGAGAAACTTAATTTCTCCTGTTATTCTATTAACAAATGCAGTGGTTTCAAGTGAACCATTATAATTCAACTTTGTATTAAAAGATACGTTCAAAAAAAGGATCCTACTGAGTTTCAGTTGTCTAAGACAACAGGAAGGCACGAAGCTGGATTAATACAGTGATCTAGATAATGCCACCTATACCACAGAAAAGCTAATCCCTTTGATTTAGAGCATGTTGCTGAAACTCAGACTTCAAAGATAGTTCTGGTCCTCAGGTCCCACGTATCATGCCATGGTGAAGCACTAGAGTCAGTAATAAAGCCACTGGCTTGGAAAGGATGGATAGGTCTATCCTTGCACCACAGTTAATCTGCAAACCAGACAGTTCACCTATGGAGTCTAAAAGAGCTGACAGCAATTGAAAATTTACACCTGAGTGAGGCCAGGATTTCAGCAGTCTGCTTTTCAGAGGTCTATTCCCACTTCCAGCACAAAGCGCAGCACTATCTTATTGACTTAACAAGTTCAGGAGCAAATATTACTATGCTGTCATAGATCATGAAGATAACTTTCTATAGAGTCCTGAATTTGGTCAATTCATCTGTTACAGCAACTTGAGAGAAAATACAAAGCACTGTAAGTATAACATACCCTCAAGATTATCCTCAGCTGACATGCAAGTGCAGTTTAAAATACAGCAGTTATATGCCCCTTAATTTAGTGACAGTACAGAATGGAAATAAAGGATTTCTAAAGCATGTGCATTTTCTTAGGAAAATGTAATGCTTTAATAACACTTTTCCATCACTTTTATATCATACTATGTATTTTCACATAAAACATACACACACACAAAACTGATACTATTAAATTAAGCACAGAAGTCCAAGCATGCACTTTTTGTGCATCCATATATGTCCATACATAGAAAAACATGTATGTAAGTTTTATATATGGGATACAAATGCACATAAGCAGGCATACTATTAAAATATCTTGCTTGTTTTGAGTTCAGCATTACCTAAAGTACAATATGTTTATGAAAATTCTAATAAATTTGGGATCTTCTTAGATCACAAAACAACACAAAAAAAAATCTCACAGATGCAGCATACCTGTGTTCATTTTGACACTGGAGGATTTGCTATAAAAGTCTTCAGATTTCCTGTGGAAAATAAAATGATCTATTAATTTGCACAGGACAAGAATGTGTGGTACAAAATGGCAGCAGAGCTTTTTGGAGGGGTGGAGAATCACTGTGATACAAATGGCAGTCCTATTTTAACACTGCTTTAATTAAATTCGTATTGCTTGCCCTTCCAAAGTTAAAGATGAGCTGTACACTTCCATTATAAGTCACCCTATCTTCATGTGCTTAGTAGCTTTCTTGTAAATATTTGCTGTAGGACTAAAAAACTAGTGATTAACTTCTGGTCTTGAAACTATAAACTAAAAATATTTTCCATACAGGAATGTAATGTGGTAATAATTTTAAAAGCTGCTTATAAGGTTTATTCACTCATTTGTGCAAACTAAAGATGTAAAGAGTAGGTCTCTCCAAATATTTTCTAAGCAGCTGAAGTTACCAAGTCTTTTTCAACGATTTATAAGCAGATGTGGTTGTTTTCATCCAGTGATTTAATATGTCTATCCAGACAAAACTGACATTCTTAATGTTGCTTGATGTATTTCTATGCACAGAATCAGGACGTGTGTCTTGGCACTCACAGGAATCCTAATGGAGTAGCAAATCAGGTCACTTTTTAAAGATAATAATTTGCACCAAAATAATATAAAGTGCACACAAAGGTTGAATCTATTTATATATCCCAACTCCATACATTACTTACAAACAAACAAATAGTAAAACACAACAAGCCAAAATACAACTGCAAAAAACTCACAATATGCTATATAACAGACAGATTTAATCCACTGATGTTATGAGAAGGAGCAGACATTATTTTCCACCTACTGCCAGTTTAGGTCACAGCTTTATCTCAGGACAAAGTGGCATCGGCATACTAGCCAGGCTTAGCTGTATTGTTCCATATACACTGTCTAAAAGAATCTACTTTAGCAAATGGGCAAAAACACTAGAAGTCAAAATCATTCTCCTCTCATTATTCCCATGTCAAGTCCGAGATAAAACAAAGGTAAAATCAGATTTTGCAATGTAATACAGTTTTAAAAATAAATTAAAAATATAAACTGCCTGGCTATGTCAGAATAAGTTGGAAGGTATGCATGAGGGGCGATTTTTACGATGGGAGATTAAGGTCCTAATTAATACAAGTAAACAAAACATCAAAACAGAATTCCAGCCTCAGTTCAACTCAACAGGAACCCTGAATTAACTGTACCTCTGAGGTAACATGTATATTGCTGTATTCTCTTGTATTCATAACAAGGCCAGACATTCCACTGGTCAAAAAAATTACTGTTTTTCAGAAACTATCTGATCTCTGCTGCTATTATTCAGTCAGTTTTGTGATGAAAAAAAATAGTATTTTTTGAGATTTCTTGATTTTTGAGATTTTTTTCTATTTCTTGAGAGCTATGGGAATAAATAACTGGCAGTGAATGAAGTTTTATAATATTATTCTTCTGCTGCAGCTATCAGCAAACTACTGCTGCAAATTTTTAAAAGATACTTTAAAAATTAAGGCTATTTTTTTTACTGTATGGTCTCTGAGATTTTGCATTTCTTTAACTGCTACAGAATGTTCTTACAGCCTCAAATTCCCACTGCATTTTCAGACTGCTAGAGGAGACACCATTTCCAAACCTTCTTTTAGCTTGGAACTGATTTGCTGACCGTACCACATATAAGATACAAAATGCAACATGATATTTATTTTCAGACCCAACAAGTACAGGACTCTTGGAACACTGCAGAGCTAAAATGATTTCTAGCAGGTGGCTTTGATATATTTACCCAAAGCATGCTTAACTCTTACTCAAGTTTTAACAGACAAAACTCAGTTTCAGCATGCCAACTTCTATCTGAACAGTTTAGGCCACATTGCTGACACTGAGGGACCTCAAACAAACCACTAATTTTTCCACATTTACCTAATTTTGCTGAAAAACAGCTTCATCTCGCATACCTAAAAGATATGCATGTAAATAAGGCAATCCAAATCTCACGCATGCAAACAGCAGGCCTTGTATTTAATACCAAAATGATTTTGAATTCTCTGCTTCTAAAAAGCTAAAGCACCATTCAAATACTTAATGATACTGGGGTAGAAACCAAATGAATGCAATGAAATTAAATGCAATATGCCTGAAATCATTTTATTCAACATTGTTTCAATCAATCTTTAAGATCCTTGCTTCAAGAGAGAAGTGGTGGGGGGAGCAAAGGGCTGGTTTTGTTTTGTACTTCTGCTCCTTCTTAATTTCCTCCTGAAAACTGTTCTTTGGGAATGGGTTTGCCCCTGACAGAGGCAAAGAATGTTGCACTGGAAGCATCAGGCACTTTAGTGCAAAAATCACACCCAGTGATCAGCTGAGATACTCAGCTCTCAGCCAGCCAATGCTGTGGCAGAACAAAGGCGTGCAAGGGTCGTGCGAACACAAAGAACCACTGCGATCTGCGAGTTTTCAAAATCAGCCACCTGGATTGGGCTCACACCTCATCTTTGATGCTGAGGTAAAAGATCAGTAAGCACAGACACAGGCCTAACTTTTGCAGAGAAATACTGGATTAATCTTCATGGCATTTTTCTACAGTTCGCTTCATCTGGAAGAGCTAATGCAGCAGCAAGGAATTACTGTCCTAATGCACAAAAATGGATCTGTTGGGTTGCATACACCTGCAGTTACCCGTATTACATTTAGTTTCAATAAATACATAGCCTTGATAATATTACAATGATTAACAGCTCCGAAATTCTTTGCATTGCAAGAGGTTACTGGAAAGATTTGTGGGAATCTCATTGACATCTGCTCTATTTTCTCCAAGAGACCCTGATATCTACTTGTAATTACTTCTGTTCCCAATAAGTTCTGAAGTGTGGGGTGCTGAAGGAAAACATTCTGTCACCCCTTCTGTTTCACATTCATATGGAGCTATAAAAAGGGTTAGTGCGAAGTCAAGGAAGGTTTTCCCACCCTCAGTTTATTCATGAATCAAGATGCATGACTTTACTGTTAGGGGTTTAATTCCATTTTTTTTTTCAGATCTTCAAGCACCTACAGACATTAAGGCAGAAGAACCATTTAGGCACAGTTCTGTGCTTTGTGCTCTCAGATGACCCTTCCTGAGCAGGAAGGTTGACCCAATGTGGTCCCTTTCAGCCTTAGCAATTCTGTGATTCTAAGTTACTTGTTATTCACTCTTTGCCAAGCCACAAAAGATATTATGAAAAGCAGATTTAAAATGTAATTTTCTGATAAAGTTCTGATAGAGTTTCTTTATATTAATTCTAAATCTAATTCAATGTATGTGCTCTTTATTGAATTCTACTCCAAGGACCTTTGGTGAGAGAAGCAATTGATTTAGAACACAGAGTGCAGATGGATCAACAGCAGTATAGATTAGTGTCTGGCTGGAAAATTACAGATTATTCTTTTCTTAGGTAGAGAATAGTTCCCAGATATTTGGAGAAGGCAGGAGTTTTCCTGACTTCCATGAGAGGGAGTGTCAGACTTTCATTAATGTTGCTTGCCAGTTTCAC
The DNA here is from genome assembly GCF_048771995.1 of Taeniopygia guttata. Taxonomy (NCBI): domain Eukaryota; kingdom Metazoa; phylum Chordata; class Aves; order Passeriformes; family Estrildidae; genus Taeniopygia; species Taeniopygia guttata. The sequence goes on along the minus strand of NC_133028.1, from coordinate 31,346,999 downwards.
AGTTTGAGCTTGAGAGAGTAATCTACTTCAGAAAATATCTGCAAAGTTAAGGAATCAAATCAGTGGTGAGTTTACCACAAGGATTATTTATTCAGTCAGTTTAAACATTGCAGGTGATCTACAAACACATATTTATTACCAGGCAGGACCCTATTTTGCATGTGGCAATATATTCTTTTAATGAACATCATTAAGAATCTACAGAGCATTCCTGTTCTGCAACAGGTCAATATACTTCATATGCCAACTCATACACTCACAGTGAGAAGGGTAAAAAAAAAAGTATGAAGCATTAGTTCTGAAAGTACAGTGAAGCTGACTGTTTTATTTCTCTCCCCATTTAGCAGAAATTCTTTCAGATGTTCACTATTAGCGGGAAAACTACAGCAATGAGAATGCAATGAAAACCTGATAAACCTCAAATGTTTAGATTGTGACAACAACACCTGCACCAGGAAAAAACTGTCCTGAGACTTCCTTGCTAGAAGTCATCTCTCTTGCTGAGCCTATAGGCAGGTAGAAAGCTTATATGCAAATATACTCTTTGTATGAGAAAATGTTTCATGGAGCACAGGCACATGATGCTTATAATGAAAATGGTTCCCACATGTTTCAGTTTTATTAACATGCAACAAGAAGTCCTCAAAGTGTCAAGGGATCTTTACTAAGATCCAGCAGAGCAAGGCCTATGCTGAGCATATGCTTTAGTATGGGCTTTGTGAAAGCCCCACAGAACTATTTCTATGTTTTATGTAAAACAGAAGCATAAATGCTGTTTGCCCTAGACTACATTGCCTCACTCTATAAGGATCTGAATACTCAGAAGCTAGAACTCTAGTTCTAATTAAAGTGATTTCAGATAGATAACCAAAGAGAAAAACACAGGTAGACAATTGACATCATAGTTTCTGTAATTTTAACTTTTAAGTTTTTCTTAAAAGAAGAGATCCTCATGCTAAGTGTAGTGCTGTTGTACATATTACTCATGCACATTATCTGGAAATGTACTGATCGGATCATTAAACAATTGGGATGGTGAATAATGTGTACATGGTCATAAACTTCTACTGGAACACAACAGATAAGTCACATTGTATTCAGCAGTAGTAAGTGCGTGACCAGGGAAATCCCTACACACAAAAGCTCTGTTTCCTGGATCATCTGCAGTACTACAAACAAACTATCTTAGGCTGATATCTAACTTACAGCAGATCGGATATTTGAGCCTATTTCCTCAGCAAATACAATACTAACATTGTTACTCATGTACTGCTAGGACTTTGTGTTGGACAATGGCAAGTGGCTCTAGTTCCCATGTTCAAATGTTCAAAGAGTATCAGATACAGGAAAATCCACCACAGGAATCTTTGGCTGATCGTTCTCTATAAGCACATCAAGGGATTGGATGCAAGCAGGGGAAATAAAAGCAGTATTAACCATTTCATGTAACTTAAATGTGAGTTGAAAATCATAAAATAATTTCTATTCATGAGAATCATTCAGGTCTGAAGCACTTGTCAGAAGTGCTGTGGTCAGACTTAAGACTCTGAACTTGACAAGCATATGTGAAAAATGTGACTGTCTGAATGCAGGGGAATTCATCTGATGACACAGGAACTTCTTTCCAGACACTTTTCCTAATGTAAATTCTCTGAGAATGCTATAAATGCAAGATTAAGAGAAACTGGTATAATCTCTCCCTCATTTCTTCATGAAACATAGAAAATTTACTAATTTTCTGATAGGAAAAGGAAAGACTATACATTTCCAAACTGCAGGTTTCTAACAGTAATCTTTGTTCATGCACATAGCATCAGTAGAAGTTCACTTAAATTGGTATCAATGTTTCTCTCTCTAGAGAAAACACATGTAACTTAAAATTTTGCCTGTTTGTAGCATGATTTTTCTAGATACTTATTTTGACTTGGTATGTAGTGAAAAACAAACAAAATTTCTGCACTTGGTTCTAAATAGGTACTTGCTGGACTGTCAAAATACTTCTCAGATACTTCGGTAGCAGAACATTTTCCTAAAATGACACTGCAAGTATATGAGGATACCAAGAAAGTTATTCAAGCCGACAACATTCTGTACGTTGTACTGGTTATTTTTACAGCTGCAAAAGGAATGAGGACAAACTGCTGCTCTTACATTCTGCATCTCCTCCTCTACCACTAGAGAAAATTTAATTAATAATTCCAGTCATGCTTGTGGCATTTGTGATTTTTTTTTCATTATTTTTACTACTTCAGTATAAAATAAAAAAAGAGAAAGATTCCATTAACTGAATAAAGGTTAAAAGTTCCATTAACTTACTGACTCCAATTCACATTTCTTACCCTTTTACTAGTACTTCAGTTTTATTAACATGCAACAAGAAGTCCTCAAAGTGTCAGGGGATCTTTACTTTTAAATTTCTAGCCTTTAGTGGTGGCTATTTTTGTTCCCTGCTTTTGTCTTCCACATTTGCTGTTGTTTTACAGGAACTATATTTGATCAAATGGACTCATTCCATAGGCTGGAAATTATTTAAGATTACTGTATGGGAGCATGTCACTGAAGCAAATATGCAGTGGATTGGTGTGCATGGATGTAACTACAAAAAACTCCACTGTAAGACAGAGTGCCTTAAAGCCATTCTTAGTACTTATGCGTACTTATACTTAGTACGTATGTCTTAGTACTTCTGAAAGATTTTATTTTATCATAAGGAAGTATTTGTCTTTTAGGAAATACAATTTTTAAACAATGGTACCCAGGATTCACCTGTCAAATCTTTTAGACATTCTTTAAAAGATTATTTAAAGTTTCATTTCCAAGAAGATACAAATATTCCCAGAATATCCAACTATTTCTCCATCTTTCTCAAGACAAAATACCATTAGAACTATGTTCCTGTCAAAAACTCATCACAGAATGGTTAAATCTGGATTCTTTAGATCACAGTAACTACCAAAGTTATCAGGAATGTAAGACAGTTTTAGTTTATTTTCCAGAACTCTGCAAATTACTGGTCACTTGAATACTTCTAATTTTCTGGTTCTAAACAGTATGACAAACAATGCATTCTTGCTCTTTTCTATTAGGTATGTAGTATGTATCAATTTCAGACTAAACATGCATAAATCTTTACCAAAATTAGAACTTGTTCATACCGGGCTTTTTTCCCTCCATGAGTCAATACCACTCCCTATGGAATCAGTGGGAATAGCGTTAATTCATTAAAGAAAAGTCCATTTCTGTTTGCCTCTCTTGGTTTTGTCCTTAATATAAAAATATGCTTCCTGAACTACTGGGTAATGTCACATACAGCTAAGAGAGTTGTACCAACAGGTGAGGTGATAAAAGTCTCCTTAATATATTCTTTTAAGCGTGCTGAAGGAGCAGCATTTTACTTTAATCTTTTTGTAACACATGCATAAAACCAGAAGGAATAATTGTAACTTAAAAGACTAACTAAGAAGATACCAAGTGAAAGATTTTAATCCTTATTATTTTCTAATATATAATTTGAAGTGATTGTACAGGAAAACTTTCAGTTTCCCTCTATTGCGGGGTACTTAAAACCTGTGACCAGTTTTGGCTAAGTTTGACAGAGATGCAGAGGTCTTGGGAACATTGAAGTCTTACAAGTTCCATAAGGCATTCTCATAGAGAATACAGACCTTACCAGAGCCAAGTGGACAATATACTGTAGCATTGTTAGATAAAAGTGAATTCATATACAGGAAGAAAGACTTAGGATTTGTGTACGGATAAATGCATGGACCTTATCAACCCAGCCACAAAACTCTCTCCCACACAGCATCCAGTTTAATCTGCCTTGTTAGGCAGGAAGAAGACAACAAAAGCAACCAAAATATTTCTGCTATCTAAAAAGGTGAAGAGTTGAACCCAAGATTTTTCCATTACATTCATTCCAAGCTCTGTATGGATTGCTGACTAATACAGTTGGAACTCATGGAACTGCCTTGGTGTGATTCAATTCCAAAGGGTGTTTCAGCATCTGCAAGTAGAGTAACTTTCTCCAGCAAAAATGTGTCAAAGCCTGACATCCACACAGGGGCTTGACTTCAGATCAGCTCTACTCTGGCCCTGCAGACCAGAATACTACTGACACACCTACTTCAGGGACCTCCTGGCACAGGAAGCATGTGAGGCTTCTTCCTTGAGCCACATCTTCCAATTTAGTTTGTTGGTATATCTGCAGATCTACCCTGTGAACCCAAAATGATAAGAGCTAAAGAGCAATAAAATGGTGGAAAGATCATAAGATTTTTGTTCAGATTAAGGAGTTGTGAAGCAAAACCTAGAGTAGCTTTATTCACTGTTGGTCTGAACAGATATATGGTTTCTTCAGTTCTGCCACACAAGAAATACTTCTGGTCTTTCAGTCTTCATGCTGACTTACAATGCCTCAATACCTAAATGACTCATCAGTGACAGCAAGTCAAATGCTATAAACTTCTGTCTTCTATCCCTGCTATAAAGCCTGCCTGATACCATGCAGTGTATCTTATTAACCCCTAGCACATTTTGCCATTTCTCAAGAATTATAGCACTGCTTTGCATAGCTGTAGTCCCATTAGAGACTTAACTGTTTAGAGGAAAGAAGATATTTAACAGCAGCAATACCATGTGCTTTCAAAACAAAGGAAAACGCCTTATGTACAACACATGAAAACCAGAATAATCAGCCTTGCAAGCCTGAATTTAAATGTTTTGCTGATACTGCATTTTGCCTTTTCTCATTGGGCACAATCATCAATTTTAATTTCACTGCGCTTCACTTCTTCATATAACAGACATCAAAATAATGCCACTACTACTGTTTACAAAATGAGTATGTGCACTGTACTGCCAGCTGATTTCAGACCTCATGAAATCCAATGTTCCTCGATGCTATATAGAAAAACAAAAAAAGCTACAATTCTTCCTAATACAAATACCACTCCCATTATGGTTAGGAGCATAGTTTACTCACTGAATTTCAGAAGTTCTAGATAACTGGTAAATTTCAGATTGTATGCTTATCCTTATCTCACCCTCTCAATACCTTATTCTTCACACGTACATTTAAGATTTCTGCTAATGAGCACATCCTTTACTGATTCTAGAGCAAATCAGAAACCATCTACAGCGAAAACTCACAAAGATTAAGCAGAATGGTATTGGAACAGTTGTGAGATGGCACACAAAAAAGGTTCATTCTTCACAGAAATGTTGAAAGAAAACACCAGAGGTTTGTGCCAGGCTTGCAGCAAACATGGGACAAGGTTAGGGATCACTCGAGAGGTGACTGGGTGCCTGTACAGCACTGCCACATGGAGGGTGCAGGCATGGAATCTGCCTGCCAGCCACCCAGTCAGAGCTTTCCATGCTCTTCCATAATAATGTACACTACCCACTACCACAGGAGTGAAGGTGGAGGGGCACAAATCAGGATGGTTTTCACTCTCTTAAGTTTCCTAATACCAAAGCAAACTGTGCCAGCAAATGCAAGCAAATGAAAGAAGCACCCTTAGTAGTCTACTACTGACTCCATTCCTTACACAAACCTACTCCCACATCCCATGAGGAGATCCAGTTTGTTTTCTGGATGAGACCACAGATTTGCAGAAATAAGTGATTATAAAACAATTGAAATAACTACATCCACACAGAGGGAACAAGCTGAAGCAGTAGAAGTAGCATCAGCTGGCATTTCCTACTGCAGCCTTCACAATGCTAAGGTAATTCCTTTGCCCATTACCTAGATTCTTCTTCCTTATGAAAGGAAGGGGAAATACAGAAATCTCATTATCTGGCACCACAGGGACATCCAAATCACTTTTCTAGAGCCATTAGACAAACATCTGCCTTCTAAGCTCTCAGCCCCACATCCCTTCCGAGCCAGTCTTATCTCTCTTAACTCACTTAATTCCCAGTTTTGTTGCCACTACTCTCCAAACCAAACTCCTCCTTCCCCTGCCAAAGGCAATTTGTCACAGTCTACTGCTCTTATTCCCTCAGTCTTCGAGCCAGGCAGCCTTCTCCTCTGCAAAGATTGGTCTACAGTGGGTCTGAAAGAATAGCAAACACCACCACCTCATTTTCAGATTGCTCTAGCATTCATTGCAGTACCAGCTACATGAATAGTCCCACTCATTCCCTATACTAGCCCTGGCACTTAGAAGCATTCAAGTACTCAATTCTAATTTTCCATTCATGTGCAATGGGAATAGGTTTTCAGATTCTGCTTTTGCCAAATCTCTACTGAGCACCTGCAAACAGATTTTTTTGTGTGAATTTTTGTAATAAGAGGGAAAAGTCACATTTCTATCAAAACTGTGTTAAAGTGTTTCACTGTATTCCAGCCAATGAGTCCAAATTTAGTTAAACTATAGGTGACCATAATTTTTAATGTAAATAACCATTATATTGTAGAATCATGATCTCTAGCTTTTGACAAGAAACTTGAAACAGCATCTTAAATGAGCAAATTATGATAATAGTTAAACAGATAATGGGCCTGCTGCAGCTAGTTAACAGAGGCTAGTCAGCAGTGCAGTTCTAAACAAAATTATTGAATATATTACCTCTGAGACAAGGTTTGTTTCATGATTACAATGATATATGATAGTACTTATACAAAGCCTTTTCTGCTTTCTAACCACCCAGTGACATTTTGCCAAGGGTACGTTCCCAGGAGCACTGATGGCAACAGGATTGAGTGGGTTTAGCACTGGCTCCAAATGCAGTGTGTTACAGTGAGGTTATCAGATTAGTTCAAATGTACCTGCAGCAGCCTAGCTCCGACACCACCACGAGTGCTATTTAGGCTCATTGTTCTGCTTGGGAAGTGTCACCCGGCTAACTCATGGAGTGCCTGCCATGGGTGGTGTCTGTTTCAGGAAAGCACATAGATCAGTTACATGCCTTGCTGTAATACCAGCTGTTCAACCTCGTCAACTGCAGTATGAATAACAAAAAGGGGAATAGATGACATAATGCAGCATGACACAATATCTTCTTTCACATACTACCCCCCAGATTACTTAATATAATTATTAAAATTATGTCCTCAGCTTAATCTGGTGTACCCAGTATCTTAATACCAGGTTTACAGCACTAGGCATTTCTATGTATTTATTGATTTTAAATTGGCAACAGTAAGTGCCATTCCTTTAGCAGATGTTCTAAGTTCCCACACTCTTAATTATAGTTTTATAACCACAGCCACCTACCATACAGTGTGCTGAAGCAGTGTGTCATTTCGAAAACCACTGTTACTTGCTCATTAAATTCCTCAGCTTTGTAGAGCAAAACTGATTTCAGCTGTATGTCAACCCACATGCATCTAACAGATACACAGGCTTCAACTCCAGCACATGTATTTCATATGAATGTGCACAAGTTAACATGGAGGCATGCTGATTTTGTTTAGGAGTGTTCAGAAGAAAATATCATTAAGGTAAATGCATTTTATGATTTTAATTAATACACTACACTGATTTGTAAGTGGCATAACAAGTGACAGTAATTTTTTTCTTTGAAGAGGAAATTTATATAAAATAGCTCGAAAAATGGAGATTTAACTGTAAACAAATCTTACTAAGAACAAACTAGACAGAGAAACACGGATAACACTGTTACCCTTCTATTGCTTTCACTCACCAGTGAAAATCTAAAATTTTAAACAGGATTCGGACCTCATAATGAACAGTGATGGGAACAGTGTATGTTCCAATACTGTCATGGCAGCCTGTAAGCTTCTTCTTTCAGCTCAGCCATATGAAAACCCACAAGGTTTTTGTCAGGAAGAAGTGTCAGAGTGCTCTGTCAGTTCTTGGTTTTCTCAGCAGCTTTCTGGGATGTTTTTCAGCACTCATAAGTTACTTACAAGCTACTGGGCAGGAGCCCAACAATCCTGACAATGGAGTACAGCATCTTTAAAATTACCATTTCCAGATTTTTCTGCAGACAGAAGAGTTTGCAAGAGAGGCAGAAGAGGCAATTGGTAAATTTTAATTATCTTACAAATTGTTGTCTTACATAGTAGATTGGTAAAATTTTTCAATCTTTAAAAAATCATGAGGCTATAGACCTGAAAATATACTAACTATGGAATTAATCAATACCTGTTTCATAAGGATTTTTATATTTAATAGTCTGGTTTATAGCGATATTATTTAGAACTTGTTATTTCACAATAATTCAGTTCCAAACACCAGTAATTAGTCACATGAAACAGTAAGAGAGGACTGTATGTATGGCAGATGGGCAATAAAGTAAGCTTCTTTTTTAAAGGATTCAACATTTAAAGGACCAACACTAAATCATATTTAAGAAATTTAGAGTGACTCAAATTATTGATATTTCACCTGAACTTTCTGAATGAAAAGGAAGAAGGTTTAAACTCACACTGCATTTTTAAACATGCATCTTTCTCAATGCAACTCCAATAAAGAAGTTATGCTAACTGGTCTTGAAATTTCCTGAAGTCATGAAATAGCTATCTGTGAAAAGCTGTCAAAATAATAAAGTAAATGAACTGAAAACACAATTGCTTTTTCATTCCTTACAGCAGTTACTGGTGCTGCTTACAAAACACAGTGTACAAGAAACCAGAAGCCTAAAAGGAGGAATAATTTTCAAAATGTAAAAAACTAGTTTAATATCTCTACAAAACCATCACCTTAAATTGGTCCAGGAGATGTAAATACTTCCCCTGAAGATTAGTAACATTTGAAGTAGTAAGATGTTCTTTCTCCCATCTAAATGAAATGGTATCAGAGTACTTCCAATCAACAGATGAGATAATTCTGAAAGTCCATGCATAAACAAAGGAATATATGTAGGAATCAATGTGCCTTTAAAAGGAAATTTTTAGCAAGACAGATTAATGTTCTGATTTCTATTTCAAATAATTAAAAAGTATATACTTATTGAGAAACTAACAGTTTTAGGGACTAAACGACCTGCATTATTGCTGATGCATGTCAAGTTTTTTCTTTATATTCTACAGTCTTGCTGAAATTCCCTATTTCCCTCTTTCAGTACTATAATTCTTTTCATACTCAGTTTTCACCTGTGTGTCTAACCCCACACTGTCTCACTCTCCTGGCATTCTATCCTCATTTCTGAAAGTGATCTAATGTAATTTTTCTCCTCTCCATTTGCTCTAAGTATTATCAATGGCATAAGTTCAGAAGTTCCTAAATTAACTCCTTTAATTTCAAAGATGTGGCTGTGAACACCTCTCTGCTTTCTGGTATTTTGGCTGTAATTTCATCCCATTCTGTCTTACCTCTTGGAAGCCTCCCTCTCACTCAAAATCCCATTCTGAAGAATCATCCCTGTTGCTGATGAATGTGCATTTCTTTATAGGGTTATTGTAATGAACACTATGTATGAGCACTCCCTTTCAAACTTGATGAGGTCAAAATTACCACTCAAACACATTTTGTAGGAGAATACTTTTTCATAGAAAAATGTTTGTAGAAAAGAGTAGCAATTATGGAAAATGGTGCATAAGTTGCAAAATTGTTAAGAGGTCCTATTTTGGCTTTATTTACTTGTTAGCTTTTTTCCAAATTATGTGTTTGATTTTTTGGCTAATCTAAGCTTTTATTTAAATATAAGTTAGTTCACTGTAAATTGGCTCTGAACACAACAACACAAACTAAATGTTTAAAAAAATTATTTTAATCTGAATTTCCACTCATGGAAATTTGACATTGATGTTCAGGTTTTGATTTGCTTAGAAAGTCTGTAAATTCTGTAATACTTTCTGTAATTTCAAAACTATTTCTATTATGGAAATTAACAGTTTCCCATGCAACTCCTCTCAGTTCTTTAACTCTGCCCTATGAGTCACCTCAATTTAACTACTGACACAGCAACAGTGCCTTGCCTTCAAGCATATTTTAATGTAGTATTAGTTACCTTAAAGAAACCACATGGCAAACACCAGATTTAAGTGAAAAGAAGATTCATTATTTTCTCCTACTCCCTTCTGCTATATAGCTATAATATATAAATTCTGCTTTTATTTAGAATAATTTATACCTCCTTGAAACCAACTGCCTAATGTTATCATGTTCATACTTCCTCTTTAAAAACCTTCTATACTACTCCTGTGATACATTGTTTTTAATTACTTTCATTGATTTTTTCATATAGCATAGTAATCTAACCCATTGTTTGCTTAGGCAAGATATATCTGCTTATATGTACTTTCCAAGTTATTTCTAAGTGTCTGTCACACTGTTTTTCAGTATAATTATTTTATTATTTCTTGCTAAAAAACACGTGTTTTCACTGCTTTACAAAACTGGTGGTTTCAACACAACCATTACAATGAAAGACTGCACAACAGATAAATCACTCTTGCTAGAAACTTTTACATCACATGGTAAGCCAATGCTAATACCAAAAAACATTGAGCATTTTGAAAATCAACACTGTCACTCAGTGGTTCTGTGATTCTGTCTTCCCAAGTCACTGTTATGTGTGATGGGGCTCTGCTCTCCTGGGGATGGCTGATCACCTGCCTGCCCATGGGAAGGAGTGAATTCATTCCTTGTTTTGCTTTGCTTTACTTGAGTGTGCAGCTTTTGCTTTCTCTATTAAATTGCCTTTATCTCAACCCACGAGTTTTCTATCTTTTACCATTCCAATTCTCTCCCCAGTCTTGCTGGTGGGGGAGTGAGGGAGCAGCTGTGTGGGGCTTGGCTGCTGTCTGGATAAACCACAACATGCATTCTTAGTTTGCTTTGACAACAGCCATCAAATTTGATCAATTAGTAAAAGCAATCAACACTGCTGAATAAAATTCTTAATGTGGTGTGAAGCCTTTTTGTTTTAAAACATCAAAGCCAGCAGAATATGTACCAAATAAAAAGAAAAAAACACTTTACAATTGTTCAGTAAGTTATTATGATGGTAAAGAAGTATATACAACCAGTGTCTAGCAATCAAGGGTTCTAGAATATGACTTTGGTTTGAGAATTGCAGACTCTTACTGGGAGAATATCTATGTCAAAAACTGTATTAATAGACACGGTAGCAGATGTGATTAAAGGCTTTGTGAACGTCCAAAGAAAGATACAAGCTGCATCTGTTCTGTAGTGCAGGACTGTGCTGCACTGTCTTCAGCTGAGTGACATCAGCATAAACAAAACTTAAGAGTAGAAGATAAGGCCCTATGAATGTATCAGCAGTGAATTAGTAACTAAGGCCATGCCATCCACAAGCCACTGAATTTTTATGAAGTGCAGAAACTCTGAAACACCGAATGCTTCTGAATATTAAGTGACCAGAACTGTAGGTTTCAAAAATTATTAACTGTTCCTTTGTGCCCTTGGTACTCTTATTTTATATTGAATATCCCATTGTGTCTCATGGCCTCTGTGCTGGCTGGCAAATACAATCCATCACTCTACCCAGCATTTTAAGAAACTGGATCATTTGCTTCAGTTTGGTAGATTTTAGAAATAGTGATACCAGATGAAGCTATGGCCTAAAGACCAAGAAAGACACCAATTCATACCTCGTTCATATTCTCTACTGCAATTCAGTGACTGCAGACAGCTGCTCTTATGTACCCCATTTCTAGTGGGTATCAGGAACAAGTCTTCCAAACATCTGAACTTGTACAAAAGCTGCCCATGCATGCATAAAGCCTCTTCATTTCCCTAAGCGTGCAGAACTAAATGCGACATATTTTATCCCTCCAAGAAGAAACCTTGCACTTAGTATAAGCATGCATTCCTCTACTTTTTTGCTAAAAGCAAGGAAACTGTACTTAAACTTGATGACCTCCAAAGTTTTGCACAAGTAGGGTATCAGCTTCATTTAAATGATACCAAATCACTACTTAAATTAACTGAAAGCAAAAAAGTGAGTAATCAGAGTTAATAAATATCTATTTGCCAACATTAGCAATAAAAAAAGGTCCTACTCCAAACTAAAATGTACCATTTTGTGTAATACTCCATAATTTTTTCTGTTTGCCCTCTGGTCAGCTCTTTTCTCTATCTTCCAGTCTTAGAAATAGTGAAGAATGCAAATACTTCCTGCTATTTCCTCAGCTGTTATGAACCAGTGAAGTTCAACTGAGGTCCATGGCGCCCTTTTAATCCAGTTTAGGACCCAACCCCTTAGTTATCTCACATTTACTAAAACCTGTTTCATACAAGGAAGTTCTATGTAAACAGACATTACAGACTATGAATTTTCTTCCACCACTTACATTATCAAACACAATACTTGGTTTGTTGTTTTTAATTTAGAGACTATGTAAATACAAACTACTACTATGCATTAATAAGTCACCCACAAGTAATCACTACATTGCTACACTTAATATTCAAGAAATCGCACTTTGTAGTGGCCCGTACACATTAATGGACAGCAATATATATTGTTGTATTACCATACAGCAAATAGAAGGGGACAGAACAACTACTACAATACAGAAGTTTTTCATTTTGCCTCTAGAAAGCAGATGCAGAACATACATGTGATATTCAGAATGCTGCCATATGAGGACTTGCTTGCAGAAGCACCACAAAGCAGATCTGTTCAGTGGCTTTAAAGTAATTTTTGGGCTTTTTCATTTCAGATAATTCACAATTGTTTTGTGATAGATACACTTACAAGGGACCAGCATTTGTCTTAGATCCTCATACACAATTCGTGCTCAGTGTTTTAATGAGTTCTATAGTAACTTCTATTTAAGAGTCTCCAAAGTATCACCTTATTATGAAATTCAAATCACCATTGTCAAAAATGGTATAACTATCAACAACTATCAAACAGCAATTCTGTCACCTTTTATTCCCTATGAATCACTTCAGTTTTTAGAATAGTTTATAAGAGAAAAATTCATTTCACATATTAATGATTACCATCCCACCAAGGTCATCTAATGGCTTCCTAACTTCACAGCATTAAGACAGTCTGATACAGGGGCAAAACATTTTTGTTTGTGCTATCTCAAAGGAACAATACCTGTCACTCCTTTTGCCCCATGAAATATATAACTACACAACTAAAGATTTATATTCTAAAAGAGCACACACGGTGAACACTGTTGTAGAAATAGGTACTTGAAGCAAATGAGTAAGATTCCTGCATTGCTGTACTCCATCAACTTCTGTGCTTTGAAAACCTAACCATAGCAGCCTATGTTAAGAACTTCATCTTAATGTTTAAAACACAAATTATTTTCTTTTAAGAGTTAACCATTACCAGCATATTTGAACCAGGTCTTGAGGACTTCACTAGTACATACATTATTTTATTGAAGTAACCAAGAACAATGTTGTCACCTGCTACATAAATATCACCACATACACTTGTTTTTTTCAAACCTTGTTTCCAAGACATGGGAGGTTGAAGAGCCCTCCTCTCCACTGATGTCAGTTTTTCATCTGAGAATTTTTGTACTGTATATGAGCTGATATGTTATTCAAGAAAGCTGCTGTCAAAAAGCCACACATTATCTACCAAGCTAGATACTAGAGATACTGGGATTCACAGAAAAGCAGGCGTGCCTTTATTATAATGATACTTTTGGAATTTGTCTTATAATAAATTATTCAGGCACAGGACATTCATCAACATGCTGTACAGAAGGTTATCAAACCATTTGCTTCTTTCCCCAAGAATGCTAAGCTAAGTGAATACAAACCTAAATTACAGTGAACTGCCACAGTCCAACACATCTCAGCTAATTATGTTAGCAACTATTTTATTCCACAGGTATGGCTCACACGTGAAGATGATGGGCATTAACACCAGTAAGTTGTGTTGTTTTCAGCCATTACTGTTTGGCTGCTGCAGAACATTTTACACATCCCTGTCCCACACAGACTTCCTTGAGGTGTGACAGCAGGAAACAAATGTGGGTGTAGCTGGACAGGCTGTAATTGTTTTGAGCTTCCACTGGATGTAGAGTTAGCAAGTCACACAGAGGTCAGAGCTGCCACAGTGTCCAACTGGCTGAGCAGTGCTACTCCATTGCGTGTTTGTCTCATCTTTGGAGCTCTTGTAGCTGCTTCCAGGCAAACAGACATGGGAAGAGTTTAATAAAAGAGAAAGCAAGCAGTGGTTTTATAAGAGTAATTTTCTCTGCACTACTTTTGACAAGTCTTATTAAAAGGCATTTGAGAGGAGCCTGGAGAATTCTTCCTGGAAGCAAAAAGTGGCAATTTTGAGATGCGAAGTAACTCACAGTAGCCATAATGGACACTGTGGAGCACATGCTAATGAAGTTTCTGCTATATTAACTTAGACTGCTAAGGCTTCTTTTAAACAAATAATCTGTAAATGATCTCAGAGTAAATTAACCATATGGTTTTAGGTACTGGACTGCACCTCAGGGCACCTGGACTAATTTCTCAACGTGAGATCAAAGAATCAATATGAACTCTGGCAGTATAATTTTGTTAAATAAATGAAACAAAATATTCTGTGAAGAGGTAAGAAAAAATGCCTGCCAGGAATTTTGTATTGAACTTTCTTGAATTTCACGTACATTTGGTACAAAGAGACAGGTTACCAGACTTAGAATTTGGCTCCTTATTAAAAAAGTAAACATGCATTGAAACTGCATTTATGGGTCATTAGTATCAAGCAAATTCAAGTTAATGGAGATTGCCAGCCTTGGGAAGTTCCTGTTACAATCGAGGGATCCCTCAAAATGCTGGAGGAGCAGGCTGATAGGAAACTCATGAAATTCACCAGTCCCGCACCAGGGATGAAATAACTCCAGGCAGCATTTACAGTCCAAGGAGCAGCTCTGCAGAACAGGAACTGTGAACCTCCCCAGAGGACCAGAAGTGGACTGCATGCCTTTAGAGCAAGGATGGTCATCTGCACAGGAGCTACACTAGCAAGAGTATCACAGGTATGTCAGGGGTAGTTATGGGTTGGCTCTGCAGCCCCATTTTAACTCTTCCACACATTCAATTTTTTTTTTTGCTTTGGAAATGGTGGATAGTCTGTCTAACCTCAGGCAGCTCCAGAGTTTCCACTTTGAATACCATCACATTTCTTATCAGGAAAAAACACACAGTGGTGAAAAAGGGATTTTTTGCCTTGTATAAGAAAAAAAAAATCAAAGAAAAAAAATTAAACCAACTATAAAACCCAACAGATGGCAGTATAGGAGGAAATTACATAAAATGACCTTGATGATCTCACCAAGAATATGATGGTCAGAAATAAAAAAGCCTGGGAAGAAGAATGGGTTTAGCCATTTTCTAGAGTGCCTCCTTAACAACTGTGCATGGTGTGGCATCAGTAAAGTGAGTGAACATTACAGAGGTGAGGGAGAATTTCATTTTCTGTAGCTCAGCTTTGGAATAAAAAAATGTACATGTTTAATCTACAATAAACTGTACTGGGTTCTGTTTATAGTGTGTTGACACAATTTTATTATGCACAAACTCATTTTTGGCACAAGCTTAAGCTTCCTGTAGGTAAAATGGTGGTTTTTTTTAGGAGCTGTTTAGAGTTCCTAAAGAGGTGTCCATGAAAAATCATTACACAAAAGACTTAAGATCTGTAATTACAGGCTAACTTTTTGATAAATCATTTCTGGCCTCTGCCACCTGAACCAATCTAAGCATTATAGGAATTTCATATTTTAGGAGAAAGGTCCTACACATGTATACACATAATGTATCCATTATTCAGAGTAAATTCAAAATTATTCTCAATTTACCCTGTAAAGAAACATAAATGCCTCGGCCATGCTAACACATTGGCAAATAGCTTTTGAGACTCATGTTCAACAGCTATAGCTAACATATTACCTGCCAAATCTATCCCATAATGTAAACAACTCCCAAGCAAGTAGTAACACAGAGAGGCAAATGGCCAAGGATATGACAACTGTCTTAGCTACCTTTTCACTATACGTTTTTACTACGCATTTGTGATGAAAGAAGTTTGGTTGATTGTCGTGACTATTTTATTATCTTCTTAAAATAAGTTGTGAAAAAACCCCACCACCTAACCTCAAACTGGTAGCTGAAAACAAGATACAAGGTTTGAGTCAAGGAAAAAATGGCTAAAGCACAAGTCTGAAGAGGTTCTTTTCACTTCCATAAACACATCTAAAGCAATTATTAATTATGAAGCAAGTTTTCATGTTTTTTATGGCAGATGTGTTGCATAATTTTTTTCCAACCTGTTAAAACAACATTCCAAAAAAGGCTATGAGACAATCCAACACATCAGAGGTTATCACATACATTTGAAAGCATCAAAGACAAAAATAGGTACTTTACCTATTTTTACTTTCCCTCAGTAGAATTGTCTAATGCTTTAACTCACAGTTCTCTCTCTAGCTATGATCAGTTTTTGCATCAATGTTTGACCTAATTTAGAGCTTTTATGGGACCTATTTGCTGCTTTGTGTTCAATCTTTACATTTGTGTTCTTCTGTTGTAACTGCTGCTTTTCTGAAAGAAAAAATAGCATCCAAATGCTATCCTGAATCTTCCTGACATCTTTTTTTACACTTATATTTTGCTACGTAAAAAGTGGTGAAGAAGCCAACAATTGCAAAGATCTGCATTCCAAGAAGTAAAAATTATACATACGTATATTAATTTGCTTTTATGTAAATTATATATACATATATTAATTTGCTTTTAGAAAATCCTCCTAGGATTTTCTAAAGCTCATGAAAATTGACATGAATGGCAGCTAGAAGGACAGGTACCTTTAGGACATCCCAGTGTGTGGTTACATGACTCTTTAGCTAATTACAGATCTTGAAGTCCTTGTGCATTTATAACATTTCAGAATAAACCTTCATGAAATGATAAACATAGCACAGATGTCTATCAATAATTCTCAGAAGTTTTATTCTGTTCTTGGGCTGTCTTCTCAATTGGTCTTCTTAACAAGCCCAAACTCATGCTTGACATGAGTGCACTGACTTTTGTGCAAGAATGTGCATGTGGCAGGAATCATCAGCTGTCAGCTATTCCCTGTGAAAGGACCAGGACTTCTCAGGTCCAAGCCTGTCCTTGTGATTCCCAAGCCCAGCCCAAGTAGTACAGTATTAGGTCTGTAAGTTGCAGACTTGTAACTTGTACTGGTCAGAGATGTGAGAATCATGTATCTTTGCTAGGTCCAACCTACAATAACTATTTGCCCAAGAACCTCTACTAACCACAAGATACGTATTTTATTTTTCCCTTCCAGACCTTGCTAAGGCCTTGAGAAGCAGATTTAGTTTTCCATCCTACAATTGTGCTGAATATACTTTTACATCCATTTTCATTCCTCAATCTGGAGGTGCCCATTAAAAATTATTTCAGTAAGGATGCTACACACTAAGCAGAAAGACAGTGTAAAGAGCTCAAACATATTTAACAATATTCTTTAAAACTTATTTCTTCTTCGTGGTATTACTACATGTTGCAAATATTATCTCACATGTAAGGTTTGTACCAAACACTTTAATCTGTGCATAGTCTTTCTCTCATTCCCTTCATAACTGGGCTACAGCTAAGACTTTACATCTCATCCTTCCTCATGCTGACCAAGAATAACAAATTATTCAATGTAGCCTATAGCCCCTACACTGAGCACCATACTTCTTTTAGGTTCCATCTAAATTTTATGCTAAAAGTACCCCAATAACCACTCTGTTGGTTGCTCTCCAGTTCTGACTGAAAATGTGCAAGTGTCTCTTTAGCTATTTACCCAGTTTTAGTAACTCACACTGTTACCAGTGAAAACAACTTTTTAATTAATTCAATAGCATTTTTCACATTAACCGGTAGTTACTCTGTGCTAGGTTTTTTACATTTTTATTTTATTTTTTGGGGTTTTTATTTTTAAAGAGAGCACATTACTCCCACCTAACACATAAACCAGGCATTTTTTTGATAATTTCCTGTTAAAGGGCACACTAGAGTGGCCTGGTGTTCTCTGCCTTCATCAGCTTTTCACACAGTTGAATCCATTAGGGTGATAGTGGAGAATAAAGCCTCCTAGAAATCTCATCTTAAGAAAAACAACATTTGGACCCTCCTTGCAGTGGTAGCACACAGCTAGGTACTCTAGTTATTAACTAATCAGATATATCAGTCATACTGCATGCAAAATATGAAATAATTTATCCATGTATACATCAAACACTCAATTCTACCAGGATCATCAGATCATAAAACTATAAGCAAAAAATTCTGTTTTGAATCTTTCACAATTCCATAGTCACTGCTGGCATGATTAATTCTACTACCTACAAAAGTAAAACCTGCTTCTATTTTCAGTCTATTTAGATCTAGATCTGAGAACCTAATTAAAAACAGGAAAAAATTTAAGAAAGTTTTTAGAAAGACCTTGTGCCATGCAATTATCTTTTTAATGGAAATTTTCAGTAGGGCTCCCTTGTCCTTGTCCTGTGAGTACTACAAATGCCTATTAACACCATGAGTGTCTAATTAGATGACTGTGGGTCCTATTTAGAAACATTCCCAGCCCATATATGTGAAAATAGCTTTTTGCGTATAAACAATTGTTTCACGAGATGCTTTAAACTCATTCATTAATAGCTTTTTGTATATATAGAATTGTTTCATGAGATTCATAAAACCCGTTTCATCCTGCCTGCACTAAGAGGAAATGTTCAGTTCATACTGAACTGAAGGTGTATTAGAAAGCACGAGTCCTACATAATATTAAAAGTTAATTTAAAATAAAAAGCACAAAAGCATATTTTGAATTTTTACTTTCTCATGAAAGAAGAAACTAAATCAATGTGGAGGAAGGCCACAAGGCACCAGAAGCAAGATTAGTAGCCATGATAAGGTACATAGTCAGTCATATTTTATAACTTGCTTTCCTTCCCGAAGTAAATACTGAATCACAGAAAAGGTATTAAATTCCAAGTCCTACAGAAACTATGCAGTGACACCTGACATTGCCTCAAATAATGGAATAATTTACAATATTGTACTAATTTCCAGACCTTTTTGTTTCATGGCATACAACAGCTTCATCAGACATCTTCCCGAAGCAGTACCGACCGAGCAGCGCAGTGCTCTCTGACACGCTGGCAAAGGCAGGTGAGCTGAAGGGAAAGGCAGCAATGCACTGCTCCTGCCTTTTCTCCAGCCTGCATGGCTCAGGCAGCTTAGCTCCTGTCAAAGGCATGGAAGTCTCAGCTGATCTTAGTGCTCTGCCTTCAGTCATCTTTACCGAAAATCCAACCATCCCTAATAGGATAGGTATGCAAAGAGGGTACTTTGAGAGCTGGATGATAGAAAACCCTGAAGCAAGTTTACTCTGCTGTCTTAAGACAGATGAGGCTGTTACACATCTCGTAAACCGTATCTGAAGGATGCAAAGGTCCAAAAATAACCTTAGATTTCACAGGTTCTCAGATGAGGACAGTAGCTTTAAGGCTTTGTACTAATACTGTGTCATGCTGCTAGGATAAATTATGGTGCCACAACATTACAGTATCACTACAGTACAGAGGATCAGCGTCAGCTGTGAAGCAAGAGCAATACAGGACTGTCTTGGGCTTTGCACACCCTCTGTTTGGTGTTGTGGTCCCACTGCAAATGCCAATTGTTCAGGCACAATATGTGGAATTTGCACACAGAAAAGGAAGGCCAAGGGTGAGCTCTGCTCCCAATGTGTTAAATAGATTCAGCAGCCCAAGAACTGCCTACTTATAAATTTTAGCCTTGAATGATAGCATTATTCTATATGATACAACAATTTTCTGACGTGAGACAATCTGCAAGCTGAGAAATGGTGGTAATCAAGGCAAAGGAAAACTGCTGCCATCAGATAATTTTTACTTCTCTGACAACAGTGTTGATGTATTCCCTGTAACAGACATTGCTATGGTGTATTTCATAGACAAAAATCTGTGCATATTGTGGAGAAATTAAGCCTTCTGATTTGAATATCTGAAGCTGTAATTATGGCTAATACCTGGCTTGTAGTAGGATTCCATTCCTAGCTTTCCCATTTAAAAATATTAGGGCTCTGAGTCAAAGTCTTTAATATATGCTCATAGAATCCATAGTCTTCTTTGAGATCTAAAAACAGGCTTTTCCCAAGCTACAACTGAACACGCATGGTAGAAAATCTGCTGGATTTAGGCCTCAGAGAAAAACCCCCTTACATGAAACAGATTTTTAGCACCAATTTTGCATACCAGAAAGCATACATTTTCTACTTGCACACAGTTAACTGAGCTCAGTTAGCTTATATTAAAAGCAGCCTAAACAAAATTTTGGCTACTGTAAGAACTGGAAATGCAGCTTTAACTTTGTAGTTTTGCAATGCAGCAAGTACAGGGATATTTTTATGCTTTCTGCTTTGTCAAACTTTTTATAGACTATTTCTTTTCTTTAATTCATTCCAAAAATGTCCCCTCCAAATATTTTTTCCATATCTAGACACAAGATGTTGTTTCTTTTCTAAGAATACACAATACTTCAGTTTACAAAACTGTCAGTCAAACTCCTTGACGTGAACATATCTTTATATAGTAAAAGCATCCAAAGACTTCTTGTGTGGTATGTGGCAAAGGGGCAGCCCTATTAGGTGGGAACCTATAAAGTCAGATATCCGTTTCTACCTGATTGGTCATACTTACAGAAATTTCCAGTGGAAACCACAAGATTGTCTTTTGCTTTTTTGCTCTGTTTTTCCTGTTTGCTTTACATGAGAAGTCATGTATATCTTTGGCCTCTAATATACTGAATATTGTTGCTCATGTAAAAGAATCCTGATCATACCATGTTAAATTTGTATTTCCAGCTGGAGTCAAAGGATTAATCCATACTAAAAGTTAAAGCATCATATGTGGTGGGGGGAGGGGGCTTGCAAATTAGCTGTCAAGTTGAATACCAATATGAAGAATTTAAGACTCTGACAGTTACCATTTGACACTGCATTACTGATCATGCCTTACGGTAAAGATTAAATTATGTTAATATTGAAAAAAACTGCAGCTACTGCAAAATGGAGCAACTGAAAAACCTAAACCAAATCTATTCACCTCTGAATCCAGAAGGGTAAAATTCTTTCTCTCCAAATAATAAAAATGTTACGCATAAAAAAATTATTGATTTATTTTAATGCTATCAAACATTTGACACAAGGAACAGCCAAATAAATAGTTTCTAAAGCCAGATTATTTGTGTATATAGCAATTCTCTACTGATGAAAAAACTACTAGCAGTAGTTTTAGACATTAATAATTTAACATACACAGTGAAATAAAGAAAAATTATATTAAATGTTGCAAAGACTCCTTTGTTAGGGTATTTTTCCCAGCACCTTCAAACACAAAGCCCTTTGTTACTGGTTTGCATGGTTTTGCCTCACTTCTGCATTATAAAGTATATGAAAGTATATGATAATAGGAAAAGAAGACAGCAGGTCTAGATAAGGGTGCCTCGTTCACTTGAAGAGCTGACAGAAAAACCCCAAACATTTTCTTCAGAACCTACCCCCACCTTATTTCACATACAAAGTGTCAGCAATACCAAGAAACTCACATCATCAGTGACAAGGTGACAAAACCTTAGGGCTGAACAGGCATGGCTTGCTAAGATTTAATATTCTCTGCCTTTGAAAAATTCCCTAACACCAGATTTTGTTGATACAATCACTTTAATCCAGCCTCTTAATTTGTCCTTTCTATTCTACATATAAGAATTGCTCATTATATATTTAAATGCCATTAACTGTATGTTGACTGCTATTTTGAATTACAAAATGTTAGCGGTAAACATTTCAGGAGAGGAGAAAGCATCTTGATGGCTACAAGAACAGACACCTTCCCATCCTCCTCTTTACCCTTTGCAATGGGTTAAGTAACAACACTAATAAAATATAGATGATGGAAAACTCAGTCCTCGAGAGAACAAGATGAAGGCATCATATATTTGTGGGAACAATGCACATAAACAAAGCTCATTCTATATATTTAGTATTTTTATATTCCAAACAAGTATTTCACTTGCTGCTCAAAGAAGAGAAATGAAACTGAAAGTTATTATTAATTTTTAAAAATAAAAATACTTATAAAGGTAAGAAATAAACATTTTCTTGTGTGTCAGCTTTTAAAAAAATGGGATGTGTGACTTGAGCTCTTATATCTCTTCCTTTGGTGCTGCATTCTATAAGTGATGAATGTCATGAATAGCAGATGTGCTTGGGAGAGAAACCAAGGGGAACAACTACACAGACTACGGTAAATCTCTTGCTGAGTAAAATCAAATTCAGAACACAACTGCCAACAAATACTTTACAGACAAATATTTCACTAAACTTTTACTAATAGTAACTTAGGTATAATGATATCTGTTAATGAGACAGAGCGTGCACAAGTAAATTCTCCTTAACAAGAGATGTATGTATGAATGCCAACACTGCTATCCAATTTCTTGCAGAATTTCCAGGGAGACCATGCATGTAAACACAGAATTAGGACACAATCTTTAGACTGGGATCCCAAGCCAACTGAAGAACCCAGACATATAATAATCATACTGCTGAGTTTAGTATATCCAGCTAAGTTTATGTTTATAAAATTAAATTGCTATTGCTTCAAGATCCCAAGCTGGCATCATTCCATACTTCCAGGTTTCTAAAGCATAGTACAGCACAAAAGATAATTTAATCCTAAGAGGAGCAAGGGTCCAACATTTTCCCCACACACATCTTTCTAGCTCATGTATAGTGCCACATTTACATGTCTGTTCTAGAATTAGCACATTTCAGCATTGCTTGTTTGAGTTATCAAACATACACTCATTGCACATACACTTCCACGGGCCCTGAAGCAATTCCAGAGATTTCAAACTCAGTGTCCTATCTAGGTTCCCTATAGTATACAGAAGAGTCTGAGTTTCTAAACTGAAGTAAATTCTAACTTGGATCCTGGCTGTATGAAGTTTTGGAAGCAATTTCTCCTATGTCACTCAGGGAAGTGTGTCTCTGCACCCTAAACAGTCAGAGCAACCTAAGAGGAGAAAGCATGCAAATGCGTCACAGCTAAATTGTAGAGCTCCTTTTTCTCTTCATTTACATTTTTTGTTAAGGCTAATGATGCAGATGTTCAACATCTAGCCAAATTCTCTATTAAGCTTGTAGCATCAAAAGCAAAGCTATGAATTTAGACAAGTGTTTCTAAAACAATCTAAATCTGCAGCTCATTGATCTTCGCACACTGCATGACTTCTTGAAGCAAACAAAAATGATACATCTCCCTGCATAAAGCAGAAACACCAAAATGTGTGACAATGCAAACAAACTCTGCTGGATGATTCCATGGATTCGTTAACAGCAAGATCTCATCTTAGCTTTTTTTAATTTGGACTCCTTTGAACTTATAAATGAAACCAGGCTGTGTTTAACTATATGCAATATCCACTGTAGTTAACTATATGACTGCTGCCTCTATGTGAACACAGCAACTACAAGTACATAAAACATTTATAAACATTTTACAAAAGAAATGTGCATATAAACAGTATAATAAATCACCATACAGCATACCAACATCAGACTAGCAGGAAAGATCAGGACCAAGGTCATGATTTACCTACTAAAATAAATCTGGTGTTCAGAAGACAAAGAAGCCACATATACCATAGCATCAGAGCAAAGAAACTAAACTCTCCAGTTTCCTTCAGGAGATCTCTGGATACAGTTCTGAACTCTAAATTTGCTTTAACACTTAGCTTTAACACTTTTACAGTACAGAATGAATTGACATGCTTCATATCTTCCAGAACAGGAACAACACACAATCACTAGCACCTGATGGCTTCCACGTACACAACAGCATCCAAATCTCTGGGTATGGTTAAACCCAGGACTAACCTCACTTTGCCTCTAAAATGCTGAGAGTGTTGAATATTGTGATGAATAACGTGATGCATAATGTGAAAGTAACAGATCACCTGATGAACTGGTGATATGAGTAAGACTCACTTTCCATTGCTTTTTCCAGAAAATGTGATCTCAGAAAGACGAGTAGGAGTAAAAAGTTTGCTAAAGAATAAAAGAAATCAGCAACTGGAAAAGACAGATAGTTAGAAAAGGGCAATGAAGCCCTAAAACAAAAAATTATGACTGGGCAAAGAGCTGATGAAGGGGCCAGGCCTGTAGACATTTTGGCTTGATTCGTATATATGTTTTGGCCTACTGAGATCAGGAAACA
The DNA here is from genome assembly GCF_048771995.1 of Taeniopygia guttata. Lineage (NCBI taxonomy): Eukaryota > Metazoa > Chordata > Aves > Passeriformes > Estrildidae > Taeniopygia > Taeniopygia guttata. The sequence goes on along the minus strand of NC_133028.1, from coordinate 31,322,791 downwards.
TTTAAGAGCTTCAGTTCACATAATAGGATGCAAAAAGAGCATAATAAAAGCCTTGGTAGAGCTCTGTTGCAGTAGCACTCTCTGGGAAAGCAACAAACATGCTCAACATCGTTCCTGAGCACCCCTCATGTGCATCCAAGCTAGGCAGAAGAGTTAAAGCCAACATCTGCCAAGAAAAAGTACAAACCTACAGTATATATCCAGAAGGCAGTGAGAAATAAAAAATAAGTAAAATAATAATAACAATAATAATATACAGCAGCAAAAGTAACAGTCATTTTCTATTACTGTAACAAGCTCCACAATCTCAACAGCACAGCTAAGGTCCAAGTACACATCCAATTCTGAAAATGGGAACAAGAGACACATAGAGAAAATAATAGCTGAATTTTTTTTTTCTTTGACTGATCTAGATTGAAAATATAAAAATCATAGCCATTGACACAAAGTGAAGGGAGGCACATAAATGAAGGCAAGGGTTTTTTTTAATTTTATTGTTTTTAACTTCTGAACTACATAATTTTTGACTGCTAAGAATTTAATGTTATTTCAACTATAAACTGGAGTGTGGTGTCAATAATTTTATTTAAAATTGCACGTATTAAATGTATTATTAAAATTAATGTATTAAATCCTTGTCATTCTAGGAACAGAGACATACTTCAGAAGTTCAATACATTTTATTTTAAAACTTTCCATATAATTTGCAAAAGTATCTTGGAACTGAACTTGGAAAAAAGATAATTTCAGATTTAAAGTTTTACAATGAGTCAGCAATTTCTCATGAAAAATAGAAATGAAAAGTTAATGCACAACTCCAAAGTTGCTCCTATTGTTTACTGTAGTTATGAACATAAGCATATATATTACATATATAGGCCTCAATTTTTAACATCAAAGTTACTTTTTTCCCCCAAATTTGAAGCAACCTTCTTTGAGATGGCCAGGAAATTATCCCACAAGGATAAAAGGCATTTCAATGAGCTGTATCTGAATCATGTCTTACTAGAATACCTATCATATTATTGCATCTGTTCCACTAATTACTTGAAAAGTGTCCAATCACCTCAGTGTAAACATTGCTTGTCAACAAAGGATATTTTGTACAACAGGAAATGGAAATGTACAGTTCACTTGGACATATTAAGAGCGGTAAGTCACTTTCCTTTTCAGCTTTTACTTCTCTTTGCGTTTGGGAACATCATGTGCATTTACTCTGTGACCATATAGAATAACAAACTGTAGTCATTTCCTATCGACCAGCTCATTGTGCAGCTCAAAGAATGTCAAGGTCATATTTTTATTCCAAGCCATAGTTATAGCCCCGAAGATAGCATGCAGTGCTTCATTAGCCACATTGAATTGTACAGAGCATTACTAATACCTACATGAGCAATCTGCTTTAAATCAATGCAGCATCTGACATACACTTTATGGAATACAGAAGAGCTGAGAAAACACAGTAATTTAAAAATCTGTGATTTGATCACACTAAATATTTTGCCCAATAATTTCTTTCATAACCAAAACACATATTCTCTCCAGACTAGAAGTGCTGGGGATGATTTTGGGATGGCCTTGAGTCAGCCCACAGATGAGTACACCCTGATGCAATACAGCAGCGTGTCCTCATATTTTCAGATGACTGCATGTGAAAATAAGTGACAAAATTTGCATAGGCACAAAGAAAAGTCACATGTAAATTCCATAGTTGGGTAAACATGCGGGCCAGCATGCCAGAAATTATGTATGCAATTAGTATCACATACATGAAATGGTGCGTATAATTACAGACCCTATTTGAAAATGCCTCCTGTGTACCCTTCCATGCTCCCTATCTACTCACCAGGATCTCAAGTGCTGGTCTTCGCACAACACTAGGCATGAGTGTCTATAGTCACTGGTCCAGCTGTCATGAGTGTTGCCTTCCAGCTATCACTCTCAGATGCTTATTCCAATCCGGTCTACAGAGTGAGTCATTCAGCTGCTGTCTACAGAGTGGAGTTTTTAAACAGCAGCTGTTGGGTAGTCAGGATATTAAGTCCATATTTCTAATGGACAAGACATTCTTGCAGAAAAAATTGATACATCTGCTTTTGGTTTTACAGAGGTCTTAGTTCTCACATTTTTCTGGTACTAGAGCTGCAATGCCAGAAACTGTAATGCCAGAAACTTTAATGCATTTACTTCCCACAAAGAAGGCAGAAAGGTATGTTCACAAACATGGAAAAGACTATTTTCTCTTCATTTTAAACAAGACATAAAGTATTTTTTTGACAGACTATGCAGTTCCAGTGTATAATATATATTGTTTTAACAGTTACAAAATACTTATAACTATTATCTACTAAAGGGCACTTTCACTATAATAACAGACTCGGTGTTATCCACCTGTAAATAATTCTACTTAAAAGTACTCAAGTACTCTTCTGACACTATTTTGTGATTTTTTTTTTCCTTGGTAAAAACTGCAGATTGCTCACATTCTCTTTAAAGGTCAGGGCAACAAAATCTAATTACAAGATGCCATGTATGAAGTGTATAAGTCTGTAACTAAACTTCCTTTGAATTACTAGAGATCATCCTACAGATCATCTCTCTGATCACAGCAATTGCAATGTACTACAAAGAAATTTCAATTGAAAGCTTAATTAGAAAGAAACTGTTTCCAAAACCATTGACTAGAGAATTGGAGGCCTCATAACCAAGTGTTCACTAGAAGAAATTAGAAAACTGCTAACCAACATAAATGACACAGAAAAACTCTTATTAGACTCATGCTGTAAACATGAAACAGAAGGTAAATCTGGCTGTAGACAGCATTGGGCAGCAAACAACTCAAATAGGAGGAGATTCCAGATGCACACAAAAACCTCTAAGATTTGAGGCATCACCTTCATTCGAAAACCAAAGATGGTAGACAGGCCACAGGAAACTTCAAACTTCTATGCTTCTGTTGCTAAGCCCAGAATAGCCCAGTAAATGGAGTTCTTGCCATTACCACTAAAAAGTAACAGGCTTTACACTGGTCTGTTTTGACTGAACTTATAACACTGACAGACTAACAATAAATTCCTGTTTCTGCACACATATATGCTTTTTGGCTGTAAAAGTAAATCCTGAGTTATGACACCAGAAACCATGAAATATTTGCCTAGGCTTGGAGGAAGTGGCACGCTTCAGAGTAACTGCTGGTTTGTATTACGCAAATGCTATCCTCAAACACATATATCTGCCCTTATTACCAAAACTCATGCAGCTTCTGCATTTTCTTTTTTGACTCCTAGAGAAACTCACAAACCCTGTTTTGAGCGGCATCACTGCTAAGTTACGAAGTATACATCTGCTGTATACATCTCAGGTAGAGTTTGCTGAGTAGAATAATATTTGTATAAAACTTAATAAAAACATTTCCATCCGGTGACAGAACACTTTACGGAAATACCTTTTCTTCAACAGCCACCAAAAAATTGCCTATATTTTTAAGAAGTACCTATTTGACCAGGTTTAGTTCTGAGGACATCTTCATTACACCTACAGAAGTTTACAGAATATTCTGAATTAGAAAAGACCCAGAAGAATCATTGACTCCAGCTCCTAAACGAATGGCCCATATGGGCATTGAACACACGACCTTGGTGTTCTTTAACCAACTGTGCTCATCTCAGTAGGAGCAAGTTAATACAATTAACTGGAAAGCACTCAGGAATCAGACACAAGGGGACAAAAGGCACTATGCAAAAACTTGAGTTGGGGTTTCTTGACCATTTTGGAACACCCAATTAAAAAAGAATCCTCAGTGGCTTAACATTGCCAGCACTTTTGTTGTGGCTTGTTTACAATCACCTTCAGCAAGTACTACGCTTGTCCCTGTGCAGAATCAGTTGCCAGACCCCATGCATTTGAGGGACCTCAGTGCAAAGAGCTTGGCTGCTGTGACACTGAATAAAACATTTCCCCAGACAGAATGATCTCAGGGTTTTTGTGTGCATTGGTCCATCCAAGGACAGCAATTACGTTACAATGCCCTTACTAAACCTTAGAAACTGCAGTCTTTTCTCACTTGTTACTTAAATGCTGGTGGCTACTGCTGGGGCCATCACTGACCAGTATGGGCTGTTGACAAACAAAGATGTTACCCAGAGATCTTAGCCCAGCACTTTAGTGTCTTTCATGTGTGGATCCCCCCATTTTCAAACTCATCACTTTACTAGCAAGGATAAAACTATTCCATCACATTTTTTAATGACAACTAAGAGACTGGAACTGAAATGCCATCAACATGCTGCACTCAAAGCAATGAGGCTACACTTAAACAACCTTTTCCTTCCACTGCTCCTTGACAATTTTAGAAAGCCAGAAACTATTGCTTTCTACAGTTTCAGTACTACACTAAGCACTATTAGAAAAATATATCCAGAAAATGGTTGACCTAATTCCAAGCCTTACATTTACATTTAAAGCTTTGAAGGAGGTGCCACAGGCTACAGTGCTTAATTTTATCTTCAGTAGTTTGCAAAGATAATTTCTTTGGGGTTTAGAGACTAAGTGCAGAAATGAACTCCCTTTGAGCAGTGCTTCTTGGTTTTTGGAAAAGGTCAACCCTAATTTCAAATTTTTTTTCTAAAAATAAGTCAGATTACCCTATCAGCACTGCTTACTGCTATGAATCTTGATAAACTAGTCTAGAATTGAGATTCAAGAAAAAATTGATTGTCATTCTTCCTTCTGAAATCTTGTAACATAGGTAAAGCTTTTGCACCCACCTAGAGGTTATACAGCTGATAAATAAGTCCAGACCACTGCTAGTTGAATTATTTCCTCCATTCAGCTTATCCACACCATCTTGTGCATTTACATTTGGTTTTACCTATCTGTTTCTACTAAAGGCAAAATAAAGCACTGTAGCTTTAAAATTAGACAACTCTGAACCCAAATCATAACTGTAGACCTCAGTAAGAAAGTCCTTAGTAAGAATGTTGTAAAAATTCAAGGTTGCACTTTAAAGCTATAGAATTAAGTTTTTTATTCTCAATAGTGACAGATTTCCAGTAAATAAAGAAGAAATATGTCTCATTGTCAGGCCCAGAATTTAGTCAAAAGGCTCTAATGCAAAAAGTCTAGGCTATAATTCATTTTCAGTTTTCTTACCTGCGTTCTTGTTTGTTACATTATCACAGAATAGTATACTCAGACACTAAAAATGCCTTACAAAAACTCTTAAAGGGTTTCTCATCATGTCACTTACCAATTTTCGCATACTTGCATTTGTTACAAGTTAAAAATGATACTTAAGAATGTATGAGGAGATATAATACCTTTAGGAACCTTAACATATCAATTTAACATGTGAGGCTTCAAAATAAATTTCTAAAAATGATGGAAAAATCATACACTACGTAAATAAAACTGCTACTCTACAGAAAAGCAACTCATAAGAAAAAAGATCTCTGTGCAGATTTATTCAATCATGCATGCTTCATGTGTTACTACTACAGCAAATTACCCAAAAACAATTTATCTATTATTGAATAGACTCAATTCATCTACCAGTGCTTAACAAATATTTGATCCTAATTAAACCTAATGATTTTCTCTGCTTCTGAGATGGTGCTGCAGATCAAGTCTTTTTTTAGCAAAATACTTGATTTAAAAGCAAAATTCTGACAACCTGGTGTGAATTCTGCTCAAAGATGAGTGAACACGGAAAAACTGTGTCTTCTCTATCAAGAGATTCTAAAAGTGGAAAGCTGGTTATTCAAACTGTGTTGCTTCCCAGATAACTAAATTAGATACATTCCTGTCACCAAAAATCTGCTGATAATGAAAAAAGCCACTCAGGACTCCAAAGCCACTGGAAGTCTATTCATACATAAAAAGAATCAGCAACATATTCTATACTTGATTACACATTTACAACTGAGGAGATAGCTTGTTATTTTAAGGTGTTTTGTCAGTTTGTTTCCTTTAAATAAGGAAGAAAAGTTGGACTTTGCATGTTTATTTTTTGTTCACTTGCAATTTTCAGTGTTCTGTTCTATCACAATATTAGGGAGGTCACCTTTTGAAACATTTCTACCACTGCATAAAAGAATTTTTAAATTTTCTTTAAAACCAGCACATTCAGCAACTATTTTTTGTTTGCATGTTTTTTTTTTTTTTAATTAAAAACCTTATTTCAGCTTTGTCAAAATTGGCTTTTTATCCCTTAGGTGTAGGAAGGTTACCATTAGGAAGACAAAGCTCATTCAACCAAGCCATGCACACAGGATTTAGGGTGGCCAGCACTGCTTGTTAGACATAGCAGTGGAGAAAAGAATTCCAAGGTCTTTCTTCTGTCAAAAGAAATCTTAAGATACTGTTTTGAACATCTCCCATGGATGGCACTGGCACACTAAAGTCAAATATATTCCAAATAAATTATTCTGTCATGTACTAAGCTAATTTCACAGTAATTCCTTTGTTGTTATTTTACACCTCACACTCAGGTTAAGAATTTCTCATTTTAAACAACTACTCTTACCTCCTTCACTTAGAAGTACTCACAGTTTTTCAGAGCGTGGAATGAGCTTATTTACTAGTTATCAGAAAAATAAACTGCTACCTTATTTGGCACTAATTGGTGGCCTCTGCACAGAAGGGATTTGCATGCTTGCCTAGATAAAATGTCTCCCCCGAGACATGCTCCATAGTTGTATCATGCCAAGGGAAACATAGCATATGCTTCTGTAAATTCTGGTGCTGCCCAAGAAAACTGATTTCTGGGGACTCAGTCTCTTCCAAGAGGACGTATTTCACAGGTTTTCCTCCAGCCATGCAAGAAAGAATGGCAGAGGCAACTATTCCTCCCTCAAGCTGAGCCTATAAATGAAAATTACAATCTTAATCACTTACATAAAGTAATACTGGCAGGGTGCTTAGAACTAGTTTAAACTAAACATTCTAAATAGTTTCATCAGACACCTGCAGGAATCCTAATTTATTTTAATGCATGCAATTTAGCAGTTGCAGGAACACTACATTTCAGCAGTATTGACAGTATCAGCTATTTAAGCCAAGACAGTAAAAAACTTCAAAATATAAATTTTATAAGGAATTAAAATGAAATACTGTACCTGGAGCTAACCTACTTTCTGATTTGGGGACAACTAGAATGTCTTTTCAAGTTTTGGGAAGATATTTCAAATTTAGTCAAAGTTGAAATTTTTAGGAGATACAGAAGTGAGACTTCATGACACATAAACACTTGTGCATAAAGTGAGAAGAGATGGCAAGAGAGACTAAAGGGCTAGAATCACTGCATTTACTTAAAGCGGAATAATTTCTTTTGGAACTCATATTTACATGAGCAAAGCATATGAGTACTTTCAAGGAGTGACTAAACCTATTCCAGACCAAATTTTCTTCTGAGCGAGCTGCTGTTTGCTCCATATGGAATCCCAATTCTGGTACATTAGTGAAGAGCCTAAAGTTCAGTGGATCCAACACAAGTCTTGAGGAAATACTGAATTTCAGGTGTATAATTTTCAAAATGTTACTTCCCAGGACTCTCAGTCCCTTTCTAAGGAGGATCTTTGCTCATTGTAATGGTTTGAGTTACAGGTTTCAATGCTTTTGAAGTTCTACTGTACATCTGCCCCAAGCCTGAATGCATATTATCATTATGACCTGATTTGTGAAGAGTTTACATTTCTTTGAAGAGTTAATACAAAAGGTTTCAAGTTTCCATATCACTTGAGTACTGCCAGTTTCCAGCAGAATTTGAAGTCTTCACTATAGTTCTCTCCAGGAATACCTGTACCTTTCTAACTGACAGTAAAAAAATATTTAATGGCACCATCTACCTCACTACTTCATTTTCCTAGACAGACCGTTTTTTAAATAATAATCTAAGTAAGTGCATTGTTGGTTTTGCTGATAATCTTCTGACAGAAATTCTGGACATGGATTAATGTTAGGCTAGCTTGCATAGCATAGGAGAATCCAGATGCATTTGTCTCCTTGTGCACAGGGAATAAGGTAGTTCTGTGTCTAAGCAGCTTGATTGCAATAGGAGTACACATGTAAGATGTAGTATAGCTTTCAGAATTGTGAATTCTGTTAAGAAAAAGAGCTCAGAACAACAACATAACCACCTAAATTCATACAGGAAGGTATTTTGCTAATAAATGGAAACAATCTGAAAATGTACTCTCTAATAAAAAGGAGTTCATAAGGTAGAAGCTGTGAAAACATCAGTAGCGCTGCTGTTGACACATGAAATGAGGTATTGAAATTAAAAAGAAATTACTAGTTATTTGTACTCATAAAACCAATATGAATAAGAGAGGCATGTAATTAATTTTTAGCCTTTAAGATACAAGAACTATCAAAAGATTAATCTAATTTTGCGAGACTTCTTTTAAGACAGTGGCGGAGACCATCTCTTAGACAACAATCCAAGTGTTTATAGACCAAAACACATAAAAAGAGTTCTTGCCCATAGGATATTCATAAGGTGTCTCTGTGACAGAGTTCGAAGTTTTCTTTTTTCTTCTCAAAATTGAAAAGTAAAGCTAGTTTTCACTACAAAAAAACCCCTTCAAAATAACTACTAACGTGCAAATTCCACAGTGAAATCCTAGTCTATTCCCTCTTGCTAGATACAGCTGAGATCCTGATGGGATGCTAATCATCATGGATACTGTTCTATTGAGAATTTAAGGAAAAAGCTAGAACAAGAGTGGAGGAATTCCTTTATTTTAGAATCCTTATTATCACAGAACCATTATGTTTGGAAAAGATCTCTGAGATTGTTGAGCCCAACCATTAACCTTGCACCACTGTGTTCATCACTAAACCATGACTACAAGGGACACATTGACACATTTTTTGAATACTTCGGGAATGGTGATGCTAACACTTCCCTGGGTAGCTTGTTCCAGTGCCTGCCCACTCTTTCTGTAAAGATTTTTTTCCTAATGACCAATCTTTACTACTGTATTATGTTAAGCCTTTTAGCTGCTTGCAGGACCTGACAGATTTCCTACTTATTGTATCCAAAGTTTCTATACTCCCCAGGATTAAGGCTGCAGCAACTATCATAGATATCAATAAGCAAATTCCACATGCATAGTACAAGTTTTAGAAATTCTGATTACCAGTATCTGATGTTAAAGATGAAGTCTGAAGTCAATATATGAAGATACTTTAATGTTTAATGAACAAGGCAAAGTACAGTAAAACTTCAGATGCACCCAATGTAAGAGATTATGAAAATTCCATATAAGCTATGAATATTTTATATTCTGGGAACACTCTTGATTTTTAAAATTCCAGTGAAAAATTATCAAAACAGTAATTTGCATCTGTTTGTTCTCCAGTTTTTTCTGTATAGTAAAATTTAATTTGGGATTTGAAATGCATTACTATCTGTGGTTTTAAGCTCATATTTAACTGATTCTACTTTTTAGGGTGGTAGAAAGCATGGGGGTGAATTTTTCTTAAGAAAGTAATGGCTAACATATTATGTTAGTGAGCTATATATAAAGAAACTATACAGCCAAAGACTGGTTTTGCATAAATATTTCAGGATTTTATCCAAAATCCAGCTAAAATCTTGTTGTTAAGGAGGAGCATAAGAACAGTCCCATTTATGATTAAACAGAAGCCTTTAAAATAACTTAGTATATGGGGGAGTATATGGTTGCCTAGACAGAAGCATAAATGGATACTTATCTCTGCTCAGGGGACTGGGAAAGCTGACAGTCACCTGCTACCTGCTGTGATGAATACCCCATTGCTTACCAGATGTCTACTAATTTTTCAAGTGCACTGATGTAAGATGACTGTCTAGACCAGGTTTTTTTCTGTCATATTAGTTCACTCAGACTTCACCTGAGCAGCTCAAAAAGGCACTTCATATTAAATACAATCACTTTAGTCACTCTTAATTTATAACTGTAAAATTAAAAACAGGGCACCTCAAGAGTGTGGGAAGATATGGTTAATTTAAAAGATTTCTCTACTTCGGTGTGTTTTTATTGACTTTCTGTAATCCTGTACCTCATCCTGTACAAGCAGCTTTGGTGCTGCTTGTACTGAGACAGAGAAAAAAAAAGGTGCATGTGGGCCATGCAGTGGGGTATGAAGGTAAAGTTACTCAGGCTAACTTTTAGTGATGACAGTTTATTTCCCCATATTTCATCCCTGTCTATTGAAGAAGACCAAAAAAGCTTTCTTCAGAAGGCAATGACAGGCAAATATCTGAACCTGCCTGGCCCTTTGACACCACTGTTCTGTCACACATTAAAGCAGTCACAGGGAATGGCCCTAGAAGGCTAGAGTTATCATTTTGTTAATATCACCCTTCTGCTCTAAAAGTTAATGGTATGACTTATTTAAAAACACTATTGGAATCTAATTTGTACTATCCAGGAAGTAGATTCTATTAAACTGTACATCTTGGAGGAATTTTAAAATAAACATTCGTGTATAATCAATTTTATAGTCAAAGGTAAGACTACTGGTCTGAAACTACTAGGGTATATTACATTTGAAGGTTGTATAAAAACCAGTTATTTTTCCTCTATTTCCTATAAAGGCTACCAAAGACAAGTTACAGAGTTCTAAAGTCGGTTCAGCTCAGTCTGGGATTCTGCCTTCACCAGGAAAGGTGCATCTCCTTTCCCTGTCATTTCTGCTTTCCCTGTGTTAGGTCTACTGATCACTTGACATGGGATAAATAACTAATCCTGCAACTAGGACCAAAACCTAATGCCTGTTTTTGCATATACATTTTCAGTTAGGTAAATTATATTGATTTAAACATTACTTTCGAAATTTGAGCATAGTTGGCCTGCAATTCATACGGACTTCATATGCAAGGTGGTTCAGACTAACAGTTCACTGCCTAATGTCCTTAACTGTACCATTGAAAAAAAGTAACTGGTCAGACAAACTTATCTGAGACCTTTGTATCAGCTGCAAAACTAGTACCTCTGTCTAGGCCAGAAGGGCTTCATCATTCCAAAGAGTTAGCACACTAAGGAAGCTAAGGAATGACAACTGATTAACCACATTAGTTGCATTACACAGTGATCTAGCACTGAATAATTCTGAAAGACAGTTTGTCTTAGTATTTCTACTCATACCATCTCCTGCCAGGATATTATATTTTTTTAATGTTATAATGCTCTGCAACTTGTAGCTTCAAACAAACAGTAAAAAAAGATTTTGCTCTTAGCTATATAACCTTTACATTGCTCTAGACATTGACATCAATAATATTCTTACTGCTATACTATTTTGTAACAGCAAAAGGAGAAGATTAAGAAATGGCCACAAAGTTGAATTATGGTATATAAATAAATTCTGACATTAGAAAGAGGGAAAAAAATAAATTAATCAGTCATTCTCAGAAGAAAATGTCATATCCAAAGAATGGTCTTTCCATTTGTTACAAACACTATGCTTTGTAATGCAAGGGCAAAGTCCAAAAGAGTAACAAGTTTTAAAAATCTTTTTCATAATTAGTATTGATTTTAAATGTGTCATTGCTGCATTAAAGCTACTCCCAATCTTTAAAATACCGTAACAGAAAATATAATAAGTTACCAAATAAGATCCAATTTAAAAGGCAATTTGAAATTTAGTTGCAGTGTTAGCAGTACAGAATGAGTTCAGGTACACTGCCTGGTCTACACAGAACTAATTCCTCACAAGGAGTATTTAATTCCCAGTATTAAGCATTTGTCAATGTGAAAGGGAATACTGTTGAAAAAAAAAATTGGAATAGAGGGCCAGGCAGAAAATGGGAATGTTGCACCTGCAAGAATTTACACTGACAAAATATACTTTGCAACGGCATCTCTATTCACCCAAGCATCCCTGAAGCATATGACAAATTCCTTCAGATATAATAGCTTGTCTACCATAAGGCTGAAATCCCCTTACTTTCAAAACAGTAAATTCAGTCAAGACTGAAGCTGGCTTAGGGCTTGTGTTCACATAGAGTTAACTGCCCATTTGACAATCACTGAACTATTTGCAACATTAAAAAAATTGAGACAACTTCCTGCTTCCTTCCTTTCCTTCAATTAGGCTTTCCTCACACATAACAAACTTTACCCTTTACACCTACTGATGGATTTATAGGAATGGCTACTGGTATTGCTACAAGGTTATGTGTGAGGATACACCTGTATCCTGAGGCACAGCAGTGGCTGCCACACCACAGCCACTGGGGGAGCTGCCCTTCCCTCACCTTTGTGGCAGCTTGTAGTGTCCCAGTGATCTCCAAGACACAGCTCTGGAAAGCCACTCTGAAGCTTTCAAACCCACAGGCAGAAAACATCACCAGAGAAAAACAGGTGACTGTACCAAAGGTCTTGAAGCTTTAGAATTTCTCCACCCTTTCGAGCACTGAAATTGTATCCTGGCAATTAATGAACAGAATGTTTGACTGTAGCATGACCTTGGCCTGCCACATTTTTAAAAAGCTAGCAGTAACATTTCTGGTAAAATTCTTTATTAAAGCAGTGTATTTTTCTTGGTTCCAAGAAAACATTTTTACTGGAATCTTAGTAGGCAGGCACGAACAATAACCAGGCCCTCACTTGCAGCTAAATTGCAAAAAGCAATGTACTTGCAATCCAAAGACTGAAATTGTCACTGAACATTCAGCAATAGTTCTGAGAGAATAAGACAAAGTAATCACTAAAGTCAGGGCACTCTGACTTACCTCTAGACTGGAAATTTTATAGATCCAGTTTGACCTATCACAGCCCCTCAGCGTGAGCAAGACAAAGTATAAAAGTTCCAATACGCATCTCCAGTATAGATGAGAAAACACAACATACATTTGAGTAAGAATATTTTAATAGTGAAAATATTGCTCAAGTTCATAATTAGTTATAAAAAAATTTAGGAAAGTTATTTAAAGTGTTATATTTTACCCTCATAACTGATTTTTTATTTCCTCTATTTCTTTAGCTAGCCTATCTGTGGAATGGTAAATATAATCTAAACAGCTGAGCCTTTACCATGTGCACTCACAAAGTTGTACCTTGTTATAGCTCCAGCTAGCCAAGGTTTTTTCAGCAAAGGTCATCAAGGTCTGAAATCCATTATGAAGCAAGAAAAAAAAAAAAAAAAGCAGTTTTATATTTATCATGGCCATCAAGGCAGAATTATTCCAAAAAGACAAAATTTGATAAGCAGTGAATTAAGTTTTAAGATAACACTTTAACAGATTAAGTCTTAACCCTGAATTAAGTGTTAAGTCCACTATAGAGGAAAAATATTTTGTTGTTGTTATAGCTTGTAATTCTTTTCTCTTCCTATAAATTCATATCCATAGCTAAGTTGATGATATAATTCAGAAAGCAGATAATTCTCATGCAGATCATTATGATCAGAAATAAGCCTATTTAAAAAAGGCCAAAGACATCTGGTTCGAGAGGTTCAAAATGAGGTCTTTGACATCAGCTTAATTCTTCACAGTCTACCACTAAGTGAGCATCTTCCAACTGAGTGCTAATCTAGTGTGAAGTTTTACCTAGTCACAATTAGTCAAACACATTTCTTGCAAATATGCAATTGAATTCTGTAATGTAATTATGCCTCATATATTGCTTAGGAAAAAAAAAAAAGTAAACCAACCAGTACTTATTCCACAAAAAATGTTTGGAATGAAGTGCAAAACCAATACCCATTCTAGCATCAACTGATAAATACATCTTGGGCTGACCTGTAGTGACAGAGAGAGAGCAGGGTAAATGTCTTGCTCATTCCAGACACAGAAGAAGCCAGGCCAGACTGGAACACACAAGGTCTCATCTCAGAAGATACTGCTTTGCCAGCAGAGAATTGCCTGTGTCAAATGGACTAAACCATTTCACTGTCTTCACATAGACCACATTGCTGTGATTGAAAACCATGCGCATACAACATGCAAACGCTCTACAGAAAATAGTCACAGTGACTTTTACTGATGCCAGTGTGAAAGGCAATGACACTTTGCCAATAACAGCATAAAATGAAGTAGCTGTCAAAGAAGTGACTGAAAGCCTAAGGTTTGACATGTCACAGCTCATGTCAGTAGCACAGCTATATCTGGAAGGGCCAAACCAACCACCGTTGTCTCAACTCAATGGTTTTATACTGAACTTTGAGGTTTTCTTTATTTCACTTGCCCATAGCAGGGCAGTGATTTGCATGGTTACACAAGCAATCTTGGCATGGAGTTTTCGATAGGTAGACAGAGCTTGTAGCAGTGAACAGTCAAGTATTCTGCAAGTGCAGAGCTGTTTGTGACAGTTCAAAAGGCTCAGACACATACACAAATCTTTCAAAGCCTTAAGAATATGAACAGCCTTTGTCCAGGCCACTCTGGTTGGTCAGATAATCGACAGACAAGTTAGTAAACTCAATGAAAAAACATTTTGTAATAAGTAGTTCAACCAGCTGACTCAAAGGTCTTTCAAACTTGCTCTGTTGTGTTTCCTGGCGTGTAAACGACATCCTCAAAGGAGCCCAGATTTCAACTGGAAACAGCTCTCCAACTCTAAACAAACATTCTGGTCAAGCACTTAAATGTTATTGCTAAGAGCAGAACAGACTGAAAGTATTAGAGCATTACTGTTACACTATTACTTTGCATTCTACCTGTCCCCAAAGAATACAAAGATCTGAAAATATAATAAAAGCATGCTCCTTACCTATGTAACATAATGGCATTTTCAATCTGAAGTAATGGTTTTGTTCAAATTCTGATTAAAAGTCAGCGCTCTGTTAATTTCAGCTGTTCTACCCATTCCTTATTATTTAATATATGTATTTTAATACCTATCTAGAAAAATGTAAATAATCTTGATGAATCATTTGGTTTTACAAAGAGTTGGCACATCTCACTACAGAAATCTAAGCACTCTAAGTCATTTGGATGAGACTTCCTAGATCCCAGGAAGACAGATCAACACCATGCTGACCTGCCGCCTGTCACTTAAGTGTTTTGCTAGAAAATCACCATGCAGTCAGCTGCTACAAAGCAAGAAACTGTACAATTATTTCCAATTCAGTGGATTTATGTTTATCTATTTACATAAAAGAGGGAAATCCAGATAGGGGTGGAGAGGTCAGTGTATAGCAACCTTTGCACCAGCGTATACAAACTACACAGAACTTAAAGTTCAAAATGATTCAGACAGCCCATTTGCAATGCATCCTTATGACTTTTAGGAATTGACATATTTGCCTAGTTATGCTTTTCAGCCTTTTAAATCTAAAGCTTTGGGGTTTTGTTCGTTTGGTTGGTCTTGGATTTGTTTTTAAAAAGAGTATTTGATAATAGCACTTTTCAGAAATTTGGCCTTCAAGTCAAAATTGAATTCCAGTTCAAAGAGTAGATTAAACTGTACACCTGCTCAATTCTAATAAAGAATCTTTCCTTTAATGCAAAGCCATTACTGCAAAATGTTTTGTGTGAACATATTATTGAGGTATCACTAAGAAGTGGTGATACAGCTTTTAACATCCAGCTGTTGCATTACAGGTAGGCTTTTAGGAATCTTCCTGCTTTGAAGTCAAGACACACTTTAAGGAAGATTTTTCAAAAATTTTTTTAATTCTCCTAATATTTAAACACTGTTTCTGTCACAGGAAAAAGCAGAATCTTTCAGTACATTAGAATGTCCCAGACTTTAGGCCATAACATCTAAATTTCTTGTTTAATGCACACATATTTTATATCCTGGCTTTTAACCAAGTCTTACATGAGTTTTATTCTCACTTTTAAACTATTACTTTGGGCCTGAGCTGTAACATTCCTAAAATCAGCCATCAGTTTCCCTTTTCAGCACTGGAAGGCTCTGTGCAGGACCCAGAAGAGAAGTAGGAAGCAAAAGGTGATTTTACACATTTGGAGATCCAACAGACCTCTAACAGCAAGTTCCAAGTGCCTTTATTTGACTGTGGAAAGATTAACTAGCTAATTCGATATATTGAAGGCTATGAAAAATCTTCAAAAGTTCTATCCACTGGTCAGAACCTGACTGTTCTGAAAGACTAAATCTTATCAAGACAGAACACTTGTTCTCCAAATCAACTGTCCCTTTACATGAACAACATAGCTTACCTTCCCATTTGCACCTCCTCTGCTTCCTTCCCTCCCAGGAATCAAATAAGACACTAGTACATTATTAGCTATATAAACTGTTTATCTCTGTTCTTCTTTCAACCTTTTTTGACTTTGGAGAAGAAATCCACTGCTTTCCAGAAGGTCCAGAGGCCTCACAGAGATTCAGGGTCACACATACAGCTCTGCTGCACCTCATGTCTTAGCTCACTAGATCTATCAAGATAAATCACACAAGTAAATGAATGCTATGCAGGTGCTTCTAGGAGCAGTTTCAAAGTCGAGAGGCTACTTGCATACACAAACTTGGTGCTTGTAGCTGCTGCTACATTTTTCACCTGTTGTTTTTGCACAGATTAATGAAGATACACATGCTAACTATCTCCTTTGCACCAGGACAGTTCATTTCTAAATGCATTTGTACTAAATGACTGTTAGAGGGAACCTTTCTGGGAAACAGAAAGCAGTCCCAAGTGTGGAAGGAGCCTAGGTCAAGTCACGTTCACCACTAAAGATGACACAGCATTAAACATTCTAACAGCATTAAATGTTTAGGGGCATAAGTCACTAAGGTAACATACCAATTCTTAAGACATTAATATTATGGAGACACATGCAGTCTTACAAGTATAAACAGATAACGCCTTATGTGAGCCACCTTGAAAACAGATTAAAGCATACTTACTAGATTACTTAGGGAGAGAAAGTGCTTAAAAGCATGCTTTTCTCAATAAAGTACAAGCACGCAAATTGAGAGATTTTGGACTAGATAACCTCACTGTGCTTTCTTCCAACCTTACCCATTCCGTAGCTCTGTGGCTAAAAAGGTGAATTCTCTGCCATGTATATGCAACTTTATTCCTAAATCTGTACTTTTCAAAGTTATACAAAAATTAGAATTGAATTAAACTCAAGACTTGTGGCAGAAGTGAAAATTATTCATTGTTTCATATGCAAAAGTACCTGCTTTTCATTTGCAAATATTAATTTTTTTAAATGGAAAATTAATACTGCTGAAGTTGTAGACTATGGAAAATGTTTATCTAAAAGACAGTGGTTTTCTTAAAAAAGTTAAGCAACCAAAAGCTTAGATGTTATAGTTAAAATTATTAATTCTTACAAAAGATGCTAACTGCTGTACTTGAATATTAATAAAGTGATTAATTTTACTCTCTTCCCCCAAACCACAGATTAATGATGATGAGCAGAGGCTACTGTGAGAAGCTGGGAATCCTGCCAGCTCCTGGATCAATCGAAAGGGTAAGCACATCCTAAGCTCTGTCGGAACTCAAAATGTCCCTCAGACATTTTTAGAGGTTCCAGGCCTTGGTCAGAAGCATTTTAGACCCTGGCAAACAGCAGAAAACAGCTGTGATTTTGAGTTTGAACCATGGAATGAATTACCAACTTTAAAGGTGGAACAAGCAGTCACAGAGGGTTAGATGATATAGTAAAAGTAGTCACAAATTAGAGGGTAAAATTTTTTAGTATTGTACAGGGGGGTTTTAACACATGTACAGGGGGGTTTTACTTTGTACAGGGGGGTCAGGAGTTCTAAGATGGAGGAAAGTGGGCCTGAACCTGTTCTTCCTCCTTCTTCTTCCTTACCTCCATGTTCTTGGTGATGTTGGCATTTTTCTATTGGTTTAGGCTAGGGACACACTATTCAACGTAGATGATAGATATTGGCACATTATTGTAAATATAGTACACGTAATTTTTTGTATATAATGTTTGTACCATCCCACTGAGGGGCAGAGCCCCACACACTGCCCTGCAGGACAGAGCTGCGGCAGGGCAGCAGAACTTGTTATAGATAAGCAAAAATAAACAACCTTGAAACCAGCACAGACGAACTATGGCTTCTTCTTTGGCAACGGGGCAGAAAGACAGAGACTTTCTACAATCTCGGAATCACCAATACCCACAGATTCCGACAATTGGCGTCCCTTGGCGGGCATCAGCAAGAACAAGAAGAAACAGCAAACAACCTCCAACCTTCATCAGCAGAGAAAAACAAAAAAATAAAGAAAGGAAGAGGAACAGAGCACAAATGCTCTCGGCAGATTCCGGGAGGAGAGGGAGCAGAAAGCTCAAGATAAGAACCTGACCTTCACCAAGACAGCTCGTCTGGAGGACAGCCAGGAGGAGGAAAACCAGAAGCGCGCCTGGGATTTCTCGCCTGTGACCTGCTGGACGATGAACAGTGCCATCTCCGGACTGACCTCGGGTGACTCAGCTTTTGGTGAGAATGGTTGAAATTAAGAACATGGGGAAGGGATGCTCCCAAGGACAGACAAAAAAAAAAATTTTCAGCCCTACAGGGCAAGACTTTTACCCATCTGGTAGAGATAGCCTCAAATGAGATGAAAGCTTTGTTATTGTGGGTGCAGTATACTCACCCGCACACAGATGTACATCTTTTGTTTGAGTTAAATTTTCGTAAGGGATCAATAAGCAACTGTATTACTGAGCCACAGGAAAAAGAAAAAAAAAAGAGAGATAAGACTGCCGCAAAAGCTTTTGCCTTCAGCAAGGACAATAAGAGTCATTTTCACAACGCGGCATTTTAGACTGAACAGCTAAGGCTCCTATGGGAGCACAAGGAGGAAGATGGCCCAGCCAGCAGCTTCGGGCAATTTTCCTCACCAGGGGAAGCAAATTGCCTCCCGAAGAGGATCGGGAGGGGGGGTGTCTCATCATGTCCTATGTCTCCAGGTTCACACTGTTCCTCAAGACTCCTCAAATCTCAATTTCTAAGCTCCTCAGCTGCAGAAAATCCCCAGACAGTGAGAGATAAGCTAGGCACAGACGCAGCCCTCGGTGGAGGAAAGGACTGGCCATTGCCCGAGTCCGAACCCACAGTGGGGGGGCAGCGGCGCCGGCGGCTCCTGGGGGGAGGGGCAGACTTGAGTGCAGAGCGGAGGGAAAAGTGAGAGAGAGGAGAGAACTCGCAGCTGCGCGGGTGGGGAGTTCAAAGCAGCCCGCGGTGCAGGCGAGAGGGGGGGGGCAGTGGGAACCAGCGGACGCAGGAGGCGGCGGAAGCGCGGATGGGGCGGTGGTCAGACGCCCAGAGTGCCCGGTGATGCGTTCCATGACGGGAATCCGTGAGAGTGCGAAAGCACCGTCCGGCAGGTGCCGGGGAATAGCTCCCAATTCGCAGCGGCGGCGCTGGCCAGGCCGGCGGCTGGACGGAGAGCTGGACTCTCCTGTCGCTGCGGCGATGGCAGCGCGCATGCGCGAGACGGTAGAGCAAAACCCGGAAGTCGGAGCGGAGATCTCTTGCATTTCGAACGCACGGGCGCGGGCACAGACGGCGTCGGGGGCGGCGGTGGCCGCCAGCCAGCCGTCCGCAGACTGCGCGGTGACCGCGGGGGGAGACCCGAGCGGCGCGGGGCCGGGCGGGAAGCGGCGCGGGGCCGGGCGGGAAGCGGCGCGGGGCTGCACAGCGCGGAACGCGGCGGCGCGTGCCGATGACGTCAGCAGAGCGCCGAATCGCGCTGGGCTCCAGCAGCGGCTCGGGGACGGCGCGGGCCGACCCAGAGCGAAAACCGAGGCAGCGCCAGGCCTGACAGAGAGAATGGGGGGGGACATTCCCGAGGAACGGCCGCGCGGAGCCGGTGCGGGCGGGCGCGGTCGGTGCGGGAGTTCCTTCCCTTGTTCCCATGGCGACACAGAGGGTGAATCAAGGCTGCGCATGCGTTTGTGAGAGTTAAAGCGAACGCGGAAGTGGCTGACAGCGGGTGTGAGCAAGAGAGAGGGGCGCAGCCATCCTAACGCAGGCAGAAGCGGGGTTTGACTGCACCAAAAATGCTCCCAGTGCTCTCATGCCGCGGCAAACAAAAAATCACAACAGCAAACAATCTTTTACAAGCAGCAAATATCCTGCAGCAATGCTGAGGATGAGACTCCCAATTTTCACCCTGAAATAAAATTCCATCAGTCGCTTTTTGAAAACCAGCCAACACAAGGCCTTTTTCAAATCTCCCCAATGTTTCTAAACACCAACCCCAGATTTTTTCAGTTAGGTCACAGAATTGATCGAGCAGACACGCCCAGCCGGTGTGATGATAAGTAATAATTGTGGAACACATTGTGAAAAGGAGATATCATAATGAAAATTGAAATAGAGAATTAAATAGCATGAAATGTTAGTAATTTATTATATTAAGGTTTAAGTTAGGTTGTATTTTAACGTTTTATTAATGATAGAATTGATTTTTATATAGTTGGTTTGCGTTTAAGTTAAGTATTGTTTAATTAGAGTATATCACTTTAAGTTTATTTTAGGTTTGGGCCCTGAAGAAGTTAAGTTTACAAAGGTTTAATTGATAATGGATTTATATATTGTTAATTTGATACATATGGATTTCGTAAAGTTAATATAATTTAGGGATTCTTTATTAAGATTGTTATATATTGAGTTTAAGTACTGTTTGATTCAAAAATTATTTTAAGTTTTTCAAAGGTCAAGTTTATTTGGCAGCAAGATTTAGTTGTTTTTCTTTAAGGATGAGAAGGTTTTGTCTGAAACAGTTCACAAAGTAATAATGAACATTGATTTAAGAAGAAGTTATTGGATTTATTGGATTCTTGGTTTTGTTTTAGTATTTTCTGTTTTATTATAAGTTTATCAGTATATAAGAGTTGTAAAAGAATTTATTTTGAGTTTTCTGAGATTGATTTCATTGTTTAAAAATCAGTTTTATAGTCTGTTATTTCTTTGTATAGTGATACAAAAGGCATTTGTTTTCAAATCCTTTATTTTTAACTATATAAGTGTTCTATAAACGTTATTGTTAAGAAATTTTATCATGTTATCAGGTGAAGATTTGTGCTTCGTTTTTTCATAGTGAATTCTCGTATGTTTTATTGTTGTTTATGTAATCTTATCCAGGTTACATGCCAGTTCTGAAGTTTCATTTTGGATTTTAACTGTATTGTGCATTTTTCTAGGTGAACTTCCTGATTCGTTTTTATATCTCTTGTGAGTGGAATCATTGCATTTCTATTTTTCATCATTCTCAAATGTTTTTCAGAAAATCTCAGAGAGAGGTGCCTGAAACATTCTGACAACCTCTTGCCATTGTTAATCTTACGATTTCTTCAATTGGCATCTTTTTCCTTCAAAAGAGTTTCAAGAAAAATGAATCTTTGTGTCATTTGAACAGTTTATCGGTTTGAACTTCAAGTGTTTATTTTATAAGAAAATGTTATAATAGGTTGTTATGTTTTAAGTATTATATATGTATTGTTAGTGTAAGTTTTGTTTTATATAATATGTTAAGGGACATCTCTCCAGTTTAAAGTTTGGGTCCTGGCCAGACCCTGATTTTAACTTGGACAGATGAGTTTGCCAGCAAAATTCAGAGGTTTCTGCACAAAAATGAATGATATGCAGGTCATTTTTGACCCATCAATTCGATCCTACAAATGTGACAGCTGACACAGTTTTGAGGTGAAACTTGCCAGCCCTGCCCGGGAAGGGATGCCAAGGGTTTTCACTGGAAACAAATGTTTCAGCTGTTTGCAGACTCTGAAATGCTGTCACAATGTTTCTAATGATCATGCTTTGTTCATTTTTATATATGCTATTTAGAATATCTTTCTTTTGAATTTTCTTGAATTGTTATAGATTTTGATAAGTTTTATGCATTTTATTATTGAGATATTTTGTCTTGTTCTATATTATGTTTTATATTTCAACTTTCTTGTTTCAAAAGAGAAGAAGAGAAAGAGAGAAAAAAGGAAAAAGAAAAAAGAAAAGGAGTGAAGAAGTGCCTGAAATAAGGCTGAAATGAGGTTGAAGATTTTGTATGTTTTAATCTCTTGATATAATTATTTTGTAGACTTGATTTTGCTGATCATTGAGAAAAATATGAGGAGAGTGCTAGACACTGAACAGATAAAATTGAAAGAAAGAAAAAAAAAAATCGTTTAAATAAGTAGCTTTGAGCAAGGATTTTGTTAGAAATGACAGTATTCACTGATGGTTTGGGAAAAAACTCACAAATCAGTGGTCACATGAAAAAATCAAAAAACAGGGAGATGAGAATCAGATATCACAATGATACAAGGTTCACCACAAGTTGAAAAATTGGTAACAATAGTCAAGATTTTTCAGTTATTTTAGGAACCCTCAATCTGATCACAAGTTTAGTGTATGTTGCAAATGTGGTCAAACAATTAGAAAAATCGCTTTTAAAACATACAGACAAGGAAATTTTATATTCCTATCTATTATGCATGAAAATAATCCTAGAAAAACAGAGAACATTAATAAACACATCAGAGTGCATTCTTCACCTCCGAGATTTTTAGTAAAAGAGAATGCTCATGTAGATAGGCTCACAATGCCCATCTTGCAGACACTGCCAAACATTTTTGAGCAGGCAAGATTGAACCATGCATGTTTTTACAAAAATGCACAGGCATTGATGGGAACCTTTCACCCTTCTGAAAGTCAGACAAAGGAAATCTGCTTGCCAGAGAGCCAGTTTGTGCAGTCTCCTGTATTTACAGGAGTGGCCAATCTGAGAGGTTTGTAAAAGCCTTCAGCTGTGGCAAGCTGATGTCACAAAATACCCATCTTTTGAGAGGCTCGAAAATATCCATATTTCAATTGATACATTTTTAGGGGCGATTTTTGCATCATATACAGGGGAGACCACAGAACATACCTGCAAACATTTTTTATAAGCATTTACATCATTAGGAGTGCAACAAGAAATAGAAACAGATAATGGTCCAATTTATACAAGCAAGGTGCTTGACAAATTTTTGAAAAAACAGAGAGTCAAACATATTTTCAATATTCTTCATTCTCCCTCAGGTCAAGCAAGCAAAGAACACATCACACCCTGAAATCCACTTGGATGGACAGAAAAGGGATGAGGCAGGGTTGAACAAATGTGTTGAATTTTTTAAATGGTTTTTTCTCAAAGCCCACTCTAATAATTGTCAGATATGTTACAAACAGCCCACAGGAAAAACTAAGGAAAAATCCTTTCGTTTTGATCAGAAGTCCAGAGTCAGGACAGATTGAAGGTTCATTTACATTAATAACTTGGGGCGAGGGTTTCGCTTGTGTTTCTATAGGACGAGGACTGAAGTGAATGCCAGCGAGGCACATGTAACCTTATCGAGTGCAGACGTCAGTGGACGTGGACCTGAGAAGCAGAGAAGCAAGCACGCAAACGAAGGCAGACAACAACGCTGCAGACGTCTCGTCGGACAACGATTGATCACCCAGAGACTTGGGGTTTTTTCTGGGAAATCAAGTGTTGTTTGGGTGTTGCTGCATTGCGGGGTTTCTCACAGAGGGTGGGGACATGGACATGGGATTCAGATAAATAGTGTTCATGTGCTTCATTCTTTCACCTGTTGCCTTGGGCAACAGGACAGATTTTCCCATGAGACAACCCAGGGAAAAAGTGTGGGAGACTTTGGCAAAAGCAACTGGTCTGGACAGCATTTGCCTGACCCATTCGAAACCAGAGAAACCATTTTCAACATGCTTGGTAGGTGTGCCAGTGGAGGGATGGTCAGTCCCAGGGGACATCCTTCCAGGGGTTCTGAAGTTTCTTTCAGACCCTGTGGAGGGATGACATGTTTGGACACAATTCCTTCCTGCTGCTCACTTTGAACCTCTGGATTTGGACATTTTGGGTCAACAAAAATGAAATGGTGCATCAAATTTAATTCATCAGGAGTGGCAAAGACAGATAATCATACAATAGATGTCACTCCGAATCAGCCTTTTTATAAAAATGCGTCATCTTGGTGCAATCATACCAGAATGACAAGCAAACCATCCTTTCAACATCCAGCCACTTTACCGAAGGGAATGTTTTTAATTTGCGGGGACAGGATTTGGCCTGCTATCCCTGCAAAAATCAGAGGTAGTCCATGCAGCATTGAAAGATCTTTTGTTAACACACAGCATGACCTTGATAAGAGAGCAAGGAGAAAAAAAATCTGATGAATGAAATGATCCAAATTGTGACAATGATAATGTTAATACCAAGAAAAAAGGCTCGGAAAAACGGAGTGGTTCTGCTTTCACAGCAGGTGGCATCAAAAAGAGCCTTGGTGCAGTTGAATCAAAAGAGGTTATGGGCAGAGTAAAGATGCCCATGTCATTTCTTTTGCATCGAATTATTTGTTAGCTAGCAGTGAGAAATGAGAACAAAACAGTAATTGAACATCTATTGTAAACACATGGACACACGAGTGAAAATTTAAAGAGGTATCAGAGGACCAAACACACATGGAGAAAAATTGAATCATAAGTAGATGGTGTGTTCAATTTGTTTCACTTTTCACAATTGTAGAAAAGAGATTTTGAAAATAGTTGTATGTAATTATAAGGTATTGTAATTCTTCTAATGTTTGTGCTGTCCTTGCCTCAGTGCATGAGGCAGACCATGAACAAAGCTGTCAAAGAGGTGTTCTTGATTCAAAAAGGAAAGGATCCCTTGAAAAATATAGTTCAAATTATGATGATGATGTTTCTACCTGGGACAAGTCTCGGAGAATTGCAGTAGCAATTTTCTCATTCCAAGCAGCATCAGGGGCGGCCTTGACACAATTGGATCATATAGCATATTGGTTGAGGAAACACAGTCGTGCCATTTCGTTTGCACTGAGTGACATGTTAACAGACATCAACAGTGCAAGGCAAGCAGTGCTTCAAAACAGGGCGGCAATTGATCATTTGCTGCTGACACATGGGCACGGATGTGAGGAATTTGAGGGGATGTGCTGCATGAACTTGTCCGATCATTCAAAATCCATTCATAAAAATATAAAACAAATACAAAGTAATATTAGCAAATTGAACAAAGTTACAGGGTCCTGATGGGATGATTTGTTTATCTTTTTTGATATCTCACCATTGTGGAAAGAACTTTTGAAAATAGCATTTTATATTCTTATAGGACTTGTAGTTCTTCTGCTTGTTCTACCATGCATTTTCGTGTGTATTTGAAGGACCTTGAACAGCATGATAAAGCGGATGTTTCTGATTCAAACAGAGAGGGGAGATGTCGGAACTCAAAATGTCCCTCAGACATTTTTAGAGGTTCCAGGCCTTGGTCAGAAGCATTTTAGACCCTGGCAAACAGCAGAAAACAGCTGTGATTTTGAGTTTGAACCATGGAATGAATTACCAACTTTAAAGGTGGAACAAGCAGTCACAGAGGGTTAGATGATATAGTAAAAGTAGTCACAAATTAGAGGGTAAAATTTTTTAGTATTGTACAGGGGGGTTTTAACACATGTACAGGGGGGTTTTACTTTGTACAGGGGGGTCAGGAGTTCTAAGATGGAGGAAAGTGGGCCTGAACCTGTTCTTCCTCCTTCTTCTTCCTTACCTCCATGTTCTTGGTGATGTTGGCATTTTTCTATTGGTTTAGGCTAGGGACACACTATTCAACGTAGATGATAGATATTGGCACATTATTGTAAATATAGTACACGTAATTTTTTGTATATAATGTTTGTACCATCCCACTGAGGGGCAGAGCCCCACACACTGCCCTGCAGGACAGAGCTGCGGCAGGGCAGCAGAACTTGTTATAGATAAGCAAAAATAAACAACCTTGAAACCAGCACAGACGAACTATGGCTTCTTCTTTGGCAACGGGGCAGAAAGACAGAGACTTTCTACAATCTCGGAATCACCAATACCCACAGATTCCGACAAAGCTCCAAAGCCAACAAAGTGGCATTGCAATTTTACACTACTGTAGACACAAGATAACCAGGATGCCATAAAAATTGAAACCCTCTATAGCAGCTGGTTACATACAGAATCATATCACAAACTTTCTCCAGAGCCATATACTGCTATCTAAAAATACCACATGGCCAGGTAGTCCAGTGCAGACACAACTCATAGGTCTCACATAACAGTGTTCTCAGCATCTCCATTTTGGTATATCCCCAGTCTGCAGTTAATGAGAGGAAGAAATGGCTTCATGATGGCCTTTTACTCAGATTTATTTACTCTATCACTAGGTCTTGATTTCAAGGTTTCAAAACACCTTTTTCTTTTCCAGCATTGTCATATATTAAATTCATGCAGTTTCACCATATTACTATGATCTGCTGATATGCTTAGATCCTAGATGAGAATCCCATACAGAACAATTCCCATAAAACTCCACTGTCATCAGTAAATGAACAGAAGACCACATCATGGAAGTAACATCATGACTAAACAGCACATTAAGCTAAGGTCTTTCTCAGCACAAAGCTTTTAACAAGAAATCTAAGTTATCATGATCTTTTGTTTCTCAAGGTAACAGTTCAGTAATACCATATTTTGTTTGGATAACACGTTGGCAAAAAGAAAACGTTTTCTGAGACACTTTGAAAAAATAATTCCATCACAAAATGCTGATAGATACACCTGCCTCCTACCCTTCTATTTGAGATCACAAAAACACTGTGGATGGAACACAGTTGTGTAACCACACTGTTCTAACTGAGCCTTTTTTCTACATACACAAAAAGTTATAAACAATGGTGTTAGGCCATCCCAGATTTAATGGATTCCTTGGGACCATATAATTAAGTAAAATGAAAAATTCAACTAAAAAGTTGTTTTTCTTTTTTTCAATGTATTTGACACCCCTTTTGGGAAGTGAACAAAGACACACTGTGAAAAGCAGAAACTTGCACAAAATGTTACCATTTGTTTCCCATGAATGCTGAGGTATACTTATTCAAGGAAAGGAATTCCACTGCTCTCCTGAGATTTTTCTCTCTCATGCTGAATTTTGTGCCAAGTTCACTCAGCTGAAGTTTGGGTTGTGTTAGCGTGCCAGATACAAGTTCCTCTAAGTCAGCCCTGTTATTCACTCAAAAATTACATGCAAAATATATAGCAAATCCAAAGTTACATGAATTAAGAAATGGTATTTAATAGACCATCACTGGCCCTTACCTTGAACAGTGCAAGAACTGTTTTTAATTGAAAATAATTGGTACATATTTTTGTCTATTATACAGCCTATTTATGTGTAATTTCTCCTCCAGCGATATTTTTGGACATGTTAAGGGATCACACATTTCTAAATTGCTTAAAGAGTAATTGCAGCATGGCCTCGCAAGTGTCTTAAGTTCCTTCAGAAGCTTCAGCTTTTTGAGAAGTAATTCTCAGGTGAAAAAATTCTTTTTATACGAAAACCATCAATGTAAGACAAGTAAAATATTTTTTTATGAATCTAGACATCTATTTCAGCTTTTCTCTTTTTATCCAAAAATAAGATAGAAAGCTTCTTACTAAAATTTAAATTAATTGGAAAGCCTCCAAACAGTTCTATGTATGAGTGTTGATCTGCTTTGTTTGGGTTTTTTTTTCCCTATGAAAAGATAACTATTGCTTTACATTAACTATAACACTTTTTTTAAATAGAAAATTGAGTTTTCAACTTATTTTTTGAAATAAACTGATGTCAGGGCTATAGCAAAGGCTACAAAATGAGCTGTGCAGAACTAGGGCATGCAGTATGTAAGTACACAGTAATTGTGGTAAGCCAAAGCATTGCAGCATAAGTGATCTGATGGACTGGGTATATATAGGGTGCCATCTAATGCCAGCCAACTGCTTAGAAAAACCTCAGCACACAGCAAAACATTTTCTGCTCTTCCAAGACTTTCTTCATTTTATTGCAATAAAGAATAAAAATAGAAGGCAGAGGACAAACTTGCCTTTGTTTGGGTCAAACTCAGTAAATACTTCATAATCATAGGAAAAAAATGTTTCAAGCTGTACAATCAAAACCCAAAGAAACTATAAGACATAAATACCCTTAAAAGAACTTTTACAGAATTATATGATCAATTAAAGACTAGTGATAAGTATGCTTACTATCCCATTAAATAGGCACATCACCAAGAAAAAATGAAGCATTGTATTTAATAACATCAACCAATTTTATCTAGAAGAGGTGAAACCAAAAATCAATGAGATATGAATGAATGTTGGGAAAGTTTATTTTTAAACTCTGTCTTGACGCTGAATATACTTTGCAATACACATTCTTAAATTAGTTTATTAAATACAGAACATTCAAACAGGTAAATCCAAGACAGAACAATCACCACTTTGCTTTAAAACATTTAATGCCTTCATAACAGGAAAATTAGAACAAAATACTAGAGAAATTATTAAATCCCATGTATACCAAAGTGGCATACAGAATCATAGATACTGTTCTGAAGTTTGTAAAAGCAGCACAGTAATGCCTTGCAGATTGATCTCTGTACTTCATATACAGAATGCACCAGTACTACCAGCAAGCCAAAGCTGGTTTTCTCTGAACACTAATTAGAAGCTCAGAAATGCAAGTCATAAGGGCAGGAAGAAAGACAAATCCTTAAGAAAAGTATGACTTACCAATCAGACGAGTTTAGCTGTGTCTCAAATGCAGCAAAAACAATAAACTTCTGTATATGTAGACCTTGTTTATTTAGCCCTTTATGAAGGTTTCTCTCAAGAAATTAATTTGACTCACATGCAAGAGTCTGCAAAAGAAAAAGAGAAGAGTCTAAGCTGCTGGCTTTTTTTTTTCCTACGAACATTTGAGCTATTTTCAGCAGTAATGGGCTTGCCTACTATCGAAATGAAAATGTAATACAGAACAGCCTCCCAACCCAAGCTAAAAAAAATCAGGAAATCCATAGCAAAAAACTTTGTTCATTGTCCAATTTTTTATTTAAAGAAACAGAAGGAGCAGAGAACAACCACTGTTGATGAAAAAAACCAAACCAAACTACTGTTAAAATTAAATCAGGGACATTGTAGATTGTTACTTTGAGCTCAGACAATGAGCTACCATGGATTTTTTTTAATGTGAAGAACACCTTTTGAGTTTGGTTACCTCTGAAAATGTTTTGCCTTCTCTATACAAGGTTTCATCTGAGATGGGAGCAGTTCTATTTGCATTAAAGTCCATCACATTTGACTGGTATACACATCCAAGGACAGGACAAACCAGTATGCCAACATTGAAGCCAGTAGTTTGTTTCTAGCCTACATCTCAAGTTTACAGTTTCAGCAACAGTACTATTCTGGAAGCCTAGTGACCTGAACCTGCTGGCATTCCGGGTTTTTTTTTTTTTTTTGATCAGGGCCATTCAGTGACATGATAAATACCTTCCTGTCCTCCTCTGTCACGTTGCCAACCAACCAACTTACCCTTCCATACTGGGAAACAGAAAGTATAAATACAAATTAATGACTCTAAGAAAAGACCCTGAACATCTTCACGGGTACATAAAAGGTAATGACTTTGAAGTTTAAGAAAACACAGATAAACTGAGTTAGTGAAAAATTTTATCATTTTAATTTTTTGCAGCCTCTTCTGGTAGAGGAGAAAGCTTCCATCATATCCTTCTATAACTTCCCTCTATATATCTCAGCAATTCTTGGTTTTGCTTCCTCAGAAAAAAAGTTCTCAAACATCATCACACTGTTAAGTACTGCCACTGAAAAATTTTAATTTTGTTCAAGGAAAAGTTATGAGGCTTACAGTTACTCTCACAGCTCAAAATTTAAACAGGCTGGTGTTGTAAGATTGCAACATATTTCAATATCTGCTAAATTACCAGTCATGACTACTTAAGCATATTCATTTGATAACATTTTAGAACACCATGGGACACCTTATTTTCTGATTTATTAATGAAAAGTAGCTGTTTGGAAGTTATATAGACACATGAAACAGGATGCCAGACACAAGCTATTTAGTAAACTGTTAAGTAAAGCATTGCTTGTTGTCATATACAAACATGAAAAGCACATTTTCTCCTGAAGACTTGTATAAAAATCATTAGCTACAGAACACTTTGAACAATAATGAAAAAAATGCTAAATGTAAAAATATAGCACAAATTCTGTGTTAGCTCAAAAGTATCCTTTCCATTTGATCTCAGCTATTTTTAGTGTTACAGCAGTTAAAAGAAGCTACAACAAAACCCACAAACTCTAAATACCAACATGTTAAATGAATCATTATTGCTACTTCATTCCTGATGTCTAGTTTAAGACAATAATTTTACCACAAAACTAGTCCAGCAAAGATAAAAAGCTCAGTTTATATGTGAGATGCATGAACAAAACTCCAATAACTTAAATTTCAGATAATGTGTGAGTTATAGCCAGCTTGTGAGCTGTAATGGTCAAGTGGAACATGAAGTATAGTTTGTAAATAAATACAAGACCTGTATCTACCAGACCACTAGTGCCAGATTCTACATTACCTTGCTATCCATAATGCTGTCATCTGGTGGTTACAAGCTAAATCAATAAATATCCACATGCTGAATACTAATACTACACAAGCACAAAACTAGAAATATGTGTTAAAGTCATTATTAGCAGTACCAATTTACTACTAACACAATTTAATACACAAGACTTTGCAGCTCAGCATTTCTTTTTAGAGGCATTTTCTCAGAAGACAGATTTACCCTTAGCTGAGTCACCATCAGCACTTAACCTATCTTGGTACCTTGTTTCCTCACACACTCTCTGCAACTGTATTTGTGTAAATAAATGGCAGTTTACCTGTTAGTATTTATAGGATTTACTAAACATGACATAAGCACTCCTTTGATATATACTAAGGTGCTTTAGCTACTGCATACAAATCAGATCATCTTTATCCACAGGAAATATGAGATGTCAGAAATATCACATATATCATCTAGGTCTCAAAGATACATGTGTATGTATATATAATACCAAAATAAAGAATTTCTTTAGTGACCCACTCCAGTGTGATTTAATCAATTTTTAATACTAAAGAACTCAAACATGACTAAGAAATGTACAGTTCACACAGATGATGTAGATACTTGGTGCAAGTCTCCAGGAGCTCTGTGGCCAGATACTACAGGACAGACACTACAGAGATTTTCATAAACCAGAGGAAAGAATCTTGATCAGTAAGAGATCCAGAAGATTATTTGAAATACTAAGAGATAAAATCTGCATACACACTTCACTGCACAGATTCACATACAGGAAATCTTGATTTTTCTAAGCCTAGCCTTTCCAACACAATTGAGTCACTGAAGCTTCATATGGAATGGCTGAATGAGAATAATCCTTTTGAGAAGTGTCCCTGTACATATCAAGATATGCAGGTGAACACTGCAGAGCCGGTGTAATGATTCATTTTCCTTGTATTATTCTATCCATGATTCTATTAATATACTTTAAGATTACTGGAACACCTTTGAGTAGTATGATAGTGTGTCTGAATTGCATGTTACCTGCCTCAGGAAGAAATGAGAAGTATGAATATGATTTCTTTCATTTGCTCATTTTTTTTTTTTTTCCAAATCCAATTTGAATTTCATCTAAACTATGACAGGTAATATTAAGTGAATTTAATGTTCGAGGATGGAAACAAAATGGATGTACTCTGCATTCAGAAGTCTCCCTTAAGAGTGTGCATTCATAGAATTGATCACCTCAGTCTCTGAAATGAGTGTTTTTTAGAGTGCATTGAAAAAAGAAATCTACAGAAGGAAAGCTTTGGATCACATACTTTATCTTGGACTTCACCTAGCCTCAAAAGTGTTTTAGACATATAGGAACTTGAAGGATCCTACAAATAATATTTTTTTTCCAATGTCATGTGTGTTTTCAGTAGCCTCCACTGCTGAAAAGCAATGGAGCTATGAAGAATGATGGCCATGCTCCTGGACAAGATGGAATACCTTGCTACACAGAGGTCATATACAATATTATTTGGGGTTAATCCTGTATAACGTGATGTAAGTAAAAATGTATGAACATGTGTTAACTGAACTTAGTGCCAGGAATGCCTACACACAAAAAAGTATCAAAGCAGCCTTCTGAATTTGTTACAGAAGCGTTCTACAGAAAACTCATGCATTTGAAAGACATGGATCAAGACAGCAAGTACAAAGAACCACACTCTCACGTTATTAACATAAACTGGCCTGCGAAATGGCATGTTTGACGAAGAGTTGACTCTGCTGTAGCTCTGCAGAACAGCAGACCTGTATTCTCTTTAAGACACCAAATGTCTTTAGCAATATTGAGTTCTCATTTTTGACTTTAGATTTTTGTTAGACTGAAACCCCTAGCCATTTTTTGTAAGACATTTTACAGTTATAATAAGGAGCTATGTTATAATTTTTAATGTTTAATAACACCATTATATCACATAGAATCCACTAAAAATTATTATTATAATACCTTTAACTCAGTACCAAATAACTACATTAAAATGTAAGGATACTGTCAACTTTTAAGTGAATCACAGGCATTTAAACCTCTACAAGTATTGAAAGCATATAATCTAAATATTAGTCATCTGTTAGAACCAATTCCAATACTTTAGCTAATTCGATATGGATGCAAACCATGTAACTGCTGTCATAATGATGTGAAAAATGACTACAGCCACTGCAGCTATCATTCTGAAACTGGACCAACAGGATAATATGCCTGCCTATTTTGCTAGTAAAACCAACTTCCTCTGTTCCAAGCGCAAACAGTTAAAAATGAACAGGAAAATAAATATGAGAAGGCCTTTTCAGGAAATGGGGAACAGAAGCTTATTGTTAATCTCACTCTTAATATACATTGCTAGACCATTGTTTCAAGAACTTGGTACAAAGTTATTTGTCCTTCAGGTCTGTTTTCTGCTAGACTGTGCTTGACTCTTGTGTAAGACTGCGGTTGTTTTTTGGGAGGGTGCTGAGGGCATTACAGAGTGGGGTTTTCCTAAAGGCCTAAACCTCAGAAATGTAAACAAGCTAGGACTCTCAATCTAGGATTCACCAATGCAAGTAACAGGGTCTTTTGAGCCCATATGAAAAGGGGCAATTTTTAAAATATCCATTTTATATATATACACCCAAATTTCTAAGCGTCTGTATGTCTTTTAACAGTTTAATAACAGCAGCTAAAATTTTAGCTAATTTTAACAGCTAAAATTCTCCTCCTGAACCAAGCAAGCAATGCCTGGTCTTAATGAAATTACTGTGGTGACAGCTGTCCTATACAACCTTGTGTTTTATCAATCTTAAATCTGAGGCACAAGTAACCAAAAGATGTTCTCAGGTTTTTTTCACTCTTTCTCAAAACCACCATGTTATTTTTAAAAACACTTCACTGATGGAGATTAAAACATCTGCCATGGATATGGAAAACCTGGATTAAACTTTCAGAAGGATTTATAGTCGCATCTCACACTTCCGTGACAAAACCCAAGTGTCATGCTATTGTCTGGTCTTTTGAGGACACTGGCCCTCTTTCACAGAGTAATCACAGAGCAAGAACTGGGCTCTCTCTCATAAGCTTAAGAAAGAAAAAACTTATCTAGGAGAAAGGAAAGCTTGAGCAACTGCCTTCAGTTACTCTGAAATATTTACACCTGAGCAATATACTCTGAAACACTAACACCTTCCCAGAGTTATCTATGGATAAAACTGTGCTCACTTCTCAAGGGAGAACTGCCATCAGCAGGCTCTGGGGCCATGATCCTGTGTGCAGCTGCCACTCTCAAGCTGCTGGTCCACGTAAGGAAAAAGAAATCCACAGAAGTAACACAAGTCTCAAATCCTTCCTTCCGCTTCACAAAGACTTATGTTACAGAGCACACAAGGCCTGACACCATTCTGCTATTTCTTAAACCACCAGATTATGGCCAGGTCAGCTTTACACCTCCGCACTCTGTATTGAGCTTCTATTCCAATTACCATGACTAAATCCACAAAGGAATTTAGGCTTCTCAATAATTAACACAATGGTTTTCTGCCAATTTGCTAAGCTGCCAGGCTAGTAATAAAAAAATAAGGGACCTATATGAAAAACTGTCCTTAGCTTTAAAAATTAAGTAATTTTAATGTTCTCTCTTATAACATAGAAGGTAGGAAACAGCTGAGCTACTGTAACAGAAGCTTTCAAGCACTGAACCCTATGGTGAGCACATGTTGTCTCAAATGAGTACAAAACCTCTCACTAAAGTCAAACAACAGTGAAGAGAACTATCTTTCCATCAGTGTTCCTTTAGTCAGTCTATTCAATTTACTATTATGATCCATCAACTGAAAACACAACCTAAAGAGATAACTCTTCAGCATTTTAGAGTACAAAGTAATACTACCAGAGTCTAGAATGTTTCTGTTATCTCTTTTTTTTTCCCCCCATTAATCTGATTTCAAAGGCAATAGCTGGTTTTTGGCAATCCAACATTTGTATTTATGTTTCCTACCTCTAATGGCAACATACTATATTGACATAATAGAAACAGCTGAAGTCAGACAAAGCTCACCACGACACAATTGCTTGCCTGAGCCTACCAAGCCTGCTCCTGCTGCCTACAAAAATCTCCTTTCTGCAGTACAATGTAGCACACTCAACAGGAAGCTCCTAGAACAGAAAACGGACCCCTTCCTGTTCAAATTTCTTTGTTCCTGAAGATCATAATTTCCCCAAAGATTTGAAAAGTCCTCATCCTAGTAGCTTGGAGGGAAATGAACTCCAGGAAGGGTTTCCAGGAAGTTTTACAGCTCCCAAAGGCGGAGTTAAAGCATAATACCAACACCCACCAGTGGATACTCCATACCCCACTTAGTCCTAGCCCATGAGAAGAATGGTTGAGAAAATCAGTGCTGAGCTTGTGTTTGTTTTGTCTTCTTGTTAACAGAGGCATATTATAATGTAGCCATCTATCATGTATTGCTTCAGCTAAGTGAAAATAAGAGCTCTTTCACAGTTTTTGCTTACTGTTTGTGTTCTTTACAGGGCTGTTAATTGCAGAACAGGCTATTAGTTTGAAACATTTGTTTGAACTATATTCATGCTTTTCCTAGCTGAAGAAAGACAATTTGATATTTGCTATACTCAAGGCAGGATGTTACAGTTGTGCTGCTAGTTAATTGCTCTGTGTTGAATTATCTGTAGGTCAGAAATAAATTTTCAGCTAACAGAATCTGACCCTGATTTAAGTGGCAAATAACAGAGACAAGAAGAGCACCGTCACCATGGGTGACATTACTTTAAGAATTTTTAGAAATTTCCTAATTCTTCTCCATCCATAAGCTTCCAGTGCTGATCAGTGAACATCAGTAATAAAGAATTCAAAACTGCAGCCATATTTTCCACCACAAACTTTCTCCCTGAATGGAAAAATTCTTCCAAAAGGAAGGGTGCCTACAGAGACAACTCTAAAACAAGACTTCTTTGCTATCTCTGTTTTTAGTAGCCAGTATAACTACACATTTTATAAGATGCAGTGAGTATTCCTTAGGAAAATGAGGCCATTAAGGAGATGGCCTCCTCATATGACAAAGGCCAGTGCCACCCAGAAATGTGGAGAGAAAAGATCCTTAAAAATATTCTTAAACAGTAACAAACTGAAAGCTGGACCAATATGACTATAGATATTTTGCATACTGAGTAGATGAAGAAGCAACTGTGTCATATCATAAATCTAAGGTGGCCGAAGTTGCACAGAAGAAGGTTGGGAGAGGTGTTCTGAAGATATGTAACATCAAAGTCAAAGGTAACATAATCTGAAGTAGGTATCCTATTTTGTATCCATGAAATTTTACACCTATTAGGTAGTTTCCTCTCTTTAAAAAATAAACGCAAGGAAAGGTGGATTTCCCTTCCTAGAAATTGTTTACTTCCTCAGAACTTTAACATCCTCTGTTTATCAAATTCCTCTGCCTATTAGTAATAACAGCTCAAAAGACCCTTCTTTCCCCTTAAGGCTGTTTATTGTTCAATAGCTTGATGAAATAACTGCTCAAAACAGAAAATTTCAATTTTAACCCTTAGACAACTGATCACTACAAGCAACAATAGACTTGTGCACATTTGCACTTAAAAAACCTGAAGGATGAAGTCAGTGACTTGTGGTATCCTCTGCTTCTAAAGTGGCTTGAAAGCTTAACCTAAAAACAAAATTGAGAAGTTGAAAGGTAAATTTTCTCTACAAAATGTATACAGAATAGCTAATCACACACTTTTCTATCTTACTTCCCAAAGGAGAAGGTAGAGATAAAAAAGTTGTCAAATTACAGGCTTGTATATAAAGACATTAAAAGTAGACAGCAGACATATCTTAGCAGAAGTTTAATTATTACAAATTTAGTGTCCAAAAACACATTAAACTGCTTGTGTTCTGCTTGCCTTGATTTCTGCTTTGAACCCATTGACTTAAAATTTAAGCTCGGGGACATTTGATTCCTACAGCAATTAAACAAATTGCTCATAACGAGAACATGGGAAAAGCATTTGATGTTATTTTTTCAGCCTTTATATTCTGATCAGCAGGGTGAAAAAAAATTACATGTGACTGATAGTTATCTGAAGACTAGAGCTTGAAACCAGAGGGCAACAACAGAGGGGGGAAATCACTAATAGTTTTACACAGAGTCTGTACAGCTTTTGGTTATTTATAACAAAATCAGCTTACGATAGATGGATGGCATGAACTAGAAACACGTGAGTTAAGATCAAAGTCTAAACTGTCCATAAGTTGGGTAGTGCAAATCATTTTAATAGCACTTTTTAAAAGAGAAGTAGCATTGAAATATAAAAAAATTAAATCTCTATGCTAACTTTTATGTGATCTACACCTAAAGAAGTCAAAACAAAATCTTTTTATGATGCAGCATTGAAACATTGCTGCCTTTGAAATGACAACACAAAGACATCTCTATTTCCTGATTCCTCCTCCTTGAAGCTAGTGACTGCTTAGCCTTATTTGATGGTGACATATCAAACTCACAGGTGTGTCTGATACAGACAGCACAGAACGTTTAAGATGAAAAAAACAACACAATTGCACTGACCTCAGTTTGCAAATCTGGTTAGCATTTGCAGGATTCCAAGCTGAAATGCACAGCACAATTTGAACATGACTTCTGATGCTCATCGAGTTTTAAGAGGTAGGACTATTTATCTAACAGAACATCTGCAAAATATGATAAAATTTGTGTATATAAACACATGAAGCTATTTCCAGTAATAAATACACTGTAAATAAGGTTAGCAGATTCATTCAAGATGATGCCAACACTTTCAGCCCAGATCTTACTAATCATAGTAAGACTTAAATGCTGATGTAAGTAATGACAATAAGAAAATCATTATATCAAGGGACACAAATAAACATAAGTGCAACACTTTTTTTCATCTTTTATGTAAATCTTTCCAGTATTCTTCAAAAGGCACTTTGGGCTGAACCTGAAGCTAGAACAGCAAAAAAGTTGGATGCTAAGTTGGATTTCAATGGTATTTTAAAAGCACACATTTACTGTAATTACTTTAATTAATCCAGTGATCATTCCTACCATTGCATTCAAAGACAGAAAATATCAATAAGAGCTTTCAAAAATACTAAAAGTCTATAATAATATCATTTGTGTAATTTTGCTAAATTCCTCATTGCCCTCTTCCAGCAAACCTTTATATGTTCCTTGTTTAGAATATGTCTTGGTAAAGAAAACACCCAGGTTTGAGGTAAGTCACAGATGAACAACTGCCTTGAAGTCACGCCCTTGCTTTCAAAAATATTATTCAGACCAGATTCTCACCAGGCCAAACTTGAATCATCATTTCAGCACTTAACAGCTTAAGATACTAATTTAGGATTATGAGAAACAAGAAGTTAGATTTCACAATTTTGCAAACATAAGGGTAAAAATTTTACAACTGTTTATTGTACCCACCAAAAGGGTAGAGACCACAGAGTACAGTTCTAAACCTATCCCTAAAAAAGTTAATTTAAAAAATTATCTGCTTCTGGGCAAAACAAAGCTAAAAATCCTTTTAGCTCTTTAAGAAAGTCCTTAGCAAAAACTATCCACATGTCATCACCAGAGAAAATAAGTCCAGAATTCAAAAGAAGTTGTTTCTTTTATGAAGATTTAAATTACATATATTATTAGTGTGTTTTAACAATTTTATGTATTGAACGTGAAATTTTCACAGCATTATCTGCAATTAGTTCAGAAAAAACCCCACAGTTTTAATGACTATAAAGAGAAACTGTTCCTAAACATACTGGAAGATGAAGTCCATAGAACTCTAACTAAAATATATACAATACTGAAGATGACAGTAGAATTACATATTTTTGACAGGATGACACACAAGAAAGCTTGCAATATAATTATTCTTTCAAGTCATATTTGAACTCAAGCTACCTCCAAGCTCCAGCTCAGCTCCTAATTTTAAAACCAAGTAATACACTGCGAAATGGACATTTTCCATAAAGACATTTGCAGACCTAATACACTACTGTATAAAGCAAAACACACGAATTATCCCACCAACATTCTAACAGACTTTGTCCCAGTTAAAACTATTTGGTGCAAAACCAAGGGACAGAAATTAAAGATCCTTACTGTGGGAATCCAGGGCTTCCCTCTGGCTGCCCTGGAGGGCCTGGGACCCTGGCAGGGGTCTGGAACCCCCCTGTACAGAGCCCCCAGAGACACTGTCTCTGATCTCTGTCCATGGAAAAGAGTTTTCAATCTTACAGGATTAATTACAAGCTCTGAGTGTTTGATAAGAGTAATAATTAAGTGTGGCACGGGTGCAAAACTAAAATTTTAGGATTCTAAATTAGGGGTTCAAAGGGGACAAGATGGAGGAAATTGGGTGTGTCTTGTCCTTTTTCTCCTTCTTTTGCCCTCCATGTTTCACTGTAGTGTTGGCATTTTTCTATTGGTTTAGGCTGGGACACACTGTTCAACGTAGGTGATAGATATTAGCACATTATTATAAATACAGCACAGGTAGTTTCTGGTATATAATGTTTGTAACACCCCACTGGGGGCAGAGCCCCACACGCTGCCCTGCAGGACAGACCTGCGGCAGGGCAGCAGAACATGTTAGAGATAAACAGAATAAACAACCTTGAAACCAGCACAGACGAATTATGGCTTCTTCTTTGGCAACGGGGCAGAAAGACAGAGACTTTTTACAATCTCAGAATCATCAATACCCCAGATTCCGACACTTACCACCTGATCTCACCCTCAAAACTGCATTATTCTATTGCTGATGCAGGACAGCTAGAGAGAGAGAATCCCATTTCCATAATGGGTAATCACATTGAAAATGCAGACTTCTAATGCTTCATCTGAAGTGCCTGTAAAGGGACAGGACTCATCCATTTGGGTCTCCCAAGAATAAAATACAACATAAAGAATAAAACCACAGAAGGAGATAAATTTGTTTTCAAATCTGAAAATTTCAGATGTATGCATATGAAGACTAAAAATCAATTAAAAAAAATTAAATCTATACCTTGCCCTTGCACACTCTGTATAGCTTGGAGATTTGACTAGAATGGAAACATGACTTTTTGGGGTTTTTTAAAAATAAAAATCCCAAAAACACCCTTGAATGCTCAAGTACATTAACTCCTCAAGGAACTGACTCATGTTTCTTTACACCTTTTTCCCCTTCACTCTGAGCATGTATTGTAGCTTTCCCTGGGAGGAATGATTTCTCCACAGAACTTTTGAAATCTGATTTCTGATTTTGTTTTGGTCCCCCATGAGGAATGCTATTGTTTAAGCCTCTTGTCAACACACAATTTAACTACAGTATCTGAACCCACGGTTTTAAGTAACATGTTCTGATCTATGCAAGATGCACCCATGAGACCAGTCTAAGTTTTTTTTGTTTGAAGCCACTGCAGCTGTCCCTGCCCCAGAATAGAGGGCACATATAGATAGCTCATTGTGTTGTCACTGCAGCAATTATATCTATCTTTTCCCTTTCAAGCACTTTTTAAATTCTTTTCCTGTCTCCTCTTGCAACTCCCAAAAGTCTCTTCACAGTATCTGCTCAAATTTTCCCACATGCATTTCATCCACTCATAAGTAGAAGTAATCTTTTATCATAAGAACACTCCCCAAGTTCATCTACAAAGCTACTATATACTTCTTCATCAGACACCCGTTATATTTTCATTTCTGCTACAGGAAATCAAGAAAGCACTGGTGTTGTAGTCAAGCAGAGGTCAAAGCCAGCTGTTAATAAACCTGCTTTTCACTTCACCTTTGCATCAAGCCTGTTCCATCTTTCGTGTTCAGCACCTACTGCAAAGAGAACTCGACCCTGCTATACTTTCTGTAGCTATTACTGACATGTTTATTTTAATTTGTGTTTTTTATCTAAGCAGTGACTGACTGATTTAGAGAATTATGTTTAAGATAATTTCACCACTAAATATAACAAAAAACAAATTCACACCTGAATAAATTTAGCATACCATCTATGCAATAATTATTGTCTTGCTCATAAGAGAAGCATTTCCTCAAGCTGGAAGGGATCCTCCTACTGCTTTGTATGCATTAATTAAAACAGGTGCTAGCTTTCAAACAATTTTTGTAGACTTTGCAGTCCTGACAGTTAAAAATGTGTCCAGAATTCGGCCTTTGCTCAAGACAATAAATCAGTCATTTGTGACTCAAATGCCAATGGCAAAAACATGTGAATGTGTAAATCTACAGCTATGCAAATAAGGAATTAAAAACCTCTCTCTTGTACTTGTTTAAAAGTAGAATGATAATCTGCAAGGCTCAGATTACATGATCCATATCTGTAAAGTGACCCTTATAGAAGAGGTCTCTTAAAAGACTTGAATTTGCCTGATTATCTGTATGTATGTCAAAACAAAGCCTTTGGTTTGGTCTTTATTCTACTGTCAAACCTGTCACCCTTTTGTTTTGCTCTCATACAGTAGCACTTCATTTCATTAGCCTCTTTTATATTTTACTTATTCAAAGTAAACCATTTCATTGCATCAGTCACACTGAAATAATTATTTCCTTCAGATTCCTAACAAATACAGATTTCTCCAAAAGAAAAACTGCAATTACCATGAATTTGATTATCTGGAGAATGTCACTGTTTAGAGTCCCCTGTACATTAGAAATTCACCAGAACCTAAATTAAATTAAATTTGCGCTGGCAACTGCTGTCTTCTGTCAGAATTTGCTTATTAAAATGTATAACTGCATAACTGGCTAGAAGGAGCAGTGTGACGTACATGATTAATATATGAATGAAATGAAACATACCCAGTGTTTTGCACTGGCACCCCTTTGGGTTCCTACTGCTTGCTTTACTTTAATATCTTCACTGTTAGTGGGAAGAAAGAAAATACAAGGTTGATACCTAGATCAGACCATAACTATGTAAGATTTTAACAAGCACAAAACACAAAATACATAAACCTCAGTGGTGTGACCTGTATGTTCAAAAGAGAATTGTTTATTGTATACTTCACCTAGGCCAATCCCTAAAATTTATGATTGTCTCAAAGGCCGAAACATTCTGAAATTGAAAACTCACATGATATTCCAAACAGCAGTTGAAATACCAACAAAC
Source organism: Taeniopygia guttata (assembly GCF_048771995.1). Classification (NCBI taxonomy): domain Eukaryota; kingdom Metazoa; phylum Chordata; class Aves; order Passeriformes; family Estrildidae; genus Taeniopygia; species Taeniopygia guttata. The sequence goes on along the minus strand of NC_133028.1, from coordinate 31,281,263 downwards.
TTGGGTCATCTAATCCATTAACCGACTTTTATGAAGGTCCATGATGGTTGCTTTATTGGAGAGAGCAAAACATCCTGTGCTGTTTACTAAAGAACCTTCATGAGATACAATTTTTTGTCATTCTCGCCAACGAGTAATTGCCTCATACCAATTATTTACTCTTCCTTATTCATCATAGTCCAATGTACTAGAAAAGCTCTCATATCAAGAGATAAGAGAATCTGAAGTTCTCAAATGAACACAAAATTCAGTGAGAAACAGGCATATAGTATCTTACAAATGTCATTTTGCACCTGCTTGATGGCAACATGTCAGATTACATTTATGTTTTTATAAATGTTTATGCATATTTATTTATGTTTTAAAAATTAAGATCAATTTTATTTTATAGTCATGTCTAATTTTTCATTATTAAGAAAAAAATACCATTAAAAGTAAAACGACAGTCAAAGCACCCAATTTATCTAACCCATGCTTTGTTCTATTGCCTGAATCACTACTTTTCACTTGTAGTGACTTCAAGTAGTGAAAATACTGTTCATATGTACAGAGACCCTCTGTGGTAACATATGACTTCTAGTTCATGCATTTTTCAGACATCAGAATTGATACAGATAACTGAATCTTGGATAGCCTCCTCCACCCCACCATTTGCTAAACTAAACTCTGACAAATTATTAGTTTTCAGCAAGTTAATCCCAAGGAGAGATATGTGGCTTTATTAAACACTATAGCACTCAAGGTACACTGTGGTGATGAAGCTTTATGTTCAGGCTATGGTTAATTAGGAGTCCTCAGACAATATGGCACCATGCTGACAAGAACTCTCTGTGGCTGTGCTGCTCTCGACATAGTACCTACACCTTCCAATCACAGACTACACCATCCAACCTAAGCCTCTTAGGAAAGGTTACAGCCAGCTTTCAGCCTTGCTGCCTGCTTGAACTGGGATTTCACCTATTGGTGCTGTTCAGAAAAGGAAAAAAAAAAAAAACAACCAAAAATCCAACCAAATAAAAACACAAACCAAAAAAACCTCACAAAAACCATACAACAAGAAACCGACATGTTACTCTTAAACTGGTTGAAAAAACACAAAGCCCCTTCCACCTAATTTTGACCTTCAGTCACAACTACTGATTTCTGCTTAGCATAACTCATGATCCCACAACCAAATGAAATCCTTAGAAATCAAGGCATTTTACTGTTTTCATAAACTTCAATGAATCTGATTTTCAGCTGTGAGAACTGCAGTTACTGATTCCATTTCCATTTGGTTTCATCATGAATTCCTGCATATTTTTTTGTGTCCTGAAGAAGCAAAAAAATAAAGCTGCTATGCTTGCAGATAAATTTAAGCCACTGCTGATAAACTAAGGATAGTTTTAGGTATTTGTCAAAGAATTCAGTTGTACACTGCTTTAATACTTGCACATAAAATGTTAGACAAGTACCCTCAAAAGAAATAGAGTCTTGATTATTCTATCTCTTAGCATTATTTAACAGCTGTTTTATGAAAAGGCTAATGAAAAAGTTTGGTGTATAGTTTGATCATAGTAACGATTGAGAGGAAGAATGTTTGCTTTTCCTTTTAGGGTGTTTTTTCCCCACTATTCTTTGAGACTGAGGACCTTCAGCACTGCCTCTTTAAAAGTGCACTATGTTACTCAGGTTACTTAAGAACACAGAACCACATCTGTGATATTCAACCCCCTGATGGTGGTTGGTGAGGTTTTTAAGGGTGGATGAGTCAGAACACTATCTGTATTCAGTACAGAAAGACTAAAAAAAATCAATCTATTTAGGGAAAGAAGTTAGCAATAACAGAAGAAAAGGGTCTGCCTTTGGAATTTCCTACTTCACAGCAGCATTAGCTATGATGTATCACTGTTATGGAACAATACATCTGAACAGAAAAATACATTACATGCTTCAAAACCACTGAAAGCAGGAATATATCTAAAATATCATCAACTAGCACGCCTTTACTCAAAGATACATGCTGCCTTTTAAGTACTTACTTCTCTCCTTTTTCCCTTCCATACATAAACTTTTCCATTACATCAGTGCCTTTGAAAGTCCTTCTAGTTTTTGTTTTAGCTTTTAAATGTTAAGAAGCTTCATAATTTCAGAAAGGTCAGCTTTTGTCAAAACACTTTCATGAAAAGACACAAGACTATTTGAATAAAATGAACACAAAGCATCTATGGCACAGTCTTCTCTCCTATAAGAAACTACATGCTACATAGGACAGTAACATGCTTAATCCAATAGGAAATAATGACATGAGAAAGGACTGGTATCAGAGCAGTAGGGCACAACAACAAAGTATACATTTATACAATTCCAGTTTACAAACAGCTAGAAATGGACAATTTTTATTTCTATTTTTGTGCAGACAGCCTCACCAGAGCAGAAGTACAGTTCCAAGGTCACATCTGATGGAGGCTGTGCACTCCCGACACAACCACATAATTGATGTGTTACATTCAATACCTGATCCTTCTGGTGCAGAAGTGACATTCAGCCATTTCACAGTGTAACATCATACAGCATACCCTAACTCGATACCTGAGCATCTTCCCTGGGCACATCCCATCCGTATTGCTGCTCACACGTTTGTCATGTATGTAAGTACACTGAGAAGAGTCCACAGGCTGAGGATAGACAACACATTTCCACACTAGCTCTTATAAGGTTACTGTGCTCTACACACCCATGATTGGTTGATGCTTATCATTGTTTGCTCAAACCTGATTATTTTAAACAAACAGCATGCCAAATAAGCTGTTAGACCACTTCATTTTACCTCCTTCGGTCATCCTGGTCTCTTATTTCTATTACTATGTGCACCTGCTACTACGACACTGCATTTTAGGATTAATCTGCTTGGGTTTTTTTGTTGGTATTCTGTTTAAGAGCTACACATGGACCCAGAGTCACCTTCTAAGGTCATGTGTCTAAAAAATGTTTGAAGCAACTGTAATGTTAAAGCATGACAGCTGATGTTATTTACATCTCTGCTGACCAAGAGAGAGCCTGACTTTGGATAACCTAGAGGCTTTCCAATAATGCATAATCACCTCTTGATGAAGACCATGGCTCCACTGAAACCTGAAAACCTTCTAGACTTCAACTAGAACTCTATGCTACCATTTCTAACACCAAGCTTTCCAATTTGTCCTATGTCATATTATTGTCAAAGTCTTCTTGTAAACCTTCTGTTTATAACTACACGTCAAATCATCATGAGAGGAAAAATGTCCCTCTCCATGCATGCCCATTTGATTTCTACATTTAGTGACCCAATTCTAGGCCTTTAAAACTTACATGATGTGGAATTTGTTTGCACTGGATACGCTCATTACTTAGTTGCTGTTTCTTACCCCTAACTCATTTAAATTCTTCCTCCACATCAGATTCGATTGCAGTACCTCCATGACCACTACTGACAGTCACCGATTTGATTTACAAATAGCTCTGATGGGATCAGATGTTGCCAAAGACACAGTAAGGAAGCAGAGGGAAGCTGGGAATTGATAGGAGAAAAATAAAAAAAGGGGAAAAGCAGAATGGAAAGAGCACAGAATATTGGTTTAAATAATACCAACTAATGAGATGCATCTTTTACCACCTAATGGGTGCACACTGTTTAGTGATTAGTCATTGCTAGTCTTCACTTGTTTTCCTCAAACCATAAATCCTTCATAATGAGAAGAATCCACAGTGAGAATCAATTCACCTTGAACTGCAAAATCCTTTACTTTGTATACCGCTACATCCATGTTTCTTACTGTTGTAATAAAATCTCCCTCTTTGTTAAAGACTTACCAACATCTTAAATACTAGCTCTGCTTGTTTATAATTTTCCTCATAATTACAGATTCAATCATAAATATTCATGCAGTACCACACTGTAAAGGCACATTCCACTTTCTAGATCACAGATGAAGGCAGTTCTCTAAACCATTTATTGTGTGACCCCTACACAGAGGCATAAAGAAGTTGGTGTGTGTGCATTCACCAAAAAACAGAATCCTGAAATGGTTCAATAAGCTTTTCTAATGGGGAGAACACATAGTAGCAATTCAATTATATACTGCTGTTTCAAAATGCAATATCTCACTTGAGGGATAGCTGCTGATCATGCTTGTTCAAATGACTTTGCAGGATATATACAGAAACAACACTGGAATTTGGCTCCTAGTTACAGAGTGATGGTTACTAATTTAACTATAAAGATACCAGACCTTGAATTCTTGATCTCATGCCCACCCAACTGTCCAAACAAATGGCTCATCTCAGTGGGATTTAAATCCACATAATTATTAAAGAAATCTTAAGACCAAAATATAATCTTAATTTCTATAGATGCAAAGTGAATCAGAATATTTAGATCAGTTTTCAGAATAATTTAATGCATTTCATTATAAGAGAATTCAGAAATTGCATTAATGCATAAGAATATAGTTGGTAGCATGGAAAATGGTACTTTAAATAGAAACGTTATCTGTCCTGAGGGATTGAGGTGTTATTGACCTAGGTTTAACTACAGCAAATATGTTGTGATTAATAACTATTCGGAACAATTCATTTTGCACTGAAAATCTACAGCATTAACACATAGTCCCTATCAGAAGACCTCTCCCATTCCTACTAGTTCCTTATATACATCTAAGTGTTTTTATTGTATCTACCTTCAGTAGATTATCTCAGAATCCCTAGGATTGTTTAATAAAAGTTTAACCGTCTTGCGCTATTAATGTGCTTGGTGCTCCATGTGGAGTGCTCGTTTCCTTCCTTTTATTTAACGCCAAACGGAGGGACACAATGGGTGTGTTGTGCTCTGTCTAGCACGGAACGTGCGATATCTTTAAAAAGGAGGTGTGAGCTGGCTTTAATACCACTACTCTTAACAGCACAAGTACCACAAACTAATCAACCACAGCACTGGGGCATGCAGTCCATTGAAAGCTAGTGAAAAAGCTGCTTTTTATTATGACCTACATACTGCACAGCAGCAGTTGGACAATTTAAATCTAACACTGAGGCTGAACACAATGCATGGAATCCACTAGTGATGAACTCTGTGATGTAAGGCAAACATGCTCAGGAGTTCTGTAATATTTTATTTCACCAACGCTATGCTGATAATAAAAAACATAATGATAATCTAAAAAAAAAAAAATCCTTGCCTTTTAGTAGAATTATTTACTAAAAACTTAATCATCTCTTAGAAGCATCCTTCTGAATCAGCAACCATATGGAACACCACTCACACCGAAACGTTTAAGGACAACGCAGTCAGATCAATGAATTCAGCAAGCACTCTAAACCAGCCACCGAGCAAAGCCAACCCCAAGGCACAGACACCGGGAGAAGCTTGTTTCCCGCACGAAGCTGTGCCCAGCTGTGCCCCTGACCCGCACCAGCCCGTGCCCAGGTACCTCTCCCGCAGCAGCCGAGGCGCAGAGCGGCTCCTTTTTGTGGCCGAGTCCAGCGGCAGCCGCTCGCCCGGCGGGGCAGCCCGGGAGCCGCGCCGGGCCGGGCCGGGCCGGGCCGAGCCGCACACCTGCTCCAGGCAGCGCCGCGCCCGCCGCCTGCCGCGCTGCGAGCGGCACCGGCGACTCCCTTGTCCTGGAGCCGGCTCCGCTGCGAGCGGCTAGCGAGCTGCCGAGACAGCACTGCGGAGGAGCCCTGCCTTCACACGACAGACCCCCGCTCCGCTCCTGACAGCAGATATGCAGCACTATCGCCCCGCATTCCACCTCCCCCGACAGCGGCGGCAGCGGCAGCCGCCAGCCTGTCAAAATGGCAGCTCGCGAGCCGCTCTGCCGCCGGGATTACTCACTCGCACGCCCGTTTCTTCTGCGTCCCCCGACGGGATTTTTGTTTATTCCCCGGTATAGCACAGCATAATATGTCACATTGTTTTCCATAAGCAAAATGGCTGGTCCCCTCGGCACCGCCGCAGAGCGCCCATTGGGCTCCCCCGGCTTGCCGGAGCCATGGCAACAGCCAACAGCGGCCCGGCCCGCCCCGGCCGCCCCGGCACCGCGCCCGCGGAGCGCCGCGGCCCCGCGCCCCGCGCCGAGCGGCGATGCGGCAGCGCCCAGAGCGACCCGCGCCCGGGGGCTGCAAAGCACCGTGTGAACGCGGCCGCGGAAGCGCCTCCGGTGCGCCAGACTGAAGCCCCAAAATTGACAAGGCGCTGTATAGGTACTCAGGGCGCTTACTTAGGAAATAGACATTAGGGATCGTCCTTACTTAGGAAATAGACGTTAGGGATAACCGGTATACAACAGTCGTGTGGTTTTTCAACAATAAAACCTAACTCCCCGCTCATTCACAGTAACCTAACCCCTGACATCACAATTCCTAGTGGTCATAAACACATTGGTTAAGGGTTGACGCTTATTAGATGACTTTCTAAGATTGTGCATCGCAATCACCATGTAAACCAATTTTATTCTACTTAGAATAACACTTTTTCTTTTTTTTTTTCATTTCAGTTAGACGTAGGAAGAAAAGGAGACATTTGTGAAGAATTTTTCTGCCCTTCATGACCTGTCACAAACTTGTATCTCAACTGCCTAAGGAGACAGGAATATAAGATAGAGAGCACATGCAACACCCATCAGCCTAAAGTTCTCAAAAAGTATATTTAGAAGCATTAAATGTATCTAAGCAAGCATTTTGCATATTTCATACCCAAGAGTTCTGCGTATTGATCAGACCGTCCCAGCTGTTAGCGGGGATTGATACATATATGAACTAATATGATATATATATGATTAAACAGCGCTCCCTACATACATATATGAAAAGATTGCATTTCCCTGTTTAATTATACTTTCCAAGGACTACAGCAGATTTTTCACCTCTGAATACTACTTGTAGACAAAGCTCTGCTGCTCCACCCCTCCAAGTGAATTTGCTGCTCTCAGGATCCAAGGGCAGTGGTGTCACTGTGGAGTCCTGGGCAGAGAACTAAGGTCCACTTGAGTGGATTTTACACATTTCTTCCCTCAGCATCTTCCTCCTCTTTTCCTTGTCTAAGTTTCTCTGAAAGCAAGTACTGAGCTCTGTGAAAGTGACCTGGGAGGGGCTCACAAGGAAACAAGTAAATTATGTTTACAATTCTGAGGTGTTGGAGCTGAAACATTCCAGTATATTTAAATAGGTGTTTCAACACAAATGCTAGTTTAGTTTTGTTTCATTGTCTCTTAGCCTTCTTAAAAAAGAGGGGTGGATGTCCACATCTCTCAAACTGCAGCTGGGGCTAAGAGTCTGTTCCAGCAGCCGGTGAAAGTACTCACTGCTCCCGTGACTCAAACACATACTTTTGGTGCCATGACTACTGTTCAACACTACTTTTTGATCAAAAAAGGATGTCTGCTGATTTGGCAACCCAATTCTGAAGCTTTTGCCTGGAAAACATTAAACTACTGAAGTAATTATTTACATACCATTAATTAAAACAAAACCAGCCTGCATTACAAGAACACCATTTCACCATGATTTGTTCACTAACTTTTTTTGTTAATAAGCAACATGAGACAGCCTGTACATCCAGTCCCTTTCCTTTTAATGCATTGATACAGTCACTGACTTAAAAGAAAATATTTTAAATGTTCTTCAATAAGGGAAAATACAAACAGGTTTTCTGTCCCTTTATTGCACTAAGTGCAGTTACTATCACAATACACTCCACAGACAGGCTAAAATAGCTTTTGCAAACATAGAGGTCATGAGTTTTTAAACAATATGTTACAGTTTGGAAAGGTTTCAGGATGTTTGTCCATATATCTGTATCTAAACATACACAGGTACCTGAAAGTACAGTGGAAGTATATCCATTAAAATGTTTCTGATTTTTTTTTTTTAATAAAAGCCCATTTCAAGATTTCAAGTTCATAATTCATTATTTGGGGATCTGGAACTCTGTAATGCAGGCACACTTCTATCCAGAAAAGGCTGATGGAACTTTTTTCTGCAGTATCTCATAGGACTTAAAAATATTCACATGCATGCAACCTTTCCTTCTCTGCAGTTCATAAGTGATTAGGCAGAAATTAGAAGAGGTTCAACCCAAGTGCAGATTCTGGCTCCAATTCAGCAATTAAAGCACAAATTGTGAGAAGCTAACCTGAGTTCCACAGAAGTCCTAGGAACAGTTTCTGATGCATGCTTTGCATAGCCATAAAATTTCTTCTGGCAAAAACCACTAAAATCATTCACGTCAAAGGATGTGAACTGGACCCACAGTGAAGCTGTGAGACTGAATAACCTCTGGTAGTCCCCCAGGGCTCAGTAGTTGCACGGGTATGTCTGTGCTCCCAGGAAAGCTCCAGAACCAGGCAGCTGAAATCGTGGCTGCTAGCATGCTCCTCTTACATAAAAATGTAAGTGCAAGGCATAGAGTCACACTGACCCTACAATGAGTATTTAAGTGCTTATAGATAACCACTTGCCTGCTGTATTAGAACAGAGCTGAAAATAGAACACATCATTTGGTATCTTTGCTCAAATCCTACTCCCACGTTAATTCAAATGAGCTTCCTGATCTCACCTGTAGTATCTGGAGAACAGTTGCTCATATCAGAGCAATCGGAGCTGAAAGAAAACTAGTATTCACCAATTTGTCACCAGAACATTGCTAACAGGCTTCAGTTTTAGGACAGAAATGACGTTATTCTCAGTCTTATCTATCGATACTTGTATCAGCATATCATTCACCACTGTAGTTTAGCCTGTCCTGCTATTTTCCTTTACAAACTGGTTTCCAGCTGTCTCAAACCAGCTCCATACAATATAAAATATATACCTCTATTAAGGCAACATTTAATTCTTAAATCAACTCAAGAACTGTGATTTGCATACAGTTAATTAAAATTCATTGATTTGTGAATAATTAATTTGCATTCGAACACAGTTTTAAAAGCATGAACAATAACAAATATTAAAAGACATTGTCACTCTCGGACAGGAAATTTCAAAATAGCAGATCCTAAGTTAAGAAGCAATTGCTATATTAAAATCAACATTTCATTTATTGCATGGCATTGAATGATTCCTATGTATATTAACTATCCAAGTAGGAAGACATCTAGTCTTCAGCCATCCTGAATATCATTAACAATTACTGAGCTTTCTGACCCTCATTCAATTTCTGTAATCACTTCATCATATATTGAAATGAAAAAGACTTATGAGGGCAAATTGGACTGTTATAATCATAAAGAAATAATCATCTATCAAAGGCCTCAATTTTTTAAAAGACTGATTTATTTTTTTATATTGTTTGGTCAACTTGCTTGAATGCAAAGCAGTAGATAAACACAATGAATACCTGTAGGTGGGTATGCTGAAGTACAGAGCAGTTAACATTGTTTTTCCAAGGTTCCAGGTGATGACAAGCCTATGAAAAAATCCACTGATACCCAATTCCCAAGACATTATTATAATTAACTGCCCGAGACACAACCTGTAGACGAGTAAACTGGAATTCAGATATAAAGAGTTAATTTTGTCCAGGGTGAAACTTGTTTGTAGCTCCTCCAGCTACTAAACATTGAGTGCAACTCCCTTTATTGGATTTGTATTTGCAGGTTCTCACCAATAACAACTCTGATGAATTTTTCTGTACTGTGGATTCAATGACATACTTGGCAAAGATGCTGACAGAGAATTCTATCTAGATTGTATAGAGCAATGAGTTGGTTTAAGTGCTTAAGGTGTGTCATGCATTTAAATAAAACAATCACAAGAACATTGCAGAAACATTTTCTTGAGTGTATTTGGGAAATTCTTATCACAGGAAATATATTCTTTTATTCACAGTTGCCCTTTAAGACACATTCTTCACCACATGAGTACAGCCACACAAAAAGGAGAGGAGAATTAACTTTGATTTTCTTAAAAGCAAATATTTAAAAATTTTAAAAGGAAACCCTGAAGCCCTTTTGTAATTAATTAGAGATGAAAGAGTCTTAACCTAATAAGACTAGCTCCCTCATGTTTTATACCAGGGTTAAAAATACTAGTGAATTCTTGGAGCAATTTCTACACTTCTTCCTATCCTACATTTAGTAATTTACTTTCTGATGTAGTTTAGTAAAAAGGCAAAGTGAAAGTTTTACATTAGTGAAAGTATAACTGCCTCAAATGCAAAATATTATAAAAATTAAATTAAGCTGCTTTTTAGTTGTTTGGATTAATTTCTTCCGCATTTTAAGTAAGATTAAAAAGAATCTAAAATAGACGTATTTTTGTTTTCTGTTTGCTTGGCTATGAAATTGGATTATTTAATGCATTATGTAATATGTGTTGTAGCGTGTGTGTTTAAATATATATATACACACACACTCTATAACACATATATAACTTTGTTTTCACTTACCCCAAGAAGACATCTCAATTTATATGGTATTGAGCAGATTTTAAATCAGGAGAATTATAGTATGGAAAAATCTTCAATTTTCAGATCTTTAAGATGGTATTTGAGACAGGAAATGTGAACTTGAGCTCAAAAAGATGTAATATGCAAGGTGTTCCCAAAAATGAATGCTTAAACATGCAGTTTTAAGAGAAAATAGCAAGCCTTCAAACTAAAACTAACACACAGAAAGGAAGTGTCTTAAAGTTATCCTCAGAATTTTGGAAATAGCGCTAAGAGGTCAACAGTGACCTAAAGCAAAACAAAAAATAAGAAACTGCCACTGAAATGCACTGTGCTTTCAGAGAATGCCAAGGATATTGTCAAGACAATTAATAGTTTATCTGGTCAATTTGTACTTGAAACTTTTCCAGTCCTGATTGTGTCATGTATTAATAGTTCCATTAAATAAGTACATTAATTCATAGCCCTAAGCAAGAGTTCAGATTAAGTCCCGAAGAACACCCGAGGCTACCTAGCTTCCAGAACCCAAAAAAGCAAGTTTTGCCTCTGTTATGATCAGAAGATCCCTACAAGCCTGAGCTCCTGTGAACATCAAATGCCAGTCTCAGCACAGAGGCCCAAATTGCTGACAGTGCTAGAAATTTTTTGCTTCCTACTCTATTGGAAAACCAAACTGGGCAGCATATGTTATGAATTCTTATTGCACATTCTACACTTGTGTAGAAAAGCAAAATTTAGCTGCATAATGAAAAAGAACTGTTTTCTCATCTTTTCTCCAAGAGTAGGACAAACAGAATTCTTAAGTGAATATCTTATTTCTCAATAAGAGGTTCATCACATATTGCAATTTATAGAGGAAGCATAATGAACAAATATCCAGGGCAAAGGTTATTCCCCCTGCTTAGACACCAACAGCCACCTGGTCTTTGCTGAAAATTTGTGAGTATTTCTCAAATATCACTTTTAAATATTTAGGAAGATTAGCTGTCAGTCTCCAAGACTCCTGTTTCCTCCATTTATGATACATAAATCTGAAACTTTTACCTACCCCTCTATTGTTACCCTTCATCACCTTCTCCTTACCTGAAATCTAAAGCCACATCCCAAGACTTTTGCCACTGTCCTGCTGAATTGCATCTTCTCGACTGGAGAATCCTTAAATCACTCTTCCTTAAATCACTGCCTCAGCTTTGTAACTCCTTGAGAGAAGTCACCAGAAAGCCTCAGGCTCTTGTATTCCCAATTTGCTGTCCCTTCATTTCAAAAGCTTGCTTCATGCCACTTCATGGGCTGCTCTTTCATACTCTAGTAATTAGGATATGCATTCCTCTTCTCCATTTTAAGAAACAATTCTTATCATCTAATCACTACATTTATGCAATATCAGTTGTGAAAAATGGAAAAAAAATGGCAGGAAGAAGAGCTTGTTAGTGAAAAAATGTGGCAGGAACATTGCTTTTCACATGCTGTCCACAATTCTTGAAAATGCTTTGCAAGAGACTTTTACAACTCACCTAGACCGCCTCATAAATTCTACCTCAGGTCTGCTTGGCACAAAGATCTAAACTAACAAGAATCAATATTGTTCTATTTCTGTACAACTTGAACTGTCTAGAGATAGTTGAGTCATTACTAATAATTAGAATGGGGATTGTTTTTCTTTTTTTTTTTAATATTTGTTTGTCCATATTTATATTCTTTTTTCCCTTATAGCTTCAATCTCTTTCAGCCACCTGCATTTTGTTGTATTTTTCTACCCCTTGCATTACTACCCAGCAAACAATAAGTATGCTTCTTAATATACCTCTGCCAAATCTAATTTTCTTCAATCTGGCATAGGAAAAATAAAGAAGAAATTAAGTAACAAAATCAACCCCAAATTATCTCTTTCCAGCTCTCCCAGCCATTACTTTCAACATTGCACAATACTGATAATCAGTTTACTAAAAATAGAGAGCACTGCCCTAGACATGACCATACTTGTGGCTCTCATCTCAAAAGAGTTGTTCTTGCCTGATTAGATTGGCATATTAAGTGATAGAGAGCATGTTGGGCTAGTCCAATCTGTCTCTGACTCTCCTCAGAGCTAACCAGGGAATATTTAAAGATCTGCCCTTCATTACAGTTAGACTCCACACACTGCGAATTCAAAATTTTCTTACCTTCACAGTCCCCCCTGGAAAAATTACTATTTAAAACCTAAGCTCAAAAGTATCAGAAAGAAATGCCAGTAGCTGTGGTGTTTCAGATCATAGTTTGTTAGAAGCAATAAGATTTGGAAAGAGCAGATGAATGGGAAAACCAGCAGCAATTAAGTATGACAAAGGTAGCAAACCACCATATTTTTTCCAAGTTCTTTGAAGACACAACATTTTAAATAAACTTGGAAAGGGGACTTAAATTTTATCAGTTCTGAGAACTTGGCAGCATCTCTCTATGCCAGATGAGGTCACAAATCAATCTCAAAACACTTCTGACAAAGTATAAATACCATAGCAGGGTATGTCTAAATCACGCTAACATGTCTGGCTGGCATAACTACAATAGCAGAGTTGATAAGGTAGCAACCAGCTTATCCACAGCATTCTTTTCATTAAGAGGTCATTTCTTCTTTTGTACTAGGAAGTGAAACAATGCCAAAGCATTCCAGAATTGCTTAAACAAATAACAGCATTTACCTCCACTTAGAGGTTAACAGTTTGTACTTTTTTGGTAGTTTATTTATTGTCTCTAGGGGATAACATAACACATTAGGAACTTTAGCAGACCACCTGCCAGATATATCCTTTATTCTAGGAAGTGAATCAGCTTTCTTGTTTCAGTACTTCTAGATTACAATTGCCTTCTCATTTGTCTTCTGGTTTGGCCATGGATTGGCTTCTTAAACTTAATTTAACATTCACTTCCTTTTAGCCTGAAATGACTTTCAACTCTGTCTTAAGTTTTGGTCTTGAACAGTGTTCAAGAAATAGGTATAAAATTACAAAACATGACTATATTAAAAAGTCTGCTGCCAGTATTCTATCAGGTACCTCGCATTATGAATTTATCACAGAAACTTAATCTAGACTTTGCACTAGACAGGGGAAAGGTGAAATATTCAAATGGGAATGTGATCCTTTTCCTCTCCACAGTGCTGGTTGATGCCACCCCTGCAGAGCTCCAGAACTGTGTCTGGTTCTGGGCTTCCCTGTGCAAGGAGCCTTTAACTCCAGAGTTAGAGACTACTACACTCAGTAGTATCCAGGATCAGAGACAACAGGCCCAAACTGAAACACAGAAAAGTCTGAACATTAGAAAACACTTTTTTAATGTGAGAGTGACTGAGAACTGCCACAGATTGGCCAGTGGGTGTTGCGTTTCTGTTATAGAAGATACTCAAAAACCTTTTAGATATCATCCTGAACAATTGATCCTAGATGGTCTTGCTAAAGCAGGGGGGTTGGGCCAGACAATCTCCAGAGGTCCCTTCCAACCTCAACCATTCTGTGATACAAGAAAAACCAATTGTCTTAAGTTTTTGGTTTTCAATTACTATAGATATTTATTACTCTCTAGCACAAAAAATTAGATCTTTGATTTTTCCAAATAGAATCAGACTCAGATCAGCAGAAACATGAAAAGTAGAATCAGAATCTCTAATACAAGAATGGTTAGTTACTAAAGACTCCTAGCATTTAACTTTAAGGAAGCAGCAGTGGAGAGTTTGTTCAGCATCACTTTCTGAAATAAGCTGCAGATCTAATGTGGGAGGAAAAGAACCACTGTATATAAACAACAGGAAAGAAAACAAGAGACTCAAATGTATTCAAGATTTAGAAGCTCACAACACTGATGTTGTTTCCATAGCAACTAATATACTTGAAAGCAGGGAAAAAACAGGGTGAGGATTTTAAAGGACAGCACCACATACAGATAAAAAGCAGATACTGCCCACTCACTGATAATCTGTGGTTTGGACTGATGAAATTACACAGTTTATAACAAGAAGTATCACTTGTTAAGGGAGTCAAGACCCAATGAAACTACCCTACTGACAAAATAAGAGTGAAAGAATAAAAACAGCACAGTGAAACACCCCTGGTATTTGACAGCCTATCTTCCAACTCTTTAGCAGGCTAAAACCAAGATGAACAATACACTCCCAGTTAATGAAGTTGTGCCTTGGGCACTCACCACTCACTCTCAAAGGTGGTATCCAATGTTATTTCCCTCATTAGTCAGAATAAATGACCTATGTGACTCCAAGGAAAGTCAGGATAAAGTAGATAAGGAGAAGCATACATTGCACTAAACTGAATCAGATGACTCAATTGGTTTGCAATGCTTATGCTTTTATAGCTTCTTGCCCATGCAGTTGATGGCATTCATATAATTACCCTTTTCATAAAAAAAATATGCAAAGAAGAGAATTTATACTTTTTGAGTTTAGGGAAGACAAAGGAAGACAATATCCAGAAATAATATGTAGTAGTGGAAAAATGCCTGGTAATAAAGGTGGAGCTATAATTCTCTGGATCAAGGCCTTAACTGATCTCTTTTGCAGCAAATACTAACAAAAGGCATAAAACCCCTGATAGAGTAAACCCCTGTATACAGTTCTTCCATTTATCACCATTTCTGAGAAATGCAATAGCATAAATTTGTAATTTAAGTGCTGTCTAGGGTCAATAAATGGTTTTTGCACCAGTGACAGAAAAGCCTTATGAACCATATATTTCTATACTACATCAGACTACATCTGATATATAGCACAATTTCAGAATTCTCAGCCGCATAAAAGTTACTTGGGAAGCAAAATCCAATTTCAAGCTAATTAGCCACATAGTGCAGCTGCATGCAGTTTCGTCATCACACACGTCCAGGGACACGCACCAAAGGAATTCTGAATCACAAGTGCCAGACTCTTACCCTTTGTAACTGACTTTTCAGGAGTAAGATCACAAAGACATTTTTGCTTATCAGAAAAAGAACGTCATGGAAAGATCAGTCTGAAGCAAAGTTTCAGAAGTGTGCTAACAGCAATCTTGGGATCTTCAGAGCTACACAGTTACTGTCTATGAAATTAAGTGAGTTCAGTGTACTATTTTCAAATACTTGGTTTGGTGTAATAATTTTCAAGTGTTCTGCCAATAATCAACAGGTAAAGTCAGCATCTACCCAAGACTACTTCAGTTGATTTGTTCCTCATCTGGAATTTCTTTCAAGTATCTTATCTTTTTAGAAATCAATATCCTAACATCCATACAAGAGGTAGAATACATAACCAAACTAAATCTACAATAGTTTCCCAGACTGATATATTTCAATATTCAAATTATGCAGAAAATTCTGGCACTGGATTGCTAAAATTTTCTTTTGTTATTAGAACAAAAAAAGGAAAAAGCCTGATTTTTTTTGTCCATCACAGTGGTGAAAAGGATGTAGGTGGGGACTATAATTGACAGTAATTATTTGTAGGAAAGGTCAGGGTTACCTTTTACCAAGACTGTGAGGCAGCTAATTATCTGTCACATCTCTGGAACACAGTCACGAATTTGTCAGTGACTAAAGGACAAACAGACTTTGGCTAGCAATCAAACCTGGCAACATTCAACCACACAACACAGCAGATGTCTTTTTAAAATAGGCAAATGGTAAGGCACTAGATAGTGTAATGCTAGATAGCTGTAATGCTGAAAAAACACCGATAAAAGCTACTGTTTAAGCACTTAATAGGTGACTTGGCAGTATGAGCTTCTCAGCATTTGAAGAGCTAAAAAGAACAACTATATCACAAAATTCCAAATCGGTTTTGAACTCCCTCAGAAAGTTTTCAGTTTCTACAGGACATTTCATTTAATTTATTTGATACATTAACACCATTTTGAACAAAAACTGCACATAAAAGGTGTAAAACAGACAGCTATGTCAAGATATCTGAAAAATAAAGACTACATTGGGTAGTTAAAAAATATATAGTACCTCAAAAATTAGGGAATTTTGTCTCAGAGTCTCGGGAAACACCCCTCTAAAAGTTGAAAATTATCATACCATAGCATAATTATTATTGTTGCTGAAAAATCCAACCAGAGATCTGATACATATTGTTTGATAACTGATTTGTTACCGGGTTACTCAGTGCTCCAAGAAAAAATAAGTTGTTTGTTATTTAGTATGTCCCTAGAGAAGTTTACTGTGCATTAAGTGAAAGTTCCACCACTGAGATCCTCTTACTGGCTTTTCAGAAAGTGGAGTTTATAGGGATGAGACAGCTCATTTCCAAGAAGCATTGCCTTAAATTTTAATCTCAGAACCATGAGAATGGAACAAATCCATATGCCCATGTACTTCTACTTAACAAGGTAGCTTTTCCAAACAAAATCCCTAAATGAAACAGTGTAACAAATTCAGTGAACTTCACTGTATGTAATTTTGGTTGTATATGTTATAATAGCAAAAAGCCCTTGCTTTGTTGTGATGTATAAACTTAAATTTTTTTTGAGTAGAAAGAGTTCATTTGCAGTTATGCTGTGCAGTTCTGCAGCAGCCAGTTTAAATGCCATCAGCTCCAGCTTTTGCCTACAGGTACATGCATTCATCAGTCAAACAATGCTGAGAGACTGCAGTGGAGAATCCTGACACCACCACTCTTCTTGATGCTGAGGAATGCTACATCCAGGGGATCATAACATCCATCTGGGCATTTCCATTCTCTGAAATTCTTTAAGTAATACCTCAAAATTTCATGCCAAAGCAGCAGTTCTGGGGAAAATTTCTGATTTCCTCAGATGTTTCAGGGTCATGTTTCTAAAAATCAATTTTCATAGGGAAAGAAATCAACCACTTGTGCTCGCCTTTCTTTCTTGCCCAAGTACACTTCAGAATTGTGCTGTTCAAGCTTCACAAAGAACACTGAACCCTGGCTCCTGGTTTTGAAGAGGTTGGTAAGCTTGAAAACTTTGATATACAGTCAATAATCTTGACTTTATATTCAATATGACTAAAGCAAATAGTCAGAAATAGACAGGAGAAATCTTACTGCATTTTTGTGTGAAGCAGAAGTCCTCCTTTTTAATGAGTTATCAGAAAACTTCATGACTTATCACTTTCTCCTGCTCCAGTGCCATATATTTTAAATAGAGAAACTCTGAATACACTATTACATTTACGAATACCAAGCTGGGGTTTTTTTTGATTGGCCAAGGTCAAAATTGAGGAAATGTTGAAGCTTCTAAGTGAAACAAGAGCCCAGAGTTTTGAAAATGTGTGAGAGACAGAACTGGTATTTCTAGTGTACCAGTCCAAAATGAAACAGAATTCCATTTCCCAGTTAGAAGCACATAACTGACTTGCATTTGCTCGGTTGACTGTAAGGTGCAATCCTAGCTCCAATTCCACTGTGAAAATCCTCACACTACTAGGTTCTGTCTCAAAATTCAAGGATACAGAAGAAAAATACAGGGCATGCTCTCTGTCCACCTCTACCCTGTGCAAGTCCTTTATCCATACATAGAAAACTCAAAACATTTATTTTGTCCACCTTTTGTCAGCATTCCAGAAGGGGGAAGGAGAGAGGCATCATACACTAACTGCTCATCCCAAATTTGGCAACCAGGTCCAATTCCAAATACTGTGTCTTCTGTCAATGGCAGCAATAAATCACATGACAGTACTCTGTCACACTGCCCCTTTTTCCCTGCAAAGGCACAGCAATTACCAAGTTAGCAGTACCTTTGCCATATCGCAACTTCAGGACCTGAACCACAGATTTGCAGTTCCAGGCCGTTCACTGTTAGGCCAGGAAAGCCCCAAAGGCTGAGGACCACAGCCAGAGCCACTCTTGACAAGAATGTCTGCTAGAATCAGACAAGAAAGAAGTCTAGAATTCACGATGCACAGTTCCTACCCAGACTTATTATTCTCTTCCCACTTATTAAATCCGAATCTACTAAATTGGTCCAGGCCAGACTAGATACTCTGGTTAATGTGCTTCGACAGAACAGCTATGCCGACACATAAGCTTACATTATTTGTCTGAGTTCATCCAGAACTTATTTACAAATTTAAAGATCTAGTTACAAGCATGGAAAACAAGCTACAGGAATTCAGAAAAAGTTAAAAACTCTCCTGCTTTTAAAAAACATGATGTAATCTTTTTGGTGCAGAGTGGACATGGCTCTGTTAGAGTAAAGTGATAGTGGTGAAAATTGAACTGTTCTTCAGCACCTAGTATCCCTCCTAAAAACAACTTAATACACAACTGGAAAAATAAGAATTCATAATTAATACTATGAATGATGAACGATGCAAATATATTAGAAAATTAAATTCAAGAACAATGAAAATTTTATTGCCTATGGAATGAGTCATGGGATTTGAATAAGGAAAAATCTCAGTTGTCAGTTTACACACTTTGCAGTGAGACAATTTCTTTTAAAACCAGTCATGTCAAGAAAATATGTGGCAGTGAGTCAGTCTTACAACACACAAAAAAGCCCAACAAAATTCACTTTTATCTATTCAGCATAGTTTTGTAGCTTGCAATGAAAAACATCTTTCACAGCCAGTTGTCTTCAGTGCTTCTGCTCTGGAACTTTACTTACAGCTAATTACTAAAAGAGGTTTTTTTTAACAAGTATTTGAGGTATACCTTGAGGTACACTTGAGATTTCTGTTCTGACAGTAATCACGGAGTCCCTGAAGAAAATGTAGGAGGAATCAATTATTTTTATTGAAAGAAAAAGAATTCTTTATTAGCATGATTCACAGCATAGAGAATATTCAAAGTTATACTATGGTGACTTTTATTTCACAATGAGAAAAGCAATTTCCAAGAGTCTGAGGGAGGTAGAGGTTCACTGTATAAAGCTGAAGACTTCCTTCTTCCAGATTTAGAATTTAGGCAGAGATTTGAGGAGAAAATAATAATAATAAAAAAAAAGATTCCAAAGCTGTGCATTGTTATCAGGTCCTTAATTTAACTAAGTTTTCCTACTATAATAAAAATTTCAAGCTCCAAAATATTTAAATAATGGTAAATAATCAGACAGGCTTGGCTTGGACTCTTTTTCTTTTGGTTTCTTTTTCCTTTCCTAAATTTTTGATTAAATTTCTTAAGTTCTAGTAATTTGATATCTTGAACAGTAAAAAAGTTATTTTTTAAAATGTTCCAAGAAACCCAGTAGAGCATTCAGAAATCACATTGGTAAATTTTAAGCAGTAAACTCTTTTACTGCTTCACAGACATTTATTTTCCAATGTACCTACAGCTGGTAAATGAACAGGCGAATCTACATGTATCACTATAAGGTAGCATGTGAAAACAAATTATGCGGAATAAGTAATGATTTTCAGGATTCTTCTCTCATTTTTTATGTTTGCCTTTACATTTTATATACCTTTATTAATCAGAGACAGCAGCAGAAATAAGTGAAGTGATAGAATTTACACTGATTGTCATATCTGATGAAAGTATTATTAATAAATATTAAGATCAAGATATTTTCATAACGTATGGGGATTTGTGTTCCTAGAGTAATATAAGTGTGACCTCTTATATTCTCTTATACTCAACAAGAGTAGCTGTGTGAACTTTCATGGCTCTTGACAAAAACTGCTAGCCTTAATTAGGAGCTACAGTGGAATTACTGATAACAACTCTGAACTGAGCAGTTACTCTAATTCTGTACAGTTAACACCTTTCAAGGGAGTACTGAGTGGGTGTATGTGTATTCCCAAGCTCCAAATAAAACTCAGCATACTGTTCCATACTGATGCAGGACAATTTTCAAAAAGCAGAGAACTTGCACTTCTCTCCCGTGCGGTATTTGAAAACAAGTTTACAAGAGAGTTAACTGCCTTTGCCAGGGGATGCTCTACACAATTGAACTACAGTGAATTATCAGGGAGTTTTCATGACTACCCTGAAGCATATAAATTATTTTGGGTAAAGCCACATCAAAATGATTTGTTGCCTATGGATTAGCCATATTCTACCCCTTAGGACAGATAAATGGCAAGGAAAAAGATCTCACACCAAACAATAAGATAAATCATGCTGGAAAGAGATAATTTTTTTCACTACGGTGCACTCATAGGAAGGCCAGGGAAGTCACTGTATTTCCTAACATGAGCTCTTTGCTCCTTATTTCCTGAAGAGGAACAGTCGTGTCGCACCCTGCACAAAATGTACGTAGTGTGGATACAGCCATCCCATCTCTCTCTTTCATATTCTACCAATAACACAGTTGGCCCTTGGTACCACCAGCAGTGCCCCAGTGACCAAGCCTGCCTACAAAGCATCTGCTTTGTGAAATTGAAGATTTACACTGCAGTAATGTATACACTTTGAGAGCACTGCTAAGAGCCAAAAACTTGTAGGAACCCAGCACCTAGCTGCCCTTCCAACACCTCCACTGAAAGCTGGAAAATATTCAGAGCTATATTCTTGTCTTTAGGACTACAACAGGCATTATACAACGAGAAAATAAAATCTGAGTGATACTGTATGCTTTCTTTGTAAGGAACTCTAAATCTTTTACTGGGGTCTAAACAAATGCAAACTCTGGTGTTTTAATGACAGTAGCATTAAATGTAGTGAGAAACATAAGGAATTTCCAGGGAAGCCAAAGGAAGTCTAAACTAAAATTCCAATCTTCTGAAGGGCTAACTTAACTGAATAATTTATTTTCTTTCACTTGCTGTAGCTTGATGTTATTTTAGAACACTAGCTACTTATGAAAAACATCCATTCATTACTAGCCACATCCTGAGGAATATGTGTCCATCACATCAGTTGAGCTAAAACATGTCCCTGTTTTCAAGCACTCAGACTCTAGGGAATAGCTACTTCTTTAAACAATTTCCTAGAGTTCCCTTCTGAAAGTCCAGTGCAGTCAGAACTTATTTTCAAAACTTTATAGCATTTTTAGTTGCTATAATCAGACATATTCAAAAACATTAAAACAGTTTGTGTTTATAATTCTACCCAAAAAATGCTAAACTAATGTTAATCTCATCTTTGATATTTAGAATATTACAAATAGAAATCATAATCTGAATTATATTTTTTTTTTGATTGGTCATCAGTGATGTCACCAGTTCAGGATGTTATATAATCACATACTGTACATTCCAAACGAATGAGCTGACACCTAGTCTTTTTAGCTGAAAAGTTACACTTTCGCACTTTGTCAATGAATTAGCATTCATTGAAGGTCTATAAACAGAGTGATATATACATTTCTGAGACTCATCAGCTTAATTTATATATAGTCTGTTGAAAGACTGGCTTGCTAAGAGCACACTTTAGAAGAGAACAGAAAAACAACTCAGCCTCTTCCACTGCCTGGGCTCCCACCTACAGGAGATGCCAGAATTAGCACTAACATTTGGTTAAGTGGTAGGCAGGAGTGCTAACTCTGTAAGTAGCTAGCTCAGTGTATAGAAAACTGTATGATGAGAAGTCAGTGTTTGATATGCTGAACTCAAAGGAACCCATACTGAATTTCTGCAGGTCTTGCACTAGTTTTAGTTGCCTCAAGTTTCACACGCTTCAGAACTGTATTGTCATGTTTATTATTAAGATCTCACAAACTTCCTCTTTCACCAAGAGTAATCATTGTCTCCTTTTACACTTTCCTGCAAGTTTTCCAGATACTCTAAGAGGGTACCATCATATTTGTCTTTCATAATGTCATGCTGATTTACTTATCACTATAAGGATACTTATACTGCAATTAAACAGCTGATGATGCAGTTAAGATTTGTTCAGCTAGTCACTAGAAGCTATTAAGAGTCTGCATTTCTTAATGATATCATCCTGCAGTGAACTGATGGTAAAAAGGAAACTTAGGTGCAGAAAGGCATTTTAAAAAGAAGCTTAGCCATAAAAATACCTTCTCATAGCGTCTTGTCTATTTCAATGAGAATTTGGTTCCATCATAATGAATGGTATAAATTTACAGTCACACACGTGAATTTCCAGCATTTCAAAGCTTGGAGCAAATACAGAAACATAGGCAGATATTTTACCAAACTGACAAGTCTTGCCTGTTTGTTTTAGTTGGGTTGGGGCTTGAAACAGGAGGGAACAGATGTCAGAGCAAGCAGTCGACCTGAAGAACCGGTAAGAGCACACTAACATTTCCCCACCCATGTCAAACTAAGCTAAAGGCAGCCGAAAAGACCTCTAAGAGCTCTAAAGCTATTTCTCTGTTTTAAAAGAGTTATACACATCTCAGTCTACTCATTTTAAAATTTGCCATTACAGAAAAATTTGTCCAGTCTTTAACCTCTCAGGGGAGTTCTGATATCCTTGAAAGCAGCAATACCTCTCCTGCCTGCACTATATATGGTCTGTAGAGACATGTGAAAATACTGATGGTATTTTTGGCCACGTTGTCTGTATTGGATTGGTCTCACTTATTTTTAAGTGTTCCGAAAAAATAAAGAAGACTGATTTCTTTCTAAAGAAATTATACACAGCCCTCTTATGACACTCTGATTATATTTTTTGTTTGTTTGTTTTTTTTAATCAGTCTATCATCTTTTTCTAGTTGTTTGGTTGTATAAGGTAAGACAATGCACAGAGGGGCAACTTGTTTCAGTGTGGTTAATTATAACCACCATATCAATATGAGCTGCCATTCAAGTTAATCAAGGTATTCCATTATTTTTATTATCAGGTTAAGAGAATGAGATCATTAGCACTAGTCCAGCTATAAAAAGCTGTGGCATAACTGAAAGCTGATGCAATCCTAAAATAAACTTAGAAAGAAGTTTGTCTTTTTCCAAATAGATAGTTTAATTCTCTTAAATATAATTACATGCACACTTGAAATAGTTTAATTCTCTTAAATATAATTACATGCACACTTGAAACAGTTATAGTTTTATTTTTAAATATCTGGATTTTTAGTACAATGAAGAATATTAATTGGATATCCAGCCTTCACAAGAGTACAAGTTATTAAAGTGCTTGTAAAAGTAATGTTGTAAATTTTTTTTTTTTTCATTTTACCAGTAAATTTCTTTTCTGAAATGCTAGCTCTCATCTTACAATGAGATTTGAAACTACAATTATGGTCACACAGATTCACATGATCATAGAAAACATCCTACTTGCCCAATACCATCCCAGGTCCCATCTGTGCAAAATCACTGCCCTTAGGCAATGCATTTCCTCTTTTCTTTTTTCAGTTGTGTGTGATGAGAGGTACAATTTTAAGTAGTGAGGTTGGTCTAGGTATTACTGAATTCAAACGAATCAATTGATGTAACATGCAGAAAAAAATTCACTCCCTCACAACACTCATAATTCAATAACAATTGTAAAATGGGAAGTGTTTCATCTGTTTAACAATTGCGTATTAGGTATTTATTGTAGAAAAATAGTGTATGAATGTATTAGATCTGAAAATGTAAATCTAAATGTATTAATAAAGCAATGATGACATCTACAGAAACATCACAAAACCAGATAAATGAATCACTTTAAATTAGTGAGTGAACTTAGATTTGTATTTTTAATCCCTGATGTGCAGTAAAAAGCACCAATGGTTCATTTTTGGAAGAGCTTGCACACTCAGAATGAGATGAAAATAAACATTAAACTTCAGCTCTAAATTAAATTATTCTCTTCCCTGCTCTTCTCAGGAGGAGAGGTCCCAAACCTTAAGAGAAGACAAATACTTTTATTTGTATGAAATTCCTTAGAATTTGAACTGTAATTCTTCTTTTTTTTTTTTTATTTTTTTTTATTT
The DNA here is from genome assembly GCF_048771995.1 of Taeniopygia guttata. Lineage (NCBI taxonomy): Eukaryota > Metazoa > Chordata > Aves > Passeriformes > Estrildidae > Taeniopygia > Taeniopygia guttata. The sequence goes on along the minus strand of NC_133028.1, from coordinate 31,257,116 downwards.
TTCAAGTAGTACATCAGCTGTTAAGGGTCAGAAAACTAAGATTGCACAAAGATTTTACTATGATGGCTTCTAGTACAGCAAATAGGTCACCAAGCAACATTAATATATAGCATTTGTTTTGTAAGCACTCTACCGCTCTCTGCTTCAGGGAACAGGATATGTCTGAGAAAGATTAGCAAAAATTCTCTCTCCTCCTTGAAAATCTTCTGGCAAAGAGGGAATTCACCCCCTCACTGATTATTTTAACCTAGTTAGTCTTGAATCTAAACTCAAAAAATACATGTTCAGCATCACTAGAAAAACCTCTCAAATGTGCAACTACACACAGTCCTGCTAAAAAGGAACCATCCTTCAGAGTTCTGTCTTTCCAATGTAGAGCAATGAAGCAACAAAATGTCCCCTCCCATGAGAAGAAGGCTCCATCTTCTATTGACTTGAGGCCTTACTACAGGATTCCCAGTTTATGATTATAGATACAGCCACACTAGTACAATCCATCACAAAGCAGTTTACTTAGGATTTTTCATAAATAATTTTTACTGGTATTAAAAAAACCACCAAACAGAAGCCCTATAAAAATTGAAAAAACCTTTTCTATGCTGGAAACTGCCCTGACCATGGATTCTTATCTTCACTCATGTAATCGGATTTCTGAAGGCATAATTTCTAGCAGGTAGCTCTAGCCAGTGATTATCATAAATCGCGGCCAAGAGTCCTTTGTTCATGGCTTAGCATCATAAACTGGAATCCTGACATAGCAGATGTTTGGCAATTTCCTTATTCAAAATGGATCCTTGTGTTCCTCCTCCACTCATGTTGATATTTTAAGAACTTTATTTAAGAAGCATTTTCTAGTAAACCATAGTTGCTATTTGTAAGCTAATCTCATTAACAAAAAATTTACACTTACTAACAAGCCTCAGCCTCAGCAAACTTCCAGTGGTAAGCAATGAACATGGAAATTAAGCAGTTCTGAAGGCTTTCAGTTATCACTGCCACACAATGACATTATACCACTCAAAATATATTTTTTAAAGAATATGGACATTTCAGAACACTGAAATACACATAGTAAGTGCACTAAAATCTGTTTGCTTATGCTCAAGCAAATAACATATATGAACACAGAGAGTACCTATTTTGTCTTGAGTAGAACCAGGCTATTTGAATATTCGAGGTAAGATTAACATCCTTTATACCTAGTAAAGTTACAATGAATGGAGGGAAGAGAGCACATATAGAGAAAGATACTTTGTAGGACTGACATTTAAACACCTAGAATCCAAAGGTTCATAATTATATTCAGTCTTTTGACAGAGCAGCTACTTTATGCTGTTTTATTTTGACTATTCTAAGAATGTTGCATTTTCTTGTAATAAATATTTAGACAAGTAACTGACAACTGGTATTAGATGGCTTACTACATATTCTTATCTGTGTTAATCTGCATCCCTTAAACACAAAAGAAGCTTTTCTTGAGTATATCACTATGCTGGGCAAATCAGCATTCCTGGCTGAGCAGCTCATTCCAACCATTCTTAGGAGCACAGCTTTTACAGAAGAAGTTCCCAGGATGAAGCCAAATGCATGCCAGATTTCACAGCAGGTAGTCAGTGGCATGGCACTCCACATCTCTACTCCTAATCCTGAAAACACCACTCGTATCTGAAATACCCTGGGTGCACTTGTATGTGCAATTGCCTCTGTGATAATGTGGGAAATTGAGCAAAGTCATTTTGAGTAACAGAAGATGCAGTGGACTGTATTTCTCAAAATACATTAATACACCAGCACACTCATTTTATAATCTGCTAGGTCCATCTCTGAGGTTTTCTGCAGTGATACAAGTTTTCTCTTTACTTTTAGGTTTTGGCTGTCATTTTTATACAGTGTGTAACCTCCAAATGTATTGTACCCATAGTACTTTGGTCATTAGCATTGCAATCTTTCAAACTATAAAGGACTCATAATTCAGGACTATAACATGAGAACTGAAATTCATGACATGCAAAAGTATCTACCTCCTGGAGTCAGCATTAGAAAAGGTGGTAAGGGTCTTCATTATGACAGTGGATGAAAACCTTAGTTTGCATTACAGGACAGGAATTGCTCTCACAAAAACTCAAAACCATTAACATATTAAACGCATTGCATCATAAAGATGAAGACTGTGTCACTGTTGCAAAATTATCAGCTGAGCCTACAAGACAGAAAACACTGCTCTGGGAGTATTTATTCTGTTAGAGACCATTAATACACATACATTCAATATGTGTTGTTTTGAAAAATAACAAGTTTAACCTTGCTAAGTACATGGTTGCCGTGTTCCTTTCCCTTGTCTTAGTGTCATCCAGTGAAAGAACAATAAAGCAAAAAGACAGCAAATTGAAACAAGAAATTCCATTTTAAAACTTTACTGTGATTGAACACTGGAGGAAGTTGCCCAGTGAGGTTGTGAAATCTCTAGTCTTGGAGATGCTCAAAACCTGTCTGGACAGAGTTCTGAGCAAGTTGCTGCAGCTTATCCAGATTTGAGCAGAGTGGATTGGACCAGACAGTCTCCCTAAGTCTGTTTAAACACCAGTTGTGTTGCAATCCTGTTATTCATCAGGTTAGGCAATTGGAGCACTGACAGAAAACACACCAAAGTTGTATGGAATGCTCGCCCCCTGGAAAGCCCTGAATCCAGGTGTCCCCCCAACAGCAACAGCCCCAGAGGACTGCCTTATTTTCTAGGCAAGTGAGAGGTCAGACAAGGCCTGATAAAAAGCAGAGGGTCTATATGGTCTTGACCTTTCAGGCTAATGGATACCCAGTATAATTACAAAAACCATAGGAATTTACTCAGTAGAGGATTCTTCTTTATAGGAATATATTCCAGTTCAGACATAAACAGTTAATTAGGTCTTGCAATTTCTGAGCATAACCTTAATAAGTGTTTAAAACATGAAAATATTAATTTACTCCTACTCATAGGAGTAGCTCATAGCTCAAATAATTATGGAAATGGATAAAATGTCCATTACTACTTGCCAGGATTCCACATTAATAGTAGTGTCCCCATGATAATCCTCCTGAGTGCAGGATTAGGGCACTTGGAGCACTTTCACCATTTATAACCTTCCTGTACTGTCATGATAGAAATCATCTCAAAAGAAAATATGGTATGGATACCTTAACCCAATTAGAGAAGCAGAGAGTAAAACAAGAGGATTTCTAAATTATAGAAACCAGACACAGGAGGTTTTTGTTCTTTTCCTAAGGCAGCTTGTATAGTTTAACTATGTTGAGTTTCTACAGATCTTTATGTCTAAAATATAAAAAGATTTTGATTTTGAACTTCAGATTTCTTTTTCTTGCTTTTTTCTCTTCCTGATCTCCTAGATTCAAGTAAACAGTAAGACATTTCAAAAGGGTTCTAATGGTCTACAATCAGTTTGCTGCCCACCTATCTTACAGAATACGAATGCTAAATAAGGCACCTTAAAACAGGGTAGTCTGACACCAGAGATATCAAATAGAATCACTGAATCAAGTTTGGAAGAAACCTTTAAAATTATCTGGTCAAATTGCTGACCTATACCAATATAATCAAAACCATACCCTGGAGAAAAATCCTGATATTCTTTGTGGCTACCAGTTGTCCCTGGTCCTCAGTCAGTAGAGAAAATATGTTTAGATTGCATGCTTCAAACTAGCATGGTTCAAGCTTATGAAAAAAGTGCCTTGGTACTAGCATGGTCTGAACCTAAGTTCACCAGGTTCAGTGTCAGTAAGTTTGACTTGGTCAGGCTAGAGATTAATCTGCTTATCTCACTGATCCTACAAGACATTTATTATTCCTCAAGAGCACAATTTGGGATTCATCACAAGTTTCTGAAAAATGCTATATTGAGCTGAAATACAAGACATTGGACAATTAAATGGTTTCACTCAACAGCTTAATAACATAAAACTGCCCATAAACTCAGTTCCTATGGTAAATACACTGCAGAGTGACAGCAAGCCTGGAAATAGATGTTCTCTAAGGGATCCCTACTAGAAGCAGCACAGAATTCATTCCAGCCTGTGATCTATGCATCAGAGGAAACGAGCAGATTCACTTAAGACCAAGAAACTGTCAGTTCTCCACAGAGAATAGGCAAACCTTAAAGCATTTAAAAGGTTTCAGTACATATCTGGTGTCTTTTACTGTACAGTTCCTTTTAATTAAAGCAAAATACAGCAAAAAAGAAATATAACTTTGGAATTAATTATACTATCAGTAACTCTAGCTGAGGAACTCAAAACTCTGTTTTAAAGTGGCTTATTTCTTAGGATTTTGTCAGATTTTCTAGGTCTCATTTTACGATTCACCACAAAGTACAGAAATTAAAAAAAACCTTATTTCTACAAAAGTGCTATTAGACTACAAGTATTTACTACAGAAGCTTTGGGGATTTTGAGTTCAAAACTGAAAACATTAAATTGACATAACTGATTAATGAACTGAGGACGGATTGTTTTTTTTTTTTTTTTGTGAAAAATAAGCTCAAGTCACTAACACAAATTTCAATTAGCTGCACTAATCAGCATGAACAGTAGCAATGAAAGATTCTCTGAAATTGCTGAACTGTGGAAATAAAGCTGCTACTTCAGAAAAATAACTGCAAAGAAGCACCTCAGGGGAAGTGCTGGGTCAGAGCAAGCACGTGCATACTTCCAGAGTATGTGCAGTCAATATTCTCACTTGAGTGTGCAAGAGTCTGTATGCAATCTGTACAGGAATATGAGCAAACACAATAAAAGTAGCTGCCTCACAGGGGAAACATTTCAGCCATTCTCTAACAGAAACAACATTTGATAGTTACATTTTCAAAGCCTATTACATCCTTGCTAAAGCATTTAGGATTCATGAACTAGAAGCAAATCTTTCCTAGAAGGAACACACACAGTATTATTGAATTCTTCAGTCTATAACTATACTTGTTCAGATGACAAGTACAGAATATCCCACTTCTGGTAAATCCTAAAGAACTGTTTTTATCTCATTAGGAGCAGAAGTATAGATGGCATGTGCTATGTTTCTATTTTATTTAAAAGTTTTGGAAAATTATCACAGTTACACCAGATTTAGTTTTTATACTTTTAAAGCTGTCACAGCCAAGCAATATAAGCAGGCCTCATACATTAGGAGATGCCAGTCCAAGAGAAAAAAGCAATGAGAGAAAAAACCTGGAAGGCATGAGAATACTTATGTCCCTCTATTTTTCACACATCAGTAATTCCTTCCTAGCTGTTAGAGAAACCTAAGTGTCCACACAGGAACTACTGCTTTTATGTTAGCTGTTACACTTCATCTTCTGGGAACTGAGAAATGCTATTCTTTTAAGGATAGACTAGGCAAGAAAAACAGTTGGGAGTTAAAGTAATTATGCATAATTACTCAGTAGCAGAAATGAGAAATCTAGACTATATTTCTAGGAGAAAACATTTCCTAAGTATAGCAGCAGGGCCACTTTAGAGGCATCTATATCCAGTTACGTTTGTTATCATATAAATACCTTTAAAATTGTACTTTGTAAAATTAGGAGCTACTTAAAGAGTGCAGTTGTTGTGCTGAGCATGTTTGCTGTATAGAAGGTAAATTCAAATTACTTATTTCTATCCTCTCAAGTGCTCTAAAGTAATTCAAGCTTGAGCATAATTCTCTTGCCAACTATTCTATACATGAATCCTTAAAGATTATTTAACTTTTGGTTCATTCAGATTACCAGGTACTAAAAACATCCTTGTTATTGTACAAAACAAATGATTTGTGCTTTCCCAAAGAGGCACACACTGCTATATAGAAGTACTAACATAATATATCAAACACGTTGTCAAAAATACGTATTAGTATTACATTTTAAAATTTGTTGCACAAATTCCATAATTGGCTTTGGAAAATGCAGACAGCATTTGCTTGACATGCATATGCACTGAAATAGTTAGAAAAAGATAGACAAGATGATTTGAAAATATGAGCTTCATGAGCTTGAAGGACTAGAATGCTGAAGAGTGGTTTAATATAGTTTTCTGTTCAATAGCAACAGTTTTGCTATTGAATACTCCCTCAGTAAGCCTATAATTTGAGCTGAAAAAAAAATGTAGCCAGGAGCATACTCTTCCATTACAACTCAAAAAGTACATTACATTCCCTAATGTTTTAAGGATTGACTTTGATATCTTTAAGTTGAAAAATTCCAACATAATATGAAAAGTTGGTGTAAAACTTTTCCTACAATGCTATGAAGTATTGTGGATAGAGTGAGGTTTTGTGGTTATAAGTGTCAAATATTACCAGGTAATTAATCCCCAGCTGAAGAAACAAGGGTATTTTATTTATTCTTACATCAGCTGTACTAATTTTGTTTCTACCACTACTAAGATTTTGAGCAAAAGCAACTATAGGAGCAATGAGACAAAAGAACTGCACTTTTTTAATGCATTACATTATTTTTTAATTATTTTGATCTCCTTCTTCAACCCCAAAGATCTCTGTAACATAGGCACATAATCACAACAACAGTGAGGTTGGAAGGGACTTCAGGAACTCATCCAGAGCAGCAGCCTGCTCAAGTGGGATCAGCTAGAGCAGTCTAGCTCTAGTCTGGTCTCCTCCAGTTGGGTCTAACAGTCACAAGGATGGAGATTTTCAGCCTCTACAGGCAGTCTTTTCCAGTGTTTAATCACTCTCATTACATAAGTTTCCTTGTGTTCAGACAGAATTACATACATATCAGCTTGAGGCTAGGGACAGTTGCCTTACTCTGACATACACAGATACCGAGTCCCAAAGTGCAGCACGGTAGCACTGCCTCCTGAGATGCCAGCCCATACAGAGAAGCTCAGACACAGAACAGGCTTTGGGACACTTCTGCTTAGTGTGTGCATTCTCTCAAGTATTCAAGGTTACAATGTACACACCGCCTTTCAACCAGACTGAGACCTGGGACTGGCCCTTCCAGGCAGGTAGCATTGCTCTTGTTCCTTTACTGGCCTGTGGAAACATGAAAGGACACCTCCCTGAATACAGAAAGGTGAATTTGTCTTGCAGAAGTCAAAACACAACAATTGGAGTATTCAGTAAGACAGAACAGGGAACTAAAACTGTAGGCAAGGGGAGACTGAGTCAAGTTCTTCAATTTCTTGATATATTATCATGCTGCTATACAAGAAGGAAAAGCTCTACTATTCAACAGAAATGGGTTAAATGACCAGTACTAGAAAAACCTGTGTTACAAACATGGAATATTTCCCTGTTCAGAATTCAGGGAATCAAGTATGGTCCTGCCCTCAGTGTTGTCCCCTGGGTAGCTCTTCCTCATTGAAGAAAATGACACAATTCTTTGGCTGATAAGTATCTATTCTAGCACATGCTGTAGAATTGACTTCAGTATGTGTTTAGAAAGAATTAAGTCTTACTGTCTGCTTGGCTTTTAAGTTCTGTCTTGTTTTGCTGACCCTCCTGCTGCATCTCATTTTGTTACAAGCTAAAGAGGCTGCCTTTACTCAGGCCTAGATAGAACAAGGACACAGCAAATGCCTCTATTATTGGCTCTGTTGAGTCAAAAACTGACCTCAAAAGGCTGTTCTCCTTGCGTAGATAATCATATTGATATGTATACAGAAGACAGAACCTGCCTTAATAAAAGTTTATCCTAGAAATTAAGAATTGCTATGTCTATGACCAAGGGGTTTGGCAAGTGATTTCTTTGTAGCATTGTAGAAAAAACAGTGCTTTATTAGAGGAATTACAGCTTCAAGAAAAAACCTGATTTACATCCTTCTTCAGGATACAGTCTTACATATTCAGTATTCTTGAACAGGCACTGAACTAGAAAAGTTGTAATAAAATTTGAAAAATTATTTTAACACTGGTGGGATTTCTGAAATTACAGTATTGATAAGACAATAAAAATTTTTGTGCACATCATTTACTGTATTCCATAATAGTATGAAGAACAAATAGTATCCTCAAGATCAAGTTTGATTGATTAAATAAAGTATGTCTAATTGACTGATCAAATTGGCAAAATTTAGCTGACCTTGTAAATTACAAGTTGCCAAAAGAGTTCTAAGGTCATGGATTTTGGTATCCCAGGACCACAGTTCTAAACTGCTATGTGCTAGGAAAAGCAGTATGGAGATGCCAAGGTATTTACAAAAGTCTCATGAAACAATTATGTCTACGTACATTTTTTATTATTTTAATATTTAAAATCTAAAGCACAATAAAAAGAAAATTCTCTTCTGATCTGCCCGTGTGGGAGATATCTTAAGGATTGGTCCATCTTCACGTATACTTCCTCAATTATGTAGCACATTATATCCAGTAGGTGGTACATGTAGAAAGTATAGAAAAGCAGTCCAATATATGCATGTTTGTGTCTGTTTTGATCTAATAAAATTCATTAGATAATACTTCTATAAGAAGATATAAGTCCTTTCTTTCAGTTATCAATTACAAAAAAAGTTAATGGAAGCATAATTTTGCAAATTATAGGCACCTTCAAGTTTCATTATGTTTGACACTAAGGTTACATTTCTAATAACTGCAAAGGAAGGATTAATACATCCCACAGTTTTGCTGACTGTTTCACTTAAATTTCTATGTCAGAAGGAAGGAAGCAGATGTACTTGCTGCCAAAATATTTAAAAAGGGGATTTTAACCTTAATTGAATTTTTGCATTATCTCATTATACGTGTGATATAAAACAGGAATTGTTGCTATGATAGAAGCTTGTACGTATTTAAATAAATCATAATTTAGTCTTAAGTTTTGTCTTGCCAGCAGCATAAACAACTGGTCAATAACTACTAACAAGGACATTTAAACATGACTTAACACTTTCTTTGTGATAGACAATTTGATATCTGCATTTTGATAAGGCCACTATCAGGTATTTTCATGTTATTTTAGTATGTATACAAATTCCCTGAGCCTAGATATATGTACAGAATCTGGAAAAGACAGAGCTTTATCTTATTTCCCACATTAGCAGTAGACTTAAAAACCCTTTTGGAGGAAAATCTTTGTTTTTAAAGCATGTTAGTTACCTCTTCACATTCAGTTGTTTCAGAAAATGTAGTCTTTGCAACACATAGAAGTAAACCCATCTGCTACTATCAGAACCTAAAAGGAGATGAAGCTTTTAACGACAACATTATCCAGGGAGTTCATGTTCTGGTCATTATTCATAAATTATTCATCAAAAGCCCTGATCCACTTTCTAGTCAACCTGTCAAGTGAATATTTTTCTTGATGGTTTTTATGATTTTTCCTCTTCATCTGAGTTTGTGATTTGATTGCATTAAAACATGATTGAATTCACCCTCATTTTATGAGAGAAACACTATCCTCTAGAGTACTATCAGGATGATATTCAAATTAATTTAATTCTTACATCTCATATACAGAAGGTTTTCTGTTTCTCCCTGCATAACTAAAAGCACAGGGCTGTGATATCTGTAAATACATATAATCTCTATATATTTAATGTTTGTTTTTCAGGCAAGAAATTGTTAATTTTACAGAAACTACAGCAAACATCACACAAATACCTTGTAATTTACAATCTAGCCAAACAAAACCATTTTCTGCAATTACAGGCAATATGACCATCCATAGTGTAAATGAAATTATGTGTAGAATCATAGAATAATTTAGGTTGGAATAGATATCCAAGATCATCGAGTCCAACCTTGGAACAATCACCACCTTGTCTACTAGGCCACAGCACTAAGTGCCCCACCCAGGTGTTTCTTGAGCACTTCCAGGGAAGGTGACTCCAGCACCTTCCTGGGTGGTCAATTCCAATGCTTTACAACCACTTGGGTGAAGGAATTCTTCCTGATGTCTAACCTGAACCTTCCAAGGTGCAGCTGGAGACCATGTCCTCTTGTCACTTGCTATCTGGGAGAAGAGGCTGACTCCCACATGTCTACAACCTCCTTTCAGGTATTTGTGGTGAGCAATAATGTCTCCTCCTTTTCTCCAGGCTAAAAACCCCCAGCTCCCTCAGCCCCTTCTCATATAACTCACTCTCTACACTCACCACCAGCTTCATTCCCCTTGCCTGGGCTTGCTCCATCACCTCAGCGTCTTTCTTGTGGTGACTGGCTGAGAGCTGCGCACAGCACTTGAGGCGTGGCCTCATCAGTGCCCAGTACGGAGGGACAATCCCTGCCCTGGTCCTGCTGGCCACACTATTTTTGATACAATCCAGGATGCCTTTGGCCTTCTTGCCTACCTGGGCACAGCTGGCTCCTGTTCAGCTGCTGTCAACCAGCACCTTCTGGTCCTGGCGCAGATTCACCACTTTCCATTCACTCTGCCCCCAGCCTGTAGTGCTGCAGGGCGTTGTTGTGATCCAAGTGCAGGATCTGGCACCTGGCCTTACTGAGCCTCATACCTTTAGCCTCAGCCCATTGATCCAACCTGCCCAGATCCCCCTGCAGAGCCTTCACACCTTCCAGTGGATCAGCATTCCCACACAACTTAATGTTGTCTGAAAACTGACTTAAGGTGCACTTGATCCCCTTGTCCAGATCACCCATGTAATTGAATTTTGGAGGCATTAGAGTTAAAATTCCAAGACATGGAAAAATGTAAGTACACAGGACTGTAAAGAAGTAGGATATCCTGCCAAATATCAGAGAAAAATGACTGAAAAACCCCCATAAACAAGACAAAGAGGAGGCAAGATGCTTCTTTTTTATAGGGTTGCAAGAAGTATAAAACTAAGAAGAGGAGAAAAAAGAAATACACTCTATTTCTGAATTATCTCAGAATTAAAGCCTGATTGGCTTGACCATCTTGATTAAGAGCATGAAGGACAACTTTCACCAGTTCTATGTACACAGCTCATCAGTTCTCAGATATTGTATACTTGCAGCTAGCATATGACATGCTTAAAGGCCAGTTTGCTGCATACAGTAATTGCATTATCACTACAGGCAAAAAATTACTCTTTTGTTAATGCTTGAATTTAATAAAATTTTGTTCTAAAGTTTGAAGGTGGTCTCATACTCATAAACTCTCCTACCCCAAAAATCTCTAGTTCATGAACTGTATAAAGGTTTCTATTCTAACACTAAAATTCATACTATGCTAAATAAGATAGGGCTCTCTCCAGTGTCCAAGTAAATCCATAAAAAGGACTGTCTGGACAGAGTGATGTCAGCACTTCCCACTTTCCTGTCAGCATCATAAGTACTGGGATCTGAGCTGGTCACATACTGCATGTATGTAGGTTGCTATCAAGGCCAGGGTCTTTCCATCACAAAACTTCAGTCTACATGAAAGTGGACTATTGAGAATCAGTCTACCCTATTGGCTTAATTAAATCTCTCAAAAAGAAGTTCACTGCTATGTTAAGAAAACTCTACCCTTCTTGATACTCATGAAGAAGCTACAAAAGCTAGTATTTTATAATTGTAAGGGGGATAAACAGACCAGAGTTTTTCCTATTTGTATCTTTGTGGGTTTAGATTATTTTGCTTTTAAAGGGATTTTTATTAAAAAGAACTGGATTAATAAATATGAGCCTTCTGCTGTGATTTTTGATTATCTTTAGAGTATATTTACTATACTTGGCAGAGTACATCCAAATCAATTTTTCAACAGTGCTCTGGTTCCCATTGTTCCCCAGGATTATTTTAAGAACTGAGCCACTAACAAGAATCAGCCTTATCAAGAAACAGTCATTCCCCATTCAGAATGTGACCTCTGGTCTTAGGTACTATCATCCCCACATTTTAGAAAAAGGAGTTTTGCTACTGCGCTTTACTCTCTATCTTTTCTAGGATCTGTTCATTCTAGCTAACAACTATCTGAAAAAGTTTGTGACCACCCTTGGAAAATCACCTCCAGTATGATTAGACAAGAATATCACAGCCCATGTGTTCACACACTTAAAATAGCTGCAGATCAAAGTCCACTTCCTTAGTTTGTCAGAAACCAGACTATTTTTGATGTTACAAATTATTCCACTACTCTGCTATGTGAACTCTCTTAATTTTGTTCAACTATAGGCATAGATATGATGCAAGGCCTAGGCATATCATAGTTGGAGACTATTATGACTGTATATGCCCCGTAAGTGTTATTGGCTTTTCTTGGAGAGTAACTCAGATTTTCAGAAGCTATAGATAAAATTTTACATGAAACGAAGTTTCAAAAGCCTTCACCATTATAGAATTCATCAGCAACTGCAGCTTCCATGCTGACCAACTATATTAGCTTTAAAAAACTGCTGACATGAACTGCAACATTTATAAAACTGAAAATAATGCTAGGAAAAAGGACAGTGAGCAAATATTTTACTCAAATACCAGTAGTGCAGCTTTCATACTGCTTTCCCAGAGATTTTAGGACAAATAAGGAAAAAAAAAAAAAAAGTGATAGCCAGAGAACTGGTAGATAAAAGTTTAGCCTTCTAAATTTAACTAAAAAAGCCAAAGGGAATATTACAGTAGTGTAGAATCCACAGATGAAAAGAAAGCTCTCCCATTTATTTAAATAAATGGGAGGCGAGAGTACATAGACCATTCAGGCTGGAATAAAAGAGCTACATAGTGCCAGAAGCAGAGATGTTTGACTTATGATAAAGAACAAAGTGTAACTTTGCAAAGTTTAGTAAGCACACAGAATTAGTTCTTTAGAAATAAAATTGGGACAAACTATGAAGTTAAAGCTTGCAATGCAACTAGCTAATTGAAATTCAGGGTAGTCAAGCATATGGCATGATAAAAAGGACAAGAGTCATGATTAATATAACAATTTATGAGGAATTATTATAAGAATACTTTAATCTACATTCTACATTCCAGTAAATTTTCCAGTTGTTGATGCATATAATCTCCTCTCTTTGTTATATTAACCAATTATACTTCATCATACATATTAACCCAACCAGTACAGACCCATCCCTCAAAGCTTTATTCACAAATCTCAGTGAGAGGGGAGATATTTTGGATCAAGACAGCAAAAAAATGCGAAATTTATCTCCATAAAATATCCTTTTAAAAGACTTCCTCCCAGTTTAGAATGAGCTCCGTGTTTTTTAGTCAGCCAGAGATTCTCATCCTGAAGAATGCAGTAAAATATAATAGTATTTTCACTATTTAATCTTCAAGCCGCTTTCTTCAACCCAGTTGACTTTTAGGTAAATCCTCAGCATGTAAACTCTCCTGCCCTACCCTTCCAGGGCAGGATCTACAGCTCCACATTTCCTACATTTATATTTTTCTTCAGCCAAAGAAGGTTATCTAAATCTTCAGTACTAATTCCTTGCTGGGCAAAGGGAACACATTAGTCTGACCTCAATAGCTATGACATTACAGCACAGAGTTAACTGAAAGGTTTAAAGTCCAAAGTAGCTGAAATATTTTCCTGCAAAAGGTAATGCAGAAAACTAGCAGATTTTTTAGCTGTGGAATAGCAATGTCAGATGATGCTATGAAGTAATTCTAGTTGAAAGATCCCTTTCTTTATAGTGCTGCTTATAATGAACTTTAAGTTACTTACTGAATGTTCATAGTGATGAACTGTAGCATTCTATACTGCATTTTAGGTGATCATAGCATTGTGGTGCTAAAGAAAACACATTTATACTGTTGAGCACCAGTTATCAGGATTTGCTAATATCACTAGCTCTTTAATATACCATCAGTACAAAGTTTGCTTAGAAACATGAGTGTACTTTGCATAAAGCAAAAAAGTGCCCATCTTTCGGTTAATAAGCCTTGAGAACACATTTCAGGGAAACTCAGCTGCTACAAGTTTCTTAGGGGTAATTTTAATTTCCTTCTCATTGCATCTCATGACCTTTAAAATGCAAGTACTCTTTTTACAGAATGGCTTTTGGAATACACCCTAAACACACATCATTTATTATGACACTGTTCTCAAAAAGCCTACACATCTGTATTCCCATATCAAGGTGGTAGAATGGACTTGGACCTACACTTAAGCTGAGACCTACAGCACTGAGCCACTGCCAGCACTGCCAGTGGTGGCAATTTTTGGCTGAAATTATCTTCCCCCTGAATGTTTTGATGATAAAGTAAGAGCCTTCCCTTTGCATCTTGTGCGTCCATATTTCTCAAAAGTACTTGGGCTCGTAAAACTGTCTTTTCCAATTAAAAAAACCCACAATAACCTTAAACAAAACTAGGAAAACTAGAACCATGCAGCAGAAATTCAATGCAATAGTTACTGTGTTCAGGCCATATCTATATATTGACAGATTTGATGCAATATTTGAATGTAAAAAATTGGCATTCCTGCTTGAATAAAATCTCTGTGTGAGTCTTATTTTGGAACAGGAACAATTTTTATTTCCTCAATTATTTCATTTGAATTAATAGTCACTTCCTTTTAACAATTTCTTGTATGTAAAGTAGAATGTCGAGTGCTTTGCTCTATTTTCTCCCTAAAAAAAAAGGCTGATGGCAAACAGTCTATATCATTAGATATTTCCATACATCATTAGATTTTTCCTTATATGTAGCAGTTGAAAAGTTCATTTGTTTGCCTTGAAAAAGTCAATGCACGACAGGCAAAAATGGAAAGGACTTAAATTAAAAACTTATTGAAATCACTACTGGGAATTTTCCTAGTTTTTGAACTTGATTAAACATAGGTAGATTTCCCATTCTGCAAAGGGTGTATCTTCAGTACAATTGTTATATGCTTTCCAGCTTTCAACATATATGTAAATAAACAAAACTCAACATGAAGAGTGAGCAGAGCTCCTCAAGTCTTTCCAAAAGGGTGATATTTTATGAGCCTGAAATAGTGCACTGTCTTCCACCTCACTCATAAAACACTCGGGACAAACAACTAACTGAAGTACAGCAGAAGTCTTCAGTATCAAAAAAACAAGACTGAATTATTCTGCATTTTTGTCTGCAGGAGCAGTGCTCAAACTCATAATGAAAATTTTGCTTGAAGGGCAACAACTTTTAAGCCAAGTGCTCTAGGAGAACCTAGTACAAAACCCCACTAAACTATGTAATAAGATATAGTCCTGACCATTTTCCACACTGGACATCAGTCCTTATCTGCCTATCTAATCCAACATTTACTACATCATCTATTTTGACATCCTTGTTACTCTCACAGCTTTCCCAAATTACTCAGTAATAACCAGCTGAAAGTATTGTTCAGACTGTGGTTTTTTGGATGCCCAGTTTTTCATGCAAGGGAAGTGTTAGTGGATTTTTTGATCAGCATTTTTTTAATCCCTCAATGGAGCAATGAAAGGGCTACCAAAAAAAAAAAAAAAACCCAAGTAAAATTCTGGCTGGAAGGTACTGCTGGAGGTCATCTGGTCCCACTCACAGACACAGAGGTTTCAGGTTCTGGAAAGGGAAGGTACATATGGGTGACCAAAGGGCTGTAAAATATCCATAGTAAGAATTCAACAAGCTTCCTCGCAAAACAACTTCAGCTGTGTCTTCAAGGTAGGCTAGCAGGTAAGTGGATGTTAAAATCAACAAATTATATAAATTAATTCCCACTGTTCACAGAGCTGATACCCCCATGCTGTTGATTTTTATGTGTTTTAAAGTAAATATGTTTTGCAAATTACTGGTTTGTAATGTTGATTTTCAGCCCTTAATGTCATTTGCCAGCCATTCCTTATTTTCTTTCTTTCCCCTACTCTTAAAGAAAAATATATCTGTTTAAACAAAACTTTACTTAACATTGCTTTCCTTTGAAGAATAACAGTGCTAAAGCAATGTATGTCACTGCAAGAACACCTATATCATTACAAATTGCACTGGAAAATTATATCACACTGAAAGGAAAAAAGCTAACTAGTTTCTACCTTCCTTTACTTTTTACAGCAAAGTAAAATAATTACAAATAATCCTTTTACAGGATCAATATGTGTCCAACAAACCTGAGTCAGCCAGAGCAAAATTATATTTTGAAGTATGTAGCAAATGTAACTGGCTGGTTTCATTACTGAATTCAATACAACTTAAAAATCTCCCCAGTTCACAGAAAGTGAAAACATAGGAGACTTGAATTATGTCTTTTAGACATCAAAATAAAGTTCGTTTATGAGCTCGATGTGTCCACTGGAAACAGAACTCCAGCTGTCTTTGACAGGAATTGAAATATTTTGCATCATTCTAGAGTAAAGGTAGATTTCTCCTCATATACCTATAAAATCTAGTAAACATCAGTTCAATATCAAGAGTAGAACCAACATTTTTTCTGCCCTGCATTTTCTGCAGGGCAGAAAAAAATATATATCCTAAATATAATATATATATATATCTTATCAAGACCACTTCACACTATGCACACAACTCAGGTTAAAATAGTTTAGACACCAATAAGGGTGGCAACATCTTTTAAGAAAGATCATAGGGATCAGATTCCTTGAAGGGTTCCTATAATCAAACTTTTTTCAAAGTTAGTTTCTTTATTTTCCAAACATATTAAGGATAATGTGATTACAAATATTCATCATTGATTTATGAAAGGAAAATCATGCATAGCAAACTGATAGTGACCGACAGTGAAATGACTGGTTCAATGGATGAAGGGAGAACAGCAGTTACTCTCTTATTATATAAAATCCTTTCACTAATGAAATGCAGACTAGGCAAGTGGTCAATGAAATAAACTAGAAAATTTGCTGAACTGTCAGGATCAAAGAATTACGATCAGCAGCATGATCACAGCAGGTCAGGAGGGGTGCACCCTATGGTCAGTCCTCACTGGCAGTCTGGACAATGAAAACAGGACACCTTCACCTTCTTTGCCTGCAATGCAAATTTGGGAAAGTGGCCAATATTGCTAACTGGTTGCACTGTCATTCAGAGGGACATCAACAGACTAGAGAAATGGGCCAAGAAGCAGCTAATAGATTTCAAAGGAACGTGCAAGATCCTGTACTTGAGGAGTACTATCTTCTTGCACTAGTATACACTGGGAACTGACCAGCAGGAAAGCAGCTCTGCAGAGAACTGCCTTGTGATCCTTGTGGAGAACATGCTGAACACACAACAGCAAGTCATCTTTGCAAATCAGGTCAACTGTATCCTTGACTGCAGCCAAAAGAGTACTGTCAATAAGCTAAAGGAGGTGGACCTTCCCCTTAGCACTGGTCAGGCCACATCTGAAGTCTTGGGTCCAGTTCTGGGCTCCTCATTTACTAGAAGTCCTGTAAAGGGCCAGGAAAATTATTAAGGAAGTGGAGATCTTGGAGACTTTAGTCATGGAGATATTTGAAACCCATCTTAACACAGTTCTGGGCAGCTTACGTCAGATGTATGTGCTTAGACAGCAGAAAAGTTGGACCAGAAGATCTCCAGATATCCCTTTCAATGCCAGCCATTCTGTAATTATAGCCTACATTTACCTTCTGGACTAAAAAAGACCTCACAAATAAAAAAAACAAAACAAAAAAAACACCCCAAAACAAACCACCAAAAAAACCCCAAAGAACCCCACCCAAAGAAACAGTATTTTGTAAAAGACCTCCAGCTACTGAAGAAGGCAGGGTGCTTTTCCTACACCTTACTCTGCACCAGACCAACCTACACATTAGTGATTTGGGTGTTTATCCCATCCAGAAATGGGAAAGGTAAAGGCAAAGGAAGGATGGCAGTATTCATGGTGCTGCTGGGTAGTGCAATATACATTTTGTAGTTCTGTTTTGCTATTAAATGTCTCTGTGATCCATTATTTTTCTTAAAGATGTATAAAATATAAAGCAAGGAAGTCTTGATAGGTTACTTTCAATCTTACACCAAAGTTACTATGATTAAGATTCCTGTCAGGACACATTTTCCTGGGTTTTTAAGTCAGATATGACTTTCAGACTTCACTGCATGATAATAAAACATTAAGACAAGAAAACACTGTAAAGTTACATAGAGATGCTACAGAAAGGTTTCCTCACTACTGAATTAGAATATGAAGTAACCCTGCTATTGTGTCACAGAGCTGTTTTATGAATCTATCCTCATTTGGTGTAGTGTTCAAAGGAAGAGAAAATGCATCAAACTTCCAGCCTGGTCAATCAGTCAGTGTTTTATATGAAACTTCTTGCCTACCTGGCAATTTTTCTTACTAGCCTTAATGATCCTTTCTTGCTCCCAGACTCCCAAAAGCTCTTTTTACCAAATCCACACTGCAACACTTGGTGAACAGGAGTAGATTGACATAACTGCTTCCTCAACATGTTTTTATTTAGGAGTTACTTTCTTATTAACCAAATCACTACTCCTAAGTGAGCAAAGCTTTTTGTTCATTCATTAAGCAAAACAATTCATCAAGTATACTGAAAATAAAACCACTTACCATATGCTTCACAAACATCTAATTGCCCAGAAGAAAAGTTCAGGCAATTGGCAGTGGTAGTAATAGAGGACATCTCTGCCCTCAGCAGCAATTTTCCTTTTTTAAGGGCTGTTTCTTCTACCCATACTGAGAACTGTGATCTACCTTGTAAAGACTTGTGCATTTGCAATTTAGTCATCTTACTTGAAATGAACTGTTCCCATAAACTATTTGATAGGATTATTTTCTTGCTTCCAATTTCCACACAAGCTGTACAGTATACAGCTGGGTCAACATAGCCAAGAACATACTTTGACCCACTGATTATAAGAACTGCTGCCAAGTTTAGTGCATATGAAGGAAGCAAACAATTTAACTGAAGCTGGAAAATTGTCCTTTCAGCTTCATACTTTAGTTTAAAGTAAATCCACAGCTATTGAAAGCTTCTACTATTTCTACTCTGGATTATTCTACAGTAACAGAGACCTAGAAATCTGTGTCAGAACTTTTCTAATTGTGAATTATTGATTTTCAATAATGAAAAAATAAAATAAATCCACGGTTTCATAAAGTTATTTTCAAAGATTCTACAAAAAGCACTGAACTTTTCCATCAATGCAAGAATTTAGTTAAGTGTTTCAGAAGTTTACCTACACCAATAAACATAATGATCACTTGGTGGTGGAGGAGACTAAAAAACAACAACAACAAAAAAATCAAAATTCAAGTGGATTTGACTGTTTTGACTGTAAAACCTGTCTTTTACATGCTAGGAACTCTGAATTGTTACGTAGCTTTCATTATCTAGAATGTAACTATAATGTAACCAGATATTACATTTCTATTCAAGGATAATAAATGAAGACATGGAATAATGCAGGCAGGAACATCTTCTTATAGTGAGACTTCATTTCACCTATAAAGCCATCAAGACCTTACGACTAACAGACCTCAGTTCTTAGAGCAACACAGCAAAATATTGTCTTTTTTTTCAACATAGAACTGAGTTCTAATTTCAGATGCATCCAGCTGGCTGAAATGCGACTCATTTGAGTAAGTAGTCAAAATTGCAGCAGAAAGTCATAAGCTGATTTTTTGCAAAGAAGCAAATGGTGTTACATTAAAAATTCAACATGATTATCAACATAAAATTAAGTTCTGGACAAATTACAAAAAGCTAATAGTCATTGCAGGAGATGTACAATAAAGAGATCATAAGAAAAATGCTTATTTTAAGTCCACTGTTTTATATAGATGAACTAATTTACAAAGATGACTTACTATCAGTTGTCCAACTCAGGACTATGCTTTCTAGAGTAAGTACTACATAAAGAAGCATGTAAACTCTCAGAAATACAAATGTCAGTACATAAATGCAACACACTGGCACCCAAAGATCCCTTCAAATAAACAGGTTTTATGAAACTAGAGTGGCTCAAAGTTTTCCAACATAGTTCCTTACTCAAAAAAAAAAAAAAAAAAAAAAAAAAAGCCTCAATATTTGGCAAAAAAAATTTTGATTTTGATTTTGATGAACTTTCTCAGATCAAAGAAATCTGCCTATGTCCTTGCAAGTAGCTGTGGAATGCAGATTTCCAGTCACTCCAGCCAGCAAGAGAGATTGCATTCTACTCATCTGGAATAAGAGCCTCCTGGTAGACCCTTAAATTCCTAACCACACATAGCTGAGAATCTGGTAACTTGGGAGCTTATTTTTTAGGGCTTCTGGTTTATCATTCTTTAGGGCTTCTTTTCATTCTGTTTTGGCAGTCCCAATATAATTCAATACTCTTCTTGAAAAGAGGAGCTTTGTTTTCTCTCATATAAAGTATTAAAAAATAAAATATTGTTCTTTTTGAGGACAATGTGAATTTAGCCCTTTGTTTTGAACCAAGAATACTTAAAATACTTTGTTCAAGTGGAAACAGGTCTCAATCAAGCTTAGGACAATTAGATAATAAGCAAAGAAGCTTCATTTCAGGAAAGGTAAGTCACATTAGAGGCAGGGTAGACGTCTCTCCTAAAGACACACTAATGCAGTCACAAAAAGCTACAGATGAGTTAGCAACAGCAGAACCAATTGAAGCTGCTGTATTAGAGTTGTGCAAAAATACAGCAGAAAAATCTTTCAGGCATTACTAAGATGAGGTCAAAGAAAACTGAAAGACATAAAGGACATGCTCCCTGTTAAGAAAAATGGGGTCATAAACATTCAGATCATCCAAAGATAAATAAGGTCACAGAAGACAGATAGCAAAGATGGAATGCAGTAATGAAAATATTAATAATCAACAAAATATATGAGATTGAGGATGGTGATAAATTTGTAAATTCAAGAAAAGGACACTTGCTTAGTTATAATTATGTTAGTTAACACCTGAAATAATGTACCATTGATGAGACATTTTATTTTACAAATATTTATAGATCCCGGTTTGCTTACTGCTATGTAAGATACAAAAGAAATCATAAATTTGTTGCAAGTGTGCAAATTATACAAGAAAATAAATCCCCTTCCCTCTCTTTCTCGACAGTTCCATGTTCTCAACTTCCCCAGATGTTTTGCTCTGGGATTTGTTAACTCTAGAAAAATGGGGAACATTCCAACTATTTCAGAAGCATTTGAACTGGGGAACAGACTGTCAACCTTTTGCCTGACAACTTGACCACTTTTCACTAGGAATTTACCTTATATTGAAATCACCACGTGAAAGTTTACTGAGAGGGGAAAGGCCATGCAGGTGGCTGCCACTGTCTCCATTTGTTTTCACAGATTCTGCTGTATTTTCATTACCACAAATGTCAGCAGCTGACACAAACCTGATCTTGAAATAAGTTACTAATAACATTAAAGCTCACCCTATCTTTAATAGTTACATTTTTCAAGAAGGGCATTTTAAAGATCATCATCACAATCAAGTAACTGTTTGGGGAGTGCACCCATAGGAAATAAATCTCATGACACCATTGATCTCAGCATTCTTTACAGCCTATTCTCCCTAATTAGTGCTGAAGAATTCTGAATTAGCTTCTACTAGATTCATCTTTTGCATGCAATTATGAAGGTACACATGTCCTTGAAACAGAAGAGTAGAAAAACTAGAAAAATAGAAGGAGCGTTTTTGTGTAGACTAACTTATAAATCACAGCTTTCTTGGTGACGCACCTGATGTTGAAATTCTGTAATGATTTACAATATTGCAACTTATATCAACATATGTCCTATTCCTTTGTGCTCTGGAGATAAACAACTGTAGAGATGCCACTTCTGTTTTAAATGTTAAAGTTTATATAAGTCTTAATTATAGAAGAAATTAGGGTGTGCTGTATTTTGGTACTGAGGTGTGAAACTGCACTTAAATCAGTACAGTAAGATTATTTAAAAATCTGGAAACAAGTGGCTGCTGCAATATTCAGCTAACTAGTAGTACTGTAATTAAGCTATGAAAAAGCTACTGAACAGATTTTCTAGGTGTCTTACATATGAAATTACAAAATAGTCAACATTCCTAGTACATGACTTGCACCAATAAATCTCATGGTAAATACCGGTTTCCTACAGTGCTATCCTAA
Source organism: Taeniopygia guttata (assembly GCF_048771995.1). Lineage (NCBI taxonomy): Eukaryota > Metazoa > Chordata > Aves > Passeriformes > Estrildidae > Taeniopygia > Taeniopygia guttata. The sequence continues at coordinate 31,235,211 of NC_133028.1, read as the reverse complement.
TTCTAATAAAAAGTTCCTGACACAAGCACCTTTACAGCAAGAGTAAAATTTCTAAATAGTGATGTTGATAGAGTGAGAGCAATATGCAATGCCTCAACTTCTCTATCCAAAGACAATTCTTAAGATTTCTGCCTTGCAGAGAAATCTGACACATCAAAACAAATCCACATGTAAACAAAGGTCTGCTTGAGATAGCAGTCTGACCATTATACTCTTTGTTTTTACACACAGGTAATTTTACCTGTTGGTTTAAATAATTTTAATGAAGTCATACAAGGAGGCTTTGAAACATTATTTATAAAGCTTTCTTTTTTAAAAAAATGTTAACTTCCTAAAGTATGTGAAAGTTATCATGCTCCAAATTCAAAGACTATTACTCAGCTACAATGACTACTAATAGTCATCAGCAAGTAAAACCTCAAATTATTTCTCACTCTAAATAGGAGGAAAACAGTTGGATTTGATCTAATTGGTATTGGATCTTAAAGAAAAGCAGCAAGTAAGTCAAAAATAGTATCTCCAAAGTTATTTGCCTGTCTTCTAAGAGATATTCCTCTTTGAGAAGGGGATACTTGATATCTTTAACCCTCCAATAAATATCCTAAGCAGCATATTAAGCTAAAAGTGTCTTGAAGCCTGCCATATTTCTGGAACAGATGGGCATATTCTGCAGTTTCCTTCTGCAGTGTTCTATTGAAGACATAAATGTCAGACTTAAGCAGACTGATTCATTTTGAAGACTACCAAGTTTTTTCAAATAACAGCAAAGACAAATATCACAGTTGGGCAGGCTATGCAGACAGGATTTTCTCAGGCATGTAGACATTTAAGTTCCAGGTTCTGCAGACTTGGATAGTGGCTAGAGCAGCAGGTGCAGAGAGTCCTTCATAGGCTCAGTGTCACACATGAAGAACCTTCTCAACCAGTCCCATTCCCACTACTCCTGTAGAACGGTGGCATCACCAGTTTATGTCAGTCCATGCATTACAGAGCAAGTTTAGCTGCTCAGATGGCACATACTGAGTTTATACTCTGCATAAACTACATTTCAAACTGCTGTTCAGTCTCAATCAAACCTTTAAATCCTTCCTGCTTTTCAGGCAGATTTCTGTCTAAAGCAACTCCACATCTGCATTTGTGACACTATTTCTGTCGGAATCTGTTGGTATTGATGATTCCGAGATTGTAGAAAGTCTCTGTCTTTCTGCCCCGTTGCCAAAGAAGAAGCCATAATTCGTCTGTGCTGTTTTCAAGGTTGTTTATTCTTGCTTATCTCTAACATGTTCTGCTGCCCTGCTGCAGCTCTGTCCTGCAGGGCAGTGTGTGGGGCTCTGCCCCTCAGTGGGATGTTACAAACATTATATATCAGAAACTACGTGTACTATATTTACAATAATGTGCCAATATCTGTCATCTACGTTAAACAGCGTGTCCCTAGCTTAAACCAATAGAAAAATGCCAACACTACAGTGAAACATGGAGGGCATGAAGAAGGAGGAAAAGGACAAGACACACCCAATTTCCTCCATCTTGTCCCCTCTGAACCCCTAATCTAGAATCCTAAAATTTTACTTTTGCACCCATGCCACACTTAATTATTACTCATATCAAACACTCAGAGCTTGTAATTAATCCTGTAAGATTGAAAGCTCTTTTCCATGGACAGAGATCAGAGACAGTGTCTCTGGGGGCTCTGTACAGGGGGGTTCCTGACCCCCTGCTAGGGTCCCAGACCTGCCAGGGCAGCCAGAGGGAAGCCCTGGATTCCCACATATTTCAGATTATATAGGCTGACTAAAAAATATGCACACACATCTTTCTTTACAGCTAAGTGAATATGATACTCAAACTGAAGTGATATTGATGTGTCTGTTTCTGCAGTGCTTCTGACTTTAATCATGGGACGACATACAGAACTCCTGGCTCACCTGACCGGATGCCCGTACTAAATGCCGAAGTTACTCTGTGCAACTAAAATTTCTATGTACAGCTTCAGCAGGCTAGGATTAGACACTAGGTATTTAAAGATCTTTACAAGCTGAAGATCTATTATATACTATCTAATATTATAACCTGAATCCTGAAAAGTGGCTATTTCCATGAACAGTATCTTGCTCATCCAGCTCCATGAATAGCCTAGAAGTTAGGCCAAGCTGTGCAGTGCTTGAATTAGTTTCTATGACTTTGATATAACTGATATGGTGCTTCTATCAAGCCCTCTGCGCAGAAACCATGCTTAGAGAGATATTATTGAGCTGCAACTCCTCACCTATGGGACACCATTCTGAAAAATTCTGCAGGCTCCAATAATAACTGTATTTCTACATGTAATTATACATGGCAAAAGTCAGTGTATTGGAATACAGTATCATTAAAGACCCCTTTTTAAATTCTGCTGGCCACATTATTGCTGATACAGGCCAGGATGCCTTACTATAAGTGAATTATTCTCTGGATTGAAATAATTTCATGTCTTGTCTTAAGAAGGCAGCATTAAAAAAGGGCCATGCAGAAAATATTATTAGAAATACCTGAATCATAATAAACTGTTTCTCAGAGGTCAGATGTTCTGGAACTAGACACAGTAGATGTTCATAAGACTCTTTTGTCTAGGAAAAAATGCAGCATAAATTCTGCTTAAGTGCTTCTAGTTCTGCATTAGCTTGTATTAAACTAAGTTAGTTCTCTGAGTGTATCTGAATGCTAACATAAGGCTAGAATAAGCTTGTAACCATCAGTCTCAAAAGCATGTGTATTTTCATTCAATCATCTCAATTCAAAAAATCTTTATTCATGTTTTCATACCTTCTGAGTAAACCATTACACTGCATATAAAAGAGTTTCTCCCAGTCCACCCCTTTTCACAAAATATGAATAGACCAAAAGAGAATCCTGAATGTAAGCCAGTTCCCACAATTTCTGATGTTAGCTCAGGTCTGTTCAGGGGAATAGTTTAATAGAAGCTCAAGAATATCAGTTTACTTCAGCACACAAAATCTTCTATTCTGAGATCTGTGTATTCATTAGCTCTCCACCTTTGCAACATATTACATAGCTACTAAAAGTAATCTGAATCCACCAATTCACAACGAACTGAAAGCAGCGAATTCTTTTCAGCCTCAGCTTTCCAATATGATCTTTCTCATTTTACAGGAAACTGCAAAATATTATTTCTGTTCAGTCTTAAGGTAAAATACCACAGAAAATTAAATTAGTTACAACTACTCTAATTTAAAAAGGCAAATGTAAAATTTTCGAGTGTTCAAAAAATCTCAGAGCAACAGCTAATTGTAAACCTAACCAGCTTCACAGGACATTTAGGACATGTGTTTACATCAACTCATTTGCAGGATGCAAAAGTTATTTATTATAAATTGGTTGTAAAACCATTTCTATTGGGCCCTCAGAAGAGGTTCCCCCCTCTTCAGTTCTCACAATTGCAAACCAGTTTTTTGGGACATACGTTAGTTCGTGGGTCAAGATACCCTCCTATCATCCCATAATACACTTTACTAATAGTTCCAGGTACCAGCTCAAGGTGTTTTCTAATTTTAGTTCTAATGGCTCAAATTCTCTTTATACACTGAATTAAGACCAAGCATAATGTACTAAATGTAATAGCATTAGAGCAAAGACTAGGTGTTCACTTCAAAGTAACAAAGGCCGTTGTAAAATTGTAATCCTAAATGGTTTTAGGTCCAAAATTCATTGGTGGACATAGAACTGAGCTTTCTGTGCTTCTACAGCATTATTCTAATCAAATCTGTCATCTAATGTGATCTCACAGGATCCTTGAGTAGGCAGTTTAGGGTAACTGGCTAACATGCATTTCTTCTTCCAACAGAAAAACTGAGCATTGGGCCCATATGAATCTGTTTTTAACTGTATTTTCTAAGCAAAATTAGCAAATTCTAATTAAATAATTTTACATCTACAAAGTATATTCAACTTTTTTATTTTCTGATCTAGTATCAGCCAAAATCTTCACTGAAGACATGAAGACATGCAATCATTATCTTGAATGCATCAAACAAGATCTACAAGTACAAAAACACTCTAAACCAAAAGCCATGCTGACATTATGAAAGGGCAAGAACTTAAAATTCTAGTGCCTATGCACAGACTGCATGAGGCTATGGCACTCTGCATAAGATGTATATGTATGATCTCCATATTTATGAATACCACACTGCATCACTCTGATGTTGTTATATGTGACAATATGGCTGAGAAGACAGGACATTGCTACATAATTTTGTCAGCCTGTACTTCACAGGAACTGGTAGGTAGCAGCCTTCAGACACTGATGATTTTTTATGTTTTTGAACATACTATAAGGAAAAATTGTCTGCTGGAGAAATGAAAAATAAAGAGTATCTTCTGGGAAAGTATAAAATAAATGATAAAAAATGGGTTATTAGAACACTTCAGAAAAGCATTTTCCATTTATTTTACAAGATGTGATTATATTCATTGTATGGCAAATGTGATGCCTTAGGTTTTAGCTTTTATTTTTTTTCAGATTCTGTACTGCTCTAGAGTGTAGTTCTAAGCTATTAAGGGATGGTAAGAGCTCTTCGTTGTGTAGCTAAACAAAACAATTCCTTTTCTAGCTTGGGACCAAGAACAACTGATCCAAGTTTCAGGTCCAAGAGCATAAACATGATGGACTGAAGAGTTAAAGACAAGAAGAATGGGACTTCATAACATAAAGCTGTAATTGGACAAATAACCCCAATGTGATGATGGACCAGACCTTATAAAAGTGAGAGAGACCCTGTGATCGGTTGTCCATTTTGTGTCTATTTTGATTCATTTTGGGTGAAGAGCCCTGGCTGGGCTCTTGTACTGCCCATTAAGGCCTTTTAATAAATACCTACTTTATTCTTTAACTCTGTTTAGCCTCTGTTCTAGGTCAGCCTTGACAAGGCATCAAATGAACTACAGAAAGTATCATAATTATATGGTATAGGTTCAGTCTGTTTTACTTTTTCTCAGCAATACTGCAAGGATTGTGGCTCTTTCAGTGAAACACATTTCAGTTGTATCCAGAATGTGAGCTAATCAAGCAAGCTAATGCAAATGACATTTCATAATTTTAGTGGAGATTGGCAAGAATTTTCTTGTTGCAGAGCAGTGAGGTGTATATACAGGGACTACACACCCTCTTCTCTACCACCCCTTACCCCTCAGTCATTGAAATACAGTAAAAGCAGCAGTTTTATTTTTCACCAGGTTATGGCAGCACCTCATTTCACACTTGAGTCATTCCCCACATTACTTATAGCTCAGAAAAAACTCATCAATTTTCACATGGGAAAATTGGAAGCACAGCTACATCATTCATCAGGAACACCATTCATTCACTGGTACTTCCAAATAATACACTTTTACCTAACTACTCCAGCTGAGCAAAGTGATCCAACAATTGAGAAGTATTTTTTAAATCCCTAGACACTGATTATTTTCTGACCCGTACTGGAAAGATTCTTCACAGTTTTACCTCAAGTAGAACACAGCAATTGCAAGGATTACTATAGCAGTTTTGATTTTTCTAGATTTCAGATTATTACATCTAAATTGTCATGATGTTTGCATCTGTACAATGGATAGTGATATTAACATCTGTACATTATTCCTAATAGTTATTCTATAAACAATTACTGAAGACTAAATCTGTGATATTTAAATGCTCTTTTGATACCTATTGCACTACAGAATTACTACTGCCAAATGAAAACAGGATTTTATGAAAGGACTCTCTGAAGCACTAGAACTCCAAGTCTATATAAATATTATTCAAATAGTTTTATGAAGTATTTGGTGTGTTTCACAGACTTTCTGGCAAGGGCTTCAAGCCTCTGCTTCCCCATGTCTGTTGCTGAGAAACACAGGGCCCAGTTTTCAATCTTTTATAGCTCAGTTGCAAGCACTACCTTTATATAAAACCAGCTTGGCATATCTTGTATGCCATACCCATCAGGCTTGCAAAGAAGCACATTTTTACAGAAAGAGAACATGTGTTCAATATCCAAATAAGTATGCACAATCTGTAAAAAACACTGCCTGTTTTTAAGTCTAGCAAGCAAAAAAATTAAAATACAAATTTTATAAAATCTGGCTTTACTTTATCTGAGAAAACACATTTCTGTGATAGCCCTGAAGTGTTGATTATTATGTAAATTTATCCTTCACTGCTCCATATAAAAATTGACCTTTCTCTCCTAACCAGTTAAATTACTTAAAAGACCATCTATTTTCAAGGAAGGCATTTAATAGAAATCATCTGTCCAATAGACGTCTACTCAAAAAGCTAAAATCCAGTAAATATTAAGAGAACAAAATAACTATCTGGTAGTTCTTAATCAGCTATTTTTAATTTGATTACACAGAGACTTTCTAGTATTTCTGTTAGGTGGTATTCTAGTTTGTTAACTTTAAGTAATTGATCTTATAAACTAATTTTAATCTCTGATACATCACCTTAGATGTGTATATATCAACATATGAGTAATAATAAATTTGAAGGCCTACACATGTAAGAAAACATATGGAAATCTAAAAAGTCTAACTTTACATAACTCTGATTACCTAGTGTGTGATGTGCTCTGAAGTCTGAATTTTATCTTTTATTAGCTATGTTGACAAATATCTGTCAAGAAAACAAATTACGTAGTTTTTTTTGTGGTAGATATACCATATTGGTTCCCTCAGTCTGGGCTAGTTCTAGCATGATCCTGTGGAGTATTTCCACCCTAAGTGCAGTGTGGATAACAGATCCATGGCATCACATATTTTACAGATCCATCTTGTCTAAATACATTATTTGTTAATGGAAACACCTGAAGATCCTCCATATATGATTTTTTATGTGCCATTAATAGAGGGTCCTTAAATTTGCATTGATATTGACTAGAACTATAAATAAACATTGTTGGTCTTTGTATTTACAGATGAAATAGTAACAGTTGCCTTGACTTTCTTTTCTGATGCAGTCTCTTAATAAGGCTTTAATAAAGATATTCCCATGCTTCCTGCCTCCCAATCTGTGGCTGCAGCATTATAGCTCTCTATCTTCTGGGAGATCTATAGGGAAAAGAGTCCCTTTTGGTGCCCAGTTATCACACTGAAACAGCCTATGAGCCGAAGAAGCTGTATCTAAAAAGAAACACTCATAAGATGGCTGTGAAATGATCACTTACTATGGAGTCTCCTCCATAAAACTGGTAAAACTTAGTGCCTAAGGTCACCTTTGCTCCATTAGTCTTTGCAACTTTTCTGGAACTAACTTTCCATGAACCTTATCCCCTTGCAAAGAAAAAGCATTTGAAGATAAATACAATTACAAAAATTAAATGCATTAACTTTTGTAAGTGGTACTGGTACTTTTGTTTATTTTATCCCATTTGTTCTCTTGAAGAACTGATATTCACCCTTACCCATTCACCCCAGGAAATCAGTTTTCAGGCTCATGAACACCTTTTCTTAATGTTTATTTAAGATCAGGTTTTCCCTTTTGCGGTGCCAAAGCACGTGATCCTCAGAAAAATTTGAACACTAAAAAAAAATTTTCAATTTATTTAAAGGGTGTGCTTTTCTTCCATGTAAATATACAGTTCAAAGTTACTTAACCCCAAGAAATTTTCCTCCAAGCACTGATTTTATGAAGTGTAAATCATTGATAACTTTTTTTAATTTGGCACAAAAAAAACACTGAGTACTTGCCCAGTTCTCCTGTTACCTGAATATATATACCCATATATACAGTTATATTCATATATGTGAAACAGAAATACTCCAAACTGCCCCAGAACAGCTGGAAAGACACTGACATTTTTTTCTTCTTTACACTTAAAGATGCCTGAAGGAAAGCAATTGAACATTCAGGTTTCACTACCTACATAATCTAATTCTTAGATATAATCTATTTGAAGCCTTGTCTATATCTAACTCCTCATACCTTTTAATTACTCTAATGCCAAGTTTTTTTTCATTTTTTTCTGTAGTGAATCCACAAAACAAAATCTGTGCAGAGCACGAAGTATTTAAACATGAGGAAATGGATAGGTAAGTAAAGTAAAGCAGGGTAACAAAAATGTGTGATCAGAGTATTGTTAAGGAAATAAATAAAATTGCCTGTGTTTAGCAGTTCATCTGAGAACACATTATCTGTAGACTGTACAGCTGTATTAGAGAGTATACTGTAGTTAATTTGGAAGCCTTTGAAAGAAAGCATGGCATCTGGAACTGAAAATCTATCATCATAACTGGTGAGCTTTTCAGATATAAGGTGTTTGACCAATAGCACAAGATATAACTTGCATCCACTGAACTTCAGATATGCCAGCGCTTTGGTAAGAACATGAACTAGTTCAAGCTAAGAAAATTACAGACACAAGCAGTTAACCAATTTGTTCCTGCACATCATATCAAGATATAGATTTAAATAAGCTTTGAAGACACAATCCTAGCAAGTTAACAAATATCAGAACTATGACACGTCCCTGTCATTTCAGAATATCATCAGTTTCTGTATTACACTTATACATGCTACCCACATGTGGCATACGTGGACTGACTTGACATAATTACCATATGTCACATTTTATTTGTAAACACTTAAATACAATTGTTGCTGCTTTCCAGTATTGCAATAACAGAACTATGAGAACAAGAAATTCCAGCTTCAGTTTAGAAGCAGTGTATTTATTCAAATACACTAGACCTATTTGTGCTGATAGATGGATGCTATAGACAGAAGACAAAAGATGACATTCACTGAGAGAAAAAACCACCCTGCAGAGTTTCTGTCAATTAAATGTCTCTAGATCTTTAGCTTCAGCTTATTGAATTGTCTTTTAAATTGTCCTGAGACCAACAAAAATATTCAACATACTAAATACCTGCTTTTTTATTATAACTCTTAACAGCATTAATATGATAGCCCTTGTGTCGCTACTCAGCATTACCATTGAGCATGTTTCAAGCAGTCCACTTCCACACAAATTACATTTCCACTGCTGTAATCCACAGCACAGCCATGATTTGACCCAGTTATTAGACTGCATCTTACAGTCTCCTTTCACCATTCCTTAAATATGCTTATGTAGATCATCAGTAACATATGCCTTGTCACCCCAGCAGGAGCTTCTTTCCAATTCTGACTAAATATTTAAGAGCCATTTGTTTCACAGCAATACACAAAACCAAATTATAGAAGCAGAAAAAGGCTTCTGTAATTAGCCATCTTTTCCAGCTTACTTTAAATTTCAAGATATAAAATATTCAGTGGAGCTCAATTACCAATATATGCAATTTAATCACTTTAAAAAATTACAGTTTACATTACAAAAGTTCTTTCTTGAAATACATTCCTTAACCTAATGCATCAATAGCCTAGCAATCCCACTAAATCTTCTATTTTGAAGGAAATATTCAAATATAATGAAAATATGAATACCTTGAAATGAGAACACTCCAGCAAAAAAAGGTTGCAACCTGTTTGCCAGATAGTGTGCAGAGTTATAATACAGCATATGCCTGTACCCTTCCAGTGTTGCCCTTTCTTCTCTGTCCTGCATGGCAGCCTTTACTACCCCATGAAGCATTTACAACATACGTGTTGCACTCGCGCACAGTGAAGAAGCACTTCCAAATCTGTTACTTGTTAGTAAGCATCAAACCTTTACCTCCTAGCCCATCTGACAGAATGGCTGCTGAGCTCACTACTCACATCTTAACCTTCAGCTGGGCTCATTTATTTCCCAGGAGACATATTCGGAAAACTGAGAGTTACAGGAACAGTAGCAGGTTAGCAGAGCTCACTTGGGGGAGGGGAAATTCCAAACCAAGAAAAGCTTCTCAAAAAGGTTTATAGCTTTCCAAGCTTACATGTAGACTAAACAAGGACAAGCCTAATAAAATTAATTGCTTCACAATTGCAAGCTTTGTGTTTACATTCTGAAAATACTGTAAGCTGTATCTGCTTAAAACAATATTGAATGGTCAGGTGGTTTGCAGTTTTAAAGCATGTTAACATAATCAGCCTTAAATTAAAACAGATGGGAATGAGAGATATGTTAAGGTTATTAAAGACCTCGAAAGGATAGAGTTAAATAAGGTTACCTAATCCATCTTAGAAGGGTATTATGAATTGCATCACTTAAGCAAGAATAGCATTCTTGCATCTATTTTTGATTTTACAAGAGTAAATGAAATTACCAACACAATTTAACCAATGACATGCACATAATATATGTCTACTTGTCTCAGTTTTTGAGTGAAAAAACAAGATGTTTCCTGATATTGAAAGGCTTTCTTACAGATCTTTTAACAATGAAGATGATAATTCTCCTGATGTTGCAGTTCATAATGAACGCTCACAATATATCAGCATATTAAAAATCAGCATATTGTATCTATTTAGGGAGAATGGGAATTCTACCACTAAACCCCTCAAATATTGCGGTACAGATTTCTCAGATGTTCTTTTAAATAGAACCCAAAAACCCCCAAGCCCTTCAAAGCTTACAACACATCGTTATTTTCACCTGTGCAAAATGCATAATACAAATTTAACAATCTTGTCTCTATACATGCAACAGCTATTAACTTGCCTTTTAAGGGCTTCTTCTTGCTACCATAGCTATGATAAAAATGTCGGTGACACCTCATTGTTTGGTGTACGCAAGCAGAGTGGGAACCTCACCTCAGGCTTCCACTCCTGCACCAATACCATGTTTTCTTCCTGTGAAACATGTTTCAGTTCAGTAAAGAGTTTTCAACAAGCAGCCTAACTAGCTTAGCGCTTTCTAGTCCTATACAAATGAGGTGGAAAACATGGTTAAGCCCCTGCTCACTTCAGAGGGAGAAAAACCTCAAGTCACATGCACGCGGTAAATTCTTAGGCCATCTTCTAAAGGCACCTTCACACACCATCTCCATGGAAGACAACAACAGGCTGCTCAGAAACCCAACCAGGAAGCAGTGTTAAACACACTTTCTGAGGAGAGGTGCCAGAACCACCTTCCAGGCAGAGAAAGGATTTATGAATCCTGTTTGGGTTTTGGTATGAATAGGTGTTAATATGCTGAGACTTGTCAAAGCTACAATGCTATCTCAGTATGTACAAAAGCCATATAATATCCTTTTTCAACCTTCCCTTCCCCCATCTTTATGATCCCCAGACTAACAAATCCCAGTTTGCAAGGTTAACTGAAGATTGGGTAAGAGCACTGGCTCCTAGAATCTGAATTATCTGAATTTAGATGCCTATATTGAAGTAAATCCCATTTTGCAAACAGCTTGGAAATGATTTTCAAGGATTTCCAACATCAAGGTCAAAGATCCATGGACAGTTTAATGAAGCTGGATCATCTAACATTTAAAGTTCTGTTACTGTAAACTTTAAATATTGAAAGTGTGACTGAGGCTTTTCAAAATCTTTCAATATCTCTAATTTTTTAAATAAATAACCCAACACCTATTTTTAATATACCATTTGTGAATAGTTTTGACATGTTTATTACTTTTGCTGCACCAGAAAATGCAAAGTGATCAGGAATCAATTTGTCTACCTCATGGCCTTTGTAAGATTAAAAAAACCATTTTATTCAGCTACAAATTACATTCAACTATTTAAAGAGATCTACATAATTGAAGCTTTCCTTGTGCAGACAGAGCTGCGCTAGGTCAACCATCACCTATTGAATTGTTCAGCTACCTTTTCCCAGCTGCAGGGCACTAACAATATCTGGGCATATTCTAACCGTTCACCAGGATTTAAAGTAACTGAACTGAAATCTAACAGCAGTATAATTCACTAAGACTAAATTCAATCAGCACCCAGAAGGAAAGGGGATTAGAATTAGCATTCTAAATCTGTGTTTGGTAGATCACATATACACTTTCATTTCTATTCAGTACAGAAAGTTGCAGTGGAGAATACGAAGTAGAATTTTCGCTAGTGACAAAACACATGATTCCAAGGCAAGTATATAATGTGAAATTAAAATTCATAGCTCTGATAACATCAGCATCTATAGAACCAGAAGAAAATTTAGACTCATCAGTTTCATTAAAGAGATTAAACATCAAGACAAAAGAAAAGTTTTACCTATAAAAGGCCTCCAATATACCTTAATATAGAGAAAGCTAGTATATTAATCTCAGTACACTGCTACTTTTCACTATTCTACTTAAAGGTGTTTTTCAAGCAGTTTCATATATAGTAGAAGTTTTGGCGCAGGTAGGTATGCTTTAGGCATGATAGATATATATATCTATTTGTAAATACCTTAAACTGACTTCTAAGTAACTTCTGGCAAGTTATACCAGAGTTCCTCATGAAGTTCCCTTAAACAAGAACAGTGTCTTTTCTTAAATGTGTCTTGAGAAAAGGAATCTAAAAGGTTTCATGTAAAGTGGCTTTATTTTTTTTTAGCAATATTTTGGAGGACCGCATGAAGAAGTGAAGACAATGCTATAATCATAACAGATCTTGGAAGAATACAGGAAACGTGTCTCAAGTCACAAGAAAAGCATTATGGAAACAAAAAACCCCATGTGCCACAATTTAATTTTCTTACATTATTAAATAAAAATTTCAACATCAAAAACAAAGATCAGCTACTTACCTTTGCCAAACAGGTCAAGTTAATAATGAGTGTGCAATGACTCCAGTCTTTGCATCACCTTTACAGCACAGTTTTGTTTGTTTTGATGAACTAGAAATTATTTTTTTTTAAGATAGAAAGCAAGACTGTCAAGTGTCACATGATTCTAGAGGCTCTGAGCATTAAAAAAGCCAATTGCTTCCAGTGAAAGCAAGACTTATCAAAAGTTAGCAGGTTACTGATTTGAAACAGTCACTGATCAAGTAAATGTTACAAATATTCAAGGGAGTAAATATTCCACTATTTTTCCTTGAAAAATGTTATGCTCTACTTGAAGGACCCTTGAAAAATACCAGTTAGTGTATTAACAGGCTAAAGGCTACCAGCACTGACACGCTGCTGTTATCTGAGGCATTAGTCCTACAGCAAACTCCATTCCACAGAACAAGCCCTGCTTGCAGATCTGGGGCACTCCCAGAGCTGGGAGGGACAGAGGCTTCAAGAAAGCACAGACAGATTGATCTGCAACTAAAGGAGAATTTGTTGTCTCCTTTCTCTGTGGTAGCCATCACTTGCAAACTCATTCCCACAAATTAATTTGATCTCCTGTACCCTTAAGCTACCAAATACTGAGTAGTGTAGTTCTTAAATGGCAAACTCTTCTAAACAATTCTCACTTACTGTCATAGCACCTACTATTCAGATAGGTAAATAACTAGTGGAACTAGTACCCTGCTACTAAATACAGTTTTTCTGTACATTATCTATGGGACTCAACCTCAAAGCACATGATGTACTAGCAGTCAGATTTCAACACGGCTGGAATGCAAAGCCTTGACCAGAAGTCAGTGTTAGTATCCTATGTGTCGAAATGAAAAATTTCAGAAAAATTTCAGAACAAACAGAAGCTGCTTCAAAGAATGACTAAAAAGTACAACAATGAGATTAAACAAAAAACCTAGGAGTGCTCACATCCTGAAGTATTTTCTCCAATCCCAGCAAGACTCTTTAGTACATTCAAATACAACATACAGGCCAGTGTAAGGCTATACTGTAGAAAGCAAAACTGACAAAGATTTTAATCTCTATTAGTAAAGCTTAAGAGCACAACATCCATTTATTTAATATCATATGCCAGGGCTTTACAAAGTCTCAATAAGGAGGGCTTTCAGACTCTACCAGGCAATTTGGAAGGCTGCTAGGATATTATGATGGCATTCAATATGTTTGAGTTTATATTGACAATGGCACACACTACTTGAATAATATTATTGTGCGAGCTTCCAGTTGTTTATTATATCCCCCTGCTATTAGTCACAGCTGAGAACTGTAAGGCAGAAGGCAAGCAGCTGTCTAGGGGAGAAATAGCATCAGTCTTCAATGCCTACTTCAAACTTGACAGAGACGTGGAAGCACTCTCAAACTTGTCTCTGAGAGAAAAAGGAGGAAAGAGTCTGGAACTGAACATTACACGGTGGTAAAACTGTGTAAATAGAATAACAGAAGCATCTTTACCTCTCGATTCACCACTCAGGAAAGTGGTGGAAGTGCAAGACCTGACACTTCTCCTCCCAGCCTTGCTTCTGCTATATGAGTTTTCCTTTATCACTAAGAAGTTTTGGTTCAATTTAGATAAAAATGCCCTGGAGTTAACAAGGGATGTAACAGCAGAATGGGCAACTACAGGAACAGCAGGTAAGACTACTTATAGCACTTTGCCCCATTGGCAGAAAATTAGTTGAGGTTTGTGGTCAGTTGTGTTGAAATACCATTTATACTACAGTAGACACTTGGTATTTCTTTCACCCAGAACTGTATTTCCTAACTTAAGATCAGATGCATTTTCCTATTTCTTTTCTTCTAAGCAATGTCTTAAACTTAGGAGACAGGTGATGTTCAAAAGGGATAAATGAAAGCAGTATATAAGATGTAATTATTTCTACTGTTCAGTTATATTTTTAAACAGAAGTGGACTACCTGAGGCAACCAGGACTGCAAACTGTGCTTCGTCTTTACCTGTCAGCAGATGCTATGGCAGATTCCAAGACTTAAAGGTAACTTTTTTGTCCTATCACATCTAATGAGAAAATATTTTACCACTGTCATTTTAAACCTTGCTGCCTCCAATTCTCACTCTTGACTGTACCCAGACAATGTAACTCCAAGACCTTACTGCCAAGTACAAAGCAGACTAACTCTCTTACAGAAGTACGACTGTAGCAGCAGTCTCAGTGAAGAGTTAGACAATCTTCAGTTAAGCCACACACATGCAGAAAAATCTGAAAATACCTACTCTAAGTGCTATTACAGAGTCTTTTCGCTTATCAGTTGGTTTTTAGAAAGGCCACTTTTACATTTCTTGTAGTAAATGTATAATTTGTAATAAACTATAATTTGTTTTGGCATCTAGCTGGTATTTGGTGGGCTCAATATTTTTACACATACAGTGCACTTCAAAAACTTCACTGAAACAGTTCACTGTTTCCTCAAAAACGAAAATATTAAAGATGTAAGACTCACTGAAGAAATACAAGTTCTGTTTCTCTGCCAAAGTTGATACAGTTTCCATAAAAAGCAAACTCCCCTCTAGCCTTGCACCAATAAAACTGTGCAAATAACTCCAGCTCATATTCCGCTCCTCAAGGATTCAGCTGCTTCATAATAAATGGGTTACACTCTAATTCTTGTGCCCTGCCCAGCAGCATTTGGCAGAAAGGTTACATTAAGATCAGTTGTGTGGCTAGATTTTACCTTAATTTATGAGCCAGGCAGAGTTTGAATTTTCACTACCTTGCCACAGCAAAACAAGTTAGGATTCTTCTAGTTTTCTCTCACTTCTCTCAAAAGCTCAGGAGCCGCAGGCACCAAAAATCGCTTTACCATCATTAATCAGGTAGTTCTTAAAGCACACTTGCCACAGAAAATAGAACTAGATCATAGTATCCAGGGTGAAGACAACTAAGTTCTTATTCTAACTTCCACTATTTCTTGACATAGTACAGTGGTTTTGTCTATATTAAAGTTTTCATTAGGGTGAAGCCTGGTCATGTTCTGTGCAACATGGTTTTTGTATTTGAATTACTGTATTTTGGTAAGCATAGTTAGTGCTATTTTAGTTGATTTTGCTTTCCATAATCCAATATTATGAAAGCAATAAAAGGCTTGGAAAAAGACTAGGAGAGATACTAAAGCTGATATTCTACTCTGTGGTAGGCATAAAACACTTGTTTGTTTTGTTGGTATTTTAAAGAAAAGACATCTTGACCATGTTCTCAACCCAGCTCACGGGCTTCACTAATGCCATTCAGTACTGAAAATAAAACTCACAGAAATAGTTTCTCAATGAGTAACTTAAATAAAATATATGAAAGCTGAGTAGGTGGCAATCTACCAGGGCCTGAAAACTAAAAGCTTAGTATGGCATACATTTAAATTTAATGAACAAAAATTTTCTCCTTTTAAGAAAAAATAATCCGTTCAATCTCATAAACAATGTAATTAGGGAGGTGTGGTAAAAAGAAATAAGGTAAAAATCAAAAATCCATATAATTTGAAAAATCTTGAAACAGGAGGGAACTGGGCAGAAACAAGCCTGCCTCATTCACACCATAGAATTAACTTTCAGGAAGAACAAGATTTTTAATCATGCCTACAATTCAGCCCCAAAGTCCAGAGCTTTAGTGGCTTGAAAACAAGATTTCATAGCTATTGGTGCTCCAAAGCTTATGTACTATTAGGTAGATAATACAGCAAACAGCTGGATTCATACCCATGAACAAATATTGCCAAGTTAAATGCTCTGCTTTATGGTAGACTATAACAGGTGTTTTCTTGTAGCACTGTAGCAACATCCACTAAGTTCTCACTGAGAAATTCAATTTTTCTAGGGTTTAAGAAGTTCAACTGTTCCTTAAAGATACCATAACTCACTTCCTTCACCTTGCAGAAAGTACAGGATACAGTTAGATTATAGAAAATAGTGCGGCTCTTTAGCTCAAAAAGTATCTTTATGCTATATTTCTCCATATTTAAGTCTCTTGCAATCTTATCCCCTCATATAACTACTAGATTAAAACTTTTATAAAATTAGAAAATTATTGCTTTCTAACAGAAGCCAATTCTTTAGTTTTGGCGCATTACTGCTAAAGAAACTACCAAAAAGTTGACAAGAAGAAAAAGTATCTAAAACAAAGCCTTATTGGAACCTTTCTAGGAATTAAGTTAAAATACTCTTCAAAACAAACCTTTACTTGATTGTTTTTTATAGCTATTATTATAGCTAGTAGTCATCAAAGAGCTACCCATTCCACTCTAGTTAGCAGGCCTGTATTAAAAATTTTAAGGGGGAAGTGTGAAACATTAAGAATTAATCATTAGCATCCCAAGAAAAGCCAAGAATAAATGTTTTTGTCACTTGTCATTCTTTTTGTAAGAACAACTATTTTGCAACTGCACACAGAAAAAACAATCCTATGTTGCTCACCATTTTGTTCACAATTGAAGTAAATTATGGAGTTAGAGAAGTAAGAATATGGAATGGAGAAATAAGGCGTTGTGCAGTAGAGGAGGGCATGTCCTGCATGGGTGGGCAGAAGACTTCTTAAGGATTGGCAGATGCTTCTGTGGGTGTCACAGGTGGGAAGATGCCAGTGTGGTATTGCTAAAGTGAGGAGATGGCTTTTGGGCAGCCTTGCACCCTTGTGAGATGTGAACTGCCAGTGACAGAGCAAGCTCGTCCCAGGGTGACACATGCTTGTGAGCAGTTTCTGCTTGCTGTGGGACCAGTAGGAGTGAAGCTGCAGTAGTGTTCAGAGGCTGAGAGTCTCCTCTGAAGCAGATTTTTGGGCTTGTGGGGAAAGTACTCACTGCACGGTATTGGGAAAGGTTTCCACAGGAAAGGTGCAGAGCAGTATATGCCTTCCAGAGGAAGGGTGCACACCAGATGGTGTTTGCCAGCAAAGTGCCTTGTATAAACATTTGAGTGAGCTTGCAGTCTATGGAAGAGGAATCAGGGGCAGGGAGGATGACTGGGAACAGAAAAATGTATTTATCCAGAAGGAGAAGATGCCTTTGAAGGTGACAGGGTGAAGTGTGCTGTGGCACCATGGGTCCATAGGTAAGGGATTGAGGAAAGCTTGTGGGCTTGTGAGCAGTGAGTTGCCGGGGGAAGGACAGCCTTCTGAAAGACTTGCACATGCATGTGTGCAGCTGCCATATGGTGTGAAGGTGGTGGGGGTGGCAGGAGAGCGCACTGGTGCTATTCATGGGCTGAATGCCTCATGTTTAGGTGGGCTTGTCTTCCAAGAGAGGACCTGTTATGTGGGGGAGGCCCTTACCCATGAGTGCAGTGCCTTATGTTTGGAGCAGGCTTCCAGTCTTGTGGAAAGTGGTTGTTTGGAAAGCAGTAGCCACCACTAAGTGGGACAGAAGGTCCCGAGAAAGGACTGGGGATATGTAGGGAGGAGCCTTGTCTAGGGGTGACAGGGGATTGTGAGGCAAGACATGGTGGGCAAAAGCTTGCTGTGGTGATTGTGAGCAAAATGAATCCTATTAGGGCAGGCTTGTAGCTATGCAAAAAGGCATGTTCTGTGGAGTAGGGAGAAAGCCTTGTCCTGGAGTGACCACTGCTTTTGCGCAACTTCTATTTGCAGTGTGGGCCTTGTAGGGAACAACAGTGTGATGAACACAGTGATTTATGTTTGAGGCAGTCTCATCTTAAAAAAAGGCCATTCCAGAATGTGGGCATGGGTGCCCGTGAGTGGCAGATGCCTGCAACAATGACGAGTTGCATGAGGGATGACTTGAACTTCTGTGCATGACCTTCTTAATTTACTACCCACCTCCCTTCCCCACATTTTAGGTTTATTTACAGGGAGAAAAAAAACAACCTTAGAAAAATTTAAAATCATGTGTTACCTTCCATCTATAGACTTTTTAGTGTTATTTTTCTTAGCTGCCTCCTTAATGCTTAAATGGATCACCTGTCTCTGGAAAAGACTCGAGACCCATTTAAAACAAGTTCACAGAAAACTGCTGTAGCCCAACTCAGATTTCAGCTTCTACTCTGACTATTCTCTTTTGACTCCCTGCTTTAGAACACATGCATTTTGGACTATTACACTTTAAGTTGTAATTTCACTTTCCCATGCTTCTCTACTTTATTATTGTCTAGCAGAGACACAAGCTACCCAATGCCCAGCCCGCTCATATCCCCTCTCAGAACCTACCTGTTTCCAGTCACTTCAGTTAGGCAGGGATTTTTGCTTGCTGTTGTCCTAATGCACAATCCAGATGAACTAGAAGGATAAAGCAGAGCAGTTAGGTTTTGCAGGGTGGTTCTCTGCAGCTGCAAGTACTTGGGATGCCTGGAAGGCTCTACTGGTGTGCTACAGCTGGCTATAGTTCCCAGGTTAGGAATCCCCAGCGTTTTTCTGTCTAATGCTTTTTAGAATTTGGACTAAGGCTAGTATTGGTTATAATTTAACTTGATTGGTATGAAACTACTTTCATTCCAAATACTGCTGGCTGCTCCAAGCACACTGTTATACTTGGGGTGTTCAGAGACAGGGTAAAGGTGACTGATAATGTCCAAATTTTTTTGTTTGCTGTAGAGGAAATAGGTTGTAGGCAAAGTTGAAATGAAGAGACGGAGGAAAATCTGACAAGTGAGTATGGTACTCTAACACCTAAACAGTGTTTACTTGAGATGCAGGTTATAGGTTCATCCTTCTGAAAACCCTCCAAGAGTAACAGCACTGGAGGAATTATTATGAAGGCATCTTCATGCTGAATGTTGCAATTCATAAGTGTATGAACTTATTGGTTTTAAGATATACTGTTTGTGCTGTCATAGCAGTTAAAAGATAATATTGTTTTAAATTAATTCATTTTTTGTGGCTATTTAGAATTTTCTTAGGCATAGTTAAGACGTTGGCGCTTGGCTGCAGCAGCAGGTAAAGATGGGATCTGTCACCTGTTGTAATCACTGATTTTTAAATTTCAGTGTTCTTGTCTTAACAGCACTATTTTAAAGACTTCTCTTTGTTGGGTTATTACTCAGCTATGTTGTGTTTGTAGACCTAGATCCTGAAATGCAGGTACTGACCCAGTTTATTGAAACAGAGAAGTGCCCTGTGAGGTGTTAAACTTGATTCTGCCTGGTGTGGTGCACTCTCGACTGATGTGATTTTGGCATGTACTGCTACATTTTAATTCCTCTAAACCCAGGTTTATCTTTAAGCACCTCAAGGTAGTGCTTCTGGGAGCTGTGATTGCTATGGTAATCCTGCTCATACAGTAGGCTTGTGAGTACACCTACACTCAGGCAACTTCAGTGGTTGCAAATATAGCTGGTGATACAGGAGTCAGTAGGAAGAGTTGCAATTGTTTTGTTTAACATGGATTTTTAAAAATTGGAACAGATTGCTTTCATCATCCAGAGCTTTCTATCTGAAAAGGAGCTGAGTGAACAATCTGTTGCCTACATTATACTCTTAAAGATTTTACTGGGGGAGGTAGAAACCTGTAAGCCAGCCTTGGAGGTCTGCTCTTGCCTGTTAGGAAGACAGCAGTCTGTGAATGACTCAGTTTGGAACCATGGCAAAGTGGAGCTTATGTAAAGGAGATATTGCTGCCATCAGCCATCCTGTCTGGGTGAGCGGTCCAGAAGTGAGGTAACTGTGTAGTGCTTGAGACACACAGATGCCTTCCTACAGCCATCAATGATTTGTGGCCCTTCTTTGTGGCCCAGCATAAAAAAAGGGAAACACTGGCATCTTTCCTGAGGCTAGCATGAAGCATAAATTACACATGGCACCTTTTAAACATGTTTGAGGAATTTAGAAATTTGTGGTATCTTTTAAGGGAGTCTTTCCTTCTCAAAGCAGAACATTTTTGTATTTCTCTTTTGCTACCATTTTTACTTTATTCTTAGTAAGAAATAGGCTCTCTCTTCTCAGTAGCTGTTTTGGTTTTGGTGATACTGAATAAATTTCAGAATTTTAAATTTTTACCAAAGACATTTAAAATAATCCTTTCTGAGTTAGGTAATGTAGATTTAGAGATTCTTTACTTTGCAATAATATAGCTTCCCTAGAAAGCTGTATTTGGGCATCTCCTATTTTAAATGAAGAGTCAATTGTGTTCTGACCTGGTTAATCTCTTAGTAATAGTTGGATGAAAAGGATGATTGCCCTCAAATGTATACTTTCATCTTGACAAATGTACTTTCAGCTTGACGTTTTCATACCACCAGTAGTGACTCTTCTAATGAGCAATAACTCTTTGTATAGCACTGAAACAAAGTTTTTGCTGGCCTGACCTTTCAGCATGTAAAAGACTGCAGGAGCCAACAGAAACACCAAGTGAGGGACAAAATTTGCTGTTCATAGTTACAACTGTTTGTGCTCGATTAAAGGTATTTACATTGCAATTAAATAATATTTTTATATAAATTTCATAACAGAAAGGAAAGATTCAGTGATGTGTTATAATTACAGATCAAATCTCTAGAATGTGTTTAGCTACATGTTTAGAAAGCAATGGACTCTGCTTACATCTCCAGATTACTTCTCTTTGCTAGTAGCTGCAATGTAATGTGAATAGTAATAGCAGAGATAATAAGACTACAGAAGGAGGAAAATGTGTGTAAAGCACACACCAAATTTACCTTTATGTTGTTTTCCTGCTTCTTTACCTTAATTCCTTTTGTCCTACATTGTTTTTGAAAGACTCTAAAGCAGACACCATAATGTTTGCTTAACAGCTGGAGTGCTGTGTTTACTGAGGTGTATCTAAAAATGGTGCAACAAGGTTCAGAGATTTTTACACTAATAACAATAGTGACTGGTGGCCAGTATTTGAAGACAATTAGCCTTCTCCCTGTGAAAGATAAAGGAGACTTTTCTATAAGTGCTACACTGCATAAAACTTTTCTATTGATGATGGATTAATCTTAAATAGTGTCTTGAAAATGTCCCACTAAAGAATAATAGGAGACTTTTTTGTGAATAATTACATTATAATTTTTCCATTTGACCATCTTGATTCAATGTATCAGTTTAATTTTCTTTCTATAGAAAACCAAGTGGGACTTCCATATTTGATGCCTTCAATTCTGTAAAACATGTCCTCATAACTCACAATATAATTCGAGAACAGTGTCCTAAATTACTGTCTAATTCACAGCTGGGTTTATTATCCTCAAAATATTTTCCAGAGTGATTGTTGGCACAGAGCAAAACAAGATTAAGTGTTATTCACAATGGGTTTCTTCAAAGTTGTTTTGATTTTTTCACTGTGTTCTGTCTTGTTTTTAAAGCCAAGCCTTGTGGTTTAACCCCAGTTAGCAAGCCAGTACAGGCACCTGCTCACCTGAAAGGTGGAGCTGAACCACTCTGTCACCCATAAAACAAAACAGTTTGTAGGAGTTCTGGATGTAGTTTAATACCCCAAAACTCAGAGCAAATAAAATTCTGGTAGGCCAAGATACCCTGTAATGTCCATATTCATGCATGAGCAATTTGTTTCCATGGAACACTTCCTGGGCAAGATTTTATCTGACATCAAGCAGCCTGAATGAAATTCTGAATGAAATGTGGTCATATTCAAGGGCAGAAATAGCTGGTGAAGTATGATAATGAAGTAAATGCCTCTTCATATATTTTGATTAGAGAAGTGTTTTTGATTTGAGTGTTTTTTTCCAGCACAACACTTAATTTAATAGATTCTGTTTAGAAGGAAACATTGAAGTTCCTTAAGAGTAACAGAAAAGAAAAAAATTTCATAACCTGTAGTACTGAAATTTGGAATATTTTATATAATTTGGACAATGGAAAAATATCAAAGCTCTGAGTCCAGCAAAAAGGGAAAGATCTTGTTAGCTTTTATCAGGCTTTATCTATGCCCAGGTGTTTGCTTGCACTCCCTGCATAACTTTACACTTAGATAAATATAGTGATGTAATAGTCTATGGACCAAATCCCAGGCTGCCAAGGTAATTCACCTGGCTTGCACCCTGCTTTTGATCATCCAAGAATTTCTTGTCCTGGCAAAGGAATGAACCACAGGCCAAATCCATATTCTGATGGTAGCTCCTTACTTTACAGTCTTGACCTTCTCTCCCTGCCAAAGACCAAAATGAAGTAGTGAAGAGTTTTGCAATCTGTGCAGTAAGCACATCTCTTTTGAAAATGTTCTATAAATGTTCTGTACTGTACATACATAGCAGCTTGTGACATAATAGGAGAAAAGCCGAGGTATATTATTCTAATCTCCATAACTGGCAATTTTAGGAGGAAGGTGAGCTCCTTTTTATGACATTAAAGAGGTGTTCACAATAAGGGAAGCTACCTACACAAACTCTTGAGATGGGGAGGGTGTAGGGAAGTTATACACATCTGATAATGGGACAATGAACATTAAAAACTTTCTATTTGGAATAGAGTGTTATTCTGAAACAGATTTTTAATCTGCTTCTAAGCCAACAGAAATCCATTTGGCTATCAGTGTCTGAATTACACCATAAAATTGAAGCATTATTCTTAATCAGGATTATGATTAGATAGATGCCAGGGAAAGGGAAGTTGCATTAATGAAGATGAGAAGAAGCTTTAAGGCCAAGGAAGTTGCTACTGCCTTTCACCTAAGTCCATGCACAGAGCATGTGCTATAGAACATATTTAGAGGCCAAAGGCCAGCCAGCAGTGAGCATGAACCAAAGGGGTGTTAGTGAAATTTACACTAAATGGTGTTGTTCGTCTACTGGAGTGACTGGAGAAATGGTACATTGGAAAACACACTTTGCCTGATATCTTGTAGCAGCATTTTTCCTCATAGCATACAAGTGAGTATTTAAAATATGAAGCAGGTGGTGTGTTTAGTAAGAATTTCCAGCAGAAAATTCAAACTTAAAACCAAAGAAAACCAACAAACTGAAAGGGCTTTTAAAAAAATTTTGTTCTTCAGGGAGTCTTTGAGTGACAAGATAGAAAGTCTGAGAGCCCTTCAGTCAGAAATAAAATAATGGCTGATGAGGACATTAATTTCAAGCTGTGTCCAGGGATTTGTTCAGGATCAAGAATTTCTGCTGGAAATGTTTAGTAACTTTCCACAGGTAAAGATAGTTTCAGGACAAGACATGAGGACAAATCTTAGTCAAATGAGGTGCATAGGATAATTCCAGTTTGTGGAAGGAACAGACTGCTGTCCTAGGTGATGCAAAAAACTGAAGGAAGGCTGCTTCTTTGTCTGTCTCATCTGGTTTAAACCTCCTTTCCCTTAAAGATAGAAATTCTGATTTATGCTTGAGTTTAGTGAGAAATTTTGGAATATAAAATACATAGACATGACCTTGAAACTTAATGTTTGACAGCATGCCAAATTACTTTGAGGATTATAACAAAAAATTACTTCTACTGAAATCCTTTGTCATATTATTTTTAAGCAGGCATTTGTTAACTTTCCAGACATACTTTTCATATCCACCTGGCTTGTAATACTTTACTTGATAACATGTACTGAAATGTTTGTCAGGCTTATTAGGATCTTGGTTGGTTAGTTTTTCAAACAAATACAACTAAATATTTATAAACCTTGCTGATAAAAAGGAAATGGTGCAATATACACGCACCATAATACTGTCGCTCCTTTGTTGGTCATCAGTTCTTTCTGTGCTTGGAAGTGTGTGCATTTCTTGAACATGCTGTAACTCATCGCTATTCTATATTGGTACAAATTCCTGAAAGTCAAGCAAGCATGCTTTTTAAACAGAATCCTTGGCAACAAGAAGAAAGGGGGAAAAAATCCAAAGGGTTTTTCTAAAGATTGACAGAGGCTACAAGTTGAGAGGTGAATCAAGTAAGCTGGATAATGTCCAGAAAGTGAGACTAAGAAGAAAGGAAAGAATCCTAGGCTCAGGCAGCAGAATGATAGAGTAATTTTCTAGGACTTAATAGCGTGACATCAGTGAGCCTTTTAGTTCTGTCTGCCAGTGTATTTATTTCCATTCTAACTTAAGTTCAGTTTGTTTTACTTTTAATTCTGTCCCCAGCAAAAGCATGAGTCACCTCTTGCAAATAGATCCATGTTCCTGAACAGTGCAAGTTTTTATACATGAGCTGAACGGTTTTCAAAGTTGAGAGAATAAAAAAACAAACAAGTTCTTTAGAATATACTTGAGCTGCTGTTGATCACTAAATAGTTGCAGACAGATCCTTTGCTGATGCAAATGGGTATGACTTCCATTGATTTCAAGAGGGCTATGTTGAGCCTTTACAATACAATAAGGTACTGGGTACAGACCTGTTACCATCCCACAATCAGGTTTTGTTGAAAAGAAGTCTTGCAAACTTTTCTCTTGAGTCCCCATAGAACTTCCTGCAACAGGCTTCAATAAATTCTGCTGAATGAAGGAAATAATTTTAATTTTCCCCTGCTCACTAAGTATTTTCAGCCTGGTCAGTACTACTAGTAATTTGAAATACGGTTCTTCATTTACTGGAGCATCCATGAAGTTCGAAGTTCTAGAGCACCAGAACCCTAAGAAAAGCTGTGTTTTCTGTAGTTTTACTCCCAGGTCCAGCATGGAAATTCAATAGCTAATATCAGCTCAGACGAGTCAGAACAGGAGACAGCCAGCTCTAGGACTGAAGACAAAACAAGTATTAGATTCTTTATGCATGTGTTGGCTGCTTACTGCTGTGTGGTAGAATGGTCAGAGTTAAAAATTTGCTGTTGATAAAGAAGACATCATATTACAGGTGTCTGTCTGTGAAGGAGTTATATTATCAGTTTCTTTAGAAGGAATAAAAAGACGTAAAGAAAACTTTATAGTAAATATGTTTGCTTCTATTGAAAAATCAGGTGTTTAAAGTTCAATAATTTTTTTTGGCTTGGCCAATATACAGAATTTGATTCTAATACATGATCATGTTTTTCCCATATGTGCATCATTTGGGATATATGGTAAGTATATTTGGAAGAGTGTCAAAATTAAACATGTTACTCATAATTTATTTGAATATATTTGCTACCTCAATTAAAATTTTTTTTGCTTTCATCAACATATAAGTAATAAAAATCCAAGAGTTTTATAATGGTATAATATTGATTTACATATACTAATTTTATTGTTTACTATATACTATATAGTATCAGTTTCCCTGTATTTTAGTTGAAAAATAAAATGAAGAGTAAAGTGACACTGGAGGAAACCTTGCTCCCTCACCTTTTTCTAGTGCACAGGTATTTATAGCAAGAAAATGGCAGTAGATTTTCTTTCACTGGTGTTAACTTTTATGCTCTTAAATATTTAATTTAATTTGTTGAATGATGACTCTGAAGACATCTACATGATGTACACTGTAAGACAGAGCATGTTAATGAGTCTTGTCATTTGTAGTCAGAGGTGATCAGAAACTGTTCTAGGCAAAGTAATCCTGGACCCAGCACTTCTGACAGAGAGAACAGTCAACAGAAGCCCTCATTCCAGGACATTAAGGGTATTAACAGCTTTGGCTAATTAAATTGAAGCACTATATAACTTATTCCCTCTTCTAAATTATGTAGAGGCCTGCAGAGCTGAAAATACCATGTTTTAGGACATATTTCTAATTCTTACCTACTGTCAGACATTGAAAGGGATATTTTATTTCTCCACCCTTAGCTATCAATACAAATGGGTTACAGCAAATATTCTAGACTCTGTTGGAACAGATGCTATCCCTGATTTCAAATTAATCACTATACCCTGTCCCTGGTAGAATAAGACTAACTACATTTAGAATCTAAATTTGAATACAGAGGTAGACTACCCTGTGCACCAATTCGAGTTTGCTGCAGTATTACACAGTCTACACTATCTCCATTTAAATGCATGCTTAATAATGCTTAAATGTATAAATAAACACATGGGCATTGGCTGTTTCAGTTTCTCATCAGCACCCTGTAAAGATCTCAGTTAAGGCTCATGGCTTTCTAACAGTATTATAGCAAATATTTTCCTGTATCACATATAAGGTAAAGGGGAACCTGAGATTTATTTTCATTATAAGTGGAACATTTGGTAGTTTCCTTTACTCAAACTCAGATTTGACCAAGTGAAAACACATTAAAAGGAAACTAAGTTGTCCTGGTCTCTTTGGAATGGACGGTGTGAAGTCATAGTTGAAGATGGATGAAGGACCTCTGAAGACTATTTAGTCAAAGCTCTGTGCAACGGAAGGTCACATAGAGCAGCTTGATATTATCTGTGCCCAGTCTGGTCTTGAATATCTCCAAGGATGGAGACTTTATGATCTCTGAAACCTGTTCCGGTGTTTCATCACCCTAAGTAAAAACATTTTTGTTTAAACAATTTCCAGTATTCCCATCCTTTCCTGGCTACTACTGAGGAGAGTATTTATTGTACATGCTCCTATCAGATACTTCTCCAGGCTGAACATTCATAGTACTTTCAAATTATCATATGAAAAACACTGCAATCCTTTAATTACTTTTGCTGCCCTTGCTCTGGTATGTCTATGTCTGTCTTGTACCCAGGGAGCCCAGATTGTACACAGTGGTCTCTGCAGTGCTGAGCCTGGGAGAAAACTGCCTCCATCAGCCTGCTAGCTAATGCAACTCAAGATGCTGGCTGGCATGTTTTGCTGCACGGGTTGGATTCACCTTGTTTTCCATGAAGACCTTCAGGTTTTCTACTACCATGCCACTTTCCATTCAAATGCACCCCTGTGTGCCTGGGTACTTGGGGTTATTCCTCCTCAGGTGAAGGATTTTTGCACATCCCTTGCTTTACCAGGATTAGCCTTAAAAATTATTTCTACTGAAATACTGTTTTTCTTAGAGATTAGATGAAGTTTCAATAGCAAAATAGTTTGGATTTGGGCAGGACTATGAGAATCAGAAAAGCAAATCAGGACCTTGCCAGCTCTAAATACTGCAAACTTAAATCAAATCTTGTGGGTAAGTACAGAGGCAAAATGAGTTTATATAGACAGTCATTTAATCCTAATTTCACCATGTATTTCCCTAATACTTCCTAGAAAATGCAAATTTGCAAGTGAAGGCTAGAAGTTTTGTACAAAGTGCCTCTTCCAGATTTTATTTTCTAAAACTATTTGTGCAAGTGGGTGGCACTGGTGGTATGTACTGCTGGAATTGTGCCTTGACCCTGCCAAAATCCATTCAAGCAATGATCTTTGAATACTTCTTTCCAAACCACATGACGGGCTCTTGGCTTTTGCAAAGGTTATGTTTATCCAAAACCACCCTTAAAATTCAGTCCAAAAAACCCCAAATGTCCTGTTTAGGATATCTAAAATCAACTTCTTGTGGTTGTTTTGTTTTTTCATGCAGCCATTGGTCATGAGCTTAGCCTGTGCTTCCAGTCTGAGTGATTATTTGTAATGTCACTCACACAATGCTCTCCTATCCTTGCTGACCCTGTGTGTACATGAATCTATAAAGATATTTTTCCTTTTACTAATGCTTGATCCAGGGTAGTAATATAGTGAAAACTTTCTTTTCATAAGTGAAAGCTTTCTTTGCTGTATTTCATTGCAAGAGCATTTCAAGCATCAAAATAAAAGTTAAAGAGCTTAAAAGCCAGCTAGGTTGCATTTGCTACAACATATGTATTTGTTGTCACAACAGATTTGCAACAGAGATCTTGAGTAGTTGGGGAAGACTTAATATGGCTTCATTGCTATAAAGAAACAAGATGATTGTTCTTATCTTAGGGCCTTAAATCCATTTCAGTGCATTACACATTGACGAAAGTATGATAAGCAGCAAAGCAATGGAAAAACTTGCTGATCAACTAAAAAATGCAATAAAAATTAATAAAATACTGTACAAGCTGCAAAGAATTTTATTGTTATATTGCTCTGTCTTCTGCAGATTAACATGGTATCAAACCTCTGTGAAAGCAGCTATTTGAGACATTCTAAAGTAAAAAATAACAACGGCTCCAAGAAAATTGAAATGTTCAAGCAGCAGTTCAGATGCAGAGGAAGGAGCTCTTACGTTTTTAACCAGTTAATGGGTATAGTTACATAAACAGCATGAGGCTCTCTTTGCAGCATAAATCTTATTAGGATTATTTTTCAGAGGAGTAACTTAAAGTTGCTGTGCTTTGAAATTAAGGATATGTAACTCTACCCTCTTATTGGATTGTGGTTGTAGGAAGGTTCTTCACATCACAAGGTTGATAGTGAAAAGAGGTGGTGACAGGTTATCTTTTAGCATCTCAGGGACTTGCCAGGGATGACCGAATACATTCCCCACCACACTGAGCACTAGAAAGGCTCCCTGCTCCGGGTGCTTGGTAGGTCAGTGCAGTGAGGCAGCACTTTGACACACCCTGCAGTGCGCTGAGCCTTCTTTCCATTAGGCATACTCACGTCCTTCAGCACAGGTACCTCAGCACATCTTCCACTCTCTTTCCAAAGGATTCTGCTTCAGTCTGTGTAAAAGATACAAACATAATAGCTCACACAAGAAGTAAAGAATGTCAAAAGCAAAACATCCCGGTAAAATGTCAAACCCTGGAAGAAGATACCTACACATCTGTATCTGTAGGTTGAGTAAACAAAAATACTTATATCCAATTGTGCCTTTAGGGTGTAGCTTCCTTGCTTCTTTCTTTTAATGAAACTGAATATCCACTGCAGTGCATTAGCTTTCCCATTCAATATAATTTGACTGCAGGTAAGTGAACACTTGCGCCATAATTTTTGTCCACTCCTTAAAAAAATATTTGAAGTAATTTCATAGGGATGAGCGACTTAAGTTGGTAACTTAATGGCTTCCTATGACTAAATTAGTGAATTTATTATGCAGTGAAATGAGGACCATAATATGAATACTGAGGTGTCACAGTCAAATTCTACTTTTTCTCAGTTCCCGTTACAAGAGCAGGCTTTGTAGAAGAGTACTGAATAATGAGTTTGTGCTGGGGAACACCCATGGCTGCCCAGCATTCAATGCACTGTCATCTCTATTTTATATTTCACAGCTATAAGACTGCCTTTTAACTTGGCACATAAATATTTGGCAGACTTTCGTGATTTATGTTTATCACAGCCCTTATGCTTTTACATAAATCATTACGATTGGTTTTTAATGTGACCTTGATAAACAGTACATTGTAAGAAATTTCAAGTTAGAATCCTGTTTCATGAATACCTGTATTCATAAACTACACTAATATAACATTGATGCCTGTCACACTCATTGCTTTCATGTTTCCAAAGACAAGTTTGGAAAGGTATGCATGAGAAACCTACTGCTGAGACCTGGGGTAGCAAGTTTCCCATAGCATTCCTAGAATAACAGAGGAAGAAATATGCAAATCACTTCAAACCCAGACACTTTGGACACAGCTTACAAATTAGTCTTTTTGGCATAAATCCTAGTTCAATAGCTTGATTATTCAACTGTAGTTTTGCACTCCTGCTACAAAAGGAAGGAATTTCAAGCATGTTGTTTGTGAGCTGCTTACAAGCCCTCCCCTATGAACCCTGGACCCTTTTCTTAACTGCAGCAAAGCAGGCTGAGAACATGCCGCAGAGCACTGTGCTGGAGTAGTTTTTAAATGTTAATGAATAATATGATTACTTTATTAGAGGACCCTTCTGTGATGTGTTTCCAGGCACTGTTCAGGAATGTATTTATGCACACAATGTTTTATTTGCTTAAGAGAACTAATTTTTTTTTTTTTTTTAATATCCTTTGACCTTCCTCCCCACTCTCCTTTTCAATTTTTCAAGTTGTTGATGTAAAACTTCTGTGAAACAAAGCAGGGTAACTGGCAGACAACAGTGTTCTAATGTCTGCTATAAGTATTTTTGAAGAGTCACGATCTGTTCTGTATCCAAATGATTAAGGAGATCGTGTCTATGCAGCAGCATTAATCACTCCTTCAATTATGTCCCTGAACTGCTTCCAGAGCTCTGATATCTTATTTCTTCATCTCATATTACATGTGACAGGAATGAAAAGAGGCTGTAAAAAAGAAGTAGGCACTACTTCCTATTCTAGTTCCTGGTATACATAAAACCACAATCCTACTTATATCTGACATTAAAAATCTGGATAACATTCTACTTGTGGAGAGAATACAACAACGGTGACAGAAATAATTCAGGCATTTTTCTTTTAAGCAGGTTGTTATTTTGAAAAACTGTGCTGTAAATTAAAACAGCTCATCCAAGCATCTGTAAATTGCATGACTAGCACTTACTCAGCAAATGACTTCCTGTGGACCTCACTGACCTTGTCAATATTGTGAGGGGCATAGCTACAGATGGAGAGAAATTGATTTTGACTAGTTACTCTTAGAATGTACAAAAAAGTAGCTCTGTAACAAGGAGGCGTGAGATAACTTAAAAATACATGAGAATTTTTAAAGCATACAAAGAATTTCTGTATATTCAGTGTTCCTGATCCACAGCTTTCTTGCTTGTCTCACTGTTTTGTGTTATAGCTATAATTTAAATAATAATTATTTTAAAAAAGAAAAAAACCAAAACAATCTCAGCTTGTTTGGAGGTAAGGTTGTTAATTAGCTGTCATATTTATGTAAGAGCTTCCAACTGTCAACTGGACTAACATGCAAAATAATGCTTTCTTAAAGTTTTATTCCTGATGTAAGGTCAATTTCAAGCCAAACTGAATTCTTCTGAGAATATAAATTATGTGTGTGTCATGGTTCCAATTGGCAATATTGGTGAGATGTGCTGGTCTGCACTAGATTGCTTTGCGTACTTGTTTAACTTAAAGTAAATATTACCTATTGAAAAGATATTTTTTCAAGGCATAACTCCTTTTTAGGTTTAAGGTCCTGGGTTCTGTGAAATTGATCTTTTTAATTTTTTTCTCCTAATACCTGTTTGTAGCCAAAAGTTTATCCAGGCAAAAAAATAGACAATGAAAATAAGATTTGAACTCCTTTATTTTCAGGTTTGTAAATACTTTGTCTCCCTCCATAATTTTTAATATTTTTTTTTTTGCAATTCACCTCTGCACTTGTCCACAAAGTAGTCAAATTACAGAACTGTGCTGTGAACTGTCATACTTCTTGACAGAACTGATTTTATTTGCAATTTGAAGGATTTGCTGTATCTTACCTATTGTTTCCTGAATATCTGCTGCAATGGCCTTGGTAGCAGAAATTATTTAGAAGTTAAACAGTATAGCTCAAGGAAGCACCATTTGACTCAAACAGTTCTGCTGTGTGCTTAGATATGTCCAGCCACTGTGACTTAGGTAAGACAAGTCAATACTGTTGCACACCCTGAATTGTTCCTGGACTATAGAATTTGCAAGGACTGTAGACCTTACATTGTGGATCTTTTGCTGATTTTTTTGACATTTCAAAATGGAATTTTTCAACCAGCACGAAAACTATGGTAATGTCCAGAATTTAAGGCTGTCAGGTGCTCTATAAATTCAGATACTCTCTGTGCTAAAGGACTTAAAACTAAATTCACACAATACCCAACTGTCTGTAGAGTAATTTCAATGGAACAAGAGAGAATGGAGTAAATAGCAATGCAATAATCTGCTTAAGGAAATTGGTAAGGCCTTGGACTTCATGGTCAGTTCATTTTCAATACAGCTGGGAAAAATCTCATGTAAGAAACTGATTTGGAAAACCAGTTCAGTTCTAGGCTGTTCATTCCTGGCTGCACACACAAATACAGCTGATAATATGCAGTATATTCTATCTGCAGGTGGCCATGTTTGCACTAAAAATTGAAATCTAATTTAATCTCCACCTATAGGATAGAGAAAATGATAAAAGGGTAGTAAAATAGCCAGCCCAGGTTTACACTGTAGGAGATCATCAAAGGACAGAATTTGTCATGATCTGCATACTATTGGCAACACATTTTGCCCTTATCCTTATCTGAAACAAAACTAATAACATGACTTCCTACTGACATTGTTTGGAACAAAAGTATTAAATCAAAATTATTCATCACTTCTGCCTTCAATTCACGTCTTCTTAGATACAGTTACCTGTATTGAAATTTAAACACAAAAATGTTCCACTACCTATGCTGCCAATTTTAAACAATTTATCATTACCATGTAAGAATAAATTTCATAGCTGGCTTTGATGAGCAGTGCAAAAGTCTAGGTTCCAATACCAAGTGTTCCTACATTGTTAATTTTCACACTTAGTGTTCAGATCTGCTTGCTTCTACAAATTAGCACAAGAACTCAGAAAGAAAAGCCAGGTCAAAGGCATTTTAGTAATGCATGTATCCTCATGGCAGGAAGCAAAGTAAGCTGATAGAAGAGACACTTCGAGAAATCCTCAGATGCCTTGTCTGTTGCCAAAAAAAAACTTCCAAGTGCTTTCAGCTTTCTGGTTTGATGTTTTGTTGTTGCTGTTGTCTTGTTTGTTTGTTTGTTCTTTTCATAATTGCAATTAAACCACCGCCAGAAAATCATATTAATAGTTTGTGGGCAGTCTTGGGAAAGGTTAAGGCTTGTATCATAGGAATAATAATAGGCCATGTATTTTAGGTATCTCAGCACTGTCATAATGACACACCTCTGAATTTTACAGGACATAGTCTGTTATAAATCTGTTAAAGTGCAAAGTACAGTTCTGTCCATATGTTACTCCTTATGTTATTTGGATAAAATTCTGATAAATTCAGTAGCAGCAGCAGGTGGCTTATGAGTAGTGACTGCAATACATATACCAGATTCTATAGGCTGTGGTCCTGGCTTTCTCTTTCCTTTCTTTTCTTTTCTTTTCTTTTCTTTTCTTTTCTTTTCTTTTCTTTTCTTTTCTTTTCTTTTCTTTTCTTTTCTTTTCTTTTCTTTTCTTTTCTTTTCTTTTCTTTTCTTTTCTTTTCTTTTCTTTTCTTTTCTTTTCTTTTCTTTTCTCTTCTCTTCTCTTCTCTTCTCTTCTCTTCTCTTCTCTTCTCTTCTCTTCTCTTCTCTTCTCTTCTCTTCTCTTCTCTTCTCTTCTCTTCTCTTCTCTTTCTTTTTTAGCTGAATGAAATGGTTCATTCTATGTGTATTGAATGTTCAGTTATTTGGGATAAGACTGTGGAATTTCTTGTATTTCTAAATTTAATTCAACAAATGGAATCGTGCCAGCCATGTGGCCCTGATTTCTGAAGCAGCTGAAGGATCACCTACACGTTTTCTGTAGTGAACTTTGGACTTCATGAGCTACTGTTCGGGTTTATACCGATTTCTGAATAAAAACCAACCGGTTGGTTGGTATTTTGCAGAAAGTTACTGCTGACATCTAGTGGTGTTCTTTGAGAGTACGAAACCCTGACAAATAAGGCACTTTCATGATTAAGTGCAACTGCTAATGCGATACTTCGATGCTGCCTTTTCAAAATAATAAAATGTGACACTTCCTGTTATAAATAGCTTTCTTTGGTAGGGGTGGGGTAGAATATGCCAATAACACCAATTTCAGCTCTATTATTTTGAAATTATTTTACTCTCTTATACAGAAAAGGTGATTCAATGCATTTCTTCTAATTTTCTTATAATAATAAAGTACCTAAAATAAAATATTTCTCATAGTTCCATTATTAGGTCAGTTGCTAAATAATGCAGTGCAAAAAGAAGTATTCTGGATCCATTATTTTTGTATCAATCTATTCATATTTAAACTATTAGTCATAGTAGAGCAGTGACTAATAGTTTCAGGTCTAAAAATCTCATGACATTTCAAGAAACCTATTCAGAAAATGCTTATTTATTTGGCCAGGCAGTACTATATGGAATCAAATCTGCTGTCTTTACTACCTCCTATGACTTCTCCAAATGAAAATTTCTTTTTTTTGTTTCAGTATTTTTAATTTAATGTTTTGGTTTGTTTGGGTTTTTTCCCCCAGTACTGTTATACACAGAATTCAAATCAGAAGTGATGCATAATATCCACTGCCTGTTTATAAAGTACAGTAAAGGAGATCACTTGCAAAGGATATTCTTAGCAGTTAGAGAAACTTCCATGATGTAGTTTGGAGGATACAAATAACAGTTTTGAGATACTCAAATTATGCTATATACACATGCGATTGTTTTCATTACAGACACAGATATTAAGTATACAGATTTAAGATGCTTGCTGAACGTCAATTGAAGAGAATTTAATTTGATTTATGGTCATGTTTATGTAGATACATGACCCTGATTTTACAAAGTGTTTCCCAGTGTAATCAGGAGCTGGGATGAAGAACATAATACAACACCAAGCTTGTGTGGTGTAATTAAAAAGAACCATTGATGTGACATCACAGCCTATGTACTTTGTTTCCCCAATATGGATTATACTTTATGCTTGACATATCCATGCATACTGAAATGAAGTAGGTTACTTAGATATACTGAGGCTTCATTTCTCACCTAAAATCAGGATGTCCAAAACATTGGAACTATTAACTATACAGATGCATACAATGATAGAATTATAATTGTAGACTTAATCTTTGGACAATTAATACTAAATTCCTGATGGGTTGTGTTTGTTCAATTGGGTAGCATTAGGGCAAAGATGTAAGAGGCTCCTACTGCCTAACAGATGGCCTTCAGAAGGTCAGCCTATTTTGTAAGTTTAAACTGTCAATGACCTTTTTGTGCCAGTCTTATTTTCACATGTGTATATGATCAGTACTCAGTATAAACATGGAAGAACAACATTGTAAAGAAACTGCACTAAGGTTTAAGCAATCAAAAAAGGCAGTATTCCAAAGAGAAGGGCTCCAGGGAAGCTAGAACATAGGCAGTAGTATTTTGGCTAAATGCATATTTTGGGTTTACTTTCCTCATCTTCAATAGTAACGTCAGGTCAATGAGTTTCAGGCTGGTGAAACCCACAAAATCTTTCTGAAATATTTCAATATTCATGCAAGACACATGCAGAAACTGCTGCTTCAGAAACCTTCTAGACAGTCCAGAAAGCACTGCTTGGCAAGTTCCCCCTTCTTTTCCTCACTGTGTATTGCTTCTACAGACTGTAATGCTACAACATTAATGCAACAGTTTTGCACAGAAATTTTTAATACTCTTCTCATAATTTCCTCTTGCTATCTGTCTCTTTACATGTGCTTTCTCCTGAAGCAGCTTCCAAACAAGCAACATGCTTTCATCATCCAATAAGCAGAAGACAGAATTGAAACCTTAACAAAAAATAAGAAACAAAATCTGTGAATAGAGATTTTTTTTTCAGGCTATCTTCACATCCAGAAAAATATCAGAGTGCTAGTTTTTACTTGTTTTCTATTGATCAAATGACAAGAAGCCTATAAACTTGTCTTTAAAAGACAGTTTCTGACTGTGCATAATGTCAATGACATGGTTACAACCAATAGACCAACACGTTGCATGTTTGTATTTTCCTTTTTGTAGAAATAGAATACAGGGATTCTAAAATCTCCCATTTTTTCTGCTAAAAATAGATATAGTTTCCTGAGAAAGTAATGCCTTAACCTCTGTATTGCTGAGCAAGCCAGCAATTCAGACACATGTGTGGTATAATATCTGTAAAACATAAGCAAGCTATCAGTTGGCAGGAGGAAATGTCTTACTTGATGTGACGATTTTTCTTATAATTTTTTGTCCTGTAGATATTATAGACAGGTCTATAGCAATTTTCTTATTGGGGGATGCTACCATTGTCAATGTATGTTCTCACTCCTGCACTTTTCCTGTGCAATATTCCCTTTTGCTTTTCAATTTGTACTCCAGGTTTGGAGTTTGGAGTTCCTTATATTTTAAGCGGTGTGGTCTGTGACAGTGGCCTGTGAGGATGTTTGGCAGATCCTCCTGATCTAGAGTGTCTGTAAAAGCAGGAAGCAGATCCCAATGACATGGATTGTCACTTAAAGATTTTATTTGGCTGTGTTGCTTGGCAAGATTTTCTGCAGAATGTAAAATCATCTCTTGCAGAATCTTTCTATCTCTCAGTATCTTTTTTTAAAATTAACAGTTATCAGAGATTGGTTGCATAACATGAGGTTTCAAATGGATATTAAAAACTAATTAGACAGATTGTCATCAGGTCATCTTGCATATTTCCTGTGTTATTAGCAGTGAGTGATAAATCCTTACTTCTGGTAAATTAGGTCAGAATTCACCCAATGCAACCTGCTGTGGAGCAAGCTGCTAGTCTTAGAAAAAATTTTTCTATATGCTCTGTTCTGATCCCTGGTCCTCAGGCTTCTTATGTTTCTTTGTGCCTGGGGTGGTCTCATTACTGCAGCAAGGATCCAGATTTTAAGTGCATCAACTCTGTACCTCACTTTCTGTTGTTCACATAGATGCACAACACACTGCAAGATGTCTTCTTGTCTTTACTGCCCATTTAAATTATCCTCAAGCACGTCCTGATACTTTAGAAAATAGAAACCCTACAGATAACCAGTTTCCAATGTTACAGACATGCTGGTTTAGTTGTGCTAAACAGAGTGGTGACTCTTACTTCTTCCACATTGTTCTGCAGTTTTACTTTCCCTAATACAAATTAGTCTGAATGTTATGCTGTTTTTCCATTAAATTCCCCACTGGGTCAAAATTGCAGCCAAGTAGGTAATTAAATCTACTTATCAGGATGGTTAATGGAGAACAGCAGAGCTATTACCATGCAGGGGAACATATTTATATGCAAATGACTATTTGTATTTGCTTCCAATGTTGTTCCAATGTAAATGTTTCCAAATTTATTTTGTATGCTCAAAGCAATAAGCTGTAGGCAAGAAAAAACTGACCTCAAGGAATGCATTTTGTGCAATACAGTAAAAAAATTTTAACAGTCTCTAGCTTCAAGACATTGAATCAGGCCCAGTGCTTTATAATTTGTTTTTATATATGTTTTCTTGAATTTTGTAAATTTAATAGATGAATTTCTGTCCATAATAGTAATATTTCCACTTCTTACATAAAACTTGGCATAATAATTAAATGAAATTGTAAATGTGTATCAACTGTTAAACCTAGTATTTTATTTAGCCAGTTACAGTAGGACACACTTCTCTATTTTTTGTGCCCTTATTCAGGCTAGGAGAAGGAATTGAAAGATGTTGTTCCGTGCTTTATTTATAGATAAACGTTTTCACATTCTTAATCTGAGAGAAGCAATAGTTGTTTAAGGTCTGCAGGTGAATTTGGTAATAATATAACCCACAGGACCTCATATTTCAATCTAGCAATATTATAGTTAAAGCATGATATTTTTGCTAGCAGTTATGGTTGACCTTTCTTTTTTTCTTCTCTGTGAATGATTTTCTAACTCCCTCTGTTTGTCTTGCAAAGAGAGGGCTACAATGGTACTGTAGACAATGGACCTAAAAAAGCTGTTGATTGGATTCAAATAACTGTTGTGTTCACTTGGATTCAGAATGAAAAATAGAAATTTTAAATACCTGTAAAACCCAAGTTTTGTTCTAAGAACATAGAATCATGTTACTTCATCCTATACTTTTACTGAGTTAATAATTTTTGTGTTACATTTGTTACATTTAAGATTACACACGTCATATTTACCACTACTAAAATAAAATCTAACATGAATGAGAAAATCGAAATTCTCTGATATTTCTTCTTAAAAACTTCTTCCAAGTAGTTATTCCCCAGATACCTGAATCTGGTTTTATAAGGACTGTTACAATTTCTTTGGCTATCATGCTCAGCAACCTCAAACCTGTAACTGAAATTGTATTATGTTGATTTCAGTAGTTAATAGAAGGCAAAGTAAACAAAGTTGTATTGGGAGCAATGTGTGAATATCCTTGAATTCATCACAATAAAACAGAGCATTGCCAAAATCCCACACAGCTGGGTAGAATACACAGAAGTAAGATCATCTCTGTGGAGTCCATGTAAAGTCCATACTTCCAGAAGGCTCACCATCAATATTTATGAACATGCATTTAAAAGCATGCTCATGATTTGATTACTACCTTGTAATAGAAGTTGGATGTAGCAACTCATGTATATGGCTGTTGTGATACACTTCAGGAAATTTTTAATACCTGGCAGCTGAGAATGTCTCCTTTTATTGTACTGAAATATGATAGGGTTTAAAATACACTTATTTTCATGAGGAAAAAACAACCCAAAGAATAACTTATTGCGACTGTTTCCATATTTTCATGAGAGATATTAGAAAATAAGTGTGGACAAGACATGTGCTTGGGCCTTTGTAAAGAAGTAATTTTGGATTAGAAGTCAGCTGTCAGCACAGCCAAATACTTCTTGGGGATGAGGAATTACAAAGTGTGGACTATCTGGCTGTTTTCATAGTTATTTACTTCTGTGCATCTTACCTTCTGTAAGCTCAAAGGGAATCTGAGTATTTAGGGCTTTGAAGCCACAGGGATTCCTCAGGGAAAAAAAATCAATGAAAAAAGATACAGGATAGAGATTTCAGTAAATGGAAAGCTGAAATACACCTGTGGTTCTTTTAAATACAGGTTACCTTCAGATTCCAGAGATTACATTGCCTTAAAATCCTAGTGGGAAAATATTTCTAAAAGCGGTAGGCTTGTCCTAATATTTGCTCTTTGTGTTGCAAACATGACCGTAAATCAAATGATGGAATTTATACTTTATTATTAAAGTTTGCTGTGCTCACAGTGAAACTGCTTGGCATGGGAGCCACTGTATGTGACTTGAATTGGGATATAGATTTCTTCTTGGAAATATACTGTGAAAACATGCATGGCAACATGCCAGAAAAAGGGGGAACAACAAAAATGGAAGGGATTCTGAAACCAGACAATTAAATACTGTGGGAAGATGCTGTTAAATAGAAACTGTTGCAAATCAGAAATATTTAATATGCATGCTTAATTGAGAAATCTGGATAAGAATAAGATTTTAGGAAGGCTGTCAACTTTTGGGGAGAGTTGTTGGAGATACAAAAATATTTCCACAACACAAGAATATCTAAGTCTTAAATTCTAGCTTCTTTACTACTTCCTTACAAAAAAAGGCTAAAACATTTAAGAGCAATAGTTATATATACCTGAATCCTGTGCTGCAAATACGAAACATTGAGGGACCTCTGTTATAAAATGGTGGCAAAATGAAGTGAAACATTTTGACCTCCTCTAACTCTGTCTAAAAGGTTAACTTAAAAGTTAGTGACTTCTCCTTTTTCTGGCTCCAGGGTTCTCTCTTTGGGATTAGAATTCCCTGGATGAAAAGTAAAGTCATTGACATAATATGTGTGCTAGTATTAATGCATCCTTGCTGGAGCAGTGGAAGATAAAGTGAAAAGGGTTGCAAAGGCTGCCTTTGAAACTGTCACAATAAAGAGAGGAGAGGCAGTGTTTGAACAGGAATCCATCCTAGAGCTGAATTCTCAGTTCTCTAATTTGCCTCCTGGCTAGGCTAAGTAAAGCAACCTAACTGTAGTGAAATGAACTTTTGTGAATGCTCTTACAAGCCAGAATATTTCAGATACCTGTTCTGCTCAGGGAGTGTGACCTATTCTGCAGTAGCAGTTGATCTTTACAGTCAGTGCAACACATCAGAAAATTGTCACAGCTGATGAGTCAAGGCTGTACTTTATCTCTGCATATTCACTGGCATTTTGAATGTTACTTCCAGGTGATAAACACTTTAGTCAGAGCCACTGCTCTTGGCTGGCTACTAGATACCATAAATCCCAAACAATGGCTGGAGTTCTCAGCTACCTGCCCAGGTCATGTTCCCGAATTTCATTCACAAACACATTTTTTAGTCCGCAAGAGGAATTAAACAAAGAAATGCATGGAAGTAAATTCTGTCTTTGAGGTTTGGGAGGATGCTAGTGAACATATTCTGCCTGTGAATCCCCATGTACTCTTTTCCACTTTTGTATCAACAAAAATCAAATGTAAATTAATTTTTATAACTTGTAAAATTAGCAGTATTGACTGAGCAGCCTTAGAGGAACTAGTGCATCTAAAAGTCACATGACCTGCTAGATACTTCA
Organism: Taeniopygia guttata; assembly: GCF_048771995.1. Lineage (NCBI taxonomy): Eukaryota > Metazoa > Chordata > Aves > Passeriformes > Estrildidae > Taeniopygia > Taeniopygia guttata. Next base: position 31,194,636 of record NC_133028.1, on the reverse strand, counting down.
ACAGCACAGTTAAACTTAGCCAAATTCACATAATCACGTGAGAAGAAGCATCTATTGTTGTCTCAGGAGTCACATCCAAGCTAACTTGGTTTGCCACACTGTTGTCCCTTCTAGCTGCCTTGATGTTGCAGGAAGTCCCCTGTCAAGACTTGACTCAGATCTTTAGTGTTCAGGTCTGCTCTTTCCTGCTTTCTTTGTCCTGGTAGCTATGCTCACTTCCAGACATCTTTAAATTCTGTTTCCATGAACCTGTCCATTGCTGCATAGGAGGTCTGAATCCAACCACAACAAAAGGTGCTTTCACCTTTTGAGTGGCTAATAGTCATTGGAAGTGTCTGCATGTGTTCTCTCAGTTTAGGTCTTCTCCTTGATGCTTGCAGTGTGACTTGCAGGTTACAAAAACACTGAAGCCCCAGTGTATTTAACTTACCCATGTGCTAAGTTAATACACTCTTTTGTATCTGAAGATCAGGTAAGATCAGTAGACTTCCTTTTCTCCTAGCCTCAGTTTTGGTGGCATGTTAGCTCTGGCAGTGTTCTGTGAGATACTGCATGCACATCCCCACCCTTCTGCATTTATAGACTGGATAAGCTTAAGCTGGGTCGTGCAGCAGCTGGTTACTCTGCCCTTAAAGATGTAAGTGAAATGGCTACATCCCCAGTATTCTGCCTGACTGGGTTTTGTCACCATTCAGAATCACCTCACTCAAGCTTACCCTGACCCCACTGTGAGACCCTTGCTTAATTATTGTGCTGCTTTTTTTCTAAATTATTCTCTGGACATGTGGGTTGCTTAACTATGCCCACCATTATGTGCTGTCATGTTCTTTCCAGCACTTGAAATAAGTGTAGGGTAAAGTAGGCTACACAGTGGAGTTATGGCAACTTGGGGGGATTGAGCACTGCTGAAGTAAGCACAAATGTATCCACTTTGTTGCCTGTCTCAGAACTTCCAACCATACTTGCTGAATCTGCACTGGTTCTGTATGCCCTAGAGTGTATCTTGCACAGTGTATCTTGCTGGCGTCGTAAATGTCACTGCAAAATGTTTTCAAGAGCTTCATGGCTTTGAAATTTTCTGTACTAAAATAAATGTTCTCACCTCCAGTGCAAGAGCTCTAAAAGACTGGAGATTTTGACCACCCATGTGCTGTTGTCTCCCCGAGCCACTGATATTTTTGTAAGGATAGAGTGTTGGAAAAGCCTTAGTGGAAAAATGAACAGCTTCACCAGCATTAGATGTTTTTCCTCCATTATAGCTTCCTTACAGTCTCCTATGTCAATAGGGAAGAGAGGTCTGAGAAGCAATAAATCGTAAGGTAAGATCAAAAACCACATTTTATCTGTAGTTATGAGTATGGTGTAGGGAGAGAGAAAATACCTGAGAGTATTGCTATGCTGGAATAGTGATCTGCAAAGGTTGTTATTTATTATGTTTCTTACCATCAATGTGATCTCCTATGTTTTAAAGCAGCAGAATTACAACACACAAAGCGAAAAATCCTCTTCAGATTAACTTAATATGATTTCAGCTGGCTGTCCTTCTGATCAAATGGCCTTATCCCGACATGAGCACACTGGACATCATAGAACAGAAATTTACTCCTCCCACACCAAGAGGAAAGGGAGGATGAAGGTTTAACTGTGAAATGGGAATGAAAGGCTTTAGAGCCTTTCAGCTCCAAAGGATCTTGGTTCTGTCTCAGTTTGTGTCTCAACTCCAAGAATAAAAATTAATTTCTATTTGGCAATTGCTGAAAGAATTCAGAGAACAGAAGCAGGAAGTAAGGGCCTCAACCTCTTTGTTACCCAGCCCATCTCCAAGCCAGCCTCCTCCACGGCAGATATGCTGGTAGTCCCAGATTTAGAGAAGAAACCAACACAAGCTCCCTCCCTCCCCCGAGCTCTTGATGGGCAGGCAGTTAACACATTGCTGCAGGTTATATAAATCACTTCCAATGAAGAATTAAAGCCCAACTTTATTCTTTTCTGGGTTAGTCTGCAGCTACTCACTCTTCCCCTCCCACTTAAGAGCGTACTGCACAATTACTTAAAAGTGCCTGGTGACCTCGGCTGTTGGTGTGTCCTATGTATAGCTGGATCAGATCTGCAGAATATTCATGAATGCCAATGTAGTTGAAGCAATAGCACATCTTGTCATGTCCAGAAACTGGTCCTGAGAAACTCCCCTCCAGGAAACTGATGGTCAGGTCCTTTGGAAAGCAGGGACACACAGATACACAAACAGTATGAAGAGGACACAATTCTGAAAGCTGTACCTGAAACTTGGACTTTTAAAAACAATTTGTTGATTTGTTGGGATTTTTTTTATCATAAAATATTTTATTTTCTCTCTTAGAAATGACATATATCACTATCTCACATAATCAAATTCCCTTTTAAAGGGAAAACTGTGCATGGCTCTGTAGGAAACATTGTTGCTGTTTCTACTTTAAAAACTAATATTCCTATGTCAGTAAGCTGTCGGTCAGGCTATCGGCTTTTGGAATATGTCCTTCAGGATTTTCAGAGACACTGGAAATAGCCAGGGGATAAATTGTAACTGAGTTTTAAATAGGATCGCGTGATGATGCTGCTCATTTGCGACAAATCTGTGTTTCAACCCGTTTACTTGCGGTCAGCAACCACACGCAGCAGCCCGACTGTGAGGTCAGGAGCTGTAACCACCCTCAGCCCCCCTGAAGCCTTCCTTCACCTCAGGAGGCCTCGCTGCGGAGGGGCCCCGCGGCGGCCGCGGCCCGGGATGCTCATCCCGCCCGCCCGCCGCTCCCGCTTCCGTCGCTGCGCCCGGCCGCGCTTTCGGTTTCACTTCTTCCGACTGTGGGCAGGGTGTTTCCCCATGGTTTTCGTGTGCTGAGAAGCTAGTGCAGAGGTGGGATGCTTCCAGACACAAAAGGATAAAGCCCGCAGAGGTGAGTCGGTAAAATTTCTTCACTTCATAGTAATAAATGTGAATATCGAGGTGCAAAGGCAAAGTGCTGCTCAGGGGTTTGGGTGATTTCCTTATCCTGGATTTCTCTTCACCTGCAAATTAGCCAAATCAATGCCAGTTTTTAAAGGTCTTGCTCATAATGTTAAAACTGTATTTATTTCTTTTGTCTGTCTGAAACGCTGTCCCTGAAATTTGATAATGGGCGTGTGCTTTCTTCGCTGGACCCTTAAACAAAAAACCACAAAGCTAAAACACCTAAAGATGGTTCCAGATTTCTTGCAGTGAAAAAAACAGGAAAAGGCAGTCCATTGGGCCACGCTGGAAGTCAGCTAAAGAACCTGTTCTGTGACTGCGCAGTACATTTTTCCGCCTTTCAAATTTAAAGGTGAGCTGGCAACAATTGCTGCAGAGCCCAGTAGCTATCTGATCACCCTAAAACAAACCTTGAGAATGATGCAGACCAGGATGCAAGCTTCTGTCAGATAGCTGCCCTTTTGTTTTCCTTATTGTTTCCAGCATTTGAGGTGCAGAGGAAAGAGGCAGGACAAGTGGTGCTTTATTTTTCTCAGCTGGGGACACGGGTTCTGTGTGTGTGGCAGCAACCATAGCAGGCCAGGCTATCTGAAGGACCAAGAGTTTGCTGTCCCCTCCTCTTCCCCAATAATCAGTGGCAGATAAGTGGCCAGGCTATGAGAGCTGCAGCTTGTGGGTCAGCCTGACACAGAGTACCCAGTAGGGGATTGTTTTTTTCATTAAGATTCCTTTTAAACCATCATTTATAGCCCTTTATGTGTGCCTTTGCAATGCTTCATGTCCCTGTATCCCTTGCTTGTACCCCCACCCTCACTGGGTTATACAACAGTCTCTCCTTAAATGACCAGGTTGCTCCCAAAAAGGCAGTCATAAGTTTCATCTCTGGCCACTATAATGTGACTTTTTGTCACTGGAGCAGTCCTAATGCATACCCTCTGAAAAGGCAGGTCAGCTATGGAGTCAAACTCTGCTGGGGTCTGACCTGCTAAGCTCCTGTTTGGCTGCAGGCTGCAGTGTCAACTCCTTAGAGTGTTTTGTTATGCTAGTGTAAATTTGTCTCTTTAGAAAACATCAGTTATGAAGAATTTTTCCTTTTTTCTATACAAATGTGATGGTTTAATTTCTCATTTCTTGTTTCATTGTTTGTTGAAGCGTGATACTCTAATGTGCTCAAAGCTTGATCATATTAATTAAACACAGGTTCCTGGCAAAGGAAAATGGGAGCTGTAGAAGGAAGAAAGCTCACACTTCCCATGGGTTAATCTTTTGAGAAGCTCTTCTAGCTTCCTGCTAAGTCTAGGCAGGTTTATTCCCATCTATAGCCTGTTCTGTACTGAGGCACTAATAGTCTTCTCTGCCTGGGAGCCCATCCTGCTGAGCCTGAACTAACTGGTGAATTGAGATTGGTAGGTGGGTTCCAAGTTTGTTGCCAGAAGGCCAAACAGATACGTGTGTAGAAAGACTGTGGAGGCACTTTAAGCATCAGGGTTGAAAGTATAAGCTTTATATTTTTTTAAAAAGAAAAAATTGAAGACAGGAACATAAGCTTACTGTCCTCTGCTACAGCATGAAAAAAACATTCTGGCAAGCACTCAAAAAGTGTGTTCTTCCTCTATTAAATATTAATTCTGTAGAGAATAATATAGAATATACAGAGGACTCTTCTTTTGATTAGAAGAAAAGCCATTTAAGTAGACAAGCTCTGTGACTCATAAGGCTAGTCAAACCCTTCTGAGCTCTTAGAACTCTGTTCTGGTCAGAATATATATGGAATTAATTTTCTTCCTTGTGTAGTACAGTTTCATTACAAGATCACCAGGTGAATTTAAATCTAATGGATACTAAGTGGAAAATGAACAAAATATGAAAAAAGCCTAAGATTCATTAGAAAGGTAATGATAAAACAGGTAGAATCATTGAAAATTAGAGTTTCAATGTTGATATCCTAATCTAAATGACCAAAAAATATGGGGTGGAGTTTATAGATCCTTGAAGGTGTAAGTTTTCCTGAAAGTATTTGGATAAATGTATTGAATCTATGGGCAATGTCTCCTCTACACCTTGGCTCTTCTCAGATTAGGTTGTTATTGATTTATTTTCTGTATTCTTACTTTCTCATATATGTTTCCTTAGTCTGGTATTCCTTCTTTCTCTGTAAGATGGTATGACAGATAGAATTTTGTGTGACTGACTTGTAAAATAAAAACTGGCAAGAACAGGAAAAGAAAGAAGTGGTATATTTTGCATTTTTACTGGATATTACTATAAATATTTTACATGAAATTAAGCTCAGAGATCAGTTGCTAACACTGAGAGGCTTATGTACAATTTGTCATATTTATTGTATTTTATGAATGTTAAAGCAATGCAAAATTAATCAGAAAAGAGAAAGTGACTGGAAATTTTCATTGATAATAGATAAAGTTGGTAACTTTTTGAACATACCTATTTCTATGCAAGACAATATTATTGCTTTTAGATAAAAGTCTTTATTTAGAGAGATTATTAGACATAATCTTCTGCAGAAATGAATACAGAAAAAAAAATGTGGGTTAAAAGCACTGAGTGTTTGCTCACTATGAAATCACAAATTTTTTAAGCCTTGCTTGCTTCGCCTTCAGTTGAAGATGCAAGTTGTGTCAAAATGATTATAATTTGCTGTGTTCATTTTGCCTTTGCAGATTGAATGATGCAAAACGCTATTCTTTGGTGGAGCAGCTTATATGTCAGACTGATGTTTGTCTTCTGGCCGTGTGCATCAGCTGGAAATCAATGTCATATCCAAAATGAAATGGCTGACTGCAGTCACCTAAAGCTGACTCAAATTCCCTCTGATCTTCCAAAAAATATAACGAGTTTGGACATTTCTCATAATCAGCTAAGACAGCTAGATCCTGCAAATCTGACCAAGTACAGCCAGCTGGTTTACTTGAATGCAGGCTACAACATCATCTCTAAACTGCAACCAGAATTGTGCCAAAATGTGCCTCTGTTGCAGATTCTGAAGTTAGAACATAATGAATTGTGTAAGCTCCCTGACAGAGTCTTTGCTTCCTGCACCAACCTGACCGAGCTCAATCTGGGATACAACAGACTAAATATAAAAAATGATCCTTTCAAAACCTTGAAGGTGAGAGTTAGAAATGCACTTTTTTATGTAAATAAAGTATAAATGGGCAATTTACTGTATTTTCCAGTGCATATACAGTTTTGCTGTCTTGGTATCTCAAAATACCCAAAATAAAATATTTCACTGATTTTTGCTGAAGAAGAAGCCTTGTGGCTTCTTCTGTTTCAGCATGTTGGAGTCTCGGTAATCTTTGTGAGTCAATGCTCTCTATTCCTTTTTCTGTATTGCATCCCTTTGAAGCACCTCTCCATGCAGGGTATGTACTGAGTGAGCAGGAGCAGCAGATGATGAGAGTAGCAAAGTGGATGCTGTGGAATCTGAGCTGCCTGAATCTTAGCTGGTAGCCTAAATTCTCTTGACGCTTAAGTATTCGAGCCAGGAAGGCCAGTGCTTCGTCTGAATGTAGTGTCTCAAAGGACTTAAAGAATTGAGAAAGAGTAAAAATGTTTTTAATTGTACCTTTGCTTTCTCTGGTAGTTTACATGTGGTTAAATATTCTCGTCTGTGGCAGAGACTGGGGGACCACCACAGAAAGCAGGAAAGGACTATTTCACTGTCTTTGCACCAGGCGGGTCACATGCAAAAAGAAGAGCTTAGGGACAAGAAAAAGTAAAGACAATGTGTAGGTATTAATTGTCACTCAGTGTCCCAATGAATACGCATGTGGTTTTGAGTAAGTCTGAACATTCCTGCTAAACTCAGTATTCCAGTTCAGTTGCATGAAGTGTACTTGCTTGCATTGTAGGACTGCTGACACAACTATATACAAGAGTGCAGTCAGCTTCCATGCAGGGAATTCACCTTCCTCATTGCATTTACAGGGCTGGACCATGCTGAAAAAGCATGGAATGCAATGTTTAGTACTGCAGTAGTTGTAACTGCAGCCACCTGCAGGCTTTTGCATTTATCACTTTATCTGAGGCGGGGGGCCTTCAGTGCATTAAGTAACTTTAACTAAATCTGGTTTGCAGTAGATACTTTAGCAGGTTAATACCATTAATGCCATTATAGTTACTAGTGTGAAAGATACAGAATACTTCTTCCAGATGGAGCTAGAAAGCTGCCATTTCTGTATTACAAATTTATTTACTAATTTCTAATCAGTTATACTCTAATGAAATATTTCTAAATCTTTTTGTGTATTACATAAAATAAAGATTTTAAAAGTATTTTTATACCTTTTTTTCTTGCATCTTCTCTCCAGAACTTGAATATTTTGGACCTATCTCATAATTCTTTAAAGTCAGCCAATTTAGGATTGGAGCAACAGTTGGAGAAACTCCATGAGCTCATGTTGGGTGGCAACCAAATCACTGAGTTGAAAAAAGAAGACTTCAGTTTTCTTCGTAACACCTCATTGAATAGCCTAGATTTGTCATCAAATCCACTAAAAGAGGTAGGAAGCATTTCAACAGAAATGTAACAGGTGTAAGTATAAGATGGAACGATCTTGATTTACCCTTTATGATTGTATGGCATTTACATTACAATTTTGATCCACCGAGGTCCAAAACCCATTCTATTTTATACAGCATTACTCCTGACCTCCAGCAGTGATTTACAGAATTATTGTTTTGCCACTGAAATTGGCACATTTCATATAGGCTGGTTCCATGTAGATCAGAGGTCTCAAGTAAGACCTAAATTTAGATGCTCTAAGAATCCTTACCTGGTATTTGCCATGCAGAACTTTTTCTGCACATGCTGAAGGTGAAAGGCTGGCACACTTTCTAAGTGGTAAGTGGGTAAAAAGTGTGGTACTATGCAAGTCTGCTTATACAATATAGGTTTCACTTCCCAGTTAATCAAAGAGAGCATTCAGCTTGTGGCTGTGGAAACACCAGAGAAATAATCTTTCCAGAAACATATACTCACTCTTAAAAAAAAAAACCAAAAAAACCCAAAACACATAGGTGCTTTGTCTTCCATCTATCTCGCTGTGCTCTCTGACCTGCATCTCAGTGTTATGATTCTTTGAAGAGTTATGGTTAAGTATGGCAATTCTAAACTGGTTCACCCTCAGCATATGAATACTGAATATGCATTGAATTTCCTAGGTTTGTTTGGGTTTTTTGTTTGTTTGTTTGTTTTGCTTTGTTTCCAGTTGATTGATCTCTAAAAAACATGTACATTGAACCTACAATAATATTTTAAGGTGGTATAAGTTTGTATCAGTGCTAAGAGTGAATCCCACCACCCTATTTTGCTTGGCCACTTCATCCCTCCCTATTTTGGTACCAACTTTTATGAGGCTATGCAGTGGATCACTGGGGAAACTCTACAGATGTTTTGGCTTGGTTAGCTTGTAGCCACACTGATTCCCTACCTGGTTCACTGTGTGACTGCATGTAGAGCTATTCTGGTATAAGGGTAAAGGGTGTGGATGAGTAAATGGCACTACTCCTTTCTTGGGCACTGCTACTTTGTGCCACTTTCAGCTGTTCTTGTTTTACATTACTGCTTTCTAAAAAGCAGCCTTTTGCATTTGAATCATTCTGAAAAATGGAGTAATTAATCCATCAGCTCATACCTTAATCAAGATGAGAGGACAGGACTATGATAAAAGCTTGTGATCCATATTGTGAAAACAAGTGTGTAGTATTAGATTTCATAGTAACTTCAGCTTGCACAGAGAAAATGGGTTTCTTCTTGTCTGTCTGCAGACCTAATAACTAGTAAATTAGTATACCTATGTCAATAAAAGAAAGCTGAAGAAAGATATCAAAAATTTCAAGATACTTCTAGAGAAGGAGTTTTGTTTGTTGGACACAAATTTGCATCTCACTAAGCCACTTTCTATCTTCTTCTAAAATAAAACTACTCAAATTTATGATAATCATATTATAAATGATAGAAGTATTGTCACAAGAAGTGTAAACTCCAAAGTGTTTGTCTGAGCTTGGCTGTGAAGCAGTCTGAGTGTAGGAGTTCTATCCTGCATGAAAATCACATTTGAAAACCTTTCCAAGTTTCTGTTTCATTGGTCAACTTTCTTACATAATTCCCTTGTTTAGCTCAAGACTTTTTTTTTCTTGTACTTTCAGTTTCATACGGGATGTTTCCATACAATTGGAAATTTGTTTGGCCTCGTACTGAACAAAGTTGAACTTGGTGAAAATCGCACAAAGAAACTTTGTACAGAATTATCAAACACAGAGATTCGAAACCTCTCACTGAGCCGTGTGAAACTTTCCTACATTGGCAAGTCAACTTTCCAGGGACTGCAAGGAACAAATCTTACAATTTTAAACCTTTCCCAAAATTCTCTCTCACTCATAGAAAATGACTCATTTCAGTGGCTTTCAAGTTTACAATACTTAAACCTGAAGATTAATAATATTCATGTATCTTCACGTTTATTTTATGGATTATCCAGCCTTAAACATTTGAATCTCATAAACTCACTTAGTGGGAAAATTGAGGATTTTTCTTTTCATTGGCTGTACCACCTGGAGTACCTTATAATGGATAATAACAATTTTCCAGGAATTACTGCTAATATGTTCACAGGTCTGAACAACCTGAAATATCTGAGTCTCTGCAACTGCAACATAAACTTACAAAGAATAACTAATAAAACATTTTCATCACTTACTAATTCTAGCTTACAGGTTCTCAACCTCACAAAAACCAGAATCTCTACAATAGAAGGTGAGGCATTTTCTTCCCTGGGACACCTGAAAATTCTTGATCTTGGTCTCAATGAAATTAGTCAACAGCTTACAGGTCATGAGTTTAAAGGTCTCAATAATATACAAGATATTTATCTTTCCTATAATAAAAACTTGACTTTGCAAAGTGAATCGTTCATTTTTGTCCCAAGCCTTAGAAAACTGATGCTGAGGAAGGTAGGCTGCAGTAATCTGGAACTTTCTCCTTCACCTTTTCATCATCTACGAAACCTGACTGTCCTGGACATCAGCAATAACAACATAGCAAACATAAAAGAAGATTTGTTTGATGGACTTGACAAACTTGACATCCTGGATTTGCAGCACAATAATTTAGCCCGGCTTTGGAAACATGCAAATCCGGGTGGCCCTGTTCTTTTTTTAAAAGGTCTTCCCAATTTGCGAATTCTTAATTTAAAATCAAATGGGCTTGATGAAATTCCAGTTCAGGTTTTCAAGGGTCTGTTTCAATTAAAACACTTGGATTTAGGATCAAATAATTTGAATTTGCTTCCAGCAACTCTGTTTGATGACCAAGCCTCTCTGAATTCATTGAACCTTCAGAAAAATCTGATAACCTCAGTTGAAGAAAAAGTATTTGGCCCACCTTTCAGGAGCTTGAGAAAACTTGAGATGGATTCCAATCCCTTTGATTGTACCTGTGAAAGCATTGCTTGGTTTGCTGATTGGCTTAATGAGACCCAAGCAGATATACCTGGATTGAGGTCCCAGTACATTTGCAACACCCCACCTAAATATCATGGTAGTCTGGTTTTGTATTTTGATAGTTCAGCCTGCAAAGACAGTGCTCCATTTAAACTTCTTTTTGTGATCTCTACCACTATTGTAATGGTGTTCATTTTTGTTGTCCTTACCATCCATTTTGAAGGGTGGAGAATAGCTTTCTACTGGAATGTTTTAGTCAATCGAATTCTTGGTTTTAAAGAATTTGAGAGACATCAGGAACAGTATGATTATGATGCCTATGTTATTCATGCAAGAGAGGACAAGAATTGGGTGTCTAAAAATTTCATGTCTCTAGAAAAAAATAACCACTTTGAAATTAAGTTTTGTTTAGAAGAACGGGATTTTGAAGCAGGTGTATCTGAATTTGAAGCCACAATTAACAGCATAAAAACGAGCAGGAAGATTATTTTTGTTGTGACTGAACACCTTTTACAGGATCCCTGGTGTAAAAAGTGAGTAGCATATAAAATTTTATCTGTAAGGGGAAAAAATTCTTAAGAGATATTTTAACAAGATAATTTTTAACTGAAATTAAAAAAAAATAGCATTTAATGAACAATACCCACTCAAGCTTTACTTCAGTATATTTATCTAATATATTGTAACTTCAGAATAATTCCTAAATTAATAAAGTTAATTGTTTCACATATATGGTAGAGTACATTTGAATGTTTAAGTCAATGTTGTAATCATTTTCTTGGGTGTTTTTTTGTGTTTTTTTGTTTGATTTATTTGTTCGGGTTTTTTGTCTGTTTTTTGTTGTGTTTTTTGGGGTTTTTTTGTTTGTTGATTTGTTGGTTTTCTTTTTGCTTTTGGTTTTTTTTTTTTTTTTGGTGGGGGGGTCTTTTGTTTTGTTGTTTTGGTTGTTTGGGGTTTTTTTCCCAAAAGTCAGGCTGACACCTTTGCAGATTGCTTTCCTTAAAATTACACATTTGAAGAAAAGCAACAATGAATGAGACCACTAGCACTCAAAGATGATTTTTGTTTGCCTTTAAATTAGTCTTTTCACCATTCTTTTATAGTGGTCTCGTAAATCAAGGCAGTAGATGTAGGTTATATTTTTAGAGCATTTTTTTTTCACTAGAGGCAATTAGTTTAAGAAAAGTAATAACCATTTTATATCACAAAACAGTCATGAAGACCCTCGTTAAGAACTTTTTGTATTTTCTTTTTCTTTCACATAATAGAAAACACTGGTTTTTTTCTTGTTTTTGCTTCAGTTTCAAGGTGTATCATGCTCTTCAGCAAGCTGTTGAACAAAGTCGGGACTCCATCATACTGATCTTTCTTGATGATATCCAAGATTACAAGTTATATCATGCACTTCACCTGAGAAGAGGAATGTTCAGATCTCGCTGCATCTTGAACTGGCCAGCCCAGAAGGAACGAATCAGTGCATTTCATCAGCACTTAGTGATGGCACTTAAATGTCAAAGTAAAGTGCACTGATTTTTGAACTATAGATTTGAATTATGGGGTCATTTTATTGTATATTTTCTACCACTGGAAAACTAGCAAGCCTTTCATGAAGGTCTGAAAAAGTTTGTCACCCTGTAAATATATGTAAGAGTCAATATAATTTAAATTTATTTGTTTGTATTAGTATTTTTGCTCATATTTTAATTCAACTGCACTGAAGTGATGTTAAAAGGGATCATGGTGGATAGTCATTTCAATCAGTGTATTTAAGATGTGGTAGAAATTTTGAAAAGCAGTGAGAATCACTGATCTATGAAATGATATAGGGTAGAAAAGACAGACTCTCTAAGGGGATATACAAAAGAAAATACTTTAATGATAAAACAGGATATTATTTGTAGAAGGTAGAGTGGACACTACTTCTTGCTTTTGAAACATGGGGATTCAGTGCCTCCAGCTGGAAAGCTTTCCTTGTGAAACACAGTAAGTAACACAGAAAATTAATTCAAAACAAGAATTTGCAGTTCAAAAGTGAGTTTCAAAGTGAGCAGTTTCGAAGTGAGTTTTAAAACCTTTGTTATTATGCCTTCTGGTGGGGCTAATACTGGTTGCTATCAAAAAGTGACTTTCAGGCTGATGAGTCAATTGATTTAATAAATTTGGTATCAGGAAAAAATTTTGCTCTTCTCTGGTGAAATTCAGAAAGCTGTCAGGACATTAACACTGAGACATGTCACCTTGATTCTTAGAATGCACACAAAACTGTATGTGGGCCTGGACACAGAACTTGAAATCAATGTGAAGCATGGATAAGGCACAGCTACTGCACCTATATAAAATAAATAAAGGCACAGATATTTTTATAATATAATTTTTATAATATTTAATAATATAACAAAGACAACTTTGTGGAGAAATTGGTGCTACTGCAATTTCATTACAAAAAAATGTTACTGGTAAAGCAACAACAACAAAAACAAAGAAATAGTTTTAAATAATATCAGAAACATTATTGCGACCACAAGTTAGAGGTGGAGTGGGAAAAAAATTTCAAAACTAGATTAATTTTAATTTTTTTTGTTTCCTTTTATTCCTTTTAGCCTTTGATAGCTAAAAAGAAAACTGTAAAAAAAAAAAACAGACAGAATTCTGTAGTTTATTTCTTGCATATTAAGCTAGTTTGATTTTTTCCTGAATATATTTTACAGGAATGTGGGCTAGATGGCAATTGCCAGGGCATTAAGGTTCAAACGTATGGGCTAGCAGCTTGATCTGGAGAGACCTGAGGCTGAGCAAAATGGGCTTTGCAAGAGTGTTTATAATGTTTAACACTGGCTAAAATTTTATGGTGAATCTGAGCACAAGTGATTGTAAATTAGACACAAGGCAGTCATTTGTATATTTTTGTTAATATTTAATTGCTGCTGCAAGGACCTTTAAAAACTGTCAGCTTTTAGTAAGTCTGTGATCCTTCAATAGCTCAGGAATATTTTTAAATGTCTTTTTCCCCCTAGCATTTCCCTCATCGACTTCAATACCACTATTGCTACAAGAATGCTATTTTACTGCTTTAGAGAACAGTTCTATACTTCACATTTTAAACAGCTTTTCTCATTTGCTATATGTGTAGATGAAAAATTGGGTTTTAATAGGTTTTCTATGTCCCATGATGATAAAAACTGAAACAAAACAAATAATTAGTGAAATAGGATTTTTCATGCACTGGAATAGTGAAGGGGGTGTGCTCGGGAAGTTCGACTGAAAACAAAACAGGCTTTGTTTACAGCTGAAGTGATAGATGATGATTCCTTAATTACAGTAATAGGATTATCTCCATTGTGATTCTTTCATCTCATCTTTCTGACCTTTTCAGGCGAAGTGACAAATTCTTTCTTCATGCTTAGGCCATGAAAGTTGAGGAGGCAAGTTGGTAATTATGGTGTGCCAGGTATGCACCATGTCAATTGTTTGTTCTATTATTTAAAGACTAATGTGTGACAGGGTTCCTTTCCTAAATCTGCGATGACACATACCAGCAGAATTTCTCTTTCCACATCAATATAAATTGTTTAGAAAATGCTAGTAGTTCACATTGATATTATTGGTATTCACATGGATATTAAAAATGACATAAAGATGAAGAGAGCACATGGAGAAATTCTGCAGTGAAATGTGATACAAGAGGTCAGACTAGATTATTTAATGGTCTTTTCTGACCCTTAGAGCCTGACAAATGGCAGGATGTCTAAATTCTTAAAGTTGTTTCTATTTACGACAAAAGCCCCCAAAATTGGTTTCAGAACAGTGAGAAAAATCTTATAAATGCTTAGTTTTGTAATACAGCTAGGAATACAAACAAGAAGTATGTGATGATGAATGAAAAATCCCTTTAAATTATAAAAAAATACGATTAATACATTCTAAACCTCTTAGTTCCTAGATTCAGTTTAAAATAATTACCACAGTAAAAGACATTATAAAGGTTCACAGTGTATAAAATAAAAAAAAAGGTTCATAATGTATAAAAAAAAGGCACAGAAGTAAAAATCACAGGGCCAGTTGTAATCATCAGTTACACCAGACCTAAAATTTCCCTGTTTTTCTGCAAGTTACTTACTTCTGGTCTGCTCCTGTAGATTTGTTTGATAATTTTATTGAGAATAAATAAATGGTTTACCATGGGTAAGAGTTCTAAGTGCTTTCAGGATTCAGTCTATGTCTGAGCTGGGCAGTCTCTTTGCAGTGGGCAGCATCAGATTATATAATGCTGATTTGCTGATGAGCTGAATGCCAAATAAATCAAAAGTTTGAAGTTCCAAACTTGAAATATCAAAGATATTACGTAGGATTAAAGCAGAATATGTAAAGGACTTGAGTGAGGCAGAATGCTCAAGTCTGGAGATTTGGAGTGGAGCCTGACTGTTTCTGCAGATCTTGAATGACAGGGTGTCATGGTTTAGGAATAGTATTCCCCAATTTAGTATCCTAAATCATGTGCTGCTCACTCACTCCTCCCTCCCCCTGGCAGGCTGGAGAGCAGAAATGGAAGCACAAAAGGTAAAAATCATGGGTTAATATAAGAACAATTTACTTGAAAAAGCAATGAAACAAAAACCAAACAGTAACATGAACAATATTAATAACAGAATGTGCAAGAGAGGTGATCAATTCACATGTGAGTTCTTACCACATGGAATACAAAGAACCCCTGCCCCTAGTGCTTGATGTGAGGTGACACAGAATTACCTCAGGCCCCTAGCCATGTCCCTCCTTGCTACTGCAAACATAAACCTGATTCTGGCCAGAACCAGGACACAGGGAGTAATGAACAAGTTACAGACAGTGATGTTCATATGTATATAGCTGAGATAAATATACTACTCGCCAATGAGCTCACTTATGCTACTTCCACTGTGGCTCAGTCAGGGCTTTTTACCATGGTAGGAATAAATTCAGATTGTGGTGCTCTTAGATTTAAGTACACCTATTCCATGAGGTTTTCTCAGAACATATTTATTCTGGTTTATAAGAAAAAGGCCAGGAATGCCCCAGTTTCAAATCTCAGTCCTGTACTTGGTGTTCTATGTGCTCTCTCTGCTGGCTCATTGCACTCCTTGATGTGCTAGGAAGACAAAGCAGGGATAAAATTCCTCACTTTGTACCCTTGGTTCTTATGTACCAGCAGCTGCCAACTTAAAATCGATAGTACACAACTAGTTGATTGATATATGATCCTGGGGCTCATATGTATAAAGCAACAGGTCTAGCTTTCAGCCTATGCTGTTCTTTTGGGTACTCCAAGGGCCACGTGACCGGTCATGTTCTGAGCTGGCACAGTTTGCATTGTCCATAATACTAAACATTACAGTGTTCCCAAACTGCTGCTGGTGTGCTCATATTTCTGTTCAGCCAGGCAGACAACCCAATGCTGGAAAGCTAGGCAAAGTTAATTATTCCCTACTCACGTGCCCTCAGCTGCCTGGCTAGTACCACTGTCACCCTCTACTGCCCTCCGAACTGCCTAGGATGGCTGGGAGTGTCTTTAAAAGCACGCGAGCTGTTGATTCCACACAGCTCCTTTCTGCCTCTGCCTGGCATGGTGACAAAGATGTGCTGGGTTGGGTCGCTCTCACTCCCCACTTCTGGTTAAGCCCTTCATACGCACAGATGTGTGAAGAGGGCCCTGCTGCCCTGGCAGGTGGGCTTCGTTTTTGCCCCTTAATATTAGATGGGATTCTGACTGCAGGGGAAATCCCACGCTGTTGTGTGCCCGGCTCTCCGGTCGCAGCGGTCTCTGCCCGGCGCCCCGCAGGTGCGCAGCGGGTCGGGGCCTCTGCCGGGCCTTCCGCCGGCGCGGTGCGCCCGCCCCGGGCGGTGCGTGCCCGCGGGGTTTGTTTCGCTTAGCAACGCCTGCCGGGCCGCAGGCAGCGGGCAGTCCCGCCGGAGGCTGCCGGCCCCTCGGCAGGGCTTGCGGCACCGGGAAGGGGCTCCCGTCCCAGCCTGCCATGAAGGTGGCGGCCCTGGGGGCGGGCGCCCTTCTCTCCAGGCTGCGCCGCTCCCCGTCCGGCCGGGGCCGCGCCCCGCGCCCGGCGCCCAGCGAGACGGAGAAGGAGCCCGGGGGGCGGGCGGCGGCCAAGGGGCTGCTCATCACCCTGCCCGACATCGGGGAGGAGGCGGCGGCCGAAGGCGATGAGGCGGCCGGCAGCCCGCAGCTTCCTACGTGAGTGAGCGCCCCGCAAAGCTGGGGGCGCGGGGGAGGTGTGCGCCCCTCACTCCTGTGGCTTCCTTCCACCTGGCGTTTTCTGCCTCTGGTTGTCCTGAGAAGTACCGAAATTCTCAGTGGGCAGGGTTTGCCTTCCCCCGGCAGTATGCCAGAGGCAGGGAAGCGCATCTTCCCCCGGCAGTGTGCCAGAGGCAGGGAAGCGCATCTTCAGGGGCAGGAGCGACGGCTCGCACGGGCTGTGTGCGGCGCCGTAAGGAACGAAGAGCTGGAAAACGCTCGCGGTTCCGCGTGGAAGGGGACAGGACTCAGCGCCCGGCCCCGCACGGCCGGAGGAAAATTGTCCCGTCCCCACCTCGGGATGCACAGGGAGAGAAGCCGAGGTCCAGAGGGCGCGCAGGGGATGGTGAGCTTGAGTAGGTATCGTAAAGGTCCCTCACGTAGGTGTGTGAGTTGTACCAAATTCTGTCCCGAAGCTGCTACTGCGCATCAAAGCAGACATTTCGGTCACTGCCTAGTGAGGTTCTAAAGTGTCAATAACAGGTATGAAACTTGGCTTGGATGTTTCTGTGTTTAATTGTCAAGTCTCACCTTGAAACGTTTAGGGTTTGCTGCTTATAAAAGAAGCCTGTTAAATATGTGTGCTTCCATTTGGTGATATTTTGCTACAGCGGAGGTAAACTGCAGTGGTTCCTTAGTGTATTTAAAACAATTGTTTATAAAAGTGAGCAACAGTTGCATTACTGTATTGGTGGGATTTTGGAATTTTTCATAGTATTAAAAAAAAAAAAGGGAAGCTACTGTATATATTTTAAAGACATCTATAATTGCTGCTGCTGTAGTACTAAACTGTGCTAATCTCTACAACTGACAATCAGAAGAACAGTAATGTTTTCTTAGGTGTTGATAGGAATGAATGTATATTTAAATTTTTACCTCTAAAGGACTGGAACCTCTTTTAGTACACTTAAATCTTCAGATGGATTTTGGAAGCACTAAGTTCAGTTTCCATGTAGCATAATATTTAAAGTAGGAACACAAAGCCTGACATACTTCTTTTATTTCCCCCTACTCCAATCTATAGCTTTTCATTTTGTTTCAGAATGTACTGTAAGCTCTTTCAGGCTTAAACTTTTACTGTATTTGTGTAAAATAGTAGCCTTTTTGAATAGGGAGGTTAATCTGGTTTTATGTGTAGTAACAGAGCTCTGTTTATAAAATGTTTGGTGCTTTATATAAACAATGCCAGAACAAGGCAGTATTATGTCCCTGTAATTTCCCCCTAGCTACTTCTTTTTTTTTTAGTACCAAAACTAAAGCCAAATAAAATGTTTATGACTTTTATCATTAAAAAATTGAGGAATGGAGTTCACTCTATTAAAAAAACTGATTTTATTGGGATGAAGAATAAACCCTATTATCTTAAAACTGATTATGTCCAGCAAAATAATCATTTTGATTTGCCATTGAACCATGTCTAATTGATATCACCTAATTATCCCCTAACTTATGCCTGTGTATGCACGGTGGCATTTCAAATATTTTATTAATAACAGTAAAGGTTATACTGATAAGGCATTGTCTATCTTCAAAAAACCAAAACCAAACCAGAAAGAGGTAGAAGAAGGAAAAAGATACATCACTTTGACAAGGAAAGTCTATACCTCCACATTAGCATTTTTTTAATTAGATGGTTTCACTTAAGCTTTTAGAAGAAGCATCTTAATTAAATATTGAAAACCTTAGTATTCCTTGCTTAGAGTTGAGATTAGAATTTGGGAGTTACAGAATATGATAATATATTATTGATAGTTATACATGGGAAGCTTTTGCTTATGTAAATTAAGTTCCTTCATTACAAGTTTTATTGCTGTTTAAAATTATTTAGAAGACATCGATGGCCAGTGTATTTTCATTGATAGCAATCTACGATGAGTAATTGGTTAATAAAGGTTTCATTTTATGTCTTAGTATTTTTTTCTTAAGTATGGATGAGCTGATAGCAATGACAGTGCATAGTGCAAAATACTGAAAATCCGGCACTGATTTCTTAGTTTCTCAGACATGCTAAATTTTTTGATTTCCACAACTAGCAACTACTTGCCCTAATAGTGTATAGGGCTAAACTATGGCAGTACTTTGTGAGATTTAACATTTACTATTTATTTACATAGCAATTTCATGTTCTTTTAACCAAACCAAAGGAAAATTCATAATGAATAAACCTTTTTCTTCATAATGGAGAAAAAAATTCACAGTTTTTTACTCTTATTTGAAATAAAATATATTCTGCTATAAAAGACCATGACATTTCTTCAGAGAATATGAAGACACTTTATGCTACACTTACAACAATATGTTAATGTACCAAGATACATAGATTCCTTTTTAAAGAAACATTATTACTATCCTAACATGTTGCAATAGGTAGGCGAGATAACAACCCCTACCTAATCAAAATTGGGCAAAGCTTAAATTATGTTGTTTAGGGGAGGGTAATACTTTGTAGAAACTAATTTTGCTGCTCCCTGTTTTCAGAATGTTTCTGACACATGGAAAAAAATGTTTGTGAACTTGATATGAGAAGTGTAGCTTTACCTGTGGTGTACAAATATCATTATCTTCTGTCAACTTTTATTTCTCGAGGCTCAAGCTTTGGGTTTCAAAATTATTAACTTTGAAGATGTGGATATAAGTAACCTGATGAACTGCAGAAGAGGGTGGGAACTCTGATTTCCTGTCTTCTGTTTTACCCACTGAAAGCAATAGATCTCTTTCACACTGTAATGCATAGTAACCTAGATAGGGCATTGTACTGTTACTAAGCTGGTCACTTCCCTTATTGTACTGATCCAAAAGAGTAAATACAGTACTGTGATGGTTTGCCACAGTCTATTTTTTTAATTACAATTACGTGTACAAGAACTCAGAAGCAAATTTTAATTTCACATGGTGCTACACATTCATCTACACTCTCTAGATGCATGCTACTAAAAATAATTCCTAAAATTTAGTAATATTGTATATAAACATCAGTTTTTGGAAAATGTTATGGACTTCCAACAATGGTTTGGGTTGCAAGTGACCTTAAAGAACATCTAGTTCCAATCCCCCTGACATGGTCAGGGACATCGTCTACTAGACCAGATTGCTCAAAGCCCTGTCCAGTCTGGTCTTGAACACTTCCAGGGATGGGTCATCCACAACTTGTCTGGGCAGCCTGCTCCAATGCCTCATCACCTTTGCAGTAAAAAATTTCTTCCTGGTATCTAATCTAAACCTGCACTCTTTAAATTTAAAGTCTTTCTCCCTTGTCCTACCACTGTGTCTTTGTAAAAAGTCCCCGGCCAGCTGTCCTGCAGGTCCCCTTTAGGTAATAGAAGCCTTCTGTAAGGTCTCCCTTTTTCTTCTCCAGGCTGAACAATCCCTCCACTCTCAGGCTGTTGTCATAGGAGAGGTGTTCTGGATGTCTGATCATCTTCATGGCATTCCTCTGGGATCCCTCCAAGGGGTTGACATCCTTCTTATGCTGGGGGTCCAAGGGCTAGATGCAGTACAAGCTAATCAACTAGAGAATGAATGTAAAAAAAAAAAAAAAAAAAAAAAAGGAACCACAAAGCCCTTAAACATAAAAATTCATGTTAGTCCTTTAATTTTTCTTAGATGGAGAGGACTCGTGTTTGTTGGAAACTCAGATGATATGTTTACAACCAGGAATTTTGTTTCTGATCCAGTGCTCAATAAACAGGATTATTAAGTCAACCATGAAAAGAAGAGGAACGACTTTCAGTCTTTGTTGTTACTCTTAGCTGTCATGAACTCCTCTAAAATTTTGTGAATTAGTGGACTATTTCTTTTTAATTGTTCATTAATATAGAATTCAGCATGCATTGTTCATGGGGGCCACACTTTTAGTTAAGGTTTGGGCCCATAGAGGGCATTTTTTATTCTTCATCAATATTTTTGTAAGGAAGAAGATTCTTGGATACTGCAGTAGTTTGGTGAAAATTTGTAGTCTTTTCAGTGGTGAGATTATTCCTGTCAGTTTTGTCAAATGCTAAAGGAATTAGAGATTTCTTGTCTTACAAAATACTTGGGACTGAATCAGTCAGTCTTTTCTCACTGTTGCTACAGTCTTGTTGGAAATGTTTCCACATGGTGTGAATGTGTACTTGTGCATATACGTACATCATATGGATAACACTGTGGGGATTTCTGTGCTGTTTTGAGTCCTTCACTTGAAAACATATGTTCATAATGTCCAAAAGTTGGCATGTGATAGTTTCTATAGTCTTGCTCTGATGCCTTCTGTCTCCTGAGTAGATGCTGTGTTTTTAATTCGGTATGAGAATGATGTTGGTAACACACTGATGTTTGGTATTTGCCAGCAGCGCTTACCCCAAGTCAAGGACTTTTCCATGTCCCAGGCTCTGCCACTGTGAAGTGCACAAAAAGCTGTGAGGGAGCGTGGCCAGGACAGCTGACCTGAACTGGCCAAAGGGATATTCCACACAGGTCACCACCCGTGGTATTGTGCAAATGCTTGTTTCCGATTTGCATTTTATTGCTCTCTCTCTCTCTCTCTCTCTCTCTCTCTCTCTCTCTCTGTTTTTTAGAAAAGGAGTTGTGGTTGTGGGATGAATAAAGGATTGTTACTTTGTTTTTTAGTAGTGCCTTTCTTCTAGTACACCACCATGTAAGTCACACTATAGCAAGAGTAGAGGAAAACTTTCAGGTCCTCAAATCTGTTTGTCTACATAATGTATTAGCAATATGACAACACAGCTTGATATCTCAAGCCAGGGGTGTTTATGGTTACAGAGGAAGGAGAAAAGTATTTAGGACGCCTGAGCATATGCAGACTAATGTCTTCCCACAATAACATTGCTTCGCTCTGTGCTATAGAACTGTCACATTTAGATTTTTTTTTTTTTTTAATTCAGAGAGGATAAATTTTGCACCTGTTCTCAGTGATTCATTATATGTGCAATTTTCTTAAGAGAACAAGGAACAGGAGGGAAAACATGTTCCAATCTGTTATGCTGCTGAAAGAAGTCTGATTTTAAAAAAAATATTTACTGGATTTCCAAATTTACAGAAAAAGAATACACAGGGAAGGCCTTGTGGATCACTTCCAAGTGTTTTGTTAGGAGCTACTCTGTCCCTGTCTTTTCAGACACTTGATCCTGCAGCAGTAAATGCCTCCTATCAGGTCCAAAGAAATAAAACACCTTCTCTAAGACACTAATTAGCATTTTTTATTATTGCAGTTAATTAAGATGATAGTACTTTTTGCAGTGTTGATTCATAATTTATATTAAAAAGTCAGATTTACTTCTATAATATCTTGCACTCAGAAATTGTTTGTATTTCCTATAATCAAGAATTATACTCGCAGTTACATTTTTACATAGAATTAAAATTACAAATAGATTTAAAATTATATATATAATACCTTGCAAGTTCATGCCATCTTGAATGCATTTCCAAATTACAAAGCCTTTAAAATTTGCAGAAGAATAAAGTTACTATATACAAATAAGCCTGTCTTAAAATTTGAAGCAGTTTATTCTTACTTAGAATAAAGATAGGAGCAGAACTCAACACAGTTCATGGTTGGAAAAGCTTTAAATCTGTTTCAGAATTCAATATGAAAATGTCTAATAGGAGGCATTGCACTTAAGTGTATGTACTTCAAATAGCTGCCTGAGATGCACACAGATGAGATTGCATTAAAAATGATGGCCTGCTTTTAGTGTTATCAGTGATTTAAGAAAATAATGACATTTGCTTCTTTATTATTTTTCTTCACTCCAGATTAAATAACAAGTGAAAACCTTGACCCTAAGGGAAAATAGGTCTTGGGTAGAAGATGTGATTTTGAATGCACCTGGTGAGCATTCTGTGTAGGGGGTAGCCACAGAGGACTGACAAACTGCAGATGGTGATGCAGGCAAGCACAGAGAAACCTTCATGCTTTCATTCCAACACTATCTACTTTTTGAACCTAGAGAGGCTTTTATGCTTCTTTACAAATAGAATTTTAGCAACATATGAAGAAAATTGGCATTGTGGCAAATTATGGTAATTTGCTCTGATCAAAAAGATAGTCATCTGAAAAATTCACCAGGATTTCAAATGCTCCCAAAGTAGTTTAATCATCAAAGCATCAGTGACCCATGCATACCTTCAAAGACAGTAAGTGACATTTTTGTAAAAGGAAGGGGCTAATCAAGTGGTATGATTAAACACTATCAGTGGAAAAACTCTGATAATGATCCTGCAGATATAGTCAGTACTTCATTCATTGACCAAAACCAGATGACTGAAAATACTGAAACACTTCTGGTAGTGCTCGTTACGAAAGATGAGAACAAAATGAAAATTATCTCCAAGCCTGGAGTGACACTCTCAAATGGAGACGTGCTATAATTTTTGGAGTGTATTTTTGCTAGCAGTCAAGCTTCTGGCATGTTCAGTAACAGTAATGATAAAGTAGTGTTGCTAGAAGCTAAGAAGGTCAACATTTACTATATCACCTTTCAAGGCAGGTTTTCTTTTTTCCTTCTCCTGAATAAGGTATGTAATCTCTAAACAAACAAGCCAAACATATTATAACTGCCTTAAAATAATTTTCAGCAGAAGGCTAGATGAATGTTCTATTAAATTTCTCATAATTCTGTTTCATTTACATGCACCTACTGGAGTTATGTCAGCCAAACTATTCCTGGGATGCTTTTTCAAGATATGCCACAAGAAGTGTGATTTTGAGAAAGCTGAGGCACAGGGATTGTAAGCAGGGACAGGCACGGTTGTCATATACTTGGATTTTATTTGTATTGCTGCAATAAGTGATTAAATGCTGAGCCAAACTGACTGCTTTCATGATCTATAAAAGTCACTGGATATGTCTCATAAAAGGTCCAGACTACTGAAGGAAGAATTTGTTGCTGCTGTATTAACCAAGTGTAAGAATGCTCAGCCCTGGCACTGTTCTTACAGCAGTCTTCAGATAGTATGATCTCCTCTGGGGTCTGCCAGTGACATTCAATACTGTCTGCTATACCTGGCAGTTTGTGGTCACTGAAGTTGTCACAAAAGAGTGACAGTGCTTTTCCCAAAGATCCTCTCAATCTTGAAAAAGATGTATTTTGTCAAGCAATAGGGGGAGAGCTTACCATGGCTGACTGCAGCCAAGTTGGACAGATAACTACCTGTCCTAGAAGGAAAAGGATGTGTGTATTTCTTATGAATTTAGTATTTTCTGTGATATAAATATTCAACTACAATACTGTGATGCATGCCTGGAATGTTGTACATTATCAATGTGGAAAAGTAATCATGTCCTGTCTGTTTCTTGCTTGCTCCAAAGATGGAGCAGCATTAGCTGGTGAACATGTGGAAGCACCATTTTGTGCAGTGACAGATTTTCAGTGTTGTTTGCAACAAAGTTCGTATATTCTGCTCAGTGAACAAGATACTGACTAGGAGTGTCTATTCACTTCCAAGAAAATGCCCCTGAGAAGTGGGTACTGTGTTGAGAGAGACCCTTTACAGAGGAATATTTGAGCAGGCCGGATTTGTGGAGTTACAGCTTCTGTTTGCTATATTACTTCAAAAAAGAATAAGAAATAGACTTCCATGGTAATTGTCCCAGACCAGTTTAAGAAAGATTGGTGTGATTTCAAAATCTCTTTTTTTCCAACAGATGCATTTCCATATTTATGCTATAGAGAGCTTATAGTTTAATTTCTTTTATATTCTCACATCAAAGTTTTATAGAAATATGGTATACAAATAATAATCTCTTAGTTTTACAAACCAAGTGTGGGATTGCGGGATTTGTAATTTTCTCTTCTTCCCCCCCCCATTCCCCCTCTCCCCTTCCCGCACGTTCCCCCTTTGTCCTGCGACCCAGTCCGCCCCTTCCCCTGCGGTCCCTTGTCCCGATGCTGCGTTCCCTTATCACTTCCCTGCATTCCCTTATCACTCCCCCTCACCACACGGTCTGTCCCTGCACCCCCACCCCCGCCTTTCCCATCGCTGTCCCTGGGCTTTCCCTGCCCCTGTCCCCTCCTCCCGTCCCATTGCCACAGCTCAGGTTCCACCCCACCCCCGGCACGGGTTATAACCGAGCCCTGCTCGGTCCCCCGGTGTCTCGGGAACACGCTCCCACTATAAACACGTGTTTGCACCTGAGCCCCATGTCACCATTTTGTCTGTCCCCGCGCTAGAACTGAGCCTCGCAGAGCCGAAGGGGAAAGCGGCCGCCGCCTCTCCTCTCCTCCCGCTGTGCTTCCGCAGGCGCCTGCCCGGAGCCGGTCTCGCACGGCAACAAGGGATAGACATACAAGCAGAAAGTGAGAATATGAGTGAAATGAATAAAGAGAATCATTAAGGTTGAAAAAGACCTCTAAATCATTAAGTCCAACCATTAACCCAGCACTGACGTGTTCACCGTTAAACCGTGTGTCGCCACGTGCACACCTACACTCAGGGTTGGTGAGTCCACCACTTTCCTGGGCAGCCTATTGCAATCTTGGCCACCCTGTCAGTGAAGAGTATTTTTCTCATATCCAATCTAAACCTCCTCTGGCACAACTTGAGGCTACTTCTGCTCATCCTGACACTTGCTACTTGGGAGGAGAGAACAACCCCTACGTGCAAGCTCCTTTTAGGTAGTTGTAGAAAGTGATAAGGTCCCCTGGAGCCTTCTTTCTCTCCAGGTTTAACTGTCCCAGCTGTAAATGGTAGGTTAAAAGATAAGGCATGTCTTGTTATGAGTGCATGATGTGGTCAGTATGTTTATGTTTGTTACAAATCATGCTTCCAAAATAGTAAAGAACATGTAAATATGTGAAATCTAAGAAAATTAATTATTTCAGACAACAAGGCAGCAGCTTAATTAGAAATTAGGATATTATACTGTCGCCCTGATTCTTGAGTTTTCTTAAGCCTTCTGAGTTTACATTCTATTGGGAAACTTTCTCACACAGTTTCTGTAAATAACGTATTGTTTTGCATTCTTCCATGGGGGTGGAGAGACTTGATGTACTAGTGCTTTGTCTAATGTTTTTGGAGAGGTGGCCCATTCACTCTCCAATCCACTGTCATCTTTGGAGAAGTATAAAAGTTGGAGTCAGAAAATAAACGCGCTCTTTTTTGCCTTGCAAGGTAGCAGGTGGCTCGCGTTGTGCTTTCTCGTGTCCTATAGCGACATTATACATTGTTGGCAAGGGAGCAATGCATAATAAATATTTTCTATTGAGGCTGTATCTACAAAACAGACTTTGAATCACCTGTTAAAGAGGTCTCATAGCATGTGTGACAGATAATAAAGTTAGCATTTTTCTCTGTTAACTGACTTTTCTAAACTCCTCTGGTTGAATGCCTTTTGGCGTGTCCTGTGTTAGTTCTCTCCAGTTCCAAATTAGAGTGATGGAAGTAGTATTAATACTAATAATATCCTCCTTCACAATTATTTGTCCATATAATTATCATTGTGTTTGTTGGAAAGGAAGAAGGGGCTTGGTTTAGAGAAATGCAAACAGTATTGTGGGGTTTGGAGTGGTAAGGTGTGGGGGGGAGCAACGGCTGAATCTTGTTGCTGCAATGACAAAAAAGCTTTCCAAAACAGTCGCACAGAATTTAACTCTTGCTCTTAGTCTCTACACTGTGGAAATGTAGGAGAAGGTGGGAGGTTAAAATTGCATTTTCTTAACCAGGACATAATTTGCTATTGTAGATTTCATCTGCTTGGATAAGTTTTTCTTGACAAAGGACTCTATTTCCCGTGTGTGTGTGTGTGTGTGTGTGTGTGTGTGTGTGTGTCTAAAGTGTTGGACAAACCTTCTCCTATAGCAGAATGATTCCTAAAGACAAGGAAAGTTGTTATTACACACCCAGTTTAATGATTTACTGACACAGAAGAATGGACTTTGAAGAATGCGGAACTTTCCTTACTGAACAGGCGAAAAGAAAATATTTTATCATCAGAGAACAAATGCTAGGCATTTTCTATACTCCTTTCTTAGTGAGTAATATTTCATTTGGTTATGAAACTTCAAATGCATTTAAATGCTGCTGTTTGCTTTCCTGTAAGGTGAGGCTTCATATGCCTTGCTTTTTCAATCTTAATTTTCAGCATATTTAATACTGCCTTTATTTTATTTTCTCTTTCTTGTATTTTCTTTTTGCTTATGAGCAGATCTGCTTCCTCCTTTAAGAGACGCTTTCTGCAAAACATATAGATGCCGGAGCTTTTATGTCCTGGAGCTAGAGATGAATGGCGCTAGTATAAATCTGCAGCGGACAGTCTATGCTCTGCCCGTACTGAAGAAGATCGGTGACGTGCACGGGGTAGTTCGGAGAAAAACTCAATTAACAAGGGGAAATCTTTATGTAGTTGGCTAGCATCGTATAACCTTGTTCATCTAGGAAGGCGAGGGAAACCTCCTTTGGTCAGAAAGGAGGCGTTCTTTGGCTGCGTGTTGCGAGGGGAGAGATGAGGAGATTGCACTGCTCCCGCTCAGGCTGAGGCTTTAGCTTTTCGTGGGGAGGCGGGGAGGGGTGCGAGGCCTCGCTGCGGGGCGTGGCGCGGCGCCGGGAGCCCGCGGCGGTGCGGGCGGTGCGGGACTGCGGGAGGTGCGGCACTGCCGCCGCCGGGGCGGTGCGAGGGCGCCCGCCGCGCCCCCATGCGCAGGGCGCGGGGCGCCGGCCCGCCGGGCGGCTGCGGCCGGGGGCTGCTCGTCCTGGGGTGAGCGTGGCGGCGGGGCCGGGGCCGCTCGTCCTGGGGTGAGCGTGGCGGCGGGGCCGGGGCTGCTCGTCCCGGGGTGAGCGCGGCGGCGGGGCCGGGGCCGCTCGTCCTGGGGTGAGCGCGGTGGCGGGGCCGGGGCCGCTCGTCCCGGGGTGAGCGTGGCGGCGGGGCCGGGGCTGCTCGTCCCGGGGTGAGCGCGGCGGCGGGGCCGGGGCTGCGGCCCCTGGCGGGGCGGTGTCCGCGGCCCGCCTGCCGTCCTGCCGGGGCGGCGGGAGCGCTGCCGCGGTGTTGTTTGTCTCCATGTAATGCCCGTCGCTGCGGAGCTTTGGGTGAGCAGCGGGGAGCTGCTCCAGCTTCTGGTGTTCACTTGCTAGTGCAGGGGAAGTGATGCTATAGATGCTATATAGATGTGCTGGGAGGGGTTTTTCCTATCATTTTATTTTACTGCAATAATTAACTGCACATCTAGTGGCATGTGATCCAAGGAGTCGGGAGACGTAATACAAGAACATGCAGTGGAAAAATGTTGCAGAAAGACTACTTTGCTCCACCTCACATCAAGACAAGAGGACACAGCCTGAAGTTGTGCCAGGGGAGGTTTAGCTTGGGTATTAGTAAGCAGAAGGTAACAGTAAGTGGTTTCCTCCTCCAGTGGTGTTTCCTGGGAATCAACCTGGACAGTTTGAGCAGGTAAAGAGCAGTGAAGTGTTAAACCTTGGTGTTGTATTAAGTTGTGGAAAAATACTAAGAACAAGGATCAGCTATGAAAAAAAATCTGAAAGACCTTATAAGGCTGCCTGAGTAATAAATAAATAATATGGCAAATGTTAGATAGAGAGGGATATATGGGAACAGAAGGAAACAGCATTCCATGTAGAAGATGGACTGTGAGCTCACTGTTACTTCTTGGGAGATAGATCTTGGTGTTAGGACAATATGAGACTCAAGTTATGGGATTGGACTCTATGAATACTCATAGAGCCTCCTGGTGCTTCCTGACCAAAAGCAGAGGCGTAGGGAAGAGATAGGATATGAAGTGCGAACACATGGAAATGCTTTCCTTTGCTGTTTTACCAGCCTTGAAGAATTTTAAATTTAAGGTCCTCCCTGATCAGAAGTTCAAACTTATGGTAGGTTTTGCTGTTTTCTTAACCAAGACATAGCAGTAGGATGTGTGATGTGGTCCATTTGAGTGGGGAGTTAGATTTTGACATATGTGTTTTTGTAATATGTGTAATGATAAATATTGGAAAGGATAGAAAGAAGACAAAGCAATCCTAACTGCTGCAGGGCCAATCTACTGTTCTTGTCTAAAGAAATAAATAAAATTCTTGGAACTGTGAGCTGTTTTCTTATAGTTGCTCATTCACAAATCTACTTTGATGCAATCATGCCGCTGCGAGGCTTTTATGGCATGAAAATAGATGAAGAAAGCAGTTGTTGTAAATGTTTCCAAGAAACTCACACATCTGTGCATCTTCTGAAGAGATCGGTTTAGCCTATTAATGACCCAACTTCATGCACTGAATGTAATATGTAATTATGAACAGTTGTGTAATTAGAAACAGTTTCCATCTAAGAAAACAAACAAACAAACAAAACCCAACAAAAAGCCCTACCCTTCCAAACAAAGGAAAAAACATTCCTTCATTAACCTGCTGTATGGGCAACTACTGGTTTGTGCGTTTGCTCTGTTGTTGCAATAGTGAGGTACTGCTTCATTTCTGTGTGCTTCTTGCAAGTTTTGAAGTACAAAATCCAAGGAGGGTGCCAGTGGAGTAAAGCATGTCTCAAAGTAATGTTTTTTAAATATACCTTTGTAAGTAAGGCAAATAAAAGCTATTTTAAAACAAAGTCATTTGTTTCAAGCAAATGCTTGTATTGATGCATAGGCCTGAAAAATTGAAAAATTCAACAGAGTAGTTGTCTTCCTCCTTCTTTCCCCTGCCCTGCTCACCCCCGCTTCTAGTGGAGATGTGAATTAACTTTATTTTAAATTATGGAATGTTATGTTTCTGTGTTTTTAGGAAGGGACTGTCCAGAGGTCCCCCAGATCAGTGTCTCTCTGGAAAAAGTGGAGTATCTCTTCCATCAGTTTTTGCAAGAAATGTTCAAGAAGCCATTGACAATTATACCTGGTATACATGTACTTCTTAAATAATACTTAATTAACTCACTTCTGACTTAGATATTTCCAGATTGGAGTTAATTTTCACTAATCATTCTTCCAGTCATTCTCATGGATAATACTATTGCACAATATAATGCAGTATACAAAATGACCTGACTTGCTGTTTAAAGGATTGGAACTTTATTTCTGGTTTGTGATATGGATTTAAGTATTTTAAGACCATAGTAAAGGGTACTGATTAGATCTGGAAGGGAAATCAGGCTTCATGATTAAATTGAAATCATGCTCACCAGTGTTGCAGTTTAGTTAACTTTCAAGAAATTTTATTCCAGATGACACTGGTTAGGATTTGTCTGCACATCCAGTTACCACTGCTTTCCCTGCATCCTGGGGTGGGTGCTAGCTGGCAGGGTCCAGCTAGAACTTTGCAGGCTTGAGTTGCTGTGGCTCAGATTTTAAAGTGCACCAGATTTAGCAACATAAAAAACATTGAATAGAGACATGTAACTCAGTGCTATTTGAAACATCTGTATCTCTACATCTCTATCTTGTGCTTAGTTTTGCAAAAGTTTTCTTGTGGTACCTTCTAATGTGAAAGCATTAAAGAAAGCTTATATTATCTTTCATCTGTTTTTCATGTAATCACTAGCTGATGTGGAGAAACCAAAATAATTTGTTTGAGCTGGAAATATAGATACATGCATATTATTATATTCAAATACATACACACATATATATGCATATTTTAGAGTGCCAAACAGTTGCAATGGTGTATATACATGCAAAAACATAATAGTATAGAAGGAATTGCCTTTAAGGCAGTAAATAGTACTAATAGGAACATGTATTCACTCTACTTTAAAATATCTGCTTGCACCATTTACTTAATTAGTTGCTCTATTTTAAAGCTGTTTATACAGAAAATAATTGTGTTCTTCATTTTAATTTTTCTTATTTTCAGTGAGACACTTTCATCACTTTCACCTAGTGGTTGTACAACACCCACGGAGTTGAATAATTCTTGGTCTGGAATAAACAGCTATACTACTAGTTTGTCTACTGAAAGAAGTTCGATTTACTCCTGGAGGGATGATGTATGTCACAGAAACTTTTACAGTACCCCTTTCTCTAAATATTGTAGAAAATACTAGTTTTTTACTGATGTTGGACATGCAGTACCTCATCCATAACAGCCTCATTAATAAGTAAAACAAAGCTGTTTTACTGAAGAAGGTAGGCTTAGGTTTCTGAGTCCAAGCAAATGATAAAACATGTCTTTTCAAACACCGCATTGTGCAGGCAATGTTTAAATTGAACTGTTCTCAGTGTTTTCAGTTATGAAGTACATTCATAAACATGCATATAAATTTCCCAGTTTTGGTAAATATTTAGCTCTTACATTAGCTCAGTTATTTTTTACAAATGTAAGAGTAGGACTTCTCTCTGCATCAAAGAACTGACCTCTGAAGCATACCTGGTGCAGGCTGGAAGTGTTAAATAAGTGTTGCAGTTGCTGCCAGTTTAATTTCAGAAAGCCTTCTGTGGCTGGTAGTGGTAGTTCTGCCATTCTTTTTGCATTATGCCCTAATCTTTAGGGTACTGACCTCATCTGTCGCTGCCAGCCCTTCAGGAGAAAGCCTGACTCTGGATATTACAGTAACCTGTGTGAGAGTTATTTTCTCATTCCTTTTCAGTGTGATCCCTCCTGTACCCTGAAGTGCTTTGAGGCATTCAGCTGGAAGTAAACAAGCATGATTTGGGCCTTGTTTTTAGTGTATCAGTTTTTATAGTGTATCAAAGTATCTATCTAATGTAAGTGGCAAATGTCATTACAAACAGTGCCCAGCTGAGGAGCCCTCAGCCAAGTGCTTGTCTCCATATCACTGGATAAAATCAGGCATTTCTCTACTAGTTTCATTTGCCTCTGTGTTAACTTAGTCTTCAGTTGCACTGATTTGTAGGTTCAGTGAAGAAGTGTGGAAGGGCATTTTTCACACTGACAGCTGTATCCTAAGCCCTAGACTAGATCACACAGGCATAAGGTGCTCCCTCTTTACCCTCTTAGCTGTTGTACTTAGAAAGGAAAAAGAAGAGTACTTCTTGAAAGAGCAGGCTGCCCTGGGTGCCAGAGATGCAGCGTGTGTGCTTTACATTGGCACAGGAAACCACCTGGGAGTCCAAACCAAACAACTTATAACTGGTTTTTTTTTTTTTTCTTTTTTTTTCTTTTTCTTTTTAACATGGGCTAAATTCTAGGCAGCTGTATGTTATATTAATGTCAAAGAAATACAGTCTTGTAGTTCTTTTTTGCTAAATCAACTTGTTCCAGCCAGCTATCTGGAATTTTTTTTTGGGTTTTTTTGTGTTTTTTGTTTGTTTGTTTGTTTTTGTTTTTTGCATTGTGGTATATAAATTGTGTCCAAAATATATAGTCTGAACATGCATTCTGACACGCTCAGCCAAGTTGATTAATGTTTTTCTGTTCTTTAAATATCACAGACATTTTAGTATACATGCATATTTGCTAACAACTATTAACTTTATAATATATAGGAATTTGATAAAACCAACACACAGAGAGTGCATCAGTTATTTTTGGAGATTGATGAAATGTTCTTTGAAGGAAAAGTGACCTCCCAAACAGAGAACCTGAAGGCAGAATGTGCAGATTGGGTTGAACAATTTCCTCATATAAGGTAAGGAAATTCTTGCTAGTAGTAGTTTTAATCAGTTACCATTCTATTTTGAATTTTTGGGGTACCCTCTTATGGTTTGGGCATCAGCAACACTTGTACATTCAAATCTGTACCTCTGGGACTGAGCTGTGCCATAGCTGCTTAGTAAATCTGGGCAGTGGTGCTTTAGCAACTGATGCCCTTTATTTTGATTAATAAAATGGTTGCAGGCAAAGTTGTTCAGAAATTATTTTATTTTATAATTTAGTGTGTATTTATTAGAGTTGCTTTCACCTTTACTCTTTTCCTCTCTACATTAAGCATGTTGGAGTTTGTGCATTTTCTGAACTTTAACAGAAGCCTTAACTTTCCATGTAAACAGTTTTGATTAGCACTTTTACTCACATAGGTGAATACTGGAGTTGGATAAGTGAAGTCACAGCAGATGTTATTTGTCTCCTGCATCCATTTTTAAATGTATCTTACAGACTTTCTTAATAAGAAAGGAAGTATGTTTACTTTTGTCTGGCTTTAGAACAATCTGACAAGTTTTACTATTTGCTCTTAAAATTTATCAATAGAATCTATCTTGTAAATCAGCTTAACTTTAATGGCTTAAATAATATGCAAAATTAAGGTAATACACGAGGCTCTGGCCCCTCAAAGCAGATGTAAGTTGTGCTTTTGCATTGCCTACTGTTTGCAGGTTCTTGTATTCTGGATATTTGCATGTGGCCAAGGTTTCCATCTATGACACTGTTTGTTCTCTCCTTTTTATTCAGGGTTCTGGGAAAGCAACTCTTAGTGCCAAAGGATGAAGGCTTTCAGCATTTTCAAAGCAGAAATGATGCCCATGTAGATACTAAGTGTGTGCCTGGCCTCCTTGAATGTACTGGTCATACAAAGGAGTAAGTTAATTTTTTTAAAGTTTTGTTTTGGTCTTCCCTCTTCAGAAAGACGTAAAAATATTACTTCTGTAATACTGAAACATGTCAGTATAATTAAATATGCACTTTCTCATTTCTTTGAATGTTTAATTCTGATTTTCTTGATATATGTTCCAGGCTCTGCATCTCAGGCTCTAAACTGATGCCAACAGTATCTCCAATGCATACATCACTGGATTCAGGTTCCACTAGGATTTCTGCTTCAGACTCAGCCATGTATTCCTTCCTGGAAGAAGAAATTTACGATGAGGATGGAAAAATAGAGGAATATCTTGCCTTTGACAACAAGGAACTGTAAATAACAGATATATCTATTTTTGAAGAATGTAATGAAAAATTATCAGTGAATTGAGTCAGGGTTCCTAAATGGTGTTTCTCTTCTGTAAGATATAGTTCTTTCTGTCCCTGTGTTCAGTAGCACAGTGATCAGAACACTCACTGGGCATGTGAAAGTTTAGCTATGTTGTCATTCTAGTGGTTAAAGCTCACATCTCCCATTTCAGATGAATGTCTTAGCCACTAGTTGTTTTGAGGTATTTGATGCATGGAGATTCAATAAAATGAATATTTAATTTTGAGATGGGGTAGAATGAAGGAAGGCATCCCTTCTGCCCAAGTGAGTGCCTTGAGCATCAGGTTGTTTAGTGTCATTACACTGTTTGTGCTGTAATTGTCTGCCCTGATGAGTCTTAAGTTCTTTCTGTGCTGAGTGTAACAGCTTTGTGAAGAGAGCTGCAGGTTACAGCCTGTATTTAGAGCACTCTTGTGATCAACAAGTCATTCAGTCATCTTCTTGAAAGTGCAGCCTAGGTTTCCTGTGAGCCAGTTGAATTTTCCAGCAGCTAGGCTACTTGGGTGGTTCAAAGATCATCATGTGCTGTTTTCTAAAAGACCTCTAAAAGGGGAAAGCTTTGGTAGGACTCATTGGGCACAAAGCACAGCTTTTTGTGCTAAGGCCTTATGCACACTCAGAACAAAGACATGGTTGTTCTGAAAACCTGAGGAACCTTTCAGAGACACTTTCAGTGCTCTTTTTGAAAGAGAAGGCTGGGATTGCTGCCTTTTAAGGAAGTGTTTAGGTTTAAGAATACTCTCAGTAGTTTTCTCTCTTTGTTTTAATAAATAAGGAGACTTTGGGAAGGAGACTTGTCTGAAGGTATGTTTCTCTCTTTTGTCTCCTTCATATGCTTATTGTTTCCTTCACTTCTGAAATACCTTGTTCTCCATAACTAAAACATTAGCTATTATAAAGCCTGATAGGAGAAAAGCTTGGTCATTTTGTGAGTTGGATCAATCAGCCACATCTTACATACAGTTAAGAATTATGCATTGTGGCTTGAGGAGGAAGCAAAGAAGTGTCAGAGAAGAGAAGAGAAAGGGAGGTAGTAGAAACCAGTAGGAATTTTGAAGCATCTTTTTGATATCAAAAAAACCCCCAAAAACCCCCGCTCCTTAGAAAAAAATCCAATGGTATATAAAAAAAGAAAATAGTTAAAACTTTCTTCCTGAGAGTGTGTATTAGAAGACCAAGTTAGGAGATGTTGCTAAAACATGTTTCCCTAGAAACAGAAAAAAAATTAAAAAGCATAAGTGTTCTTACTGTAGTGTTTAGGAAGAAGGGATGTGTAAGGCTATGGGATCTACTATTCTTGTCATACTGCACAAATCCTTTAAAGTTATTTCATCTTTGATTAATGGTGGGAAATTGGAGATGTGTGCAGGTACACAGGGCATGCTGAGAAAGAAATTTTCATGTGAGAGTCCTCTTGACAAATATAACAGATGTTGTTGCCTATTTTACTGTAAAAAGCATAGGATTTAGTCTCAAATTACTATGTGCCGCATATAAAACTTTTTCCTAGACCTGTAGATCTTTCTGTTTTAATGCCCTAATGGGATTAAAAAAATTTTCAATGGCAAGCAAATGAAAGAGAAATCAGTATCTATATCAGTATATATGTAATTAGTATATATGCATTTAATAGGTTCTCTTCCCTTAGGTGAATTTGAGTTTTAATTTTTTGCTTATCTCCAGCTGAATTCCTTTTCGTCCATATGTATGTTTCTCTATTGAAGGAGGGGGTGGCGGGGGGGAAGTCAATTCCCATGGGAATTCTTTTGAATTTGTTTCCTTTATTAGTGAGGATGAGATTTGGGAACAAAAGAAAATGCGTCTTTCTGAGAAGAGGTGTAAGCGTGGCATTCCCCCTGTTTCTCCCAATGCCTGTATCAAAGATGCTGTGGCTTCTGAAGTGTTTGATCATATCTGGAGCAATGTGATTGGAATATTGGAGGAACTGATTAAAAAAAATTGGGAAACTAGTATCCCAGGTATTTGATATTTTCATTTGAAAATATGGTATTTGTTGAATCTAATTCAGAAAAGTCATACTTCCCTATCTTCTTAAATTAAGCCAATGTTGCAGGCTTTAGTAGAGATGACCAGTGCTGTAGAACGGTAATATATGTAATGTCTTGCCATGAGAATGTGTGCACACACATGCACCTAAAATAAAATTTTCTTCCTAATTTTCAGGGAGTTTTGCATGAGATGTGTAAAAAGAAAAATAGTGACTGAAATATACTGGCTGAAATAGCTTCCTTGCGAGAGATCATGTTTTAAAAAAAATATTAATCACTGGCTTAAAGATGTAAATTGATGCTGTTAGTCATCGTTAGTCAGGGGATCACTGCCAATGTGATCTGGAGCCTAGGAATCAGAGTCTCCTAGTCTTCATTGCTTAGGCTTTATTAGTAGAAAAAACCTTTGGGTAGTCAGAATGTTAAAGTGAGATAGACAGTCTTGCTTATGCGCAGGAGTTCAAGACTTCACTATAGGATGAAGCAGAGGTGATGCATGTAATTTTATTTTAAGTTTTCCTATTCTAACAGACTAAAAGGAAAAGCTAGAAAAAATAAGTAGAAGTGAAAATCTATTTAGTGTGCATGTGTTGTCTCTGGAGATTGAGGGAAATTTCAGGTCTTTCAATGTATTTTAAAAGGACAGAAGTAACAGAAGAATACCTGAGGGTGGGTCTTGGAAGTTACCTCTAATGTAAGGTACACTCAACCTCAAATATAAGAATACAAAAAAGTAAGAAATGGCAAAATTTCTCTGAATGCTTGCAGCATCAGAAATTAACATTTCAGGATATACTGTAATTTAAAAGTTCTTTTGACAGTACAGGTGGATTGTTTAGCACTCTGTATTATAGTTTAGGGAGGATAATTTAGCAGTATTGTGATAGGTTTGCCCTTTTATATTTTTAAAGGTCATATAGCTAGTACTTAAACTATACCCAACATGAAACACTGTACAGCTGCTGTCAGATGAGGCTGGTATCAATAGGCTTTTAATTATATATAAATAAAAATAAATAAATAAATAAACACACACACACACACACATACACACACACACACACACACACACACACATATATATATATATGGTTGTTTTTTTTTTTACTACTTAAAAAGGAAAAGCTCTGGGGATTTTTAGACAGCATTTCAAAGATTTTAGCTGTATTTTCTTAAACAACCCCCTCCAAATCTACCTGTATAGGCCAGCTTGTATGTCAGTGTCATAGAAAGCATAGACAAATTGAAATGCTTTCAAAAATCCATAATTTATATTAGATTTTTAATTAGCATGGAAGCATAAAGCTATGTGCAAGTCTTTACTTACTGTGTAATATTGTTTGAACCCCAAGAAATGATGGATGGTAAGCATAGAAAATACTTCTTATTCCCTTTACTTTTTTTTGCTGTTGAGCAGAGTGCGACCAACAAATAGAAAAACTCAAAACTGTTACAGCAAAACTGCCGCATTTGCCAGCCATTCATATTACAGCAGATGCTGGGACCATTCCTCTTTCCAGAGGCTCTGAAGCACAAAATATATCTTTTGGGGCTCTTTCTGTTTCATCACAGGTAAGAATAAAACAAACCTTTCTGTCAAATGTTCTTTTTTTATTCCTTGGACACCTTTTTTTCAACTTTGGACAGTCTCGATCAAAACTTGAAAAGGCTCTTTATTTTCTCTTTTATTTTCTTTATACCAATTAGGGGTACTTAAATTCATCTGATTTAAAAATAGGTTTAATTCAATGTTTGTTTTTTGTTTATTGTCACTTGTTTTTTTTTTTTTTTTGGTGGTCCTTAAAGGTACAATTTATCTCTAAGGCATTGCTGCCATTGATTGGCAAAGTCTTGTTAAATTCTATTCTGTCCTTAAAAACTAATTCTGCTTTTATTGTGATCCAGAAATTTCTTCATGGTAGAACAAAGATGACAAACTGGGATGTGAAGTTGCAACTTGAAGTGCTTTTCTCACAACACTGCGAGTTTCAGACTCTCCCATTGTCTCACTTTTTCTTTGCCTCTTGTGAAAGGGGATTCTGCAGTACATCCACCAGCACACTGGCACTAGGCCTTACCTGTCTTTGTAGAAGCTCATGCTTATATTGATAAAATGTCCTATTTTGTCCTGCTTGCTGTTTTTCCCTCTGTTTCTTGAATTCTTGATAAATGTTTTGTACATTTGTTTCCTTTTTCAGCCACTGTTTCTGTTTGTTTGGGGTTTTTTTCTCCTGTCTCTCACTACTAAGTTCAAGTGACTTAATTTTCTTCCACTGGCTCTTTTTCCATGCTCACTAAATAGTGAGATAAGGAACACATGAAAGATAGCATGGCAGTCTGGTTCTCCCCATAGGTGTGCTTTGTTTTGTAGCAGTCCCAGCAGCCAGGAGAAATAAAATGCTTTGATAAATCATGCCCTTGTGCTGAGGGAAAATGGAAAGTTTGAAGAATCAAACTCTGGCTTCAACTGATACCTATATTGTAAATCAAGTTGCAATTCAGTAACTATATAAAATAAAACAAGTTGTGTTTATAAAATTCTGTTGAAGATAAGCAAAAGAAAAAAGCACAGTTGCCCCATCTACTCCCCAGAATTGTACTGAACCATCTTAAAAGAAACTTCTGTAAAAAACAAGTAAAACTATGTGCTTTTTGAGACCTTCTTTCTAAAAAAGTAAAGGTTAACACATAGCTGTTGCTTTTAATAGGTTTACCGTTTCTCCAGCAACTTCTGTAGTGATCTGAGTGGTGTGATGACAATTCAAGCAAAACCGCTCCAACAGAGGCATGCTGTCACAGCAGAAAAAACACAGTAGGTGACATTGACATTTTAAAAACATAATTCACATCATGTAAAAATGTCTTGCAATTAAACAAAAAAAATACTAAAAAGTCAGTGATCTTGTGTGATCTTGTGATCACTGATATGCTAATAATTTGCAGAGGTAGAAATGATGCACTGTTAAAACCTTGTTTTTCTTGATCCTAATTCCTTCTTTCTTTCTCTTTCCCTAGGAATGAGCAAGAAGACAAACAGCAAAGCAGTGCCTCCAGCACTCCAAATTTAGCACATGCTAGGTTGGGGAGAATTTCTGATAACAGTGTTCTCTCATCATCTCTGGCTCTGCTGACATCTTCTAGGAAAGTACCAAGGTTACCTGCTCTCACCTCTGACCAACCCTGTTCAGAAGTTCCTAATATGTACAATGATGAAATCCTTAAAGGGACAAAATTGTGAGTTTTTCATCTTATTCTTTTCTCAGAACTTTACTAAAAATTCACCACTGAAGGATTTTGCAAATTACTTGAGAACTAACCCACAATTTATTATAAATTGTAGAATTCAGAGGGAAGAAGAAAGCAAGCAGAGCCATGATTTTATTAAGGAAAGCCATTTGTTTTACTTCTTTATTGCTGTATTAGGTGCTGTTACTTTCTGTAGCTAAGCTTTATAAAGAAATATACTACTTAATAATTTCATGTTACTTCAGTGAAGAAGTCTGTAATGTGAATACTCCTAAAAGAGGAACCCTTAAAATTCTGTAGGGTTGGCAGCAGTTTATCTTCTGCTCGTGTGCCTGCAACCCGGAACAAGTTACCACCAATAAACTCTGAGCCTGTTGAACAACACATTTCAGTACCTCGAATGCAACAGAGCCCTGTAAGTTGTGTTCATTGTTTTAGTGGTGAAGAACTTCAAGCTATTTAGAATTAAATTATTGTGTCACTGGTTGAAATGAGTAATTTTACAGCTTTTGTTGGTTAGTATTTAATACATAGTTTTAATATGTATGTTAATGTGTGTTACATTGGGATGCAATTACAATGCAATAGAAGGCAGTTCAAAACCTTAGGCTATAGACAAATTATAGTGGAAAGACTCGTCTGACAACAGAAAACCTGTTTAAAAAAAAAAACAACACAGCTAAAAAGAACCAACCAAAAAGATAACAAGATAGTAACCTTGCTCTTCTATGCATCTGGATTTAAATAGCTCTTTTCAGTGTTTTATTCACTAATGTTAGGTTATAAGAATTAGAAAACTATGCTGACTGAAGTAGAAAATTATAACAACTGAAAAAAGCCAGAGTTTATATTGGTGAGTTTTGAAGTTTGGAGAAGTAATAAATCACCAGAATGAAAGTAAATTAGTATGTTGATATATTAACATGCCAGCAGAAACAGTCTTGCATCTGTTTAAAAAACAGGCAAACACTTAAATTGATACTTTTGGTGATTGAAAGCATATTTTTCTTATCTTCTTGTGAACTTTTGTATGTCAACAGAAAAAAAAATATTTTAACTTATTCAATTGCTGCATTCTCTTAATGTTCTTTTTAATTCTCTCAGCATCAAGAACAATATGCTCATAGCAGAGTGTCAAGTGCAGTAGCTGGCAGGACAGAGCAACAGCCACTCAGAGAAAGAACTGTTACTGTTGATCAATATTCAAGACCCAGCACAACTCAGACATTCAGGGTATGTTACAGTGTAAGTGGAGACAAGGGAAAAGGGAACAGGTTTTCTTTCACGCCTGCTGTTGGTTTACAGAAGGTCTCATTTCAGAGTCTCTCCTGACTTCTGATGTACAGGGATTCCCACTACCTGAGGAATCCCTGAGAAGAGAGGAGGATGCTAAAAGTCTTGGGGAGGGGTGTGGGACTGTTGTATGAGAAAGAATTTTTTTCAGGTTTTGAGGGGGTGTGTGTGCTAGAAGTGTGCAGTTTTAGTGCTGTTTTGGGCTTTGCACTTTGGTAGGATCCAGTCTGCTGGACTAGATCATAAAACCATAATCAAACCCTTTCTGTAGATAAGCGTATCTCACTAGCTAAGAGTAGATATTTCCTTTTTACAGAGAGACACACTTCAGAAGAAGTCACTGACTCCTGTGGAGTTTGCTAACCACAGAAGGACCGGTCAAGGATTTTTGATAACAGGTAGGCAAAGGAGAATGACTTAAAAGGTAAAAGGCCAACAAAACCTGTTAACCCATTGCACTGTCAGAAAGTATAGTGCTTAGGGAGAGCCATCTCTGCATAAAAGAAAAACAGATTTTCTTAGTAGGATTTTTGAGTTTAGATTGAAGCTTCTTCTCACTTGCTCTGAGGGAGTCCTAATTTATAGGTAGGAATCCTGTGAAGTTTCTTTTTCTTGTTATGACGTTGTAGGAAAAGGATTCCACCTCATCATCTCATATTTTCTTTTTTTTTGGTATTTTGACATATTTACAACTATAGCAAGAGCATGTAGTGTACAGGCTAGATATTTTTGCAGCTGCTAGAGTAGTAACACAGTTGCATGCTTGTGAACTGCTCATGACAAATTTTAGGTCTGAAATTAATAAACTTTTTGTGTGAAGAAAAAGTAGATTTGAAAATGCGCATTTTTAACAAAATTATAAAGCTCTCATAAAAAAAAAATCAGTATTGATTTGCAACCCTGTCTTGAATTTACAACCCCAAAAAGAGAGCAACCCTATGTAGCTCATTTTGTTTCATTTTTACAATGAAGTTGACTAGCTGGTTCCTGGTGTATTTGAGTTCTTATAAGTAATCTTTACTTGTTTGGAAGTTCCTTAAGTTTAAATAATTATATCATTGACAAAATTATATGACAGGTGATGTAAGAATAAGGGCAGGTTAGCAAATATTGATCTGAGCACACTGGTGGGAGTAACTCATATATAATTTTGGAGTGTCTTTCAGAAAGTACAACATTTAACAATGTTTTGTATTTTCCAGGTACACAGAATTACTCCAGATCCTTTCAGAGAAATCCTCCAACCTCAAAGAAGAGATTTCAGATTGCTTCTTAAGCTGTTTTAGGAAGAAACAGAAACCCTCTGCGCTGATTGAAAGACTGAAGCCCTAAATTTGCCACTTAGTATCTTGTGTAACAAAGAATGTATGCATATGGTAGTGTCTGCTGAGCCTTGCAATCCTCAGGATGCCTGGATTACCTTCTTTTAAAATTATTTGACCAGAGCTTAGAGTAAAAATTATAGCAAAATGAAATAAATGGTTGAGGTATGTGCTCTGTTTGCAGTATCAAGAGACTGGCTGCACTTTGAGGCATTCCTCCTTTTTATGCCTTTCCCAGGGAATTTTTTTCTACCTATCAAATAAGATGCATTTAGAACATAAAGTGCTGTCCCTACTTATTTTTATTTCCTTAAAGATGTTCTAGTCTATCTAAATATTAGTCATATATAAAATTTATATTTTTAAATAGAAGTTTGCAGTACTTCCTCTTAAACTGCTATGTTAACATTTCTTCATTTTTCAGTCTGTCTGCTTATTATTATATTACTATATTTTATCTCTTAAAAGTATTATCTGTACCAACCTTTTCTTCTTCCTTTGATTCTTTCGAAACCTCATTTATTGCTGTTCTAATCATCAGTAACTGTGGGAACTGCTGGGATAAACTTGTTTACAGCAAGTAATGTTTTTCCTGCTGAGCCAAACGTTTATAGATGCTGAGAATTGAACCACATGCTGACAAATCTGTAAGACAATTCCCCCACTTTTTGAGGTTTCTTGCACAAATGAAGAGAAGAGCAGAACAACAAGCTTCTGTAGCTTAAAAAGAAAGATTTGCTAATTACCAGAGCAGCAATGGATTGCTCTCAAGTGGCAAGAGAGAGGAAGAGGGATGTTTGCTGTCTACCAGAAGTATTCTAACGCTTCTCCCTTTTGGTCAGTTTTTGGGCACCTGAAAATTGCTGGTTATCCTGATAATCATTGTAGACTCATTCCAGGTTGGAAGGGACCTCAAGGATCATCTGGTCAAATCTTTGCTGGCAAAAGCACGGTCTAGATGAGATGGCCCATCACTCTGTCCAGCTGAATCTTAAGTCTCCAATGCTGGGGAATCCACCACTTGCCACATAATGGAGAGATTATTCCAATGGTTGATTATTCTCATTGTGAAAAGTTTTCCTCTTGTGTCCATTTGGAATCTTCCCAGGTGTAATTTGCATGTATCACTCCTCACTTTTCCATAAGACTTCTTATGAAAAGGGAATCTCATCTTCTTAGTAGACACCCTTTAAATACAGGGACATGTTGATAGGATGTGCCTAAGCTTATTTTCTCCAAGCTGGACAAATCCACTTTTCTCAGCCTTTCCTCACATGACAGGCTACCCAGTAATTTGGTCATCTTTGTTGCCCTTCACTGCACCTTCTCTACCCTGTCCACATCTTTCTTGTATAGCAGGGACCAAAACTGAACACAATAGTCAGGTGTGACCTGACCAGAACTGAGTAGAATGGCATAGTTACTTTATCTCTCCTGGCATTGATGCAGCTAAGTCTTTTATTGGCTTTCTTTGCTGCAGCAACAAACTGTTCACTCACACTGAGCTGCTTGTCCACCAGCACTCCCAGGTCCCCTTCAATAGAGCTGTTGTCTAGCCAAGTAGATCCCCAGCCTGTGCTGGATTATGTTTTTCCATGTGCAGGACCTAAGGATATTTGTCCTTACTGAACTTCATAAGGTTCTTGTTAGCCCATTTTTTCAGCCTGTCCAGGTCTGCCTGCAGGGTCATTCTCCCTTCCAAAGTGTCCACTGCCTCACCCAGTTTGACCTCACTGACAAACTTCATCTGGGTACACTTGATCTCATAATCCAAACCACTGATGAAAGTACTAAACAGCTTTGGGCCCAGTATCTTTCTCTGGGCGACTCCACTTGTGGCAGGGTGAGAGGGAGCAATTTCCCACCACCCTCCCGGTGTGGCTGAGTGGCCAATTCCCCACCCACTGCATGGATCACACATCCACACCATCACATCCACATTTCTGTAGGAGGAGGCCATGGGAAACCATATCAAAAGCCATGGAGTTATCCAGGTAGATAATGTTCAAGCAGGTTCATTTGTTGTAAGAGACAATCAGGTTTTCCAAGAACACTTTTTCCTTGGTCAGTCTGTGCTGGCTTTACCTAATCATGGAGTCCATTTGACTTGTAACAGCACCTAGGAAAACTTGTTCTGTAGGTTTCCCAGGGACTGAAGTAAGACAGGTGGGCCTATAATTTTCT
Source organism: Taeniopygia guttata (assembly GCF_048771995.1). Taxonomy (NCBI): domain Eukaryota; kingdom Metazoa; phylum Chordata; class Aves; order Passeriformes; family Estrildidae; genus Taeniopygia; species Taeniopygia guttata. The sequence continues at coordinate 31,151,048 of NC_133028.1, read as the reverse complement.
GGATCCTCTCTGAAATCCTTGTAGACAGGAGTGACATTAGCCTTCTTTAAGTCTTCTTGGATGTCCCCCAAATGCCACAACTTAAAAATTATGGAGGGTGGCCTTACAGCTATACTGGCCAGCTTTTCTTGGTTGGATACTATCAGATCACATCAATGTGTAGAAGTCAAACTCATGTAATAGTTCACATACCAACCCTTCCTTCACAGATAGTGGGTCTGTTTTTGCATCAGCCAGAATTTTTTTTTTCCCAAGGCTTGGTGCTGATTAAAGGACAAGGGTGAAGAAAGTGTTGCGTACCTCTGCCTTTTCAGTCTTGTTGGTGACTAATTCATCTCTCCTATTAAACACAGGCAAATACTTTCCTTCTGTTTCTGCTTGTTTACATACCTGTCCTGGTTTCAGCTGGCATAGAATTTATTTTCATCCTAGTAGCTGGCACAGTGCTGTGTTTTAAATTGTTATGAGAATAATGTTGACTACACTGTAATGTTTTAGTTCTTGCTAAGTTGCGTTTGCCCAACATCAAAGACTTTTCAGTGCTCCATACTCTGCCAGTGGGAGGGTCACAAGAAGTGAGGGAGCACGGCCAGGACAGCTGACCCCATCTGGTCATACCATAAAGTCCACACCACAGAAGGCCCTGCTCAGTACATGAACTGGGTGTGGGGGAGGTGGGGGTGGCTGGGAGGGACCTATTGCTGCTTGGGAGTGGACTGAAGTCAGTGGATGGTAAGCAATTGTTTTGTATAATTGCTTGTGTTTCTTGGGTTTTGTTCCTCTCTCCTATTTTCCTGTTTTTATTTTACTTTATTATATTTCAATCAGTAAACTTTTCTTATCCCAGTCCATAGGTTTTATTTATTTATTTTTTCTGATAGTTTTCTCTGTTTCACTGGGGTGGGTTGTATGCATGGTACTTTGTCATGGTCTAAGTCATGATAGTACTTGAAGAACTCTTTCTTATAGTTTTTGACATCTCTGACAAATTTCCATCTGAGCTGAGGTTTTGCTTTTCTAACTTAATCTCTGCACATCCTTGCAATGGCCTTGTGCTTACTTGGATGTAATCCTGAAGCCCAGAAGAAGATTCACAGAGAACTGGACAATGTGTTTGGTAAGTTTTCCATTCCTCTTTTATCAAGACTGAAGAAATTGAGATAGGAATGCACCATGTGGCCATTCTAGGGTTTTAAGTAGCTAGAGGTGGCTGGGATAAGTGCTAGAATACCTGCAGGACAGAGTACTGAGGAAGTTTTCCAGGTAAAGGGTTGGGTTTTTCTCTTTTTTATTTTATGGTTAAGCAGTTATAGACAGCCACCTATTTGCTGTTGTTTTGATCCTTCTTCCTTTCCCTTTTCTCCTAGGCAAAGGATATCAAGTATTGAATGGTACAAAGACTCCTGTTATAATTTGTGCACTACCAAGATTTTCCCTGACCTGGAGGAGTTTAGTCCTGAGTGATTCTTCCCTGAACATTATAAGAAAAAGTGCCCATATGGTTTTCAAATATTAAATATTGTTGACAGTTTGCATGCATCCATCACTTTGTAACTGACATTTTTGGTCTCACTAGGGGGTAATGTGAAGGACATTTCATCCCTATTTTCCCTTTCAGTCTTGTAATTGTTTCATGGTAGGCTTTTAAGCTGAGTGTAGGTGTCATGGTGTCAGTAGCAGGGCTGCTACAGGGGTGGCCTCTCTGAGAAAAGGCTAGAGAAGAGAAATGTGCCGGCTCCACTCTGGATCCACTGCAGGACATAGCTGAGCTCAGCAGCCAAGCCAGTGGCACCTCTGTAAAAAAGTATTTACAAGTGTACAAAAAGTCCTAAACTGACAGAGGAGTGTGGGGAGGGCAAAGAGAGAGAAAGAGCAGTGCAAACACCAAGGTCATTGAAGGAGAAGGAGGCAGTGCTCCAGGCCTCAGAGCCGAGATTCCTCAGCAGCATGTGGAGAAACTATGCTGGAGCAGGAGAAAAGAGTGGGGATGAAGCAGCAGAGAAGAACTTTTATCTTTGTTTCTATCTTCCTCATTATCTGTTTTTAATTGTCTATAAATTAAACTGAATGTCCGAAGTTGGGTCTGTTTTGCCCATGACGGTAACCAATAAGCAATCTTCCAGTCTATTTTGGTCCATAAGATTTTGCATCCTGTTGAGGGAGGGGAGTGAATGGAGGGTTTGTTAATTTGCTAAAAATGCTTTTGCAGTCAGTGCAGTCATTTCTGGTACAAACCTGACTGCTGACCAAGGCTAACCCACCACAGCTTCTAAGAGGATGTACAGCTATGACTGTGTTTTGTGCAGGCACATCAAATGTGGACAAAGACCTCCTAGAGCAAATACCGATACCAAATCTCCCATGCTGCAAGAATGCAGGTAGCAGATCTGCAGTGTTGTCCTTCTGTGACCCACGAGGTTTTCCTGGTCTTAAGCTGCCCTGTTTATTCATTCTTCATGACCTCTGGTTCACTTCATGTAGCGTGTTCCACGTTGCTAAATGCTTTCTTTAAACTTGCTGGAGTTTAGCAAAGAGAGGGCCCTGTAGAGTCTAGCCAAATCACAGAGAAGTGGGTGGAATCTTCACTTGTGACCTTGGATGAGTTGTGATCATCCAGCTTGGGAGTATGCACTTTCCTGGAAACACTGATGAATAAACACAGATGTGGTGCTTTGGTAGCTACTTAGTGTTAATTGTCTATTAGTTATACCAACATAACTGACACCTTATCAGAACTGTAGTCTGTGTTCTGGGGTGTGAGTAGTGATCTCTATTATTGTAAGTCATGTTGGTATCCTTGTAGGGAGGATTATGGTTTCTTAGGAGGCAGGCTTTTGTATTCCGTTTGGGATAATTTATTCATACAAAATGTCTTGTAGTAAAGGGACAAAGCAGTTGCTGCTGTACAGTGAACACTAGGTTGCCGAAACCAAACAAGGTATGCTTGATGGTGGTGGCATCAAACCAATAGGTGACCCTGAAAAACAGCTTTGGTCTCTGTCTCAGAAATCCTGTTAATGTCCTTTACCTGTGTGAGAAAGGGTCCACAGAAGGTTTTGAAGCTGAAATCTTCCTCAGGATTTGTTCTTGGAAGCCTATATTTTGGGTATGAAGCTTTAGTATCTCTGTTTGGACATGAAATTTAGTATCAGTCCCTAAAATTCCTCTCTGAGAACTGGGGAGATCTCTGAGCTCTCCAGCTGTCCAGCTGATGAACATATTTTGAAATGGAGACATACTGTGATATGTTGTCTTTTGTCTAGGTGGTGGCTATTGTGGACTACAAACAGCCTGTTTATTTCAGTGTAGCTTTCTGCCTAAAGGATAATCATGTTGTCATGATGTGTGTTTTTTTAGAAAGAGAGAAGCTCTTGCTAAGAAAGCCTTTCTTAAGAAAAAAACATTCAGTTTTTTAATAATTTTTAAAATCATAAAACATTCTTAGTTTTTCATAATGAGTTGTATACTTCTCTATTCAGCTTGGCTGCTGAGCACAGCTATGTTCTGCAATGGATCCAGAGCGGAGTCAGCAGGAGCCTCACTCTCTTGTATCAGATCCGCTTTAGACTTGCTTTGTTTTTGTTTTGTTTTGTTTTTTTCTTGCTGTTAATGATTTTATTAGTTTTTCTTATTGAAGAACCCAGGCTTCTTTCTAGGGACCAGCAGAAGCCTGTGTTGTCATTGTATTTTGTGGCTGACACAGCTGCCTAACAGGTTGCTTGTCTTCTGCCAGCACAGGTAGATAGGCTTCCACTTAGGCAAGAGGCTGAAGAAGAGCATTTATAAAAGCAAAAATTCAGTAAGCAGTGGAGTGTTCACAGAAATCCAACACTGAACAATAGCTCTTTGGGTAAAAAAGAAATGCTGATCACAATCTGGTAGAAAACTCATTTGCTACAGAACATCCTCCAAGTTTTGTTATGATTCCAAGTCTTGGTGACATAATTAGGCCTCAAAGATGCTAGAACTCTAATTTCTTTTTTCTTGGGAATATATCTTTTATGTCTCATTCCAGTGTTTCTGCTGCTTTTTATTAACATCATTGCCGTTGCCAGCTGCTGGCAGGATGCTGCAATGTTTGCTTTGCAGTGTTCCCTACTGCTTTCCCAATGCCTTTCCACCTTCTCCTTGCTGTTTCACAGGGTTTTTTTTTTTTTGGTTTTTGGTGGTTTTTTTCCCATAGAAGGAATAATCAGCAGTTAGAAGTATAGATTTTTGACTCAGAAGCACAAATAGTCACTTCATCTAATTGGTGCAATGAAGGCAACAAACTGCAAGACTCTTTTGACCATGTTAAAAATACAAAAGGTGAGTCTCTTCATCCTGTGTGCTTGCTTCCTTCCTAGAATGTCACCTGAACAAAAGAGGGGACTGATGATTGTCTAACTTGCCTATGTGTTTACAAGACTGGGTATATGTATGCTGCTTTCTGTCACAAACCATTACAAACAACAGCCAGAGTAGCAAAGTTCATTTCCAGCTGTTTACTGTGTAGAAAGATATAACAGTCAGCATTTATGATAACATCTCTGCTGGTAGACTGCAAGAACAAAGTGCCAAAATTTACCACCCTCTGATGCCAAGGGTCACAGAAACTTAATTAACTTCTGATGTTCTGAGCTTTCTGTTTGTGTTTTTTCTCTTAGTTGTTTTGTTTGTGCTATTTGTTGATTTGCTAAAAATGCTTTTGTAGTCAGTGCAGTCATTTTTGGTACAAAGCAAAGAGAATAAATGTGACTATGGCCATAAGCACATACCATTTGTGCTTTATTTGGGGAGTGAACTTTTGTGAATTGGCTGTGAGCCATGCTGCCTCTAACAAAATTCTGTTTGACCAAAAGGTTTCCAAGCACCCACTTTGAGAAACAGATGCTCAGTAGCCCTGCAGCATTGAGAAGACCCTGGATTCCCCTGAGGCAAGAGGGGTAGCAGTGTATGGGGTGGGTTTGGTACTGTGAGTACCCAGGCACTTTGCAAGTTGGGGCACAGATGCTGGTTCTGGCAGTTGTTTTACTGGCACCCTTTAGCCTGTGCCTGAGCATTCAACAATGAGATCAGTAAAGGACATTTGAGCTGAGAGGCATCCGTGTGCTTTGCAATGCTGCTGTTGATCAGGGGTGTTTATGGGGTTTGGTTTTTGTAACTCCTTGAAGCCATCAAACCACTGAAAAAGGGTATTCTCCACTGGCCCTTCAGTTACCGTGTTAGACAGCACTGGAGCAGTTCTCTATGGCAAAATGGTGTTGAGCACCTGAGAACAGATTGAGAAAGATGATATTGAGAAAACTCATCTCTCCCAAATCAGCAAAAGGGTGTTTTTTCTCTTGATGTTGCTTTGTTTTTCCTTGTGAGATATTGCATGGACCTGCAAAGAAGGCCCTCGAGCCAAGTGAGGGCAGTGACTGTTCCCTCTGGCTTGCTGCCACTAGGAAATGCTAGAATGCAGCCTCTCCATAAGAGTGTTTTTCAATGCTGTTTATTTTCCTGGAAAGGAGCTATGCCAGCAGCCTGTGTGGTGGCTCCACCTCCTGCTCTTCTGGCCAGCTTTTCTGCAGTGCCGGGTACAGATAGCGCCAGTTTCACAGCAGGGATCAAGGCTCAGGGCAGAAGGCTGAGAGGTGATGATGGAGGTCCTGGAAGGACTGTCAGGGAGACCCCAGCTGCTGCCATGGGGAGCTGGGATCATTGCTCTGCTTTTGACAATTGTGACTGTGTGCTCCCTTCCCTCCCTGATGGAATACTGGAGGCAATGGAGGATGATGAAGTCCATCCCGGGTGTCAGCCCCTGCTATCCTGTGGTGGGAAATGCCCTGCTCTTCAAGCGGAAAGGAGAAGGTAATGCCAGCTCACACTGTAGCCCAGCTGTGAGGTCCCTGCACTGCCTGGGGTTTGCTGGAGGAGCCAGTGGTGGTGAGGTGCTTGTGTGGCTGAGCTGTGGGAGTGGGGTATCAGAGGATGTGCTGTTGCCTTTAGGTCTCTTTGAGCAATCTGCAGAGGGGAACGGTGAAGTTTGAGGAGTGGACAGTGAAGAGGAAAGGAGAGGAACTGCATCAATGTGGCATTATTATTGGTCTCAAAAGCTAACTGGGGGTTAAATGTGACAGCAGCTGCTGCTGGGCTCAGATGGTTAAGTTGTTGGTAGGGTGGAGCATGAACGCTGTGGAATGTGATTTAGTGAGAGGGAGGCTGCTGTGGGCTCTTGCAGGGAGTACTGCATCACAAAGTTGAACACTGTGTCCTCATGACCTTTTTCTGTGATCCAAACAAAGCTTGAAACAATTACCTTCCCCCAAGCAAGCATGAGCAAGGGACTTACTTTAGCATGCCAGGTTGTTTCTACCTTGGCTCACTTCCAGAATCATCTGTGACTTAGATTTATTTATTGAGTACGAAAGAACTTGCTGAGCATTTATAGTACGTGACTCAAAACCAAATCCTTTTGTTCTTGAACTGATTAATGGGACCTTTTTGTGCGAAAGAGCACTAATGTGCTAGATGTTCCCTTTCCATTTGGTACTCATATTTTAACAGGAACATATTTCCTAATGAGTTTGTGGTATGAAAGTGTTGCTGAGTCTGCTGCCAGTGGCTCACACTCCTCTGTGTGTGTTTGGGATGCCTGTGTATGCCAGTTCTGCTTTGTGCACGTGTTGCTGGCTGTGCTGCTGTGTATGCTTCCAGAAGAGAGGCTAATGGGTCATGGGAGCATGGTGAAGTCAAGGGAGAGTACAGCACTGGAATGCAAATTGCCCAGTACTGACCCATGCTGAGACACAGTGCCTCTGTTCACCACACCGTCATATCTTTCCTCTGGATCCAGTCCTGTATCTAAGGACAAGTATGAGACATCTGTGGGGATGTCAGGGCAAGCAAATTTCCACAAAGTTGACTTTGGGGAAGTAGTAGGAGGATGATAGGATGTTTATATGAGCTGGTCTGAGAGATGAATCATCTTTTTTTTTTTTTTCCTGTCTTTTTTTTTTTTTTTAATCTTCTTTTAAAAACCCAAACCAAACTGGAACATTGCTTCTATCTCCAGAAAGCACTTTGATGTGAGCTCTGATGTTCTGTGTAGTCCCTAATCTCATTTGTTAGCAGGAATCGCATAGCTCCCATGTTTTAGTTAAGGAATCACATGGCTTCTATGTCCAACCTTCTTTGTTCTTGTTTATTTATGTAAAAATGGGTGAAGTTTGTGGTTTATAATCTTTTTCATTAAAAATGTAACAAAAAAAACTTTTCAAAAGGGTAAGGTTCTATAACAGGAAGGAAAATAACTTTTAATATGATGAGGATTTTTTTAATTGGTATTGCTAGACAGTTACTGGAAAATGTGCTATTTTAATCATGGCAATCTTAGGAAAAATATTTTTAAAATAGCAAAACAATCTGACACTGAATCATATTAGATGAGGTGTTAATAAAACTTTTTGTAAGACTAGGGAAAGCTCTATTTGGACATTGGACATCTATTAGGAAACTTTTTTTTTTTTTTTTTTTTTTTTTTTTATCTGGGGACCTTTGAATTTTCAATTCTGCAAAGGCTTGTAAAGGTGCCATTTGTTGTTTAAACTTGTTTCTGAAAGGGCAAGTAAGTGTTTAATCCTCAAACATTCTGAGAGTGGCCACCACATCTAATATTGTGGAATGAACCTGATTGTCCTCTGTGATGAGATAGTATCAAAGACCTTTCTGAATCAAACCAAACCATTTACTCTTCTTCCCATGCCAGCAGATTCAGCTATCTCCCATGCTTTCTGTATAGCTGAATTGACAAGATACAGAGTGGGTAATTGCAGAATAATGTGGGAGGAGTATTTGCTGGGTTGCTGAGCTGACTGATATGAAGTCCAGCTGGCAGCTGGACAGCAGTGGTATCCCTCAGGTTGATCTGTGGCACAAATGGTGCTGTGAGTCTGTGCCTGAAGAGATTAGTACATCTGAATTGTAAAATCCACAGGTGCAAAATATGCTGCTAGGTCAAAGCAGAAGGTTAAAACTAAAAGAAAATCAAAACTGCAGGAAACATGGCACAAGAGTTCTTCACAGAAGCCTTGCTTATTTTGTAAATCCCCTTTGTTGAAGTTCTACTCTGATTTTCTATTCCAGATTTTTTTAAACAGATACAGTTTTATTCTGAAGAGTTCAGAAGTTGGCCATTGTTGAAACTTTGGATAGGACCAGTGCCTGTCATGTTTTTGTATCACCCTGACAGTGTGGAGGTGAGTGTGCTGGTCTCCTGAGTATTCTGCTGGGATGTAGAGCAGTGTCAAACATGTTACTTTCTATTACCTCAATGTAATTTTTGTTAAAAAGGGCTTGGACTGATTTGCTTTGGGATAGTCCTCTGAGTTAGTGGTAAACAAAGGTGTAAAGTAAAGGAGTATAAAAAGCCTAGTCAGAGGGGACTGGGGGAATCCTGAAGATGGCCAGCAAATGAAAGCATCAAAGAAGCATCTCCATTAGCTTGGTTTTCACATGTGTGAAAGCTTCTGCTCCCAAGATCAGAACAAACAAACAGATGGCAGGGAAGATGGGACCACTGAAGTAAGGATAGAACATGATGAAATTCAGGTTGCAAAGCTTGTGGCTCTTTGACAGACTTCTGCATTAAAACTTGGGTCTGTTTTGATGCCATGAAATGTAGTCATTAGTTTTGCTGCCAACAGTGATTGTCCTTGATCTATTAAGACAGTGTTGTTTCTCAGTGTTGTTTCTCAGTGTTGTTTCTGTTGGAGTGTTTATTGAAGAAATACTGAAGAAATCTCTCTTCATCTAACAAGCAGTATTTTTTCCTTGCTGTTCATTTTTCTGACAGACTATTCTGAACAATTCAAAACATATAGAAAAATCATACCTGTATGAATTCCTGCATCCATGGTTGGGCACTGGACTTCTGACAAGGTATAATGTATAATGAAAAAAGGTGCAGTGCTGTCTTTTTAAAATTTGAAACGTATATGATAAGAAGAGGTGTTGGTGGCAGAAATGCTGTATGCATTTCTGAACAAAGGCATTCTGTGCATTGCTTATCTCATCTGGTCATATTGCAGACCAGTAGGATAGGCCTGAGGTTGGTGATGCTTTGGAGTAGGATCAGAGAGTATCTGCACCCTTTCCTTCATTTAATTCATGAAGTAGAGGATCATGAGTAGTGAGCCTGGGTAGGAGCATAAATCAGGATTGGAGAAAGGAAGGAGCATCAGTATAACGGTTTGGTGTCCTCCAGTCTTGGAAGGGCAAAGTAAGGATTGGCCTGGATGATGCAGATATTCAAGAGTCAGAGCAAGGTAAGTTTAGAGTGTCTTTGGTAAATTTGACCCGCTTCTGAATTTTTGAAGAAAGGTCAAGGTCCCAGTGTTAGTAGTTAACTTTCTTGCTTGTTTGGAGCCCTCAGAGGTGGACTTCTCACGCTTCACGATGGGATCATGCTATTGTAAAACCAGCTCTGACCATGTGGTATGGGAAGTGCAAGTTCATGTGAGAGGATGAGGCATGCGTTTTATCCTAAGTTTTGTTAATGGCCTTTAGGAAGGCAGCAATTAATCAGTAGCAATGTGCAGAGGTGAAGTCCGTGAGCATCAGGCATGGTAACAGCAAGTTAACAGGGGCAGTGGTGTGATAGTTTTACCCTGTAAGCAGAAGTGCCAGCTGTGTACCTGTGGGGCATGTTATTTAGAAAAAGTGAACAAAGACCCCCAGGAAGATGGTGACACTCACTGTGCCTCCATGCTTGACATTGGTATGTGGGAAGTTATTAGCTGTGTCCAAGGAAGTAGATTGTAGTCATGCCTTGAGGCAGTCATTTTCATAATGTCTCTAGACCCTAGTTCTCTGCAGGGCTCATTTCATGGTTGGTGGATGAATGCAACACAGCTACTGATTCAGAGGGATGGTGGGGTGGGTTGAGGCCTTGATGCTGAATAGCTGGTTTGGTCTCCAGCTGGCTTCTGCTTGGTCCCTCTGAGCCTGTGCACTGACTAACAAGGATGTATTGTCTGGAGGCTTTTTGGCCGTTTGTTACGATCAATTGGAGAAATGGTGGTTTCTGCTTCCAAGAGACCTGGAGCAAGAAATATTTCCTTTTGCTCCTTCTGTGGGGTTCTATGAACAGCTTGAAGAGACATCTACAGTGTGTCCATCTCTTCCAGGCTGCAGTATTCACTGGGTACTTCCTGTAATGGTGAGGATATTATTTTTGACGTGGAGTTTATTAGCCTTCCTTCTCCCCATTAATTTTACAGCACTGGAGACAAGTGGCGGTCACGGAGGAAGATGATAACTCCCACATTCCACTTTGAAATCTTGAGTGACTTTTTAGAGGTCATGAATGAACAAGGAAATATTTTGGTGAAGAAACTTGAGAAGCATGTTGACAAGGAGCCATTTGATGTCTTTATGGACATCACTCTGTGTGCCCTTGATATTATTTGTGGTAAGTCCTGTAGTTATTGTAGTAGAATTGTGAATGATGCAGAAGATCATGAGTTTAGCTGTGCCAGTTTGTGTAAGATGATTGAAGAGCAATGTCCCTGCATATTTTCTGAATATATTTCCATCCTTCCCACTCTTTTTCCCAGGCTTAACTACTTGCATCTGAGTAGCTGAGTTTTGAGACTGGCAGGACAGAAGTAGCAGTCTGAAGAGAGGTTTTCTTGAGGAGCAGAATTCCTGAGCATGGAAATACAAAGAAAGCTCATTCACTGCAAAGGGATATGCATATTCACTTGTCGAAGGGATGGTGTCTTGATAGTCAGAAGCTGGGAGCAGTAGTAACTCACTGTGTACAGTGCATTTCACTTTGCATTTGTAAAATGTTGATGTTTTCCTCCTAGAAACAGCAATGGGAAGGAATGTGGATGCCCAGAAGAATAAGGATTCTGACTATGTTTCTGCTATCTACAGGTAAATGTATATTTTCCTTAGTTATTTTTTAGTTGAGCTGGAAATAATCCTGCAGCTGTCAGGAGGAAAGGCCAGGGAGTCAGAGAGGGAGGGGTGTAAAGCATTGGAACAGACTAACCCTGAGTCACTAAATACCCTGGAGGAGTTTGAAATACATGTTCCTGTTGCACTTAGGGTCATGTCGTAGCAAAGGACTGGGTTAACGCTAGGTTAAGAGTTGGACTCAATGATCTAAAAGGTCTTTTCCAACCTAAATCTGTGATTCTATGATCTTACTCCTAACTTTTGATGGAGCTTGTTGAGACAGGTACGATAAAAACCAGGAGTAGATCTGAAGGGTTTGATTATCATCGGATCTTTGGCCCTTTCTAGACTATAGCACAAGTGTGCTTGAAGTTGGTAATAATTACTCCTCTGTAGCTAAAGCATGTGCAAGAGCTGAATAGCAGTGACAATCAGCCCTTCCAAATGTACTCCACTTGTGCTTGAGCATACTTGAAGTCTCATATTTTTCATTTTAAATGCATTTTAAGTCCTTTAATGTGAGGTCTGGTATCTGGACATTCAAGTAGGAATGCAATGCTCTCAGAAACTGTTTGAGCTCTTGGGGCAGATATTTTGGGACCCTGTTTTGAGTAGTCTTTACAACACTGTCAATGCTTTGCTGGAGGGGGTGTGATGGGGTTGGATGATTTAATAGGACTGTTTCAAGAGGATTCAGACTAAATATGAATATGCTGTCCTCAGAGATCAATACTTAAAGATATAAAACATGGTGATGCTGGGATAAGTAACATAAATTTTGAGATGATGGAAAATCAAGACACAAATGTGAATGTCCTTCCTTTCAAATAATGGGTTTAAACCTACACAATATGTTAAGTTCTACTTCATTAGGGTATATAGAAGTTGTTGGTTTTTTTTTTTTTTTTTTTTTTTTTTTCTGGAAATGTGCTATAATTTGGTGGTTTTGTCAAGTAATGTTGCATGATATAATTGTTTTGCCCCCAGGATGAGTGATCTAATTCAACGGCGACAGAAAAGCCCTTGGCTTTGGCCTGATTTTTTGTATGTATTGTTCAAAGAAGGAAGAGAGCACAAGAGGAATCTCAACATCCTTCACAATTTTACAGATATGGTATAGAGTCAGTTAAAAAATTATTTATAATATTTATAATTATAATTTTCATTGTTGGATTACAGTTTTGCACTAAGATCTTCCAAATGGGGATGAGGTTCAGCCAGAATTTGCAGGTCATTGAGAATGAAACAAACAACAGAAATTCATTGAAGTAAACACAGGGCTCTGCATGGTAGTGCCACTAGGTTCAGTCCTTAGAAACTGAAGCCTGTATTCATTTTCCCCTGTTTGGAACAGAAGTGCTGAGAGGAGCAAACACATGCAGGTCCCCACATCAGCAGTAAGAAACTCTGATACAGAAATCATTAGGTCTGCATCACTCACTTGAGAAAATTTGGGAAGCTTTAGTGTAGTGGGTTCAGCAATACTGTGTGTAGCCTCGACACACGGTTCTGGGATGCCCTGGCTTCTCTTCAGTTTCCTGAGTTTTTTGGAGGTTTGAAGTAAGATCTTTCCTTAGTTCTCAGACGGAATAGAGAAGATCTTATGGTGATTAATGTGATCACACTGTGGTGATTTTTTTGATATGCTGTTGCCATTGTTGGCATTAATTATTGGTGTGTTTGGTGTGTTCCAGATGCTCTGGATATGTTTACACTTCTTGATAACCCCCAAGTTGTTTATGTAGTTTGGCTATCTATTTTCTTGATCACACAAAGGCTGTTCAAGGTTTATTCTATTGCTTGGGGCAAGAAAGGTTGGTCATAATTCACTACTAATAAAAAGTCAGTTATATTTCATGACCTAATGCTGACAGCTGTGCTAACTAGCTCATGTATACAGCTACAGACGGATGTTGTTTTGATAAGTTAGGACAAAACTGTGTGAAGCAGCTTATGCTGAATTCTTCATATCTGATGTAATGGTTCTAATCTCAGGTCATTGCAGAAAAAGCTGAAGAACTTAAAAACATCCAGCAAAAGAAACATGATAATGATGGAAACTCTGAAGAAACTGGTTCCAAAAAGAGAAAAGCATTCCTGGACATGCTGCTGAATGCAACAGATGATGAAGGGAAAAAATTGAGCTACAGGGATATTCGTGAGGAAGTGGATACTTTCATGTTTGAGGTAACCAAGGAATTAATTGGTTTATTGTTCTTTTTCGCTGTTGTTTTTGTTTTGGGAAGGTTTTATTTGCTGGGTTTTTTTGTTTGGCTTTTTTCCTCCAAACCCAAGATTCAAAATTTTCAGGTGGTTACTCTTGTCTTACTTAGTTTAGGAAGTTGTTTTTAGTATGATGTTATTTAAGCCTTGGAAGCCTAAGGGAAAATCTCAGTGTTTCTATTCTACAGAGGTAGGATAGAAGCATTGGTATGCCCTGGAAAAACTTTGGACAATGCATATGTGGTAGGCCCTGCCTGTGTGAGCAGAGTCTACTCATGTCAGCAGGTGAGAAATGAAAACTTAATGGCTGACACGTACCATGGGCTCTTGCTTTTTGTTGCAAACCTTATTAACACCGAAAAGAGCTCAAAATAGTTTTACTGTTTTGACTTGCATTTTGTTATGTCTCCTTGTATTTTTTCCCTTGCCACATTGCCTGCAGTCTTCTGGTTCTGTTGTCCATTGTGCATCAGTGCTTCATCTTCTTGCAGAAACTCGTTATAGAATGGCTTTGGTTGGAAGGGACCTTAAAAATAATTTAGTTACAACCCTCCTGCCATAGGCAGGGATGTCATCAACTCAGGTTGCCAGAGCCCCATCCCACCTGGCCCTGGACACCTTGAGAGACAGGACATTCAAAACTTCTCTAGACATGTTCTTCAATAATCTCCGAATAAAAAATTTATTCCTAACATCTAATCTAAATTCTTTTTCTTTTAATTGAAAATCGTTCCCTCTATAACTACCTGCTCATGTAAAAAGTCACACTCTCTTTTTTTTTTATTTTTTATTTTTAATTTTTTTTAATAAGTCCTCTCTAACTACTGAAAGGCCACAATCAGGTCTTCCCAGACTATTCTCTTCTCCAGACTGAAGAACCCCAACTCTCTCAGTCTGTCTTCATAGGCTCATCCCATCTGCCATCTTCAGATGATTCTTCTTCTTGTCTGATTCCCTAAGGGAGGATCTGAAGAACATTTTAGCAAGTTTTCTACACACTTCTATTAGATGAACTTGAATTCTCTCAGAAGAGCTTAATTCATAGAATCATATTATTACTGTTGTAACCTAGAGAAACTCTCTTCTCATCTTGCTATTTCTGTACTACAGCAGCATTTTGAACTTCACCACAAGTATGCTTTTTTAGTATCAAAATCCTTTTCTGGTCAAATTTTCCCTTTTCTGTTCCTCCTTTTTATGTTTTTTTTCCCCCTTCTTTGTTTCACCTTTTGTGTCTCCATTCCTTTCCTCTCCTTCCTACAGTGCTGGGAACTAGTAGGTGATTCCCTTCTCAAAGAAAACAAATTATTTTCTCCTTTGCCTTATAAAATACCACTTTTAGATACTTTTCAAAAGGTTACAAGTTGTGTCCATTGTATCTCTCCTTTGACAGTCACTGGTTCCCCCCAGATGTTGACTGGACAGTAACCAAAAAGATGAATAGACATCTGATTAATTGTGTAGATACCGATTGTTCATGCAGCTCCTGAGAATCAGAAGAGAGGGATTTTTCTTGCATTATTTCAATACTTTCCCTTTTTGTCAGAACAATCCTGGATCACCTTTTATCTTGACAGTTAGTCTGTTGAATAATTCACTCTTGATTCTTGTTTTATCATGGTCATGGGAGTAATAAGTCTCACTTTTCATACTAACTGCACACCTAAGTATTTATAAAGTCCACTGGTACATGGGAGTAGAGTTACGGTGAATGTCTTTGTAAATCTGGACTTGTAGGGCCATGATACAACAGCAGCTGCTATAAACTGGGTCTTGTACTTGCTTGGACGTAATCCGGAAGCTCAGAAGAAGGTTCACAGGGAATTGGACGAGGTGTTTGGTAAGGCTTCATTCCCCCTTCCTTAGGGTTTTGCTGCATTTGAGAGTGGAAATGTGTTAAAAGCCTAGAAGTAGAGCGGATTTAGGAGCATGCCTTCTGGAGCTTTCAGCAGCTAGAGATGGTTGGGATAGGTGTGAGAAGGTCTGTTGGGGTGTACAACCAGCTCTATGTCTTTGGGGCAAGATATGCATGTTTAATGTGTTTGTAACACCTTCTTGTATGTAGTCTTGGTGCACGATGAGAGTTTCTGGGGGGATCCAGGATGAGTTTGTTTAGTCAAAGATGGAAAGTTTTGGTCACGGTCATCCCTCTGTTTTTGGACAGATGATGCTGAACGTCCTGTTACAGTGGATGATTTGAAGAATCTTCGATACCTTGAATGTGTTGTGAAAGAAGCTCTTCGTCTCTACCCTTCAGTTCCCATATTTGCCCGTACCTTGAGAGAGGATTGCTGCATTAGTAAGTGGTGTTCTGTGTTTGCCACTTTCCCTTGTGTTAGAATTTCTGCAGTGGAGATATTTCCCAAGAAAAGGGCAGCAGTGTTTTATTTTTTACTGTTCTCTTGTGTATAGGAAGTCACTTGTTTGCTGTTGTTTTGACTCTTCTCCCTTTCTCTCCTCTCTTTAGAGGGATATCAGATACCAAGAGGTGCAAATGTCCTCATTTTAACTTATGCCCTGCATAGAGACCCTGAGGTCTTCCCTGACCCGGAGGAGTTCAGGCCTGAGCGATTCTTTCCTGAAAATTCTAAGGGAAGGCACCCATACGCTTATGTGCCCTTCTCAGCTGGTCCCAGGAACTGCATTGGTATGTATCTGGAGAGGAAGCCCTTGTAAGGTAACAGTTCTACTTTTGAATGTGGTAACTGAGACAGCAACAAGTACTGTTTATATAGTGTTCCTCCTCACTCCCCACTCCTGAATCTGGGCACTGTGTGCCCTGCAAGCTACACACTTCCATTAGATGGACCTGAATTCTGTCAGAAGAGTTTAATTCACTGATTCGTATTAATACTGTTGAGCCACCCCATTTGTTTCTTCCGAGGGATTTCCTTTCTTCCTAGGCACCAGTGTCTATCATGCTGATGTTTCTTCCTCACTGCTGTGGAGCCTGGCAGCATGATACTGGGCTCCAGTGTTAGGACATGATTGTTTCCTAATTTCTCATCCTCAGTGTCAGCAACACAGAATGAGAGAAGACACATGTCCTGCACCTGTTTTGCTCTGGAAACAGCTCATCTGTCTCTCTCAGATTCTGAGCTGGATGTCCAGAGCATTCAATCTGCAACTGATGTATTCTTTCCCTATTTCTGACACTGTAGTTGGTTTGCTGTTTTCTCTGTTATCCCAGAACTTGTTAGCACTTTCAGATGCCACTGAGACACATGGCATTTATCTGTGCTTCAAGTAGAGGAAGTGTTGTTTATATTGTAGAACATGTGAAAAGACTGTTCCCTGCACTGATTTTAAGTGCAGATGGGGAACATCCAAAAGTTGTCATGCCATTACGATAATGGGAAATATGACTTCTTTTGGTTTTTTTGGTTTTGTTTGTTTGGTTTAGTTTCTGTTTTTGGGGGATGTGATTGGTTTGTTTTGATTTGTCTCATTGGTAGTAGGTGCCCTTTTCCATAAGAGCAGAAAACTAGGTTTTTCCTTGTTCCAAAGAGAAATCTAATTTAATATAACATGTCTAGCTAGTTCCTGAGTGTGCAGGAACATGTGCAGGAGAGGTAGTTCATTTGTATCATCGCAGAAGTGCCTTTTGTGTACATATGTACAGACTTCTGTGTATATAATCTGTGTATAAAATACAGAGGAGAGAACATAAAAAGTTCTCAGCATTGCATTTTGTGTCCCGTCTCCATTTGTCTCCCGTCTCTCTGCCTGGATTGTGGTGCTTGGTCTGGTTTCCCCTACATTTCTCTGTTCTCATGTTTCCTCCTTCACCTATCTCTGAATTGTAAATTGAACTTTGCCGTCTGTGCTACCAAATCATCAGTGTGTATGAGGCTTAATGATCACTGAAGGAAGGTCTGTCTGTCATTCCATTGCAGTTCCATCTCCTTTGCTCCTCTACACAAATATAGAACCACGAGATTTTTCTCCCCACACAGTCCCTGCGCTGCATCTTCTGCTCTGGTCTGCTATCCGTCTCCCCTGCCTAGTCCTTTCAAGAGACATGACAAGGCTGTGTTTTGTAGTTGTTCCATATAAAGAGCTGACTCCATGTTGCTGTTTGAGTTCTGTGTACTATGGGAAGGAGGACATGCTGTGGATTATCCCAAGAAGGCCAGAGCTTTCATGCAGAGAAAAATGCTAGTGTTAGTTGTATCCATATGACCTTGATTTTGGCCTAAAGCTAGTTCTGTTCTTAAGTCCTGTGAGCATGCCAGTGCAGCAGCTGTTGATACAACCTGACAATAACTATTATTTTTTCTGTAACTCACCTGTAACTCATAGGTCAGCGCTTTGCACAAATGGAGGAGAAAACTCTTCTAGCCCTCATCCTGCGGCGCTTTTGGGTGGAATCATGTCAAAAGCCAGAAGAGCTTGGTTTATGTGGAGAATTGATTCTTCGTCCAAATAAAGGCATCTGGATTAAACTGAAGAGGAGACCAAATGCTGGATCAGAATGAAAGGAATTTCAAGAGTTTACTTCCAAAAGTTTTCAATCTGTTTAGGCTGAAACATATCTTAAAATCAAATATTTTGAAGTCAGTCCAGCAATTTGTTAAAACTAGTTGCTATTGTTTTATTAAAAAAGATGTTGTAATAGCCCTAGTTGCTCTACTTTTATAGTACTTGTGAACTTCATGTTAATCTTTGAGATGCAAGTATTTTAATCCTTAAATTTTGGTGCCTTATCTGCTCAGATGAAACTATTCTATTGCCACAGTGCCACAAAAACTTTAGCTGTGGTAATAAGAACAGCAATGCCTGCGATGAAGTGATCAGTTTACATGCCATAGGATTTTCCAAGTAACTGGAAGTCTCAAGTGTTTGTAAGGTTTTCAGGTTTCTTTGGTTCTGAAAAATACAAGTGATAATATTCTTGGCACAATTTTTTTTTGGTGATGACTGCCTCTGTGAAGACCAAGCAAAAATCTCTGATAATTTCACTCTTTCTTGGTAAGTAAGCATTTAAAGTAGTTTGTAAGAAGGGAGTACTCTGAATCATCTTTTAGCAAACTGTACCAAAAGCATTGATCTGTATAACCATAGCAGGAACTAGACAGTATGCAAATTACATACAGGATTTTATAATGACAAAAGCAATGTATTATTAAAAACTGAGAATAAACTCCTACTATGCCTCCTGTGGACTGAAATTGTACCTGTTGAAATTGCATGCCTGAGTGCAGGTAAATTGCTGATGAATAATTGTTTCTTAGCATCAGTTCCTCTAGGGTGATCAATTAACTAGATTTTACTGTACTGGTCAAAGCTGAAACAATGAGCCAGTGTGCTCTTGCCTTCTAATGCCCTGAAGGCAACATACAGAGATTTTTGCTAATTGATGTTGAAGAGGAATTACAGTGATGGAATGAAGTTCCTGTGAAAGTTTCTGATTGTACCTTCATGACAGGTCAAAATCTGCTATAGGCCATATAGCTGGAGAACAGACTCCACGATTTTTGAAAGCTCTGAAAGCTCTGAAGAAAAAGCTGGTGCTAAACCAAGCTGAGGTCCTCCAGCTGGCCTGGCTTACTTGTGCCCTATGCTTTGGGGCTTCTTTTGACTGGTGTGTGTTGCTTCAGCACAATACCTGGCTCCGTGTGAAGAGGGGTGCCCACCAATAACCACACTCATGTCTTTGGTTGTTTTTGCCACTTGGCGGTGAGGGCTTTTGGTGTGTTGTTGCCTTTAGGATGTTCTTGGGTTGTGGGCAACCTGCAGAGGGGGACTGGATAAGAAACTGGAGGTCAGAACTGATAAAACTAATATGGACTGGTCCATTCTAATGATTAATGTATTATAAATAATCTCTTCTTACTCATTTTGTTGACATTTACAGATTTTTTGTCTTGTCTTTCTCTATGTTTCCTTTTAACAATATATAGTCAAAAGACAAAAGAGACTTTAACAATAGTAATACTTGCATTCTTCAGCCTTCTTTTTCAAAGATAAATTTCATTGCTGTATAATAACAATAATTTCAGTTTCCAGGGCTGAATCTAAGTATTGTCTTCTTTATAATGAGATAATTTTCGACACCACCTCCATATGTTAATGCATGATATATGTTTTCGAAAGAGACTCTAAGTTAAGGAGAGACTCTAAATTATTTCATGGTTTGGGGTACTTGGCAGTGTGAATTTTCAAGGTAAATACGATTAGCATCCAGAATATGTTTTCTCAGGAGATTTGGTATGTAGTTGAAAACTGGAGAGGTGCCTCATTTCTTAGCTATGTGCTTAAGTTGAGGACTTTCAAGACAAATGAAAACTAATATTACTTCCTTTTGTTCTGTGGGATCTATTTTGTGTAAACATTTTGTATGATAGTCCAAATTATAGCAATTTTTTTCCCATAAGATAATTCTTATGACTTCTATCTACACTGTCCAATATTTTTTCTTGCACTTTGCTTTTATACCATGCTCTTCTCATATAATATGTGTATATCTCCTATGATTTCCTTATACTCTCCAAAATGGACAAGAAAATAATTGAGATAAAAACTGGATAAAACTATAAAAAGAAACTCATTATGAAAAGTGCGTAGGCTCAAATACTGGCACGAAGGCACCAATGTGAAAAATCCCTATTTACTGATGCACAAAGTGTTTTTGCCAAGATGAGCACTGGTGTAATCCTATAATCTTTTTGTTCTGAATGGTTCTCAAATGGCAGTGATCTGTTATCTTCTGTTGTGAAAATTGGTTCTGAAGCAATCTGACACTGCAAAGGAAATAAATATTGAGGAAAACAGTACTGAACATATAGCCAACTTTGTGCCTACTGGGTAGATGTGAAATACCTCACATCGTCTAGTGTGCTTTGATTAGGTTAAATCATGTGGTCTGTAGTTGTTGGTACTGGTCAACAGTCCTCTGGATGTGGGGGTGTGGAGGCGTGTGAACCTACTGGGGAGAGGGCAATGGTGATGCCCTGGAGAGATGACTCTAGGCACCCCTCACAGCTGAGTGAGGAAAGAAGGTTCCACCATGGTGCTCTGCACCACTATGCTAATTTATCTCGACTTTGTCCTTCCCATTGGCCCATTGACCTTCTCTGCCCTTGTGACCCTTATATGTTCAAGTTCTAGTAAGTTCTCCCTTCCCCGTTACCCCATTGGTTTGTGTAACACCTCCCATCCACCCTTGTTGGTTTCTGTCCTTTGTACCGCCCCTGTACCCTCATCCCATTGGCCCTGATGCTCTTCTCCACCCCCTCTTTTCCTGTATTTTTACTCCAGATCCTCGTTTGTCTTTGGTCTGTGGAGTCTTCAGCATCACCAGAAATGAATCACATTGGAACTTCATGCCTGACTCTCGTGTCAGGCATGACAAGCTGCTGCATGTGTGTGTGTGCACTGGTGGTCTTGTGGCTCCTACCCATTGGTGCAAGATGTTCTTGGGGAAGGTTGCATCCACCACCATGTGCGACACAACATGGGGGGTGTGTTTGTTAGTTTTGAGGGAGGTTTAGTTAGTTAGTTTGTTTAGGTGTTTTATTGTGTGTGGGGGTGTTTTTTTCCTGTAGGATTGTGGAACGCAGCACGGCATTGACAGGTTTCCTGATAAAATAATGGGACAATAAAGTATTGGGTAATAAAAACTGCATGTGCATAGTACCTGTTTGTGATCTTTTTCCAGAGTTCTAGGTATCTGCTGTGGTATTAAGGTAGCAGTTGATCTCTAAACCAAAAGATTATGCTGTCTATAAAGATCTCTTTTGTGTGGTGTCAGAAAGGACATGGCTTTCTACTGGGACAACAGAAATGGAGTATGTGAGTGTTTCTGGATCATGGTTTACAGCTATTGCGAGGAACACTGACAACAAACAATGTGTGACCTCTCTCTGTTAGGAGTTTCTGCTTGAGAACACCTGCAGGTACCTGAGGCACTAGAATTTTCCAGCCACCTTTACACAAACTGCTTTTTGGCCTCTGAAAGCTGCATGTTTTGGTCACGTGCAGGAGGTGGAATAGTGCTAGATACTAGATATCCACCTGCCTTCCTGAATTTAATGCTGATGCTGTAAAAGACAAAACCTCATATATAAATGTTAGTACACCTGTCATCTCCTCCTCCAGCAGCTAAAAGAGTAAGAGCCTTTGGAGATTGCTACCCCTTTTCTTCCTAACAGAATATTGTGCCATGCCCTGACAAAACTGCCAGTATAGAAGTACCTCAGTTTATAGCCAGGTCAAATTTAGAAGATTACCTTCATGGTCTGCATAGATTAAAAGATTAAAAACTAAATTAACTCACTTTCTAAACCAAAAAACTACATACATCTGAGATTCTTCTGAAAATGAGTCTCTTATTTATACTTTGCTAAGTATAACTCTATCTTTTGTTGAACAAATGGACTTTTCTATTTGATGCCCGGAGTATAACTTGTGGAGATATTAAGTGTTCATTGAAATTGCAAAATATTGTAATCAAAGAAAGGTGAAAGTCATCAGTTAGCAAAAGACTCAGCATTTGTTGTATGCCCAAATGATGCTACTAATTGACATACAGCATATAACTTGCCCAAGAATTACTGTTTGGCAGTTTACAGGCCTTGATCAGGATACTGCGACCCTTCAGTGTACGTTGCAACTTCTGTCTTCTCTAATATCTAACAGTAACCAGCATCAGGTGCTTTAGGTCCAAAAAGTAAGGCCTTGGGCAGTAATGTGATTCTCCTTTTATTAAAAAAATGGCAAATCTGATTATAAGAAAAAAATCAAAGAGTACAGCTGAAATGACAAACCCAGTAGTTATTTGTTGTTTAATATTTGCAACTGTCTTCTATTTCTTTAATATGATCCTGAAATTACTTTGCATTGATTCATTATTTGACATCTGATTTGCAGTTTTTTCCTGGGCTCTATTTCCAGGAAGACTACTGTTGACATGTAATTTCAGGATATGTAACTACTAAACTGATTTTAATTTGATACAATACAGAATGCTGCACCATTCACAAATCACTAAATTATTCTATCTTTTTGCAGCCATTTTAGGAGGCATCAAGTCAAACAGAAGATTCTGCCCTAGTGAGACAGTAGGTTCTTCACTCAGATAATGGTATTCTGACTCAGATGATCAGACTCTAGATTCTTGATTGTAAGAAGAAAAGATCAAGATTTAGATTTAGAGTTTGTTTTAGCAGCATTTGATATTTTATTTCTCTATCTCTATTGTCATATACTTGATAGCCATGAAGTTCTTCAGAATACTTTTTGGTTGGTTGTTTTTTTTTCCTCCTGGAGCATTCAGGTTCATGAAATTCTTACAGTATCCTCATTCAAATGGAATAGGGTGTGCATA
Source organism: Taeniopygia guttata (assembly GCF_048771995.1). Classification (NCBI taxonomy): domain Eukaryota; kingdom Metazoa; phylum Chordata; class Aves; order Passeriformes; family Estrildidae; genus Taeniopygia; species Taeniopygia guttata. The sequence goes on along the minus strand of NC_133028.1, from coordinate 31,128,568 downwards.
AAACCAAATAAAAATTAAAATGTGTGTTGTTCCTACCATACTGGTGCCTTCCTTCCCTCATTTCCTCTGAGAAACTTCTCCTCTTGCTTCACATCACAACCAGCAGGTGTTGTCTCATCACAGAGTTCCTCTTCCGTGTTGAAGCTGTTTTTTGAATAGGACTGCCAAAAGAAATGTGGGATTTGGTTCTGCCAGGCAAAATTAGACCTAAATCAGACTGGAATCTAGCCATTTATTGTCTGAGGTGAAACAGTTCATTAATTCCTGCCACCTTTGCAAGAATGAGATTCATGCATGGACCACAGTGGAAATCAGCAGAAAGCAGTATCAAGCAAGTGTACTGCCAGGGAGATGTCATCTTAAAGAACTGGCTTAGGCTGAAGCAGGTTCTGGTTTTTTAGCTACCAAGTCAAGATGAAACAGAGTCAAACAGAAGCAAACTTTTAATTGTATTTTAGATTAGTCAAATAAATTTTGAACATCAATCATCAAAAATGTTTCCATTTATAAAAATATTTTGATGAGCTCTTCTTTTATTTCTGCTATCTGAATTACTGAACCCTAAATGCAACATCCTGATTTAGCTAATATTTAGAATATGGAAACCTGAATTGATACAATGAGGGAATTAAGATCAACAGTAAACTTATATGTCGAGCCTTTATGAGTCTAAGGAGTATTAGATGGTTTTGGCATTCTATGCACTTTAAATTTCTAACTCTTCTAGTTTAAATCATATAATCTCTGGATTTCAGAGAGGCTCAGGAAACATAAACCAGCTGAGAATTTGTCACAGCATACTTTATAATTTGTCCTATAATAAATATATTCTATGAAAAACAATAACTCATCATCATCATAGAGTCCATAATACATTTTTTCTCTGTACAGAAGTATAACTTTGTTGGTTTGAGCAACAGCACAGCAATGCAAATGGGAGCACATCATGTGAATAGCAAGCCCAGTGAAAAAAATGCATTTATTTTCCAAAGTGATCATGCTCATTGTGATTCTCTTCGAATAGCATTTCTGCTTTATTTCTGAGCTTCACCATCAAATCCAACTGATGCCCATACAGATGTAATTAAAATGATGTTTAGTTGTAGAAAGACTGATACCTAAATTTGAGAACTGCTGAATTAAGGAAATATTTTTTTCTTTTTTTTATGACTCAGTAGTTTACTTCTGAAACAAACAGCCATATCTAGAAGGTGCCCCTTCCTCAGACAAAATTCTAAAATATAGACAATGGATTATAAAAATAAAATCTTACAGAAATTTCTGATGAATGTGGGTATGACTCCATGTTGCATGAATGACATGCATGTTCTGGGTAAAATTTATGGTCAATCTGCTCTGGTTTTCTGCTTTTTTGAAAGGTATACCTTATTTTTCCAAAAAGTATACAATTGGAGTTTTTTTGTTGTTGTTGTTTGTTTGTTTGTTTGTTTTCATTGGGTTTTTGTTGGCTCTTTTGTTTGTTTTCTTTTTTGTTTTGGTTTTGTTTTTGGTTTTTATTTGTTTTTTTTTTTTTCTTGTTTTTTGCTTATGTTTTTATTAAAACAGTAACAAAGTGGAATAAGTGCCCCATATCTGAATAGGAAAGCCCAGACAAGAAATGAAAAGCAAAGAAACTAAGTTCTTGGACAAAAGTTCTAAACCATTTGTGCCACCAATTGAAATGCAGACAGACACACAGGCAAAGTAATTTCTTTAATTGAATGCTAGTATATGTTGAGCAACACAAGAAATGGTAAGTTCAGCTTAATTTGTAAATATTCAGATACAGGTAGATTTTGTGATTGCATCCAGAGACAATGAAAATTCTGTAATTTGATATAGAGGTGAAATTTTTTCCATGAGTTTAAAATATTATCATTATTTTATAGGGGAGAAAAGAGAGACTGTGTTGCATATGTGTGGATATACAGGATCAATTCCAGTGTGGTGTGGATGATAGATGTTCTGAAAACGTGTCCCAAGGTCAGTAACAGTATTGACAAAAAGACTACCCATTCAAAGTAAACATTAAAGATGAGTTAGCATTGCAGGTAGTAATATTTAACACAAAGTGTTGACTTTCTTTTTTTTTTTTTTTTTAGTAGAGTGCAAGCCTGATCCATGCGCCCAGACTTATTATGTGTTCAGGTATGTAATCATTATTGAAATAATGCACTGGTATTCAGTGAAAGATTTTCCTAGCAACAAGACAGTGCAAGTTGGAGTTTTTATGGCTTGTGTTTGTAGTTAACTTATTTCACAGGTTAAGTTGTTGCATGTGAAATAAAGTTTAGAATTCTTATAGCGTATGAAGCAGTGAGTGTGAATTGTTAGTTTGCTACCTTGATAACAGTTTTTGCTAAACTATCTGGAGAGTCAGCATTAGTAATGTCATTTCAGTGGAATATTGTTCCCAGTCTAAGCAAGAATGAATATTCCGTGATTAAAAGGTATGCCAAATCAGCATGTCACAGCTGAAATTGTAATTTTCGACGTAATTTTGAATTAATGGTGAAACAGTGCAAGTGTGAATCAGTGTTAGGTTTAGCAGTGGTTTATAAAACTAATTTCACACTCTTTATTGAACATATCCTAAAAGATGATTTTGTGGTTTTTAGGATGAATTGGATTTATCGGACTTTTTATTTCATTTTCTTACTTACTTCCGTTTGCAGTGGTAAGTTAATACATAATTACTGAGATTTGCAAACAGTATAGAGAAATTACAGAAGGGGAGAAGATTAGTAACTGCAGTCTGCTCTTGAGAGAGCTGTTTATTCTGCTGGATTGAGTTTAGTTAAGTTTGGGAAGCTGGCATAACCCTATTGCCTGACACAGAACTTCCTAGTGGGGCTTTACTGACACTGTCCTGCCACCCCCTATGCTGTCACCTCCCGCTGCACACATGGGACCATGCCACAGGCAGTTTTCTCCAAAGGACTGAGACTGTATCCACACTGCAGCTGTGAAATTGCTGTGGTGGTCCTTGTTCTGTGCCCAGTGGCAAGGTCAGTAGCCTAAGCAGCAGCTGGGGAAGGAGGCCCTTTGGGGGTGTAGGAGGCAGAGTAATTTGTGTCTGTGTTAATGATTTACTTTGTTCCATTAGCAAAAGTTAAACTACAAAAAACTGTGTTGCGCTTCTCTGAAATTTCCTTTCCTGATAACTTATAACTAAGGCCTAACACAGGTATAAGTTCAGTAATAGCTGTTTTCTCAGACAACAATTAGGTAACAGTTTTTTAGCAAAATCTAATAGATAAATGAAGTATTATTTAAGAAAATATTTTACCTGGCTTTAGGTCTCTGCCAAAATATAATCTTGGAAAATTTCTGGAAAACATTTTAATTAAATTAAAGTGTTCAGAACTGGCACAGTTTTATATGGTGCATAGTTTTACAGCATAAATAATTTTTTTGTCGTTAATTTATGCTAGAGGAAGATAAACAGGATCCAAGATATCTAATGCAGTAAATAATTGCAATATTCTTTTCTTTTACCTTTCGAATTCACTTGGTGTATTCTAAGAATTGAAAATGTTTTTCTGTTAATGACAAAGTTAGATAAAGAAATGCTACTGAGAATAATAAATACCAATTTTATAGAAAGAGCTTGAAAGTGTATACATACCAGAGAACTTGGGTGTTCATCAAGTCTAATATTTTACTAATAAGGACTTAACCTTTGAAAGATATTAGTACATCTAGCACATATGTCAAATAATCCTTATTTATTCCTTTAAAAAAAAGTGTATATTATACTTGTGTGCTGAAAATGCTGAATTACCAAAGCATAGTTTATAATCATATTTACAAATAAAATCCACTCATAGTCTTTTAAAACTGTCAAATCCAATATGATATTACCTTTTGTTTTCATTTAAAATATCTCTCGATACAGTATGATCACTCTAAAGTAACATATTAAACCACTAGATAAAATGTTTTCAGTTGGGTTTCCACCCAGTCTGTAAAAATTCATTATTTTGTCTTTTTCTTTATCTAAGAAAAAGCACTTTGGTAGATACAGGAATAAAAATTGCCATTTTATTGGTTTGCTATTCCTTTTGGAGGGCAAATTCCAAAAGAGAATGGTCTCTTGTGCAAAGACAGCTCTCTTGCATGTCTTAATACAGCGATCGTAGCCAAGCTATACTGCTTTTGCACTACAGTGGATATTCAAGACTCCCGAGGGTCTTGAGACTGACAGGACCAGAGGGACTGGCCTGATGTTGTGTCAGGGGAGGTTTAGGTTGGATATTAGAAAAACATTCTTTACCCAGCGGGTGGTTGGGCACTGGAACCGGCTCTCCAGGGAAGTGGTCACAGCACCAAACCTAACAGAATTCTAAAAGTTTGAAAATCATTCCTGGAATGGTCCTGTGCAGGGCCAGCAGAGAGTCTCAAAGATCCTTGTGGATCCCTTCCAACTCAGCACACTCTGTGATTGTGATCTTACAAGTGCCTTCATTTTGAAAGATGTGAGGAGGTTGCTGTTGGGTGCCTTTGCTGCAGTGCTCTGCAGCGTGCGTGGTTGCCATGACAGAGTTCAGTATGTCATTCAGAGTTAAGAAGTCCTGCAGAAGCAAGGTAGTAGTACAGCTCGTTTTCATTCTAGACTTTTCTTCATTGTGAAGAAGGTTTGGGGGGTTCAGGATGGAGTGTGAGAGAGCTGAAGGTCTATGAAATCCTTGGAGCCATTGAGGCTGTGCACAGTGGCACCACCTGTGACTGACTTCAGAGAATCCCCCAAAAATAGGATTTTCTTTAAATAAAACCTTCTAACTCCTTTTGGTACCTGCACTTCCTCTTCCTGTTTTTTCTCATAATGATCTGTATTGGTCTCAGGAGAGATTTCTGCTGTTCCTGCGATTTGCCATGGGAAGGCACCTTCCCCCTCTGCCATACAGATCTGCCTTGTGGCCTATCCAGCTTCTTGGGTTTCTACCTGGGCTCAAGCTGCCCTGCTCTGGCATTGGGTATGAGGCAGGGAACAGAGGGAGACTCTCATGACAGTATTATTTCCGCTGGAGTGAAAAGAGAAACTCAGAGGAAATGTGCTACTCACCCACCTTACCCACTTTTCCTGACAAAAGCCTGTTTTAAAAGCAAAGTCAGTGATGAAGAAGAGAAATGGCTTCACCCTCTCCTGGTGAACTGGGTGTTCCTGTCTCTAATAATTGACAATTTTGTTATTCCATGTCAGAATGTGTGACTCAGAGCTATGAAAATACATTCTTCCAAGGAGGAGACCTCACTACAGTTTTTACACCGAGCGCCAATTACTGCCAAATAGTGTGTACTTACCATCCTACCTGTCTGCTCTTCACCTACTTGCCAGCGACATGGACAAAAGATCCTGCAAAAAGGTAGAATGTTCATGTACTTGCTGGTCTCCTGTGATAATTTAGAAACCTGGTAACATTTTGACAGAACACAGGCATGCAGGGAGAGGTGCAGGGTTGCCATGGAAAACAATGTCAAAGTGTCTCTAAAACTGGTGATCTAAGAGTAATTGCTTGAATTCAAAAGGTTAAATTTGACAATGCCCAATTTTTCACACTCCACACTGGCCCTTTCAAGGAAAGAGAACTGAATCTGCACTCCCTCCTCTAGGCCATATATTCATTCTTGAGGGACAATGTGAATAATTTCACATCTCCAGTGATCCCCTGTACTGTTCTCCATCCTTTCTACTTAGTATATTTTTGTCACGATTAAGAATTTCAGTATCCTGAGAGAATGAGGTTGTCTTCTCTCCATGCCCAGTGCATTTCTGTCCTCCCAACCCTGGGCTCTGCTTCTCATTTTATTAAGACCTCTTGGAGCTCCCACAAACACAAAATATTCTCATCTGCCCCAACTGCCAACAAAGTGTGTAAGGCCTATTTTTCTTCTAATTGCACTTGTCAGAATTTTCATGTTGAGGGATATTGGACAGGCTGCATTTCACCTGAGAAACAGTTACGAAAGTCTGTGTTATACTGCCAAAGCTGTGAATTGCTGCATTTTAAAACACAGGTTCTCCTGCTATTTAAAAGACAGTGATACAGAAATGCTGCCGAAATTGGATATGGAAGGAGCTATCTCTGGACATTCCTTAAAACAGTGTAATCAAATTAGTGGTAAGATATGGTTATTCACATGCATGTATTTTATGCTCTTAATTGCATAGCAGCTGTTAAAATATTAGCATTTTGGGAAGAGGAATAGAATCAGGGAGTCAGCCAAATAGTGATTTGTGTGTTCTTTGCCAGACCACTTTCAAACACAGGTGACAAAAACTCCACTGGTTTTACTCTTCAGGCCCACCTACCCACCACCCAGGCTCCCCAGCTGAGGTAACAGGGAAATCATGCTCCTGCAGTCACAGTTTCATTTGCTAGAGACAGATGGCAGCCCATGCTTTAATTGCTGACTCCAATTCTAAAGATTAATTTACTACTACAATTCCAGTCCAGAAAGTGGCTCATATGGCATATGTGACCCTGTTTTATAACTCTGAGGTGCAGATGTTCAGCAAAGCAAAAGTGCATTGTCACAAAGTGATGCTAATATTATTTTGATTCTTTGTAATAATTTTTTAGCAGCTGCATCTTTTAGGGTATACATGATGACTTAATGTCAGCATGCCATACCTGCAAGTTATCACCAGGCATATTAAAAGCATATTAAATGTGTTATTTTATGTAACTTTTAAATTAGCACTGTCATAATGATGTCATTAAAAGGAGATAAACTTTAAGCATAGCATGGTACTTTAGAAAAATGGAATAAGGAAGAATATAAATATTCATTTCCTGACTTTGAGGATAAATAGTGTCTTACAGATGTCAGGCTAATTCTTTAGTTGTATTGGTATAGCATCTCAAGATGCCAGGACTAAGTGGGTTTCTATGCAAGTTCTCCACTGTAGCTATTATCAATAAGATGTGCTTGCCACTAGCCCTTCAGAGCAGTCAGGCCCCTTAAAAGCTCTTTCCTGCCAATAACCTTTCATGTTTGTATTTCTGCATATCTTGGAACAGAAAGAGAGATTTCAGTGGGATACTATTCTTTATGCTATCTAGGCTAATTAATATCACTGGAATTACTCTAGAATCAGACTCAATGAAAATCTATCCATACATGTTTAAAAATTCCTCCAATCATTGGCTAACTCTTGTTCTGTGAAATGACCTTCATTTCAAAGCCCACAGTTGTGGTCCTCCCTCTGTGGAGTGTAAATGTAATATTCTGACTCAAGTGGGAAATGTCTCTTGCTTATGAGCACACAATATGCCATTTAAACTGCTCTATGAATTTGGAACTGGGAAAATATATTTTAATATTGGTTCTGAGTTCTTGCTTTGGTGAATGTCATCCTGGTCTCAGTCACCCATAATGGTTAGAGCCCCTCTCTCATGTAGGCAGAGGCACTGTCAAAGTCTGCCAGGTTTTCCCCTTACCATGAGGTACTACACCAAACCTTGATTTCTGATTTGGTGCTAGATCTATGTGTAAAATATGATGTAACTGAAGTGAGCGTAGCAGGTGGCATCTGAATTGTGAGGGCTGTGTCATACAAACTGCTTTCTTTTGGACAATTTGGGGCATAGGATGGGGAAAATAATCGAAGTACATTTTGAGAACTTGGTCTCTTTTTCTTCACAGCTTGCAGCCCAGATGTCCATGTAGGACTGGATATGGAAGGGAATATTTTTGATATTACTGTGGCTGACAGCTATCAAGAGTGTCAGAAACGATGTACCAATGACAACCGCTGTCATTTTTTTACATATGCCTCTGAAACATTTCACAATGCAAGCTTTTGGTAAATACAGGTTGGATTCATTTCCCTGGGTAGCCCTGTGCCTAAGTAGATTAAATCTCAGAGCATTCTAAGGTGCAAGAATCTACTCAAGAATATTCAATTTAATCCTCCTTGCAATGTTTGTTTACACTTACAGGTAGGAAAATATAAATTGTAAATTGGCTTTAATTTGTCCATTGGTGAGAAAGAAAAACTTGATTATTACAGCCTTGAAAAAATCCTAAAATCCTTTGAAACGTAAATTATATTGCTAGCTGTGCTGCATTTTTGCTCTGTTCAATCTTACTCTGCTTACTGTTATGAAAACAGCATCATCAGAGTATCCAGAGAAATTATTTCATTTTAATAAGACCTATTTTTGAGCTCTTAATCTGCTCAATTTTGGAAGTTAAGCATTGTTCAGCTAGCTCTGTTCATCATTTGAACTCTGTTCCGGAGGTTGGAGATGTTCTGACCCATGGCCAGACCTTGCACAATGGCAGGAATTGTGGGCTCAGGAGGATGGTTTAGTCCAAGGAAGAAGACCTGTTTTCTTACCACTTTCTTTACTCTTTGCCATTCAGTAAAAAATGCTTCTTGAAACATGCCAGTATAGGAACTCCAACCAGCATAAAGGCGCTTGATGAGGTTGTGTCTGGATTCTCTCTGAAGCCCTGTCAGCTTTCTGAATTAGGTAACTATTTAAAATCTCTGATTCTGTTTAGTTTTAAGGGTCATGTTTCCTGAAATGCAATCTATCAATCTATCACTCACATGTAGAAATGTTTCATTATGTAGAATAATTCTAAAATCATCTTATTCTTAAAATATAGTTAGTACACTCAGGCACAAAGGAGGTTAATCTCTTTTTAATTTTTTCATATTATCATTTGTCTTACAGAAACAATTCCCTTCTTTAGAGATCTAAAGAATCCTTTCATAATATTAGCTTGATGGAATTGTATGTTATTTTTGTATGGTGGATACAAAAATGAAAGATAAAAGCCCATCAGATTCAAAGATCAGGGGAAATAGAAAGCTTTCTACATTTTGTTTGTATACTGTATATGCACTTGAAAATTTTTATTGAAGATCTGCAGTGTTTTAATACAGCTGGCTAATAGGAAAGGATTTAATATGCATTTTGTGGATGATTTGTGATGAAAGCAAAAAGTTTGTGCTTGTACCTGCAATCATTACTCAGACAAAATTCTCAAGAGTCTAAAATCAAACAGTGTGTATCAAACCTTCTTATTCTCAGCTGAAACATCTTTCAATTTTTCTTTTTGGTTTTTTTTTTTTAATTTTATTTTTCTTTTTAATTCTATCTTCGCTTTTTCTTACTGCGTGATATTTTCCTTTCCTAACAATGATGTTATTCTGCTTTCATATAGCCTTATTTTATCTCACAGCTAATCTAGTTTTCCTGTGTAAATCACATTTCAGAGAGATGTGTATCAATATATTGCTTTCTAAAATCAGTGCTTGGGTTTGCTGCTGGCAGTGCTGGCACAGCATCAGCACTCTCTCCCCAACATTCCTTCCATCAATAGTCTGGGGGTGGGCAAGATCCTGTGAGGGAATACACCTAGGTCAGCTGACCCAAATTACCCACAGGGACATTCCATGTCATATGATGTCAGCTCAGCTATGGAATCTAAGGAAAGGAGGAGGAAGGGCAGGCATTTATTATTTACAATGTTTGCCTTCTGGAGCAACCACTATGCACGCTGAAGCCCTGCTTCCCAGGAAGATCTTCCCAGGAAGTGGTTGGATATCACTTGCTGATGGGAAGTAGAAAATAAAATAACCGAGTTTGTCCTCTTTGCTTGTATGTATGCAACCTTTTGCTTTTGCTTTAGTAAACTGCCTTATTTCAACCTATGAGTCATTTTCCATATCATTTTTGCTCCCCTGTCCAGCTGAGAAGGGAGAATGATAAAGTAAGTTTCTGGGCACCTGGCATCCAGCCAAGGTCAACCCACCAAAGTCCTTTTTGGTGCCCAACTGTTTTCCTATAAAACAGTCTTTACCTGAAACCACAAGTTTCTACAAGTTTCTGGCTTTTACCTTTCTGATTATCTCCCTGATCTTGCTGGTGGGGAGTGAGTGAGTGACTACACGGGGCTTGGTTGTTGGCTGGGATAAAACCATGACATCATATGAAAATCAATCTTGTTCCTGCCTGTCTTTCCCTACTCTCTGTGTCTTGTGAAAGAGGCAAGAGCAGGTAAGAGAGAGAAGAAACTAATTGTGTGATCACAAAAGCCTAGACAACACTCGTGCATCAAGAGATCATCTAAGGAGGTCACCTGTCCTAATCTCAGACAGATCATCTATACTTATCCAGAGATTTGTAGAACGTAGTCTTAAAAACTCAGTAATGTCTTCTGCCTTGTTGTTATGTCAACATCTGAAATGGGTTTAGTTCAATATTTGAGGTTTTCTTCTGACTTAATTTAGTTTATTCCTTTTTATGCAGCCTTTCATTTTGTGCCTTTGCCTCTCTGACTTTATTCCTATGCACACAGACTATTACTCACGCATAGCAATTTGTCTGTTTTCTGCCCTTTGCAAAGTATCTTCCTGGAGATCACTGAATATTGAGCAAATGATCACTGAATGTCATTCTTGAGATCATGGGTTAGCTTCCCTGAAGTTTCAGATCCACATTTTTGCTTTAAATATAACTTCCTTTGAAACTATCTGTTCTGAATGCTATTTCTCCTTTAATGTAAGATCTTAACTACTAATTGCAAAAGTTAATTGACTCTAATTTTCTACATTTATGATTATATTTTTTACTGTTCTTATTGTGTAATTACTGCCCAATATTGTTGTCCTTTCTTGCCTATGTTTTTGAAAACCTCATCAAATTAACAGGATTCAGAGTAAGCTCTGCCTCTTCTTAGGTTTTCCTTCTGTAGGAAGATGTTCCCAATATGTTTCTATAACACACTGGGCAGTATTGACTTGATTGCTGTACTTTCTTAACAGCTCAAGTTCTCTGCTGCCACCAAATCCTGTCTTTTGTATCATTTCACTATTTTTACTATCTCTGCAGCTTGATAGGCTCAAGAAACATCCTCCATGCTAATGTTTCCTGTTTTTCTTTTTAAATTCTTGCACTAGGGTTCTAACTGGCACTTCAAGTATATCTTTGGAGAAGGATACTCATTAATCTATTTTAAACATGCTAATATTTCCTGTTACCTCTATATCCATTGTCTGGTTGTGTGAACTATCCTGCCAAGCCTCTGTTTTGTTATTTTGGCCATGTCAGAGGGCAGCGCTCCTACTTACTCTTCATACCTTTCAAATAGTAAAAGAAGTGTTAAGAGCATCACCTTATTTTTCTTCTAGTCTTCTCATGAACCTGATATGCCCACTGAAAATTAATTAAAATATTTCTCTATTAGATTAGCAAATCTCTATTGTAACATGTAATTTCTCTTTTCCTCTATATCAACTGTATCCCTCTAGTGCTCTCCATGATTTTACATGGTCAAAAATATTCTTGAGAAATAGTTTTTGGTTAAAATGCTGTGTTATCCTTTCATCTTATCAATCACAGAAGGAAAATGGGAATAAAGATAGAAATGAATAATCTGTAAATGTCAATATTCCCATGACATACATGTTTATAGAATTTTGATATTTTGTTCTTGTTTTATGCAGATTGTCAAATGGACATTTTTGAAGATCAAGTGTTTTCAGGAATTAATATTACAAGTTTTTTCACTCCTGATATTTCTGTCTGCCAAACTATTTGTACATATTTTCCAAAGTGCTTGTTCTTTACATTTTTTACCAGGAAATGGCAAATAGAATCTCAAAGGTGAATATGACAGTTAAATGATATTATCTATGTAGATTATTTAAAATTTATTTTTTAAAAACACGGAGTCTTTTTTTAAACACTAATTTCTTATATGTAAGTTTATGTTGAAAGGCTATTTTCAGTAAAGCACAGCTTTTTATGGATTTTGTTCATAAATTTGTAATTTCCTGTGGGCTTTTCCACTGTTTTCCAATGTGTTGGAATTATATTGTGCTTGTGTATCTGGTCTTAATCTGAAAAGAATTATACATGTCAAAAGTACAGTGAACCTCCAGATTATTTTAAAGACTTAAAGCTGAATTTTATGGCATTATCAAAAGAGCCATCTGGTTTCCTGGCAGGGCGAACTTATTTACTTGAAGATATTTTTCAAGTAAGTTAATGGCTTTAGAAATATTTCTATTTGGCTTTCTTCTTTCATACTTATTAGTGAGAATAGTTAAAAATAAACATTTCATAAAAATCAGAAAAATAAAGCTTCAAAGGAATTTCAGGGAGAAGCAAAGCTGAGACAGCATGCATCACCTAAAGTCGCCTCTTCTGTTTATGTATAAATACTGTACCACCTTTAGTAGTATAGTTGTATGGCATTTCACAGTACTGCAAAGATTGCTTCAATTTAGTGTGAACTAGTGAACTTAATGAATGCATTTTCATATGAAATACTTCTACAGATTGAGACTTGGGAGAAAAGAGTGTATTTAGTAAAGAACCTTCTTTTACCAGTATCTAAACAATTATTTTTAGAATGTGAGAACAGGTTTAGTTATTGTGAAAAATATTTCATTTTAGAAACCTTTGCCTTCTGAAGACATCAACAAGTGGAATTCCAGAGGAACTCATATCACAAGAAAATGCTGTATCAGGCTTTGGCCTCCTAAATTGCAGAAGATCTTTTCCTGGTAAACAATAAATTACAATAAAAATACTAATTTTGAAATATCTAGATAATAACTTTCTGATGCTTTGAATGCAATCATTCCTACAGCGTGCAATTCTCGCACTTACATGCAGATGGATTTTTTGGGAGATGAACTTACTGTCACTTACACTAAAGGACACAGAGCCTGTCAGCAGGTTTGCACAGACATGATCCGCTGCCAGTTTTTTTCCTATTCTCTCTTCCAAGATTCATGCAATGAAGAAGGGTGAGATATATTTGAACATTTTTTAAATGTTCAAAGATTGCTGAAATAATCATTCCAGATATGTGGTGAGGGAGTAATGTATGTGTTACTCAGTGAAAAAAATACAAACTAAATGTTTGCATTAATTAATTGCCAGAAAGTGTGAGTGTCACCTAAGAATGTCCTCAGATGGATCTCCAGTGAAAATAGTGCATGGACCAGGAAGTATCTCTGGATACTCACTAAGATTATGCAAAAAAAAGGCCAGTACTGGTAAGTAAAGCTTCTTTTGTGGAAAATAGACAGTGCTTCCTTGATTTCAGTGTAGGAGGCCAAACCATATTTTTTTAAAGTGGTTGCACTGTCCCAGTGGGTGATCTTGTAAAGTTCAAGTGTTCTGGAAAAATGAGGTCAGTCAGGACTTCATATGGTAAACACTAGAACAGCACTGTGAATTTGGCTTCAACAGGCTTTACTATCATAAATCATGATGTATCAAAAATGTATCATGTGTCACCTTTTTCGCAATAGGTGGTTCCTATTCAGTGATCAGCAGTAGTCTCATCTTCATTTTTCCTTGGTGAATGCAAGTTGTGTTTTAGCTCAGTTTTGAATTATTTCTGTAGTGTGTATGCAGCATTCTGCAAGAACAATTAGGATTGTTGGTGGGACAGACTCCTCCCCTGGTGAATGGCCGTGGCAGGTCAGCTTGCACGCCAGGCTGTCTCGGCAGAGACACCTGTGCGGGGGCTCCATCATCAGCAACCAGTGGGTCCTCACAGCTGCTCACTGCGTCACGAGGTAAGGCCTAAGTGTAAATGTACAAATAAGCCTCAAAGTTTAACCTAGCATGTGAGATAAGCTGAGGTCTACCTTTCAGGATAATAACAATGAGAACTAGAAAAAGATGAACTGCTTTAATGTAACCAAAAGGTGAAATTTTCAGGTAGATTTTCGGTTTCTTAATCCAACTGGAACTCCATACTTTGTCCCTTTTTAGCATAGTATTGTACTGCTGATGCTAAATTATTTTAATTAATCTAGAAGGTGAAATTCTAAAGTAGACAACAGACACCTACAGAACCCTAGACATTCTCATAAGACACGAGTTTTTTCTCATGTAATACTTTATTAGGCTATTTAGTCACAGACTGACTGTTTCTCTTTTTCCCTCAGTCTAGAGAATCCCAACATTTGGCGTATTTATGCTGGTATTTTAAGACAATCAGAAATAAATGAGGATACACCCTTCTTCAAAGTGGAAGAGATTATTGTTCACTCTCAGTATAAATATGCACGGATTGGATATGACATAGCTTTAATGAAACTTGCTGAGCCTATGAATTTTACTGGTATGTAGTATATTGCAGAGGAATTGTGAAAATGTGCAGGAAGACACAGGGCTGGCATTGCTATGGCAGTGCACAACAGCTGGGCTGGCTTCCTTTAGTAGGTAGTTACTGGGGTTTGAGAGAATCTATTCTGTTGGCTTAGAAATGAAAATGTGTGGCTTGAATTTGTGTACTGGGAGTCCTACATAATGTAAGGGACAAAGCATACATGGAAACTGTCGTCAGGGGCCATGTGGGTGCCCACAAAACCTTACTGTTGCAGTTGTCTCTGCTGGACAAACTAATATTTTCTCTTGTACTTTAGATCTTCAACAACCTATCTGCCTGCCATCAAAAGAAGACACTAACATATTTTATACTGAATGTTGGGTAACTGGATGGGGTTACAGAAAAGAAAAAGGTACAGAGAAATACTTTTAAACAGTGAATTTTGGTTTTTGACAAAAAACCTCCCATTCTCTAAAAAAAAAGAAAATTCTTCTCTGTTCTTAGAACCACTATTCCTTCTAGATAGTACTTTAATATAATTCTTTATTAGAATTGGTTTCTATTAAGACATCATAAAACATAAATGAAAGATGTATGAAATTATCATTAAATAGCTCCAAGCTCTGACACAATAATTAATTTTATAAATTGGTTTAGTAGTTTGAAATACTCGAGAATTCAATCCTCTACATACATCTAAATACATCTTCTACAACACTCAAATACCCTTCCTTAGATTCTAGTTTAATCTACTGGCAAGGCCCAGTACATATCTGGGTTTTGCACACTCTTTTTTATTTTTTCCTAGCTAAAAAAAATGCAAGAAATTTACCACTGAACTGTTTTGAATTACAGACTGCACATACCCCATGATGTTTTTTTATGTGATTGTATTCATATAACTTTAGAAATTGGAGACTGAAGTATGTTGCTTTTCTATTTCTGAAAATTGATTATAGACCATGCTGACGACTTGTGTTTTTATAGTAGATGAGATTTGAACTCCTCTGATTTTATATGGAGATAGGGCAAAAGCTCTTAATTATCAAGCTGTGGTTTTACATCTATTTATTTACTTATATTTTTATATGTTTATATAGATGTATATGCATCTATTTACAGAGAACCTTTTCCATTATGCATGTGCCTATCTGAAAGTTATAGTTCAATGAGAAATCTAACAAATTTAGGTAGTTACTGTATACACAAATTTCTTCTGTTAATTACTAGAGAAAAGTCTGGCTTTAAATACTCTTGTTTAGTCCATGTGCAAATTTCTCCATCTTAAAAACTACTAGGACAGAGAGCAGCACAGATTTGGCAACTGGGAGATTCCAAAGTTATTGCAGCACTTTACTAGGAAATAATAGTTATTAACACAAAGCAATGCTAACAGCAATGCTCCAAGGGCCAATGTCCTGAGAGCCATTCCCATATGAGGATTTGTTGCACATCACGACACAAGGGAGTTTTGAAGCTTTTCCAGAAGGTGGCATCATAAAAGCATTTAAATTAGAAGACAATTCACATTGTTCACTAACTGAGGAACATTTTCACTTCCTAAAGGAAGGAAAATCAGTGTGATGAACATCTATTAACAGTCTAGAAGCAGTGACCTCCCATTCTGTAATATCAGTGTATGGGGATTTCTAGAGTTGAATTTTAACCTTTATTTTGCTAGAACCAAACATTTCTCATCTCATATTGCCTTCCATATAGGTCGGGTACAAGATATTCTTCAAAAGGCTCCCGTTCCCTTCATGTCAAAAGAAGAATGCCAGGCAAGGTACTGGAAGCACAGAATAGGTGACAAAGTGATCTGTGCTGGCTATGATGAAGGAGGAAGGGATGCTTGTAAGGTAATGACAGACAGTAGTGTATAGTTATATATTCCAACCACATGTTCAAATATATAAATGAATACTACAATTACTTTTAATTGTTATTAGAAAAGTATGATTATTAATAGAGCTCTTGTTTAACTTGTCTTTATTGGTTGTCAAAAGTACTGAAAACCAAGGTATATGAAAAATATTTCTTATAAGACATTGAAATCTTTAGGGATAGATTCCATGGATAGGAAACTCTGAGTGTGAATCCATAGATATCCATTTAGGGAATAAAACCAGTTTCCTTCAGACTATCAGAAATCCAGAGAGCGCAAGTATAGTACCTTGAAGCATTTCTCCAATAAGAGCAGATTTTCTATGTGATTTCTTTTTTTTTTTTTTTTTTTTTTTTTTTTTTTTTTTTTTCCCATTTCTTGGTAGGAAATGCAGTACATAAAATCATATTTTAAAGGACCCACTGTGTATAAACAAGAAGGGAGGGTGCTAGCAATGCTATTAAAATGCACGGGGAATAGAAGGCTAAAAACAAACTGGGAAAACCACTCTGTTCATCGTTAGAGTTGAAAATGTCACCACAGCATGAGTTCTGTGAGCCACTCTGCTTAAGAGTAAACTCATGCACTTTTGCCAGTTTAAATATTCTGAGTTAATTTCTGCAAGAAGAAAATAGTCTGATTATTAACATTAAATTCTCTACCAAATACAGTTTTCACTGCAAGCATTTAACACTTAATAATTGTATGCTGAAATGTTACTATTTCTATGATTTGTTAGGAATAAAAATACTTGGAGCTGGGGAGTACTTTTTCCTCTATGCCAATTAAGCTTTTTTTTAATCTGATAAAGCGTAATAGAACATGGAGATGCTGTTTTAAAAAATAACAGACTTGCTATTGTCCTAACAACTCATAACAGTTTCTCTAAGGAATCTTATGTCCAGTAGGGAATAGAAAAAGAAAACACTAAAGTGTTTTATCCTGAGTGGGACAGAGTCACTCAAACAGGACAAGGCATATAGAGAACTGAGATACTAAAAACATAGTCATTAGAAAAAATACAGCCAATACTACATACAGTTTTAAATCATTGTATGTAGATAAAGCAATAATGATAATAAAAAGAAAATAATATAAATGGGTAGTTTTGAACCCTCATGGGAAGAAGAAATTGTTTGCAATGACTATTTAGAAATCAATTTGCTAAACAATCAGAACACCTGCTTCAATCCTCTCTTAATCAGCTGTAAGTGAAAGTGATGGAAATCTAGGCTGTTATGCTGGTGTTAAAATTGAATGATGCTGATTTTATTCAAAGCTTTCTTTGTGATAGAAATACTGATGAGGCCTCTTCCTTGCATGCTCTCTCTTTTTCTCCTGTGACACAGGGAGACTCAGGAGGGCCCCTGTCATGCAGGCACGAGGAGGTGTGGTACCTGGTGGGCATCACCAGCTGGGGAGAAGGGTGTGCTCGCCCCAGGCAGCCGGGAGTCTACACCAAAGTTGCTGACTATGCAGACTGGATTCTAGAAAAAACAACGTAGTATGAGCATTACTGACTCACTCGAAGTGTTGCAGTGGAATAACAACCCTCAGAGCAATGGGATAAAGCATATTAGTGCTTTTTCAATGGTGGTTTTTGTTAGCCTGAAGTGTAAAGTACTTGTTTTAAATAGCGGAAAAGCAGGAATGAATGAATTTTCTTATTACTAAATAAAAAGCAGTAATAAAAATAAACTCTGTGATCACTGATTTGGCAGAAGAAAATAGGGCTGAGCTACAGAGTTCTTCTGTTATTGCTAACTTAAAATGGGAGTGGATGATGTTGCCCGACATGTATGGACCTTGGAACTGGGAACTACTTCTATCTTAGGAGGTTGCCACACAACAAAAAGAAATTTCCCTCTCTTGTCTGAATGTAGTTAAAATGGGTGAATCATTTACAAGCTTACTGGAGGGCTGGGGGAAGGGAAGCTGAGGCATGGAAATGCCTATACAGTTGCATCTTCCTAGTTTCCCTGGAGAATTAACCAAAAAAGTGTCAGTACTAAGCAAGAAGACAAACCCAGAGGTCTTGGCAGAGGGACACACGTGAATACTGACACCACCGAGCCCAGTTCATGCTGGAAAATCCCATCCTGCTGTTCCCAGCAGTCTGCCAAGGGTTTGCACAAATGTGGTTTACCACTGTGCTGTGATCTCCACTGGGCTTTGATCTTCTCAGGACCAAGTCAGGGAGCTCAAGGCTGACCCTTAGGGTGCCTCCAGGTTACCAAAAACCCATGTTATTGTCTGTACACAGATGTTCTCGTGGCACACAGAACACAAACAGTGGAAGGCATAAAACACTTCTTTTTCTACATTGCTGCTCTCCAGACTTTTTGCATTCCGAGCTGCAAGGTCACTTGAGTGTGTTTACAATCCCCACCAGTCTTCCACTTTTAACCCATTCTTCCCAATCAGCTGCCACCTACATTATTCTAATTTCTGTGGATAATTTTTTGATGAGAAGGATAATGAGGGTCTACTTCTCTTGAGGAAGAATATCCAGAAAATCAATAAAAGGATCCCCCCTGCCCCAATATATATTTTTATTTTCCAAATACCTAACTCTGTGATTAAAGAAACAACTTTATCCTGTTCCTAGATGTCCTTTTTTCCTTTTATAATTTTCCTTACTTTGTGTCAGGTAGCAAATGTATTACATGGATAAAATTAATACTAGTGTGAGAAACAGGGATCAAAAATTAATTACATTCCCATAGTAAGAAACAATGTTTCACACTGCATCAGAAAGGAGAGTAGAGTACCAACACTGTCTTTGCCAACATTTATGAGCCTGTTTCCTAATAATCTACATTACCATAATTGCTGAAAATATGTTCCAGAGGGCTACTCATAATTGCCCTACACCACGCTGGGAGGTAAGCAGCAGGAGTGGCTCTGCAAGTAAATTAGGTCATGAAACGTAGGAATTAAACATCAAATTTCTGGAAGATAAGACTCAAACTGATTAAAATTACTACTGTCTTTAATTTTTTATGCTTTGTTTGTAAATAATACTGAGGAAAAAAGAAGTGTAATTCCATGCTACAAGCTTATACTCCTATCTGTGTCTGGAGTCCGGGTGTGCAGTGCTAAACTGACTGAAGTCAACAAACCTGAAATCCCAAGGCTGTGTTCAAAGACTGGGGAGTTGATTTACTTTGTTTATTTTAAAAGAAGTAGAATTCAGAGAAGGGATGAGAACAGTCCAAACTCAACAGGAGAGCAGAGGTAATGCTGTGCCGCCTCCCTCTGCCCTGTGGTGGACTTCTGGTGGCAGCGGCTGGAGTCAGTGGGTGCACAGGGCTGAAGGTGTCACACACGGGGGTGCAGGAAATGCCTGCTCAGAGAGCCAGCAGGAAAAGTCTGGTGTGTGTTGGGGGAATTGGATCAAAGGTGAGAGGGAAGGCACATCACTGTGCTGGGGTTTTTGCCAACACTGCAGAAGCAGAACAAGAGATATGGATGGGGGCTGATGTCTCTTCATGCTCTGTTTAATCTGCAGCTGGTTTAAAATAACAGCAAACCTCAGACTTGCTGTCAAAAACCTAGAGACTTAAATAAGGGACTGAGAAGGAAAAAAATAGAAAATAGGAGAAAAAAGAGAAAGATTCTTGGCATTCAACTGTGGTTTTGTCCTCATGGGGGAGGAATGAAGACAGCTGGAAAAGAGTTGCTGAAGGAAAAGGAATTGCTTCAGTAGGAAAACAGAGGCTGAAACTCTCTAAATAAGAATCATCAGGAGACCATCCAAAATACTTGTCTTCAACACTCAAGCTGTGTAGACTAAAGAGTATATGCAATGTCAATCTGACAACCTTTAATACTTTCTCATAATAATCCTATCACCAGCTTTTTCAAATGCACAAAAAATGTGTTATTATTTTTTTGTTTGTTGTTTTTTTTCTGCTACAACTATTCAGGTTGTAAGTATTTCAGTAACCAAGAGGAATGGCAGTCAGCAATGCTCTGTAGATTTCTGGAGCTCCATGTTTTGTTTCTCAGAGGCATTCTAGGTGGCAGCAATATGCCAAAGGAAACTCAGCTGTTCCTGTGGAAAGAACAAGTGATCTCAATGACTCCAGACATCCTTCATGAGTAGCTGTTGACCAGATAAAATACCTTATTGCAATATATTTTCACCTAGAGCAGATATCCTTCAATGAAATTTTGTATTGTTTTTTGGTCCATCTGTAATAAATTCCTGATGGCTAAAAGTGCATACCAGGAATAGGTATGTGGAGAATGCAGGAGTTCGTGGTGGCTATATGAAGTCCTTATGACTTTGTTTAAGATGAACTGTATGAGGGAATTTCTGATCTTTATGTGGGTTTATACACCAGTGAGATATGTAATTCATTGAGACCTTTAGACTCATAGATAGAAGTATATTGGTGTTATTAAGTCTTATATTGCTTGGGCTTTCTGGTATCAATAGGTGACTTGCACTAAATGAGAGGCAGTATATGACCTTTGTTTATTCTCCCTTCTAATCTCCCTCCCTGGGGAAAAGTGATTTTTTAAAAGCTGACAACCAAAAAAACCTATCTCAATCTCATTAAAGAAAAGCCTGGTCTTATACTTTAAATCTTCCTCTGTTCATGTTGGAACAGAAGATAAACATCAGTGCTTTAGTTGTTATTCTGATTAATAGCAAGTGTCTCTGGCTTTCCTGAAAGTCAATAAATCTCATAATCTTAGAGAGGCAGAAACTTTGGTAGGGGCAAGTGCCATTGTTGATGTATTGAATGGCAGCATTAGTCTGGCCTGATTTTTTTTGTTGTTGTTTTTTTTTTTTTTTTTTTGTACAAACAAGATCCATGATCCCAGAAATTTTCAAACTTGTTCAAGTACAGATGAAACACTTCATATGTGCTGTGACAATCTGGAGAACAATTAGTTAAGCATAAAGTAAAGGCATATTCTTTTGCTGCTCAAGTGGACTCAAATTATAACTTGTAACAGCTTTCTCTAATCATTTAAATAGAATTGCAAAGCAAAAAACCCAGTTTCCCATTAAACTGGCAATGCAGTGTTTCCTACCACTGCTGGTGCTTTGCCTAATGTCTGAGTTTGAAGTACGACTTCATGAAAGTGACCTGAGCTGTGAACAAGAAGACATGAAGCCTCTCATTTCTTCTTGTTGGGAGAATTCAAAATCCTTGCAATGAAGATCTAGAGAGATCACCTAGTAAGTCCATTTCCTCTGCTTTCGCAGCAGAGGGGAGTGGAACAGTTTGGTATAAGCTCCTAGTGTAAGTTTAATTTGTTCTGTGAAAAATTATTATTCTGCTGTAATGAAAAATGAATCTCTGATGCTGGAAACCAGCAAACTGTATGGAATTAAAATAATTCACAATGGCACTCCTCAGGAGAACTGTGAATTCTAATTCTCTGCCTAATTTCCTGTATGTATGGAGGACTCTTTGAAAAATTATGCCTAGGTGCTTTTTTTAAGTGAAATATCTACATTTAAATACATTCAAATTGCATTTCTACTTCAAATAGGAGGCAACGTTAATTTGCCTCTAAGTAATTAAAGCAGATATGCAATACTACATATTTATAGTAAAGGATTTCCTAGAGTAGTAAACTGATTGTTTTTCCTGTGGTCTTTTTGTTGTAAATCACATTTTAGATATGTATATGTTAGAATTGCTATGGATTGTTGTATGCAAAATGTTTTTCATGTCTTATGCAGTGGAGTTTGGGGTTTCCTTGGTATTGATGGGTTTTGGTTTTGTTTTGCTTTTGTTTATTTGGCTGGGGTTTTTTGTGTTTGTTTTTTTCTTTTTTTTTTTTAAAAAAATTCTGCATTTACTTTTTATGTTTCTGATACTCTTTCTCCATCACATTGTGATGTTAGCAAATACTGAGTCAGTTCCCATATTTTTGTTAGCTGATTTATTTGTGGGGGAACAATGATACCAAAGGAAGAGGACTGCATGCACAGGGCATGCAAAAGTTTAAAGGGTGTTGATTTTTCATTTTTAACTAAATCAAAGTTAAAATGAGTTGGAACAAAAAACCAAGAATCAATGCAATTTGAAGAAAGACCAGGCCAAACAATAAATACGCATCTGGATGTGTGGAACTGAAAATATGATGGAACACCTATATATCCTTTTCAGGTCCGCAGAATTGTACCCCAGGACCTGAAAATTAAATCATGCATGATACAGGATGTCTTTCTGTGCTAGGAAGTGTGGAATCATCAGAAGTGCAGCATTGCCCTAACATGATTGTGCTCTGCTCCAACCTGAGCTTATTATCACACAACTCTGCTGTGATTTGCTGCTCTACATTGAGATACAATGTTCAATTGTCAGGGTCATATCTGTACTTTCACTCCATTTCCACTGGCTGTACCATCTGGTAGATTTTGTCTCCCACTAACCTCTTTGCTTATTTTCATCCCTGGAGTCATGTACAGGGATTTGGAGAATGGTATGGTTTTAATTGTCACAAGAAGTTTAAACAAATATCTGTTCTGGGATGCTATTGGGCATTACCAAATGCACCCAGAAGACTTCCTGATATTTTCTCTGTTGCCTGTCCCTAGTACAGCATCGTTTTTTGAATGATTCCTGTTGGTTGAGTGCTGCTAAGGGAAATGTGCTTCTTGAGGAAGCACCATACATAATATATCTGAAGCTTCTATGTTTCTGTGCTGTGATTCCATTTTTCTGTTCATGGTTCATATTTAAGAACTTTAGTCATGAGCATTTTGGTTTCAACCTTGTGCCCAACATGTAGGGAACAAGTCATATAATAACTCCACATATCACTCAGTGTCACTGGGGAAGGAGGGAAGAGCAGTGTCATCCCCTGGGGGCAGAGTGAAAGTTTGGAAGGAGAAGGACAAAGGAACAGCTCCTCTCTTGTGGGAGTCCTAGGATTTGGCTGTTTTAGCAGACTTGATGCTATAATATTGTCTGAAAGCAACGAATTATCTGAACTCTATTTGTTGGAAAATCTAGGATGAACAGTTAATAAAACATTTATATAATTAATACTGGATGAGTCCACACAATCTGAAACTTTGGACTTCAAAGACTCTAAAACTTTAAGATTGGCAGGATGGACTGGTGTGAGCAGTAGAATTACTGTAAACATGGAAAATAAATTTAATAAAGATGTTATATATTTATTTACAGTATATTTATTGTTCTTATTACCAGAAAGGTGTTTATGGCTTTCAATAAACCTCTGATTTCTTTAACTTTTACTAAAATTTCAGGAGAAAGGATCTTACGCATGCTAAAATAACTTCCAGTAGCTTGTCACTAGGTGGCGCTTTAGGTTTAATTTGCCTTGTGTTCCATGGCTATGATGAGAAAATGAACATCTAAGCGGATATTTTTATTTCTATAGCTGACAAGTAATAATAAATAATTGAATTTCCATCTTCATTTGTAGAAATTGTAGAATTCAAGGGCAGCGGGTATGTTTAACTCACATTTCTTCATGGCACAGGAGCATTAAAAGACTAGGATATGAAGGCTGAATAAATAAAGTTTAAAAAAAGCCTTTTGCACACAGCTCCCTGCCTATGGAACCCCACAGTATTTCACATGTAATAAATAGGCTTAAAGCCACTGAAAGACACAACCAGGGCCCTGAGCACATCTGTTCTCTCTAGGGGGCTTGGCTTGTGGCCAGCTTGGGCACAGTGCAGTTGTCTGGCCCTGAATCAGGGAGCTTGGGAGATAGAGTTGGGGGAACTAGCTTGGGGAGCTTTGTGTGAGCCTGGACCTCACTACTGTGCCTTATAAGCTTTAAACAAATTTAGCCTGTATTTTAATAATATATAAATAGCTTTACAGCCAAAATTGTACTCATCTGTTAAAAATTCCTTTGTGAAGTGTTCATATCTGGAAAAACCTGTAGCGAGATTGCTTGGAATGGATAAATTACTCAGAATTGGGAAGAGATGATAATCTGAATTATTAGTCTCCAGCATTACCTCTGAACACAACCAAAGGGAACCATATGGAATAATGTCCCAGGTACTACAGGTTCTTGAGCAGGGCAATAAATAATATCTTACTTTTCTACTACACCTCTAGCATTTGAAAGTGGCTGATTATCTTAATAAATCTTGAACCACTCAGGCAGGAGGAAAGAGATGTTCTTTCTGTGCATCAGTGAACAAACCAAAGATTTAGAGATATTGTTATTATTGTGGATTGAAGAACATGTGACTTCAAGTTGTACCAAGAAGGATGCTGAAAAAAACTGTTTGGGGTAAAGAGAATGAAGTAGAGGTCAGGCTGGAGTGATGGGAAAATGTGTCTGGTAAAGGCCCAAGAGAGCCATGGTGAAACAAACAATGCTGGGGTAAAAGGGCTGGGGAGCATTGTTCAAACTTGACGGGGAAGTAAGGAGAAACACATCATGATAAAACAACATAAAAGCAACCACATTAAATAACCTTTCAATTTTGAGTGCTTTTATTTATCAGTACTTCTTCTCCTGGTACCAGCAACCTCACCGCAAAGACAATTTCTTGTGATTTCAAAAATGATCTTTGATCATTTATATTAGAAGGGCTAAGTTCCTTTCCCCCTACTATGTAGGTGTACAATGAAAGAAACTTCATAGCAAAAATCATTGTGTAAGACGATTCATTAAATATCTGCTGGAAATTGTTTTTTGAAGATAAAATGGGAGGTCAGAAGACTTCTTTGGCATCAGAAAAGGGGTTAGAAGAAACTGGAGTATGCTCTGGTGTTAAGCAGTACAGGTACAAAGGCTGGGCTTTCCATAGCAATTTTAAACGACAGAAAAATACTCAAATTTATGACTTAGGGGAAGATTGATGAATGAGCTTATGCAGAAAAAAAAAAAAATTACTGATGACAAAAAAAGGGGATGGTCTGGGAGAGCTAAACACATTTTGGCAGTTGAAACATGCAAATATATAATAAAGAAGTAAGAGGAGAAAATGAAGTATTCTTAGCTTTTGGATTTTATTCCATAAACACAAAACCTCAATACTTAAAAAATAGATTAAATACAGAGGGCCATTATGTCCCTCAGCACTATAAGGTAATATATAAAAATATATAGTATAGAAAGAAAATTTAAGGGTAGCAGTGCAAATTATAGTTGTCTGATTAATGTTCAAAGTCCAAGGAAGCACAGTAAGGATTACCACTCTTTGTGGTTATTCTGGCACTTTTTTTGAAAACTAAAGATGCCAGCTCAAACTGTCCCAGCTTTATTTTGGCCAGGGCAACATTTACATTCTCCTCATCTACCTTTGACTTGCAGTTTCTTTGAAGAATTATCCTTTTCTTTCCTGTCTCAAAACCATCCTTGCTATGTTGCAAAAATGAAATGGATGTCATGGACTCTTAACCCTGTGGGTCAGAGCACTTCAGACGTAGCTGAGATGATCCATACACATAAAGCAGAAAATTCCATCTGGAGTGAACTCAGAGGTAAAGTCATATGATTATAAAAATAGCTGATGCTCAGTGGAACGGCTCAGGACTCACACCAAGGAAAGGGAAAGGCTGGCCCTGTTCAAGTTGGAGAGTAGTTCACCTCTCCCTTTCGTGAGGCCAGAGCTTCTCTCTGCAGGATATCTTCTCTAGTCTACCTCCAGAGCCATGAAGTGGTGTTAACAAAATGACTTATGAAAGCTCTGCTGTATCACAGGAGAGGGCTGAGAACTGTGCTCCTGTAAGTGATCCCTGAGCCAAGATCTGTATGAGCTGGCATGTCCAGGTGGTGCCATGGGCTGCCAAGTGTGCTGCACAAGCCCCAGTGGGGTCCAAAAGCAATTTAGTGTTCTCCCAGAGTAAATTAGCTCTGCTCATAGCAAGGCTAATTAGCCGTATTTGACATAGTCCTAAAGCAACAGTGTTTTTGCTCTGTTTTGTTTTTGTGCTTGTTTGTCACTGGGGCGCTTATTCATGGTGCTAAATAGCCCTGTTCAGATATCTGCAAAGCAGAACATTCCCTACTACATGCATAAGCAAGCAGGAACTTCACTTGGTAAGTGTCTCTCTACATTCCTCAGTGGTGTTATGAGTTGTTTTTGTCAGCACAAGAGATTTTATCCTTAGTGGTGGCTGTTGTCTGAAGATTGTTCTGGTAACTGACGCTTTGGTTGCTTCACTGGGATGAAGCTCTGTTATTTATAAGGGTTAGTCACTGTGTAAAACAGATGTAACTTATTATCCTGGGAACCATTCAGGATTAAAAGACATGCATGTTTCTCATGAAATATGGAGGTTATGCCAGCTCTTCAGATCCAGGAGAAAAAAATATTTGTTTTTTATTTTTGGAAAGTTAATCATGCATTAGGGTGACAACAGTAGAGATGTATGAATAATTGTTTTTATTCCTTGGCAGATGAACTAAACTTAAAAGATTATTCAGGTCAAACTTCAAAGCAAGTCTATTTGGTGAATTAAATATGTTTCATTTTCATGTTGACCATTTTTCACTAAATAAGGGAGCAAAAAAGATAAGTTGCTGAGAGAAGCTACTGACCTTTCACAGAACAGAGAGGAGCAGAGATCTGATCTTGGAAGTGCTCCCATATCATTAGACAATTATCAGAGTAGGACTTTCTCTGCCACCTCAAGCATATGCTGCATAAAAAAAAACATATTTCAGGGGAGAGTTGGAAAACTTGATTAAGGCTCTAGCTTGTGGCCTGACCTGTACATTTTAGGTTCTTGTCTCTAAGCTTAAATAGATAACAACACTGCACTCAGATGTTTTGTTGCATTATCACCCCCCACTGGTTCTTCTGCAAGTGTTCTATTCTAATGAATCAAGCTTAGAGAGGTATTGGCAATAAACAGAGGGGAAATTTAGGATAAGATTTCTTTCATCTTATGATGTATATGGCTTATGGTGCTCCTACTTGGTTTCAATCTCAGTATTGATAAACTTTTAAACATTCCTGCTGGCATTTGACACCTAAATCTCTAGAATTTTTAAATTCTGATGAAATGGAAGGAACCTTGTTCTAATGGTCTCAAATAATTATTTTCAGTGTTTTCTTGAGGTGAAGGAAACATGGTGCTATTTTTTACAAGCTTTATAAATTCATTTACCTTAAACTCTGTCATCTTCTTCAGATCTCTTTTATGGCCAGTTTCAATTCCCTGGGAATCATGCTCTCAGTATAATAGCAAGTTTTGTAATCTGTGAAGTCTTTAGTTAATACTTGAACAGAAAGAAAGCATTTCATTTTTTAGTAAGTTTTTTTTTTTCTCTGTTGGGAAAAAGAACCAATCTCTTGTGCTAATTTGGAGAATCCTGATTCTGTTCATAATCTGCCGAAAAGGTTTCAGATTTATTTCAGACCTCACAACACCTCAAAGGCACAACTGAAGTGTTAAGAGAAGAGGAACTACTATCTTACTCATTTGGACTCAGCCTGTCTCAACTGCTACACTAGGGATGCAAAGTGGCTGCTACTTGGACTGCCTTGTGTTGGGACTGAGTGAAAAACACATTTTGTCAAGCATATGTAGCAGTGTGGATAAAGAACTGATTTTTTTTTGAGAGAGACTTATAATACTAGTTTTACAGTAAAGCTTTTTTGGAGAGGAAAGGTATATGTTATCTTAACCACTCAGCCTAGCAAATCTAAAGTTGTCTGGACTACCCTCACACTTTTCAGTCCAGTTACTTTCAGGACTGACCACAGAGTTCAGTTTCAGAGTGAATGCAGCTTAGACCTTTGGGAGCAGCACAGCTCAAAGCACAAAGGTCCCTGACCTTTTCCTTGTTGTATCAGATGCTTGTTCTCGTCTACTCTCTGAGACTTTGGATTCAAAAGCCTTCTCCTCTGTTTTGTTCCTTGCTACTACACTCTCAGTGCTGAAATAGGGAGGAGAGAGCCCTAACCTTTGAGGACACCTTTGTGCTACTATGCCCTGTTAGTAAAATTTATATTAAATAATGCAAAATTGCATATTGAGTGCATCTGGATTGCTGTTCACTGACTGGAAATACTGTTACACAAAAGGTAATAAAGAAAGTATGTTTGTACACAGTTTGAAGTATTTAGAAGGACTTGAAGACCGTTTGCAGGATTTCTTCTGTGACAAGGGAAAAATAATCATGGCAGAAGTGTAATCCTACCTTCTACCAGAGCTGGGATTTTGACTCAGGATTTTACCTGGGGAAACAGAGTTCTTTTTGTTGACTTGTTCACTGTAACACCAGGTCAAATAGATCTCTGATTTCCAGCTGAATAGAGAGAGGTGTGGATCAAAGGAAATGGAAGGATTTGCAACAAAATGTACAGGGTCTACCAGACAAAGCTGATATAAAGCCAGGATCAAGAGAAACCTTAGGCTTGATGTTTTAAAATTCTTGTTTTATCTGACTATTTTTAAGTTTTGCATGGTCTAAAACCAGCTTTAGTTTACTTTCTGGAAAAAGAAGCTTCTTGATTTGATCCCTAGGTGTCCAGAGTGCTTCTTGCTGGATATTAGAGAGGAAACCAAAGGTAATATTTTGCTTAGAAGATAAAAGCATTTTCAGTATATAATCCAATGCTGACAAAAACTGGCAGAATGCATTTCTTTCTAGCCAGGACTTTTTCTGTCCCTACACTAGAGAGAAAAAGAATGGAAAGTGTTACGGTGCCGCCTCTTTTTCCTGCATGAGAATTGACTGAAACCTCCTCCATGAAGAAGCATCATGCTGGTTTTTCAGGTACGGGTACAATGCATGAAGCACAAAGGATTTAACAATGACACATTTAGCACTTCAGGTCATTTCTGCTATGAATACTCTGAAATTCATAAAATACTGAGGAAGACTTTCCCTTAGTGCTAATTTGAACCATCAATAAATGAAATATGCCTAACAACTAAGACTGTGTGTATTGACTTGGATGACTAAAACCCCTAAAGCAACTATAATTAAAGTGTATAATCAATTAAAATAAAGTGTGTATATATATATATATATATATATATATATATATATAAACTTAAAGTGTATTGATTCATACGTGTCAATATAAAATGGCAAGTTGTTTCATTTTGTAATTTTGCTGTTAGTGTGTGGCAAGTAATGAGGGTTCCCAAAAAGTTAAGTACATGGAATCACAGGCAGTATTGATACATGGACTTGGAATTCATCTCAAGGAGCTAAGAATATTTATGCAAGAGTAGGACAGTGAGGAATCAATTTAGGTAAAGCACTCTGTTGAATAACTTTGTGCTTAAGGTTAAGCAGATGTCTGAAAGATTGCTGCATCCAGTCCAAAGGAGATGAGATATTTGCTGCTGATTTTCAGTGTAAAATCTACTACTGCTGAGTGAAGAAAAAAAGGGGGGATGATTTTGCAACAGCTTTCACTTCTCCAAAAGCTGGATTTTATTCAGTGCAAGTCACTTTGCACTGCAGACCATTCCCAGCAGAATTCTTGGAATTGTGATGCTCATGTTCTCTATCCTGATTAAAAGATGAGGGCCTTGGGGGCAAGGCCACCCAAAGTTTAAATCAAAGCAGAATCTGATCAGTAAAATTTATCCCAAAAGAGTAGAAGACAAAAGAAAAGAGAAAAGGCCAGGAAGAAGAAGAGGTAAATATAAAAATGATAAGAAAGTTGGAGGTGGGTTTTGTAGGTGCTTATTGGGGAAATAGAAAATCTTTAGTATTAGAAAAAAAAAATCAGTCGAAAATATTGTTTGTTTAAACCATTTTTAAAAAATGAATCTTTAATTTATCATCTGGGTTTATATGGATATAATGAATGAGAATTTTTGTTTTAAATGTGAATAATAGATACCAATGTTACAGATGTTTTTCTTATTTTCTAGAGAATTAAAAATTAGCACAACTCTAAGAATTTAGACCACAGAGAGGAAATTTTATTCTATCATCAAAGGAATACTTTTTATCCAGTAAGATACAGATGATGGAAAAAAAAAAAAGATTAATAGCCTTTAATTCTGGTGAATGAATAAGAGAAAGTATGTCCTACAAGGCAGAGGATGACAGTAGAGTACATCTGCTGTACTTCCTGAGTGGATGGAGACACTTTGGTCCTTGGTAGCACTGTATGGTTCGTTTCGTCTTTGTTCCAGTATTAAGTGCTAAAAATAAACAACTAAATATAATATAACTTTGGAAAACAGAAAAAATGGACCTAATCTCTTCTAAGAGGAAATACATTTTAGTGTATTGCACTGACTGAATGTTCAGTAAAACAGAGCTGGAATCACTGAATTAGATCTCCCTTCGAAAGTGTAATGAAGGTCATTTCCCATCATAATGATGGGAAATGCAGCTGATTATTTCCTTGTATTTCTTTTCTGGAACTTAGGGCTCTGTATCCTAGAGAGGCTGAAGGAAAAAAGTAATTTGCAGAATGACTCATTGAAGAGTCACTTAGGTGTTTTAAGTAAATGTCACATTCTGGTCTGTTCAGAGGTTTGCAAAATGAAAAGAAATATTAAGAAACAGGAGATTGATTGTAAAGCCTCTGATGGTGCAAATGGAGTCAGTCCAATTCTTAAGGCTCTCCCTGCCCTAATTTTGAATTGTAAATATTCACTACAAAATGAATCTTTTCAACAGCTCAGTTTTCTCAGTGGAATATTATGGAGAGCAGGCTGTGGGGATGTGTAAGGGCTGTGTATATGTGAAGCAGTCAGTTTTCTCCCACATGATTAGCACAGATCTTAATTAACACATTTTGTGTAAATCTGGCAGACGAGGTGGTTTAGCTTATTATGTATCCATCTGAAAAATGTTATTAGGTGGTAATTTTTTTTTTCAATTGGGCTCTATTTTCCATGTTATTTTACCTATTTTTACAGTGCTATGCCTTTCAGATGCTGTAGGAAGAGATATTGTACATTGTGGGTATCACTACAGTTGTAACTCAAAATTCTGATGATTCCTAATGATGGTTGTTTAAAGTATGCATAATTTATTTACTGTGATTTTTAATAATTATTGAAAAGCTTAATTGACTTTCAATAAACACATTCTTCCTGCTTTCTAAGTACCTACATATTAATACAATATATTTTGAGGCAAGTCTACATGTAGATGTATGTAAATAAATACATGTATTAATTTTTAAAAATGTACATATTTATGTAATCTTTATGTTATTTTATCCAGGAGTTCAATATATAGTTCTCTACATGGAATTCTCTACGTTTCTCCTCTCAAGCAGATCAAAAGAGGATCCACCTAGGTACAGGTGGCCCCACAGGACTTACAAGGAGATGAGGTGCATTAATGCTTCCAAAAAATATCATGGAGAATGGAATTAATGTGGCAGCAAAGCATAATTTTTCAATTGTTTCATTGATGTAACAGGTAAAATTTAACATAGCTTTGGTTTTCCAATTTAGATCTGTATTGTTACAAAAGTATGAGCTGTTTAAAAGAGATACATCTGGCAACCTTAGTCTCATTCTAGTAAAAATTACAACATTGATTCAGTAAAGAAGTGACAATTAAATACATATAAATACGTAAGTTAATTATACCCCGGATTTCATTGCCTCAGTTATGCTAGAAAGGAGTTAATCTGAAGTAAACATATGAATTTTGACAAACCTATCACACATTTGCCTAAGATACAGGTACTTACATGTGATGTCTCCATTTGATACACTCTTGACCAAAGAGTAGGTTCTGGATTTTTAGCTGAAGAAAACAGAAATCTGATAGTGAGCATTTATTCCTAGTGATTGTGGCTTGGTTGGCTCATGCCCTGGAGGGTGATGTTTTGTATTAGATAACAATAATTTGTTTTAAAAGGTCATTAAAAAAAAATTGTGACAGACAAAACCATTCACCATGTCAAAGTCTGACTGCAGTTCTTTAAACAAAACATATTCAAAATAACTGTTATGCTTTGAAAATCTATTTTATGGGATACATGGAAATTATTTTTTTCTCTTAGATGGAATTGCTCATACCTCTTGTCATAGAGAAATTGGCCCAACCATTAGAAATGTAAGTCACAGACAGGTTGGGAGTTTCACTGTGGTATCATTCACCCTATGCCATTGATTACAGCATTCAGCTTTTATGTTCAGATGCCTTCAAGAAACAGCTATGTGTTTTGAGAAATTGATGATGTTGGATGTGTTTTGAACCTGACTTGCTAACAAAAATGCAGAAGAGTGAGAATGGCAGCTTTTGAGAATGGCAGATACGAAGTTGTTACGTCTGAAATAACTTGAAAATTTCTTCAGGCTTTTGATCTATAGAAAGGGCTCCCCTCTAGAGCAGAAGTAATTTCAAATGTATTAGCAACAGAGATTCAAAATGAGCAGTACCGAGATTCTAACCTGTGAATTCAAAGCATGAGTATATTTATTTGCAAGTTCTGATCCTGGATGAAACAAATAAAAATAAATACAAAAAATAATTACAAGATTTTTTAAACTTACAACACACGTGTTTTCATGATATGTTAATGTAAATGTATAAAAACCAGAGTTTTGGAGGGAGCTTTTGGAGCTAAAAAGCAGGGCTGTTTATTTTCTGCTAAGATTCAAATAACAAACCCCTTCCAAGCCTCACAGCCATTGCTCTAAGAAGCTTGAGAGTTTACCAGAACACTGAAATACAATTTTTATTTTTAGTTTTCAACATACATATAGGAGATGTATTCATAATTAGCAGTAGTAATATTCAATATGACTTACAGATGCGTGGCATTGTTTTTTACTTCTGTCATTGCTACTGCTCTTCTTAGACTGCAAGTGTTATGTTTGGATCAGTATAGAAAATCTTTTATGCTTTGGTGCTCCAGACATTGAGCTGAAATTGTAGCTGTTTTCTCCCCTTCCCATCCCATTCTCCATTGCTTCTTCTTCTCCTCATTCCCTTGAAAAGAAAAATGAGGCAGAAACTTGGGTTTGTGATATTTCAATCAGAATTTTTATATGGTACCATCATATATCTCGTCACCGGAATTAGATGCCAAACCACAGAAATTTCTCTTTTAACTTAATTATTTATTTTATTTTTTTTTTGAATAGGCTCTGTGGTTGGTGTTTGTCCATCTCTGTTCATTTCCTAACTACCACTAGTCCTCACCCTCACTGTTTCCTGGTTCTGGCATGCATTTGTACCCCAGTTAATTTTCCATGGTCTTAAAAGCCATGGGAAAAGCAAGGGTTATTCACCATGTTACCGTTACTACATTCTACTAATCTTTACCCAGGTGCTTTAAAGTTCTTAAGGACATTTTCTGTAACAGAAATTAAAACATACCATCTGGAAAGGCTGTGAAGAATGTTGGCAAGAACCCTTCAGCAGTTTGGCATTTGAAGAAATTATTTTTTTTAGTCATATGCAGGTTATGAATTTTCATAGCACTAACAATTAGAAAATTATAGTTGGCCATAATAATTTCAACAATGATTAATGTATAGTTCTAGAATTATAATGCAAAATACATTTGAAGGCTTACTCAGACCACAAAAAGTAGCTTTTCTAATAGAAAACACATTGAAAGTAGTTTTAATTCAGAACTGTAGAAATAAAACAGTGGACTGATGATGTATTTGATACATAAGAATGGTGCAAAGTTGGATTGCAAGTAAATCTAAGGAGAGAGTCAGTCTAAAAGTCAGTTATGATCTCCTCCTGAAAAGCAATTTGATATTTTCTGGGTGAACCTGAAACTATTTCTCTGGTGTTTTTAAGAAAGAAAAAGCAAAATTATTTCTGAGATGCTGTTGGGTTTTATAAAGTTTAAAATACTTGCACACTATGCAACTCCTGAAGTAATTAGTTTTTTTTTCCAAAAGAACAAGCACAACATGCAGGATGAAATATCAATTAATTTTGTTTCCCTTCTGCATATTTTTAGCAATGCAAGTCACACTTGAGGAAAAAACCCTTAACTATAATGGCACATCATCCACAGACTCTGAATGAGCAGAGTATAATGAATGATTAATTGTGAGGGCTCACTACTGTAGAGGAAAGTTCTGCAAACTAAATATCAAAAAATTATCCTCTCATATTTGCAGATTTCTAATTAATATATGAAAGCCATAAGTGAAATATTTCTGCAGCACAAAAAGCCCTCTGCAGTTCTTGGTAGACAGGAGAAAAATAGAAGTCACAATTTCAAATTTATTTGAAGCCTGCACACCTCTGGGAAATGGGATAATGTTTGTACCTCCATCTGTCTCAAAGCTGATCTAACTATCTACAGAAAACCTGGGGTACATGAAAGGTTCTGCCACTGAGGGTCTTTCACCCAAACAGAGCTGGTGATGAGCATGTTACCGGCATAGCAAGGAAACATGCACAGAAGGAACACTTGAGTTTCTGCACCTGCAACTTCCAAAGAAAGCACAGCTTACAGTGCTGCTTAAGAAAACCAATGAGTGAGATCATTGCAAGGAAAGGCCCAAGAAAATTTTACAGGGAGATTTGATCAAACTGTTCATTTACCTTGTAACTGAGGAGACCTAGAGCAGAGATCCCAGTCACAACCCTTCTCCTTCACTCTAAATTGCTAGAAATTAATCTATTTTATTCTGAATCAATTTCTTTTTCTAAAATTTAATATATTACTTTCAATGCTGTTAAGTGGTTTTTCTGCATTAATTCAACTGCAGAAAGAGATATATGAGGAAATTTCCACTGTCATCCAAATATATCCTCTTTACTATTGTACCAAGGAAAGGCAAGGAACAAGAGCTCTATTACTTTTTGTTTTATCTCAATTGCTGTTATTATGATTGGATATCTTCTACCCAGTGCCAGATATTTTTGTATTTACACTGTGATATTTTTGATTGTTTCTGAAGAGCATGGTTGGCATTTTTTACATTGCGACATCTAGTTTGACTCCTCAGACCTCATTTATAAACAGCAAGATTGTCTCTATGGTCCCAGGAATATTTTATACTTGAAAGTACTCAGATATTTTTCTTTTGGCGATCTGTCTATATGTGCTTACTCAAATCAGTGTAGCCAAGGTCATCTTACATTTCTTGTCTAAGCTGTCAAACTTATTTTCAGCCTTGTCAAGTTCAGCCTTTGCTTTTTATCTTTGTGCTAAGGGGACATTTAGTGTAAGTGTGGTTCTGTTGGCATTTCTTTTTCAGTCCCCTTTTTGACATATTGTTTTTTGTGCCATTTAATGCTCTGTGACCATTCCTCGTTTATTTTAAAACACAAACTATTTTCTTTTCTTCATTGTATTTCTTACAACCTCCATTGCAACCTTAAACCCCTTTCAGCAAAGCAAATAGTTATGATATTTGGTTTGCCATTATTGTTTCATATGACCTGAGCTCAGAAATCTGATCAGAGTACCTTGAAATGCAAATTACATAGTTCTCGCTCAGAAGGTGGGAACAGTTCTCAAACATCTCTGAATGCTTGTTTTATCTCTGATTATTCTTGTAGTTTGAACAACAAATAAAAGTCACTAAGAAAAAATTATGTACTCTTAAGCATCATACTTAGGATATTTAAAAATGCTCTACAGAAATGAAGGTTTGTGCATCATGATGTAAACATGTATAATTCGTCTGATTCAGCGCTGTCATGCTTGTATTATGCTATTTTTGCTGGTTACCTACAGACAAACTTATCAAAGCTTATCTATAACACTGTGGAAGTGACTTACTGCAATTTTTTCTCTGTATCTCTGGATTCAAAATAAGGTTGAACCCAGGTGCCATGTAGAACTACAATGACTAGCACACAGACTTGTGCGTTACTTGGCTGCTTCTTGGGTAATGCTTAAGGAAACGTGGTGGTTACAGCAGTTCAGGCCATGCAACAAGTAACTAAGCAGGAAGTTTTTTCCTCCTTGCTTTGGGGAATTTTTCAGGAACATCCTCCAGGATGCTATTTCACCCTGAAACTTTCAAATGGTGCATTCAACTGAAAAGTACGTAGCATTTTGTAGAGCTTATTAACGCCCTTGTTATAGATTTCAATAAAGAGTTTTGCCCTTGTTGACACAGAGTGAATTGTGCATATTACTACATCTTTCTTTTTCACTTTGTTTGTGTAATATAATATTATGGAACTTTGTCACTGACCTTGAAAATACAGTTTTTCACAGAAGTGGTTTTTCTTTCTCCTCCAGGGAGCTTTTGTCACTACCTCAACAGACCATTCAAGAAGTGAAAATATGGAGATGTTTCAACTGCTCTCTCTGTTGTTTGCACTGCCAGCAAGGTCAGATACTACTTACTGCTGATGCTATGCAAGACCATAAAATGAAGGAGGGACACCCAGGCAGCAGAGTTTCAGGGATTTAAAGGCACAGCTTGGGTCCTCACTGCACCAAAGGGCTTTGTCCCTGTTTCACCACCCTAGGTAGTCCAACTCAACATGTCTGTGCTCCAAGGCACCTGCCATCCCATGCTACCCCACTCCCTCATGGGAAAACTTTGCTTTCCTACAACTTTGTGAGACTGCCTAAGTGAGGGATGAAAAACAGAGATGTACTGAGAGGGATGAAAGGCAAGACAGTTACACTTTTCCCAAAGGCAAACAAAAGCCATGCAATGGATCGATCATGTGAACAGCTTGCAAATCCTTGAAAAGCAGAAGAGTGAAGGAAGGCATGAAATAGATGAGTTTGAAATGAGTCTGGATTTTGCTTGCAGAGCAACTTGGGAGCCATCTCCTGAAGGTGGGCAGCCCCATGAGGCAGATATACAGCTGCATCTCTTCACTCAGTGGTGCCTCTCTTATGCCTGTCTTCCCTACCCTCTTAGGCTGTCAGGGCAGAGATGGCAAGGCTGTGTATGCAGCCTGGAGTACTCTGGTGAGTACTTTGTGCTCTTAGAAACTGGCACCAAGGTGGGCTGGTGTGTTAGTGCTCTTGGGGACAATAGCCTCATGCCCAATTCCTTCTTTGTTTGATAGAAGTGATGTCTTGTGTCTCACTTTCCTGAAAAAGGTGTTGTGAATGTTTGCAAAGAACCAGGAGGAAGAAAGGAGACAGTGTTCCTGAGTCATCCAGATTGAAGAAGTCAGGGGATTTTCCGAGATTTACCCAGGGAGTGAGTGACAGAAAATTGCCTGGGGCAGGGACTGCTTCCATGTTTTGCATCAGTGAAGAGCTTGAAAGTAACTGACCAGCTGTCCAGGCAGCAGAGCATGAAGTTTGGGGTTGCTTTCTCTCAGCCAAATGCCCTGAAAACTGGAATTCTGGGTCAAATTCACATTTATTTTTCCAAATGGCTTTTTGGTATTCATTTTGGTACAACGGCCTTAAAGGAAAACCTCCTTTACTTGAATAATCTGTAGGGATTTGCTTATTTTCCTAAAAGGAGGTTTGAGGGGGATCAGAGATTCTGCCCAGGGCCAGGTGTCCCTTTGTACTCATTGGTCTTTTATCTCCTGGGGCTGCAGAATCTCCTGGCTGCTGTTTCAGGATGCAAAGAGCAGCTCAAGTTGACTTTCCAGTCACTAGGTGATAGGGATTTGGTTTTCTGCTTTTTTTTTTTTTTTTTTTTTTTTTAAGTGAATTGATGGCTGCTATAGGATGTGAGTTTTGCAATTCTTTTTGCAATTGCTTGTCTTTATTGTCTTCTGAGAGACAGCCTCAGTCGCCTGAGACTTGTGCTGTAGGGAAGATTGGATTTTTATATCAAGGCATGTAAGTTTTGTTAATAATTTTGTGGAGAGACTGTTCCTTAGCCCTGCAGGTAATTAACACTATTTTTTCTCTCTGCTTCAAAGCCGGATAGCTGAGTCCAAATTGGGTGTTGGTCAGAACCACCAGATCTGCTTTTCCTTGAACTGTGCCTAAGCATTTTCATGGGCCAAAATTATTCCAAAGAGTATATTAACAATTAAATAATGTGAGTAATTGTGGCCAATTGTCTTGATGCTGTTTAATATACTACTACAAAATAGTGATATCATTGTGACTTTGTGTTTGACCTACTTAACCAGTATTTATTGCTCCTGCTTAGGTCCTCTAAAATGTGAAGAAGAGCATGGCCTTTGGGAAAAAACCCAACAGGGCAGCTTCTAGGTAAATTGAAATAAATTTTTTTTCAAATTTTATGCCTTGGTGTAAAGAACAGGCAAATATTACCTTAGAAGAGCTGGAATCACATCTATTAATTCAAGTGGGGCTTCTGAAACGGCAAGAGGAGTTTAAAGGCAGGGGGAGTAAGGCAGGGGAAATTTAAAACTTGGTACACTTTTGTTAATGCAGACTTATTGGTTATGCATCTTTTAATTCAGTTACTTTAAAATTAATTAAACTGTGGAAGGTTTAAGATAATTCCACCTAGTTAATCCCATAATTTAGTTGAATTTTTAGCTTAATTACTTAAGTTTTATCTGTGTTCACTCACTGACCAAAAGCTAATGATCTCTTTCATAAGATGGAGCATTTTAAGGCTCACTACCTGCAGTTAAACACCTCTATCATTTTAGCAGAGAAAGTCTGTAAAAGTCAGAAGGCCATGGAATAGCACATCAACAAAACTAAATGGAATTTGTAGCAATAGCACATCAACAAAACTAAATGGAAATTGTAGCAATTTGCTCCAGAAATTCAGTGGTGACTGTCAACCTGCATAAAGCTGTTAAAACTCTGTCCTCTTGGTAATTTCCTTTTTTGACTAAAGAATGCTTGCAGACACTGCTAATTCATTCTGAAATTGTTCTCTGCTTGCTGAAGTGAAATGGGACCCAAAGCTGGGGAATTGTATCTAAAACACATCCTTGTTTTTGTTATGAATTCTATGGTGTCTGCAGCACAGCTTAAAGATTGCCACCTGGTTAATTTAAAGCAAGGCTGGATTTATTTAGACTATAAACAAACTAAGATATTCTTCTTGTTAATGTCACATCCACTGGATATGTTGATTATAATAATCATTTTGCTTCACAATTGTAAAGAGCTTCCTTTCCTTCTATTTATATATAACATCCAAAAATTGATCTAGAGGGTAAAATTGTGCAGTTTAATGCTTGCTTCTTTCTGTGGAGATTTAGTGATTTTTCACATATGCTTTGGAAAGCACTGAGGCCACCTGTGGCATTTAAATTACTTGATGAATGTAGTGCTAATGAGTGAAACATTATTCACTTACGCTTCTGCCAGATAGAGTCTCAAATCTTCAAGATTTGGGGTAATTTCTGTCAGAGCTGACAACAGCCTTTTTCTGTTGATCTGCTACTTTTGCCATTCTTTAGACATCTGTATGTTTCTCAGGTATGTGAAAAGCAGTCTCAAAAATAAGAGGGCATAGATCATCTATGAGCAGAATTTGCAGCTGTCTCAAATTGTGTTCCTGGAGCAGATGGATTAAGAACCAGATTCTAGATGGTTATTTATTTAATGCCTTTGTCAAAGGGAATATTTTGGAGCCTGAGCAAATTTTTTTGAAGGCAATGTTTTCACACTGTTCTCTCATCCCTGATTGTCCCATATTTGCAAAATCTCCCTGGAGACTCAGGCAGTCATTTTGTAGCTGTACAAAGTTTACAATTGACCTTTCTTTCTTAACCATGGAAAAGAAATTCATTATTCCACAGAAGATAAGGATGCATGTACAGATCCACATGTTCATGGTGTTATGTCACTCCCATATTTCTAATTGTTCAAGGCTCAGAACTTCGCTATTATTTTGAGCAGTTTATTTGCAGGAGTGCAAGCCAAAATTGTACAAGACCTGGTTGTTGCCATACATGACATGTTTTCATATACCTGAAAAAATGTGTTTAGTGAGGTTGGACTAGATGATCAAAATGACAAGATTATGTCAAAAGGGAACTGCAGTAATTTCCCTAACCCCTGTGCCCCTGACAGAGAGAGGCAGAGAATTTGGGAGTGATGTTTGGCCTGGGAAGAAGGAAGAGGTAGGCAGAAGAGTTGTTCAGATTTGGGTTTGTTTATGATTATTCTACTCTGATTTGATTGGTAATGAAGTCTATTTTTCCCATGACCATAATCAATGGGTAATTCCTCCCTGCCGTAATACCAGCCCATGAACCATTTGTTATATTTTCTCTCCCCTGTCCAGATGAGGAGGGGGCTGACCAAACAGCTTTAGTGGGCACCTGGCATGCACGTTTGAAATTTTTTTTAGCAGAGCTTTGTTCAGAACACTGTAATGGTTTAAAGAGATAATAGTGAAACTAATAGCTTGCTTTCTTCTCTCCAAAATGTGGATTACAGGGATTAAGAATCCTTCAAGGGATGCCATAAATAACTGGTTAATACTTAAACTGCTCCTCACTCAGTACTTCCATGAATACTTTGCACTGTGAAATGGTGTTTCTAGTACTGAGAAAAGCACTTACTGAAACATATCTAGTTATAGCCCAAAAATGGCACAGATGACTTGCAATGGCAAAGTTGTAGAATTAAATAATTCATTATCAAGGGATTACCAAAACATCTGAACATAAAGTATTTGACACTTGGAAAAACAGAATAATAGTCCAAAACTAGAAGTTTCCCAGGTAAGTTGATAGTTTATATATTAACATGATGCTCAAAGTGTTGATATTATTAACATGTTACACATGCACACAGGACTGTTACCTTTTGTCTTGGTAACCATATGTATTACACTGGTACCATATCAGCATAAGTGAACATACATGGCTTTGAAAAATCTAAAACAAACATTTAAGTAAGTGGAGGGAGTCAGGTCTGAAGGAAACAATTTTTTTTCTGCATCAGCAAGAACTGAATATTGTACCTTCAGGAACTATTTCAGAAAGAATAGATTTTTTTTTTCTCTATGTTAATGCCCTCTACATTGATCTCATAGTTGGAATTGCAAATTTGAAATTCAATTATTTATGTTATTAATTGCTTGCCCCTCTTCCTTCTAGGA
Source organism: Taeniopygia guttata (assembly GCF_048771995.1). NCBI lineage: Eukaryota > Metazoa > Chordata > Aves > Passeriformes > Estrildidae > Taeniopygia > Taeniopygia guttata. Next base: position 31,087,765 of record NC_133028.1, on the reverse strand, counting down.
TGAAAGTACGTCATCAAAAGGTAAAATTTCCTGAATGCTTTCTAAAGAAACAGTATGGAAAAATAATTGAAACATGTTGCCCATGTTTTGGGCAGTTTCATCTATGGTTTCTTGTTTCTAGTAGTCAAACTGCACTATCAACACATTGAAAGAGAACTATATGAGAGGGGGTAGTCTGTAGAAGGTTAACTTCACAAAGCCTTAGGTAAGTTCAGTCAGTTTTAGGCACTGGTGATAAAATAGTAAGAGAAAAGTAAATTGCTCCCTATGGAATATGAACCTGTATTTCTACAATGCTGTGCACTTGAGCTTTGGGTTTTGAACAGTACATGACTTAGGCCTGGACAGACTTCTGTGAGCTGCTTGTTACTTTAGAGACTTGGGACTAGAGCTGGGAAATCATCTCTGTTTAGGACCACATAAATTAAATTTTGCAAATTCAGTATTACTCAATCATGTGCTTGAAGTTAAGTGCATTCTTAAATACTGACCAAAATGAATTAGATATGAACTTTAGAATACAGGGATGTCACTTCATGAACCAAGGACAAAGACAACCAAGTCCTCTCTTCTGCAGTCCTGTTAATGGGAGACTGTTTAAAAGAGAAAGATCAGAAGATTGCAAATAGCATGCTAAAGTGTAAGGAATGGTAAAATATCTATACTACCCCACTGCTTATGCAAATTTTTATTGCTCAGTATTTTAGTGATTTAATTTTTGTACATGTAAATCACACTGTGTTTCTTTTGTTCGTCATGAGATCCCTGCTATGGAGATATTCTTTATAAAATTTCAGCAAATTTCCATCTGTGTTAAATTACACATTCAAGTAGGTGTGAATTCCAAAGGAAATTACTTACTATTACTGCAGTCCCCTTTTGACACAATGTTCTCATTTAATTCTCTTCACTCTATTTTCATTCTTGATACTGAGTGGGTTTATATGTGTAATAGAGACAATATGTGAAACTTGTTATCGTGGTAGGTGTGAAAAGTATTTATATAGCTACGTCCAATTTTTACTTTGCTAGAAAAAGACTGTATGTGACTTAAAAGCCCTCACTACATCTTGACTCCCAGTGTGATGATGTGTACTCATCTGGAAAAACTTTTCATACAATTTTTAACTCAGTGTTAGTACTCTCAATTATTAACACTGTTTGTTGAATCTTTGTTTCATACATATAAATATTTTGTCTCTGAGACATCATAGAAAGTTGTCAGCTTCTCCCCTATATTAGGTTTGTCGTTGCTATGATTTCTTGTGCCTGTGGCTATAATAGTCAGAGAAATAAAAGACAAGCAGTTTGTGATACCCAGACACTTTCTCACTGTATGCCCGATATTTATACATTAATGCCAACAATCAAACTTCAGTCTTTGTTCATCCCTCTCCCCTGACCTCAGTTCACGTGCCACGTATTCTTGATGTGTACAATTCTCTACAGCTTTGCTGGGTGGGGGAATTTTCACCTTAGTGGAGGAGGCAGAATCAGGAGTCAGGAACATGCCAATCTATAGTAAGTTCAAGTACATCCACTCCTGAGAAGAGGGGGAAATTAGTTTCTGACCTTTGCAGAACACTTCAAAAGCTCACATTGCTCAGTGACTTTTGCTTAAAAGTTTTCTTGTTTCAGGAATTGCCATTGCCATTGCCAGAAATGTGAGCAAAGTGTGTTTTAATAAGGAATCTCAGCCCAAATTGTTTAGAAGACCTTATAGGCCATCCTGGCTTATAAAAGCTAATGATGACTTAGCCTGTGGAAGAGGACCCATTACCTGTGCAGACTTCACAAGATGAGGTGAAGTTAGCTGTCTCTTAGAGATATGTTGAAGTTTAAACTACACAGAAACCTTTCTATCACACCAGAGCATCACTCAGGATGCTGGACTGAACATCCCATTTTTAGAAAAAAAAGCAATATGCTCTAGCTGAATAATACCAGGGGCAGCATCCATTACAAGATTACTCTCATATCTTCCTTTTAAAGTGATTAACAAGGAACAGAGGTAACAAGCTAGAGCAATGCAAATTTTGAGTGGTTTCCTGTCCTCAATATCCTTCAAGCTGTGTCTTCTGTCACCTTTTGAAATTATCATGATTCCTCCATATACATCAGAGATTTCCACTATTACCTTTAAGTAAACCTAAGTTTGTGTTAGTTATATGAAGATACAACCGTCCCCATTAAATCACATAGTTCCAGCCTGTCAAAGCATTACAGAATGGCTTGGATTGAAAGGGACCTTGAAGCTCATCTCATTCAAATCCTCCTTCCATGGTCAGGGATACCTTCCACTAGACCAGGCTGCTGAGAGCCTCATCCAACCTGGCCTTGAACACTTCTGGGCATGAGGCATCCACAATCTCCCTGGGCAACCTCTTTCAGTGCCCCATCACCTTCACAGTAAATAATTTCTTCCTGGTATGTAAGATAAACTTACTCTCAGTTTGAAGACATTCTCCCTTGTCCTGTTACTACATGTTTAGATGAGTTTTACTGCCAGAGTGGTATTCAACTAGGGGAAGAAACAAAGTGGGAAATTTTCAAAAGGTGATAACTAGCACCTCTAAGCAGCAGCTGTAGCATCAGTGAGAGATGAATAGTGCCATCATGACGGTGAAGTTCATTAAACTATATATAGTTATATAGGATTTGAAAGAGGTAGGTACAGTTCATCCTTTCTGTGTGACCTTGGACAAACTGTTTATGCTGTTGCCTAGTAGAGAGAGTGAGACTTATCTGCGTACCTCTTTCAATGTAATTAGAGGGAACTGTTTTCCAAAAATGTTAGTTAATAAGGGCAGGTAGAGCTTTATGTGGAGTGAATTCTTTCTTTCTGGCTGTTTTTAGGCTTATCTCTTGTTGTGCATATCCTGCAGTGCTGCATCCTGTAATCCTGATGCTCTTAATGGCTCACCCTCATTTTGTCAGATAACTTTGGAGGAAAAACAGTGGCACCAGAATCATACTTAGATATCCTTTCAGTAAAACAAGGGCATTCCAGGGCCCTCTCTAGGCTTGTAAAGGCCATAGGCATGGAGATTCTTTCCCATGGCTATATGGTCCACATAGGGTTTTTTTAATACATTTTCTTAACACAGTTTGTTTCTTTCTTGCTGCTTCCCAGCTGCTGCTTAAAAGTTGCCCCCAGCCTCTCCCAGTTGTGTTGCCCCAGATGACTGTTGTTCATTGCGCACAGGTTCCCTGGGGCTCTCAGGTCTTAAACACATATGGTTTCCCATCACTCAGACTAGAGCAGGTTGTGCAGTGGCCAGTGGCCCTTGTACAGCTGTAATAACAAGCCTCAGCCAGCTCAGACTGAGTCACAGTGTGCTGGGTGCTTTCTCCTGCTGATGCCAAAGATCAGGTTGCAGTCTACAAGGTTGATACAGACCTGGGACTGCACCTGAGTTTCAGCTCTGATCAGAAACTGGAAAAGGTTCTCAGCTGCTGCAGGTTGCCTGTAGCCTCTCTGCTAGCCTTTCCTCTGCTGCATAGCTCTGCTGCAGTGGTAACAGCAGGTATATAGGAAAACTAAGTGTATGCATCTTGATTCGCAGTAAGTTAAGAGGCAAATGTTCAAAGACTCCCATTTTTTAAAATTGCATCGTTGTTAACAATTCATAAATGTCTATCTACCAAAGTCTGCTGTAACTACCCATAATTTACCTGCTAGATACACTGGATCATTTCTGATATACTGAATATTAAACATCAAGTACTGGATTTCTCTTGCCAAATAGTGTTCTACCAATGAACTTGTGACAATTTAAGATGTTTCAGGTCCAATGGATACAATAATGTTTGTCAAATCCATACATAAATAGATGACCCTGAATTAGTAAAATTGCTGGGGATTGGATTCCAATTATTGTATTATGTAGTGTATGGTTTCTATATTTTTTTTTTTTTGATTTTGTAAGTGTTCTTATAGATGTCAAAGTCTTTAAAATAGCAAAATTTGTCTAAAAATTGATTGCAAGATGACTTGCTCTCTTTTTTTAGTCTGACACTCAGTTAACATAAGGGAACAGTTCTTATAAATATTAAATGGACTCTTTTTCCAAGTTATATTACATCTCAAATTTTCATTTATTTCTGAAGAGCAGCCAAGAGAAATCTGTTTAATATCGCAGTGTTGTACAGTAGAACTCCTAGCCCATGCCCAGACAATCCACTGACTCATGCTCATGATGGCTAAAGCAGGTCAGATCTGAGGCTGCAATATATTAAAATCAGAATACTGTGATCTGTGTGAGTATCTCATTGAATTTCTGGCATCTTAACCTGTGCATTTGCTACTCTTAACCTTAGAAATTTCAAATGTCTAGGCACCATTTGAACTAATTTCCACAGATTAATTTCATTTTCACATGGGTTCTAGTATATGTGTGGCTGTTAGTCACATCCCACAGCCCTACACCTGACACATATCTGGGCTTCTCTCAGAAGTGGAAATGTATGATTTCATACTTAGAAGGTAAAAAGGATGTAATCAGCTTCAAGATAAAGAAAAGCTTTCAGATGGGTTTTATATTAATGTTATAAATGGAAAATAAAATTGAATGTAAAATAAACAGCCCTTCAGATGCCTCATACTAATCTACCACTGAAATGCATGTTAATAACATTTCATTATGAGAACAGTATTGGGCTTGACATTCTACTAACAGTGTTAGAAGGAGCTCCCTGGAAAGTGTCTAAAGGAAACAGAATCATGCCAATCTCTTTAAACTCCATTTAATAAAACAAAATTGTCTAGTGTTTCAGGCACTAGAGATGCATCAATACAGATGACACTACAGAATGAGCTGTCACTGATTATCACTGCTTTTAATCTATTTTGTTAATGAAATCATTAGTTATTTTCATGTCAGCTAAGACAGAACTATGGCAACCTTTATTATTTGACATTGATCAAGTGAGTGTTCATGCTCCAGAAATCTATGAGTAATGAGGTGTCTCAAAAAATCTGGGTAGCACAAAAAGAAACAAAGTATATCAAATTCTTAATAGGCACAAGTAATGCCTGGACAACAGAAGAAGAGGAAGTGAAACGTAAGAGAAGTTTGGAATAAGTTGTCATTTCCAACTGTACTTTATGTTCCTTGCTATAAATATTCATATATTCAAATATTACACTAGGAACTCTTAAGCCCAAATGTACCATGACTTCTGAATCCCTCTGAACAATCCCTTTTTGAATCAGTCTGAAAAACTATTCACTCCCTATTGGGGAAAGTTAGTAAAAGAACTTGTGCCTGAAGAGTTGGAGCAGCAAACTGGTTACGTGTCTTTACTACTAGCTGTTCTTCTGTAAAATAGAATAAATTATCTCCAAAGTAACATCACTTAAAAAGATTATTGCTTCTTAGCACATGTGAACTGTTTGTGACGACCTCTACAGATGTACTGCTTTCTCAGCAGGTGGATTTTTTTGTGTGCCATTGACATGTAATCCATTTCATGGCATGCTCTATGTTTCCATTTTCCAGGAAAAAGAAAAGCCTTTTCTTTGCTCTGCTAAACTTGATTTGGCAAAAAAACCCAGCCAATCAGGCAAACAAAAATCCTGTGGTCTCTTCACTGCAAGAGTCAAACTAGTGTCCCAGTCTCAGAATTACATGATTAGTTTTGTGGCCTGAGGTAAAAACTGACCCATACAAATATTGAAGTGTATTCATGTTATTTATAGGTTACTCTTTCAAATACCAAATGAAAAAGTTTTAGCTTTCAAAATATTTCAAGTTATCTGTAATTTTATTTTCATTCTAAGCAAGCATCAAATCATTAACAAATTAGTAGACTTTTTCATTTATTTTCAGATCAAACTGTCAATTTCTTTAACTTTCTCAATTCATTGACTGGTACCTCTGGACAGTAAAATGGCACAAAATTATGATTATCTGTTTATGGGATAATATTAACAAAGATGTTCTCTTTCATGGGCCTCTAACTATTAGCTCAATTAAGGCAAAGTAGAAAAATATCACCTTGGTAGGCAGTTTACTCTTTCTTATCTATGAATTCATTTGTAGGACCATAGAAACATAACATCATTTAAGCTGAGAAAGGCATAATGATAATTGGTTTGAGGCAAGTCCACCAGTAGACCAAGTGCTTAAGATTCCACATCTACATGTGCTGGAAAAAGTAGAAGTCTAGCATGTGAATTTTGGAAGAGAAAATATAATTTATATTCAAAATGGAGTTATGCCTCTTTATTTAATGAAAGTTCTTAGCAGAGGATTAGGGACCTCTTATCGCAGAGTTAAATGCAACTTCGAACTTTTCTTAGGTCATATACCCAAGGCTACTGCAGTCTGGTACACAAATAAAATAATGTACTGAGGAACCAGAGAAAGCTGGAGATGCTACCAGTGTTTTGATTTCCCACTTTAACTACTGAAATCTGTATTTCTGCATGTTCGGTCCCAAAGAGACTTTGGCATTGCGTAATCTGAGTGACAAAAGATAGCACAGAGTTCCTCCCAGCAAATCTTTATTTGCCTAATGATGTACCCGAGACTAATCCCTTGGTTCTCCCTTAGAGGTTTCTCTGATGCCACCAGCAGTAACCAGTGACTGAATGTGTTGACCCAGCTGTGCCCTGCCCAGTTCATAAGCAGAAGAGAAGACGAGTGCACAGATCATGCCTGTGCCCTGCCTTGTTCCTCACTCAAGCTGGAAATCTTGCGTAGGAATCAAGAGCTCTCTTGGGGCTGTTACTCCCCTGCAAGGAAAGTGCCTGGTCTTGCCTGGAAGAAGGTAGAGTAAAACACTTGAAATGCATGTCACAGACAAGGCTTAGAAAAAGGCTAGAAAAGTCAATGCTGCTATAATTATTTTAGTAACAGTCTCAGCGACGGAGGCAGACACAGACATTGAAAGTGCAATTATGGCAGCTACTGTGGTGATAACAAAAGCAGTGCAACAGCAGGCACCCACTTGTCTTTTTCCTTCCTTTAAACTGAGGCATCAAAAGAAAGAAATGGCAATATTTCTGTGGTGAATAAAAGTATTTTGATTTTAATCACACATCTCCTTGCCTTTTTCCCTTTTCTTAACATGCAGTACTAGGCACAAAATAGTCAGAACACTAGAGAGGCTCTGTCATCATAGGTAATGCTGCCGTATAGAAAATTCCAGAGAAATCAGTAGAGTGAGGAAATACAGAAAACTTTATTTGGCTAACTCAGCTGTATCTTTTGCTTTTAAGGCATTACCATGCTCAATCATTTCAGTATCTAGATCAGGTGAGATAGACATATGGAATGAGGAATCATCCACTAATACATTGGGTTTGTATTTGTGGCTAACTCACTTTGGGATTTTTCTTCTAAGTCCTTTCTCTAGCTTTCTGCGTACTGTTTTGGAACCGTGGGATCCAGAATCAGTTATCCCTTGTAGGGCAAACAGACCTTAGGAAGAGGAATGCCTAAAGTGCAAAAGCTCAAAGGAGGAGTAGGAAAATACACAAATTCCCTATAATTATCTTGTGGAATTATTCAAAATGAGAAGCAATGTCAAAATATGCCATAATCAGCCTCAGTAGTATACCACAGGCCTAATCCTGCTTTAAATTCAACATTAAGAGCAAGAACAAATTTCAGTGTGAACTGTATTTTTTGTAGAAACTCTTTACTAGGCGGTTGGTGCTTTGAAACAGCTACTTTTACACTTTGGAAGGAGGTTTAATTCTAATTAGAATTTGATTTTTCAAGGAAATGTGTTTTAAGAGCTGGCAGATTGTTTTCTCCATTTTTTTTTTTTTACCTTTTTAGATGAAGAGCTGCTTTCTATGTACATGAAAGAGGTAACAGTCTGATTGTCTGATTGATTTTCATTAACTGTCCAAGAACTTGCAGCTTCCTTAAAGGAGAAAAGAGAGAAGTTGTAGCTATAAATAGCAGCTGAAATGCAAGGTCCTGGCAAGCTGTGGAGAAGGAAAGAAAATGTAATAACCTGTCTGGGCCAGGACGTGGCCATTGTAAATAGAGCTTGTAGAGAAATATCAGTGAGATTGATTATTTTGAGGTAATTTGACATGCAAGTGTAATGAATGACATTTGTGACTGCTTGAGGAAATACCTTAGCACCTTGATGGAAAGAGTTCAACATGACTTGTTGGTTTGGAGGATTAAGACTGTAGCTGTGTCAATGATGGGCCTCCAGATATTGATCTCTGTGAGTTTTGCAAAGTCTGAGCTGTTTGGCAGATCTCTAACATAATTTTATGTTTTGTGGCTAAAATATAGGGTCTTAAGAATCTTGCAGTCTTAAGAATCCTGCAATCCTGCACTTTGTCCTTTTTGGGATGTCTGCAAGTCTTCATGAGTATGACGAACCTTTTAGAAGTGGATGGTTCTAACAGAAATTTGGTTACAAATGCAGTCTGAATTGATTTTAGGATTTTCTTTTTCCATCAAAGGAAACTTATAGGTACATAGAAATTCAGAATACTAAAGGATGTGTTTTTCAGCAGTTAAGACTATTAATCATGTGAATATTTTCTTCCATTTTGGAATGTAAATATCTATTAACTTCTAAGATATCCATGCAAGTGCATTAATTTCTGTGATCCCATTGTTTATTAAGTAAGAACATTTATATCATAGATTTTAAGGGGAATCTGAGAAATAATGTGCAGTATAGGTAAGAGCAGAATAAGCTAATTTTAATTCCTGATATTTTTTATACTAGTAAAATAATTTAAATCTTGCATTTTTCTCCCAGAAATTGTTGTCTATGTTGCCTGTGGTGGTTTTTTTTTTTGTTTTTTTTTGTTTTTTTTTTGTTTTTTTAATATTATTGTTATGATAGGGAAATCTAATTTAAAAAATCACTTGATTAGAAGATGAAGAGGAAAATATATAATTCTTACTGTTTTTATAATTCTCTCTTTTTAATAGCACAACAGATAAACTGCCAAAATAGGAGAAAAATGAATTACACACAACACATTTTAAAGAAAAATAATGCAAATAAGGTGAAAAATTTTAAATCTATTGTTAATGGCTCCCTCCATGAGAGTCATATGCAATTGAAACAAAGGTCTGCTCCAGTAACAGAGACTAATCAAGTAAGGATTATAGTTACTGACATAATTCAGTGAATGAGTAGATCAGTATAAGTGTGACTAATTACTAAAGATACTACAAGTAGCAAATGTTTAAGTGCTACAATTCATTTGTATTAATAATATGTTCATTTAAAATTGATTGCAAAAGCAGCAGCATCAACAAATTGTCATTTTTTGCATCAAATAGTAACATTTAATCTAAGATTGCAGTACTTCAACTACTGTCATACTCTTTAAATGTATAAACAAGTGCCCATAAAATTTTTTTTTAAATCAGTGTTTTTATTCACAGCACTCATTCTACTGAAGGCACTCTGCTGCATGTCTTCTTATGAACATTACCACTAACCCTGGGCTACAATAGATCTAATGTAGCACAGGCACTTCAAAGCTGAACTTTGCACACTCAAGATACCTGGTATTTGGTTGTTCAGTCTCAGCTCTATCAGTTCCTGTTTTTTTAGAACATTGATATGCAGTACCAATACACATCTTCATTTTTATCTTCATTTGTTTTGACGTGAAATCTATAGTATGGAATTCCAGAGATCAACATCTACGTCTGAAATCTCATACTTCACAATAAAAGGTTCTAGAATTCTGGAAAATCCTCAGTTCAGTGGGCTAAGGTGCCATAAGCACAATTACTACTCCAAAATGACCTGTGAAAAGGGTAATGAGGTATGGGATAAGGAGAGCAGAGAGTATGATGTCCAAAGCTGGAGCTTGGCTGTGATGATTTTGGGACTAGACAATCATGTCATCACCCTGGAGGAGGTAAGCAGTGGCCTGGACTTTGGAAGAACTACCTGGAGAAGTCTGTGTAGGCAGAAACTAGTCTCACAGGAATAATCCAGACAATCATGCAGAAGGACCAGTTTAATGTGGAATTAAATGTTTAAAATCTTTTGGTTGCATAAATGAGCAGAAAGTAACTGAGAATTAATCAGAATGCTGATTAAAAAGAACTTTTACATGACAAAATAAAGCATGTACCTTGAGACAAATATTTGGTTGTTCTAAAGAAAAATGAAAAGCTGTTGCTGTAACTAACAGAGGTTAGATCCTTGTTGATGTCCTATTTTTGTATTGTGGGCAGGTTTGATCCATCAGCAGAACTTCTCAATGGACACTGTTAAAATGGTCCTCGCTGCTAAGAGATGTGGTTCTGGTATTTGTTGTCTGTCTGGTTGCCCATTCAATCATGTTTTGAGGTGTTACAGAGAATATTAAAGGGTTTAAGAAAAATATTCACCCTCTTCCCTTGGGCTGGTATTACATTGCTTAAGTGAGGGTGGTAAGGATTTACACTCTATCTGGGGCAGGCCAGGAATTCATCTTGGTATTAGAACTTGCAGAACCATCTGATTGCAATAGCTTTCTATAAATTACTTTGTGTTACATGCAAGAGTGACTGTCACATGTTTGTCACACCTTTTGCTTTCTTAAATGAATTAAATTTATGGAGAGAGACATTTGAGTTCCTATAGGCATGTAGAGCATAAGGTGTCTCCTTAAATTCCTTGTCAGTTAAAAAAACCTTAAACCAGTAACAAACCATATCTTCTTGTTAGAGGATCAGTCAAGACCTTCAGGCACAAATTTTTAAGGGCCAGGTCTGAAAGTAGATTTATATGACTGTACATGGGCACTAGAGGCAATAATTTCCAAACGAACTTTTTAGCTGGATTTAATTACTCAGTTCTCCCTGTTGCAGAGATGCTGCTTTGAAAGCAGATTGTGAATGCTGTAGCAAATGAAGGAGAAAGGTGGAAGCCTGTAGATTTTGCTCTGTTCATGGGAGTCTGCCTTAGCAGCTAGGGCTATTAAACACCAAATAAAAAGCATGCTTCTAGGAGTGAGGGATAACAACAGGGAGCTTTATCAGTCAGCTACATCTGAGTCACAGGGCTTTACGTGGTTTTCTTAGGGTTACAGAGCAAAGCATAAGACCACAGGGATAAAGATAGAACACAGTTATTAACCCTGGGCCTTTTCTTGCATGGTGTGTGCTAATGCAAGCTTTGGGGCATCGTCTGTAGGAGGATGTCTTTTGGCTTTGATAATTCCAGCACAGGGAGCTACTCTAACTTCTCAGATGCTGTTGCAGTAGTGAAATGAGTATGTTGCCAAACCATGCTGTGCAAATGAAGCAAATTTTCTCTCTCAAAGACTGCTTGCATGCCCACTCAGGCAGAATGTTTAAAGGGTGATTTTGGCTTTTGGATACAAACAAAGTAAGAACTGATTATATATTTCTTTCTCCACATCCTTTGCCTTTCCCTTTTTTTCTTGCTGTTCCTCATACCCTTTTCCTTCCTTTTCCTTTTCCTTTTCCTTTTCCTTTTCCTTTTCCTTTTCCTTTTCCTTTTCCTTTTCCTTTTCCTTTTCCTTTTCCTTTTCCTTTTCCTTTTCCTTTTCCTTTTTTCCTTTTCCTTTTCCTTTTTTCCTTTTCCTTTTCCTTTTCCTTTTCCTTTTCCTTTTCCTTTTTTTCCTTTTCCTTTTTTTCCTTTTCCTTTTTCTTTTTTTCCCCAAGGTAAGACTTCTTTTAAACATTTCTCTGTGCCCTAATTGTCTTTTTGTAGCTCTGCTGAAGAGATGAGTGGATTCTAAAGAAATATATCAATATTTCTAAATGGCAGAAGGGAGTAAAAAGTAAAGATGTGAGTAAATTATATTTTATAATATTTGAATATTATAGTTGAAATATTTGAATACTATCTACAGGGAATTAAATTAAAACTTCCATTGAAATAAAATTTTACCATAAAAGAGTTAGTAGATAGATTTCTGAGCATGTCATGTTTGAGCTGTGGATCAAAAATCTTGTAGTGTTATTGCTTATACATAGAAAAAAACCACACTTTTTGAGAACTATGCCTAAAATCCCACTCTGTTAAAGGCTTTGTGCCTTGAGTAGTACTTGTGCTTATGTTTTGCGGTGGGTAAAGGTTGTGTTGTAGATGCTGCTCTGAATATTGTGTATTCATGGTCCGTGCCCCCAACAAGAGAGGAGTATTTCTTTTCAGGAAGGTTTATTGCTGAACTCTGATGACATTTGTGACCATCATCTACAGTCTGCCTAAACCAAGATGTTCCCTGTAACATTTTAGGTTCTGAAATGATTGCCTGTTTCTAGAATACTGTACTTGGCTCCAAAGGAGCAGTTTTTTTTTCCTCTTAAATAGAACTCATGTTATTAATTCCATTCATGTACTCCTTTCTTTTTTTTTTTTTTTTTTTTTTTCTCTCTCTCCTACGTCTCCTTTTTGCTGGCTGCAAAACTGCAGAATACTGAGTTCTGTCAGGGCCTTTTTGGCACAGCGTCACTGGTTTCCAAAGAAAGGAATCTGGTCCAACCATTACTGAAAAAGGGGGTCTATATGATATTATCTAGCATTCTGTCCAGTAATGTCTTGAAAACCTCCAGTGATGGGTATTTCAATATGTCCCTGGGGAGCTTGTTGCAGTGATCGACTTTTCTTATTGTGAAAACATTTTTTTCTCAAAACAGGGTAAATCTGCTTCTGATGCAGCTTGTACCCTTTGCCCCTTGACCTCTTTGTGTGGCTTAGTTCTTTTTGTAGCCACCCATTTAGTAGTGGAATATTGTTATGAGATCCTTCTTGAGTTGTCTTTTCTCCAGAAAGACAAGATCTTACTCTTTCAGTCTTTTCACACCAGGCAAGTTCTCCGGACTTTTGGTTATTTTTATGGCCCCTCTGTGTATTTTTTGAGTTGTAGGGACCAGAACAGGAAACAGAGCTCCAGGTGCAGCCTGACAATCTCTGAGGAGAGTGAAATGATCACACCTCTACCACTGCTAGTGGTCTTGTGGCTGCAGTCTGGGATCTGACTTGCCTTCATTGCTGCAGTGCTGCTCAGTTGACTCCTGTTCCATCAGGCTCCCCGGGTCCCTTTCAGCAATGCTGTGCCTCAGCCCACAGATCTTAACCTATACTGGGCTTTTTCATTATTTTGTGCCAGGTGCAGGACCTTGCACTTTTTGTTGTTAAAATTTATGCTGTTCCTGACATCCCACCCTTCCAGCCTGTCCAGGTCTGTACAAGATGCACATCCTACTTGCACAAATGCATTGAAATATCTTTCAGCATGCTGGAGATCTGTTCTGCAATTTTTTGGAATCCATAAACTTCCTTCACCACTTGAAAATTAATGGTAACAGAGTTTTGGGATTTATAAGTTTTATTCACCAGTAGCAGATGATTAAGGACTGTTGTAGAGTTAATTTATGTACCTCTTCTGGTCACTAGATGGAGGTAGGCAACCACAATGAGGGCAGCTTTCCCTAAGTTTTGTGTTATGAAAGTGATGTATTCTGTGCTGATTTGGACAGCAGGGAGTGTATTTTATCATTAGAAATACTATTCTTGTACAAGGTTGCTTGAGGATAGGATGACATTTGCACTTGCCAATCTGTAGATTTCCATCAAAGCAAACTTTTTCACTGGAATCTGTTTTAAATGAAAACTAGTCTGGGTATGATTTAATCTGATACATTTTATTATCAGCAATCCACTTCTGAATTTAGATAAGCATAAACATTGTTTAGATCATGCATGGATGTGTTTCTGTGCAGAAATTACTTTACTGCATGACCTTAGATCAAAAGAGGAACACATTAACATAAATTTAATGTCTACTATACTCTGGAACGAAATAGATGATTTGTGTGCATCCTTGTATTAGCAGTTATCAAATATCAACTTACAACAAAGCTGTAAGTTTTACATTGTGTTTGTGTATTCCCAGCATAATAAACAGCCTTTTCAGTAACAGCTTTCAGGTGTTGCTCGTTTATAGTCATTTACAGTTTTGAGATCTTTTAAGTAAGACCCCACTTCATCTTTACAGCTTAAGTTGCTGCCTCTTGTTACTTAGTTTCTAAAAAATTATTAATTTATAAGGACATTTTGCAAGCAGTGAGAGAAGAAAAAATTCTGTACCTTCAGCTACAGAAGACAGCCTCAGAGTGCTCTGAGCAGACGTGCACAGCTGTGACAATGAAGTAAAGCCTGGTGTCAGAGCTGATCTCATGTTACCTGTCAGACATAGGAGAACTACAGTGTTGCATACTGAACTTCTTGGGAATTACTAGATTTTATTTTTCTAATGATGCAGATGAAGCTAGTCTATATGTCTCTCTCCTCCATATCATGCTAAAATGATGAATTAATAAACATCCTGATGTTGCAGAAATAGTTGTGAATTAACTCAAATGGTGCAGGTTTATATGATTACTCTATTTTCTACTGAGTTAAGCAGGGCTGTGCATTTGCTGCAAGATTATTTAGAATGGGGTTGGATTAACTGATTGTCAGTGCTTTCAAATACAACACTGGCATCTTCATGTTGCACCATTCCCATGCTGTGCTATGTTGTTCTGGCTCCCCCCTGGGAGAAATGTCCCTCCACAGAGGGTTAAACCTGACTGGTGCAGCTAGAGCTGGAGGGAGGTGTGTTGGTAAGTGGGAGAGGAGAGGAGACAGTGGCATACAAATGATTGTGTACTAGATGAAAACACTGATCAGCTTAGCCAGGTAGCTTGTCTGTGCTCTGTATGTGTTATGTGTGCCTAACAATGGGTCCTTTGGACAAGATTACAGTGGTTTACCTCTTGAATGTGATCCACCCTCTGACCATCTGTGAGGGTCATGATTGTGAGGCTGTATCCACAAGTGTGTTTTGTTCTTACAGGATTTCTCTTCCTTTAATTTAAGTATTGGGTTTGGGGTGTTTTTTGAGCCTTTTAAAAAATTCTTTTAGCCCTCAGAGCATCCTGTGGCAATGAGGTCCATTTATTGGTGTATGCAGAAATACAGCTTTCATCTGATTATTTCCTGTACTCACATTGTAAGAAATATTAAAGTTTTTCCCCATTCACCTCCTTCATCCTGTTCATTATTTCATGTTAGAGATGATTGGAATATAGGAAATGCAGAGAGATGGAGAAAGCATTGTCAGTGGAGCTCCCTTATAAATTTTGGAAAAGGGATTCAATTTAAATTGCTCTGCTTGGCCACTTGAGATGTGTTGGCCATCGTAGAAGCCTTCATTCTGTATTCTCAAGGACATTAAGTTGTTTTCTGACTTCTCACGGGTATAAAACACTCTGTACTTAGGCAATTTCTGTAGATATTAGTGATTTAATGCTGCTCAAATTGTTGAGAAATGTTTTTCTTTTCCAAGATAGAGGCCTATATTTAGTGGCCTGTGGGGTGCTGCTGCAGAGTAGAACTGTCTGCACAGATTTTTTCTGAACTATTATAGAGAAGACTTGCCTGCTCTTCCTCCTACACATGCTGCTCCTTTCAAAGCCTAACATGGTTTCACAAAGCTACAGATGTTTCTTACCAAATTTTCCAACTTCACTGCCAGCAAGATGAACTCACGTGGCAGTGAATGAGACTTACTGCCTCCTTCTGCTCCCTTGTTGCCAGGACATCTGAAGAATTTCTCTCAGCAGCCAGCACTGTCTGTGTAAGGTCTTTTGAGGTGTATTGGAGGTTGTAAATTTTTTTCCTCTTTGGGTTTCTTTTTTTTCTTTTGTGTGTGTGTAGTTTGTTTCTTGTCTGTGTGTTTATTTGTTTTTGTTTTATTTGTTTTGGTCTAGACCTCTGTGTTTATTTTGACACGCACAAGTGTATGCTTTAGACTCAAGTTACAGTTTTTTATTTGGATATGGAGAAATGTGGAATCACAGGTGTCCTGGTTCAAAGAAAGCGTCTTAAATAGCTTCTACCCAAGGGGTTGTTATAAGGAGCTAAGGGACTTGCTTCTTTCTTTTTTTATTCAGCTTTTCCTTGACTTCTCTCTGACTACTGTTTTTCCATTATTGCTCTGTATGCAGCCCTGCCTTTGTCTCTCTCATGGAAGTGGGGTGGGTTATTTCCATCCACACAGCCGAGCCCGTGCACACAGGGATCATGTGTCTTCAGCCTGGCGTCTTGCAGAAGCTCCTGTTTGATAAGAGCAGCACTGGGCTACAGCAAGATTGTGTTCATTCGGCTGGGAGGGCCATTGCACTGTGGCAGCTGCCAGGGGAGGGAGTGAGGACCACACCTGGTGCAAAAGACACTTCCAGGGAATTTAACTCTCAGGTGTTTTACTGATTACAACATACGTACAAGGCTTCATTCACAGCCCTGAAACAATACAAATTTTGATGGAACAATATATATTTGTCTAGTTTTTGGGAACTGGAGTCTAACCAGGTATTACTTGAAAACATCGGCTTATTTTTTTTAAGATTGAAAAAAAGAGGAAGTTTTTCTTGCAAGTAAGTGGAAGGACAGGACTTTTTCAATAGGACTTTGTTTTCTGTGAAGAAAGTAACACTACAAATTGTCAACAGCTACAGTCATGATAACTCTATTGAAATAGAAATGAGCTCATAATTAATCTCTGTGAGCTTTGGATTTAAGTTTTAATGACAAAAATAGCCATTAAGAGAGTATAAGTAGAACATATTCTGTAATTGCTTTAATTAACCCAGTCCCCCTGTGCAGAGCTGGCTGATGGCCTGACTGGCTCAGGGCAAAGTCCTGCAAAAAGCTGTTAGAACCTGCAAAGTGTATCTAGTGAATTATGTATGCTTGAAGACTCTCTGCCAGAACGTGTTTTTGTTGCTACCTACGGTTTCTAGACTAATGCAAGAAAAGCCTTCAAAGAGGAAAATCTTTGGAGGCTTTACCTGAGGGGCTTAAACATCAGCAGAATTCAGCAGAAGTGTGTTGATTTCAGTGACCTGGTGCAGACTTTGTAGCAAGGCTGGCCTTTCTTGTTCCAAAACAGCATTGGATTAGAGAAGCAGTGTAAATAACATAGCTGTGTGCTGTTATGACCTCTTTTAAATTCTGCCCTTGTAATCCTTGTATGGTCCATTTGTCTGTACAGACCCTTTTGCCCTTTTCAGTTTCAGGATTGAAATGGCAGAGTTAATGGTATCTTTCTTAAGTAAGATAGAAGCTATGCAGTGTTGGTGGTACTTCCCTCAGCTATGAGTGCTGGAGTCTGTGTATGTGTGTGTGTAGGAGCTGGCATGTCACACAGTGCAACATGGACTGGGACAATATACAGCTTCCAACTTTAACTTGTCCTTTTAAATGCCATGCTTCCATTCTGTATTATCAAATAAAGTAACAACCTATCTGGGTCAAAGGCCCCTCTGACCTGCTTTTCTCAAAAGGGCAGCCCGAGGCCCTGCTCTGTGGGCAATGCCCAGGGTGTTCAGGGCTCAGCAGTGTGTTTCCTGCTGAGGCCAGTGTGTATGGCTGGGGCCCTGCAGGGAGCAGGTGGGACTAGTCACCCTCCCGTGCTGAAGCTGCTGTTCTCATTATAGGCTGAAACCTATTAACAGCAGCTTCTACAATCACTTTTCATTTAGTATGCCTTGGTTGTTTTGTTGTTCAGGACTTCTTCAATATTGGAACAGTCAGAAAACTTCTCTTTTAAATATGCTGTAACAATATTTTGAAACAGAATTGACTTGGTCTGGCTAAAATACTGCAATCTTTAGCACCTTCTACAACAGTTGTTGGGGTTTGATTTGCTGCTGTCATATATCCTTCCTTATTGTCTTGAAATCTGTGACAAAATATTTGCAAGCCTTCTGCTGTTTTATCATTCAAACCTCTAAGAAAACTATTAAGTGGAGTCAAACCAGGGTAGAATTTAGGATTAATATTGAAAAACTTAATCCACTCTGACAGTAAATTCTGTTTAACTAGTCCTCCAAAGATTTTTGTTGTTCAGCTGCAAATTTACCCTATGATTTTGTTCACTGTATTTTTAAAGTTAATTAAGCAACTATAATCTGGAATTATGTACAAAACATAGCTAATACCAGCATGTATCCTGTGCACTCCTTACTACTTACCCAACAGGCTGCTCTGTTTCCCTTAAGATTCAGTTTTTTAACCTAAATTTTAGGTTAAGAACGGAAAAATTAGCACATAGTTTAATGAACAACTTGCGCACACTGTAATTTGTTTTTATAAGTGTTGATTTTCCTCTGTTTTATTATGAATTAAACATGTTTTTAAAAAATAAGAATATGCCGCTTTTTAATTTTTTTTTTTAAATTTCCCTTTATGTTGTCAGTAATTCTGATTTTTTTTTCTCCTTTCCTTTTCTCTTTTCCTGTCTCCTAGCTTTTTACCCAAGAGTGTGTCTTGGATGAAGAGAGATCATGGAAGATGTTGAGGAGAGAAAAAAATATTAAAAATGGAAAAGAAAACACCTTGTTTTCTACTGAAACACCATGTGAGAAAAAAAAAAAATCAGTGAAAAAGCTTGCAAGTGTTTAAAATTAAATTCTATTTAAATGAAATTCTAAATAGTGTTTTTGGCCTACTGAGCCATGCTGCTTTACAGGAGCATTTCTCTCTTGCCAAGACACAGCACTTTCCAACCAAATTACCTCAGTTCCAACCTCTTCTCCTGCTGCTTTTCTTTGTATCTCAGTAGTTATTCCTAGTCATCTCTGCCTGGCAGTTTGCCTACATATTAGGATTTCAGTTTCAACTATGCTTTAAGTAGCAAAGAGCTCTTTGCCCTGCTCAGACCACTTTGCAACTTTTTTGTATAGCACTGTGTATTTTGTATGTCAGAATATTAGAGAATATTTTGTTATGAGGCTTGGTGTTTCTTAAATGTTATAGACATTCTCTTAGGGCGGTTAAAATATTTTTGAGGTGATGCATTAAATGCCAGCATCTGCATATTTATTTTTTGTTCCTTATTGTCTAATGCTTTTACCAAAGAGTCATAATCAGTCCTCACACAAGCAGCTGAGCTGGTGCATCTTATCTATGTCTGTTTGAATATATTTAAATTTTGCTTTTTGTATTTTCTGTAAAACTTGACTTACTGTTTATCTTTTGGTATTTATGTGTGGGTATTTCTTCTCCTTTAGGGCCCAATTAACATTTTTAGTTGAACTATAGGTTAGCTTATGAATATTGACATATCTATTTTTTTAACATTTTCACTTTCCTTTTTTTTCTTAACATATCTGAAAGCATTGGAGACCTGTTTGGTCCCTAAACTAGAAGTCTCATACTCTAAATTCAAAATGCACTTCTTTAATGATAGCACACTGTATGTACCTAGAGCAAGGTCTCTCTTGTGTCTGCATTAGACCTCAGAGCTCTTGAATTCCAGATTCTTTATTTTCTGCTGAAACAATAGATCAGCTATGGCAGATACTTTTTTTTTTTCTCTGCCTCATTTCCTCTATATGCAAAATTTGGGCAAAGGAGCTACTGTGTTCATTTGTATCCAATATGTCCAGAAAATATTATAAGCCCATTATTTTAAACTGGCACTATTTTCTTAGCTGTATAAAACCAAATTTTTCTTTTGTTTTGAGTTCTTATTTCCCACAATAAACATTCACTCTCTAGAATGCATGGGCTCTAGTGACCCTTGCACTGATTTTTGAGTTTATTTCTTCTCATTACTATTTGGGGTTTGAAACACCTTGGACATATTAAGACCTTAAGCATGATCAGCCTTCAAAATCAAAATTTTTCTCACTTTAATTCCATTTTATTGCTTCTATGCATCTAATCTACCTTTAAAAATATCATTGCATAATTTTTCAGTTAGGATTAGTATTTCTTGTACTGTAATTATGTCCAACATGGAAGAAGGAGAAGATTAGAAAAAAAAAAAGGCTGAAAAAATTTAATTTTTGTTCACCAAATTGAATTTCTTTTTTATCTGCAGTTTAATTCAGAATTATAATATATCATGTGTTATATATTCTCATAGGATCTGGGAAATTCTGGCATTATGAGATGTACTTTTTTGTCAGTAAAACATGAACCACAGAACATATAGCTTGTTGAACCTTTAAGCACACTTTACACATAGTTAAGGGACAAAACAGGTTTCAAGGAAAAAAAAAAGATAAAATGAGAAAGAAATCAAATTTAATATAATAAAAAGTAATAAAGAAGGAGTGGCAAGCAAAAAGTATGCAACAGATAAGCCAGCAGAGTTTACAGCCTGTGCATCTGTGATCTACCTCAGATCTGAACCATTTTCATCCTTGGCAGCCAACTGCCAAACCATCCACTGCTTCCACTGAGAAATGCCTGATCTCATGTTTATTGACATGCAGGGGAGAGATCTCCACATTCATTTGTAAATGTTGTTTCATCTTCTTTATTTATAGATCTTTGAAGTTTGTGCAGTAGGAAAAATACATTTCTACATTGGAAGGAAAATGGGATGTTTATACAGGAAGGTACCTTTATTTAGAAAACCTGAAGCATATACACATTATAGCATGGACTTCATAAATAAATGTGCAGAGCATATTATCAGTGCATATTGAGAAGAGTAGGGAGTTCTTGAGAGAGTAATTCCTTTGTCATATCCTATGAAGTGCTATCCAATTTACCAGCATTAAAAATTCTCCTTATGAATAATTTTATAGTTATCACCTCTCAGCTATTCATACAATACAAAACCCCTGCACAAAAAGTTCAAAAGATAAAACATAACTTTGCTGGTTGAATAAAACAAATGGCAGTTTGAGAATTTTTGTCATAACACTATAATCAACATTATAACCAATATTAGCTCATTTCTCTATTTGGTCCTTAAAAAAATAGTTTCTGAAGGAGTGATAAAACCTCAGTGTCAATAATGTCATTGTCACATTATTAATATTGTTTCAATGGCAAAAAGTGTCCTGATTAAATTCACGTTTTGCATATGCACAAGCCTGTGTAGTCATGGAAGTGATGGGAAGCATTTCTTTTTGCTCCAGGGATTAAGCTTCTCTCCGAAATCTTGCTGTTGTCAGTGTTTGAGAGGAGAGAAAGTTTCAGACAGAGCTTCTGTTGTCTTCTGCAATTCTTGCACTTTGCAGAACCAATCATTGAAATTTAGTGTCAAACATAAATTTCTGAAGCTTTTTCCTTTACTACACGATTCACACAGGAACTTAATGGAATACAAATATAAATTTATCTTTGAATAAATTATTCAAGACTGGCTTGGAACAGTGGTTTTTAACTTCATTTTCAGACACAGAAGTTCATGCCCTTTATTAGTTTATAAATGAATATTTATAAACTATGTGTGCTTTGTAGTTAGAGTATTTAAGACCTTTTCTATAACACATAAATTTGTAAGCATGGATTTAAAAAGCATTTTGAGACAGTTTTATCTGCTAGACTTTTATCAGTCCTTTTATGGGCTAGACACAATAAATCTGTTATTTAGTTTCTTATTAGTCACACTCTCAAATACCACATACTTCTGATGGACAAGTGAAATATTTAGGCTTTCTATTTTTCATGTTTGCATAGTTTATCTTAATTACAATTATCAGTTGTCAGTGTTTATGATAGCAATGTCCTGGTTTCAGCTGGGATGGAGTTAATTTGTTTCCTGGTAGCTGGTGTGGTGCTGTGTTTTGGTTTCAGTGTGAGAATGATATTGATAACACACTGATAACACCAAGCAGTGCTTACTTGATTCAAGTCAAGGACTTTTCAGTGTCCCAGGCTCTGCCAGCGATGGTGTGGACAAGGAGCTGTGGGGAAGCATGGACAGGACAGCTGACCTGAACTGCCCAAAGGGATATTCCATACCATGGTATGTCATGCTCAGGACATAGACTGTGGGGTATTGGGTGGGTGATGCCAGTGGTGGCTCAGAATTGGCTGGGTATTTGTCAGTGAGTGGGGAGAAATTGTCCTGTGCATTACTTGTCTTTTTGGGTTTCATTCCTCTCTCTCTTTGTTGTCTCTCACTTAATTTTATTATTATTATTATTATTTTCATTTAAATTAATATTTTCTTTCAATTATTAAACTATTCTTATCCCAATCCAGAGATAATTTTTTTTTTTTTTTTTCAATTCTTCTCCCAGTCCTAACAGAATAAGGGTGGGATCAGTGAGCAGATGTGTGGGACTTAATTGCCAGCTGGAGTTAAACCATGACAAGTAGTAGAACAACACTAGACTACTTTTTATAATTCTGGTAACCCACATTTATGGCCTTTATTTAGAACAATGTGGGGAAGAGCTTGTTTCTAAGACCATAGAGAACATAGCAAGTTCACCTTATGAAAACAGAGCAAAAAAGTCTTCACCTTTTTGTTACACAGAGCAAATTAGAAAAGGGCAATAATTAATATGCGTGTCTTGCTTGCAGAGGGCATAAACACTGTGCAGGTATTATTAAAAACTTCACAGCTGGATTTCAATAGGGCAGAAAATTCAATACACTGGAAGTGTTTGGCAATGATGTAATTCCACTGTAGAAAATCAATTTCTTGGTTAACTAATGTTTGCTAGCATGACAAGTAAAACCCATTAAAATAAAAAGATTGAATTTTATTATCTTAGCAATACTGTACTAAGATAAGAAATATCAACATTTATTTCAATTAAAATAAGCTTAGTTATTTAAAAAATATATTCTTTTTTCTAATAGTGAAAACCATTTAATATTTCCAGCGTGTATTTTTCCATATTTACTAGCAATTCAGCAAAACAAAATTAAATATGGCTTATTTTATACTTTAATTGACATCCAATGGAAACTCTGGTGATGTATCAAGAATAAAAAATATTGTTCTCCCACACTGGAGTCTGAGCCAAAATTTGCACCCTCCTGTAACTTTTAAAGTAGCTTTATGTCTCTATGTTTCACTTAAAGACCATAAAAGAATGCTTAAGGATATGTCAGAAACATGGGATGACCCAGGACCTGAGTGCATGTCTTGATAACATCCTAATCCTTGGTTACACCCTTCATCCTGGGATGAAGATCGCTGTGACACACCAGTGATCTTCCATGCCCAATTTTATATGGGAAGGAAAAATGGGTCAAAGTGTACTCTGGGGAAGGCTCCAGTAAGGATTTCATCGCTCAGTGTCAGCAGGCTCCAAGGCACTGTCCAGGCATGCAGCTGTGACTGCAACAGTTTCAACAGTGCAACTGCCTTTGACCTGGGCTAGTTGGAAAGTTAAGGTGAGATTCCATCTTCAGAAAGAGCTTTCAGAAAAAAACTTCTCTAGAAAGCTGTTCACATTTGTGTTCAAACAGTGGAAGGACTAGATCATGGACTGACTTATGGGAGGTGGTGCAGGCAGACATGCCAGATAATTGGAATCTGAGGGATGGTGGTCTATTTTCAGAGGATTGAATTCTGCTTAATCTTCTACTTACTTTCTACAGCCAAGCTGAAATTGGTTGGATGACTGATTTCAGATTATATTCATATGTTTGGATCTTGGTTGTGGCAGTTCTAAAGCAGATACCTTGCTCTTTCTACTGTCTCTGCTTTGGGAATGGGAACCTTCAGAAAAAGGCTAGAACCTGAAACTGAAGGCAGCATCAGTTTTAGCTGTTCTATCTGTGTCCTCATCCTCGAGACAGCACTGATAGACAGGTTTCCTGGACAGGCTGATGTTGAAGACATGGAGGAAGCCAAGGTCTTTCCTTGTGAATGTGCAAATTCCATTTCTCTCTTCCCAGCCTTTCTTTATCTTCACAGAGTTTTTAGCTAAAAACTACTGAAATACTAGACAAATATTACTTTAACCTATTTTAGGGTTGCTTTAAAGTGGTTTTAATTGGACTTCTATGTAGTTTTGTTTTTAATCCTTGTCCTACATGCTGGGAACTTGATTAATGAATTTCTATAATATACATATCTAGTCACATATGACAAGAAGATGAAACCAATATCTGAATTTTGGTTTGCTTGGTCTTCTAATTTAAGAGTATCTGCACGATATGTCTTTCCTCCTAGTAAACAGACTTAGGCAAGCATCATGTTTTAAACTTTTCTGAGTGACCTTAATATGCTTTCATTGGAAAAACAGTTATGGAATCTTTCTGTGCTGAAATCATAACCTTAAAACTTCCTTGGAATTTTCTGCCTTGTGCAGGGCTGCAGGAGCTCATGGGCACCCTCCAAAAGTGGTGTATTTCCAAAAAGACAAGACAGGTGAACATTCTGCAGACTGAAGCACACGTGTTCTATTTTTTCATAGCTGAGCCACTCAGGACCTGAGGCAATTCAGACAGAGATCTTCTGGAATCAAGGGGTGATACCAAACTAGGTTTTAGAGTCTTCCCTCTGAAAAGTCTTTTCTCCTCTACAAACTTCTTTCAAGTTTCACATTTCCATGTATTCCTTTGCCACCAAATAATCTTTCTCTTGTTTTCCTTTTTTCCGTGACTCCATCCCCTTCCCCTCAACAGACCTTGTCTTATTAGCTAATAAATTCCTGACACAGATCCATACATTTAATACCATTTTTTGCATGAACAGCTAGGTTCTCCCTGGAACTAATTTGAAGCACAGCAGACAATATTCTTCTCAGTGTGTTCCTGTGTTACATCCTTGTACCTCAGAGTTTCCCAGATTACTGAACTCTTGTATCAGCATCAGAGGCTGTAATACTTTCAGTGCCTCTGCTCTTCAGAAAAGTGAATAATTGAACCAAGCAGTTTCTGCATTCCCCTGGGCACAGGAATCAGTGGTAGTTCTTGATAATTGTATGAATGGTGGAAGCCCATTTTGAACTTCATGCATTCCTCATATCAGCTAGGTACAATGTAACTCTTAATTTCATCTCCCTGATGTACTGTAGTTAATTAGAATGTGTGCCCTTGATTTGAGCTATAGCTTTTATGTTTTAATGCAAATTCACTCAGTCATAGTCATCAGCATGTCCAGGTGACAAAATGGAAATGGCAGTATAATCTTCACTGTATGGACTTTTTCAGCTTCCTTTTTTCCTTCTATTTTACTTTCCTTTCATTTAATTAATTAAATTTTTTTTTTTTAAATAGTGTGGCAAAATTCCATAATATATTTTCTTACACACCCAGCTCTCTCTGTCTTTTCCCAGGATTTTGATCTCTGATTTTGCAACCTTAGAATTTTTAATATTTATGTGTAATGTAAGTACAGTTTTTATGTGGTGGTTGTATTAACATGATGCTAAGATTGTACTCATAAGCAATAAGATCAAGAAAACCAAGACTTGTCATATGAACTGTATTTCAATCTGATTATAGATATGCATTAAGATTCAGTGTTTAACCACATAGAGTAATACTATCCAGGGGGCAAAATATGAGCATTGCAGCCAAGTATATTTTGGAACATTGTTCAATTTAATAACAGATTATTTCTGATATGAGTGCAGCAGGTTAATAATAATATTTTTTTTGTTGAAAACCAAATGAAGGATATGTCTCTAACTTTTCATTTGTGCTTTAAGTAGAAGTCTTGGTACAGATTAGAAATGAAGTAAACCATAAGGTAATATGCAGGATCTTATATTGGATTTTGAAATGATATGTGTATTTTTGATTTTCTTGTATGCAGCCCATGTATATTTACCATACAAGTTGTGCTACCCACTGCAGGCATAAATTAGTTCTGCTTTCTTTCACATTCTCTATGAAGTATGTCTTAAATTGAAAAGGCAAGATCTTTTATGCTCTGGCCCTTTTATTAAAAACCCCCTCTATTTAGATGTTATTTATTTTGTTTATTTTTTATTATATTCAAATAGTATAGTATGTTTTTTTAGGGGAACAATAAATAGGGGAACAATATTAAGACTAGAGATCTGTCAAAACGTGTCATTGAAGATGGAACTTAAATTTCTCATCTTTTATGATGAGGTAACCCACCTGTTGATCAAGAGAAGCCAGTTGATATAATACTTTTGGATTTCAGTAAAGCTTTCAATACTGTCTCTTGGTACAGGATTCTTCTGGACAGAATGTCCAGCACACAGCTGGATAAACACATGATGCAGTGTGTGAGCAGCTGGCTCATAGGTCAGGCACAAAGGGCTGCAGTGAATCGGGTGACATCAGACAGGAGACCTGTGACTACTGGGGTTCCTCAGGGATCCATCTTAGATCCAGTTCTCTTCAGCATCTTCATAATGACTTGGATATGGGACTGGAAGGGACACAGAGGAAGTTCACAGATGATGATACAAATGTAGGAGGAGCTGTTGACTCCCTCAAAGGCAGGGATGGCCCTGCAGAGAGATTTTGGTAAATTAGAGGATTGGGTAATCACCAGCCAAATAAAGGTTCACAAGGCAAAGTGCTGGATTCTGCACCTGGGATGGGGCAGTCCTGGATATACAGACAGACTGGGGAGTGAAACTCTAGAGAGCAGCACTGTGAAAAGGGACCTGGGGGTCCTGACAAGTGGCACATTGAACATGAGTCAGCAGTGCCCTGGCAGCCAGGAGGGCCAGCTGTGTCCTGGGGCACATCAGGCACAGCATCACCAACCAGGCAAGGGAGGGGATTGTCATTGTCCTGCTCTGCTCTGCACTGGGCCTCACCTTGAGTCTTGTGGGCGATTTTGGCCATAGCAATATAAAAAAGACATTTAACTACTAGAAGGTGTCCAAAGGTGGGCTGTGAGGACAATGAAGGGCCTTGAGGCAAAGTTGTATGAGGAGCAACTGAGATCACCTGGTCTGCTCAGCCTGGAGAACGGGAGGCTGAGGGGAGACCTTGTTGCCATCTCATGAGGGGAAGAGGAGGGGCAGGCACTGTTCTCTGTGGTGACCAGTGACAAGACCCGAGGGAACGGCCTGAAGCTGTGTCAGGGGAGGTTGAGATTGGGTATTAGAAAAATGATTTTCACCCAGAGGCTGACTGGGCACTGGAACAGGTGAGGTGGTCACAGCACCAAACCTGACAGAGTTCAAGAAGCATTTGAACAACACTCTTGGGCACATGGTGTGACTCTTGGGAATAGTACTGTGCAGGGCCAGGAGTTGGACCCAATGATTCTTGTGGGTCCCTTCCAGCTTAGAATACTCTGCAATTATGTGCTTCAGTATTTCTATGATTCTATGTGGACTATTCAAAAAGATGAACACTGTCCCATGGAAGAGACAAACAAAAACCTGAATTTGTATTAATTAACCCTTCAGTATTCAGATATTGCTATGCTGTGATTTGCCTACTTCTAATCACACTACATTTGATTTTAGATGAAGTCTTTATCTTTTTCTTTTTTAACCTCAATTGACTGGTGGAATTTGGTCGGGCAAAGTCCCTGGTGTTTATTTTATTATTTCCTTGCAGACTGACACCTTCATATAGATTTTGTAGGAAAACAATGCTGCAAGATCTTGCTGCAGTTATATTTAACTTTATCAAAGAATTGCAGAATTATTGGATCAACAATTTTATCTGTCTTTTTTATAGAGCCAAGCTTGTGGATGATTCTTATACAATGGAAAATTCCTTTTTCTTTCTTAATTAATCCAAAGGGAAGGTATTAGTATAGTATTGAAATACATTAATGGCATGTTAGATGACTTGATATTCTCTATATATTAATATTGCAAAAAAGGAAAATATAAATTCTAGGCTAGTCTAAGAAAATAACATCAAATAAATAGATAGAAAATTTAGCTGATCTACTGGGTCAGATGAGAGATACTTTTTAGTTTTCAAAGGGAATATAACCAGGGCAAAGGTGGAATAGTTTTCAAGTAACAGAAAATATATTTTGTATAAATAGGAGTTAGATTTCATATAAGTTATTTACATCAGGTCTTTAAAGTAGCTACTTTTTTGTTGCTTTTTTTTGAAAAGTATGATGATTATACCATGGTCTTTTTGACGAAAAGTATTGAAAACAATGTTTATATAATTCCTGCTAAATCTTTTAGCCCAGATTTACTTAATGGATAAATATGTCTGATGCTTGGAACCTGTCTCTTGGCACAGGCATGTGTGTGTAATGTAGTTTAGATTAATAAAATCTCCAGGCAATAACTAAACAAATCTATTTCAGTCCTATCTTCACTGCTGCCTATGGCACCCAGTGAGACTTAAGAACATTTGCAATATCTGGCATTTTATATTCCTCTTAGAAGAAGAACTTATTATTACCTACCAGAATGACTGGCAGAGTAGAGGAGCTACCTGGACTAAGTTGGTGGGGAATTTGAAGGTGAAAGAGCGGTCAAGAGAATTCACATGGTCAGCTTATGATTGCAGGGTTTGGTGTCTGGCACAGTGTAACGAGATCTCTTTCTTCAGAATTAATGTTTTTCAGTGAGTGTCCAAACGAGCAGCATGCAGGCATGCTTTTCTTTAAAGACACATTCCTCCTAAATGTGTGAGGTCTCAGCTCTGCTTTCTCCACCTGAGGAGACTTAAACCACTGTCCTTCTCTGCAGAACATCTGATGCTATTTGAAACTGGAGCAACTGGAATAACTTACTGCCTTCCCTGCTGAAGCAGACACACACTACAAAGACTTCTCTGGGCTCAGAGGAGAGTCAGAGTAAGCCTAGTTTAAAGCAGTAGGGAAACCTGAAACCTCATGACTGCTTCACAGGCTTATTGTATTTTATACAATGATATTTCCTTCTGAGTTCACAGTTAATAGACACTGAAGTTAAAGCTCTGGATACCACAGACAGGGCTGAAAGTGCTTCTTTCCTTTCTCCCTTTCTCCCCTGTCCTACCTTGTA
Source organism: Taeniopygia guttata (assembly GCF_048771995.1). Taxonomy (NCBI): domain Eukaryota; kingdom Metazoa; phylum Chordata; class Aves; order Passeriformes; family Estrildidae; genus Taeniopygia; species Taeniopygia guttata. The sequence goes on along the minus strand of NC_133028.1, from coordinate 31,059,140 downwards.
AATTGGAACATCTAAAATTTCCCATTTTATGACCCTGTTTAAAAAGCTTTTAATTCAGTCAGACTTCAAGTATGTGGATTGAATTTCTTCACATAGTCAGCCTTTTGTATCAGGGAAAGGCATTTGCCTCTTCCTGTGTAAGCATTTTAAAAATTTGCTTTCAAATTGCCATGGTTTGTATACAATCTGCAGTGGGTTTAGTGGCTGGTATCTCTGAAGAGCCATTCCTCAGCGTCTGTGTTAGGTCATCACATTCTGTGTGCCTCTTGAACATCAGACATGAGCCAGTTTTAAAGACAGACTGAGCATGCTTCAGTCCAAGGGCTGTACTACAGTGGAACCTCACAGGGCAGAAGACAGGCACAGAGAAGGCAGGGAGGAACTGCCTGACTGTAGTTCAGAGAAGACCAAAGCTACAATGGTGTGAAATTATTTGGAACAGGAACAGGCAGGAAATTTGACATTACAAACATAGGAAAAAACCAGGAGAAATCACTCCCATGGTCTAGGTTTGCCTGTGTAGGGAAGAGGGATGTGCAATGGCCATGTACATGGGGGTGTAGGGAGGTACTAACCTAAAAACCTCCTGACTAGAGTTAGGAACAGCACTAAAGGGAAAGCTGGAAAAAATGTGTCACAGGTGGGGACTGCAAAAGATTTTACTGTGGTTTGAAGCAAAAAAAACAGCCCATGGTCCTAGAGCAGCTGAGACAAGATGAAAGGAGATGAGACGACCCCTGGGGAGAAAGAAAATCTGACTTCATGCAAGAAAATGCTTGAAGGAAGAGGCAGCCATCCAAATGGGCAGAGAATGAGAAAGAAATGCCAGAAATACATGCAAGAGTGGGACCTGGGAAATTAAGTCTTGTGTTTTCATCCATGTCCTTCAGGAAGGAGTGAGGCAAGTCAGGTGAGATTGGTAAAAAATATTTCCACTCTCCTTTGGTGCCATGGCTAGAAACAGCCAATGGTTTACTTCTACCTTCTTTTCTTTCTCCTCCTCTCTTCTCCCAGCAGACTAAGTCATGTATCAGACTCCTTTTAGGTTTTCTATATTTTGTAATACCTGTAAGGGATTGTTATTTCCTGAACAGGGAAATGGGGTCTTATGAACAGGGTCTTGAACAGGGTCTTATGCTTTTTGTAAGCCCAGCACCATCACAGATAGAAAGTCTGACTCCCACGATGCCAAGATTATGCCAATATGATCCTTCCAAATCAAATATCTTATCAGGGTGAAATATAGCATCTTTTTGTATTTATATCAGGTACCTCTTCCTTCATGAATGACTTCTTCCTCATCTTAAGCCTTATTATTTGAATTTTGCCAACTCAGGAAGTTGTCTGTGTCATCTTCAGTTTTACAAACAGATCATGAAGAAGTCACTGAGCTGCTTGTCCACCAGCATCCCCAGGTCCCTTTCCATAGAGCTGTTCTCTAGCCAGGTAGATCCTCAGCCTGTGCTGCTCTCCTGGATTATGTTTTGTCATGTGCAAGACCTAAGGATATTTGTCCTTACTGAACTTCATAAGGTTCTTGTTAGGCCAATTTTTCAGCCTGTCCAGGTCTTCCTGCAGGGTCATTCTCCCTTCCAAAGTGTCCACTGCCTCACTCAGTTTGACCTCACTGACAAACTTCATCTGGGTACATTTGATCCCATAATCCAAACCACTGATGAAAGTACTAAACAGCTTTGGGCCCATTAGCTTTCTCTGGGCGACTCCACTTGTGGCAGGGTGAGAGGGAGCAATTTCCCACCACCCTCCCGGTGCGGCTGAGTGGCCAATTCCCCACCCACTGCATGGATCACACATCCACACCATCACATCCACATTTCTGTAGGAGGAGGCCATGGGAAACCATATCAAAAGCCTTGGAGTAATCCAGGTAGATAATGTTCAAGCAGGTTCATTTGTTGTAAGAGACAATCAGGTTTTCCAAGAACACTTCGGTCAGTCTGTGCTGGCTTTTCCTAATTGTGGGGTCCATTTGACAGATGGGTCTATAATTTCCTTGTGGATAGGGTTGATGCTAACCTTCTTCCAGTCTTTTGGGATGTCTCCTGATCTTTATTTAGAGTCAAAATGTCGTATTAGTTTAAAAGACCACTGACAGTGAATTATTCTCAAATCTGACTACTTTGCATATGAAATTTTTGTTGTTTCCACAACCCCCTACAATTTTCTTTAAAGTAAATGTTTTGGGAAATAATCTTCTCATTTGATCAATTTTAACATGAATATCACAGCAAGAACATTTTAAAAATATGAACAACCATTCTTGAGAATACTCTAAGTGATTAATGGGGTGAATGATGTGACTAGAGAAATTTCAAAGGAAAAAGTAACATCACTGCTGTAAATGAAGTGCCCTGGACACTGTATTTCAATTTCACATTGGAACATGTCTGTGTCTCATCATAGTTTTGATAGAGTAATGGAACACCAATAAATTCTCATTAAGTCAACTCATTATCTTTGTAATGTATTACTGATTAGTAATCAAAATACTTTATAAAGTGCACTTTTATATGCCTTTATATTTTTCAAATGTCTTTGCATCAGACCTTGTTTATTTAAATAAGTAATGTTTGAAGTTGCTCCTAGCCTCTGGGACTTGAGTCAACAACTTGCCTCTAGTTAAGGAGGACAAAAAAAAAAAAAAGGTAAATTATTCTAGTTCTAATTTTTCTTTTTGAACCCTAGAGATAATTTTTTTTCTTGTTGAAATGCCTAAGAAGTCCCGTGTTACCACAACAACAAAGAGATGGAAACTTTTTTCTCTATAAATATGACACAGACGTAGATATTATTTTTACTCAGCCTCACAGCCTATCACAAGTCAGACAAGAGTAATCCCAGTGCTTTAGAACCCTGCTTTGAAGTGCAGCATAAGATTATGTACAGCAGAATTCAAGACATATTGGCCATTCTTGAAATGTGTCACTGAATGACTGCTTAGTGTTCTGGCTTTGTAGCATTTATTTTGCATTGCATACATATGCACCTATCTGTCTAGATGCATATAGCAAGCAATTTAATTATGCAAGCAAGAATTTATTACTTTTTAATCAATATTTTCTGCTGCTACCTCATAAGATGACATTAATCTTAAGTTACTTTAGTAATGAACAGATGTGTTCACACCTTAACAGATTTTATAGCAACTGGACAAGATGAGGTGAATTTTACTTCAGAGTTGCCAGTCTTCCCTTATGGCAGCAGAGGGAAACCTAGCAACTAGATTAGCTTTATGAAAACCAAAACTTTTGGATAGCTGAAGTTTTGTGAATAAATCCATGTATCTTCCCTTACACATAATTCACTTATGGCTTTTGTAATTTGAATAAAAATAGACTTTTATCCTGAGCCAATCTAGTTAATCTGAGCCCTGTTGAGTTAATGCAAATATACCTTCAATTCTGAACTTTAGGCCAGTCATGGCTTATACTGCGTCTTCTACTTTCTTTCTCTTAATTTTGTTTACTTTTTCTCTTTGTAAAATAAATGTGGGCATCTCTTTTGCTACACTGGTAGCTAATATTAATTATATGTAACACTACATCCAAATGAAAAGATTTTTGTGTTTCTTATTGGAAGATCATACAGACAAAACCCCCAAATAATTGCTCCCAAGGCAGAGTTTGGTACTTCTGTGCTTTGCAGCTCTAAAACTTTGCTGGCAGTTAAACTTATTGTAAGTCCTACATTGTCCCTTTGGGCTTATTTTTATCATATATCTCAATAGGCTTTTATATGATTTTGTGGACACATTTATCACCTGAACTTTTTTAGTGAAAAATTCTATTTTCATTTAACTCCATTGCTAAGAGATACTTGTAGGAAGTATATGTAATAATTTGAGGAGTTTTCAGCTGGTGATGCACTCTATATATTTCTATGTTGTGATATAATTTTAGTTTTATTATATTAAGCTTCTGTTGTGTGATGATGATTGGAAATAAATTTATGGGAAGCATAAAAGTATTTTTGAATTAAAGGCTTTTGTAATCAATGTCTTCCTATATATAACTATGACTTTTCTGCTTTCAAAGTCTGGGTTTTAACTTAGGCAAGAGTCAAAAGACACCCAGGTTTACATGGTAAAATATTGTGTCTCAGAAAAAAATTTACTTTGAAAGAATTCTAATATGAAAATGTTAAAATTTGTTGCTTTAAATCAGCAGTTTTCTTGCAGATTCACAGAGCTGTCTCACACTGAGTCTTTCAGATTCCAACAACCACTTAAAAATATTAAAAGGACTTTTCATTATCCTTGTTGGTTTTATTGTTTAAATTTTGTTGTTGTTTAAATTTTTAATTAAATTAAATGCTTTATTATTTTATTCACTGTTATTCATGCTTATATTTGCTAACTTTGGAAATGCTATTGTTAGATCAAAACAAGAAGGAAGACAGGAATCTTATACAGCAAGTAATTAAAATGTGATGGTCTGAGTTTCTCTACTTCATAAAAATTAAATTAATGCAGTTCAGTATTTCCTCTGAAGAAAAGGCAATACCTAGATGTAAAAATCATATCGGGTTAACTGATAAAGTATATTGTTATTATGGCTGGATTTGAATTAATTACTCTTGGGCGTATTTGAGTGGAAAACACTGAATTACTCTGATAACTCCAAAAGTGTGGAAATGTCATGAAAAGAGAAGTCTTCCTCAGAAATTTTAATACTGCTCTTAATATTTGATAAGATAATTAATTAGATTATTTATTAGATTATTACCTTTTTTAAAAAGGAATCACTTTTTTTATTGAAGGCTGGAGACATCACCTAAGTACATGGCTTTTTGAATGTTGCACTTAACAGTGCTGATATCTTTACTATCACCTCCGTTCTCCATTCCTTCCTTTCCTTTGAATAAAAGCTGACTTGCAGGCAAATTAGCTACGTGAACACTACACATTCTGCTTTGATAACAGAAAATTGTGTTGAATGTGATTAATTGAAATATAAAAATAACTGATCTCAAGTTTGGTATGATGAATTGCATTTTAAGAATAAAAATTTGTCAGATACATAGACATTACCTAATAAGTAAAGTTTGAAGTATTTCAGCACTTTTCAGCCAAATTTTAGACAAACTTAGAAGTCTGTATTCTGTAGAATCATCTTCTGTAAGGCTATTCTCCTAAGAAAAGTTTTTAATATTTCATAGACACCACTCCGCCCCACCCTTGTTTAAAGTTCTACACATTTCATGAACCTGCTGCATTATATGTATTTTGGCCCAAGGGTCTGTATCATAGATTTTTATTATGTTCTAGGAGGAAAGAAACATGATGGGGGAGAGTTTTGTTTGTATGAGACTACTTTTTTGATCTTATCATTATGCTAATTTAAAGGATATTATTGGTGCATAAGAATGACTTATCTGCTCTCCTGACAGAATAGAGATGTCTTTATCCTTTTGTATGCAATCTCCTCTCTTCAGCAGATGCACATAAAAGTGCATTAAATGAAGGAATTATTTCTGTCTTCATAAATGTTTAAGTTAGAAACTGACCTTCCTGATTCTCTGATTCTAACCTTCTTTAGAGCAAGTGTCATAAAATTTCATCCAGTAACATCTTCCTTAGAGCTAGCCAGAGTCTTGATAGCAACAGTTAGCAGATGTCTGGATGTTCAGGCAAGTAAAGAAGTTCCCTGGGCTGTCATTAAAATTGTATAATTTACTTTTCATCTAGCTATATAAGAAATAGTGCGCCATTTCAGCAGCTCCAGTAAAGTATGCAGTTAAGATATATTTATGCAATTGTTAGAACTAACATATTAAGCAAATTTATAACTGGTTCAAAGTCAAGAATAAACAGGTTATTTCTTTGGAGAAAAAAATTCTGACGGTTGTGTTATAATTACAAGAAACTAAAGTGAACATGCAGACCAGATCAGTGAACTACGAAAAGTTTAAGCAATCCTGCAAAATGTTTCTCTAAAACTAAGCTAAATCTCACCAAAAGACCTAAACATCAGATTGTTGGCCACTGTAATTTTTGCTAAACTGCCAAAATCATTGCTTTAGGTGTGGTTGATAAAGGAATGTTTTATTTTATTTAAGTATTTTGATTTATATATGTGATATATCCAAGTGTGAAAAATGTATTTTGGTTGAGTTTATTGCCTTCAGCATCACACGAGCTTTGGTTGTGCCACCTTCTTCTCATGTCATGTTCTCTCATCTCTGACTGCTCCAGTGTGAACGCAAGAATATACTGCAGAAAAAGAAAGACTCCAATTCATCTAAATGGTTTTTTTTTTTCCATACAAATCCTGAAATTGGAACATAAGTTCCCTATAGCAAGTCCTCAAAGCCATGGATTTGTAGGTTAAGTACTTGTTAAGCAGGGTACGAAGATAAATGTGCAGATGTAAATGGTGATGTATTTTGTTACCAGTTCTTGCTATTTACTTTTTATTCCCTCAGATATTTTCTGAGTACTTAGGCACAGAAAGGAATATTTAATTTAATCAAAAATAACTTGTAATAGTTATGTTAATGAATGTGACAGAGATAAATGTTCTATTTGTTTCCTTGATAATTTTCCTAAAGTAGCTGACAAGCGAGCAGCTTTGGTACTTGTATTTCAGCTAATATAAGTTGCATCTTTAATTCTGTTTCATGTCGCAAACAGCCCAGAAAGTCCATACTCCAGATGCACAGTATGATAAATGTTATGGGTTAGACAGTAGAAACAGCAAAAAATCTGAAAACATCTGTTAGATAATGCACTGCAAAATACATAATTATTTGAATTGGGTAGGAGAAAGAGGAGTAAGAGTACTTAGGTAAATTCAGAGATCATTTTCTTGTGGGAATTGAATGTTTTTTATAACTTCTGAAGTCCTTTCTTCTGTGTAAATTATTGTGTTAGTCAAGTTTGTGAATTCATTAGGTCAGATAAAACTGACCTGCTCACAAATAATTTCCTTAATGAAGTTATTTTAAAAGGAGAGAAGTAAATATTTTGTTTCTGTACAACTAGAATGTTTAAAACAAGTTGAAGACCTAAAAAAACCCCTTTAAACAAACAAAAAAACCTTCTCATAAAGCATAATCTTGTGAAAGACATATAATCACTCAATAAACTTTTAAATATAAAAGTAGTCCAGTAATTTTTACATCCTCTTTTTATGTGTGAGTCACAATATCAAATATTTAATAATTATTCATGAGAATACAAATGCACAAGGAAAAAAACTGATTAATCTTTGCTACTCGGTAGAAAGAGAAATCCTAAATTTATATGCAATCTGTTCAGGTTTTATTTTCACTTGCTTCTGCTTTAATGATATGAAGGCAGTATCATTTTGTCATCTGAGGAATGAACTGGTAATGGAACCAGCATTCTATCTGAATTATTTCAGATATCTGTCTAAAGCAGAATATTTGTAACAGATATCACTTTATTTTATAAAAGCATGCTAGCTGTCGTGAGAGATGCCAAGATGTTTTGGGTGACATGCCTAAGGGCTTCTGTCAGTGCCTGAGGATTTTCTGAATGTGTCGTGGGCATAAGCACTGCTCAGTAGCAGTCAAAATGCCTCTATGTTACCAACACTCTCCAGTCACAAACCCAAACCACAGAACCACAGAAGATGCCATTAATAAAATTATCTCCATCTGAGCCAGACCCAGTACAATGTATTTTTGTATTAATTTTACTGTAAGGTGAGTACCTTGGTTTATTTTTGATCTTGAGCACCGTGAAATTAAAAAGCTTCTGGAAGTAGGAAGCCATGGTTTTTGGAACTGAGGCGTCTTCAACACTTAGATTGTGTTTTTTCTTACTTTGTATCAGTCTTATATGAATGGCCACAAGATATTAAATGACCTCTTATTATGTGAAGGTAGGATATTGAACTTCAGTTCTCAATCCTATGCTGGAAAAAGAGTGAAACTTTGGACAGATTACTATTATCGAAAGGGTTGAAAATCCTGGAAGACGAGTCCTGCATAGTTTGTGTGCAGGTTCTCATCTGTTTTCATGCAGCATCAACTAACCAAACTGATTAGCTTTCTGTTCTCTGACTATCCCCACCCTGAAGAGAGTCACAGGCGTCTGTCAGATGTGTTTCACTGTTCCTTGTCAATTCAGAAAGTTCCAGTGAGTAGATTGTTACATAGAAATAATTTTCATTGGAGTCAGAAGTTGTTTATTTTTCTACATCTACTACTATTTCAAATACATTTTTGTAAAGGTTTTGGCTCTTCTAATGTTATTATAACCATTGTAAAGAAATACCATATTTTTTCCTATACTAGTCTGCACAGTAAAGTGCATAAAGATGGAAGTTATAATTGACCTGCATCTGTAGTTATTGCATTAATTCCATCAGGCTGATTCACTTTCTGTTTGATATTATAAAGTAAAAATTTCAGTAATTGCTTTAAAAACATTCAGATACTTTAATTATTATTTTTAACAAAAAATGTACAGTGTAAGCAAGTACTGCAATAAGAGTTACATAAGTAGTTTGCATTGACATCAGAGCATAGAGTAAATGTAATGCTAACCAGAAAATTTCTAAAAGATCTTGATGAGATTGCAATAATTGAAAGTTTAATATAAAAAATTCCCAACATATGTTGTTCAGACTATATTTTGTTTCATTTCTGAATTGCATGAAAGACTAGTATAGTACTTAGCAGTACAAGGTATTTATTAAGTTGAGAAAGATGGAGTCTTCAGGAAATAAGTTTTTCTTTTTCTTACAAAAGAAGCCTTAAGTAGTTCACTTTCTTTCCCCAGACAACAAGTCTCTCAGGAATGACCCTAATCTTATCCTTTAGAATCTAATAAAGACTGTTCTTTTTCAGACAGAAAGGTTCCTATTAAGGTTCTCTTTCTCCAGCAGCAGAACCCCAGAGAGATTAGGCCTGTGTCCTTCCTGACAAAGAATTTCTTAGGCATTTTGTAGAGCCAAGAGACATTATTCCCAGCAAGTATTGTCAATAATGGATTTTTTTGCTGCTTTGGGGATAACTCAATAGGAAGTTACTTGCAGATTTTTGGAGTTTTTCTCAATTCATTATTTCTATTACTGATTCAAATTAGGTTATTCTGCCATTCCGTTCCTGATCCAAGGATAGTTTTTTATATTTTTATCTGCAGTTTATAACACAGGTTGCTGTGATACTTCATAATTATTGATTCTTTTAGCTGAATATCTATTGGAATTTCTGTTGAATCAACAAATTTGTTTTAAATGAGATCATATCTCGAAGCACTGAATTTATCAGCATGAGTTTCATCTACCATTTACCACTGTTGTAAAATACCTAAATTTCGGTTAGGCTGTGTAAAGTATAACTTCTATAGTATGAAATGAGACTTCAATCATTGAACTGGCATGTCTTCTCAAACCATTTCCATGTATTATCATGGGTTCATATGCCTTCTTTATTTAACTAAAATTGTAATGTATACAGTAGAAGTTAGCAATTGAAATTCAAATTCAAATGTCAAGTCTTTAATTCTTCAATCACTTTCATTTACCCCTATGTAATTTCTTAATACAAAGCATGTGTTACATTTTTCACATTATTCTTCTTTTAAAACTGAGTATTGTCTCCCTCCCTGGGGAAAAATCCTGTCCTTTTTTTGTGATCCTTGAAGTTTTTGAACATTATATATCTGTTGTTTATGTATTTTGTGAACAGGAGTGCAGATAGCTGGAAACCTTAAAAAAAATTAAAAAATCAAATGTAAATGTGTGCAGAACAGAGCTCTATGGTGTATATCTGCAAAATCAGCATGCAATTTGGGACTTTAGTGAGATGTGGTGGTGAGTTTGTGACTACTCTCTTTGATTGAAGCCACAGGGAAATAATAGTCAGAAAAACAGAGAAGTGTTTGGAAGAGGAAAGTGTGTGTTTTGGGAAATGTATGTAGGTAATGGAAACAAAACTTGTGTATCTCCTCAAAAGCACAGCCTATGAAGGTACTTCCCTGAGGAAGTAGTTTTCAAGAGTCAGCAGCGGGACAGCAAGAGGTGCTCAGGCTACAAGATAGTCAGGATCATGGTAATAGCCTTTAATTACTTCTTTTTATTACTCAACTGAATTTGGCAAAGAACTGGAAGATGTATCCATTGTTATAACCTTGGAAGGATAAATAGATAGGTACTGGCCATTTACTGGATTTCTCTTGATCCCTTCTCAAAAAGTACTCTGCAGTGTTCAAGCACAAGAAATATAAAGGTTCATATACTTCTGTTCTTTTAGATTTCATTTCACATGGATGCAGTTTTACAGTGTCAAGCTAATCTATGTGCAGAAAATCCAAATGGGTGCTTCTGGGACATCAACTGTGACATCTACTAAGGATGGTCTTGCGATCTTCAAAGCCTTTCTTCCCAAAATGCTGGCACAGCCTTCTCCTGTGTTTCAGTGAAGTGGTCTTGCCTGGGCAAACAGCTGCACAACCTAAAGTTGTATGAGTATGTACTGCAGGCAGGTATTTGGCAGTTTGCAGGTTGTTTCACTGGGTGGGGAGCATGTAGGGGTCCAGGGATGCTGCTTTGTTCTTCGGGCATCTCCAGGGGCATCTCTTTGTTCTTGGCACTCCCTGCACCAACCAGAGCTGATGCACATTTTGAGGTAGTATTCATTAATAGGAAGAGCTTGTTTGGGATCTGTTAATCAATGGTAACCTTGGCTCTATAGAGCATGAAATAGTGGAGTAAGAGATCCTGAGGGGAATGAGGTAGAAGGATAGCAGAATACTTGCCCTGGATTTCAGGGGAACAGACTTTAGCTTAATCAGGGACCTAACAGGTGGAATGCCATGGAAGTCACTTCTGAGGAGCAAAGGATTTAGGAAAATATGGGAAGCCTCTAAATGTAATTTCCTTTAGGCTCAAGAACAATTCCATCCTGTTACTGAAGCAAACAAATTAGATTTATCAGGATATTTTTGTGACTAAACAGCAGCTACAAAGAAGGTAGGTAGATGCTACAGATGAGGAATTTACAAATCTTGTCCATATAGGGATATAAGGAATGATACTATGAAAGCTAAGGGTATACAATGCCTGGCCAGTCTTGTTTGCCTCTAGGTTGAAATGGCTGGCTTCATAAATGAGGGAAAAGAATTGAATGCCATTTACCTTGTCTTCACCAAGGTTTTTGGTATTGTTTTCTGCAATATTCTTGTATTTATTTTAGGAAATTATGGTCTTTATGCGTGAATGACATATAGTCAATCAGGTGGATAAAATTCTGAATGGCTGGATGTCATGGTTTGACACTGGCACAATGCCAGTGCCCCCATGAAAATGCAATCTCTCGATTGAATGCTGTGAAATGCAATCGAGAACAGAGCAAAGCAGGCCCAAGCCTAATAACAAGAAAAAAAAAAAAAAACTTTATTAAGCTACTACTACTATACTACTATAAAAGGAAAAAGAAAGGAAAAAAACACACACAAAAATCAAAATGAAAACCTTCCAAAGCATTCCTCCTCCCACCACCCACCTCCAACAAACCAGTGAGACACAACCTGGACCCCAATCAGGTTTCCACCCTCCAGAAAATTGATTCTCAGTCCATTGAGGGAGAGAGGAGCCCCTCCTGTGCCACAGACCCCCCAAGAAACACAGCTGCCACACCCTGTGCTTCCATGTCACCACATGGCACTGCCCGGAGAAAAAAGTTTGCCAATGGTGACCCTCTCCTTTCCATGCACAGTGCTCTCACCACCAATGCATGGATAGACAGACTGTTTTTAGGATTTTTCCTTTCAAGGATGCCCTGCCAAGAGGGAAAAAACAACAGTTCAGTTTTTCATTTTTGGGACCACAGTCCCCCCCATTTTCCCCTGGGGCCGAGAATCCAAGAACAGAGATCTTCTTCTCTTCTTCTTCTCTGAAGACAGGGGGGCACCACCACAAACCTCCCTAACTTTTCTCTGTTCGCTCCACTTCTGTCTTTTCCCAGCTGAAGCATGGTCTCTTTGGCTCACCGGCATCCTCCTAAAATACAGTCTCTCTTGGAGGAGAAAATCAGTCCAGTCTGTGGCTACCAAGAAAAAGTCCAGCCAAAAGCCACTCCATCATCTCCTCCCACCTAGAATTTCTCCTTCCATCATCCCAGGGTCCAAGCTGTCTCTCTTCCTCTCTTTCAAACCAAGGAGGAGAAAAATTTCACAAAGCTTGCATTTCTCAGGGAAGGGTTAAAAGTCCCGACTCCTGAAGATGGCTTGCTGCCCAGGCTCCAGCTCCCACAAGCAGCTGGGCACCTTGCGGCCCCCCCGCTCTTCTCTTTCCCCGTGGTGAACTGCTGACAAGCTGCCACTGTCTCCTTCTCCCTCTCTCTCTCTCTCTCTCTCTCTCTCTTCCTCTCTCTCTCGACTCTGGGGGGGAACAGAGACATCCCAGATTTCTCCATCTGCAGGGGGCCAGCCCGGTTCCAGTCCCTCTCTCCTTGGCTTCTCCCCTCCCCCACCCAGCTCGTTACTGCGCAGGGGAGAGCCTGCACTGACCGCTGGCTGGAACCAAAGAGAGCGAGTTCTCCTGGGAATTCTGCTTTTAACCCCTCTGTGTTCTCAGAAGCGTGTCCACCTTCAATTGGTCAATGTCCAAATTGACCTCTTCCTTCCAGAAAAATTCTTTTTCCATGTCAAACCACGACACGGGACTCAGAATGTGGTGGTTAATAAGTTGCACTCTCTGGAGGTGAAATACTGAATGGATTTATACTTTGGTCTGATCTGTATAGAACCTCTATTAATGAATGAAGTGTTGTAATGCACACATGAAATCTGCAGATAGCAGTGAACTGGGGCCAGTAGTTGCTATATCCATGGGCAATGCTATCATCCAGAAGGACCTAGGCAGGCTGTAAGAACAGTCCAGCAGTAATCTGATAAAATTCAACAGGGGCAGATGCAAAAGTCTGACGTCTGGTAAAGAGAAGCCCCTTGCAGTGGTACAGCTTGAGAACTGCCAATCTGGGGAGCTGCTGTGCGCAGAAGCACTCTGGTCCTTGTGTGCAGGGAGCTGAGCGTGAGCCTGCACCTGCTCTGGCTGCACAGAAAGCCAGAAACCTCCTGGGCTGCATAAGGAGGTCCATGGCCAGCACCTGAAGGGAAGGGATAATTCCCTTTTTTGTGGTGCTCCTTAGAAAATACTGTATCCAATTTGGGGCTCTACAGTATAAGGGATGTAAAAAGGGAGTGAGCTCAGCAAGGGGCCACTAGAACAGATGAGGATAAGAACATTTGCCCAATAAAGACTGGCGGAAAGAGGGGGACCCTCTGCTCAGTGAGGAGATGCACATGGGGCTACATAACAGCAGCTCCATGGAGAGGTTATCAAGAAGATGGAGTTAGGATCTTCCTTTAGTGGATCAAGTGCCCAGAGAGTTTGTGCCATGTCCATTCTTGGAGATTTTTAAGACCAGACTAGATAAGGCCTTGAGCATCCCATAGCTGTCCCTGCCTCGAGCAAGTTGTTTAGCTGCAGACCTTTTGTGATTCCTTCCAGCCTGTAATATCCATTGATTGTATGGATTTCCTTTAAGTCAGAACAGAACAAATGAAAAGCAGAGCAGCAAGTAAGAGCAAGAAATGTTTTAGTCATATTTTTAATAGCACATACAAATTTGTACAAGTCCTGAATATAAGAACAGAAAGAAGGATAGATGCACTCAAGTCTGTAGCAGACATGATATAGTAGGGCATATTTATGAAGTAAAAAATTATTTAAGGTTTAATTTTTTACACAAAACTATTGGTAAAAAATCATTATAGGCCAAAGCACTATGCTTAGTGTCTCTAAGAGATTTTTTTCTGAGGCTGTTGGTATCTAAAGCTCATTTTTCCTGTCTTTGATTAAAAATATATTCTTCAAACTTCTTTTAACATTTTTGCATAGGTAGAAATTTTGAAATACCTAGGCAAGCACTAATTACCAACATCCTCCCCTTAAGAGGAAAACTCACGTGAGCTAGGCCATGCCCTGGTTCTAGCTGTTTTGCTAGTGCAAATTTTCATCTTAAATGTGTTTTTTGTCTGCGATATCAGACCTCAGGAGCTTTTAAGCTGCTTCTGATCCTAGGTTGTATTTGCAGTTTCAGCTTAGTGCTGTTTTGAAATCTAGGACCAATATATTGGTGAGTAGATGGTAAATTAGCTTGGATCCTACAATACAAGCTCAGATTTTGCCTGGAACAAGCCCTGCATGCTGGAAAAAATACAGATGCTGTATTAATTCAGCTTTTATTTGTGAATGTTTGCGCACATCTGGCTGACTATCTTTTATAAATACTTACCATATGCAGCTGTCTATGTAATAGAATGCAATTGTTACCAGGATGAATATTCAGTCATTTGACTGGAAGAGTACTGATGTTTTGTTGATGTTGCAAACTCTCAAGGAATCCTGTTGTATAAAATATAGTGTTATTCAATGGTTTTACTTATTCCTGGAATGTTACAAGCCCTTTGTTTGTTTGTTTTATGGTGTTCTTTCTTCTTATTTTCGATTTTATTCATGATAGAAAGAAGTAGTAGAAAAGACACAAATGAGCAATATCTGCCCTCTGATAGACTTGTTAGACCTCAAATAAGAAAATATTGACAAGTACATTACAGAATGGCAGGGATGTTTCTGAATGTGGACAGATTTATACATAACATAATGAATCTTTGTAAATCCTCCATATTGAGGACTGTGTAGTTTTGTGAATATGATTTGGATTGAATTAGTAGTTATACTTTATATGGTGTTATAATACCACTGCTATAATCACCAGAGGTTCTTAGATTATTGACTACTTTAAGTATTAAAGCTTATGTTAATTAAAACTTTAAATTTTTTTTTAATGTAACACTAAAAAGGCTTATGAGAACAAAAGGAAATATTTATTTGCCCAACTGAGTTTCTGAAGTGAACTGGATGGTCTGGAAATATTTGTAACTTACAGAATCCTATGAAAAGATGGCAACTACTACACACAAACTTCATATATTGGATCTTGATAAACCCACTTTATCTTCAAGGGTCCAAAAAGGTCCAGACAGTTCAGTTATTTGTGAAATAATTATATAATATGCTGGACGCTAATAAATAGTGAAATGGCAAGGTGAAGTTTTCATCTGTGAGGAGGCCTCAATGTCACTTAAAAAATTGTGTGACATAACTTCTGGGTAGCAACTAGAATGGGTAGCAATTCTAAGGGTGAAAACTTCTAAGCTTATTTCTCATAAAAGAATCACTTTTATGAATGTAGAAACAAAATAGTTGGTGCAGTGTTCTTTATCTTTCATCCTTTCACATATTTTCTTTCATTTTTCAATGGGAGAAGAGAAAGAGAAAAGGTTCTTTCATGTGCATTTGAGAATAGAGGAATGAGGGTGTTATAGGGTGTTTTGGGGAAAAAAGTAAGGACTTTTACACATACCTCAAACAGAAGTGCTGTAAAACTAATTGAATTAATTAATTTTTAACAGAAGTACAAGGTTTGTAATTTTTAAATAACTGAACATCCTTTCATTTTCAAACAACCATACCTACCTTGCTCTTTCAGCCTTAGACATGAAAGGCTGTTAGGGCACACACAGTTGAAAGTACAATAGGTCTTGGCTTATGTAAGCTCCAAGTGGTGCACCTCTGCAGAGCAGTGCAGGGAAGGCATATTTCATTCTGTGCAGCTACACTAAAAAGGGAAAATATTCCTCCTGGAATAGCAAAAATACCAACATATGATGTGTGCCTATTGAATGACTTTAAAAATCCTTTTGCTTCAAATGCATCACCTTGGCTAAAGTCAATGGGATTTCATGGATATGTGAGTGAAGAACTTATGACATTCCTTGACCCATACACGGTATTCACCATTCCGCAGAGATCAGAGACCATTTTGACATAAACAATGGCTGCTTTTCTGGGAAAACGTAGAGGAAAAACTTGGAAATCTTTTCCTTGACTCCTCTCTGCCCTTCCCCTCAATGATGAGAGTGTGCCTGAGGAACAGAATTTGAAGTGCTGGAAAACAAGAGGGAGTCTAATTTGTTCCAGACTGAACTTCTTTTGACTCTGGTGTTCTGGACTGTGTAATGGAGATGAAATCACTGAGGACAATTTGTCTGACATCCTTTGCTATGATCTTCTTCATTCTCTAGAACCTTTAGCTCAAAATATCATTATTCATGTTTCACTTTGATTCTGAAAAATATTTAATTTGATAAATAAGCCATATTACTATTTTCTAAAACAATAATTAAGTAATTATATAATAATAAATATGTACTATAATGATTAAATATATCACATATATAAATATTAAATATATATTATATATTGATATATAAATATATTAAATATATAAATTTAATATATGATCAATAACAAAATATAGTATATAAATATTGAATATATAGAATATAATATATATTAATATACATGAATATATTAAATCTATACATAATTAATATAATAAATATATAATTATAGTTTTCCAAACTATAGTTACATAATTACTATAATTATGGTGTTCACCCATTTTTTGGGAGACCCCTGTAAAAAAGATTTTAGAAAGTAGATTTTTACAAAAACATTCCTTTTAAATGCAAATGTTTAATAGGGTAATACAGTGAATGTATTTAATTGTATTTCTGAATGTAGTTTGAATTGTACTTCCTGACAGGCTGTTTTCTGTCTTTGTCTCTAGGCTTGCAGCTGTATCTGTTCCTATTAGAGGGTGTGTTGTCTCATGAGGTAAAATGTTTTTATTCTGTATCAGGTGAGAATAGTAAGGATGGGCCTGTGAGCTATCCTGACCAAGGCTCTTACCAAGAAGCAAGTAATGTTTCTTTTAGAGAAAGATGCTCCTGTTGCCATCCTGGTTTTGGTAGTCAAGCAGAAATTCCTTACTGGAACCAGGGGAATTAATTAAAGGTTAATGAACATTAGAATTTTCCTATGAAAACTTCTGTCCTGGGAAACTGGTAGCTTTCTAAGAGAAGGTCATGATATTGAAATGTTTCAGTAAATGCTCTTCATTGATACTTCCCATGCTTATTTTCTAGGTGGTCTGTGATAGTTTTCTTTTTGATGCATCTTAAATTTTAATATCTTCTTATTACATTTAATTTTAACAATGAATGTTTCTGGTCTGCATTGATGGGAAAGAGAGTCAGATGTTTTGAAACTACATGCATTTGTTCTGTCGTTTAGATGGCAGATGAGCAAGAAGCAACATTGTCTTGTTTTCCAAAAATCAGAGATAAAAAGGAAGAAATAAAAATTACCCTTCCTTAATTACAATCCGTTTTTAAAAAATTGTTGTTTTTCTGGTCTGTCCAAACTTTTTTTCTCTATTTTCAGGATTAAAAGAAATGGCCATAAACTAAAAGACAAGTATTTTCACCTCAGCATGAGGAAGAATTTTACATTGAGGATGGCAGAACACTGGAACAGGCTGCCCAGGGAGGTTGTGGAGTCTCCCACTCTGGAGAAATTCAAAACCCACCTAGATGCATTCTTGTGTCACCCGCTTTAAGGGACCCTGCTGTAGCAGGGGAGGTTGAACCAGATGTTCTCCAGAGATCCCTTCCAACTCAAATGATTCTGTGAATTGTCAAGAACACAATATTATCTAATGCTTCCCCCCCCCCCAACTAAAACTATTTTTTCTTACACTCTTTAAAATAGCTGAATTTAGAATTTATTTCTGTACAGATAATAACTGAGCCTAGAATAAATATCTGTGGAAAAAACTTCTGGGCTTAGTGCTCTGCATTGTGAGGCAAAAGGCAATCCTTCTCCTGGAATTCTCTTCCTTACTCCACACACACATCACCATCAGAACATCAGGTCTTTTTATATGAGTATATTTAGCTCAAAACAAGAATATTTGTTACTTGCAGAATTTTTCTGTCATCAAGTTCAGGCACAACATATGCTCCTGGACTTGTGCAGATGCTTCACTTCTAGTACATAGCTTGATAACCTTCTTTTGAGTGCTCTGGTCTCTGGTGAAAACTCTCCGAAAGTGATAATTAAAAGGAAAATATTCCAGCTCATGCTAATAAAGTCTAAAGTAACTTAGTTAAGTTTTAAAACTTTTGTTATTTTATAAAATATTCAGGCTTCAATTCCTCTGGTCTTGGATTAGTGAGCAATATCAGCAACCTCATCTATGTTTAAAAAAGATGAACAAATTTAAGTTTGATTTATCACAATATTTTATTTGATATTTGTGGTTACTCTTTATTTTTATTTTCCATCTAGAAGCATGTAGGGAGCTTTCAAAAGAACTAACTGGGAGGCTGTGGGCTAGAGCCACTGAAGTCAGTGTGATGTAAAACTCCTGCAGACACCCATTCAGATGGACATGGTAGATTCAAAAGTGTCCAAGTCCTAAATGACTAAGCTTCCTGCTGCCTAAGTTCCTATTGAACTACTCTGAAATTTTTTTCCGCATAAATGCCTATTAGAAATACAAACCTGGAAACTAAAGACTACTGTGGCAATAGTGCCTCAAACATGTAGTAAAAATCCTAATAATTCCTTACAGTGAAAAAAAGTATTCAATTCAAAACAGACATCCCTACACATATCCAATGCCTATGTTGGATGCCTGTGTCAGTCAGTTATGGAAGCCCGATAGGAGAGACTCCGGATAATTTGGATTAGCTGATTGTTTCAGCTGTAGCATATCCTGTTCTAGCATTTGCTTTAGCAGTGGCATCATTGCACAAGAGAGCAAAATGGTCGGAACATGTGCAGGTGTAACAGACCGTTTGTGATCTGGGCTTCTGCAAATCAAAGAACTCTCATTCAAAGCAAAAGATGATGTGCATTGAATAAAAGCAATTGTTTACTGGAGAAATCGGTTGAGTTATCATATCTGATAGAGTGTCATTTTTTTCCTGGATTACTCCAAAGGCAACCAAACAAGGTCATGTATTTATTAAAAAAAATGAAGAACATCTTCAGACTGGTCAGTGTATTACTCACTTGTAAATGACTAAGTTTTAGAAAGAAAGCGAATATTATTTTTTTCCTGGTTTTAGATCTCTGGTGGAGTAAATGAATATTAATTTGAAACAAGTTAAAAACTGAGTAATTCCTGCCTGATGTAGGCAACGCAATTTTTTTTAGCATAATAAAGAGTTCGAGTGCTGTGATATGCAGCATTTGATCTAGAGGAACAACTAATACACCCAGGAGCTTTTCTGTATGCAAAGGCAGTGCTGTTTCTTAGCTCCATACTTTGACACAATAGAAATAGATAGAATAGTAAATTATGCTTATAATGGAAAAGAATGCTGAGCTGAGGCTCTGCTTCCTGTTATCCATGTGAACAGAGGTTGAATTTATCCTTTATTAATGACAAAGAATCCTATTCTCCTATTTGCTCCTTGCAGCTTAGATCATTGCCTGTGTACTTTTTAGAAAGCAAATGTATACCCTAGTTATATGAATCTATTCACAGGAGGATGTCAATGGCTTTTTACTAGTGTCTCTTTAATTTTTTTTTTTGGTAATTCTTTTAATCTGGTGTCTGAAATTCCTTCATGGGAGTGTTGGAGTCTTTCTCTCATTTTAAAATGATACATTTATATGGTTAATATGGGAAAATTATGGTCAGTTCAAATTGTCACTTCCTTTTTGTCATGGCAGCCTGCTGTTCAGGGAGTAAACATCTGCATGTAGGCATTTGCAAGTTGAAAAAATTTGCATGGTTCAATTTACATCCTGCAAACACCAACAATGGTAAGGCATGCCAAAAATTAGGAGGAATAAGAAAGCAACTTACAAAAGAAAATTACATGAGTCTCTTCTGTTTGTTTCAACTTACTTGATTAACTTATATTTGTGTGAATGAGAACCAAGTCTCTACTTACAATAGTTTTTACTTTAAGCCTGTAGTGCTTCTGGCATGCATGACAGAACATATTTTAATTAAACTATCCACAGATTTTCAATTAAAAACTATTTTTGAGCAGGTACTAATTGTCAAAAAAAAAAAAAAAAAGAACAGTTCTGGAAACACTACAAAAAACAATATAGAAAAAGTTTAAGTCAGTTGTAATTCTGAAGATTAGGCAGATATAAACTGGAGTATGCCCTTATGAATTCTGAAGCAGAAGTGGTCTGTCATGAAAATACCATTATGCAATTAGCAGCTGTAGTGACAAACCCATGAGGTTAGGCAAACAAGGCAAACAGATGGTGCTCACAGTTCTGCATATTCAATCAACATTTTTTGTATTGTATCATAAATTTTATTCTCTGGATTGAAGGGTCATATATTCTAGTCTTGACAAGCCTGTGTGTTAGTATGCATTGTCAGGAGCTAAGGTTGTATCTCATATACACTCTTATTAAACAGAATGCCAATATCACATACCTACTAAATGCCAAGTGCAAATGATGAGCCATCTCTATTAAAAAGGAAGAAATGGAAAGAGTTAATAATTCTTTCTTTCCAATTTCATTAACTGTGGAAAATCAATAGACACTGTTGAACAGTGGCCTAAAATCTCTGCTGTAGGTGACTGTGATATGGTCTGTGAATAGAAAGGGTCCATTGGTGCAGATATTCAACGGGTTGCTTTCTTCCATTAGCTCAGGACTTCAGGAATTTTTAACTTCAAAGCAGCCAATATTTACTATCCTCTCTTGCTCTATATTATGCATTTCCCATCTTTATATCACTTTCCTCTGTAATAATGATACTTTGAAATGCTTCACCATGTCACCAGCTGTGCAATTTTCAGACTGGATAACAATTTTTTGTTTGCTTAACACAATTTAATTCAAATAGATGTATTAAGACATTAACATCTACATACAGAAAATACAAAAGTGTTTAATTTTAAAATTTTCTATCATTACTTTTTTTTTTTTTTGCAGACATTATATGCCAGACTTGTTTCTTGCTCTAAAAGACAGGGTACTGGTGGGCAGCCACTGCTTCTTTTCTTAAACATCAAAAAGGACATATGTAAATATGCAAGCATTCAAATGCAAAAGTTGAGTTCAAAAGTCTCTAATGAAGTAAAACTCATATGCCTGTTGATTCCGCTTTAAAGATGGCATTTGGGTACAAGTAGCAGAGACACGTGCATGTAAGATTGAAATATCCATTGTCTCCAGTGCTTCCTTTGGATCAAAAGCAAGTACAAGTATACTTTCAGAATGTTAAAATATGACTGACTGCAAAAACTGCTTGTACAGGCTGCCAGGAACTCATTTTGTCATGTGGAAGGGGCAATTAACAATCCTAACTTGAACTATTGAAAGAAGAAAGGCAATGGAGCCACTAGGCATATAAGCATGTGATTGAGCGTGATCCATTTGATAAGTCCTTCCAAAGAGTTTTGGCAAAGACTATAAAAGCAACTTTCAAAGAAACTAAAACTGTCAAGAAATAACAGAGTTTGATTTCTCTCTGGCTACCAGAAAGAAAGACAAAGATTGAATGTCCAGTTTTCACAATGGAGGGGTTTTACCTGTGGAATGGCACAGATCTAAGGTGAGGTCTGCATCATGCAATAATTTTGATATCAATAGATTGCATAATTTCAGGTAAGATTACATAATTTCTGGATAACAGAAAGTTATTCAGGGTACTAGCAGTTGCAAAACAGTCTCAATAGAAAAAAGCTTTTGCAAAAAAGCTGAATAGAATGAATGAGAAATTTCAGCTGAAATTTAAAAATGGCAAATGCCCAGGAGGTTGGGTTGAACAAGACCTTAGAGTCTTTGTGGATGGCTGTCTGAGGATATCAGCTTGGCATGAACCAGCCATCCAAAAAGCACATGGAAATTATCTGGAAAGAACAGGATACAAAACAGGGTATCAGTATGATGCTGTGAATTCATAATGCTTTTGCAGCTTAAATGCTGGATGAATTGTAGGACATTGTTTCTCAAAAAAAGATGCAGAAGGACTGGGTGGTACACAGGTTTTTAAGAAGGGGGGTCAGAAACAGAAAAATTTCCATGTCAGGAAAGCTGAACTGACTAAGACATGCAGCTTTCAAAGGGGATGCATGCAGAAGGAGTACAATGAAGGTTTACATAATTTTATACCATGTGAAGAAAATCTGTAGGGAATTTATCTCCTCCTAGCATAGGATCTTGGAGTTGGCAAAAATTAGATGGTTTAAAAGGTAAAACAGCACTTTTTAATAAAATGTAGAAATGAAAGCCTTCTGTTAAGTAGTTTTCCAGTTCATATGGGTCAAAATTATAAAAAAGAGAATAAATAGAAGTGTCAGCAGGGAGGATGGCTTGAAAAGTACCTGAAGTGTGATTGCCACAATGGAGGGAAGATGGAAAATATGTAAGAATCTCAGTGAATCTTCTGTTTCTAATACTATTTTAGGAAACCTTCTACTGTTCCTACATTTCAGAGTTAGGACACAAGGTTAGGGTTTAGTCTGGCGGCTCAGATTGATGCTTTCAGCATAGATGGATAATTGAGGTTCTCAAAATCAAATCTCTTTGCCTGAAGTTCCTAAACTGCATGCAGTAAAAAAAAAGTGTAAATACTTTGGGGATTTAAACACACACTTTTTTTTTTTCTTTAGTGTAAACATAGTAATATCGGACATAGGAGTGGGATTCTGTTACTTCTTGCATTGTTCAAGGAGCAGGTTTTATTGAGGAATAAGTATGATTTAAATACAGCTCCTCTATCTTTCTCTCTACCGTTACTCAGAAAGGACATGCCCATCAATTAGTTCAGTCTTGCTGTGTCCTTGAACAATCCCTTTACAAATATTAATTTTCCAAGAGAATGGGATTTAACACACAGAATGGTAGAAAAATCAATTTTATAAAAATCCCTATATATTACTGTAGTGGTCAAGAATTAAACTAGCTTGCCAGTTAATCAGCTTTCTTCAGTCTTATCTAAAAGCTTAGGGTGAGTTTTGTGGTCAAAGTTATTTGCATGTACAGCTACGGATTCTCATTAAGTTGTCTATGCTGTGATCACAGGTCCCTGAAGCAGAGTACTCACAAATACTTTGGAAAGTGAATTTGCAAAACTGTTCCCCAAGTGTCTGGAAACATTTGTCCCCATGTTCTTCCATCTCCAGCATAACTGAATGGGCTTAGAATTTCAAAGAAGATTCATGTGTTCTGGTGTGCTCTCAGATTAGATTGAGACTGCAGAAGCTCATGCTGAATGGTTTTTATACTGCTAGGTTAATATCAGAGTTGTTTTTCTGAAATTTGATAGATTATTATCAATAATACTGAGAACAGCCATCTCAGTTAAAGAAAACCTGAATATATTATTTTCTCTTGAGATTCCAGCCTATTTTATCATGCCTGCTTAACACTGTTTTGTAGAACATCTGGTCAGGGTACCAAACAGGTTTGGTGACAGCCACTTCCATAATCCTAGGTAAATTACTAACACAATCATCTTCTTAAATTTATCAGATATTTACTTTACATGCACAAGCATGTAAACATATTATCTTTCATATTACCTTTACATTTTATAATTAAAATTCCACTGGCCAAGGGGAGGAGAGGAATGACTTCAACACTCTTTATCCTACTACTTAGATGCAAAGAGGAAAAGTAGGGGCAACCATGGATAGGATGTCTTAGTCTTTGGCTTATTTCCATGGATATGTGTCATGGTTTGATGCTGGCACAATTCCAGCACCCCATGAAAATGCAACCTACCAATCAAATGCTGTGAAATGCGATCGAGAACAGAGCAAACTAGGCCAAACTTAATAACAAAGGAAAGACTTTATTACATTACTACTAATAATATAAAGGGGAAGAAAAAGAAAAAAACCCACAAACTTCAAAATTAAAACCTTCCAAAACATTCCTCCTCCCACCACCCAACTCCAACAAACCACAGCGAGACCCATTTAGATCCTTAATCCAGTTTTCACCCTTCAATATAATCAATACTGAATCCATCGGGGAAGAGAGGAGTCCCCCTTGCACCACAGACCCCCAGGAAACACAGCTGCCACCTCTTGTGTTTCCATGTCACACGTGGCACTGCCCAGACACACCGGCCAGTGTGACGCTCTCCTCTCCATGTCACAGTGCTCTCACCACCGTGCATGGACAGAGACTGCTTATAGGGCCCCTTTAAGGATGCTCTGCCAAGGACCACCAGGAACAACAGTCCAGTATTGCACTTTGGGACTAGAGTCCCCCCCATTTTCCCCTGGGGCCGAGGATTCAAGGAAGAGATCGCCTTCTCGTCTTCTCTGAAGACGGAGGGCATCCTCACACTCTCCTCCGCTCTCTCTGTCCACTCCAAAACTGGTAGTTGCTGAAGAAGGTCTCTTGGCTCACCAGTGCATCCCCCTAAAATACAGTCTCTCTTGAAAGAAGGAGTGGTTCAGTCTATGGTAAACAAGCAGAGTCCAGCCAAAAGCCACTCCATCATCTCCCCCCAAGCTTCTTCTCTGAACATCTGAGGTCCCAGGCTGTCTCTCTTTCCTTCAAATTGAGGAGGAGTAATATTTCATAAAGCCTTCATTTCACAGGAAAGGGTTTAAATTCCCGGACTCCCCGGACGGCTGAAATCTCAGCCCAGGACTCCGTCTCCAGTCTCCCATGCTGGGCATCTTCCCCCCACTTCTCCTTCTCCTCCTCTGCCGGCAAACTCCCAGGTGTCTGCAGGCTCTCTATCTCTTTTCCCTCTAGCTTGGGGGAGGGGAAACAAAGACATCCCAGATGTTCTCCACCCTTCCATCCGCAGGAGATGGCCCAGCTCGGTTCCGATCCTTCATCCCCTGGCCTACCTCTGCAGGCTGCATGGCTCCCCTCCCCCACCCAGCCCGTGCTGGGGGGGGAGGTCTGTACTTGGCGATGACCGGAACAAAAGAAGAACGAGTCCTCCTGGGAATTCCGCTTTTTACCCCTCTGTGTTCTCAGAGGCGTGTCCACCTTCAATTGGTCACCCCAAGTGTCAATATCCAAACCTGACCCCTGACTGTGACCTCTTCCTTCCAAAAAAAAAATTCTCTTCCCGTGTCAAACCATGACAATATGTCAGTGAAATGTCAAGTTATTGGACCTTTTGAACATAATGACCTTTTGGTTTTAAATGTATGGACTGGAAGCTATTTGTGCACACAGGCAAACTATCACTGGAATTACACTACTCAATGAAGGGCTAATTCAGCTTAAGGAGAAATCACAGCTCTTGGAGGATAGGTCAGAGGTTTGTAGACAAATGTAGGACTCTTAGAAAGCAGTCCTGGAGACTGGAAATGCATTAGTTCCCTTTCTTATACAGTCTCTACCCATCATGTCCTGTTATGGTTGTTTTGAAAAACAAATGTGCATTCCTGGCTAGCTGGGAACGTTTTGATAGCAGAGAGGAAAACCCATGTATCAATCCATTATTGTGCCTGTAGATGTGATACACACACACACACACACACACACACACACACACATATATGTATATATATATATATATATATGTGTGTGTGTGGTGTGTGTATGTGTGTGTGGCATATTCTCTTTTATTTAAATCTGTTAGAAAAGGGCTTAGATAAGCAAAATTTTGAATTAGGATTTAAAAAAAAATGTGTAACAGGAAATATGGTCTTATAGTAAAGGCACAGTGCATAGAATTATCTCTAAATTCCTGCACAGTTCTTAGCACCTATAAATTATGTGAAGGACAACTGGCAGTTTTGAAGGTCTATTCATGAACCATAGAATGGCAGGAAGGAATAAAAAGAATAGATTTCGCAAAGATGATAGTTTTGTTTGAATGTGAATTATTTGAAAGGTACTTGTTTGCAAGATTTTCATTTGTAGTTTTATCCCCACACAAAAATGTAACCCACACAAAACACAGGCATACTCTGCTCCCAAAGTTTATCTTTTTAACAGTACATACATTGCTTAGCTGAAGAATTAGAGGAGATACAATTTTCTTTGGAAGCAGTACACAGCAGACCGTGGTGTATATTCACATTTTTACTCTTTTTGATGTGATTTTCTGATATTGTTACAAAGATAAGCTGTTTACATAAATGGTGAAGTAAATTACCTGAACTGAGGCTGCAATTCCAGAAAGAGAAAATACAAAATAACCCTACCCTGAGTGGTTGTGTACAATTAGGTTAGTATAATGACAGCAAAGGAGAATTTAAGCCTGACAAGTCTATCTTATGAAAATAAATTCAAAATTCTCAACATCAATTTTTGCAATCTATCTGTAATGGCACTGAGAAAATCTGAATAATAAGATCCAACACATTAATAGTGTTTTCAGGTGATCTTTTTGGGCTCTGAGATTTGAAATAATGGTAAAATTACCTTACTTCAAAGAGTAATATAAGAAAATTTATTTCAGCAGATGATAAACATATTTATTTATAAATAATAAGAGTGTAAAAGAGAAGGCAATATATTTTGATGAGCCATTACAATGAGCATACCAAACCCATGGTAAGAATGATAATGTGTTCTATTGGACCATATTTCATAATAATAAACCTTTTTGTGCTTTTGATTTCTTGCCCTAATTTATGAGATATCATCAAATGGGTGAGCAATAATTTTTTTTATTTTTATAATATTTTTCTGTTCAGAAGAGAAATAAGGAAAGACAAGTCAGTAAGATAAACTCTCACTACTTCAGACTGATCATGTTGCTCCATGTTCATGATGAATCCTTGGAGGACAAACTACTCTCATCACTTCTATAAGCTGACTCAGCAGAGGCCATTTACTGGATTACTGTTACTTGCAGGCAAATAGATCAGGTGTAAAGTTAGTATAAATTGGTGCTGCAGGAGTCCTACTCTTTGCCCTCTCCCAGAAATCAGTCTATTGGACTGCATTATATACTGCAATCAGTGAGATATCAAAGTCTCAATCTGCACTTTGAGACTTACAGTGGGGCAGAGACTATGGAGAGGCAGATCTAACACCCATTAGTAAGGCAGTATTTACTAGTTTTCTTGTTTGTTTTTTCTAGCCCCTTTATAATTTCTTTTCAGTTTCTAAAGAGTTAAACCCAAATTTTTCTTTGGATTAATCAGAATTCAATCTTGGCCTTTAGTTTGTGGACTTTTCCTAATTTCTTTAGTGGTTACTTATTAATTTGATATGTTTATAGCAAAAACTACTTATTACTTAAATTTATCCAGTGTTTCTGTTAGTTCAACATTCCTTGGGCAAACCTATCTCACTGGAGTTGTCAAGTGCAACCAAATATTCCAGATACTGCCATCAGGGCCTGCACTAACAATCAGCTGAAGTTTTGACCATTGGTTTTATTATAAAATAGAAACATGTGAGAAACTACAATATCAAATCTGACAGTTTATATCTTTCGAATAAACCATACGGACAGCAAGATACCTGCCTGAGCTGATGTTAGATTTATTTTAGAACTAAGAATCTGTATACTGTAATTGGTTTCCAATCCTTTGTTCAAAAGTAGAACAAGTTTGTTTAAGTACGTCTTACAAGAATTCTCATAGTAAGTAGGTATTACATTTTTGAAAGATTAGTGGTCTTATAAGATATAGACTAAGGTCAACCAAGTAGAAGGACTTGCATAAAAATAATATAGAAAAAATCAGTGTTCCAAAATTGATTCTGTCTTTAAAGGTGGCATAAATTTATATTTTCTCTTTCAAAATGACATTTCTACTTTTAATTTATTCACATTGTGCCCAAATGCATAGCCAAGAGTGTACAATTTCTAGAATGGTCTGTGCTCTCCTTGTTCTGATCTTGCAGTTCCTTTGAGGAAAAGACCTACTTAGAAATTTTGCAATATCCATGGAAAAGAAAGAGTATTTTTAACAGTTTAGAAATAGATCAAATGCTGCACACCATGCACACTGACTGTTCTCACTTTCCAAGTCATTGAAAGTCCACCCACACCTCTCTTGGAAAGAAAGTGACATTGTTAATTCACAAAGAATTAATGTTTTGAGCTCTAGGCTATACTGAAAAGTTGACAGTGCTCACAACACTAGACCTTATTTTTACACCTAAAGCCACTTGGAAGTTTCAAAATGGAGTGCTATTGTTGATGTATGTATTTTTACAGTTCTCTTTTATATTTGCCATTCTTATGACTAATTTTATAAAATACCTGTTACTTGTTGACAAGGAGGCTCTTATGTCTCTATTTCGTACCACTCCCTCAACAAGTAAGTCTACCAAATGAAATACTTGGTCTTCTTGCTACCACTGGGCTATAAAGAGAATTGCTGACTCTGAATTAATAAATAACATGCGGTCCCCAGTTTGTACCTTTGCCATTGCTGTCTAATTGCCATGAGAATGTAGACCTAAATTGCACCCAAGACTTAACACATTATATTTAGGACATGAATTGCAGGTTTAATGAATAGGATAATGGGTGCTAATCAAGTTAGAAGTAAAATAGCTTTAAGAGCTTTTGCAAATTAGAAACTTTAAATTCTCCTGTGTGAAGCTGCTCCTGCAGCTGTGCTTAATAGCAGATTTGATGCCATTAAGGTCCTGCTATTAAACTTTGACACCATCCCTGACATGGTCCTTCATCTTGGTGATCTTTTCAAGTAGGGAACTAATAGAGTAATTTCAAAGCTTTCTTTTCAGTGTTGATAGACCCTAAGTGTGCATAATACCTTTCCAGGTCTTACACATCCATCATGTCATTCTAGCTGCTAAACTTATCCAACACAGGTTTAGATTCTCACTTCAGGTTCTCAAAGACCATTTCTGATCTTTAAGATTAAGACACACACCCTCCTATCCTCTGTCATTCTGGAATAGTGTCCTTATTCTTCACTCATGATAAAATGTTTCTCTGTGCCTGTAGAATTGCCCCGTTCCTATTCCCTAGAGCTCTGCAAGGCAAAAGTGGTATGCTAAAATGGTAACTTTTCCTCTTTTTAGTGCCCCCAAATTTATGTGACCTTTCTCATCTACTGTGTGAATTTCTCTGGCATCATTAACTCCAACAGGCATATCTGCAAGGACATATGCCAATATTTTGGGAACTCCCAGCCTGCCGAGCATTATCTGGCTCTTGCTGAACCTCTGCCTTATAGCCAGGCTGTTTGGTGTTCTTTCAAGGTAGCATAGGTTTTTATAATAAAGATTTACAAAGCCAGTGCTGACGTTTTGTCCAGCTGAGCCAGCTTCGACAACTGAGTAGGAAAGATCAATGTCATGTACCCTACAGTGGCAAAGGTAATTCTGGAACAACTGCATGGAGGATAATAGCACATAACTCAAACCAAGGGTGGGAAGGTGAATCTGAAATATTACTAGGATTTCCACTAACCAAACTCACGTCTTACAACTGGTTTTAGTGTACATGTAGGTAGGTATGTACATAGTACTGTGAAAGATTGGATAGCCACTAACTAGTAAGACCATTTTCAATATTAAAAAAATACTTAATACTAAATGCTGATTTATTTTTTCTGCTAAACATGTACTGTAATAAATGTGTACAGAAAATAGGAATTCATGACTTTATATTTGGCAAATTGACCTATAGTTTTTCATGCAGATGCAGCCTAATGCTCATATGGTATTATACAAGTTTACTAGCAAATCTATTAATGATTTTTAATAATATATGAGTTACGTATTTGTATTAGCAGAACACCATTTTGTGGGAGGATTTCAGCTGTGTTCCTTTTTCTTGTGGGATGAAAGTAAGGGGCAACCCTTTTGGATCCATTGGAAAGAGCAGAGCAGATTCTCTGAAATGCCAGAGTTGTGTGCTAGGGACTCAGCACAGTCCTTGGGAACAGAACAAAATGTTTAGTGTGGTCTCCACAGATACTGTTTACAATAGGAGATTTCCAATTTTTTTTTTTTTTAAAACTTTGGACCTTATCGCCTTCATTTATTTTCAATCCCGTGTGAAAACTGAAAATTCAGTCCGTTCTGTATATTGTCTTGATCCCTATTAATTTAGCCCATGACATTTTCAGTGCTCAGTTGGTGAGCTATTCAAGAGCAGTAATTTAGCAAAGTATATTTCTTGCTGTTTTATGGATCATACCTTTCCAAACAAGTACCTCTGCAAAATTGCTGTTTCAAGATCCTTCCTCCTGTACTAAAACATCTTAGATTTAGCCAATTAAAAATAAAAGAAAAAATAGGACTATAGCCTATACACACAATATCCGTAGTGAAAAGCATCACACATTGCATGAAATAAATAGCTGAGTAAAAAGTTGGGAATAGTTTAAGTGTAAATATTTTTTTTTTTTAGATCAAACACAGATAGGTGGGTTTTGATATTAAATATGCTCTCTATGAAGCCTAGTGTTGTGTCTACAATGATATAATAATACTTCAACCTGAGTGATATAACCACTATTTGTTTACAGTGAGTTATGCTGAAATATTCATGGACAGAGAGAAAATGATGAGGTTTAATTGACATGTCCATTTCTTGGATACACAGATAAAATATTAAGAAGTACAATAATTTCTTGTTATGTCTGTTGCTGTTATTGCCCCCCTTAGGAGTAATTGAAATATATACTCTGACAGTATCTTTACAGCTACCTTGGGCATTGGGGAAAGGGGGTATGGCTTTGTTAACATAGCAAATATTGTATCCATGTAAATAGTCTTTGAAGAAGTATTAAAAGAAAATTCTGTTATTGAATGATAAAGCATAAAACCATGATTTGGAAACTGGAAGCATCTAATCTCTCAATTTTGCTTGTTTTCCAGGAAGAAAAGTAAGCAGCAGAACTTCCTTTCTCATCTTGTTAAGACACTATGACACATCCCAGAATTACAAAGTCTTCTGGGAGTACTGCTTGGATTGCTTTACATCCTAATAAAATCTGATTTTGTCCAACACATTTCACAGCATGATCTCTATATCCATGCAGGCCTTGCAGGGACAGTACAGAGCCTAATAGAGATGGCTCCAGGAGATGAACTGGAGTTGTGCAGGGTTTTGTAGGAATGCCACAGGTTAACAGTACCACCAGAAGCCATATGTTCTCTGGCACTATTTTCTTCATAAGTATATTTTTTAAAGTTATTAAAGCAATCTTTCCTCCTCTCCTTCTGCATTTCTCTAAGACATGCTATGTACATGCCTTTTGCTCTGCAGACTATTATAAAGAATGATGATCAGCAGAAAAATTTAGAAAAGAAGGCTGCAGGTTGTTTTGTGGTGTTTTTAATTTGTAGTTTTTTGTTTTATTTTGGGTGGGGGTTTTTTTGTTTGTTTTTTTGTTTGTTTGTTTTTAAGATAATCTAATTAAAGGAGCAGGAGACTTGTGTCTTATAAGCATTGAAGAGATAGTGAAGAGGACAAGAATTCATTAGAGACAATAATGTTTGCTAAAATAGCAGATCATGCTTGAACATAACAGGTTTGACAGCAGCATGGACTATAGTTCAGAAAGAAGCTACCATGAAGATCAAAGAGAAAACTGAAGAAAAAAACTAGACAGAAGCAGTTCTAATATTGTTGGATAGTATTATTTTGCATGTCTTGAAAGACAGTTTGGTATACATCTGGTTAAATGCTAACATCTTAAAAACATGAAATTTTTTTGTCTGTTTAAATATCCTTCCAGTACAACCCCTCACCCCAAATGCCTAGTCTCATCAGGTGTGAGCTACAAGCAGACTTTGAAAAGATATGGCCAGGTCAGAGAAGCAATACATTTCTGGCATTTCTATAAGAAAATTCTTCGCTCTTTCCTGTGCTTTCAGTGGGTAGCTGTAATAACATCTCTCAGCTATTGTGTGAGAGGTACAAATTGCCTCCTCAGCAGGGCTGGAGTTAATGTTTTTGTAGTGGATCCCACTATGGAAAGAAAATTGCTTAGGCCTCCCTAAAAATTCCTGGTGATCTCACAATTAATTGCAGAAGTAGATTTTATAGAAAATACCCATGGCTGGGGAATTTCATATGTTTGCAGAATCTAAATGAAATCATTCAGACTCTTAACAACCTTCTGCTTCCTAGGGGAAAAGCTTGTTAAATGCTGGCCATGTTTTGCTGCATCTCCAGGCTGATCACAGGTGAGACTGCATTCAGGTTTGGAAGCAGCATTCTCACTGAGTCTGCTGATTTTTTTAATGCCACAGATAACCTGAAGAGTTCTCCAGAATGTTGGATAAAGTGGGCCCATAAATTTAAATTGGAAAGTGAGACTTCTGATTTTTATTTTTTTCGATGCTTATAATGCAGACAAAGATTGTATATGGACTTTTTATTTTCTGATAAACTTGTGTGAATCAGCCTGGGTAGGAATTTTTTCTGCATTTGTGCAGAAAAGTTGAATAGCTATTTGATACATATCTTTATTAAATATTTTCCTGTCTAAATTTCTTAACTAAACAGTTCATCAATTGCCAGTTTAAATACTACTTTAAACATATCTCTGCATGACAGTGCTTTATCTATCACCGAATTTCATGTTTGCATCTGAATTATTTTGCTTCTCATAAAGCATAAAGTCTGATGGAGACTCATGATTTATTAATTAAACATTCTAATTATTTTGTACCTTGTTTATCTATCATCAGATAATTTGAGGAGCACTTACACTTTCAAAACACAATTAGGACACAAAAAAGCATAGATACTTTGTTTGTAAATTCCAGAAGAAATTATTTGTGACCTGTAACAATGGTAAAACTGAAATGATTGAAATTAACCTTAGATTTGAGAAGGCTCAAAAACATTTATAATGCAATACAATAATAATTTAATAAAATTCATAAAGATAATTTTTAGCTAAAGCTATGAAAAGCAAATATATTTTAATGGAACACTTAAACTTTTCCTGGACACCTATAATATTGAGTTCTGTGATATGTTTAATAAATTAAAGTATTTAAATAGAGGAAGACTGTTTAATCTATAAGTCAATTAAAATCTATTTTTGTGGTGTGAAACCTTCCAAAGCCCATTAGAAAAGACATTTCATACTGAACTTGATTTTTTTCCTCCAATTTAAATGTTAACTACTTGATTAAGTATAACAGAAGAATACTAAAATGATGTCTCCCATTCAACAGTAGTTGTAAAATTCCAGATCACTAGTGAGGCAGGTTTATTTTGGCTGAATGAATGTGACAACTGTCAGACTTGAGCCATTACAATCACAGAATAGTAGAACTTGATTTCAATTTTTTTAATTTTCAGTTTATATTATTAAAATTAATTTTTTTTAACATACATAATTTCATCTGTTGAAGTGTGAAATTTGATTGGATTGTAGTAATCATAATGAACCAAGGGGCTGCCTCCCACAGGGAACACCATTAGCAACATCCGGATTTACAAGGGAAGAGGGAATAATTTCTGCCCCACAAGAATCTGTCTATGCCTAAAATTTTGCAGAGAAGGGCAGTGAGACAGACATGCATCTGAGCCAAAGGAGAATAGTGAACCAATCAATTAATTCTCAATGACTTTAATGTTTTAAAACTCCTGAACTGTAGAAAGATGATACCAAGTCAAAACAACCAGAGAGAAAATGCTTTCCAAACTTTGAGGATGTCTGATGCCCTGCAGCACATCTTTTCGCATACTTCAGGCTCTTATCTACTGATAAACACTGAAAACATTGAGATGTGAAATTCAGACAAATAATGCATCTTACTAAGAATTTAAAGACTGACTTGTACTTTTGTCTGGTGTTACAGACCTCAAAAGATGAGTTTTTAGAATTTCTTGACCATGAGAAATTGGAAGCTCATCTTTCTGTGCAAAATAACTTGGAGTAATTTGCAGATCAGTAGCAAGAAAATTTATGCTTTAATTACTAGTTAATGTCAAAGCAATGTCCACACAGGGAAGAACTGTGGCAGTATGACATAGAAGAAATAATTTTTCTAATTTTTCTTTCATGGATGTATTATTAAATGATAACCCTAGGTAGATTTGGGAGACTCGTTGAAAATATTTTGGCCAGGAAGTTTTATGCTCTGAGTCTAGTCATTGGTATTCTCCATTTTAATGCAGGACTTAATGTCTCCAGTTGGCAAAACTTTCCAAAACCACCTTTGTAATTGGTTCACAGCATCTAATATTACAAATTGACTATTTATTTGTACTGCAAATAATTCTACATTGTCATGCATCTTGCATCTGCAAAATAAGGTTTTCAGACGTACTTTGACAAGTTTTAAAACGATGGCCGAGAGAAGACTTTTCTATTAGAGCACTGTTGCCTCCTAGGTATACGAGAAAAACACTAAAGAATAAAACAGCAGTCCCCAAACCTACAGGATTACAGGCGTGTTCTAGCTTGGCTCTCAGGAGCCCATCAGGCCTTCGTGTCTGCTTCAGGCACTTCAGCCTAAGGGCATCCTAAATTCAAGCCCCAGTGTAGAGTAGTCTGTGCAAACCCAAATGGAGACTTCAAATCATTTGAATAGATCACATAGGGATTTTTTATATTCTCATCAATATTTTAAATACTAGCTATTATTTTTATGAAAATATTTTTATTTGCTTTTCTGAAAGCAAATGTGCTACTTAAATAATGTAATATAATTTTTTTCTTGGCTTTGTGTGATTGCATGTATATATTTTTTCTTAATCTTCCCTTTCCTTGCAGTACTTAGTTTTCATATTTACTGTGGGTCAAGAAATTTCAAATACAGCATACCTGATCTAACCATGTGTTAAAAGGTCATGCTAGTGAGAAAACATGATTAGGAAAACATGACAGTTCTCTGAGTGTAAATCTTCTTGCTCCTGATGGCAGAGGGAACTTACTGGAGCACAAAAAGAAGCAAGCAAAAAATGCTGAACACCACCCTGCTGGACCATAGCCTATGAATATTTAGTTCAAGCTCTTTTTAAGACTAAATAACTACAGACAGTAGAGAAAGTAGAATTTTAAATGTTGGACACCCTAATCTGTAATTCCTCTTAGATTATGTAAACCTATTGTATCAATGAAAGCTCTGTTAAGGAATGTTATTTGGCTTGTAAAATTAAGTATTTGATAACCAAGATACATTTTATTTTTGCTTGTGCTTTTAAATTTCATTTTACCTCTTTGTCCACTGAGTGCAGTGAATGACATGAGGTTCTATAGACAAAATATGTAATCATATAAACTGCTTGTGCCATGAGCAAGCATAGCTGGGAAATTGAAACAAATGCAAAGCTGGTGTTTCTTCAATAAAGGGAGGGTAAGGCCCAATTAAATACAATACTTATATTATATATGAATATAATACTTTTCAACTTGTCAGTTTCTTAACCATTTTTATTCAATTAAAATCAAACTATCTTTTCTATACAATTTCATGTGTATATGGTCCATGGAATCCATTCTACTAAGATAATGCCTTTTCCCTGAGGTTTTAAACCCAATTCACAAAAGGCTGTGCTTTCTGGCTGCCAGCTAAAAGATAAAGTTGGATAGAAATTTTCCTGAGGGGTGTTATTGGTCATGGGCCTGGGCAAGTGAGTTTAGGCACAGTGGGGTTGGAC
Organism: Taeniopygia guttata; assembly: GCF_048771995.1. Classification (NCBI taxonomy): domain Eukaryota; kingdom Metazoa; phylum Chordata; class Aves; order Passeriformes; family Estrildidae; genus Taeniopygia; species Taeniopygia guttata. The sequence continues at coordinate 31,023,695 of NC_133028.1, read as the reverse complement.
CAGATGACTTCTAGAAGTCCCTTCAAACCTTGGCCAATCTGAGATTCTGTTACGATTAATAGTGCAATTTAAAAGCTTTATAATGTGCCATATCTACTGAAAAAATATTGTTTGTTCATGTAGATCCTCAACCTGTCTCTGTTTTATTTTCCTCAATAAAGAAATCAGTATATGGTTTGAAAAATATCTAAGAAATATCCATCTGAAAAAAAGATGAACACAAGAGTTAATTTTGTAGGGTGAATTTCAAAGCTATTTGTTTGATTGTTTGTTTGTTTGTGGGGGTTATTTTATGTGTGTGTATATGTTTCTGATTAAATAATCATCTAGATTCCAGAGTGGCCTGATCTGACTCATAGTAAACTCCACCAGTATTTTTCTTTTTTTGGGGGGCGATGGGGGATGGGGGAGTGAGGCTTGTTTTGATTCATTGAGTTTTCATCTTTCTGCTGCCTCAAAATTACTGTGAATTAATATAATAAATAGGAAGTTATGCAATTTTTGTAAAAAAATACTTTGACAGGATTATTTTTATTGCAATCTTCTGTTAAAATGATTGTGTGCCTTTTTGCTTCCTAAATTTCAGAGATTCTTCTGCAAAATGTCATCAAAGTTAAATTGTGTCATGGCAACATAACAGTAGCTAAAGGCATTCTTAGAGAATGCAAAGATCTAAATATGCAAAACACAGGCTTCCTAGAGTTGAAATGAAAATAATTAATGCAAAAGACTAAAAAATACTCCCTTCAAGTTTCATGAAATAAAAATATAAATGAAAAATATGATGCCAAGCGAGGTCTTAATATTTAGCCACTAAAACATCAAATATTCCAATTAATTTCCCCACAATTTGTTTTTTATTTGTACAACCCTAAATTTTGGTGTCAAAGGAAAAATGAGCACATATGAGAGAGAAGTTTATAAGGGTTTTTGAAAAGCTTTATGAGGAAGAATTTTCATGCAAGACTGTCTTAATTCATTGTCAGGTCTTAGATATATTTGCCTTCCTGTAGAGGTGGTACTAGTCATGTAGGCTTTAAGCAAACAGCAGTGAGGCAGGGAGAGAAAAGCATCCTCTAGCATTTCCTGAAAGCTGACACAAACCTGAAGGTGCTGTGTGTCTGCTGGTGAGGGAGAGGGACCGAGGGAATTGGGAAAGTAATTGGGGAAGTAAAGTAAGGTCACTGATGAAATCTCTGGGTGCTGAGTTAATAATCAAGTCTGTAATGAATCATGCTACAAGGACATGCAGTAAAATTTGTGAGTCTGGGAATGGGCAGACACAAGAGATACTTAAGATAATCAGAAAGGTGTGCCCAGACTAATCACATTTTAGGGACTTCCTGAAATGGAGGTTGTAGCCATACCTTGGAATTTAATAACATAAATAATTGTTGGATATTAAAAGCATTAAAGATTTCAGGAAACAAAACAAGGGAAAAAATTATTTGTCTCTTTTCCCTTTCTAACCTTTTTCAATTATATTTTCATCTTGAAATTCTTGCTTTCATAAGTAAAGGTGAAACTAAGCTTTAGAGGAGGAGGTGTTGCCAGTAGAGACATTTTTGTCTATCTGGTAAGAGTAGAAAACATTTGTAGCAACCTTGATATTTCTGCAGAAAAAAAAAATTATAAAAATTGCTGCCATTACAACCAGTCTCTCATAGTAAATATATGGATTTGAACTTCATATACTGATGATTTAGTATTTTCTGAACTGCTCTTCTCTTTCCATATCTGGGCTGTTTATACTCTGGTTAATGAAGAATAACAGTGAACATATATAAAAAATCCTTCTCTGTCTGGTTTACCTGTATTAGTCTCAGTGGTGGTGATCACAGGTTCTGTTTTTCCAATGACAATTTCTTCAGGGTTCTGTTATCTGGGTTGTTAAGAATTGTATCTCTCGGGAAACACTGTCAGAATGTGCTTACTTGTGTAAAATGCCTGTTCTGGTAGTTTGTGATCACTGTGCATACAGTAGCAACAAGAGGAGAAAGGAAAGGGGAATCACAGAATGGGTGAGGTTGGGAGGGACAGCAGTGGCTCATCTGGTCCAACCTCCCTGCTCAAGCAGCGTCATTCTAGAGCACATGGCACGGGATTGTGTCCAGAGCGTCCTTGCATATCACCAGAGAGGGAGATTCCACAGTGTCTGGACATTCTGTTCCATTGCACAATCACTGCACAGTAAAGAAGTTCTTCCTCATATTCAGATGGAACTTCCTGTGCATCAGGTTCTGTCCATTTTCTCTTGTCCTATTGCTCAGCACCATTGAGAAGAGCCTCGATCCATCTTGGCACCCTCCTTTGAGATACTGACAGACATTGATGACATCCCCTCACATATGTCTCTTCTCAAGGCTGAACAGGCTCAGCTCCCTCAGTCTGCCCTTGTAAGAAAGATGCCCCAGACCTTTAATAACCTTCATTGCTCTCCAATGGATGTGCTCCAGGATCTCCATGACTCTCTTGTACTGAGGAGCTCAGAACAGTACACAGCATTCCAGGTGAGGCCTCACCAGGGCTGCGCAGAGGGGCAGGATCACCTCCCTTGACCTGCTGGCTGTGCCCTTCCTAAAGCCCTCTGGAATCCCATTGGTGTTTTTGGCTACAAGGAAACGCTGCTGGCTCATGGGCAGCTTGTTGTCCACCAGGACCCCCAGGTACTTCCCTGCAGAGCTGATTTCCAACAGGTCAATCTTCAGCCTGTGTTGGTGCCTGGGGTTATTCTTCCCCAGCTGCAGGATCCTCCTTTTGCCTTTTTTGAATTTCAGATGGTTCTTCTTTGCCAAACTTTCCAACCTGTTGAGGTCCTTCTGAAGGGTTGCATCTCTAGGGGGTCAGCTGCTCCTCCCAGCTTTGTGTCATCAGCGAATGTGCTAAGGAAGCATCTACCCCTTCATCTAAATCATTGAAAAGTAAGTAAAATAGTTCTGTGCCCAGTATTGAACCTTGGCTTCCAACTAGACCCTCTACCACTGATTCCAACCCACCTCACTGTCCATTCTTCCAGTCAACACTTCCTGGGTTTGTCTGTGAGGATGTTGTGACAGACAATGTCAAAAGCCTTACTGAAGCTGAGGCAGACAACATCCTTTGCGCTCCTTCTAATTCATCCCAGCAGATTTTTTCATCAAAGAATGCAATCAGGTTGGTCCAACATGATTTTTACCAAATCCATGCTGACTACCGCTGATGACAGAATAGTTAAAAGTTATTTTGGATTCTTTGCTTCTTTCCTTCTTTCCTTTTCTTTCTTTCTATCTCTCTCCTTTTTCTTTCTCTCAGATAAAAACTACCATTATTTTAGCTGTTGATGGTTCATAAATGGGGGAACAGGAATGAATAAAAACAAGTAAGAATGGACGTTGGAAAAAGGTCTTTGGGAAAATATAACAACTTATATGCCAAACACAAATACTTGCATCTATGCAAACATTTGTTTCTGAAATAGTAAATGGCCTTTTTGCCTTGAGTGGAATTGTTCACATGCATAGAACAGTGTAGGAATGTGAGTATGGATACATATGATCTGGGAGGTGCTTAAATGTGTGAAAACAAGTAGAGCATTGGGGTTTAAATTTTTTTTTTTTTTTTTTTTGCCCTGGCCAACTCATCTTTCCTGACCTCATTATGCTAGAAACTAAAGGATTAATGAATCCAAGGATAATTTTGTCACCGGTGGAAGGCAATTATTAATGCAAATTAACAGCAAGACAGCTATGAGTACGGAATAGACTAGGTATGCTTGTAGGTGATGTCGTACACATGACTTTTGATAGAAAAGAAAGTAGATATTGTGGATGCTCACAGGTTGTTTTCTCCTTGAGTGGCACTTGTAACAAGAGCACAGAAGTGTCTGTGGTGAATATTCAGGGTGGCATTTTTAGTGAATAAAAAGCTGACACTTGATACATAATGGAGAGTAATAAGCTGGGTAGAAAGGAAGTGTGATGAAAGTGTTTGAACTGACTGTAGTGGACAGTACAGAGGGCTCATGCTAAGTCTGGCCAGAGTCAATATTTTCTTTGCCCTTCCCTCTAAACAATACATTTCCATGAAAAATTCTTTCTGAGGGAAGTATTTGCTCCCAGTTTTTGCTCTGCGGTGATTATTTCTCATATATATGTATTTGTAGCTATAGCAGTGCAATGTGCTTTGCTTTGTGCAGTTATAAATGTGTGTGGTTCTCCAGCATAAATGAAAACTATAATGCTTGTTGAAGCAGGTTTTTTATGTGTATTTAAATCAGGAAGTCACCTAGGATAATGTCACTGAAACACCTAAGGCATTCAAAGTCTAAGCTGATGTAGAATTTATAATATATCACATTTATCAATAGAGCTAAGTGATAAGACCTGGTAAAACTAAGGGTCACTGAAAAGAATTAATTTCCAAAGAGCTTCGTGAGTACTGGAATTTATAACACCTCATTTCCCAAGAGATTTTATGTCATGACTGGACTGTTTACTGAGGCTGGAATATCATATAATGCATCTCCCTGCTTCATACATCTGCTCTTTCCCAAGTTGGTTTTATGATGTCTCATGTAGAGGAAATAACACATAGCCTTTTGCTTAACTTGTGGAAGAGTCACTAATTTGGAATCCTATTTTTCACTCTGATAATTTTTAATGAAACAGTAGGAATTGTTTGGTTTTAATTTGGTTTGAAAGTGACTACCAAATACAAATTTTTTATTCTGGGATAATGGTAGAAAGGCAGGCAGACAGTGTAAGTGGGAAACATGGATGAAAAGATAAATAGTCCTTAACTCACTATAAAGGGATTCTGTTTATCCAGACTCATAATTTCACAGATTAAATGGAGAAATCCTCTCGCTGTTTTAGTATGGAAGTGATGACTAATAATGAATATTCATCTTCTAACAAGGCTCTTCTAAAAGAGCTCTTCTTTCTGAATATTTCTTCAAAATCTAAGTTTTAGCTAAGCTTTTCTATCAATGTGTTAAATTCTGAATTGCCTTTAGGAAGTTCTCAGAGGTTACTGCTTTTGTCTCTGTGGTGAAATGAAACATAAAATAAAACTACCCCTCAGCTATCAACATGACATCACATCCAGGAAATTCCCTAAGTCTTTGGTTATACCTGTGGTTTCTTCCAGTGGTGTACAGGAGCTACTGAAGGGCTTGTGTTTAATGACAGTGTTTAAAAATGGCTCCCTTCACTCAATTTCTGCCCATTGTGACCAGCTCAATGTGGGGTCTGAAACCCATAGCCAAGATGGTTCCTTGCAAATTTCCTCCCATTCAACAGGAATCACTTGAATACCAAAAGCTTGTTTTGAGATGAAGCTCTTGACATGCAGAGCTGCAAGCTTTTTTCTGCTGATCTAGAAAAAACACATTTTGGAATGGCATATATTCTGAACAATACATTACCTAGTTTAATATGTAGCCTTCCTTGGAAAGGAATAATTTACACATTGACAAAAAGGAAAAGATATTAACTATAGAGTGTTTTGCGTATAAAAGAAGTCACTAAATCATGATATGAGTCTGATTTGTAGCTGCTATATGCAATAATATTTTCATGCTGCTACAGTGGTCAGGAAACTGCATATAGTATTAGTTAATCAAAATATTACAATGTCTCTTATATAGCCAAGTTCATTCTAATGTAAAGAGATAAAAAATTCCAGGTTTAATAAACAGTAATTGCAACATACAAAAATACAAGTGAAGGAGAAAGATACATACATGTTTTCTGGCTTTTTTTTTTTTTTATGAGTAAGGTGGAGGGACCAACCTCAGTCCAGGCAATGCTTTACAATGCTTCTTACATGAGTAGTTTTATTTCAGTAAAGTCCTGATTTTTTGAGACTTCTTTATGTTTTTCATTTGAAGTCTGCTAAAGACTTTCAGACCCTAAAGGGGAATAAAGTCACTCATTTCCTAACCTAGTTACAGGGCTGGAAATAGTGTTTAAAACAGAATTTTCAAATAAATGGCTGTAATTCATGCACTTCCTAATAAGTAAAATTCATAAATTGGGACAAATAATACTCTGAAAATAACATAGAAGTAGAGATTTTTTTATGAAATAAATGAATAAAAAACCTAATTCTGTAGAAATATACTCCATTAGGAGACCTTTTTTGAAGCTACATTAGAAAAATGTTGACTATTTTATTATTAAAGCCCAGTTCACCTTTAAATTAAGTGTCCCTATAATTTGAAAGATAGTCCTAATCACATGCACATTTTCATGATCACTGTATTAAAAACACCCCAAACAAATCTAAACCTGAAGCAGCTGACTCTGTGTCTATATACTGCTGAATGACTACCAAAAAAAGAGAGAACAAAAGCCTTTTTTTTGTAACCCATCTTATCAGTGAGACATTTCTTGCAACATGTTGATATTTTTTTCCTTCCTGTATTGCAGAAGTCTCATGCATAGAAAACATGATATTTGCTTTCTTTTTAGGTCTATGACTTTATTTTTACAAATAGGGTCGTTCAGACTATCATTATGAATACAGATTCTTCTGAGCTCTTTGAAAAGGACAAGAATGGTGGGAAATGCCAGAAATAATGAATGTCAAATGTTTCCTGTAGCTAAAATAATTCTTGGTTCCTCTGCAGTTTAGAGCTGCAGCTTTGTAGAACTCATTCAGTTCATAAACTTTTCTGTGTCCAAAAATTAATCTCTAATGAATTTCATCTCTGTTTTGTATATATGTGTGTACATACTATTTGTTTTGTATATATATATGTACCATAGATTTGATTTTTTTTTCCTGATTTGAGATTTCTCCATATTAATAGCAGATTAGGAAATACCAAATATTTTGACTTGAAGGAAAGGAAATACTCATAAGGAATATTGCAACATCAGTCATGATTCCATACCAAATCAAGGTTTAAACAATTGGACAATATGTGTGAATACAGATGTATAAATGTTAATATCTACCTGTAAAAATATACATTCTGTCAGAAATCTAGATAAACCTATTCCAACTTGGAATACTTTATTCTTAAATATCAAATTATATTAAGTGCTAAATATGAAATACCAAAAATCTCAAGAAACATGGTTGATTCCAGTAGACATTATGAAATATTATTAATAAAACCCCAAACTTTGAATATTGAGTTCTCAATGCATTCTCCTAATTTCCATTTGAATTGCAGTGTGAGATAACTTCTGCTCATCCTACTCACAATAGTAGTTCTCAGTCAGAGTTTATCCAGTGTTCCTGATAAAGGAAAAAACCTTCAATGAGCACTCTATGAAATACTACTGTTTTGCACCTAGGGCAAGTAGATATTAAAGATGAGGTGGAACATGATGATACATTGGGAATAAAAGAGATGCCCCCTTTCCTTTTCTTTTCGACTGACCTGACTTTATCCCAGACAAAGCTTGTCATTCCATCTAGAGGGCAAAGGAACACGGTGACACTGCCTCAAAATATCATGTCCTTTTCCCACAGTTTAACATTATTTCTTCTCTGTGAATCATGTAAAGAAAAAAAACACCAAAAAAAACTTTCCTTGGAAATAGTTTTAAAAATCTTTTTATATTGATGCAAATATATATTTTGGATATTTCTTGTGAAAGAAAAATTCAAAGGAAAACAAAGGAGAGTGCTATGCTCTTACAAGAATTGAGCTTTTAGATACAGTAGAAAGAGAAGGTGAAATTCTGTGAAGTTAAAGAGCAAGCATAAAATATTATGGAAAGAACAAAACTAGAAAGAGCTCACAGTGGATCCAGTTGAGTGGAAACAATTTGTAAGAAATTGAGAAATTTATACTAATATAAGCAAAATTTGAATTCAATGCTAACAATTAAAAGCAAGCATACCACATTACAAAGCATATGGATATATGGTATAAAGGAATCTTAAAATGTCTTACCATTAAAAAGAGGCTTAATGCTCTTAAACATTAAAATACCTCTTGGCTTGGTCAAGGGTTAAGAGCTATTCACAAGCATTTTAAAGTACCTGGGTGTGTTCACCCAGTTAATGAAAATCCTCTATGATTTGTGTTTCTGACTTTTTTTTAATTGTCGTGTGTCCCTAAATCCCCATTCTTGGTTTCCTCCCTGCTACCTTCAGCAAAATCAATTAATTTAGAAAAAAGAGCTCTCAATTTCCCATGTACTAATTTGCCTGGTCTGTTTGGACATGCTTGCTAAACTAAAAAGTTGAGACTTTTGACCTGCACTTTGACCTTAATGTGAGAAAATAATTATTGGTCTTGGACAGCTGAACAGGGTGAAGGATCAGAAAAAAAAGTATCTAGCTGAAGCATTCAACAAAGAACATCCATCTTTGGAGGGCTAATAAATCAAATACAACCTTACACTGGACTGTGTTGTGTTGCTTCTCCATGTCTGTAATTTTTTTAGTTCCAGTTATGGTAGCTCCACTTGCTGAGGGAAATTTATCCTCTGCTCTGCAGTCTGGAATATTAGCTGTCTTTGCTGCTCAAAAATGCAGAGCCAGGAATGTTGGAAGGCACTCTTTTTGTGTGTATTATATTTTACTGGACTTCTCTAGAGAATTAAAATTAGTGTGTCTTCCTCTTTGGGAGGATTTGGCCCCTCAGCCATCCTGTTTTATTCACATGTAAGTTCCATATTTTGTAACTAAATACAAGATTTGAAGAGCATATTTATAAGCTTTGTTATGCCTAGATTAGCCTGGATAACATCATCCACATTTCAGTCCCCAGCAAAATTTCTTGGAGCTGAAATTCTGTAATGCCTTTTTGATGCATCTTACTCCCTTTTATCCTATTCCTCCTCCTTTTCTGGAATCATTTTTCCCTTTCTCATGCATAAATGCACACACCCACAGACAATCACTCTTGCACCAAGAAAACAGAAAACTGCTCTGAGTCATCTTGTTTATTGGCCTAAGTTCCTATATGAGGTGAAAGTAGAAGATGGAAGAGGGGGTGGTCTTCAAATTAGTCTAGCACTAATGTTGTTCAAGCTGAAAGAAAGTGTTGAAAAATGGTCAAATAAAAGCTGGAGAAACCCCTTTGCCTGGAGTCATAGTTTGTTGGGTTTTGTTTTTGTTTTTGTTTTTTTATTTTTGTTGTTGCTCCTGATGGTGGGTTTTTGCTTTTATTGTATGAAGGAACTGTAATCCAAACTCTAGAGACTTCCTCTGAAGGAATGACCTGCAATGAATTGCAAGGTAGCAAAAAAACCCCTGGAAATAACTTCAGAAATTTAAAATGTGAGAGAAAGATCAACCCTGTGTATAGTCTTCCATACACAAACCGCAGCTGAAGTTCCATGATTTTCTTTCAGAATATGAATAGATGGTTCCTATCAAATTTTCTATTTTTATAGATAAAGTATTTCTATAATACAAAAAAAATTAATTTGTTTAGTATCTGTCCATGCTATAAATGTATCACAACTCATGTAAACCAAATATAATCTGGTAAAGCATGGTGAGAAAATATTTATAAGAAGTGAGGCAATAAACTTTCTCTAACCCAGAAGTATCATTTTTATGTTCTAAAGCTTTTGGTTTCCTATATGAAAAGCAGGAAATTTTCACTTGTCATAGGATTATTTTTAGATAATATTGTGTATTTTGTTCAGCAAATGCCTTGAACAGAATGGCAAGCATCCATAATACAGTTGTTAGGTATGCCTTAATTTTTATTTTGTTTTGTTTTAGGTCAAAAGCTGGAGATATATTAATTACTTAACTGACCTCCTAATTAACAGTGATCTCAGTGATTTCAAGTTGTTTCAGAGCAGCTGAAAAGTAGAATGTAGTGTCAGTCTGTGCAGGTGTCTGTGTGTTGCCCATCTTCATATGTGCAGAAAATGGAAAAGACTTGTCTGAAAATGAAAGAGATTGTGCTCAGTAGGGAAGGGTATGTATATGTGCTTGTGTGACTGACAACAGGGATGTGTTGAAGCATGAGATGAAAGCAATTTAGGGTCTTCCACTCCCCTGCAGAATAATGTCTTCTTGTCTATTAGACTATTCAGTTCCATTACCTTGGTAGGACAAAAGACAAAACCTCTCTTGCTCTATGTGTAGAGTTTGGACTAGCTAGATGACAGAAAAAAATGGTTGTTCTTATTTTTTTTTTTCCTTTAAAAAATATTCTCTGTTTTTTTCCTCAATTATTCTTTAACTTTAGAAGAATCATGTGCCATGCAAACTATTTCCATGTTAATGAACAATCAGACTTAGGTAGTATGTTGCAATTCATTTGGAGATGGCTGTAAAAATTTGAAGAAAATATTAAGCTGGACATTATTTTCCCCATGCCTCATTAAAAAAAAAAAAAAAAAGAAGAAATTTCTTTGAAATTTAATAAATTGTGTTTCATTACTCTGTGTCAATACTGAAACCTTGCATTCAAATCAGTCAGAAATAGAAATACGAAAATCCACAACAGCATTTTTGTCATGTCCTTTCCCTCTTAAGCCTGTGCAAGCAATCATAGAGCCATAACATATCTCTCAAGCTGGAAGGGACCCAAAAAGATCATTGAGTCCAATCCCCTGCTACTCTCAGACCTAGCTAGAACTAAACCCTATGACTGGCAGCATCATCTAGATGCTGCTTGAACTCTGGCAGGTGTGATGCTGTGACCACACATCTGGTGAACAACCTTTTACTTCATTCCAGTCTGAACTTTGACTGATGCAGCTTCATTCTTCTTCCTGTCCTATTTCTGGTCATCAGAGAGAAGAGTTCATCACCTTTCCTCCACTGTCCCCCTTCAAGATGTTGCAGACTGTCCTCAGTTGTCTCTTCTGCAAGCTGAACAAGACAAATTAGGGAATTCCATGGATTGGGGAAGAGTGGAACACAGACCGAAGAGTGTAACACAGACCAAAGAGCCTGGGATTCATTGCATGTTATGCTTCCAGTGTTAGGAACCTCTTTCAAATGTTTGCTCTCCTCAGCCCTGGAAGTTTGACTATTAAGGTTACTTCTGGTGGAGTACAGTATATTTTAATAAAATTGCTGACCAATCTGAATTCACTCAAATGCTACAACTATTACAGCATAGAATTCTTCAGTCTATAATGGCTTATATCAAAAAACGTAAGTAAAAAAACTCTGGCTTGTAGAGTTCTTTCTTATCTGCATGAATTTGAATAGTTGTTATACATATGTCTGACTCATCCCACTTCAACTCATACCACTTCGTTAAAAGCTCCATTACATGCAGCACCTCTGGGAATAAGAGCCTTTATCATAAATGAAAGAAAGCATAAGCCAGGGTGACCTCATAATACTTATACTGGGTCAGAACATGTTGCTCCCTTAAAGCCTCACATTCCATTGCTTACATATTGTCATTATTGTAATTCAGCTGATTTATTACTACTGACACTGTTGTCATGGTTACCTTAATATTTTTTTCATGCCAAATCAAATATTAACAAAGATAATTCCTTTAATTTGCTGTACAAAAAAAGGGAGGATAGATAATATGAAAGTGGGGGGTTTTTAGATACTGAAAACAGAGAAGCAGCTAATTAAGTTTGCATAGTAATTTACATACCAATTCTTAACAATTGATTAATGGAAGTAATTTATTCAAGACATTCTCAATGGCCAGGCTCCAAAACTCTCCTGCAATTAAACAGTGTCAACAGCATATAGTGAATGTTCCACATCCACTCCTTTTACTGTTTCTCTATGAAAATGCACACAATTTTATTTTTCCTGCCCTGTTTTGACAAAAGCTACGAAGTTCTCCATTTCTGAGAATAATTTACACAATGCTTTATTGTGTGAGCTCTGTATTAGCTGTAGAAAAATACCCTGTGTCCAGCTATTATCTATTTATGTTGAGAAAGGTCACCAGGATATATTGAATAGACACCTCTATGGACAGCAAAATGTAAGGATAAATTCTTCAGAATTAAAGTTTTTCATAATGAAAATTGAGCCTACATGGAAATACTTTGAATTTAAGATATCATTCCCCCTTATTGTGAAAGTTTCATACTTGAAATAGTTATGATGGTTTTTCTGGACAAAACCTGACAATATCTGCAGTAATTGTTGCTAAGCAGAAAAGGATAGGCAAGAGACATAAACTAAGCAACAAATATGTTTTGAGATTTCTGTTAGAATTTATTACAGGAACCTGTTCTAAAATTAAATAGTTAAAAATTGCATTTAGTGTCTATTCCCCGACTTACCTTTTTGTCTCATATGAAATCACTATGCTACTGAGGAGTCAGCTTGAACATCAGCTGTCACGTCTCCAGATGACCTTCTCATTTCTTTTTGCTTTTGTTTAAGTTACTGTAGAAAAAGAGGTGTATTTAATGACTGTTCATTCTCAAATGCCTTCCACCATTTTGCAGGGAAAGTACCATTGCAGCACACTTAAGAAATGTTCCTATTGTTCATTGAGAAATTATAAAGCTGGTAATTAGATGGAGGTTAACTTCTTCAACCTTGTATTTGCAAATTTTATCCTAATTAAGGGGAAGGTAGTTTCTAGTGCCACTGTCACTTGAGATGTTGCAGTACTTGAAGAACAAGAGTATGAACTTATCTACATTCTAATATTAAGGTAAAGATCAGGACACTTTATTCTGCTTCTGTACTGGAGAAAACATTAGTTGTAAGGATTTGCTTAATGATCTTAGTTTTTTTAAGTAATCTTTATTAATTTTTTTTCAAGTTCAAGATTTCTTCAGAGACTAAGCCAAGCAATTAATTGTGTTGTAGGTGTTTTGATACAGCCTCTTGCTTTTTAGAGTAAATAAAGAGTTTACAAACATCCTTCAGGACCTATATAATGCAGAGGCTGATTGAATCTGCAGGACTTGTGGCAAGTAAGTACAGAAATACCTCTAGAAAGGTCATGCCAGGTTTTTTTACATGAACAATTACAGGACCTTTTACCGTGTGCCAAAAATAGGTTAAAATTCATTAATTTTGGGAAATTAGCTGTAATATTGCTTTGTGTAATTTCTTTTTGTATTTGTTTCTATAACTTCTTAACAGTTTGCTGGTTGAAACATTTATAGAAATTGCAGAAGGCTGGCTTTACTTTCATTGTATAGCAGCTGGTGCTAAATTGGATAGATAAGCTTTAGATAGGAAATTTTACCAATAGTGAATATTTTTTTTTTTCCTAATATAGTTATTTCTTCCAAACAAATGATATAAAATTGGGATTTTTTTTTTTCCTTCTTCTATGCAAACCAAAATCAGAGCTATCTTTTCCTTGAAGACATTGAGAAAAAAGTGGCAGATTCTGAAAATTGTCAGTTAGGTTGCCCCTACAGTCACACCTTCAGGGACAGGACTGATACAATGCTCAGTGAGGCACAGACACACAGTGACATTTTTCAAAACATGTGGTGACTTTTAAAGGATAGTCATGTTGTCTTAAACCAACTCCTGAAGTTATGGGTGGTATTATTGCTCAGATGTAGCAATTCATTGGCAGTTAAAGAGGTGAGTATTCTTTATGTGCATTTTCCTATGTGTAGGTAATAAAAAAAGATATTTTTTTCTCTATTACCATTCATAACTCTGAATATTTCATTCATTTTGAAAATAAATAAGAAAAAGGGTTTTCAGAATGCATTAGGTTTTTTTCTTTTTCTTTCTGCTAGTAATCTTACTGATCATGTCTAATAGCAATGCTGATATTCAACTTTTATTTCCTCTGTGCATCACTTGTTTCATTAAGCATAAGATGTTCATCCTGGAAAGGTATACCCAGCCTCAGGCAAAACTTTCATGTTGCTATTTTGACACAGAAGTCTTCTTAGCTATTTTAAGAAAATTATGTGTTCAAAAGTTAAACTTGATAATTTTATCAAGATAGTATGTTTTAAATCAGTGTGCAAACCAATGGTGTATTTAGTAGTTTTTTCAATCTTCAAATAGTGGCCAGAGGGTGACCTTAGGCAGGTACATATGTTAGGAGTTCTGAGTGTGATTTTAGATGTTGTTTAGATGTTTATATCGTATATCCTAAATCTGCATCTATCAACTTGTAATTTGTCATAAGAACTGCAGAAACTGTGAAGTCAGTACTTTGCTCTGTGCTCACTGGTGCAGCTTTGATCTCAAAGCAACCCACCCATCACTGCATGCCTGACCAGCTCAGTTGTACAGAGTTGCTGTTATTTATTTATGAAAACTGTGTTGGCAGTTAGAGAAGACATTCATTAGAGACAGTTACATTGTTTAGTGAAGCCATGTATGTTTTCATTTACTTTTGTTTCATTTAGTCAGAAAATGACAGTGGAACTGCACTAATCTGAAATTCCGTATCATCAGCCACATCTATACTATACACATACACATATAAATATATTTACTTAATATGGATATATAGATGCTGATATACTGAAAACTACATTAAAATATAATCTATTTCACCATATAATCTATAAGAAACTATATTGATCAGCAATAAATCTTTCTTCCAACCATGTTTTTTTTTGCATAGGCATGTGTAGGCATGTTAGAAAATATTTTGTTGTTCTTGCATTTCTGATTGTATCCTAATCATATTGTGGCACTACAAGATTATCACTGACATTTAAAAAATATATGATGGGTGAGATTAAAATGATTGTAGCCTCTGCTCATTTCTCTGCAATCTTTCTTCTCTTTCAAAGACATGTTGTAAACCAGCAGGTTGGATATGAAAGATACACTCAACGAGACTTCTAGCAATGGTGCTGCGGAGTTGCCTCAATTTAATCACATTTTAGAACACACCAAAGTTTGCATGAAGTTCCTTTGTTTGTCCAGATCTTGATCAATATAAATAGTTAGTCTGTACCTGAGCTTCTGGAACCAGCACTTGACAGCTGACTTAGGGACAATCTGGAAAGTTGAATCATTGTCTTTTACAGAGAGGGCAGTCAGGTTTCTTGATAAATTTATAATCAGTCCAGCCAATTGCCATTCATAAAATATCATGCTGCTTTTAACTTTAAAAAGTTTTGCCTGCATCTGGGACCAAGTATATAAAGAGGAAGCTCACTGGCTCTTCTAAGCTGCATTCAAATTTTTGTTTCAAATATTTTGAAATTTTCTTTACACACATTCCACATTATCTATTTTTTTGTTATGAAAACAGTGCAAGAGTATACACTTTGGCACTTTAGCTGCTTATGCAGTCTCTTAGTTCAGAATGATCATTAATATGTTAATATATCCATTGGTTGTCAAACTTACAAGTTAACTTTTCCTATATTTCTTTAGCCACTATATTTTCAGGAGAAAGAACTAAATCTTATTATCCTATATTGTATTATTTAGGAAAAAAAAGTTTAAATGAGGCTTGTTTGGAATAGTTGGTTTTCGTAACAATAAGCTCTTATGATTAACAAGTGTAACAGAAAACAAAATGATGACAAAATTTTGATGACAAAAATTAACAACATATATATTTTTTTCTGTGGTAAAATAAAATGGTGTAAAAAGAAAATCTTGGCTTTTCTTTTTCTTTGACTTTATAGATCTGCTTAGGATTTTAAACACTAACCTACTGTTGAATATTTCTTGCATATATAATGATTTTCCTTTCCTTTCTTTTTTTTTTTTTTGCCAGTTATACTGTACATTTTCTGAAGAGAGTGAATAGTAATTGTTTAATGTAGGACACTTCTAAAAACTGAGAAGCAAGACTAAATTAAAGGAGATAAGTGCTGAAGATTAAGGAGGAAAAGAATATGAAAGCAGTTTTCTTCATCTGGAAATGGTTGAACGACATGTTTCCATGAGCATTATTATTTAATTTTGCATGGGATGATTCCAAGTTTGGACTTCAGGAGTTCAAAGCAGGACAAAGAACTGCACAGACTTCATAAATCTGGTCTCTTGTCAGATAGTACCCTAATGAAAAAGCAAATACATTGTGACTGAGGGTAGTACATAGTAGAAAATCCCTCTATAAATATAGCTTTGAACACTTGAAAATATATTATTTTGCAGTAATTTAAAACCCAAGCACTTCTCCTGATGGTTGGCTGTTCAGATTTGAGAAACCGATAAAGAGTTATTGACTAATAAAGTTGCTCTTTCTGCTCTAGTCCAAACACTGAAATGATAAACCCCAAATTATGGACTTTATTCAGCTTTCCTCCTACAGAACAGCTCTTTGGACAGACTCCACTGTTTTTCTGTCAGGTCCCTGCTTAGGATCTTTGCCTGATGAGATCTGTGTAATAAAGTCAGGTATAATAATTTTCCTGTAGTCTTGATTTGGGCAAATATTCACATGGAATCGATAACAAAAATTTTGAAGAAGTTTATAAGACATAGTCTTAAAGGTTTTTACTTGTAGGCTTGTGAGACTGAGAAATTGAACGGTTTATCTTAGTCAAGTATTGGTTTGTTTTCTTTGCTTGTATCTGGGAGAACAATGGGCCTGGCAGCAACACTCATTCAGAGATGTTGCTCTGAAGGTCATAGAATTTCTTTGGAATCCTGATTCTCCATCCACTATGCACTAGCATTAATGTAAGTAGATATAATCCAATGTATCAAAAGAGTTGCTTTATGCCTTCATTTCCTTAAGAGTTGTATATTCATGAGAAACCAAAGGGCAAAGGCATTCATATTTCTAAAACACAGATGCAACAAAAAATAGGTACTTTTATTTAAAGCTTCATTAATATTTGACTAAAAGTATTGATAAACATACTAAGTAGTCTATGTTCTCCCATTTCCCCAGTATTTTCCCTGAATATAAATGTACCTCAAACATCTTTACTACAGAAACTTTTAGTTATACTTACTTTTGGAGTTTACCCATAACAAGATATTTCTTTCCCAAACACCAGAACTAAAAAGAAAAAAATCTGGGACATTTTTCTACAAATTGAAACTAAAAAATGGGATAAAGTTACATTTAGATCAAATTTTCTGCATATGTTGAAAAATATAAGCAAGCAAAGTAGTGACTTAAATATAATGGAACATTGGTTAAAAGCATATAATTGTTTGCTTTAGTTACGAAATGTGTAGTAAGGAATGTGTATATTAATACCACAATTAAAATTTTCATGACAATTCCTCTCTTCTCACTCTTGATAATCAAGAATATCGTGGGAATATCATCTGAAAAAATAAAGTGTTCTAATGGGCAATTTCTGACACTTGAGTGTGTCTGTCAATGAAGTCAAGTTATTAAAAATTAGTAATTATTAACATGTTTTAAATCATAATTTAGCTGTGAATAAATTAAGAAATCAGTTATCAGGAGATAGTGCTAAATCAAGATTACCTTAAATAATTTAGAGTCATTAAGTAGAAAAAGACACTGATGAGTGTCTCCAAGGAAGACATTAGCAGGTGATAATTAGTGTGTCTATGGAAATGTAGGCTGGCATCTCCCACCCACATTACATTAGTAAAGGAAGCTTTGCCTGTAGCTACAGCTGTCCTTTATCTGTATGCTCTCAGGAAGGAGAATCTTTGTGCAGCCTGTCTACCGCTGATCTTTCAGCTGTTCATTTACTTAGAGTTTAAAAGATATACTGTGCAACTAACATGCCACCAATTAACAGGAATAGTGTTTCTGTATGTCAGATATTAATTTGGTAAATTTTCAGTGTTTTTGAACTTCAGATATGCTTGCATTTCAACAGAATCATAGAATTAGCTAGATTGGAAAAGACCTTTAAGATCCTCAAGTCCAACCTATGACCTAACACCACCTTGTCAATGATGATGTTATGAGCAATATAGCTAAACTAGTTATTATTCAAAGTGCAAACTTTGTAAACTGAATGTATACATATCACCGTAGACAGAGTGATAAAAAGCCTTTGTCAAATATAGGAGTGACTCTATATTTTGTAGTGTTTGAGTTTTGGATAATGAAATTAAGGGGAAAAGGGAAAAATTTTATAAACTAAGCAGGATCAGAGATTTATATTTCCTTACACCTGGATTGTAGATCATTTTATTGCTGGTCAGTGGTGCAAGCAAGGACTGAGATTCAAAACAAAATTTATTTCATCCAAGATGCATCAATTTTGGGATAGCTTACTTTGGAAACACATTTTAAGTCTATAAATGAGAAGTTATTTCCCAACATGAGTAAAGTTTGAAGGCCAAATTTCTAAAAGCATTTGAATAATTACTTGAAATGGTTGGGTGTATTTCGTAAGCAATAAGAGTATACAGACCTCTGGTTTAAGTGGTCACAAAAAACATTATGTGAGCATTTCTGGGACTCTGGATTCTGACAGTTTTGAAAATCCAGACAGAAATCTTATGATTGCAGTAGATGATTTATGGGACTCAGATTCAGCCAAAGAAAGAAACTGAGAGTTTCTAGCCAGGCAAAAAGCCTGGGAAAGATCTGGAGAAGAATGTAAATAATTCTTTATCTCTCTTGTTTTTCACATTGTTTATAGTTAAGTCCTATCACTGTGCGTCAAGCACTTTGCACCAATGCTATGGATTGTTTTCACTTTAGAACCAATGGAGTTGGTCCTCATGAAGCTCTGTATAAAAGAGCAGTGTATTTTGAATAAATTGGAGTTTCATTCCCATGCAGCCTTCTGGTCAGTCTTCTCATTCCTGTCCTGCCTCGACAGCGACAATGACTTCCATAAAATTAAGTAATTTCAGAAGAAATAGGCCACCCTATTTATAGTAAAATTGAAAAGATGTCTACAATTATACCTAAGATATTTTAGAAACTTCTAATATGTTGGTATTTTAATGTGCTTGGGAGGAAAAAAGGCTAGAGAGGAATACAATTTTGACTATCCAAATCTTTGGAGCTGCATATCAGTAAAAATGTTTGCTTACCCACAAATGTGCCTATGAAATATGAAGTTTTGCTTCAGCAAGCAGTCTTGAACAATGCACATAAAAAGCTGAAGTGCTTAGGCACAGATACAGAGATGCATCAAGACTGAGGGACTGTGTCTCCAGGGCACAAGGGGAAATGCACATCTTCTTGTTACATCTGTGCCAAAGATCCAGCATCTGCCCCCATATGACAGTAATCCCTTTGAAATAACTTTGAGCCATCCTCACACATTAAATAGTCATTAGATGAAATTCTTAAAAAACCATGAGATGGAATACAGTAATAACCAGTGTCAGATTTCCATTTCTTCTTTTATGCTTCTAGGGTTTAATTTAATTTTTAGCTATGAGCAACCTGAAGATTATCCCCTAATTGCCCAACATCATTGAGTAGCTTTGTATAGTCTTTTAAAGCAGCTGGGATTCTAAACTTGATTCTGCTTTTGACTAATATATTTTCCAGCATGAAGCCATACAGTGGACTTAATTTTTCCATGTTCATTTTAATAAAATTACACAAATTAAAATCCTATTAAAGTGAAAGGAGAAACAGAGAAATATTTGTACATATTTCTTTGACAAATGTACTTGCATAGAATCTTTACTAGGAATGACCAAAATTAGCAACATTCATGTTCTCACATGTTGCTTGCATAACGTGACACGCTTCTGAGGAGAGGTGAGGTAAGCCCTCAACGAAAACATGCTACGCACCTTATTTGAGTCTGGGTGTGCCAAAGAGGCCCTGTCAAGAGACTGTCTGGATTTTTGAGGCTGTATCTTCTCCTCAGGGAGAAAGATGGAGGAAGACAGACCAGTATGTTAACAGGAAGGACTTCTGATCAGCTGGAGGGGCACCTGGTAGAGCAGACATTGACCATGTTCAGTAGATCTGCCCTATCCTCAAAGCTCTGGATAGGGCAGATAATAGCCCCAGCTTCAAATAGGTAACTGTTTTCAGATCCACATAGGTTTGCATATCTAAGACAAACTATATTAAAGCAGAAGAGTTAAAGCATAAATTGTTGTTACAATTTTTTATGACGTTGAACATGGCTATTTTTAAAATCTGTGCATAATTTCTCCAGTCCTCATTTAATGAAAAAGAGAAGGATTTCAATGATTGCAATTCTGTAAGTTATTCAAAATCATGACTTTGTCAGTATAATTATTTTTTTTCTCTGACAATGTAATTTGGTTTTAAATTACATTTTAGTTGCTATTATTTTAGGCTTAATTTTTAAATTTCTATTTAGAATTTTTTAGTTTGAATAAAATAAAAAAAAATAGTCCTTGCTTGCCTCTGCTTTAACAAAATATATGCAATTTCTTTTAATTTTTTTTTTTTTTTTAATAATAGAAACTTTAGCATCCAGACTGTGGCTCTGTGGTCTGTCTGGTGTGTAGTCCAAACCCAAATTCTTTCAATAAATGTTCTGATAACTTGTGGAGCATAACACAAGCTTGTAACTAAATAATGATGTACAAATGCCACACCTAAATTGGGGCAATCCCCAACATCAGTACAGACTGGGAAGAACAACAAATTGGGAGGAGTTCTGAGAAGAAGGACTTTAGGGTGTTGGAGGGTGGAGCTGACCCAGAAATGTGCACTCACGGCCCAGAAAGCCGATTGAATCCTGGGCTGCATCCAAAATGTGGATGAAGTGTGACCAGCAGGGTCAGGGAGGGGATTCTGCCCCTCTGATCAAATCTTGTAAGACCCCACCTGGAATGGTGCACCTAATTCTGGGGTCTCCAGCATAAAAAGAACATAAACCTGTCAAAGCAATTCCAGAGGAGGGCTGCCAAGTTGATTAGAGATGGACCACCTCTCTGAAGGAAAGGCTGAGATAATTTGGATTGTTAAGTGTGGAGAAGAGAAAGCTTTAAGGTGACCTAATGGCAACCTTCAGGTACAGGAAGAGAGCCTACAAGAAGCATGGTGACGATGAGGGCATGTGTGTATATATATGGCTTCAAACTGAAAAAGAGTAGGTTTAGATTAGATACCAGGAAGAAATTGTTTATTGGGATTTTATTGGGAGGGTGGTGAGGCCCTGGAACAAGCTGCCTAGAGAAGCTCTGGATGCCCCGTTCCTGAAAGTGTTCAAGATCAGGTTGGATGGATCTCTGAGCAACCTGGTGTAGTAAAACCCCCTGCCCATGGCAGCAGGGTTAGAGCTGGATTATGTTTAAGGTCTCTTATAACCCAAGCCATTCTATGATTCTATGGAACATTCCCATGTATATACTCTGTCAGTTTCTGCAATATGTGCAATTAGCTTAATACTTAGATATAACTGGAATATACCAAGGGTGTATGTATACACACCAAGGAACGAAATTCAGACTTTGAGTGGCAGCTAGTTATTGGCAGAATAAATGACAATGAGTTGAAGCATCAGTTTGAAGAAAGAGCTGCTTCCAGGATGAAAGAAAAGAATTGTTTTGCTTTCCTAGTAACTGTAAGCCTTTCTATGAGAGGGGCTCTTAGCTCCCTTGCAGGTCACTACTGGAGTAATCTGAATGGTCTGACCAAGTGTGGTGACAACTTCTTGGGCTGTTAGACCCAAGATTTTTCTAACATATTTAATTAGGAACCTTGTTTATTACCTATCTTATATCTATCTGTCTGTCAACCTATAGATCTTTATGCTTTTACAGTATTTTTGCCTTGGTTGTATTTTAGGCCATGCTTACTTGGGCTCCCTATGCTATGAAGAAACATATTTACTGAAAAGAAATTTAACATCAATTTATTACTTGGAATGTTTTTATTTTTATTTTTATTTTTAGTTTTAGTTTTAGTTTTACTTTTAGTTTTAGTTTTAGTTGTTTTAGTTTCATAAAGACTTGTGTTTCATAAGCAAATTTCTTATTGAGCATATTCATGCTGTAGTGTAAATACACTGTGACCCCTCTGATCTAAAACATTTCTTATTGGAATTTAAATTCAAGGGTTTCAAAGTGTAAATCCAAGGAAACAGAATATGTTTATGTTAAATGTGTGGCGCAGTGTATTAGCATTCATTAAATTTAGTCCCTAAAAATTTGTTGCAGTCATACTTTAATGATTGGTGAGAAAGCAAGGCCTTTAGAGGAACCAAAATGAACCACCATGGCTAAACAGAAAGAACAGGATTACAGAGTTAAAGAATTAAAAGAAGTCCTCAAAAAGCTAAATTTAAGTCCAAATTAAAAAAGAAGAAAGTATCAGGAACCAGTAGAGATTAAATGCAAATATATAAAGAGTGACAGAAAGAGTTTGAAGAGTCACTTAGGAAAAGCATAAAAAACTTGTAATAAGTCCCTTTTACAGATGCAGCAGAGCATGGTGTTTTCAAGAACACCTTTAGGGACCAAAAAAACCCCCAAAAAAACAGAGAAGATAAGGTTGTAACAATGATATAATTTTTTCCATCCATCTGTGAAGGATGTTGACTTTGCTGCAGCTCCTCCCCATGGGTGGATGCCCCTCAAACTTAGAGCACAGGTAGGACAAACAAGAACAGTGCAAATGTCCATAGGAATAGGAATAAACTGGCAGGCTGAGCTAGTGCCTAGTAAAGAATTCTACATGATATCAAGGACGGAGCAGTCAGACCACTCATTTTGCTATGCAATCTTTTAAATGTTCTTCAGTATCAAAAGCTTGAAATTAGGCTGAAATGTGGCGCCTTTTTCTAAAGCAGGCTTCTAGACATCTGGAGGAAGATGAAAAAATCTGGCAAAGTTCTGACTGATAAAATGGCAGAAATATATGCTTGAAGGACAAAGAAGCTATTCTCAGTGACTTGGGAAAAGTAGTCATGCAATTTCTAAATTAAAAATAAAGTATTAAATGTACTTTGAAGACTTGCTCTCGTACAGAAGGAATTTTTCAGTCTTGGAGTTAGTTTAAACATAAGAATACTTACATGACACCTGGCTATTGTACAGATGCTGGCATATGACATTGATAAAGACAAAATGTATACAAGATTCTGTTTTCTAAAAGAGGGCCTATTGCATTACTTCTCTTCTTCCTGTTCCATGCATATCCATCAATAAATAACTGTGTTTGATGAAGAATTGAAATATGCTTTGTATATAGAGGCTTGTGAAATGTATACACTTACAGACATGGAAAACGTGAACTATTTCTGCAGCGGTTGCACCACAACTGTTAAAATAAAACAGTATTTTCTTTCCTTTGTGAGTTCCTTGGCTTCTGTTTTCATGGGACTACGCAGCATATTTGTGGCTCACCACAAGGTTTTATTTAAAGTAGCCTGAGGTGCCTATTGTTCTAATAATAGGAATAGTGGTATTTTAAGATTAATTGACTTTATGACATTTGACAGGGTGGCTTATGTAGTAGCTGTAGTAGGTGAGGGCATCTTTCATGGGTTTCCACCAAAGATGACCTTGGAATTTCTGCTAAAGGAGAGGTGAAAACAATAAGAAAGGTTCTCCATATAACTAAGAAATAAATTAAAGAAGATCTAACACAGTTACTTTGGTTTATTTCTTATACTGGCCTTCGGCTAGGGTTAATAATTTATATTTATACAAAATATGGAAGTCTCAGCTAGAAAATTTACCTTGTACTAAACAGAAAACTGAAATAAATTATATTCCTGCCCCTGAAAACTCTCCAGTATATGTATGGTAGAGTTTAATCAAGCATCCTGTTTTGGGTTAATGCAGATATTTGGGTGAATGTTCAACTTAACATTAAAGATAAGCATAACATTATACTGCATAATAACTCAATCCTTTAGCTTCCCTCTTTCATGCAATATTTCATAGTTCAGTGTAAATAATTGTTCACTGAATACTTGGTTATAAAACAAGGTCCGAAAACAAGCCGTCATTCTAGAATCAGATTTTGTTTTAATAGGTAAATAATTTTATAACAGCAAAAAGCCTCTTTTAATCTACCTGGTCTGGCATGAAATGCCTTCTAGAGTGCAATCTTGATTAGAAGGAATAAAGGTAATTATCTTTTAGAACTTTTTAATTTTTTCAACCTACTTCTAAACCATAAACATGGTGCTAAACCATATTACATTCAAGAGAACATCCTGATTGAAAAGTCTAGATCTATGACATATGTTTTCCAGACCACGAGGCATTTCAGATTCATGGAATCATTTTGGTTGGGAAAGACCTCTGAGATCATCAAGTCCAAACTTTGACTGATCACCATCTTGTCAACTCGACCACAGCCCTGAGTGGCCACATCCAGTCGTTTCTTTGACACCTCCAGAGGATGACTCCACCACCTCTCTGGGCAGTCCATTCCAATGCTTAACAACTCTTTCAATGAAGAAATTCCTCCTGATATTTACTCTGAACACCTCCTGGTGCAGGATGAGGCTTTGTCCTCCTGTTTTTTCACTGGTTGCCTCGAAGAAGAGACTGACCCCCACCATGTTATAACCTCCTTTCAGATGTAGATAGCAATAGATGAGCTCCCCTGTGCCTCATCCTGTTCAGGTCAAACAGCCCCAGCTCCCTCAGCCTGAACTCAATCGGTTGCAGCTTTCTCCCTGACTTAATTTTTTCAATCTGAGAAACCAAGGAGTGGCCCACTGGCTCTAAAAAACCAATTCAGCTCCAGACGCTAGTTCCAAGTAGTGTAGCTGAAAAATGCTGAGCTTCAAAGAAGCCGAACACAATAATGTGTTTGCACTATAGTTGAGATAATACATACTCATTAATTTAACTTAATTCTCACTTCTGTTGAAAGTTCACATCTCTGATCTGGAAAACGAAGTTAGTTAGAAAATTAGAGGAATTTTTGTAGCAAGGTACTCACCTAAGTAATCACTGTTTCCTTATCTGCTAAGGCTGCACATCAGCTACTAAACAGTGCTTGATGGAATGGGGGAAGACAAAGAATTCTAACTGATAATTTGATCAGTGAATAGATAGGTCAGGTTAATACAGTCAGAGGACTGCTTCTAACTAAATCCCATAGTGTTAAAAAAATTCTCTTTTACCTAGTGATGTTCCAGATACAGCTGGAATGTTCCCCTGATAGAACATTCTATACCCTGCATTTTCATCTGTGGATACATTCTTCTAGATAAAAATCCCTGATGTTCTTATTATGCTGCAAGGTTCATATTTATGAGTCTGAAGGATATGGTTCTAAAGGAGCATATGAGAAAATAAAACTTCCTTTCTCTTATTTTTTGAAAATTTGGCTATGGATGGTGTATGAAATAATATAGGATTAAGTTTATTGTATTTAACAGATTTATATCTTCATCTCTTATTTATTTAAACTCGAAATTATTTAAATACCTAAGTGAAAACATAATAAACAAATTTATGCATGTATTTAGCCTAGCATAAGCAGAAAATCAGCTTAAATTTAAAAGTTTATAGTTGTATTCCTCAGTGAAGTAAATGTTAACTTAATGCAACTAAAGTAGTGAGAGTTCCCTGACTTTTCAGAGAGGTTATGCAGCCAGAGAAATATGAGCTACTTTTTCCAGGAAAGTACTTCACAACCCCATAAATTTACTATATGTTCAAATCAGGCTATTCTCTACTTGTAGGGTCTGATATTTTGAATAAACTGGTGCTGATAAAATAATAAAAAAAAATTGGTTTGAAGACAGTTTTTTTTTTTTTATTTGAACAAAGAAGTAAATATATAACACCTTCAAACACTGGAACTTTATTCGGGGGCAATTATACTGTGTTTACACAGAAAATTCATATCATAATAATCAGGAACAAGGTATAAGAATAAAATTATTTTTAGATGATCCTAACACTTATTGTGAAATATCAGCTGAAGTTCTGAGGTTAAGCTTGTGTGTGTCAACCTAGGCAGAAATAAAAGCCTGTTGTCCCATGGAGAGAACAGTGCTCCCAATTTATGACACATTGACAAGTACACATAAGCCCCTTGGCCAACAGTAAGATTATATTCTTGACAGGTCTGCTGCATGACCATCTTTATGGTCATTGCTTGGTTTATTTGGTTTGCTGCTTGTCATCATTGATCTAAATGCACCTTAGTAAATCTCTTTATCTATCTGATCCTTACATTTCTCTGAAATATTAAACTTAGCTGATTAGGTGCAATAATGCACAGCTTGCTTTTAAACACCAGTGTGAGTGCAATATTAGAAAGTATTGACAGTGAGATATTGAGCAGACCTCACTCTCTTTAAAGTATTTCTTGACAGTAGAACAGGAAGAGCAAGGAGCATTCCAGGTGGCATACTATTTGTCCATAGAGATTACAAATTTTTTTCTGGAACTACAGCCAGAACCACCGTTCAGAATATTCCTTCTCTGAACAATTTGCTGAAAATACAAACACTGAGAGATAAGTGACCCCTCATATTTTGTGGAATTACCACCCATTGTGTTGGTTTATTGGTGGTGGTGGTTTGGGTTTTTTTGGGCTTTTTTCCTGATGTATACTTTAAAGATTACTGTGATGTCTGTTTAGTCTTTACTTTTGAGCTGATGCTGTATAAGGATAGAATAGATGCAAATATCACTGTGAAAATGTAACCTACAAACATAAGCTGCAACTGTATCTCAAAAATGCTATAATTCTTTGAATTTCAAAGTCAAGAGGTAAAGCCATTTTAAATAAGTGTATTAATATGAAGCAGCACATTTTAAACTCAAAAGGGTCTTTCATGGGCTATAAGAAGCACACATGATCTTTCAGAACAATCAGATATTTTATATGTTGCTATGTTGATATTCTATTTAAGTAGTTGTTTGATCAATGCACTTCCCATCTCCCAAATATTTTGATATATTATTTAGTAGTAACTAATTTTCCCTCTAAAACTAGTCTGAATAAGAGCCAAACTCACCATCTTTCTGTGTAGAACAACTAAAAGGAGTAATTCACCTTTAAAACTATAGGCTAAAATCCCAACTTCACAGGGACCTAGTATTTAGATTACTTATCTAAGACATAGTATTGTAACATATTCTCTTCCAAGCTACAATATTGTGACATATTCTTTAGTGTTTGTTTTTGTTTCTACAAAAAAACACTCCTGAAATTAAATTTGCAAAATTTTATTTTCTTTTTGATCTGCTTCTGTAAAATAAAAATGTCTCCATTGTAGACCATATCAGACTTTGAAGAAACAAAGCATCTACTCTTCTACTTAAAATTGTGCCTGCACTGAAACCTGAAGTTAATTTTCTTTCAATTCTATTTTTGACTGAAAAAATTCCTAAAAACTAGATTCAAGGGAGATTTTGGCAAAAGAACAAAAGCAATAAAATATTCCAATAAAATGTGATGGGGAACTGAAGGGAAAAAAAATCAATATTTAAAATGCATTAGAATAAATATGCACTAGATGTGCACTAGAATAAAGAGAACAATGAGTTTTTGAAGTGTCTAAAGATAGTTGATTTTTATTCTCAACACATCAAATGTTTAACCAATTCCATGTTGCAAATCTTCCTACGTGTTGCTAAACATTTGAGGTTAAATCAGCTTTCCCAAGAAGCACATTCTACAACTGGTGTCAAAAAACACTTAGAGTTTTGCAATTGGCAATTTACAGCCATTTAAAAAATAAAATTTTAGTCTATGCCATTTTGTTTTCATCTACTGCCATGTTACAGTGAGCTCATTGGGCACCCTGTGCCCCCCTTCCCCAGGGACTCTGTGACTCTGATCAAGATAACCCCTGGATCCTCCTTCCTGCCCCAATGGGGTTGGCGGAGAGCCAGGGAAGCCCACCCTGTCCAAAACCTATATAGACCCCTGAGACTTCCTGTGCTCTCTCTCTTTTGCCCCGCTCTCCATGGACACCACAGAATAAAGAGAGCTGTTCCAACACCCTTGGGGTAAGAGCCTCTTTTGAATACCTTTCCCTCTCCTGGTATTCCTCCCCTCACAGCCCCATATCTCTGAGCTAGTCGGATTCTATTCGGGGGGCTGCATGGAGGGGGGGGAAAACTACAAAAACTACACTGCCAAGTGCCAATAAAATACAAGGGGCTTCATTCCATTTCCTCCCTGTAGAGATGTATGGATTGGAGTAGACCATTAGTCAGAACACGAAGATTAGAAAGAGTCTGAAGGGGACCTCTTGCTGTTGTTTAATGAACATTTATGACTGCAGAAAAATATTCTGGGTTTCAGGGATAATAATTTTAATATATAACTTAGAAAAAGAGGAAGTGGCAAGATACACAGGCTGTGCAAAACTATATGAGTGGTGAGAGGAGACACAACTGCATGGCTAACTGGAGAGTGTCTTGAGTAGTTGAAGAACTTGCTCAGTAAGAAATTGTGCCAAACCAAACTTTGCCGCTCCTCAACAAACCCTGCACATCTTATTACTGAACCTGACATTTCATTCTGCTTCAAGGAATGTGAAAAAATCATGCAATGCAGCGGATACCTGGAATTAGAAAGTTGGAAAAGTAGTCAAAATAGCCATAAATATGTAAATATGAATTTAAGTTATTCAAAGCAATTTGATACTAGTCCCACTGAATACACTAGTTAGCACCATTTCAGCCAGTCTTGATACAAGTACCTGTAACGTTGTCTACCTGTAAAGGCAATGTGAAAAATCTAGGTATTTACAAAACATTTAGAATATCTCTAGTTCTCTATTAATGCAAAAGTTTAAAAAAAAAAATTAGCTTTCCATGAAACCATACATAGTCACAAATTCAATTATATTTAGACATATAACTAAAGTCTTGCCTTTGGAGTTATGATTCAAATATGAACATTTGCCTACAGAGCCAAGCAATTCCATGAAATCTTATATGGTAAATGTAATGAAATATCAAGACAGAGCAGGAGCACAGAATCAGGATTATATTCATAGCTCTTCAGCACATATTAAAACTCCTGTCATATGGGTGAGGCAATTTCAGATCAGACTTTTCTCAAATTTTGTTCACATTTTCACATTAATTTTAGTAAAGTAGATGGCTGATAAAATTAGAGGCCAGCAAATCTTACTGGTGTAAGGGAGAAAAGGAAGCAGCTGCATTTTGTAGAGGAGTATGAAGAGTCATGAAAGCCTGACACCAGTAAAAAGAAGAAATGGAGTGGAAGAAGGTAAGAAGAATAATCTAGACAGAGCCAAGGCAGAATATGAAAGCCTATTTGACAGAGAAAAATTCATAGTTACATAGGAATATGCTTACTTTTATGGAACAGGGAAAAGTGATTGGGAAATTTTGATTTAAATGCCCTCTGCATATCCCTTGACCAGACTTCAAATGGCTGTGAAAGGTTACTGTGCCTCTGATTAAAATTTGAACAATCAGTTCAAGAGTCCATGGAGGGGCTGAATCCCGATTTTCAGTGTTCAAGTTGTCAAAAACTGTACAGTGCAGAATGATAGAAATTCCCTCATCATAGGTTTTGTACACCTGTATACATTAGCTGTATTAGCTTTGTGTTTCATACACAAAGCTAATGTATACAGTTTAGCTTTTTTCCATCTCTGTATGTGAGATTCAAATGAAAATAGGACCACCAGAACAAAATAAATTCCTGGAGATGGTGACTACTTGAGAGAAGATATAAAAAATATTCTATAAATCCAATGTAATGTGATAGTTTAACATGCTTTCCTTGCAACAGATGCAATTTTGTTTGGTTAGGAAAATTTGGTTAGAAAAAAATATAGCACTCTCATTCAGAAAATGTCCTTACTTTTGACAAGAATGAATTTTTTTTATAATTCTAAACAGCTTCAGAATTTTATACCTGGTAATACTCCTACCAATTATATCCTGACAATACTTCTGTCATATTAGCTAATTAATTTCCTCCTTTTTCATTATTTTCCTAGATCGCACTTTGCATTTGAAACTAATATAGAATCATGGATTCATTAAGGTTGGAAAAGATCTCCAAGATCCTTGAGTATGACCATTAACCTAAAACTGATACATCCACCACTAAATCATGCCCTTTAGCACCACATTTACTCATTTTTTGAACACTTACAGGGATGATGATCCCACCACTAGCCATGTATGTCACCATTTCAGTGAGGAATTTTTTCCTAATATCTAACCTAAACCTCCACTGGTGCAGCTTGAGGTTTAATGCTTGCTGCCTGGGATAAGAGACTGACCCCAGCCTGGATAAAACATTCTTTCAGGCAGTTGTAGGGAGCAATAAGGTCCTCTCTCAACCTCCTTTTCTCCAGGTAAAACAATCCCAGATCCCTCAAGAGGTGTTGATTTTTTTTTTTTTGTAATATTTTATCGTCATTTTTATGTTGATTGTCACTTCAGTAATTTAGTGTCATTTATAGAACTGTGCTACATTAAGTAGCACTTTTCTCCTAGGAAACTGTAATCCTAATCATGCTGGACAGCTAATTTGGGGTTCGAATCCCGGCAAAGCCACTAGTTGCTAGCGAGACTTGGGAAGGCACAGTGACAGCTGACAATAATTTATCTTCTGAAATTTTAAAAAATAATATAAAAAAATTCTGTATGTAAGTTTAATTGGAACCTTAGAGAATCATGTTAGATATTTCTGGTTAATAGTTGAATTCTTCTGTTTAGACTTGAGAAGACTCTTTTTTTCATTGACTTCCAGGCCTGTGAGAAGGAAGATATATTGACCCATAATGTTATGCATTCTTTGAAGTACACAAACTTATTTTCATACAAAAAGCTGCCAAAACCCCAAGAATAGTAGAGTGGAGAAAAATTTAATCAATATTCACTGATTACCTCGTCATCTCCAAGGGACTGAATCAGGAAAACAAACTCTGGTCTAATTTCAGTCTTGGTCCTTGCTGTAGGTATGATCAAATGATGGAATGAGAATGGAAACCAAGATGGTGCATGAGTTTTTTAGCTGCAAACATTAGGAGGAGGAAAATATGTGCAAGTATACTAAGACAAAAAACCAAAAAAAAAAAAAACCAAACACCTTTAAACCCTTAAAAATAAATTATTTATTTTAAAACTTAAATGTCATGTTTTTCCTTAGATATTGATTATTTGAGAATTTCAGCTTTATTTAGAAACAAGAAACAAACAGTTTCACTCATGATTACAGAGAAATTATAAAGACATGCAATCATAAAGGCCCAAAGACCAAAGGGCAGACCAGCTAATCTATGAAAAATGCTCTCTCTCCATATAAACTTTGTTTTATAATCGTAAATTATTACAACAAAAGCAATACTATGCTTAAACTCAACATCTTCTTTTCAACTGCCACATCATTTTGGCTTAGGAAACAGGCTGACTAGTATTGAAGATGTGAACTGTCTTGCTCTGGGACTGAGACCAACTGACAAGATTGATGAGCAGGTGAGTTTCGGTGGTACAATCCCCTGTCCAGCTTCTTTGGAAAATTGTTACAATAAGGGATCTCACTAGAACTGAAAGTAAAAAATTTAAACAAATGTCTACTCAGAAAATTGGCAGTAGCACTATGTCTTCCAAGCCATGACCCAAGTAGATGAATTTGAAAATGCAATGCTCCAAGTTAAGATTGCTCCACTTCCATCATTATACAGATGGCCTAATGTCTAAAGGTGGCCCTTCCTGAAGGCAAAACTTGGCACACAAGGCTTTGGCAAATGTTAGGTTTATTGCTCCTATTAAATATTGACTGTGTCCAATGTTTACATGGTGAGTGTTGAACATGAAGAAATACCTCTCTCAATTTGTTTTGGAACAACTGAATCCCTGTTGTACAGACTCCAAAAAATAGTAGGTTGAAATAGCTTCTAACAAAGCTCTAAATATATTTTTAATTAAGCCCAGGGCTACTCACTAGAACACTGTGTTTTCTATTTAAACTTTTTACTCTGCCAGTGCCTTTCTCCAGTGGCCAGTTTACAAACACATCCCTGCAAACTGAAGCCTATATTCAGTGAAAAGACTCTCACAGTAAAAGTTTTCAAGTGTTAGGAGAGAAAACTGCCTAGAAATGATTGGTAAGTCATGAAACTTAAAATTTAATATTTCTCTTTCATTCACATATTTGTTCAGTTTTTTTTAGGTTCATTGTTTTCATTATCTACTGTTCAGAGCATGAAATGCAAGAAACATTCGAGAGATCACCATGATCTCTTAAGTTAATAATGATCTCCATGACCTTAAGTGAATAGAGCAGCACCTGAAACCTAGAATAAGCCTCTATTTACAAAACCTGTTAGAGCATTTGTATTTTTGTAGTTGAACTCTGGTGACAATATGTATCATTCCAGAATTCATTAACTGAATATATTTCCAAGTGTTCCTGCTTTGTTAACTGAAGCACAGTGATGTCATTTAGTTGATAAGTATCCATGTGACAGGACCAAGGGGTATACAGTTTTAGTAATTATCCAGTTGATTCTTCTTCCCTAATGGTGAAGGAAAATAGCTAATTATGGAAAAACATTTGAGAAATCCTGCCATCTGACATTTGTGAATAATTGTAGAAATCTCTGATATATGTGTTTTGAAATGTTAAAGATGACAGCACTGTCATACATAACTCTTTAATGTCATGCTGCTAATGTACTTGAACAAGTGTCAGGATTCCAAAAGGCATGCAGGCTTTCTCTGACCCTTAAATTCTTACAAAGACTGCTGTTATTCTTTTGTGAATCTGACAATTTTTAAATGAGTGTTTCACAATTTACCTTGGGGATTTTATCAGCAAACTTGTAGTATTGTAAGGATCAAATATCTAAGGCTGTCCTTTACATCTTTTATCAATTTTCTGTTCTACCTGAGGAGTTCCTTATGAAGTTAAACTCATTAAATAAGGAAATCAAAATGACTGAGGCATCCTGCTTTTTGATGAAAAAGGTGGTGAAAGTAGGCTGACTCCATATGATTCAGAACTTTCAGGCTTTCCCATATCACAGGATGGAATTTTAACCACTGTGTTTAGAGACAGGAATTTGTTGCTGTTCAGCTTTTTGTGGAAAGCATAGAGCTTTGAATGTATATCCAGATAATTGCCATCACCTGCAGCTAGGGGCACTTGCCTACATTATGAAGTCCAGATCTCTCTACTTTTTCCGTTTTAGAGAAGCACAGTAATCCTGAGGTTTCAACGTTGCATAAACATTTCTTAGCCTTTGCATATGTTTCTTTCTAATCAGAAATTCAATTTGAGAAGCATTTTTATATAGAAAACATGGTTTTTACATTCGTCTTTCTGATGGAATAGC
The DNA here is from genome assembly GCF_048771995.1 of Taeniopygia guttata. NCBI lineage: Eukaryota > Metazoa > Chordata > Aves > Passeriformes > Estrildidae > Taeniopygia > Taeniopygia guttata. Next base: position 30,990,744 of record NC_133028.1, on the reverse strand, counting down.
AAAACTGCTAAAAAGCATTAATCCTTGTAAGTGAAGATTTGCATATCAATACTTCTATTCTGCATTTTAATATTATTTAGTCACATTGTAAATTATCTATTTTAATTTATTTCTTTAATGATAATTTAAGCTAATTTTCTAGTAATTTTAACATTTGCTATTGGATTAGCTCTAATTTTGCATCACTCATTGCTATTTCTTCAAAATGTTTAAAGACCACTACATCCTGCAATTTTCAAAGTCAGTAATACTTTACTATGCTTGAAAGTAAAGTAGGATAACATTTCTGGTATTACCACTTCATCATTCATATATGACAACTTTTCTTTTACAGCCAAAAATGATTTACGAAATTGTCTCTTTTATGTACCACTTAACACTACTCGACCAAGATACATAGCAACAGCTTTATTTTGGAATTTGTTGACAAACAGTATTTTTAAACATGCACAAGACCTGTTCTAAGCTATTTGCTTTGCTGGGGTTTGCCTTTATTCTAAACTTAGAGAACAAAACAGGCCATTTCAAAGCTTAGCTTTGATACAGAGAAGTGCTCAGTACTTCAGGGCAGGAGAGAACAGAGCACACTTGGTCTGTTAGCAGGGGCCAAAAGAGAAGAATGCAGCTCTCTGAAGTTCATTGACCCAATTGCTAGGGTATGAAACAGGCTGAGCTCAAAATCTTTTTATTCACTGGTTATTTTTAAATATCAATTAACATAAACAATAAGTAATTATTTGCAAAGTACACAGGCAGCCAATTTAATATGAACCATTAAATTTTTCAAGAAAATGAAGTTTCAAAACTGAAAGGCCATATTGGAAGCCTATAAAAAATGCTTGAGTAGGAGTTAGAAAACTAAGATGAAATCTATACATAGATGAAGAGTGTAAAAAATAATTTAGCTTAAATGGACACACATAATATTTGCATGAGTTGCCTCTGGGATGTGCAGTTTGGTTTCTTACCTATTCAAACAGCAGAACACTAGAAGTTGCCTCATCTGACTTTGAAAAGAACATACTTGTATTATCCTGGAGTGCTTAAGCAGTCATTTTAAGAGACTTTGAATGGATTTCAACTTTAACAAGAAATATGCTTGCCAGAAAAGCTAAATCTTTTAAGTCTGGTTAGTCTTTTTCAATAACTGCCTGACCATTGAATTACTCAACATGTTTACCAGATTTTTTTTTTTTTTTTTTTTTTTAGTTTATTTTCTTATGCTACCAAAAATATTCTGTATGGTCTTTTTAAGAATGCCAACCTCTGTTTTATGAAGAATAGGTTGACACCCAAGGCCACAAGAAATTTCTTTCTCATATTTTCTCAAAGAAATCTTCTCCTTTTTAGGTGCAGATGATGCCTTTCAAAGAATTTAAGAAACATTTCTGAAATACCAGTCTTTTTCTTCAGAAGACTCACTCTTTGCACATTTTGTGATTGATCTCTTACAAGCTCTATTTATATAGTCCTACTCTCAAAGAGTTTTATTTGGGTTTTTTTTTCAGTCTTTTGTTCACTTATTTTCTGCTCAATTTTAAGACCAATGTCACTCAACTCAGGATGTAGTTGCAATCCTGATGTGGCACTGTGTTGGTGTGGAACTCATGGCTGGAATACCCTGCAGTAATGTCCCCTTATTCAGGTTGTATTTCCTGCTTATGGGACAAATACTCCTTTATATTTACTAGGAAATATTTGTTTTCCAGGGTTTCCTTGAGTTTGTTGAACAGAGTGTAAGAAGGATGAGATTTCCTGGTTCATGGGACCATTGTGATCTTGCAATTTGCATTAGATCAAGCACCAGTTTCTACAATCAAGTAACTTAAAATAAAACCAATGGTGGGTTATTACACTTAAATTTGTCTTGCTGTATCTTTTAAAGTTGGTGCTTGCTCTTTGCAAAAAGCTGAAAATGACACAGTCTTTAGAATTCCTACCACTATGCATAGAGATGTCAGGCTGCATATTTCCAAGTTGTGAGTGAGCCGTCAAAGAAACGTTAAATATTTGCTTTCACATACCATTACTAAAATTATGCACATATTCTGTGTAATACTGTTCAGTTGACAGTATTCTGTTTTACCCATGAGTTTGTTCCTTTTTTAGAATGTGTCCTGATAACAAACACCTCATATAAGGTTCTATTTTCATTTTAGAATGAAATGAATGGGTGTTGCAAAATTTTTTCAGAGCCAACACATCCAGCTCACGTTTTAGAGAGTTCCACTTGCCTGCTTTGGGCTGCCACAGCATGTGACTGCTCTTTGGCACTGTATAATGAGACTCACTAACAGTACTTGGATTTGTACTTTTGCTTCCATTTTTAAAATTACAGCTCCTAGTATTGTTTAATTACATGATATCCACTGTCATTTGAAAATAAATGAATGGTTGAATAAAGAGTCTAAACCTAGAACAGTTGAAAATGTTAAGCAAATACTACCTAAAGACTCAAAAGCAGAAGGCACATGTTTTCTTAGGCCCCCAATTCATAGTTCAATAGTAAATGAATTTGGCAAGACAAATGTTCCTATTCTCACCTTCATTTCTGCTACAGTAGAAACATGTGTCTATGACATCTCCTTCCAGATAGCCTCTAGCTGATCTGCAGTGAAAAATATTCATGGGAATCCTATTTTCCTACTCAAAAAGGTATATTTCATGTTGCTTCTTTTTGATAGAATTTGAAAAGATTTTGTTCCCTTAACAACTATTTGTTATATATAATTTAGTTAATGTAGCCAGTTCTTCAAACACTGAAAATACTTTTTACATCTCATGGTAATCATGTGTGATTTTAGTACTGGAGAGTTCTCCAGCCATGAATGGGTCTAGAGGACTGTCCTCAAGTCGTACAGTGACTCTGTAGTTCACAGCCTTATTTTCATTTTAATAGATGATACAACACAACAAGCATAAATTTTCATAAGGACTCTGTTCTGATAACCCAAAATTTTGTTTTACAGGTAATCTTACTTCAATCTAGCTCTTTTCCTGTGAAGTGAATGGCCCTTAGTGGTTTGGTTTGCTCCTGGAGTGCACCCTGCAGTTTCAATTCATCTGGAAAGAATCTACTTCCTTGTAATTTGTCTGCTCTGCAATGTGACCCAAAATATCATAAACAGGAACAACTGGGAAATTCAATTTGTTTGGGGCAGTATTGTTCATATGAGCTGAAGTGGTCATAGAGATGCACTTGTAGCAGAGTATAGGTATGGCTCAAGAGTGCCTTGATTATGAGCTGATTTTAGAAGTTACTAGTTGCTAAAAGCTGCATTTTATGTGGAAAAAAAAAATCCCAATACTGCAGTTCCGATTTTTTTGCCCCTAACTCTTCATTCTCCCAAGTTCCAAATCGTATGTTTCTGTGTCCATGAAAATGAGGGCAATTTTCTGAGTAACCTAATGGCTTTTCATTAGAATCTGAGACACATTCTGTTATTTTGAGCAATGAATTAGAAGCATATTTTGGAGCCATTTACAAGACTAAGTTGTTTGCACAAAGTTCCCAGCTCAGTAAGAAATATCTGCCTCAGGTTTTTTAATTTTGTATGGATGTGGATATAATTCAAGGAATTGCACTTGTTACTTCTAGTTGTACAAATAGAGGTGGTCTTTTCAGGTTCATGTTTGAATCCTATCCTTTTTGATCACAATCCCATTCATAAAAAAATATTTGTGAGGTTACCTAGGCAGACCTTGAACTGTTTTTAAACTTCACACTTTTAATACTACTTTTATTTCTGCTGCTTTCATGTGTTTTGCAACCATGTTATGGTACAATAAACAAACAAACAAATAAATGTTTAATATCCCACAAGGAGTAGAATTGTAACTTGCCTCTTCCCTCAGAAGCATAAAAACCATTTGTGCAGGAGACTAAACGTGGCTAATACTTTTCCTAATGGATGAAAGTAAAATCAGCTGAAAAACATGACAAGACCTCTATAAAACCCCATGATAAGTAAATGTGTGTTTTGAGAGGGGGTACTGCTAATTTCCACTGGAAAATCCATCAGAGAGTTAAAATATCTGCAGAAATTTGACTAAGACTGGAGACAATGCAAGTAAAAGGACTATTTACAGATGGATAGTAAAGGAGCCCTAAATGTGTTGCCCAGTTTGGTGCTATGAACTTGTTCTGACTGCAGTTTTAGTGTTTTGTGCTAACTGCTTCTTTCCACTCTGGATCATCTATGACAAACTGTCCCTATGTCTTCTTGAGTTGTAATGAATATATAATTTATGGCGTTTTCATGGAAGCAGAGAAGTTCAAAGTAGAGCCCACCTCACATACCCCTCTCCCACTTACCATTGGTAGTAATCTTTTCCCCAGAAATATGTTGCAGGGTGACTGGCGGACTGGTAATATGCTGAGTAGGACAAGCTGTTCCTAGAGGAGCAGGAGAAAAAGACAAGTCCCAGAGATCGCTTGTGTTTTCATCCTGTGCTCTGGGGGGATGGTTTCCTGAGGACATGGAGATTTCTTCTTGTTCCATGAGATGGGGACAGCCAACAAAAAAGAGCTTGATTTAAAAAGAAGCATAGAGTCTACTAAGCCTTGTCCAAAGTCATCATGGTATCACAGCACTTTGTGGCATCAGAATACTTTTATTTGGTAGACAGATTGTGAAACACACACAGCTATACACCCTTACTTCTCCAGATGGGGTCTTGATTAAAGATTTTTTGCTGAATGAAAAAAAGTCCTTGATAAGTCTTTACCTAATGCAAGGTACAGAATTTACAGAATTCAGTCTGTTGTGGCAAGCACATTCCTGCATTTACAATAGTCTGTCACTTATTATACCATTAAAAGTATATATGATTACAGTGAAACAACTGTATTCTATTTATTCTACCATTTCTCATACTTATGCTGGACTAAACAAATAACTGTCAACTTCAAGCATACAAAAATCATGACTCAGGTCTTCATAAATGCCATGAACTTCAAAGCATGTATTTTCTTTGCCTTATGTTCTTGAGCCATCAGAGATCACATATTTAAGCTTTTCTTCATAAGTAAAAGAAATGGAATTATTTATTTCTTGATTTGTTTTTAAATGATTTAACTCAACCCTTCCCACCACCAAATAATGTGACACTTGATGAAATCTTGATGGTTTTTAGAACATTATGGGACTGTAGTTTTTCAGTACCCCAGACTTGTTACCACCATAATACTCTATGCTGAATAAAACTGAGGGACCATTGCAAAACACAGCTTTTATTTTATCTGCCTTCCCTTTTGCTGCCTTGCAGCAGGGAAAGTATGTTGGTGCATCATTCAGAGTGAAAACTGTAAATCCAGTTTTCAGGTACCTGGGGGGGACTGTCATGTGCTCTGACCCAAATTAAAGAATTGTTTGGAAATTAGCCTCAAGCATTCATGTCAGATCTCCCGGAGCTTTGTCAGAAACCTAATCCTGGCTGCCACTTTCTCCTCATGTCCTGAGTTCTGGGAGGCAAGTGAATGGTAAGGAACTTTCACAGAGACAAATCAAGAATAAATACCCTGACCTGAGAAACATAAATGAGGTATATGGGCAAGAAACAAAATATACGATGCAATGGACAGAAATAGTATATAATTTTTTGTGTTATTATCAGTAATTAAAATCTTTAAGAATCCTAAACTTTTGGCATATTTTGTTGACTTCCATTTTGAAGGGAAAAGAACACTAGCATTGTTTATAGCTTGCTTTACTCAAATCCCAATCAGCAGAGCACTGTGTTTGTCTCCAGTATTCAAGCCATTAAAAATCACTGGAACGTTTTCCCGTCTTCTTATAGTTTCTCTTTTTTGTCTCACAGGTTGAAGCACCATCTCAGTTTTAATTTTGCATATGACATAAAGTGAAGCTGGCATTTCTTAATCATTTTTGAAAAAGGTCATATGAAATTGCCTCACACCTCATGAAAAGCTGTGTTGCAATGTTAGATAAATGGAGTTTCTGCCACCAAAACCAACTTAGTAACCCTTTCTTTAACCAGTTTCATAAACAGCATTCATTACTACTTAAAATTTTTTATTTTATTTCACAAGGATTTGTGAAAAGAATTTTTTGGCTTCAGGCCACAGAAGAGCAGACTCCAAATTTTGCCTTCAGGGCTGTTTTTTTCGAAGCCTCTTCCTCATTGAAATAAATCAGTAGTGACTGACACTGTTTTAGATTTCAATTTGGATTTCTCATTTGAGCTACTACAGAGTTATGGGTCTGGATTAAAAACTTATTTCCAGCAATTATTTATTGTCTTGAGGATTAGTTGTGCTGGGTGAGTGAAAAGCCCTACTTTGGTCCTATACTTGAAGTACTTGTAGGCAAAAGAAAAGTGCTTATGCCCCTTATGGATAGGATGAGAGAAGATGGCCTCAAGTTGCACCAGGGGAGGTTTAGATAGATATTAGGAAAAAATTATTCACAGAAAGGGCTATCAGACTGTCCAGGGAAGTGGTGGAGTCAGTGTCCCTGGAACTGCTCAAAAAAAGTGTGGATATGGCACTTGAGGACATGATTAGTGGTAAACATAGTAGTGGTATGTCACCAGTGGGGGTGGGAATTTTGGACAAAGTTTATTAGAGAAGCTCTGATGTAGAGCCATGTCAGAGATGAGCCTGGGGGCAGCTGGATCCAATCTTAGCTTCAGACTGTCAATGGTTTGAGTAACTTTGTCCTGCAAGATTAAAGAAGGCAAATCAGATATATTTATATAAAATGAATTATTTATGATGACAAATTATTAGACAAAAATATCTTTAACCAGAATTATTTACTACACAGTATAAAAGCTAAAATTGCTAGAAGCATATATTATAGATCACTCTATAGAAGAAATTATATCAAAGAAATTCTATTGAAGCTACCAAAAATAAACAATTACTAAGAACATATTGATGTAACTCACCCATATCAATGCCTGCAGACAGACCTCTTTCACTCAGTGCCAAGGATTGTCCTTGAGGGATGTTCCCACATTAAGGGAAGAAACTTCACACACACAGTCCAAGAAGGAATTTGTTAGAGGCATCTACCATATGAAAGTGGACTGGACTTTTATAGTGTGAAAAGATAAGGTTGTCTGTCATGTATCTTCAGGTCAGTAGCCTATCTGACAAATCTTTGCCTTACTATCAGGATGTTAATTTGATGCTGATGAGCAAGACTGGTTTTAGCATGACTCAACAGAAAAGCAGAGCATGACATTTCCTCTCAGCCCACCACTGCTTGCTTGCAAAATCGTGTATTATTTGTTTGAACATATTCCAAGGGCAAGTGAGAGTCCTGCTACCTGGTGCTAGATTGCTGCTTGTGCTTGAAGATCTCAGAGATTTTTCCCATCCTTAAAGGTTCTATACAGGAGGTCTACATACCTTTTGAGATTTCACTATTTAAACTAGGAGATATTTTATGTATTACTTCTGCAATATGCAGTTTTCAATATTTTCTTTCACCCAAAAAACAAAATAAAAATTGATTCTGACAGTAGTTTGTTTTCTTTCTGGTGTAGATTAGGCCAATATTTCTTGGTCCAATATAGACTTTGCTTTCAAGCTGGTAGAATAAAGCTTCATAGCAGTCTCATTTGACTGTAAAATATAGAAGAATTTTTGCAATATCATTATAAGACTTGTATGTATTAAAATCCACTATCATATATAATTTAAAATATTTTTATATCAGTATTTTTTATTCAGTTGTTGTTTTTGGTTTTTTTTTTTTGCCAGCAATTGATAAGTAATTTTGTACATAAAATACATGTGTTGTTCTACTCAAGCTAATTGCAGCTTTCCAGCCCTGACAAACGATCTGTTTGCCAAGCTCTATCAGAGTATTTTGGTGAAAGGAGATTTTGCCACACTGATTGCTGGTATCAGGGGAGAAGTTACAGGGAGGGAAGAAATTATGAAGGATGAAACAGATTTCTTTAGCTCACCATAGCTTTTTAGCTATGGTCATAGGTATGTTTCAGTGTTTAGCAATTGATGTGATATGACCTGATAATATTTCTCATGAGTTTTCAGAAATAGAAAGAGAAATTATATATTATTGTAAGATTTTTATCTTTTTCAGTTACTTATAGCTCACTCTCAAAATAACACTAACATTTATGTTGAGTCTTAATAGGTAAGTATCTTATCCAGTTTTGTTGTTTTTTAAAGTAGATGTTTGTTCTCCTGACAGCCACATGTATTGACAATATGTTCTAATCATAAAAGAAGTTTTAACAGGCCAAAGCTAAAAGCCAGCATTTTAATTAATTTTGGGGGACCAACTGTTCAAAGAAAAATGAGAATAAAATTACTTCAGTAGTTTTAGAATATTTAGAACATTTCTGGACACAGACTTTGTAAAAAAGACTGAATCTTCAGAAAACTATATAATCTACAATATATAGTGACTAGTTACATTGCTCATTATCAAAGAAGTCAGCTACTGTGTTGTTGCATATCTATGAGCTTGCAGAAAATGTGTGCTCTATAAGGATATAAGTATTTGAATCTTGTGTATGCTACATAGATTGTGAAAAACTGCGCTGCAGAATGAGTTAGGCTTTAAACACATGAATTGGTCTGCTTGAAATATCAACTGTCAGACTTGATTTGCCGAAGTTTAATGTTACAATAGATCAGTTTGCTGACAGATGGTCTCAGTGATGGCTAATATTACCAGTCTTAAAGAGCATCCAACCACAAAAACCTTATCAAAGAAGAACAGGCTTTTAAAATTATACCACTCGTAAGTCTTGATGTGAGATTCATGCACCTTTCTCATTGTCTACATTTGTGCATTTTCAACAGTCAAGGTACAATAAGAGAGTCTGTCCTTGCATAGGATGGACCATGGTGTTATGCTTTTATTAGAAATAGTATTATCTAGTCAGACTCTTTACAGTCTAAACTCTTTAAAATCTACCAATTTGATATGGGAAACAGGTAGTCAGACAATTCTGTAATGCTCTGGTATATTTTAAAGTTATTTAGATTTGTAGTTTAAATATCTTCTTTTTAACCATCCATTAAAAACACGCGTTTTTTACTTCAGCAGCACTGAGACTCCAAGCCAGATGCTTTCACTCTATTTTGGGATACATAATCAAAGCATCATCTCTGTCATAAACAGAAACATATTTGAGGTCCTTAATTATTCGGTTAATGAGGAAACATATAATTTCTTTCAAATGAAGTATGCCCAATATAGATCCAAGAAGAAAATGAAAGCATGCAGAAAAAGGAAGCATGCTAAAAATAAATGTTACTACTAATGATTTGCTGAATCACCTAAAAAGCTATGTATTAATTCACAGTGTAATGTGTAGATATTAATAGTTTTATCTGTCAGTCAGAAGTCACATTCTGCTGCGGCTTTTATTTGTGATCTATGAATGAATGCAAGCACTGACAGCCTGATAGGTGTCTGAACTATAGATAATAGCAGTAGTTTATCTAATCAGAATTGATGTTTTAAATATCTGCTTCATAAAATTGCTGTGGTTGTCCAGCAACTACTTTAAGATACTGTTTCACTGGGATCAAATTTGAGCGACAAATGAAGGAAGCAAGTATCTACTTTGAAGGAATTAATTTAGGATTTGTTTCATGTACTTGCCACTCTGTGTTAACAATATTTTTAAGCTATTATGACTAGCTAGAGAGGTATTCCATGCATTTTTATAAACAGGTTGTGAATAACTTTTTTCCAACTTATGAATTTGAAGAAACATAGCATTATCAATTACTTAGCTTATCTTACACTAGAAAAACATTATCTTAAAAAACATAGCCTACAAACATGAAATAATATGGCATTCAAGGCTGTTATTGACTGGAATTCATTTGTGATTAGGAAATCACCTGAGTTTTCCAAACAAGTTTAGCCATTGCTGTATAACTCTGTGTTCTGAGTAACCTTCTCATATTTGGCACACTGAGTGCTGCTATATACATACTTTTTGCAGGGCCTAAGTTCTTCTGTGCTTCCAGAGTGAGTTTTGAAGCAGACCTGTATATTGGACTGCTGTGGTTTGAAGCCAGATGGACGTCAAGCACTACACATCCCTCAGTTGCCCAGGGAAACTGTTGATCAGTATGGGACAGGCTCATTCAAGAAACAATAAAGTTAGAAATGTGAGGGAATGGGCAAAGTTGAAGCAACTGTGGGTCAAGGAGAAATGTTATTGTTCTGGACCAAATTACTAAATGAATTCTGGGGATTGGGATCTAATTGGGATCTAATGTTTACAGTAAGAGGGTATTAATGTTGTTGTAGCAGGATGAGAAATAGGTTATGAAATTCTCTGGATAATACTGTTCTGCTGACTTGAAGAAAGAAAAACTCACAACAGGTTCTCACGTGAAGACATTTTAAGGTTATCAGGTCACAAAGGGAGTATTTCATACAAATGGGAACTACAAGAGCTTGACTATCTTAGTTCAACAAAATGCAGCTGGAAGGGATTCTCTCAGTACTCACTGTGTGTGCAAGGGAGAAGGGAGAGGTATTTCACCAGAAAAATAGCCCAATCATGACAGAGTGGAAACATATGGGTTTGGGCTGGCTATTATTAATTATAATAGAACAACTGGAAAATTATATAAAGGAAGATTTGAAGCAGCTTTCCAACAGAATGTTCTTATCAAACAACTAGATTATTTTAAGACAATATCAACGCTATTTCTATTTGAGGTATGACATGGTATGAAGGCTGACTAGAGGTTTCCCCAAATGGCTTCTCACTACCCCGTGCCTAATATGTTGACAGCATGAATTTGTTTACCCTCTAAGGCTAGTCCTTCCAGTTTTATTCAATAGATTTGTGAAGTTTATGCAGACTGAAGTTTATGACTAATAGTGGTATGTGACACTCTACGGTTCAGTACAGTGATGAAGGCAGTTGGGTCTCATAGTACGTCTTACATTTTACTGGTTGGTTCAGTTAATCTCATAAAAGATATAACATCTCTATTCAAACTTTTCATCTCCTACCTAAACTCAAGGATTGCAAAACCTACTTATATAAGTTTACCCTGCAGTTGTATTTTGAAGCATAATAAAACCTACCAAGCTAATGGTCATGCTGTGATTTGTTTTGTCAGTAAATAAAAATTTATTCTTGTGCTCTCAATCTGGTGAAAGGCATGAACACTAAGCACATTGCAAATTTTTCGAGAATATAGTTAGCTATGGTGCACTACTTACTATAATTAATGCTCTCCTGCCAGTGTGGAAATCCCCAAGTTCCTCAAAGATAACACTAAATGTTTCTAATTCTGTCTGGCAGCTCAATATTTTTTGAGTCTTAGATCTAATTAAAATATGTGTGCTCTTTGATATGAAGCAGATCAAAGTTAAATTTGGTATTCTTAGCATCCAGTTTTTTCCTCTCTCCGAATGCACTTTTCTACTATCTGAAACTCCTTTGCAGAAGTTCAGCAGACTGTTACCTTCTCTGTTTGAAGATTTTTTTCTGCATCATTTGAAGTCTCTGACTTTGATAGGCTCAGTGGAATAGATAATATATGTGCACTGGGATTTATGCATAGATAGAGTAAGAAACAGGATGAAGCATACCCACAGCTAATTTAAATCAGAGTGGAACATCACAGTTTGAGTGATTAATAAGTGCTGAAGCTATTGCCTAATGGTTTTTTTACATAGGAAAACTCATGCAATAAACAATCTTTTCCATTTAGAAGGACTGAATAAAGGATAATATAGGTGAAAATCTGCTTATATAACCTGAGATACTTGATCTTTATTACTAGCAGCTGGAAGAACTATTCAGAGATAAATCTTCAAAGCATCCAACTGTGGGAAATGCTGTCCTTTGCCTGATATCCCATTTCAGTCTTCAGTATAGTTGAAAATATTGATGCTTCAACGAATCAAGATCTCTTTTTTCTTATCGTGGCTACTAGATACAATCTGTATTATATTTTAGTCAGGCATTGTGAAAGATGTTTTCCGCCTAGTTTAAAATAGAGTAGGACAGGCAGATAGGGAAATTGTTGTATTTTACTGTTCACTTCAATGAGGAGTTTTTCCAAAGTACATGCCAAAGTCGGGCATCTGATTAAAAGAAAAAAGGAAATTAATTAACTAAAATGTTTATATCCTGGACATCAGACATGAAGAGAAGATAAAGATGGTATTCATACTAAATTATTCTGTTTCCAGTATTCCTGTTGCTAACTTAGACATCTAGCATGAAGTGCTACTCCCTAGCATGTGGAGTCATGGTACTTTGAACACAGTTTCAGTTTCAAGAGCAGTAGAATCCTAGATGTGTTCTTCTTGCTTGCAGAAATAAAACAAAAGCACATGACAAGATCCCAGGCCCTAGGTTATTCTAAAGTAGGGCTAGTAATCAATCTTTTTACTCTCTTCAGGGGTATTATTTCTACACTTCTTTTCAGTTAGAAACTGAAATTAGTTCTGATGTCTTCATACGTTTCTAGTCTCCATGTATAGATGAATCTGCCTCCTTTCTTCTTATCCTTTTCTTTACCACCTCACCCTTGAGAAAAAGACTTTCTGGGAGCCAAACTCAGCACCATGCATCAGCCTTTAGAGTCTTACTGACTTTTGGACAAAGCCAGATTTGCCAGACTGCCTGAGGCAAGCTCCACACGCTGCACATGAAAACAGTGATTTTGTAGCTGTTTTGCATGTTTGGTCTGTTTGGCTGTAATTCGATATTGGCTGAAAACCAAGCAAGGGCTGATCTTTCTATTGCAACAATACTCCAGCAAGGAAGAACAGAGAGCAGTTGAACACCATGACTCCTACTAACAGGGTCTTCCAGTGCAAGTTAGATACAACCTGAGTGCTGCACTATTTGGTGCTGCAGTAGATCATTTGTAGACGCTCTGCTGTTTATTGTAGTTCACAGTCACAAGCAGAATGATAAGGCAGAAAACAGAATCTGAGATAGGGATTTGCAAAATCATGTTGTGTGCCATAAAAGAAAGGTTAACCTTTCCTTGGCAAATGCTAAGGGGACAGCTGTTTGTTGACTCTTCTCTGAATTGTTTTGGCTCTTATTATGGGTCTCCACACTTCAGTCAAAATTTAGAACTCTGATTCCTTGCTGGTTAAGGAGCTCTCATTAATGAGGTTTAATAAGACCAGGTACAAGGTGCTGCACATGGATCAGGTCAACTCCCAGAATTAACATAGGCTGGGGTAAGAGGCTGAGAAGGACTTGAGGGTGGTGGTGGATTCCCCAGCAATGTGCACTCCCAGCCCAGAAAGTCAATAGTGTACTGGGCTGTATCCAAAGCAGCATGGGCAGCAGGGCCAGGGAGGGGATTCCGCCCCTCTACTCTGCTCTGGTGAGACCCCGCCTGCCATGCAGCATCCAGCTCTGAGGTCCCCAGCATAGGAAGGACATCAATCTATTGCACCAAGTCTAGAAGAGAACATCAAGATTGTTAGAGGGATGAAGCACTTTTCCTACAAGATAAGGTGGAGAGAATTTGGATTGTTTAGCCTGGAGAAGAGAAGGTTTTGGTGAGACCTAATTGCAGGCTTCCCGTACCTGAAGAGACCCTACACATAAGACAGGCTCTTTTACTTTTTAAAAGATCATACAGTGACAGAATAAGAGGGAATTGCTTCAAACTGAAAGAGAGTAGGTCTAGATTAGATATTAGGGAAGAAATCTTTACTATGAGGGTGCTGAGGCACTGGAATAGGTTTCTGAGATGTGATGTTGTGGATGCCCCATCCCTGGGAGTATTCAAAAGCAGGTTGGATGGGGCTCTGAACAACATGTCCCTTCCCATGGCAAGTGGATTGAAAATAGATAAACTTTAAGGTCTCTTCCAACTCAAACCATCCTATGATTCAATGAAAATTTGTAAGTAGCAGCACTGGTCAGGATCAAGAAAGGCTGGAAACCAGCTGACAGATGAGTTCATGGGGATGTATTAACTTTATTTTCAACTTCAGATGTAGAAGTTCTTTCACTGTAAGGCCTATGGGAAATGACTTAATTCAGCATTGTGGATTCAATAACAAATGATGCAAAGCCAGAGACTAAACCACTTTGAAGAGATAGTTAATTATAAGGTGGTAATTACCTGGTAGCTGAATCTGAGCTTAGATGATATATTGCTGCCAAAGTAATTAACTTGGTGGAAGTGAGAACCATTACATCTACACTGCAGGAACTTGGTGCCAAGTTCTCCATGGGTCTTACAGGAAACAAAAACAGCCTTTAAAGAAACCCAGTGTCTTCTTTCCACACAGTGTAGTTTATGTCAAAATGTTCAGAACCGAGACTAAAGGCTCAGTAGGCCTTTAAAGAGATGATTTTTAAGACTATTCTCTCATTCAGAAACTGCACTATTTTTAATTTTTTTTCTCTTAAAAGCACTGTATACACTCCTCAGAAAAAGGGAAAGGGAGGTGTGGCTTGAGGTAAAGCATTAATTAACTGGGGGTTGAGGTGGGGGAATAAGTAGAAAAAAATAGAGTTGTACTAAAAAAATTTCTTTTTGACCATCTGAGCCTCATAGGTGTTTGGTAAGATGACACTCATAATTTATTTTAACAAGAAATAATTGTCTAGCTTCAACAATGCGTCTAAAAAGCATGAAAATTTAGACTGAGGTGATTATGTCTGAGTGAATACCAAATCCACCCGTAAAACCTGATGGCTGTAGACATGTGAAGTCTATATTACTGTAGAGATTATTCAGGATTTTTTGTTGGTTTGCTTTACATTGGTTTTAAAAGCTAAGACTCATATTTGTAACCTGTTGAGTCAATGTGTTTCATCACATAATAAAGCAATGACAAAATCAGTGGAGTTGCAAGAAAAGTGTGGACTATGGGAGGTTGTTTTTTGTTTTGTTTTGGGGTTGTTTGTTTAGCTGGGGGAAAGGGAGTTTTGTGTGTGTAGGGGGGTTTCTCCCTAAGAAACATGTCACATTGAGATGGAACACAAGATTAATTCATTCATGAATTCCTTATCACAATTTGACAGTGGCAGAGTAAGCATCTCCTTTTCTTTCTCTGTTTGTTCTAGATGGAAGAAATTACCTTTCAGAACACAAAACAAGTTCATGTTTTTCATCTCCTCCTTTATCTCCAACTGCTAATGTAGTGTCAATGATGTGTGCTTGTTACATGAGTTTTGCTTTATTAAGAGCAATTTTACTTAGCAAATAATAGTAATAAGGTTACCAGTCTTTTCCAAGTACAACTTCTCTCTCTCTCCCCTCTACATTTTATTTGAGAGTATTTGAGTGCAGCATGACAAGACTCCTTACTTTCTACATTTCTCCTCATCAACTCCAAAATTGTATTTACACTATTTTTGTGCAGTTACCCACATAAAAATGTTCAGCTTTCTTAACAAGAAGCTCAAGTACCCTACAGTCTAGCCTTTCTGGGCTTTTAAGCACTCAAAAATAAAAAAGAAATCAAGGAAATCCCATTTTACCAGATTGTCCTACACAACCAATCCCTCAGCAGTGACACAGACATTAATATTTTCAGACAATAATTGATGTGTGTTCACATTAACGGGGATGGAAAATAGTATCTGTAGAACCAGAATTTTTTCTATTCTTACATATCTCATCTTTCTAAACAGAAATAATGTATTTTAAAAACTAAGTCATGTTGCCAAACTCTAGTCTGAATATTGGCATACCATACAATCCCAAGTGTTTTAACCCTACTTAGACTTTCTACACTTTTGTTCTCAAATATCTTAAAGGTAATACTAAAGCAAAGTTTAAGCAGGTTGTTAAAGAAGGGCTGAAACAAAAGCCCTCTTTTTAACTTGAAATGTAAGCTAATAATGAAAGCTAAGTAAGTAAGGACAGAGAACAATAGTCAACAATAACAAAGAGATGTCATGTTGTAATTTACTTGTTCATATTATGTTTTCTGGGGACTCATTCTAAACACATTGAAATCACCACAATTCAGTTTCTCTATGGCTGCTTCTGAGTTATACAAATGCAGGGATAGAGAACCAAAGTAATTTACACAGGCTCCAGAAGAACTTAATCAAATATATTTTCTTGAATATTTCTTGTGGTGTTGTCATTTTGGCCTCATTTTGCTTTGCAGGTTGAGTCACTTTATGTGTACTCTCAATTTTTAATTTAGAATGTGGTGAAAACTTTTATCATCACCCCCATATAAATGGTGTTTTACATAATTTATTTTTTATTTATGTTTTACATAAATAATTTAACTTTTCTTTTTCTGAATGAAAATAAGAATATAATGAATGATTTTTTTTTTTTTTAAATGATGATACTAACAATATTCCGTTGTGATATGGGGTCATTTTGTGTCTTCTACAGAAAGATTTTTCTTCTACAGAAAGACTTAGGGATTCTATGATAAAAAATCTATAAAGACTTTCTTTTAAAAGTAATGACATAAATTTCTCTTTTTTTCCCCTCCTATCAATAATGGATTGTTTTTATTGTGATTACACACTTACTTCAAGATAATTCAAATTTGGATGGAAAAAGTGTTGGAGAACAAGCTTGTATTTTGCAGAATGTAAGTTTAGTAAGGGGGAGTTGTTTGCTTCCTGATTGTTTAGTATAATTAAGTTTAGAGAGGTGATTTTTCAAAGTAGCATTCCTTGCAAAAATATAGCATTCAGTTGGTTGTGGAAAGTTATGCAAATTATTATGTGGAACAAAAACTACAGATTAGCCTAAATGGTCAGCACCCATAATTAATGCCTCTCCATCTGTGATAGAAAAGGTGTATCTTTATGATATTGTGTAAAGGAAGGATAGGAGATCATAACAAATTGCTGTCTCCTTTCTCTTGAAGGCGACCTATTTTAATTTATATTATAATCAAATATGGTTCAATAATTTCTTCAAGCTTGGATGGTCTACAGCCGCCGGCATTCCAAATGTTGCAACAGATCTCATAGTGCTCATTAATTAAAGATTACTGAGTTTTAGCTAGAGTTTGAACTTCTAATATCCTACACGTTTTCTAATGATCTTCCTTGAGACTTGAGTTTAGAAAACCAGCCAGTTCATAAACACTTTTTATCAGCTGCTTCTTCATTTTTTCCTCTCTACTAATAGCTCACAAGCATAGGCCTTCTATTATCCCATATAAATCCCAGAAAATCACCTGAAACAGACACTAGATCTCAGGTATCATTCAGATTTCATTCAGGTTCTAAAGAAGATGAACTTGAAGGTATGTCTTATCCTTACAGTTTTAGTCTGAAGTTTGCTGAATAGATATATGTATAAAGAGGTTTTGTTGCCTCTATTTATGAAGAGAAATTGGTGAATAGCTGTACAAACATATTAGTGAGTGGAGGAGGAAAAGAGGCTGATAGATGTGACTGTATCAACTTACCTGATACTAGAATTGAATCTGGCAAACCACCTCTGTTACAGATGTGTGATATCAGGTATAGATAGGAAAAATACCACAGTTGCCATGTCTGAATTCCTGACACAAGATCACCTTCAACTTTGGTCACCATATCTCTCACCCATAAGCTGGAGTAAAAGTCTGAAATAACTTCTAGTTTGCTGTCAATCCAGAGGTACCTACACATGCTGCCGAGTACTGCTGCTTCTCCCTGTAATGCTCGTGCCAGGGACTCACTGAAAATTTGTGTGGCTCTATTTATGTACATGAAAACCTCCATCATATTCCTACATTTCAAGACAGAGAAAATACGTTTTCAGCTTCCTGGAGCCTTGAAAGCCAGTGATTGCAGTTGGAAGCAGGGCTGCCACAATGGATATTTACAGACAGTGTGTGGGAGACTGACTTCATGCAGCAATTTTCTTATTTGTATTAATAAAAAATGTACCTACTGAGCAGGGAAACACATTTTCAGTAAAAAGAGTATTTGTAAATCCATGGCAAGTTTGTGGTGCAGAGAGCTGATTTCTTCCTGCTCCCATATAACCAATGTAACACGTAACCAAATCTGCTGCAAGAACTGTTTCAGAAGGGAAAAAAAAATAGATAAGAAAACTACCTAGAAAACTACGTACCTATGTTAATACAGGAATTACATCTGATTTAATCAGAGTGTATACATATGACTGGATCAAGCCCTTTGCAAGGGGATCTTGAGCTGCCAGAGTGTGGAGGCAAAACGTTCCCATGTTCCCATGAGGTGAGGCAAGTCTCAGAGACAGCAAAATGCTCTGTTCAGTAAGCAACCTTTGAGAGAACACAAAAGACTAAGCTGGGCAAAGTAACTTTTACAAGTGAAGAAAAAAAATCTTAGAATTAGATGCATCATACTTAGTCAATTGCACCCAAACAAAGAGTAATAACTTCAAACAGTTTCATAACTCAAATATTTTTAACAAAATTATCATAAACTCATAAGCATGAAGTCCAAATGAATATTGATTCTGATATAGATACACTTTTGAAGAGTCAGGTAATTTTAATGTTTGTATCCAACAAGACTTCTCATTGTGGTTGTTGTCTCTGTTCTAAGGCATATATTTCCAGGCAGCCTGTTGGTGCTCTGTGTGCTTAGCATGAAAACCAGAAAAGGATAGGGAATATACTGGCCATACTGGCAATAATGCTTAGAAAATTCAAATCCTTTCATTTGGTCACTTTGTTTGAAATGTCAATATTTTGAATTCTTTTTCATTATATTAATGCAGACACTTTTTTTTTCCCCTCATACATTAAAACCCCAGTGTTATTAAAATATTATTATTTTCCTTACTCTACAGGGCTTTCTACTAAGTCATTTATATATGTGACTGTAAGATCTCCACTTGGAATGCATCTAGCTCTGGGACCCCAGCATAGGAAGGTCAAGGACCTGCTGGACTGAGTCTAGAGGAGGACCACCAAGGTGATGAGAGGGATGGAGCACCTCTCCTGTGACAAAAGTTTAAGAGCATTGGGGTTGTTCAGCCTGGAGAAGAGAAGGTTTCGGTGAGACCTAATTGTGGCATTCTAGTACCTGAAGGGAGCCTACAAAAAAGCTGGAGAGTATGTAGAGACAGGATAAGGGAGAATTTGGGGGGTTCATACTGAAAGAGGGTAGGTTTAGATTGGATATTACAGAAAAAATATTTACTTTGAGATGGAGTGGGAGGTGTCCCTCCTCTTGGCAGAGGGGGTTGAAAGTAAAAGACCTTTAAGGTGCCTTCCAACCCAGGACATTCTATGATTCAAGGGTCTGCTGCAGCAAGCATTCACTACCCTCTACTTTCTGTCTTCAGTTATTGACTGCCAATATGCCTGCTGCTGAGTCTCTTAGCTCAGCTACCTCTTAACTTTCAGCCCAGTGCTGTCTCATGAGTAATTAAATGAACCAGCAAACAGGAGCACTTTTGCATAAGTTTTCAAGGAACACATGAGGATATTTACCCTTGGAGTTAATCTCAATGGGTATGAGCAAAACATTCCTTCGATCCCGTGACAGTATTGCAGCTCCTGGTAGCCAGTTTCTGTTAGTGCCTCTGTTGCTATGACACTCTCTTACTTTCACTTCTACTTTCACTACATCCTTTCACTTTTCCCTCCAGCCCACCCAGCTCTACTAGGACTGTTGACTTTTGAGCTACTATTGGTAATTCTCTATATATCTTTCACTCCCAGTCTGTAAGAAACAAAGCTCTGCATTCACTTGAATCTTTACCTGTGAAGACACAAGACATTAGATCTAAGGCTACAGTTAAGTATCATAATAAAAGGGCAGTGCACAGCCAAAATGGTCGCCTGTTACTTTTAGATTTTATAATCTAAAAAAGCAGTGAACTTTACATTACTTAGAGCAGTCCTCAGTATATCAGTGGTGTTTTCACATGTCCAGAGTTTTCTTCATTACAGTTTACCACTGTATGGACAGCTTTTCAAAAGTAATTCTATTGATTCTTGTGGGGTTTGCTGTACACTCCCTTGGAAAAAAAAGTATTGCAGCAATTGATGGTGGATGATTACATCTAGAAAAATTACGTACTCTGGGTAGTTATGGCAACCATGTATCTTGGCACAGTTGCACAGTGAAATTTTATCCATCATATGACCTGAAACAAATAAGGACAAATCTTCTATAAATCTACTGTATATATCATCTATATTGATTTATTTATTCCATGGTTTTTTAAGTACTACCTGCCTGGCTAGTCATGTAAACTAAAGAGTAGCATTCAGGAAAGTCAAGAGATCCACCTGTTGATCTGGACAAATAACTACAAATCTCCACATATTTAATCTTAATATGTAGCAATGTGAACTATATGGTATTACATTTCAGGTAGTAAATAAGCAAAAATTAGTTCCAATATTACTATATAATTTTTTCTCCAGTGACATGATTCAGTGTTCTGAAAATAAGGGATGTAAATTAGTGTCTCACATTTCAGCCTGAGAAAAAAGAAAAATTTTCTCTAGAAATAGAAGTCTAGAATGTCAATGTATAAGATTGCACTGATTAAAAATGTGAAAAAAACCAAACAGTAATGTGACCTGCAGGTCAAAAACTGAAGACAAAGCAAACCTTCAAAATTACATTGAAGAAATATTATTAATAATAATAATCATCATCATCATCATCATCATCATAGTTATTTTTAGGGATAGAGAATAACAAAGGATTGGGGAAATAAAGAAAGAAGAAAAGACAGCATGTTTTTTCCATTTTGTGCTATTTTGCATATTGAAAATAGAATTGCAGCTACAGAAAATATCTACCAAGAAAAACACATCAGACTAAGAGAATTGTTTTTTCCTTTCTAGATTCAGTGTCAAAATATAATACCTGATGCATGTTTTTATTTGTTCTCAAGGTACTCTCTCTTTTAAAGCACATTTTTACCTAGCCTTGGATAGTTCATGTTATTTTTAAACTAATTTCTGCCTGTGTTCCTCCAACAAGGTACATATAAAAATCATTGTGTAATTTATTATGTTTTCCAGCTAAATAGGTGAATGGAAAATGGCTGAATTATTATCCTGAGAATTTTTATTGTATCTAGCTCCAGTTTCTCTTATTGTAAAAATAAAAGAGGGAGCTAGATACATTCTGTTGCAGCTGAAACCAGCTTTTCTCATTAAGATGTGCTACTGAAAAACTAAGCCTTTCCTCAGCATTACAGAAATAGTGTTATTCACTTGTCTTTATGAAATAAGAAATGTGCAGTTTCACTGGTGTGTCTTCAAAGTCCTTGTAGCTGCATTCAGACAAAAGAGCACTATTGTTTTGAACTCATCTGTTTTCCTTAGATATCCTCTAGTTGTTACTTTTGATCTCTTACGGATAGTCAAAGGTTTCTTGTTTGGTATTGGGGTGTACATTTTGGTGCTGCAGAGTTTGATGTCATTTGAGGGATGTAGGCCCATGTATATCCTCCTCTGCTTGACAGAATGGTCTAAAACTCATCGAGTTTTCAACTCTGAAAAGCTAAAATTTATTTTCCAGAAACATCTAGGAAAGGCTGTATTTGCACAAAAGTAGACAAAAAAAAAATCCTCAAGCATATGTAAAATGCATGAGGAATTTAAATGACTTAATACATTTTTCATAATGAAAATTAATACCATTCTCAAGGTTGAGATGATGCAAAAATTAATTTAGTTTATGGCCAATCAAAATCAGAGTAGGATAATAAGAAATAAGAATTAATCTAAACTCTTCTGCTTCCCATCCCTCTCTTCCTCCTGGGCTCATGTTCACTCAAAATTTGTCTACCTCCTCCCCTGATCCAATGGCACAGGGGCATGGGAAATGGGAAGTGTGATAATTTCATAAATCTGTGTCTCTGCCATTTCTTCCTCCTCATGCTCTTCCCCTGCTCCAGTGTGAGTTTCCACCCACAAGACATTCTTCATTAACTTCTCTGAAGTGAATCCTTCTGATAGCCCACATTTCTTCATGAACTTTCTTCATGGGTCCTTTCCATGGCGTATAGTCTTTAAGGAATTTAACTGCTCCTGTAGATATCTGGTCCATCATGGAATTTAGTGGGTGCAATGGCACAGCCTGCCTCACCATGGTCTTCATCTCAGGCTGCACAGGAATCTTAGCTCCAGC
The DNA here is from genome assembly GCF_048771995.1 of Taeniopygia guttata. Taxonomy (NCBI): domain Eukaryota; kingdom Metazoa; phylum Chordata; class Aves; order Passeriformes; family Estrildidae; genus Taeniopygia; species Taeniopygia guttata. Next base: position 30,968,706 of record NC_133028.1, on the reverse strand, counting down.
ATCTGGAGCTCCTCCTCACACTTCTACACTGACCTTGATGCCTGCAGAGCTGTTAGTCTCACATGTTTTCGCTCCTTTCTCTCAGCTGCTGCTACTCAGTGGTTTTAAACTCTTGTTAAATACCTTATTTAACTATGCAGATGCTAATGCTAATCCTAATTTAACTATGCTAATGGCTGCTAATCCATTGCTGCTGATGGACTTCCCCTGGCCAGAAGCAGGTCCATCCTGTAGCTGGCTAGAACTCTTTGTATTATACATGAGGGTAACTCTGGCATATTCTCCCATAATACATCCCTGATGTGACACTGTGACACAAAATAACTCACAGATGCATGTTGTGTAAAAGAGGGAAGAAAAAGAACTAAAAGAGAAGAGTTTTATTTTCTGGCTCTACTATATATAGAATTGCAAAAGTGACAGCGGATTGGAAATTGCCACCTCTCCAACCACACTGGTCAGACTCACAGTCCATCAACTATCTCCACCCACAAAGAAAAAAACCCAAAACAATCATTATTTACATAAATATGCATGAGAAACTACAATAAAATATATATAAACATCAGAATGTATAAAAACTTTTAGAAGAACTTTAAAACTCTCAAGAAAACCAAAATAACACCCTGCAGCATCCCACTACCAAAACTTTGCCACACAAACAATGCAAGCTGTTAGGATGTTTTCAGAATGCACATCAAGACATTATCTATTATTAGTTTCATAGTCTCCCAGAGCAAGAGCACTCAAGGTGATTTCATATCCTGAGGCATGGAACTAGTTAAGTATTTTTCATTCTGTATGTTTTTTGAGGAAGATGATTGTGTGTAAGACAGAGGGCTCAGGACAGTGGTATGATGTTTCTCAAAACTCTCTTCCCATGTGATTTCTTAGATACCACTTCTTACAGTGAACATGGGAAATGATGAAATGTATGAATACAAGGAAAGATCATAGACCTGAACATCCAATTATTGCTCTTCTGAAGCATAATTTTGCATAAGGCCAGACTTGGAAATAGGCTTTTCAAATGTGAAGTTGAATTCTCTCTTTCTGCTGTAAAAAATTTTAATTCTAGTCTTGTATTTATGGTGCTTATGTGTACGGAGTGATCAATACAGTATATACTGCAGACATAATCTTAATGGGAAAGATAAGAGGAAACCAACAAAATGTTTAAATATGTCTCCACATTTTGACAAGTTAGATTAGTGTAATGGGAAACAGAGTGATCACATTAAAACTGTCTGTGGGTTGTTTTTCTTTCCCTAAGGAAAATGAAAGGCAGCAGCCTTCATCTTGAACATGATTTGTGATTGCTGCAATGGAAAACAATAAGTGGAAAACTGTTTCTACCTCCCTGTCCCCAAGTCTTGAGGAGGATTGTAACTGACAGCATTTGGAGCTAGAAGGACTCTGAATGGATGACAGAGAAAAGAGACAGATACTAGAAAATTATGTTCAATAATTATCTCCACTATTGATGAGGTATTAGCTAGACAATTTAGACTATTCAACTGCTAAAAGATAAATTGCACTAACAGTGGATTCCTAATTCCACATGTGTGATATTTTCTTTCACCCATACCTTGGCAGTCTTTATCCAGACCTTTTCCAGTTGAAATTCTAGATTTTTTATTTTTCCTTAATTTTAGGCAGTCACTTGGACAAGTCAGCCCTTCCATTGGTTAAAAAGAAATAAATCCTCCAGAGAGAAATTTTAACTGCCCTTTATTTCTTTTGCCTAGTTTTCTTCAGACCCACTCATACTATAGGTCAGGATTTTATTTTTCTTTAAAATTTAACCCTAGGTCTAGATTGAGACAAAGGGCAAAGGACTAAAAAATGCCAGAAGAAACTAAATGCTCCTCATAGAAGAGCGTTACCATCATTCCCAAGTTCTATTTGGAAGATAGATGTTTTCTCTATGTGCAATAAGGGTGATATTCCAACTTTTACCCGAGGAACTCTCAACCTCTAAACTGAAAGATTGTATTATTCATCTGGTATTATATTAATCTAAAGTGAAATGTTAATTTGAAAGATGCAAGACTTTTGAGATTTACAGTAATTTCTTCTATACATTTTTACATATTCTGGTGAATGTCTGCTTTCTCCTGAAAAAAATTGCTGCAGAACTTCCTTTTAGCTTTATGTTTCCCAGTTACAGAAAAAGTTACCAAAGCAAGAATTCTTGATACACATTCATACTGCAGACACTCCTCTTCTCTATGAAAAAAAAAAAAAAAAGTTTGAAAAATTTTATTCAAGTATTACTTGGAAAATATCCTGCAGAATTGGCTGCAAACCCTTATGCAGGTATAGCACAAACTGACAAGAGAAAAAAAATAACTGTGGAACAGGTATAAGCATTTCAATTTCTGAAATATTTTCAAAACTTAACTGTTTAATAAAGGGGGTTCGATGGTCCAAATTCTGCATAAAAAAGAGAAAAAGAAAAATACAAGCTGGGGACAATATCTCTGATTTTCATTTGATTGCAGTAGCTGGAAGCCTTATAGCCCAGAAGCTAGAGCATTAAAAAATAATCTCTCAGTCAGATCTGTATGTACAGGGGAAGAGAAGCATCACTGGGGAAAGAAGATGGGTCAAATTGCTGCTCAAACTGCTGAACATTTATTCTCTTAAAGGGTTTAATTTGATTCTTAACAGGTAGGTCCTTCTTCCTTAAGGGCTGTTGATTTCACTTTCAAGTAAGGTGTTTATTAGGAATCAGTTTGAACAAGCAATAAATGATTTCACCATTCAATTTTTATTTTTGTTTTGAGGCATTTGTTCTGCAAATTTTTAAAGTAAAATGGCAGAGAAGAAGAAACAGAGTAATTGAGAAGATATTATTTCTTCAAAAAGGTAGTTTCGGGAAAATGTACCAGTGTCATCTATCATTGCAACTTTCCCTGTCCTTCTGTCACACTGATCTCCCATCACACCTGGCTCTCTGTCTTCCACTTAATTTTCTTCAGAAACATAAGATTTCCCTCATCAGCTGTGCTGATTTGTATGCCACATCACAGAAAAGAGGAAGACAGCGGCTGGGACAAAGTTTCTGCTGGTGTAGTTCCCTGATGTCTTGCTTTGAGGGCAAGACCCTGCTAAGGAGCAGTTGAGCCTCTTTAACTGTCACACTGCACAGAACCTTCTCTGATTTATTCAATTTTTATAAGCCAACTGGAATCACCACTTTATTCTGAGAGCACTTGGTGATATAGCATGAAGACAGAAGAAAGAAAAAGGGGATAATTTCATGGTGTTATCAGAAATTTGACAAATGTGATTGTGGGTTTATATAAAAGAGAAAAGGTCTCTCAGATGTCATAGGAGAAGCTATGCTGCAAAACTACAAAAAATACATGACAAATGCAGGGTCAGAAATGATCAAGAAAGAGTTGATTTGGAAATTATACCTGAGATATTTTCTGCATCTTAGAATGCAAGTGGAATTCAGGGAGATTGCATAAATCTCCAGCAAAAAGCAAGCAATGCCACATAGCAAACTGGAGGCTTCCTTGTTTGACTATTTGGAATACTTTTAATAATTCTGGCACTTCAAAATAGAGAATTTGGTTGATGTTTCAAGCAGATGAAGAAGGGCACTGTTTTTTGCAAGGTTATTTGCTTTTGTGGCTCACTGAGGAAGTGAGATGTGTTTCTTGCTCTAAGAGATATTTCAAAAATAATTAAGTTAAAGCCAAGACTTTCATTTGCAGTAAGGAAGTTTCCTGTTTGTGCTCCATAGAAGCAAAAAGGAACAGTGATTTAATTTTGTGTTATTGCAGGGAAAGACTTAAAAATTCTTTTGTTGCAACTGAATTATGCAAAGTTATGATTTTTTTATATGAGTAACAGAAAGAAATTAGATTTAAGATATTTTAATTAATCTGACTTGGTACTTTTAAAGCCTAGCAGCAATCTGTTTGTATATAGTTCATCCAATTATAGTTACAGAAAGTAAAGGGTAATGATAATGCTTGAAGCCATGCACCAAACCTCCAGGGTGGGGATGGAGTCAGGGCCCTGACATCAGTTTAAAGAAATACTGCAGAATTAAGTTATTAATAAAAGGGAAGAAAAGTGTTTAAGACAAACTAATTAATTTTTGTTAATACTGAGCATCTCCTTTTACAGTGGGTCCAACAGTGATAGTCTTGGCTACTGGGCAGTCTTTGTACAGGTAGTGGAAAAGAGTTGATAAGCAATTCTGATGTTTATATATTGACCCCCTGGATCATTGGAATATCCAAAAATTGGCTTACAGTGTTGGACAAAATAGTAAATCTAGTAGAAATTTTTACAGGAATAAAAAAACAAGAAATAATTTTAAAATGCTTGCTGAGCAGTGTCCTTGGATTTGGACCTGCAAAGAATTATTTCTGTTAAAACCTTAAGTTGAAAAGGCTATGTCAAGTTAATCAGGGTCAATAAAACATAGATGAAATCTATCTTTTTTATAAATGTATATTGTTTTAATATTATTTTCAATTAATTGGAATCTAATTAGTAAACTATCTTCATCTGCAAGAAGAGTAAAAAAAAAAAGCTATCTGAAATATTTATCTGGATAAAATAAAGAACATTTTCTTTCAAAGTGACTTGTTAGTACCTTATAATTTTTAACACCACTTCACATGTTATTGGGATTTTTTTGCTGTGATAAAATTCTTGGTCCTTTTAATTTTTGCAAGCAGCTGATTAGAAGTATTCATTACTGGAAGTGAATTTTAGTTGATGTTTTTGGAGCATAGAAATAGACATCTGCTCTCGTTTGGATCAGCATCATTCTTCAAAGTAATTCCCTTCAGCAAATAGTGATATTTAAACATTTAAGCTGAACATTTGTCAGCCACAAAAAAGTTTCCAGTAAATTAACAGCCTAAAAGGAAATACAGATTTTCTTCAGTGTTTAAATGGACAATCAACCTAATATTGTATACATTAAGAAACTCTTTTGTGTTACAGCCGTTAAAGCAATGGTCCACAGCAGTATTTAAATTACAGCTTTTAACAGTGAAAGGATGGTGAAGTCAGATTTTTTCTGGTTATGTGGTACAGTATTTCTTAATAAAATATGTATTTACTTCAGCTTCATGGATAAGGCCATTGAGATCAAACCACAGATGTTGGGACATTAAACCATAGATAAAATAAACAAAATTATCAAGGCTGTGGTATACAAATCAGCTTGAACAAACTTTATAGCTGTTAGAGAGGATGACAGAAATAATTGCTCCACAACAAAATAATGTACCATACAAGATAAATAAATACCCAAACATAATTTAATTTACCTGCTTGTTGAGATATTTACTTCCTGTAGAATATAGGAGACAGACTACTGAAAGATTAATTTGGGAGATAAAAATTATTCTTCTGTTATGTTTTTATATTTGAACTTACATTTCCTCAGACATAAAGAAAAAAGATTTTTTTAGCAGCACACTGACTTGCTGAATGGATAGAATAATTAAAAATATAACTGTAGAAATTATTATTCTCTCCCATTTTAATTGCAAAATAATTACCTACTGATATTTTCTATGATGCCACACAGGTAAATAATGAATAATAATTTAAAAATTCATATATTTTATTGCTGAAGTTCAACATACATATTCTCAGATAAATCACATCCATACCTGATCAACAGGCATATAATTGTTGTCTGATCAATCAATTAGATTGAGAGTTAAAATAAAACCTAACTAGGAAAACCGTATGCAAACCTTGACCAGCCCAAGAATCAATTTTAAGAAACATGCAAATCATTTTAATATATATTTAAATATGCATTGATAACTTCTGGATGCCAATTTTACTCATAATAGAATTTTTTTCTGTTCCTTTGATGCTGAAATGTGGATTTTGTTGTGGGGTTTGGTAGGTTTTGTGGGGTTTTGGGTTTCCTTGGGTTTATTATTTTTTTTTTAATAATGGTTGGTGTTTCATCAGGAAGCTGTAGTAGTCAGTAGTCACGTTAAACTGAAGTTTATTTCCACTATGCCAAGGCTTTTGAGAGATATTTTCTATATTTGTATACAACTGCTTTTATATTGTTAAACACATAGTGAAACCCAGTAATATTTGCTGTCACCCTATGTAAAGGAAGAGATACAAAACCAATCTTGTCTTCACAACTAGTTAAGTAGCCATAGACATGGTGGGCTTCCTCAGGTTCAGGAATCCCTAGAAACACTCAGGGAACTTGAAGACTCGGCTCTAAACAGAGACAGAGTCAACTCTTTCCAAAGAGAAATGAACCATTACTTTGCTATTTCTTCAGGTATCTTCATGTTACTCAATTATCTGCTTGTTACCATGCTAAGTTTTTCCCTGCCTGGTTAGGCTAGAGTTATTTCTGAAAGAAAAAAAAGTATGTGAGTGTGCTATAGTTATCATATTGCTGACAGCAAAGCTGTTATTTAATATAGCCTTGCAGAAGAGTAGTATTCATGAGCATAATATGAAAACTCCCAAGCAACCATTTCTTAATCATATTATAATGCCATAGTTAGAAAATATATCAAATAGATGAAGATAGTTTAATATGTTAACCAGAATAAGAAATTTATTAATTCCATGACACAATTTAGATGAAAAAATATATTAATACTTTTGTTAGGATTTTATAGCATAAAATGTGTAACATAGATAATTCTATTAGGAAATTGTAACTTAATATTTCCCGATTAGCAAGAGCCCCAGACATAGCAACATAACAACATAGTAGCAAAAGCGATGTTTTTACTTTCAGTGTTAACTAAAAATGAGGTCACCTTAAACTTTCTTGGTAATAGGATAACTATAATAGACCACAGTACAACTCACTTGCCCTGATTCAGGAAACGCAAGTATGAAATTTCATGAGCTTGTCTGGTGGAGGGGAATGGGAATTTTTGGGCATTATAACAGATGAGCTGAGTCTTTAGGCTGTGAGAAAACAGCTGAATTTGTTATAACAACTTGTGTGTGAGTAGGGCTAAGAGCTGGGCTGGGAGACACTTGAGAGAACAACCATTCTGTTTTGACATTATTGTGTGTTACACTCACATTTGAAGCAGGACCCTGCTATATTCAAAAGTGGAAGGAAAAAAGATCCATGAATAAAATTTTGAGAAAGCAATCTTTTTAAAGTACTGTCTTAAATGCTTTCAATATATATCATCAGAATATTGGTATCTTTAAAGTTCTGACACCATTTTTTTGGATGTTTTCAGTGAAAAAAAGAAGACATTACTTGTACACAGATTTCCAGAAGATGCAAATGTTAAACATTTAAAAATAAAATTGTGCAATTCTATGACCAAAAGGTTTCTATATAACATATATGACTTCTCAAGAGTTCATCCATCATATTCAGATGCAAAATTGAGTCAATTAAAGCTTAATTGAATGTCTAGTTTTTGCTGAGCATGAATCTCAGGACTGTTGAAAAGAAAAATTGTGGCAATTACAGAACTCTAAAAATTGAAAAATAGCATTGACTTCTTTCTTCTCATTTTCCTCTTTTCTGTAAATAACAGAAGTGCTTATTTTTCTTAATTTTTTGAACACTTTGATACAAAAATTTAAAATGTTGTACTGTGTGAATTGTAGAAGACTGATGTGCGGTTTCCAAATAGATAAATTATGTTTAACATGTCTCAGTAATTACAGCTTTAATAAGCCTCAGTAGCTATGACTATAAAGAAAGAATAGGAAAAAAAGGAAACTGGAGATAATATATAAAATGAACATAGATGTAATGGAATGCTGAACCAAATAATCAAGGGCACTTGACAAAATAACTGAGGTAAAGCCAGAATACAAGGACCAAACAATGTAGGTAAAGGGTGATTTCATCAGTTTATGATCAAAGCCACTGGCCCAAGAAACCGACCAAGTCAACAGAAGAAAAAATCGACCGTGTGGACTAACTAGCATAAGTAGTGAGAGAATAATTTTCCAATAGAAGATAGAATAGTAATTAATGGTAGAACTATGTAAGTTATGGCCAATGAACATTAATGCCCTTGTTTGCTAAAACATAAATAGTAAAGTTCAGATAATTGCCATGTTAGTTTTGTGGATTTGTCAACTAGAAATATTTTCTGCACAGAACTCTGAATAAACCAAATACCTTGACTCTCTCTGTGGATTGTTCTCTTGCATGCTGAGTGAAGCAATCCATTTCAGGGCAAAAAGACCATGGCAGTTTTGTGTGTTCTCAGGCAAAGGGTTTTGAAGTAAGGCCAACAAAGTATTTCAGTGTCAAAATGACTTTATATACAGAACAATTAATATTTTAGGACTAGGAAATCTTCACATATGAATTTCAGAACAAGAAACTTTGAACTGATAAAGTGGAAAATGTAGACTGAATAAAGAAAATTCTTAACCTAAAGCTCAGTAAGTAATATTAGTGTAATTGCTTGTAACACAGTTATTTGCTAAATTATTTTTCTCTTCCTGCTGATATCTTTACAGTCCACAGAAACAGAATGAGAGCAACTGGGAAACTGCTGATAGACTAGAATCACTTTGGATTTTGTTCTGTAAGGAGTCTTTATACCTTCAGCTGCTGTGGAGCTTCAAGGGAAAAGAGGACACTTAGTACTATAGTAATTATTTCTTTTTCATGCTGTTAATAGAACCTACAAAACCTGGTGTGAAGTGAAAGGGGAGACTGGGAGAAAAATGGTGCACTAGTTATCAACTAAATCTTTTATACTGCAGTATTAGATAATGTGTGCGCATTTCTGGAATACATAGTAATTTTCTCAACAGGAAAAGCGATTGCTGAAGTAAAAACATTAACAGTCACTGCAGGGAAACCAAAGCTTCTGACCTTGTATTTTTGCATTATTTTTCTACTTTGTTATTGTGTTTTCTCTTTTCAATGACTTAGCTGGAATTAGACTTACTCTTGTTGCTCTCCTAACCTCTACCAAACCCAAACAGCCTACAGTCTGTCCTAAGAAAATCAGTTCTGGTTTCTGATGGTTTTTGAGTACGGTGTTGAACGCACCTTCTGTGACTCAGTCACCACCATCAGTACACCAAAGTCTCTTGAGTCATAAGAATGACTTTGCTAAAGTCTGTCTCCTGATAAAGCCCAAATGCCTTTTGCTTTGGAGAGGAAGTGGAGGGAGGGAGGAAGAGAGGGAAGAAAGGAAAGAAGAGAAAGAGGAGTCAAGGTGACTGAGAATAATACCTCAAAGGAAAAAGAAGAAGCAGCTTATTTTTGTTCCTAGGTGCCTCTTCTTACAAACCTTTCTTTCTTTCTCTTGTCTCTTCTGTTATTTTCCCAAGTATTATAGGAACCTTTCCTCTCAACCACTTCCTACTTCAGAAAGAGTGCAGTTCCTACAGGTTCTATATGAATATGTTGGTTTTCCCTCTTCTTTTTCCCAGTAGTACAACAATGATACTTTATATAAACAAAAGGACAATTTTTTTTAGTAAAAATGTGGAAACCTATCTGCAGAATTTTTTTTCAGATCTATATAGATGCAGGCAGCAATATGTTAACATCACAAAATCTGCTCATTAAAACAGGGTACATGAAAAGTACATGATAAAAAGATACATTAGGCTCACCATGACTTATGTATAGGCTAAAGTTGCTTAAGTTTGGGGATGCTAACATGGGAGCTATTTGAAACTTTGAAATTGATGAGGGAATTTTTTAATGTAAATTCTAATATTTATAGACACAAAGGCTTATCCTTCACTGAAAAAAAAAATTAAAAACCCCCAAACAACTCCCAGGAGAAGTAGAGACCCACAAAAACAGGAAATTTGAAAAAATTGTGCATACACAGGTGCATACCTTTGTATGAAATTTAAAAACTTTTGTGCATACACATCTTTGGAATGTCTGCTTATAAAAAAAAAAAGGTATAAATCTGTATAAAATCTTATTCTAACCAGCTTGCATCCTCTCTCTCATTTGTGGCTATGATCATAGTGTCTAAAAAAATTATAATCTGCCAGCAACAAAATCAGTAAAAGCATCACATTAACCTCTCTAATAGTTAGAGGTACTGCAGTGTCTGAAGGCAGTGTAGCTAATAGCATCTGAATAATGAAAGTCTTCCCAAAGTCAGTGAAGGAAAATTCTTATTTACATTTTTTTAAAATAAAGCATCATTTTTCTACTGTTTTATAGCCTAGTTACTGAGGAATGTCTGCCTGCTCCTTAACCTGCAGGTACATTACATTGCTAACAAGTCCAGTAATAACTGTCAGGTTCTGAAAATTATCTTCTCGTTCCTACCTAAAGTTGTCAGATTTTATAAGCTCCTTGGCAGATTAATCTCATGAATAGGTATTGTTACTTTCTTTTTCCAGGAATAGACAGTTTTGGATTTTTTTTTTTTTTTGTGAATTGTTGGTTAACTTATATTTAAAACATGAAATTCCTTCATCACAGTTTCCAGGACTTTTATTTTAGATGAGAACCTGTTACTCTCTTTCCTTTCAAGTAAACTATTCACTAGATAATTTTGCTTCTATAAATGCAAGAGAGAAAGGTAATTTGAAAGGGATTTTCTAAAGAAACCATATAACTATGTATAAAAATGAAGAATTGTTTCTTTTCAATTTGAATTTGTGTAATTAAACAGACTTTAAAAACTGCAGTATTTTTTCAGTAGGTTTACCACTTGAAATATAGTTACTGAATATCAAAGAAAATAGTTTAATATACCTTTGTCTCCTAATTTTAATTCTGAGAGTGAGCAAGATGAGAGTCTAAATAAACCACAAGACTAATTCCCAGCAAGTCTGGATGGGTCTTTTCTTTACTTAATGTCTTTTGTCATCAACTGAAAAACTGATTTATTTATTAAAATAAAATTACTTTGAATTTGAAAGACAATGGATTACAATATCAGTTCAAGTTACACTGGATTTCAGTTCAGCAGTGAAATACATGAAAATCTAAAGTGTACAATTTCATAAATGTTTAGTAATAATTATTTAGATTAATATTTTTAACATTCAACAGCATTTTATTTGGGCAGATTTTGACTGCGAAACCATAAACTCTCAGAGTAGTAATGGACTACTTGCTGTAGAATCATAAAAATTTAGGCTTTTGTATTACTATTTGAGCATGAATGCTAATATTAAGCATAGATAGTTTTTTAGGGTTTTTTCTGTTTAGCTTTGGAGAATACTGTATCACAGCTAAGTATCATGTGTCAGGTTGAATATAGGTAATATGTTACAGAGAGTTAGATTATACTGCCCTGGATATAAAAAAAAAATCTCCTGGAAAATGTGTTTGAAGAGTTACCGTAATTTAATGAAATTATTGACAACACCTGCAATCTGCATGTCTGAGTGGTTCCCATGTAGCACAACACAAACCACATCCTGCAAGAATTGCTGAAGCATATGTCCCTCATGGCATCCTATGTCACTTTAAGTTTAGGTGATAGATGATCCTGTTCTTTTATATTGTTCCCCCCCTCCCAAAAAAAAAGTTGTGGAGCTGCAACCTTAAATGAAATTTTCTATCCAGTAGATAAAGCCCTAAATTTAGTGTTTTACCTGATACCAAGTGAGATGGTAAGATAAAAAGTGATCCATGCAGCTTTTGTAACTCCTAAAGAGAATAATTCCTTCTCCTTGAGAATAAACTCTACTGTGCTAGACAGGCATGGGGACTGTTGAAGCTTCAGACAAAAAGAAGCACAGAGCGTTCTGGCAGATGTTGCATTACTTAGGAGGAGAGAATGGAGAGTCAATAAAATCCCTTCTCCCATGTAAGAGAGGGCACAAGGCTCAGGGCACTTGCTGTATCCTCTCTGTTCCCCCTAAAGAGTCACTCCTTTTCAAATCTCATCAGATCAACATACCCCACACTAAGGCAGGTATTTTAAAGAGTATTTTACTCTTAAAAATGGTGACAGCAGACAAAATCAGCCATCTGCATTCAGTAAGACTAGTACTCCAGAAGAAGCCTAGAAAAAGAGAAAACAGATGGCTTAGAAAAATATATACAGGGTGAGAAAAAAATATGAAAGAACTATAGTAGGATGATGCGTGAAGAAATAGTGTCAGCTAGATTTTGAGGTACTAGAGTTCAATAAAAATGATGGAATTGAGGAATGGTACCATAAAATGAATAAGCAAGGATAGGATACTTAGAGCTTACTGACATCCTCATAAACAGTGGATAAGACAAAGGATAGGAAGACAAAATAGGTAGCATTAGAAAACCATAATTTAGCAAATCAGTTAATTAACCACATATTTTTGAGATAAGCTTATTGTTTATATTTTCCTTACAGTGAAGGAGTACAATTACAAAAAGTTAAGTCACTTGGTCTTAGAAGTGTGGGAAAAATGTTTGATAATGGCTGAAGGGCAGCTCCCTATCCCATGACAATTTGTGAGCTATAATTTTTCCCCTTCTTATGTGACATTAAGGATTTAACTTTTGAAAAAAAGTGAGTGCAACGTGGAGAATTATCTGATGGAAAGTCCATTTCTTTAGAAATGTTTTGTGACAAATCTTATTCTTTAAATCAAGGACTGAGACATGTACTTTGCATTGGCATTATATTGTTGACACATAAGAAATAAATCTTAATTTGAACCTGAAATTGAAGCCTGGGAGACAACAATGTATTTTTACTGTTCTCTCTCTTTCCCTTTCAGCTTTAATAAATTAGAGTGCATACGAATCAAAACAGTGGAAGTAATCCTAAATGTTTGGGGTTCATGGCATGTCAGAGGTTTGCTCAATACAAATCAGAACAGTATCTGATGTTTATGTGTTTGCTACTCCATGTGCTTCAGATTCATTTCTTCATTAGATTTAACAGAAAACTAAACATTTTACACAGGAAGTACTATGAAAGTAGAAGTTTACAGAAGCACAGAATCTCATTCTGAGTTAGAAGTCACCCACAAGGATCACCGAATCCATCTCTTAACTGAATGGCCTGTAGAGGGGTTAAGCCCAAAGCCTTGTTAGCATCCTTCTCTAACCAACTGAGCTAAGAGATATTATGAATAGGTACTCCTAATACCCTCTTAGATCAATGCTTAAAACATCTCTTCTGAAGTATTCACAAGGGCTGCAGCAAGCTGCACGCACCCTGGAGTTAAGGATGAGATCACTTCTATAATTCCTGTGATTCACTGCAAGGCTTATCCTCGTTACACCAGCAAGGGGGAAAAAGTGTGGGGGTCATCATTATGGGATTAAAGTGAGCTGTATCTTAACAGTGTATATCAGTATTCAGGCAAACACTGGAACTTAGGGAAAGGGAAAAAACCTTTCCAAAGCACCACCCTTTCACACTACAGCCCTCCTTTCTTCAAAATGAAAGAGCAGCATAGGCCTCATTTGACTAATAGATTACTTAAAGTATCTGAAGCTATATTGGCAAAAACAATATACATCATCTTTTTGTCTTCCAGCTATTGCTAATAAGCAGAGGCTGGCTGAGCAGCAGAAATCTTAGAATACACTCCGAAATCTTCTACATGTGTTCAAAGGAGTTTAGCTTGTGGTCAGATACCAAACCAATATCTTTCCTCACAAAAGATGAGTTTGCAGTTATATCTTCCTGTACCAAGAACACCAAAATCTGCTAAAAATCCTACAGGATGGGAGATGGTGATCCAGATAGTGTCACTCTTTTGTGCCCTTACAGCTCTCAAAATACGAACATTCTCTGTTTGAAATTAATTACTCAATAATTGGAGAAGTAAACTACAAAGGAATTATACAGGACACATTTCTTGTTACTTGTGACGCCTGTGTCTGAAAATTTACAATTGCAAAAGAATTAATGCAAAGATGTTTCTATGAGAGCAGCCCAACTCTTTTGACCGAGGGACTAGAAACTCAGGCATCATGTCTTTTATACAGACTACATGGGCAAAAGTAGTTTATCAGAAGACCTTCATGGGAGGAGACACGTCTGATACCAGTCATTGTTCCTTCTTTGGACATTTCTCTTCCATAACTATTCTGCTTTGCCAGTTAATCTCATGGTTCACATGTTTTTTTCCCTCTAGATCCATCTCACTGAACTTGATGTACACCTTTTCATTAAGAACAGTTTAGTGTCTAAAATCTCCAAGAACTAGTGAGCAGGGGAAATTACCAAGAACTGGAAATTCAGCTGCAAGAAGATTAAAAGTTATGTGTTTTTGCCTAGATCAATCATATAAATATTATTCCTGACCATATAACAGTCCTTAAAATTTTGGTTTATGGCAAAAATTTTGCTGCTTTTGTATTTTAGCTTTCTCTTGTTTCTTTATTTCTGATTTCCTGCTGTGTTATTGACAGTAAACATAGTAAGTGATATTTTTCTTTTGATGGTTAGTTGGGGTTTTTTATATCTGAACAACTGGACAACTTATATTTCATGCTTGTAATTGCAGCTGGAGTAGAACACATTCTACCAGAAACTTTCATTTCTACAAAATGATTGAAGACTGTAACCATTTCCAAGTAAAAAGCAATTACCTTTGAGAGATTTATAGAAAAGAATACACACAACTCACTGCAGAAGTGAGAAAATGGCACACATACCTAGCAGATCCATGTCTGATATCTTGCATAATGTATTGGACTGTACTATTCCTTACCACGTTTGTTCTGAAAGTCAGTAAAAGGTCTTAAAAGAAAGTATAAGTACTCCTCTCCTGCTCCATAACTTTCTTGTACCACATATTATTACCAACACCTGCACAGGAATAGATGGTATTATTTATGCCCTTCACAATAGACAGAAGTATGAGAACCAACTATTTCCCCAAGTGTAAAGGTAGAATCTGTTTTAATATGCACCAAGAAGCAGGTTTAGCATCCAAAAGACTGTGTTAGAAGATATGCTTTTCCTACAAATGTGAAGTTTTTCCTCTGAGTAAAAATATTGACATTTTTCATAATAGAACGTGCCATTAAAAATTTACATTTAATCTTTAATTGGAGCTATAATCCATGAGGATATGAAAATTATTTTAAAATATGCTTGAAAAACAATTTTCTTCTATTTCCAAATGGCTGATTTCTGCATTATTCAGTAAAATGGGAAGATTGTTAGTCCCTACTCTAAGGAGACTATCAGTCTTTAAATATATTGAGTTGTAAAAGATATATATATATATATATATATATATATATATACACACACACCAACTGAAGAACAAAAAGAACAAAATTAGGTTTATTTTAATATCACCTGAATAGCTGTAGAGCTCAAGGATAAGCTTAGGCTTTGCTACAAACAGAAATGTCATCATTGACTGATTCGTCTAGAGGGAATTAAAAATTATGCCAAAACAAGAAAATTATCTTCAAAAATAAATTCAAAGAAAGGTCAGCCCAGTAAACCAGAATTCAGTTGAATGGCTGCTATACTTAGAAAAGCATCTGTTCTGCAATAGCACATATGGTGGAATGAAGGAGAGAAAATCTTTGCTTTTGCTTAGTGTTTTTACTTATATAGGTGTGGTATAGTTATTCTCTTCTGCCAGTCTAGATCTCTAAAGCATATCAACTGCTTTTGTTTAAAAGTTGAAATCTGTAATAGGCTATGCTGGAAGATGAAGGTTACCTTTCTTTATTTTCCAGATGAAATAAGTTATCCACCACACTCTAGAGGCAATAATATCTGCTTTGCAACAAATACTGAGTTACCAGATCACCTGAAAGCATTACTTCATTGTAAGAAGCATCAGAAGTCAGAAGTAAACTTCTCAGGGAACCTTCATGCCAAGTAACGCGAGATCGACCTAGAAATTGTGTTTCTGTGATAGCTGTTTTCAAATAATCTGCATCCCTTTAAAAACAGCATGAAGTTGCTTTTCCACTAGATGTGTATATTTCTTGGTGAAAAAATGCATTCTCTCTAAACACTAAACCATCAAATTTGAATTTAGTGACTCTAAATCAGATTTTGTTTTAATTGGCACAGAAAACACAGAAACAAACAAGCAAATAAACTGCCAAATATTTTGAGATAAAACTAAACAAAATTGTGAAAAAACCAAAACCATTGATAAAATAAACAGGAAACAGGCATAATTGGTACTTTTCCCCATATCACATGGTCATCATGGTCACACATGCTCAATCCACCATATGCCCTCTAAAACACCTACATAACCCCAAACTATCACAGAATCATAGTCCCTGATTATGGGGTTACCTCTTCTTCCATGGGAGCTGCAATTAGCCAGCAGTAAATGCTGACATTGTGTACTAACCACTGTAATGGGTACAACGAAAGGCTGTCGACACTCAGCACAGTGAGTGTCTCTTCTACATAACCTAAATTTCTTCTCTGGAAGAGCCTCAGAAGAGTGAGAAAACAGAGCACTTCTTTGTCACCATCTACAATCCTTCTTTGTCTATCTAAATAGATGAAGTAGACTGCAAAGAAAAAAATAAACTCTTGAGCATTGCCCTAAATAAACATATTGACTGTTTGACTTGATACTGATCTAGGTCCGATGGTTAGAAATGGAATTTGTTCTCATTCTAGTTTAAAATATCCTAATCTGAAAATTATACTGTATGTAAAAGATATATCTAAAGACCTCTTTGCACTTTTCTGATTAAAGTTCTCAGTCACAGTAGGCATTTTAGAAATGAAGGACTTTCTGTGAGAAGAAAGACCTTTATTTTCTCTAAAGGAGCCTCAGAATTTTCCATAATTCATTCACGATTTCACAATAGATGTGTCTGCCAGGGCCTGTTCTAAAGCCTATTGCAGTTATTGAGAGTTTCATAGATATAACTACCTTGGTATTTCAATGAGAGGCACTTTCTCTGTTTAAGGTGTTTAAATTAACAGAAATTTCCATGGTCTTTGGGAACAGGGTTTATACATTTGCCCCACATAATCATAGTACTACTACCACTCCAATTCTCTGAAAAAAACCCAAAACCATGATGATGTTGTGGTGGTTATTTTTACAAGAATATTTGTGACTTCAAATTTTTATAGCACTTTTCTAACCACCAAATTTTTATAGCTCTTTTCTATAGCACTATTCATTTAATTTCTTCAGACTATTAATCATATATTTAGTGATTCCTCAGTTTTTAAGTATAGTTCTGACCTCTTATTGAATTCTAAATTGCAGGATCACCAGACTGTCATTCTTCTTTACGTATTCTATATTTGGGCTTCTTCTTGTACAGAATATTCCTTGAATTCAATAAACAAAAAAGGTATCGTCCAAATCGGGTATGTAGAAAGAAAAGTAATCTTTTTTGTACAGGCATTGAAAGCCAGACCTTTAGCATAGTTCAAGAGCTTTGATGGTCCTTGTCATAAGTAATTCGTATTTGTTCTTTTCCTCCAATACGCTTCCTGTTCATAGTTTGAACTTATTCCAAGAAGCTGATGATTGTAGGGAAAGTGAGAGTTGGAAAACAAATAAAAAGTGCAATCTATGAGCAACAGAACTTTAGGCATTTGAATGAAGAAATATCCACTTTAAATAAAATAAATTTTCTAATATTTTCA
This sequence comes from Taeniopygia guttata, assembly GCF_048771995.1. Taxonomy (NCBI): domain Eukaryota; kingdom Metazoa; phylum Chordata; class Aves; order Passeriformes; family Estrildidae; genus Taeniopygia; species Taeniopygia guttata. Next base: position 30,951,199 of record NC_133028.1, on the reverse strand, counting down.
AGGGTATTTAATGTGGTTGTTGTCTGCCAATATTTTTTCAGACTTTTATAGAGGTTTGTGTCTACTCCTCGCACATCCTCAGCTCAGTCAGGATCTTCTTTCTTGAAGGCTTGAGTATAGAAACCAGTAATCTATCCTGAGAAACAAGTTTAAGGGACTACAGAGAGCAGTCCTTTGCTGCTGTGTTTGAACACCTTCATAGGAAACATCTTCAATACCCCTTGGTAATCATGTGACTATATACTGTGGGAACAGGACCTACATCTTCTCACTCAGCTGTTCACCTTCAGAGTATCTTTTGTCTACTTGTCTTAGTCTGTTGTAGTCCAAAGATACATCATACACCCACAAGGATTTCCACAGGAACAAACCCTCTGACTTTTCATAATCTCTCATGCATTCAGCCATATCTCCTCAGCTATTGTAGCTCCTGCATCTTCAGGGGTAGTTTTTTTACTAGCTCAAGGTGCAAGTTCTTCTGTGTACTTAAGGTACATCTTGCAACTTTTTCTCTGCTTTTACAACTAGCTAGGGAATCAACCAAGCAAGCTGTTTCATTCTTCGTTTATTACAATATTTACCTGGTTCTCAGAACACCCCAATTTCAGCTGGTCATTATTTTCCTCCATGTACTGACATTGCTATTTTCAGATGAAGAGCAAGAGTGCTGCTAGTGAAACCTGTTTATTCTCCCTCTTTCCTTTATGTCCATTGCTAGTAGCCAGAAGCACAAGTGAAGTACCAGAAAGTCCATCACTTTGGCAGTGTATTTGCATTCTAACATTTGGGAATGTTATAATGTTTGGGAATAAAATATATCAAGCTAGGTACATTTAGAAGGAAGAAAAAAATTTGAAAGGTTTTTTAAAAAGTTGACTGGAAAATGTGATCATATTTTGATAATATTTGGAAGAATTAATTTTTGTGTGCTCAACATGCAAATTCAGATGGAAATAAAACATTTTTCTTGCATTATAAAATGACAATATTTCACCACTAATTGTAGATTAGATATTATATGTCAGCTCTTCTTTCATTGGAAAAAAAAAAGATTATTTTTTAATCACCAGGTGTTTTTAATTCCAGCCTAAATTAGTTGTTAATTCTATGTCTGTAAAGATATTATGCTAAGAAAATGTGTCATCATCATATCCATTCTGTTTCCTGGATTGCTGGGAAAAGCAAAGAATATAAGCAGATTTTGAGCAGTGAAAATTGTGTTACTGATACTGAACATGAAATAAGGCAGACATGTAATGCTTTCAGAAGAAACTGAAAATCATTTGTTGTTTCTCTAGTCATTTAGTCTTCTACCCAAATGCAGGCTTCCATGAATGCATTTTTAACATTTGTCAAATTTATTTCTACATGTCTAGTAGTGTTTTTTCTATTACACAAATTGAAGTTATTGCTTTCAGAAGCACAATGTCTTCCTCAGAGGCTGTTCTCTTTATGATTGCCTTTGGACAATATTAGAAAAGGCTCCCTATCTTTACAAAGTGTCTTTGGAGGATGAAGATGACGATGAAGTGAAGTCTGGTGCAGGAGTTTCTGCAGTAGAATTCAAGAGCTCCCAGAGAACCATTTTTCATGAGTCAGCCTTTCGTGCCGTGTTCTAAACTGGCAATAATCCTTCATCTTTCTTTTCACCCTAATGCTTCTTACATATATGGATGAAGTATTTCTTGAAGAAAAATGTTGTATTATATTTGGAAATACTATTTTGCCTTCAGGAAACCCTGGATTTAGTCAGCCTTAGGTGATTACTTTTTCCTTGTTAATCCCAATACTTCTGCAGCTTTTGAAGAGGCAATAACAAAGATTATATGACACCTTTGAAGAAGGATAAATAGAAATATTTGTAAGGCTTAACTTCATAGTGTAGCTTTAAGATATAAAAGACATACTCTTTAAAATAAATCACTAATTTAAGAGGTTCCTATGAACAATTCCAAGTTTTTCCTATTAATAAAAGCAGAAACCTTCTGGTTTAAAACTGATTTCTCAAATTATTTCAAGAAAAGAAAATTTTGTCATTAATTCCTCATAAAGGAAATTTCAAGGGGTTTTGACAATTACTAGGAAAATAGGAAAATAATTTATTCTTTGGTCAAATAGAATTTCTTTTTATTTTTTAAAAATATGGGCAACAAAAGAAGTCAAATGCTAAAATGAAGAACTGCTATTTAGAAAAAATACAGTGCTAAATTAAAAATATTGAAGAAATTGCTGTACTTTATAGTTTAAACTGCATAGTAGATATTTATACTATATTGAATTTGTTTGACACACACAGGAATTCAAATCTAATAAAAATCAGGCTCTTCTATAGAATATAGTGCTCACTGTATGGAACCAGCTCTGTGGAACTAAGTTACAGGTAGTTCAGGACATAAGCATTAAGTACTAATTTTTTTTGTGCACATGCAAATCATGACTGAAAGTGATTTAGAACTTGGCACTTGGAAAAATGTTTTCTTAATGAATACCAAATCTAGTTGATATGTTTTGATGTTGAAAATGGTGTGATTTATCAGCCTTTTAGCACAATCTATAGACCTATAAATATTTATTTGCTGTGCTATAACGGGATTTATTTAACAGATGGATTTACAGCTGTAAAGAACAGCTTGGTTTCCAAAGTCCACTGTCAGGGCATAGTGCAGATGGTTCCCCCCTGGCAAATTGGTATCCTTGGACAGCAGAAGGGCCTCACCAGCCATGGCCCATTCCACCTCATCCACCATAAACCACAAGCTGCCAGACCATTTGCTAAGATCATTTAACAAAAAATAGACATAAAATATAATAAAGAAATTGACACTGAAAAATATGATATGTGACAGGAAACCAGACTGTGGGGATAAGGACATAATATTTAAGGCCAATTTTTGTCAAGAAGTCTGCATGATTGAGCATCTGGATCATGTCAAATATGACCTGTCTTACAAAGGGATGGGAAAAAGTACACAAAGTGATCACTCTTTTACCTGCGGAAAAGGAATTTTTCATGACTACAAACCTGATAGGAGGCTTATTTGGTGTGTAAAAACATTTGAACAGATGTAGTGTTTCAGAAGTCTCCCCTTGTACCAAGAAACTTGAATTTGAGAACAGGAAATTGGAATATATTTAACTTAATTTTGGTTTGCTTAAGGGTTTGCTTAAGGGTTTGCTTTTAGAAATCAGTAAAAGTTACTATGGTGACTGATACTATGAGAGAGTGAACAGCCAGACCTTATAAGCTCACAAAAACACAGGTGCAGACATAACTTTGAATATTAGCATATACTTAGGGAAAATAGAATTTTCCTTTAGGCACTGGAATTATTCCTGTACTTAGCAAAATGTTTTGAGTTTCCATTGAATTCTCAAATTCTAGCTTCCCTCATTTATGAGCTTGCGACTCTCTTGCAAACAGTATAATTTAGTTTCTAAGGCAATAGTATGCCCATGCAAAATAAAATGGATATTTTATTTTTTCAAAACCATGCTCTGCAGTAATTTTTAATAACATAGGTATATGACAGAATTTTTATCTTAAGAGAGTGTTTGCTTTGATCAAATGATAACTTAAAAATTTCCCCCTACATATGTAGAACTAAATCCAATAAATGTCCTAGATTATCAGAGTAAATCAAATAAAGTCCCCAACAATGAAGAAATTTATAACTTAAGCTATATAAAAACCTGTGGTTAGAACTCAATTTTTTGGAAAGGTTGGGGCATTGTGTCAGGTGGGGGTTTTTTGTGTGATTCATTTGGTTTTTGCATGAGAACCAGCACTGCCCACACATTAGAGTGCTCAATGGAAGTGGCTCTTAAATTTTTAAGTTATTGCTAACACAGACTGGTTTAATTGAGAGGCTCTACAGGCTTTTCAAAATCCTTATTTTGGGGCTGACTTTCCCGGAGAAAGCTTACTGAATCCTACTACCAGTAAGTGAATTAAGCATTTTTTCTATAGTTCTTAACAAATCCACAATTTTCAACAAATTCTCTCAAAAATTTTTCATTACCTGAGTTTTGAATCACATATATTTCATTAAAAGAACAACCCATACTATTGTAAAAGTATGAACTACACTACTATATATTTTCAAAACAAAAAATTGATTTAGACTAAGAAGATGGTAGATTGTCAGAACTCAAAATGTCCCTCAGACATTTTTGGATGTTCCGGGTCCAGGTCAGAAGCATTTGAGACCCTGGCAGGCAGCTGGAAACAGCTGTGATTTTGGATTTGAGCCATGGAATGATTTACCAACCTTGCAGGAAGAACAAGAAGTCACAAAAGTTTAGATAATATAGTAGAAGTAGTACAAAGTAAAGGGAAGAATTTTTAAGTCTTGTACAGGGGGGTTTTGGTTTTATACATGAGGGTCAGGTGTTTTAAGATGGAGGGATTTGGGCCTGTCCTGTCCTTTCTCTTTCTTCTTCCTTACCTCCATGTTCTTGGTGGTGTTGGCACTGACAGATTGGTTTAGAGTAGAAAGACACCATTTAATATAGGTAATAGGCATTGGGGAAAAACTGTAAACATGTAACACGTAATGTACCATATAAAAGATAGCACCAGCCCTGGGTGGGGGGAGAGAAGAAGAAGGTGTGTGTGTGCCTTTGCCTGAGCTGCTGAGCAAACCGCAGCAGCTCAAGAAGAAAATCTTTTAGATAACTTGCAATAAACTACCTTGAGACTGAACAACAGAAGACTTCTGAGCCTTTCTTTGAAAGTACGGGTTGGAGAGGAGATTTTTCCACCACATGGAGCCACCCCCAACCTAGGGTGAGCTCTGGCAGTAGATGAGTATAATTTGGGTTTTCCCATCAAAAGCAGCATGGCCAGGAGGTCAAAGGAGGTGATTGTGCTCCTCTGCTCTGCTCTGGTGAGACCCCACCCAGAGTGCTGTGTCCAGCTCTGGGGTCCCTGGAACAGAGAGGACATTGGCCTGTTAGCGGCCAAATGAAGGCCATGAGGATGATCAGGTGGCACCTCTCCTATGAGGACAAGCTGAGGAACCTGGTGGCTCCATGGAGACCTTTTAGCACCTTTGAGTACCTAAAGGGGGCCTGCAAGAGAACTGAAGAGGGACTTTTTTGGAAGAATGTGTAGTGATGGTATGAGTAGGAATGGCTTTAACCTGAAATAGGTTAGGTTTAGATTGGATATTAGGAACAAATTTTTTCACTTTGAGGGTGGTGAGGTGCTGGAACATGTTTCCCAGAGAAGTTGTGGATGCCCTGTCCCTGGAATTGAGCAACCTGGTTTGGTGGAAGGTGTCCCTGCCCGTGGCTAAGGGGAAAGAATTAGATGATCTTTTAAGGTCCCTTCTAACCCAAACCATTCTGTTATTCTGGAATTTCAAGTATGTATATACATACATACATACATATATACATACATACATATATATATATATCAGTATATGAGTCCTCCTATTGAACTTCCTTAATTTTGCATTCCAAAACCACAATGATTTTGAATTGTAGTTTTGAAAAGTAATGAGATTGGAGATGAGGGTCTCAGAAGTTAAAAAACTCTTAGTGGACTAGTAGTTTTAACACTGTAAGTGCAATTTACTTCCCAAGCAATCCTATTTTATTGAATGCCTGGAATAAATAAATCTAATTATGTTTCTCATTCTGCCTATGCGTTTTCTCCTTTTCATTCAGGGGTATATTTTGCATGCTATCCAAACTATAGTTTAAATGGCAAATTATTTATTTCCTTGTAAGTATTTTGATATCTTCAAAGTAGTAACTCTGTTTCTTACAGATTTTAACAGCTGATTTTCTTAGTACCTCCATAGAACTGAAGCATTGTCTTCATAATTATCTGGTGGAGCATTGGCATCCTACTGGATTGGTGGTAAATTTAGAAAATTTTTGAATTTTCTGGAGTTTTAGTAAACAAAGAAAATTGTTTTTTTCAAGGTGTACAGCATACTGCCAAAGATGTCTTCACTAATCTCATTTGCGGTGCTGAATATTTCTTATTTTTGAAAATATGGATGTTAAGCTCTTTATGAGATCAGGAGTATCTCCATACTTCTGAAGAGAGTTCTGGTTTTACCTTGTCTCACACTCCTTCCTTCTTGTCTTGCCTAGGTGTCTATGGAAAGATGTTTTAGATTTTATGGGCAATTGAAGGACCAGGATCTAACAGAATTCTGCTGTTACAATGCCTAGAAGGTGATACTTTTCTCAGGCAGAAACCTAGGACCTGTATGCATGCGACAACAATTGCAGAGATAATTTTCCCTTTATTATCTAGATCTGACATGTAACTCTCTTTGGCATACATCCTCTGGGAGCAACTGAGTGTGAGTAGCATGATTATTAAATGAATCACTAAGGTTTCACCTTCCCATGTTTCAAGGACAGCTGAAACATAACCTAAACTGATTCTCACTTTGATTAGTTCTAAAAGATATAAGATTTCTGTTGGATTATTCAAACTTACATCTTTAGAAAATAACAAAATATTAGTGTAAAGTTATTATTTAACAATTACTTGTGTCATCTGATACTTACCACAGAATACACGAAGTGGCTGTTATTTATTTGAAAGCAAGTCTCAGAGCTAATAATAACGTCTAGAAATTCTTCTAGGAAAGATAAAATCAAGGCATGAACAGTCTTTTTTTCATGCAACATGGAAAGCTATGCCTGCCCTTGCTGATAAGCATATGTCAAAAAAGTAAGGTATCATCAACTGGAAGGCTTTCCACTTACACAGACATATAACTATAGAATTAAAAACCAAAACCACTTGCCTAAAGGTAACAAAGACATTGGAGGCTAGTAGGTACATTGAAGATACAGCAGTGATGTGTTTTGGACATTCTGAATGGGCACCAGTCAAGACTCAAACTTCAAAACAAGTTTTAGAAGTTTTTACACCAAACTCACTTTATTGCCGAGAAAACTCACAGCAGTAAACCCCAAATCTATCACATAAACAGACCAATGAGCTACAGGAAATTCTTCTAATCCCATTTTGGCTAACTCCTTGACATTTTGTAGACCAAAGTCAACATTAACATTTTTTTTTTAACCTAATTATTATTTGAGGAAAAAATAGTCACCAGACTTATGTGTAAAACTGCATAATAATACTGAGCATGTTTAAAGTCCAAATTCACCTGCCCTCAAGAAATGTTTATGTGCATTCTCCATGTGAGGAAATTTTACCCAAAATGATAGCAGCTTTTCAGGCAGATTACATCAGTGCCACTAGAGCAGCTATAGTCTATTTAAGGTTAAGAATAGGTAAGCAGCAGCGACAGAACAAAAACTTTGAAGGTCAGAGATATAATTTAAAGGCGACTATAAGGCTGGGGAAAAAAAGGAAAGACAACTTCAGCACATTTATAAGTGAATATACTGGGAGAAGGTTTTGAACAATAGCTATCATATGACTTGTCTCATTCATTATACAGTTTACAAATTCTGACACAGCCAAACTGTGACTCCTACAAGGGAAGTTTTCTTAGTAATATTGCTTCCACAAAAGACCCATTCATTTTTATGAACTGAAGTAGGGAAGTTATGAAACACAAATTTTACACTCATGTGTGTTTCACAGGCAGTAAACCTCCTGTGTACTGCTTGGTCTTCTCTGGGGAGATAGGATCTGGCTAAGATAATTCATTGTGTTTGTGACAAAGGCAGAAGGCAATACTCTTTGTCTTGATGACATGAAGGTAGTAGTGCAGGTTGTTCAAAGATGTACATTTATATGCAATAGTTTAAATTCATGTATGTATCTGCAGAATAATTTTATTTAATCATCAATTTCCTGGGTTGTGCAACAGTAGTCAAAAATTTTTGATGCTTGGAAAAAACTGAAAATTCTTCAGTACAAACATTTTGTTAAGCTAATCTCACACTTGAAAATCACTCTGAATAAAGCACCACCATTATCTAGCTTTCCTTGAATCTGTGATATTTCAGTCGCTCAAAGGAATGTCAAAATCACTAACAGTATGAAAGCAGCAGTTGTTCTGACAGCTGAAGCATGAACTGAATCTGTCTAGCGAAATTAGCCTAATATGGTCAAATTGCTTTTGCTTTTTAACTGTGTATGGGCAACAACAGAGAGACTCTGTGTGGTTCCCACATCAATTAAGAAATGTATGATGGAATGGCCATAACAAATTGCTATGGCCATTAATAAACAAAAGGAAAAAATATGTTTTAAATCAAGGCTGGTTTTTATTTTAATCAAAGCCATCACTGAAAGCCTTACGGTTTTCATTTTTCCTTCCACCAAGAGTAATTAAGCTTCTGCATGGAATTTTATTCCTCAGTGATGTATAGGTTAAAAAATGTTATTAGACTTTGGTTTTGCTTATTGCACTATGGTAGTGTCAGGATTTAGCCTTGCTAGAAACCCCTCTGGTTAAGGAAATGAGTAATTTTTCTTTATTTAGCAAATAGCATGACATGAATCCATCCTGCATGAGAATGGAACAAGTAAATAACCAAAACATTTAGAAACTTGAACTAAATTCTTTCAGCTAGATTTAGACAACCTTCAAAAAATCATGGAAGTGTAAGAATTGGTTCATTTTTTATACATATATTGCTCTCAATATCTTCAAATGCATTTTACACAACAGGATTCTCTCAGTGGTTTCCTTTTTTTTTTTTCTGCTCTGTGTGTTCTTCAGTTTTTTCTACTTTTTTTCTGAGAAAATCAAGGTCTTCATACATAACTTTCAGCATAAGAGAAAAGTGAAACAGAAGTAATTTGACAACACAGCCAAATTCATAAATTTCAAATAAGGTGGTTGCATTAGGAATCACAAACCTGTCCTTTTTCATCATCTCAACATCCATAGAAGGATTTTCGACTACGTTTCTGATTATGGAATCATAGAATAGAACCAGAGAATGGCTTGGGTTGGGATCAACCTTAAAGATCTGGTTTCAAGCTCTCTTGCATGGTCAGGGACATAGGCCACTAGACTAGGTTTCTCAGAATCCCATCCAGCCTGATCTTAAACACTTCCTGGGGTGGGGCATCCACAACCTCTCTGGGCAACTTGTTCCAGTGTCCCACCACCCTTAAAGAATTTTATCCTAATACCTAATCTAAACATACCCTCCTTCAGCCAAAGGCTTAATTGTTCAAGTTGATTCTTCATAGAATCATGTAGTAATTTGAGTTAGAAGGGACCTTTAAAGTCATCTAGTCGAAGCCACCTGCAGTGAGCAGAGTCATTTTCAACAAGACCAGATTGCTCAGAGATCCATTTAACCTGACCTTGAATGCTTACAGGGATTGAGCACCTACCACCACTCCGGGCAACCTGTTCCTGTGGTTTAATATCCACACTGGAAAATACTTCTTCCGTGTATCTAGTCTCTTTCTATCTATCTATCCATCTATCTGTCTGTGTCAACTGCACCACTCAGCTTGGTATTACCTACAAAGTTCCTGGGGGTGCACTCAATCCCACTGCCGATGCAATTGATTAAGATATTGAACAATACTAGTCACAGTACCTCAGGGGGCACCACCCATCACTGATCTCTATTTGCACACTGAACCACTGACTTTTACCCCAGATGCAACCAGTCAGTCTATTCATTATCTACCAAATGATTGATGAATCATCAACTCCACACCTCTCCAATTTAGCAAGAAGGATGTTCTCACCATCCATGTTAAAGGCCTTAGAGATATGCAAGCAAACTACATCTGTAGCTCTTTCCTTGTCCACAGATGTAGACACCCATCATAGAAGGCTACTAGGTTGGTCAAGCAGAACTTGCCCTTGGTGAAGTCAGTAGGAGATACATTTCCAGTTAGTCCAAAGAGGGATGTGTACTGAGTGTTTTAAACCAGAAAATTGTTTTTGTATGGCATATTTCCTGCAAATCAGCAATCTGTATCTTCATGGTTCTATTTTGACTGAGTTGTTACCAGAGATTAAATACAGTAAAGATGAAAGCACTTAAAATCAAGTGACACTGTACATGAGATGTGAACGGCTCCTTTCAAAAGATTCATGTGAATTCCCACATTTATCTAGGACCTTGATTCTGAAGATCCCAGCATTCTTAAATGTGATCAATTGTTATTCTCCATTGACAAATGCCATAGAAATTTCAATTTAGCATTTGGTATGCATCAGTGATGAACCTGGATCCCAAAACGAGTGATAAAATATAGAAGCCAAGACCAAGACCAAGATGGTCATAATGCAACTATATTAATTCTAGACCTACTGAATTCTGTTAGAATTTGTAGGTAGCTGCCATTACCTCCTGAGAACCTGAGTAAATACTCAGGTTGTTAGATTTGATTAATATTCATGATGTCATAATTACGGTGATGTCAACATATGAGCTGACCCATTTAGTGCCAGTATATCTATTTACACTGTATTCATGGTGGTGTAGACTCACTGAAAGAGCAAACACCAGGCCGAATAATGAACACTATCTTCAGAAACTGTCAGCAAATCTTTAAGGATGTTTTCTGGCCATAATGCTCAATCAGAGATTAGAAGTCTCTGTCTTTTTGCAAATATGAATTTATGTGAACTAAGTGATGGGACTAAATAATGGATTCTAATTTATCATAACAATCCTCAAAGTTCAGGAATTTTTTCTTCCCTTTTTGTTTTTGAGCACTATCTCCAGGTTTATTGCATATCAGAAGCACAGATGACATGTTCTAATTTTTCCAGATTTGATTAAGTTTCACATAGATCAATAGGTAATTAATTTTCCTTCTAAAAGTGAAGAATTATCAGAGTAAAGAATTTTGAGTGGAGTAATACTATGTCAACACTGTTGATATCCTAGACTTCTTAAAATTTGCAAGGCAGTGAGTATTCTCTTTAGCTACTCCAGATAAATAACACTTTGTATCTAAGAGCCATGTTAGCACAAAAATATGTTTTTCAGAAGCACAATGCTTCCGAAAGAAAACTTAGATGAAAAATATGTATAGCCATGAACACCACAGAGAGGAAAAAAGGTGCAGTGAGAGTGCCTGTGGGCTATGGGCTCAGCAACCTTAGAATAGAAAACCGTCACTCTTTCCTTCAATTTCAAGTGCTTATTATCCTCAAATTGTACTTTTCCACAGCAGAGAAATATAACGAAGATTGCTGTTGATGAAGATGACACTGTAATGATAATGTCACTTAAGCTGTGTTTATTAGACATCAAGAACTGGCAGCAGAGAATGCAAATGTTAGATGTGCAAATGTTATTGTGGACTGCCAAGATGCTGTGAAAATTGGCAGATCTGTTGTTAGAATCTGCGTCTTTGGAGATTTGCTGAGTTAGAAATACTTTATTACGCAATCAGCCTTCTGTTTTCTACTCCTGAATAAAGACCGTGCAATTTTTATATGTTTTCATTTATATTGCCCCTTGGGTTTTCTATCACTCAGATGGTGAGAAGCAGTCCAAGAAGGAAGTTGTCAGTCCTTTAAGAACAAATTCCCATCACTCCAATAAATTTCAGTGTATTTGTATAAAGGTTTATATTTCTATTAATATTTCTTTCTACCTAGAATCTTTGCTCCTACTGACTTGTGTGCTATAGCAATAATTTACCAAGAATACATCTATTGATGGGAATAAAAGATGTGTATAATAGCACATAAAGTCAATATTGAGCAAGCTAACCTAGACTCTTGAAATCCTCATAGTTTTCTAGCTTCAGAGAAATTAAGCCACATTTTTTATCTCTTTACTTCTTGACCAAAGGCTATTGACTACGTAAAACATGTATATGGGCCTGAGGAAGAACTATTTATGATAGCTAAGACACAGCTTTTTATAATATCTCTTCTGGGAATCTGTTGAATAAAAATAAAGTTATTTTTTCTGATGCTTTTTATCAACCTGAAATTACCACATGTGGGACAAAACTTTTTTCATAGTTTAGTTTGAAATTTCTTACATGGGAGTAGATGTTGAAGTGGCAAAACAACTGAAGAAAATACTGAAAAATGTAGTAACACAGCCCAATATAATGTCATATTTTCTCACTTGGCTTATTAATTTCAAAAGTTGTGCTAAAAAATGAATTATAAGTTTGTGTGCGGGGAAGAAGTTTTGTAATCTCTAGCAATAACTGCATTTCTCACATTTTCCATGAGCTGTGCTTTCAATAATTTACATTATTTCAGTTATCACATAGTGAAAGGCAAAGCCATAGTCTGTGGATGAGATCAGAATTTACAAAAACCTTTGTTGAAGCAGCTCTATTTATAAGCTTCACATAAATCTTAGCAGTTTTAGATATAGTAACAATATGACTAATTTTACACAATTTTCTTGTCACATTAATTTTGCACTTGTGTTTCCAGATTAAGATGATTATAGCATCAGTAGCATCAGTATCTCCCACAAGTCAAACTACTTACATAGGTTAGGTGTGATTTAAAGGTTAAGAAGACCTTCATTGTGTCTCCTTCTTTCACTTCTTTCTATTCTTCTAACTGACACAAATAATGGCTTCTGAAAGGGGAAGGAAAATAGGTTAACAATAACCTCCCAGGCAGGAATTCTAATGAGATTCAAACTTGTCCCAGTCTCATCTTCATTTCCTTTCCTGGCAGGTCTGATTACTTATATGTTTGATGTCTTTCATGAAATGCTTCTTCAGAAATTATTTTTTATAGGGCATGACACACACAAAAGAAAAGAGAGAGGGAAACCATGATTAAAAATTCTGTAGTTGTGTTCAATTTGTGTTTTATACATCTTGAGAGTGATTTCTTCATGTGAATATCCTGGATAATTTTCATATTTTTGTTTCAAAGCTACTAGCTTTTAAGTATGAAAATCCTCATTTTGGAATAATTTATTTCCTTTCTCATGTCCCAGTTTCCTTTTATGCATTTGTTAGTGATCAAGTGTTCTGCATGACATCAATTACCTTATATAGATTTTTCCTTCCTAGCTTAATTGATTGAATATACAATATCCTGTTACCTATTCATACTTCACAGACAGAAGTCTGACAACAAAATTCACATTTGTAATCAGCTCTTATAGCTGAAAAATCTGAAGTAAATTATATTAAGAATAAAGAATTTCCTTTCCTAGACCAGCTTTTAATTTATTGCTGTCACTTTTTATTTTTTTTTTTTTTTTTTAGTGACGGTATTATCACAAGTCATTTTAATGCTTAGTGGTATTCTTTGTGTGGTTGCTGGTTCTGACAAACATAGTCTAGGGCTGTAACAATATTATGCCTTAGTCAAATATAAGTCAAATGATAGAACACGTGATCTTTAAAAAACTTACTGTTAAATAATCCCAAATGTGAACTCATATTTTTTTCCTGCTATTATTCCCGGCTTACAGGTCACATCAAAGCAGGACACATTTGCTGCCAAAGAACAACACATTCTCACAACAAATTGGGACTGGTGACAAAATGAACAAGCTACAGTTCTGAGGCCTTTAAATTTCATATAAAAACTGTCATCTCGCTGGCAATGGCAATAGTGTGCTTGTTAGTCAATGGGGCTACAACATTAGCCAAGAGAGAATTTGGACTTCCCATCCCATCCCTGGAGGTGTTCAAGGCCAGGCTGGGTGAGTCTCTAGCTATCTGGTCTAATGGAAGGTGTCTCCACCCACAGCAGAGGAGTTGGAACTAGGTGATCTTTAAGGTCCTTTCCAACCCAAACCATTCCAGGATTCTAGGATTAGGAACCACCTTCATTGCTCCACTGTATTAGCATTTGAAATATCCTGTGCATTTCAGAAACATGAAATACATTCTTTATTCTCCTGCCTATCAATAAATTTCTTACTATCTCCTTGCCGCTGGCCTTCAATTGAATAGGTTTGATTAATGGACACTCAAAATGCTTAAGGAACCATATAAAACTCATACACTTTTTTTAGATTTTTCTCAACAGGGCTGAAACTTTTGTTCATAATTAACTCAAAGTAATAAGTTTTCTCATATTTCTCATCTGATACAAAATAGAATTTACATAGCATCTTTGATTAGATGATGACATAGGATGCATAATATCCTGCAAATTTATAGTGATTGAATCTGGGGAGTATCAGCAGCCCTTGCACCTCCTTTCCCAGATTTTTTAGTAGTCTTAAGGAGAAAAATGAATTTTTTCACTGAAAGGAGAACTGTTTCCTCCAGGTGTTCAGAAACACGTATTACAAGAAGACATATCTTGCATTCCTCTTATTTGCTTATAGTAGCATATGTCAATGACTGTATTTAAGAAACAATGAATGCCCCAGAGCTCTAAAACCAAAATATCAAAACATTAGAATTGCTGTAGGCCTAGCATGTTTACAAGCCTTCTTCAAATACGATAAATTTGAAATCGGAAAACTTAGAAGCTTGATGCATTTTCTGAATAAGTGTGGAGCTTTTCTAAAGCTTAGCCATTTTCTTCCAGACCATGAACAATAGAAGGAAGAGTTCATTGAATATGGATGTCTCAGTTCAGATAGGAAGAATTGGAGACAATGATTGTTCTAAAAAGGCAGCGTACCTGAAAGTAGGGGATCAAGCTAGTGTGTAATAGTGGAGTGAGTTTCTACAGGAAAAGAAATAACAGAAATAGCATTCTTCCTTATTCAGATTTTTTTCCTGGATTTTTACAAAAGCAAGTTGTTTTGTACCTGAGGAGATGTTCCATGTCTTACACAAAATTCAAGTAGTAATTATAATTTTTTTTTCCTAGTCTGAAGAACTGCAAAATGGTTTTGACTTACAGGTTTTTGTGTCTTAGGTCTTATGATATACAAGGTATCAGATAGACATGAATATCTGGAAATTACTAAGGTAGAGTCGCACACATATAATTTTTGGTACACACCACAGGTAGCACAGACATTTGGCATGAGATTGAAAGTCTCTGTTAACAGCTGGAGAAAAGAAGAGGAGTTAACAGGTGTGTCTCCATGTATACACTCCCTCTCCTCTCTTCCTACTGCCTATTTTCCCTATAGCTACCACGTAGTATGGGTTTGAAGCCAGTGACTCATTTGGGAAGCCTTGTTACTCAGTCACTCAAGACATAATTTAATTTGTTAAGAAAGACTTAGTTAACAAAGTATTGATTTTATTTGTAAGTGTGTGGAGAACCCTTAAAACAAATTGATTTTAGCATACAGGATGAAACAGTAGTCAATAGTGGAGACTTTTCATCAATGAAATTTTAACTTGCTCTTTTTATTTTAAAAGATATAAGGAGTCTTTCTGTATATTAGGTATCATCTTTTTCTGATATTTGTGCCTCACAGAATTAAGCATGTTGGAATTGAATTTGTAGCTGTTAAGTGGGACACATATATGTCATGCAGAGTGTTCCGCTCAAGAGCAGAGGGACACCCTTATGTTTTAGGACTATTCAGGCGTCCTGATGTAGAACTGTGTGTGATAGGGACAGATCCCTGGGTCAGAGCCTCTGGCTAGAAAGGTTCCTGTTGTGAGGCAATGTAGCTGGGGAGCCACCATGCCCTCCAGTCATCCCTGGGAGTGATTAGAATCCTCATAACCCCACACTCTAAATTCATGCTGTGATCAACTTTTCAAACAGCCCAGATGTTTTGAAGAAAGCACAACTTTAAATGTTTTGCCTTATGTATCTGTTGATTGTGGAAATATTCCATCCACGGTTTTGCTAACATCTGTGTGATTTGACTGAGAGATCTGAAGAAAACACAGACTTTTTTGTTCCTTCTTCCTTGACAGCTGCTTGCAGAGATTAACACAGATCTATCATAAATACAAGCATTGCAGTTCTATCCAATGGTATTATAGCCATGCCAAACAAAAGGGGGGTTTCCCTAGCTTCTTGGAAGAAGGAACTGAATAATTAATTCCATCCGTAGCACTTGTCTCCATGCTTCTTCTCTACTTGAACCTTGCTAACTTTAATTTTTAGCCATTTCTATTCAAAAGCACCTGAAATCAGGATCAGTTTATTCTAGTAAAAATATCTTTACTGCACTGCTGTCACTACTGTATTTTGGGGATACAATGCTGCCCTTCTCTCAACTGTGACAGGACAACTAATGACTCACTCAGAAAAAGACTATCTCTCAATTCAGTAACATTCTCCCTCACAACTACTTGTCAGCTGATTATTTTGAAAATAACTTTTCTAAAAAACAGATTGGAGTGATATATATTGCCAAATGGAATCTTTTCAGAAATATTTTCAGAAATCCATGAAGCTGTTTGCTTTCTATAAATAATTAGAAATCTTTCACATTTACAGCAAATTATTGAAGAAAGTGATACTGATCTGACTGAATTAGAACCTCTTTCTCCTTGGGAGACATCCACAGAATTCTGGGAGAAGGACAAACATCTTTCAAGGGAAGTCAGTTATATATAATTGTTAATTATTATTTTTTTCTTAATAGAATTATTTATTAATTTAGTTGTCAGACAGATGTATTTACATGATCTCTAATGTGCCACTGGGACATTTCTCACTACTTAATAAAATATCAAGCTGGGCTTTTTTGAGAAATCGTCACTTTATCTTTCCTTTTGTGTTCTCTATTTTAGTGTATTTGCATATATTTATTTCATTTGTAGTTGCATGCACATCTTCCAGCTATATAATTTTCATCTTGCCACTTCTGTTCTGAGAATTTATTTTTCTTCTCCTATTCATCCACTACTAATAAAAAAATAAGCAAACATCTCTTGTTCTTTTACCTACAGAAAAAAAGATATGAAATTGTCAAAGGAAGTAGCAAGCTGCTGTAGTCCAGCAAAATTTGAGCTGAATATGTGATCATACTATTTACTTGTAAGTACAAAACAAAATCAAAACCAAATCAAATCAAACCAAACCAAAAAAAAAAAAAAAAAAAAAGAAAGAAAAGGAAATTCATACTTATTTCTCTTATTCTCTTATTTCTCTTTGTAATCTCATTTTACTGAGGCACAAGAGGGCAGTGTTTCATAAATGCTAACCTGTCATTTGCTCACCATTGCAACAAAGCTGGGACTGACATTCATCTAATGCTGGAGTAACATCGAAAAGATTGGTGTTTAGTGCAAATATCTCACTGGCAAAGAATCCTAGTTATAAGAATTAGAAAGGCTTCAAAATAGTACATTAACCTATTTAAAATTGTTGAAATTTCTTGAAGACTGGTGATGTTACAAAGAAATATCATCAATGAAAAATTAAATGAAAAATTATCTTCACAGAGAAAGGTAAGTATTGTTAACTTTCTTTTGGTAAGAGAATATGAAAGGCTACACTAGGAAAGAGCCAGACAAAGGAAAAGATCAATTTGTGCTTTATAAAAGATATTTTTTTAAAAGTCTGTATGTGTGTGGAGGTGTGTGTATTCTTGTGCGTGTGTGTACACCTACACTCAGCAAGAAACAGAGAGAATGGTATACATATAGGAACTGAAGAACACACAAGTATACAAAAGTTAATGACAGAAGAAAATTTGGAGTTATGCATGGTCCCTTACTTTAAGGAATCTAATCTAAATCTTTCCTTTCTTTGGTCTCTTAGCTACTTTATGCAATTCCTCACTCAACTAGTTTTTGAAGACTCCTTTCATAATTGTCAGATATTCCTCTGCATCTTAGTGGAGCCTGTGTCTCTGATTTAAGGCATTTACATCCAAAAGAAGAAGTTTCAGATGTATTTCAGACATACATCCAGCTCCTGCTCACAGAACTAAGTCCCCTGCTCAACACTCACTCTAATAAATGGTTTACTGAGCCATATTTTGACCTTGGAATCAGCAGCAACTGTTTCAGTTTGTCCTAAAGGCACTTCCTTGGCTTGAAACCATGCATTTATTCTGCACAAAAATAGATATTGGTCAACCTCTTCCACTAGTCCATTTAACACCATGAAAGAAGCTTATGTACTGCCCTTGAAGTATTCATTTTTAAAAATGGATGTGTACGTGTCTTTTTTAATAATCCATTAGTGTCTTTGTTTTGGCATAAATAGGATGCAATATATTTCCTAGACCAAGAAAAAGCATCTTCAACTATGTCTTAATAATCAACTATCTTGAAATAAAATTAGTTCAGTATTATAAACTAAAGCTGAAAAAAAGGAATAGTCTTTAAGGTATAATAAAGGTAACGATAGATTCTTCTTCTGCAGGCCAGTTCTCTTTGCTCTAGCATAGCTAAAGGCTGAAGTATCATTTATCTATATCTGATGTGAGTTGCTCCCCAGCAAACCTTAGATCATGGTATGTGACACAGTCCTAGACTTCGTCATGTTAAAACATAGTCTTGAGGCTATTTATACACTTGAGATAGAAAGATCAGATATGTGTTCAATTTCTAAGTATATGTAAAAGCTGCGAAATGCATCCAGGTGCTTCTATTTCTGCAACTCAGATGTCAGTCTGTACTTCTTCCCAATGTCCAACTGCAAATTAAGAGTACTCTGGACAAGCAAGCAAAACCTGGCTAATCTCTATTCGCTATAAACACTTTGATATATTTTATTCTCCAAGACAATGAGGCAGGCATTCTTTTCTATTCTGAATTACTGACATTGCACAAATCTCGTGAGGGTTCCCCCTCTGCATACAGACTGCAGTGTGTTTCCAGGCTGGACAAAACTTCTTGGAGGAAGGAAAAGTACACAGTCCTAAGTAAAATAAGCTAAGTAATTTTCTTCTAAGGGTGTCAAGCCTAAGCCAGGGAAGCATTCATATTTCCATACATGCCAGTAATTGTACATATGATTTTTGTCCAAATAGAAACGTGGATGATTGACTGAAGCTCTCCACACATGACACTATGTATCCTCAGTTTCAAAGCCCTGAGTTATAATGGTAACTCCTGTAACTACTTTACATTTTGTGGACAGGCTGAAAAGGCTCAAAAGAAGAACCACAAAGATGATAACTGGGAAACCTGCCATCCAAAGGAAGGCTGAGATTTGGGCTTGTTTGGTCTGATGAAGTCTTAGTGAAGATCTTATAACCATGTCCCTGTATGTAAAGGGTGGCTTCAGAGAAGATGGAGACTTCCTTTTTCCAAGGAGTCACATGGAGAAGACAAGGGGCAATGTGTACTGGTTCCTCCTGGGGAAATTTCAACTGGACACAAGGGGAAAATTTTCACAATGAGAACAATCAGCCACTGAAATAATCTCCCAAGGGAAGGGGTGAGTTCTCCAGCATTGGACTTTTTTAAGATCCAGCTGTACAGAGTGCTGGGCCACCTTGTCTAGACCATGTTTTTGCCAAGCAAAGTTGGACCAGATGATCCTTGAAGTCCCCTCCAACCTAGTATTCTGTGATTTTCTATATGCTTGCATAGTTCTCATATCTCAGGGATAATTTTAGTAAATAGTTCTACTAATACACTGTACCTCGTGATTTTTTAATTTTACCTCTTCTTTGAAAGGAGTGCTCATTTTGAAATCCACAGGTGTCTGTCTAAAGTATTGCAAAACATGCAGGAACAATATTTCCTTTCCTGTACTTCAGCATTTTTGATTTCATGGTTTCATACCTATGCCAGAGAAGAGAATGATCTACATTAGCTTTTTTCCTACCTAGTGTAACATTTAGTGTTATAAATCCATGGACATCAAAAATGTATAGCTCAACAGTCGAACCTCTGAGATCTCAAAATGGAAAGGTGACACAACTTTATCTCAAGATATTTCGGTTGCCCTCTTGATTCATAGAATCTTTTGGGACAGCTAATTTTTTAGGATTGGACACTATGCAACTTAAGAACATTTTTAATCAGATTAACTGCATCAGACCATTCAAATGTTCCTGTATCACTCACTGTGAAAATTTGTCTAGACAGATAATTGGTGACTCCTACCACATTGTCAAGCACCTAATCTGCCTGTAAGCTTTACCTTATCACACAATCCTCTTTGGTGAAAGAGAACCAGGTCAGAAAATATATACATTTTTTTGCATACTATTGTATAACTTTACCCTGACACCAATAATAATGAAAGACTATAATAATTTATTTATGCCTAGAAGCAGCAGTTCACTAGTTTCTGCTGTTCATCTTTCAGGCTGGTGCCACAAGAAGGATTGGCATAGTAGCATCAGGACTCATAGAAGTAGCTGAATGCTTGTGTCATGCTGTGCTATGCTTCTGCATGAGTTTACCTATTGGCTGTAACATTAGGGTGCCTCCTTTGATAGAACAATTCCAAATAACAGTGTTTATCTAAATGTTATCCCAAAGAAATTGTGGTTCTCAGTAATTTAATCTGGTCTGCTACACAAAAAAAATTCTAACTTTTACAGAAAAAATTGTATGCAACCCCATGTGCTATCTTTAAATTACTATTTTTCTTTCTTATTGCAAAGAATTTGATTTTTAAAACTGGTTCACATATTTTAAAAGCTTGTTTTAAAAATTAGCTATATCATATACAATATTAAGAGAGAAAAAGTTTTTTGGATAACTGGTTCTAAAATACTTTTCATCCTGTGATTATATTCCAAGACTACATCTTGCTTTGTAGTTAATATATTGTGATTACTAGTGGCAGAGAACTACTGAATCTCTTTTTAATTAGATCAAATAACTGATGTGATTAATGAATGAAATTAATTTTACTCAATGCAACAATCTGAAAATTCAAATTCAGTTCAAATTCAATCCTAGACAATAAGAACATATAAAAATATTTCCAGAAGACAAGACATGCTATTATTCTACAGGCATAAAATAAAAAGATGTATCACTCACCCTTTCCTTTGATAACAGAAGGAAACTGAGTCCAGTGTCTTCCCTATCCCTAATTTTCAGGCAGCATACAAGTAGAAATTAATCCATCTCAAAATTTATTGCAATATTTTAAAGGGTTGATTTGATGAGTTTGTATGAGGTGCAATCTCATGAGCTAATTCCCAGAACAGAGGGTTAGACAAAACCCATCTTAGAACAGCAAAAGTCTCAGTAAGAACTAATTACTTGCTCAATAATTTAATAGTAATTTTTTTGCAACCTGCTCTGGACACCTTGGTTAAAATGGCTACAGGCTGTAAAGGTAAGACCAATTCACCCAGTGCTCTGGGTCTAGCAGCAGGACTATCTATCATATTCAGCATATGTCCCAAATGTCTTCTACTGGTCAGTTCTGAAGCACTTTACTCTTTCATTGCTTCTATTATTGTTCAGTTTATTTTACATATTTGCCATAAACACAGAATAAAACCTTTCTTGTCATTAGTTGCTTTTTTATTGTAAAGTGAGAATAAATTAGTATTCCACATCTGTTTGTGGGGAAATAGATATTGCTTTTGGAAAGGATCCTTACTAGAGATTAGAAGACTGAAGAAACACAGTGGCTCAACTAAAACCTAAGCACTTACTGGCAGACACTCAAGTGCAAAGCTTTTCATATGTATAGATGATTAGTATGAACAGTGCCCATTTCAAAAGTACATGCTGTCCTTCAAGGTAAGGTGACTCCTGTGTATCAGCAGTTTTTACCTATAGAAAGGTGAGGTACTTCTGACCTGAATTCTCATTAGGCTGCTTGTTTTGGTGTGCACAGTTTGTCTTGACAAAGGCTATTCTTGGCTTTTCTGTGTGCAACATACATATTTTTTACAAGACTTAAAAAACAGAAGTGATCATAAAGATTAATTTGAGGAGAGACATCTCTTAGATATACTTTTGAGACAATCTATATTGCTTTCTGATCTATGATTTTTTTAGAATAATAGAATCATAGAGTATGCTGACTTGGAAGGGAGCCATGAGGCTTTGTATTTCTCTCTCACGGGGTGCCATTCCTGGCCTTGCACAGGAAATTGCAGGGATCACACCCTGTGCCTGAGAGCACTGTCCAAAACTTCTTGAACTCAGTCAGGTTGGTGCTTTAATCACTTCCCTGGGGAGCCTGTTCCAGCGCCCAGCCACCCTCTGGGTGAAAGACCTTTTCCTGCTATCCAACATAAACCTCCCTCAACACAGCATCATGCCATTTCCTAGAGTTCTTTCATTGATTATAAGAGTGAAAAAATCAGTTCCTGTGTCCAAGGAATTAAAGAAATTGCTGAAGAGAACTGGGTTGAGGATGGAGCCCTACAGAACCCCAGTAGTGACAGTTGCTAGCCCGATGTCACCCCATTCACTACAATTCATTGACCCTGACCTGTGAGCCAGTTGCTCACCCACTGAATAGGGTGATTATCCAGCTGTGTGCTGGATATTTTGTTCCAGAAGGACTCAAAGTGAGAGCATCAAAAGCTTTGCTGAAGTATAAAAATATTACATCCACATGCTTTCCAAGATCAAGCAGTTAGGTAGATAATAGAAGTAAATCAGATTCAACAAGCAGGACTTTCCTCTCATGAAGGACTTTCCTCTCATGAGTGCTGACTCTGATCAGTGACTGTGTTGTCCTTCAGGTGTTTTTCAATTACCTTTTCCATGATTTTAGCAGGTCTGTAGCTTCCAGGGTCCTCCTTATTGCTGTTTTTGAAAATGAGAACATTAGCCAACTCTGGGCTGTTGTATCCAGACAGTTAACTGAGCAATGGATGAGTTTCTAAAGTATTCAAAGGAGAGAGGGAGTGATGGAGAGAAAGAACAAGACCAAAACAAAGGAAGAGAAGACAAAGAGGGAAGGGAAGGGAAGGGAAGGGAAGGGAAGGGAAGGGAAGGGAAGGGAAGGGAAGGGAAGGGAAGGGAAGGGAAGGGAAGGGAAGGGAAGGGAAGGGAAGGGAAGGGAAGGGAAGGGAAGGGAAGGGAAGGGAAGGGAAGGGAAGGGAAGAGAAGACAAAGAGGGAAGGGAAGGGAAGGGAAGGGAAGGGAAGGGAAGGGAAGGGAAGGGAAGGGAAGGGAAGGGAAGGGAAGGGAAGGGAAGGGAAGGGAAGGGAAGGGAAGGGAAGGGAAGGGAAGGGAAGGGAAGGGAAGGGAAGGGAAGGGAAGGGAAGGGAAGGGAAGGGAAGGGAAGGGAAGGGAAGGGAAGGGAAGGGAAGGGAAGGGAAGGGAAGGGAAGGGAAGGGAAGGGAAGGGAAGGGAAGGGAAGGGAAGGGAAGGGAAGGGAAGGGAAGGGAAGGGAAGGGAAGGGAAGGGAAGGGAAGGGAAGGGAAGGGAAGGGAAGGGAAGGGAAGGGAAGGGAAGGGAAGGGAAGGGAAGGGAAGGGAAGGGAAGGGAAGGGAAGGGAAGGGAAGGGAAGGGAAGGGAAGGGAAGGGAAGGGAAGGGAAGGGAAGGGAAGGGAGAATGAGGACTTATTCAATGCCAGAACATTCAAGATTTCAGTATGAGCCTTATATTGGCCTTAAGTCAGTGTTGTTCATTCCAACAGTCATAAAAATCACCGAACAGTATGTGGGAGGTCTATTCATGGTTGCTGTGAGTGGAATGCCTTTCAGTCACATTGCCTTTCAGTAATTCTATGGTGAGCTATGCAGTGCTGAGTACAAAATTCCAGACCAAAAGTTTTAAAATTATAATGAAATGGTAACAAACTGATATACTACATGCTGTTGGCAGACATGACGAAGGGCTTATGGGATAATCATACCCTTCGGAGGGCCAGCTGTAGGCTTAGGATGTCTCAAATGCCACTACATACCACTTGTGTTTTGGAACTGCACTAAGTGCTTAATGCCTCTGTTAAACAACGAACACATATAAAATCTTTAATAGCCTTAGTTATAAAAATGGAAATGAGGCTACAGTTAGTTTCTTTGAATTTCAGCACCTCAGGAGAAAAGTATTAATTTTCATTGTATGCAACAATAAATCTCATTTTAACACCTTTTTTTCAGTGCTTCAGTGAAACTGTTTGTTTTCCAGCTGGCCTGGCACATAATATTACATCCTAGATGACTTTGAAGAGTAAACTACACTGATTTTGCATGTCCTTTTAATCTGTCTGCTGGGAATTAGACACACCATATCCCCAGCTGAGGCCTATTTACTGTTTGCATTTCTCTTCAAGTACAGAGCAAAATTTTCAAACTAGACAATGGGCACCACAAGAAAAAAAATTAAACTTCCTGTTTGGTTTTTTTCCCTTGTTTTTTAATAATGTACAGCCTAAAGGAAATTACGTGAACACCTCTGAAAAACTGATGACAATACTGAACAAAAGCTGAAGACTGCTTATTCAACTCCTATGCTTTAAAAAGGTTGTGAGAGATAACTGGGAAGTTATGAATCATTTAGTGTGAGCTCAAAGCTGAATATCTAATGGGGTGTTTAATTTAAGATTCAAAATGTAAGATTAATTTGTGCTAGTCATTAGAGGTTTTTTGGAATTTCATCTCCTTAAACAAACTCCATGGTGTTTTTAGAGACTAGCTGGAAGTGATGATAGTTATGATTAAATACACAGGGATTTCTTCAGAGCTTTTGATATGCATTTTGCCTAAAAGACATACATAGGGGGAACTCACAAGATGACTGGACTAGAAACAGGATCATTGATAAATTTTGAATGTGACATACAGAAATGAATAAATTTATTAAAGAAGGATTTTTAGACACCAATTCTTTATTTGTCCCTACTTCATTTCTTCCTCAGCTGTTGGGAAGAGGACATCAAAAATATCCTGGAGAAGTTTGCAGATGGATACAGATTAGGAATTATGTTATACAATATAGTCATATATATATATATATATGACATATATATATATGATATTTATATCATGTATATTACATTATAGTGTCATGGAATAATTCAAATTTCTCAATTAAAAGATCACCAATGTGTTTGCATACTACCAAGAGGCAATGAAACAAAGGCAACAGACTAAAGCTACTGAAATTCAAGTACAGAGAATTGTTTTAGTTCTCAGATTATTGCTTGTAGGCAAAATGCTAAGAATATCACAGAGCAGAGGAAAACTGTGGTTTGTATTTGCATGTTACATTGATGAACCAAATGCTAAAGATTGTTATGTCTCTTCCTGGGAACCATATGTGGAGAAGAGTGTTGAAATAATGAAGACTTTTCAAACTAGTACTCCAAAAATTATGTGTAGCTGGAAAAAAAGCCCTTAATAGGCTCATTTGATCAAGGAGTTGTGTGAAATATTTCTAAATCCCTATGGAAATATGTCTATACATGGGAAAAAAAATCAGATAATGAAATGCTTTTCAATTTTGCTGATCAAAGTGTAACAAGATCTAATAGTTGGAAGTTGATGTGAAGCAATTGCAATGGATGTAAGAAGAAATTTCCTGGATGTAAGAGCAACTGAAAAGTTTCCAGAGAAAATGGTAGACTAACCATTTCTTAGTGTGTTTTGGATGAGACTCCTTTTTTTTTCCCTCAAATATTATAGTTTATATAATATCAGGGAGAAATTCCATATGAGTATTTGTGTTAGTTCACTAGGACTATTCTTTTAAAGCAAACAAATTTGGTGAATTTACATGTTGTTTACTGATTTCCTTCCCTGCTAAACTGTAAGAAAATAATATTGCCCTATGGCTTTGTCTTGGTTTGAAAAGACAGGAGTCTGTGAAGAAAGGCAAAAACCTCCTGTGAAGTGGAAAAGGTAAACCCCCTCCCTCTGAATTAACACAATTTTAAAAAAGGCTCTCAGACAAAGATATGGGAATAGGAATAACAGTTCTTTACTAGGAAAAAAAAACTAACTAACTAAATAAATAAATGTAATTAGTACAAATGAAACTAGTTATGGAGTCAGAAACCTGACACCCTGAGGAGTCAGGGTGTTGGTAGTAATCCAGTTAAAATAGTGGCTGCTTCTCCTGGAGTGGCAGATGAAATGCTGCTGAAGTGGTGATCTCTAGAAGGGTGTAGTTTTCTCTGAAGGTCTGGTAGTAGTTGGGCCTGGTCTTCCTCTGGGAATTCAGCAGAGAAGAAGCTGCTCCTCTGGGAATCCAGCAAAGTGGCTGCCAGTGTCTCAAAAAGTGCTGATTTTATGCAGGTAAGAATGCTTGGTTCCCCCCCTCTGGGTGGAGCATCTCAAAATGGGATGATGTAACTTTACCAGTCTTGCAGTGAGTCATTCAATAGCCCATTAACAGAAGATATCTCCCCGGAGGAAGACATTGTTCTTGAAAGAGATAAGAAAACTGCCCAACCTCCAACAGATGGCAATAGAATACATGCTTACCTTACAAGCTAGGACAGGTTTTACCTGCTCATCCAAAGGGATTAGGAAGAGCTGTATCCCTAGAGGCACAACTGATCAAATATGGTTATGGTTGCAGTTGTTTTCTTCCTTCTTTCCCTGAAACATCACTGAGTTGTATAGCACTAACTAAATGTAAGAATAGGAAGACTCTTTTCCCAAAAAATGGGTTGTAAAGGGGAGGAGAGAGAAGGAGGAAAAGGAGACTTGCTTTCAAACTTGGATGCAAACTTGACAATTTCATCTTCTTGTATCATATGAATGCAGCTGGTGAGTCCCCTGCCTTTGCAGAGGCATATTGATCTCTGTTCTTTTCTCTCTCTATGGAAAGTGGTTCAGTGCTGCACTGGAACGAGAGTCTGGAATGCTTATATGGCTGCACATGGCTGCATTATATCAGAGGTCTGAGCAGATGCTATAATGAGCCTTTTTGTAATAATTAATTTTATCTTATTCAGTTTTCACCTCATAGCTTGCCAGTTTTCCAGTACACTGAGAACACAATCATGGTAATCGTCTTATCTGTGCCAGCCTTTGAACCTAACAACTCACCATTGCTCTATACCGGCTTTACTGTTACAATTTTGCATTAACACTGAAACTGTGTCAAGAGCTGACTGCTGTACCATTTTTGAAGAAATTTACTCACTGTTTTTCTTAAAAGTCTGGGCATAGTTTTCATGAAGTTCACTTGTCAGTGAAGTACTCTAAAAAAGTGTGAGAAGCAGATCAATAAGAGAGAAACCAAGTGCCATACATTGTCTGCATTATCACCCTTGAGCATTCCACTTAAGGCCATTGTCAAAAGTAGCAACTTCTCATTTTATGACGTCACAGTCATTCTAATTCAGTGGAATAATTTATGACAACAGTGGGTTTTTTGCTTTAGAAATACAAATCCTTGTTTGAAGCTAGATTTTTCACTTTTAAGCTGGAGAAATATTCATTATGACTAGACTGTAGTTTAAAAATATGTTAAAACATAGCAAATAGACTTCAGAAAAACTGTGGAAAATATAGGCATTTACACAAATTATTGTCTGTAAATAAATTTTAAAAGTATAAAAATTGACTATTGGAGTACAAATTATATTAGGAATACCTTGTAATTTTTGACTGTCCATGAAGGACAATAGTAACAGTCAAAAACTATATCTGAAACTATCAAAGGATTCAGATCACTGCAAAGACATTACTAAGAGCAAGTAAACCACAAGCATCTATATCTACTTATCTCTTAGAAAAGAAGAAGGGATCTCCTAGAAAAGGAGTTTCATTTTCTGCCACTTCAGCCCTTTCTGCTCCTTTGTAGCTTTTTGATGTTTTCAAACATAGCCAGTACCATCCCTCATAGCATCTTATTGGCCTTTTTTTTTTTTCCAAGTTTTTTTCTATCTTTGCGATAAGGCTGGAGGGAGCTAGCTAACTCTTGAAATGGAAAAAAACATAAAGCTCTATGAGAAAGGAACTAATTGCTAAACAAATGGACTGAAACTGAGATGGTGTACCAGTAAAGAGACAATGTGAGCAAATTGTATCATTAATGATTGCCAGCATGCACCAGAGCACTCATCTGAAGTGCTGTACTAGACAATACCTTCAGGAATAACACAAGAGATGCTTTCCCCCCTGAGATGTTGAACACTCATAAAATCCATTGACCTGGTAGAAAGCAGAAATAATCCATCTGTAATGTGACTGGATGCTACTGAACATATTTAAGGCAGCAGATGAAAATGATGGGCTCAGATAAACTTGATAGTAAAATTCCCTAAGTTAGAATGAACTTTTTTAGCACAAATGTTAATTTCAAACTGTATTATACACAATGTCTTTTTTACTTAAGATATTTTATGTATATCCAGGCTGGAATCCATGTTTTTGTCCATGTGATTGTTACCAGGGCAAGATCTTGAAAAGATTCACTGACTTAAAGGTTTCACAGGCTAGTCTGGCCATATGTTGTCACTGAAGACTGTTAATTACAGATTTAAAGAATTTTTAAGGGACTTGTTTTATAAGTAAAAGGGCAATTTTGAGATGTTTCTCTTCTGGAGACTACTAACTGATGATAAAATTATACGTGCTTCAAATACTTATCCTTTTCTTCTCCAAATAAAAACACTGAGGGTTTCTAAGTAAAGCATAAACATTTGTAACTGTTAAAATAACTGCCAAACAATAAATTCTGCTTTGCCCTTCAGACCCAGGAAAACTGTGACATGATACACTTTAGCATCCACTAATCCCCATGAAAACATGTTATGTAAAATGGATTCTGCCATCATAACAAATGAAACAGCATTATTTTAAGCGAAAATAATCGCTATCAATTTCGTTTTGCTACTTCTCTGTGTATTGAAGTTTTGGGCTTTTTTTCAAAATCTTGAGGAAAGAAGATGCATTTTAGAAAATTAAATGCAATTTTTTCAGCAGCTGTCAAGACTTCAGTGTTACCTTGAGCACACACTCTGCAGCTGACATGAAAGGAGTTGTGGTTGCATTTTTTTATGAGACTGAAAGATTTTATTAGGCTATTTGCATTCTTCTCAATTCATTCTCTTTGAATATACCCTGAATTTTTCAGTTGTTCTCTACTTCCAGATACCATAGAACAAAATAAGCAATTATCATCTGACTCAATTTTCTCAAGTAATGTAAATGTTAAGCTGTCCATCTTGTATTGAAGTTCTGCAGATTCTCCAAGGGAAAAATTCTCAGGTTCTCTATTCAGTTTCCTTTAAATTCAGAGATTGCACCTACAGTTTGTAGCAATCAGTCCTTTGGGTCAGCAGAGGTTCTGTAGAATCATGCAGTGCAAGTGTATCCCAAGACCCCAAGATAAATCAGTTGCTGGATTGTTTCTAGAGGGCCTCTTTATCAAAAGTTCCCAGAGAGAAAAAAAAAAAAATTGGAATTTATTTTCAGCCAAAATTTGGGTAGCTCTTACATTTCTCTGGGAATTGGTTGCCAAGCACCAAACATTCAGTTCCTGTGCAAGTATAGCCTGCACTTCCTTGCTCAAATAAATCTGATAGTGCATGAGGAAAAGAAAAAAATTCAAATAACATTGAGCTGAGGAACAATAATCTCACATATCTAATGCAGTATCTCAAGAATACGAATTTATATCAAAACTATTTCAAAGCAGAGAGCTTGGATTGTATGACAAAACATAAAAAATTCTTCTGGACCAATGAAGTTTGGGAGGGATGGGGGTACATAGACATTATTTGTAGTCATGTGGAAATTGATACCTTTTAAAAATATAGAATCTCATCCAGCTGAATTAGTGTAAATTTTACTGCAAGGTTTATAGTTGAACAATGTAATATCAAATCAGATACTTAGGATGAAGGATGACCCTGTGTTTACTCAATCACAGATTCAGCATGTCATGCTGCTCAGTGTGTGGGAGAGGCTGCAGATACATCTACACTGAGTGTGCTCAGTGACTGTGAAATATCTGAGCAGTTTGACTTGGGGCACCTACCATGCTTCTTTTTACAAGCAGGTCATCATGGCATCATGAAAATTACATGCCTGGAGAAAGGGCTAATGAAATACTGATGGAATCCTTCTCTGCACTGGACTCAGAATTGAGTCTCCATTCTTTGATTTAATTCCTTTTTAATATTTCTAACTTGAAGATTTATAATCTTTCCAACTAATATCTAATGCAAATGCAGAACACAAATATATAATTACTCCTTGAAACAGATGGTCCTAAAAGAAAACTCCCATAAAAATCATAATAACCCTCCATCAAAGTCTTTGAAATTAAGGGAAACATCCTAATGGCAATGTTTTGGTCAAAGGTGTTTATTAAATATTATAAAAATTATTTTTTGACCAGGGGTATGTAAAAAATTTAAATTTCATTTAAATGTATAAATTATTAGATTTCATTTAGTGAACTGATGATAATGGAGTCAGTCATTCTAACTATTCCAATGCTTCTGATACTTCATCTGTAAATATGCATAGCCCACTTCTGTGCATATAAGTTAAGTATTTAAGAATATGAATCTGAGGTTGCTCATGGGTTAGTGAGTCTAATGTCTTGGAATTACAGGAAAATCTAATCCCCTTGTAACTTGCAAGATGTGTTTTCCTGTACAATTCCCCAGAGAAGAAGGAACGACATTAAGAAGATTATTTTATATAAAAAATTTAATTGTAGTATTAATAAGCCTTTTCTGTATTCACCAGACAATTTGGACTATCAATTCATTAAAAAATGCTCTGAATTAACACTAAATTACCAGTACATATGATATAAAAATCTTTGGCCATAAGAACATTTTGACTGCTATTCTTGGAGATCTTCTCCTCTGTAATTTGAAAGTTATTCTACACCTTTCCTAAAGCTTTCTTACTGTCATGATTGAAAGCTTTCTCAAGGGTTCGAAGTATTATCATTGTTAGTTTATTTCCAGTTATTCTGATGGCAGGATTACTCCATGGCTTTTATAAATGTTTTCTCCCATGTTTCATTTATTTTGCTGTCTTAAATTGTTTTCCCTTTAAAATTTATTCTGAATTTTGCAGGGTGCCAGCTGTGTGATATCAATCTGTACAAGATCTGGTAAAAAGGAAAAGTGTGAAGAATCAACAATGCATATCATCTTATGCAGAGCCTTCCTCAAATGAATTTTCTTGGTGTTGTGTTTCTTTTTTAAAATAAAATATAAATACTAGGGATAAATTTAAGTATAACAGCACCTACTGGTGGATTTAAAGCATGAACAGAAACTTCAGACCAGAGGCAAATTATCATTCTTTTCCATTGTTCCTTGACATGTTACATAATGCCAATTATAAGTAATCAAAAGTTTCCTGATTAATGTCAGAGATATTTCAATTGTGGGCCTCATATGATGAGGCAAGTGATTAAGATAATGTGAAGGCAAGGGAATAAGATACATGCTAGTAATTTAACAAAGCCTTGGAGCTGATAAAAGTAACCTAAAAAGTGCCACAGAAATTTGGGGAATGAATCTGTGTATGCTCTGCTGACAAAAATTGTAATCTCACACATCAACAATAATCTGATGCATGATAAAAGTTACATAAGAGAAGAGATTAAGAAAAACGTCAGTGGTAGGAAAATAGCAAGATACTATATTTTGAAGTAAAGTTAGCTTTCTTAATAAGGGAATCCCACTGGTTACTTGCAGCTTGTAGAGGATAAAAAATAGAATTTCATGCAAAAACTTTTAAAATACTATAAAAATAGATAATTATTAGCAAAACAGTAGAATCTCAAGCACAGGAATAGGAGAAGAACAGATGGAGACTGAAAATTGAGATCTTTAGAAGATTTCATCAACTTCACACCTTCTCCAAGCAACGTGGAAATTAACACAAATAGCAGCCATTTGAAATACAATCAAGGGACAAGACTTCAAGCAATGTCAGAAACGCGAGTTCCTTTTTAGGAAAGGGAATGAAATCTTGAAATCAGAGAACAAAGGCTAACAAACACTCTGGAGAGGAAATACAATCAAAAAAAGTGCAATTGGAAAAAAACAGAAAATTTGGAAATGGAATGACTACAACTAAATAGACTTAGATGAAATGAGGGGAAGTGAACAGGAGAAAACTTGTGAAAAGTACTCCAAATACAATCATAAAATCAGGGCAGAAAGGTACAAAAAGAGAGAGGAGAAGAATTTGAAGAAATTAAAGGCTAAAAAAAAAGGAGAAAATTCTGAAACCAAGTGAAGACAATTAAAGTGAATGGGATGATAAGTAGTGCAGGGAAATGGACTGAAGCTTGCCCAATTAACCCTCACTGAAATGGCAACATTTCATTCCCTTTCCTGAAAGGAGACCAGAAATTTCTTATTCGTATGATCCTTAACCTGACAAAATATAGCGTTGAGAAAACGTGACTTGGCACTGCAGGCCAGAGTGGCCAATAACTGACAAACCAATCCATACAAAGGCTTCTCTTCAAGTTCACTGACTTTCGGTGATTCTTTTTCTCACATTAAGACTGAAAGATGGGAGAAGCTTTTTGGGGTAGAGAAAAGGCATTTAGATTACTGCTTTTTTGATCATCAATCTTTCCCCAACTCATTCTTCTGGCCAGCTTCATCCTTTTTGGCACTCTTTTAAGGCTTGTGGGAGTTGGCCAGAATGACTTTAGTTAGCTTGGTAGACTGGGATAAATAGATCTGTACTGTGTGTAAATTCAGATTCTATTCTAGCAATATAGAAAGCAGCTTTTGTACAACAATTATCCTGCATAATCAAGCGCTGCTACTCCTCACTGATTAGAGCAGAGCACGAGGGTGCACATCAGTATGCATAACTTATGAGGTTAGGAAACATGTAGAGCAAGCTGATAAGAGTCTGACTTTATCCATTAGATTAGCTATTCTGAGGGACAGCTACAGCAACAAAAATATGAGATAGAACCATTCAAAGTTTTTCTGCTTTAGGCATTCATAATCAATAGTCTTAACATTTCTCTGCTCACTGTTTTCTGTCTCCTGCGCCTCAAATTTTTAGTGGCATTCCCTATGAAAATATCCAAAAATGGAATTTTAGTTGCATAGAGAGTAATATAAGGAAAAATAATTTTTCTTTATGAATATTTTCATCATGCTGGAATTCTAGATTTTATCCACCATTGCCCATACTTCTGACAGTCCATCAGTTTAAACTTCCCTGAAAATTACACCAAAACCAGGGGAATAAATATAAATAAATGACTGCAGTTTTCAGCAGGTGAAAAATGGTCAATCTAAACCAAAATATGGACATGTTCATGGGCCAAAGCATGTTGCACTTATATAAGAGGAAGTATCAAAACTGTTTTCAAAAGACATATTGAAAACTTCTTATTCACCACTATATTGCATTAAAAAATCTCAAATTTTTTTGGCACAACAATTGCAGGAAAAAATAGGGATTAAAAAAAAAAAAAAAAGAAGAGCATCAAGAAGCAGGAGCATGTTGATGACTTACAGCTATAGAATAATTTTGCAGGAAAAAAAACAATCAGAAGGTTGCAAGTATTGCCTCAGTCTAAAAAGCTGCTGGGAAGAAAAAAAAGACAGCTGAGAATTATTAGAAGTGCAAACAGAGTAATAAGGATATGTCTCCATGTCACGTCGTGACACCCCCAGGCACCTGAAAGGACAGAACTACGTCTGACAATTTTCACTGCAGCATCAGGGAACAGAGTGCTACTTATGTTACCCACAGGATGCATTATTGCAGGAAGGTGCTACTCTCTGATTAGCTCAAGTAGCTCCACACAGCCCTGTAACCCGCAGCGTCAGAACAGGAGCAGAACTCCAAATTGAAACTGATGACTGAACTAGGCTGCAGTTTCCTACTGTGGTTGAATGTTCCTTTGGAAAATCCTGCTTATTATTTTTGCCCCTCCTGACCAGATACGTGTGTGTCAGTAGAAGATCTGCAGTGTATAATGGCTTCAGCTAGGTACTTTGCTGCCCTATTCTGAAATACTGATTGATCAAAGCTAACAGTGTTTATAGAAAAGAGTTGTGTGCCTACTTGTCCGTTTTTTGTAAAAAGTAAGGAAATGCTTTATTTAATGTCAAAACTAATTTTACACAGATGTAATTTAAAATACAAGGCATAGTAGGCTCAAAAGTTAATAAGCAGATCAAAATACGAATAGAAGTAACAAAATAAAGATATGCTTATTAAATCTATTCTTAATATAAAATAAAAATATTTTTCTGAAAAAAGGAACTGAAGGGGTTGACTGAAGATGAATTTTGTGCAGAAAAGTTGATGTATTTTTCAGACAGGAAGTTGAAACTTTCAATATGCAGGAGGCAAGAGAATTAATTATGAATAGCATGATTTGCATTAAGCAATAACTTAAAACTCACTGATCCCAATTCAAGCAAAACAAAAGGTCTTGTTTAAAAAAATCCAAACCATAATGTTAATTAAAGTAGCTCTCTAAGCAGCAATTCTTATTATGTTTTAACGTGACTGTCTTTAGATTTCTTAGATTTCTGGAGGTCCTATACATAATTTAATATCATATTTACGTTCTGTGTATTTGCAAAGTGCTCTATAGCCCATGCATAGTAAGAGATCTGTGGGTTTCAGCTTATGAAATTACTATGCTAATAAGGCACAAATCCTGTAAAGTAACTTTACATCCCACACACTCTACCAATAAATTAATTCTGGTCCTTTGAGTCATCAGACTAGCAAGGCCTGAGATACAACACTGGAAATAATAAGAACTATTACTCAAGGACTGATCAGCTCAAAAATGTTAAAGCAAGTGCATTGTCTGTACCCAGCAGAAGCACTTAAATTATGTCTCGTATAACATATGTTGCAGCTTGGAAAGGCTTAAAAATTACATATTGAATAAAAAGCCAAAGGTTTCTAAAGATCAAATAAACAGTCTTACTCTGTAGGAGATATCACTTCATAGAAGAATTTGAATAGGAGTAGAAGAATGACTTCAACAGCAAGCAAATGCAAGTTTCATGGGATTCAAAATCCTGAGGATAATTAACAGTTCAAGTTTTAGTAGAGTTTACTGAAAAATAATGGTGCCTGGCTGCTACTGTAGTAAAAATTTAACTTCTTCAAACATTTAAAAATATTTTTGTGATATTCCTGTTCATTTGTCTTCATAGCCAGGCAAGATCTTCTCTACTAGGCCATCTCCAGTGGCACAATGACATTTTCATAATGCTGTAGCCAGGTATCAGTTGATTCACTTGTTGCTAAAGGGCATAATGCTGATAAAAAGCTCTCTTTCTTGAGAGAAAATTGCATTTTATATTGAATATATGGTAGATGCACACTTAGTAGAATTGTTAAGTTTAAAGACTTTTTAGCACCCTCATCTGAAAACAAAACTGATCAATTCACTCTGGCAAATGCAGGAAATCCAACATTTAAAGCAAAAGCCATTATATCCTGGAAAGTTGCTCTCTACACAGCATTACTTTACAAACTAATAAGTAATTCATCTTATGTTTTTTTTCAGTGAAAAAAGTTAGATTAAAAGTATGAGAAAATATATACTCATGATTTTTTTCCCTAACCATGCAGCTTACAGTAATTACAGGTTATTTTACTTTCATTGTACTTTGTGATTCAATTTAGGCAGCTGTTCAGTTTCAAAACCTTTCATGAAAGTATATGAAGGTGGTTCATCAGCCTTAATTCTTCTTTGCCATACAAGGCCATGATACATTCTAAATGTATAATTACATATCCTTTTACTTTGACCCTCTGGTGCACTTAGTGCAGAAGATGCCTATTTGTACAGCAGCAGTATGCTGTGCACCAGCAACAAGTCTGTTTGACTCATCTCCACCTGAAAGTGCACCATTTCCCAAAAAAAACCCCTCAATAATAATAGTAATACACTATTTGGAAAGCGTAATACAGAATCTGTGATTCAACATCTCAGTAGGTACTGTAGTCACTGAGTATAGCTAAAAAAGAGTGCAACTGGTGCCATCTTCCCCACCAGACAACTGCTTTTTTTGAAAAATATTTGCCACTTGATATGTCTCAGTAATTTCAAACCTTAGAGTCCAATATGATGAATTGTAGCATAGCAGCAATGGTGGTTCTTCACTTCTCATGCTCTCTATTCCTTGCAGTCCAGGATCATTTGCTTAATCTATTTCTTTTTTCCTTCCTCTTATGCTTGAAAGTAGCTAAAAGGTTTTGGCTCAATCATCAGCTCAATCATCAGGGAAAAAGTTCAGCCAGAGGCAGACACATGGCATGAAGAAAGTTGGGGCAAATCACTGAAAAATTGATGAAGTTAGACGCAAATTTAAACAGGGTGAAATGCCAAGAACACTTGAAACTACTCTGTCCTCCTGTATACAAGGCTATTCAATGATTGCACGTTACAAGTTTTTCCTGTGTGGGTATTAGGATGCATCTAACACTGGGTGTTCTTAAGAATCTAGAAGTAAAGGGACTTTTTCTGAATGAGTACAAACCTCAGCTCTACAAAGACCTTTTATAAGTTTTCACATAGAAAACAGAAATGAAAAGGCACAAGTTAGAAGTGGGATAATATACACAACAACAGATTCTAGATACCAATGCTTATGGTAACCCTTCTCTACAGCTGCATCTACTTGGATTCACCTTTCTCTGGGCAAGGTGGTCAATTACAGACACTGCAGGCAGCCAAAATTATTTCAGTGGAGCTTGGTAATAATGGCAACGCTATTTGTTTCCATTGCATGCAAAGAGAAACCTTTCTCTGTAATTAATTTAGTTCCTCTGACACTACAGGCTGCTGTAGAGATGACTTTCCAAGTTATGTTTATAACCTACTTTGGACTTTTTGGTTTCCTAACCTTCAAGTTGATTGAGGCTACTAATAGCCACAGCTGCTCATTCACATTCCTTATATCTGCTTCTGAATATATTTTCATTCTGTGGCATGTAGGTTTAAAGGCTATGATTTAGTGAATGATGCCATTCGACTCTAAGGCCTTTGTGCATAAGGAAGATATTTAAAGTATTTTACAGGCTACACATCTAAATCAGCCACTTCTTGACATATCTGTCCTCAAGCAATGGCCCAACCTCGTGCTAACAGATGGCCATTGGACTAGGCAGCTGAGGGACATGAATTCCCATTCAAGGGATGTAAATTCATTCATCTGGGTGTTAAGTGCATGATACACAGCCAAAAATTTCAAACAGTTGGATTTCTTGAGGCTTTGTGCCTTAAGTAACTTAGAAATTTTAATCTGCTTTTATTAGCAAGGCATCAACATTTAAGCATCTGTTGATTTGGTCTTCTAGATGTGCTCATGAGCTGAAATATGTATCAAAAGTAGATTCATTAATGATTATTCTATAACATCAGAGCGCATTAATTAATTCTCTTTGAATTCAAGTTTTTATGCCTGCAGGAAAATTGACAAAATGGGGGATATTATGAAATGTTTCTGTTGAACTCAGTCCAACACCAGACCAACAATGATTGCGTATGATTTCGGATTTGTGTGTGCATTAAGTATATCTATGTACTGCAGTAACTGTGGCAGGAAAATAGATGGGATTTACAACTTCCATTACATACTGACATTTCCAACAATGATTATGGCCTTGGATTCAAGAACATCTGTTCTATGTGCTATGTAATCCACACAAAGTGAAAAATACCATAGCACTTTCCCTGTTAAGTGTCTGCAATGAATTTTCTATTAAGAAAGTTGGAATTTTCTTTTTGTAAGAAGAAAAAGTATGCATCTTCATACCTGCCTACCCCACTGAAATAAAATCCACTTATTTCAAAATTATAAAATTGGCACTCTCTATGCTACCAAAACAGAAGTCATAAAACACAGTGCAGATCAGGCCTTGAATAAAAATTCACAGTGATAAATAGTTGTCCAGATGTTTTATCTGCTGTAATTCTCAATATAAGAAATCACTTAGATATTGTCATGACCACTGTTCTGTTATAGGAAACTTATTCCCAACAATTCGGTATCAATCAAAAGGAAATATTGAATTTCTATACGATGTCAGTAATACCAACAAAAATGTTGGCAGAAAAAATAAATACTGATGACAATTAGTCTACAGTGCTGTGCTGGGGATGTATTTCAGAGCCTTATCTCAACTACCATTCTATTTTTATTACTACTAGTCTGTTTTGTAACCATTATGATTATAAATCCTACCCAGAAATGACACGATAAAATAGCTGCTAATATTTGATAAAGACACACACTAGAAAAACACTTAAATCTTAATTATCTAGCTCTTGTAAGAAATAATCAGTCCACTAAAATTCCTTTTAAAAAACAATCTATTTATGATGCAGACCTGTATCTCTGAGTTTTAAAAACCTTCCTAAGGTGTCTTTCCCCAGAAGAGAATATAACTACTATGGTCATTTTACTAAAAAACAAACATGGGTATGACCATCTTAAGTGTGTACCACTGTGAGGTTGCTGTTAGTTGGGAGAGCAGGAGTCTAAAATTTATTTCATTTACTGCTAATAAAATAAGAAATTCATGCAGTGCTTAATTTTTTTATCCAAGTTCCAAAAGGAATTAATCTGCTGAATTCTCAATAACAAGTGAATTTACATTAATAGTTTAAAAATTTCTTTAGTCATCTTGAATATAAGATATAATAATTTAGAAAACTATTAGAATATATTGCTACACTGTAAATTGTATGGGATCCCTGAGGGTTTATGGGATTATTGATCAGTAAAAGATGTGAGATAGATATTATCACAATTTTATGAGACACAGAAAAGGAAAAGAACCCCACACATTCTGTTAAACTGCATCAATGTATTCTGCTTTGGTGAAAAATTAAGTTGCAGATTTCTTTGCAACTTAATTGCAAAGAATTTCAATTATTTGTGTTTGTTTTATTTTCAGGCACTATCTAAACTACAGGGTAGAATACAGTTTGACTTTATGGAGCTATGACCATTTTCTATTGTGAAAATGTCAGTTACAGGTTTTACCAAGATCATACTGGCTAAAGACCTCATTTCCCGCTCATGAGGTGCTTCTAGCCATCCTTAATCCATGGTTACTGATCATATCTATTGATGACAGGGGCTTGTGTGATGTTTGGGATAGCAACAGTGTGATGACATTTCTTGAATCAAATACTCCCTTTCAGAAAAAAGCAAGAAGCAAATTATAGGAATTTAAAAGAAGTATTGAGAAGGGTAGATAAAATTCCACTATATGATACGAGGACTGTTATAATGTTTAAAGATCCAGGGAAGGTCTCAAAAGAGGAGGAATAATTTAATGACTGCTCCACAGATTCATCCTTTTTTTCATTTTTAAACAGAATAACACCTACTTCTTTTCTGGATAAAGCAGTACTGACAGTTTTCAGTAGATTCACTGTCTACTTTTAAACACCACATCTTTTCTAAGCATGTAGTTGGGTTTTTTTGGTTTGAAACTTCTATTTCATTAGGTCTTACCTAGGGTTTTACATGTTTTAGTATTCCTTCCTGCCTCTAACATTTGGTTTTATGTTTCATTGAGGTTTTTGAGTATGCCAAATTATTTTTGTGAGTATGGGTCATATAATAAAAGCCTTGTGAAAGATAAGGGTCTATTTGCTACATCCAAGTGATCACCTTACACCTAAAAATAACTGTAGGCCATCAGGGTCAGAAAAAAAAATTTCTAAAGTATTTATAATGTGACATGTTCATTCTGGCCTAGATAAAAGAAATGCACAAACTAAAGAGGAGTGTGGTCTGCATCACTGGTAAAGTCCAGGATGAACTGAAAATGAACTTTCCTGAATTTAAACAAAACCAGATAATATTAAAGTCTTCAGAATAATTTTGAAAGCTTTTTATGGAAAGAGCCATAAAAATACCGACTGCTATGCTTTTTGCCATCGTTCAGATTTGACCTTTTCTTAAGATCCATTTAGTGAGAGGTACCCCTGCTCAAATTAAGGTACAAAATAGACCATCAGCTGAAGTCAATAATAGGGCTTTATTTAACAATAAAGGTGAGGTAGAGCGATAGATCCAGCAAGCACCACTGACGTTCCCCCCCTCACACAGCCCCCTGAATTATCAGGCAAGCCCAGAGATCTGAGGCTTTGAGGGGGAGAATATCAGGAGATGGCAAAGATTTCCAAAAGAGGCTCTTACCCTGAGATAAGTTGGTTCAGCTCTCTTTATTCTGTGATGTCCTTGCGGAGAGCGGGGCAAAAGAGAACGAACAGGAAATGTCAGGGGTCTATATAGACTTTGGACAGGGTCGGCTTCCCTGGCTCTCCGCCAACCTCATTGGGGCAGGAAGGAGGGATCCAGGGTTATCTTGATCAGAGTCACAGGGTCCCGGGGAAGGCGGCACAGAGTGCCTATGAGCTCACTGTAACACACCACCTTTGGATCTGGTGGCACTCCTTGGGGGCGTTGTTCAAAACATTTCACTATTTATACGTCTTAGCTAACACAGTAAGTAATGCTCATTGGCTACACAGCTCACTTACTCTATTGGTTAAGCAATTTCCTCACTTCTAATGGTAATTAGTCCACATGCTTTGTCTTTCCCACGCGCAAGTGTACAGCCATCTCTGGGAGAGCAGAGCTCCATCATGTGTAAAGGCCTGGGAAGAAAAATGTCATCTCTCCAGGTACCCCCCACTTCCTTCTTCCCCAGCTTTATATGCTGACCATGATGTCATGTGTTATGGAGTATCCCTTTGGTCAGTTAGGGCTAGCTGTCCCAGCTCTTTTCCCTCTCAATGTCTTGGACACTCCAGGGGTGACATCTCCTCACCATCCCCCATCCTCCTTGGTGGGGAGGGTGAGGAGCAGAAAAGACTTTGACTGCATGCAAGTGCTGCTCAGCAGTAACAGAAACTTCCTTGTTTTATCTACAGTTTCCAATGCCAGACCAAAACGTAGCCCCATATCAGCTACTCTGAGAAAATTAGCTCTGTGCCAAAAAAAAAGCAGAACATGGACTTAATGCTGGGCAAGAAGGCTAATTCCTTAGATATTACTAAAGTCACTCCTGTCTGTTAAATTTATTAGGAATTAAAAGTTATTTCTTCAGGTTTTCTATAAGAAATTGATTTTTCCTACAAACTCCTGTTAGCATCTCTGTCCTAACATCTTTCTTTTTCTACAAAATAAAAGCAACATTGCCAATTATATGATAATGCTTAGAAGGTACATAACTTTGCAATCTTTGCTCTGATCCCATTCCTGAAGTCTTTCACTGCTGTCTGTTTTAATTTCTTTATTGCCTCTAGAATTTATCACGCCATAACATGTATGTGGTCTCCAAGAATTACAGAATCAAAGAAAGTGCTCCTGAACTGAGAGTTCACAGATGGAGGAGCAAGCCATTACCCCAGATTTAACTATTCAGACAGTGTACTTCAAGAAAATAGCTAAGAATCCACAGAAAGATAGTTGCATAAGAGTTATTTTGTCTGCATGGAGATAGGCGTACCTGAATGACAGTAGGCAAAATATATTTTTTCTAGTTACTGTCTAGTTGGCCAGTGAGAGCTGCATCTGTGTTTCCTGTGTTTCATACTTCCCCATGCTTCTCTAGAAGATTGTCCATCACACTAATAAGAAAAAAGTACATCCACTCCATAAGATAGTTCCCTCATACCTAGTTCTATATAGGGTAGGATTTCCAAGTTCTACAGATTTCCAGAGATTCTTTTGGAGTCCCACAGATCATTCATCCTTGTGTTAGAAAGGTTGTTTGGCAGATGGATCTAAGCGGGACTATGGTAAATACAGGGCAGTAACTGCCTGTAGCATGAGTAGGGTGTGAATCAACTGCTGTCAAAACTGTTGCTGTTCTTGAAAGAACCTGATAAACTGATACTTAGGTCTAATTATTTCCCAATTGTTACTTCTGGGCTATGGAATATGGCTGCTACTCTTCTCCTATCTATTTTAATACATACAATCTTGTCTTTATGGAGAGTCACTGTTTCATTCCTAATTTGTGCAAAATTTTCATTGGGAAGACAGAACACTCTAGAGATGTAGCCAATGTTATAGCTGGAATCAATCATCAATATTGAGGTGGATGGAAGAGGTAAAATTGCAACACCAGAATACAATCTGAACAGCAAGGTCAGAAAACAGAAAAATCTGTGTCTGTGTGAGGTAGTAAGTCTTTAGAAAGTGGAAGACTTCCTACCAAAGAACTTAGAGCAGCTAAAAGTGTTTGTAGGGCTGTGAGTTGTTCATCAGTCATTTCAGAGAGGCAATAAAATGAACCAGGTCTCTCAAAAGGAGGTTTATCCATATTTGTTACATCCAGAAAGAAAGAAGAAGGTGAAGTGTGAATTCCTTAGGGGAATAAACTACTCACAAAGGAAGCTGATAGAGCACATGTATATATGTATGTATGTATGTATGCATGTATGTGGGCTTGTGTTTTTTCTACTTTTTGTTTTGAGACTGTCTAAAGAAAAATGTGCCTAATTCTGAAACTCTCTGAGTTCAGACACAAACACACATCTATTTAGTTCAAATATGCATTCTGGAAGAGGTGAATTGAGAATATCCAAGAAGAGTATGCCCATGCATGGGAGGTTCTACATTGAATTGTGGAAGAATAACAGAGACAGAACTCAAAAATGTGCTGAACAAAAATGAACTAAAATTGTTTCAACTCAGGCTTAGAGGAAAGACTGAGCTATAAAGTCTTCCTTGACTGACACAAAATTGGTCCTCCAGAAAAACAACTTAATTACTGAAGCATGAAGTTTTAAGCTTGTTCAAATTATTTGTAAAATAATTCCAAGGAATAGAAAGGATTTCATTCAGGAAAATAACACAAAAATATGCTATTGTTGACAAAATTTGAAAAGAAAATGTCTTAAAGTTTTATTTGAACCTTAGTTCCCTCTTTTATTTTTAAAATCAGTTACTCACACTTTCAGTGCTATCTTTATGCAAACACAGCAGCTCTTCTGTAAGACAAATTTTCATGTGTCTATTTTGCAAAACTATGAGATCTTTGACTATCTGGAAGAATTATTTATACCATGCAGGTTTTTGTGCAGTCTGAAGTTAGAGAGTGACTGTACCTACAACAGAGAAGGGATATAAGTCGCATTTTGAGTATGGAAACATGGCTACAAAGTGTTAATACACTGCACAACAGCTGTTTTACAATCATCACTGAGTTGACTAGAAAATTAGGACAGTATTTTAAATTTTCATTGTCTAGTTAATTATGCTGAATTATAAAGTGCAATATTTCAGAAGTAATATAAAAAAGAAAAAGAATGCTGTCATAAAAAAAAGAAATTTCAGGGTAAGATATAAAGAAAATCCAGTAATTACTTTTAAAGCTGGAGGCATTGATTCTGTTATATAATTTTTTATTAAAATTGCTTTATTCTACTGCAAGTGTTTGACGGCAACATAATTTTCTTGTCCCATAGATGATGATGAAGTAGCACAGTAGTTTCTCAATGGGTCATTTTTATAAAGAATTTGAGCTCCCTATGGAAATTTACTGTTTATTTCTGCAAGGTATTTCTCCATAATTTCTAGTGATGAAGGCCTGAATTAATTTACCCTTCAGTACTCATATCCATGACAACTCCCCTACCAGTAATCACCCTTATTCGATAGGGAAAAGCCTATGCTTTTATTTAAAAGTTATCTGCATTTTTTTAACCACATAACCTCAAAATGGCTATTTAAGATTTTGCAACTAGCAATTGTAGTTAATAATAATTTTCATAGAATTTCATCATGGACTTTGCAGGGGAGGAAAACCTTTTAAATATCATTACTTTCAAATAGCATTTGCTAGTTGCAAAATGCTCTCTTCTCACATGATTCAACTCTTTAATGGTGCTGGTGTAGTGTTTGGGAAGGAGACTCAGTCACATGCCCTGAAAAGCAGAGTCACATAATATCAAATGACATGTAATTGCATTACATGATATTTCATACCATTACTTTTTTTTTTATCAGTTCTCAGGCAATGCAAATAGGCTGTATGACAGCTTCTACACAAATCCAATACGGTGAACACAAACTTTTAAGCTGTAAGAATTAAATTACTTCAGAGTTTTAAG
The DNA here is from genome assembly GCF_048771995.1 of Taeniopygia guttata. NCBI lineage: Eukaryota > Metazoa > Chordata > Aves > Passeriformes > Estrildidae > Taeniopygia > Taeniopygia guttata. The sequence continues at coordinate 30,907,523 of NC_133028.1, read as the reverse complement.
TTAACAGGGCTAAATTTACAGTGGAGTGATGTCAGCCTTTCATGCAATTTGTTCTGCTGACTTTAATGAAAAAAAAATGATAAAAACATCTGGGGTAGATTCCATATAAATTCTTGCCTTGCTGGTAAGATGCTGTTACTCTATGCTACATGCAGCAGGTACAGCACTGCTGTTATCACAGCTGCATGAGCTCCAAGATGAGCCCCTGTTCACCATGAATGAGAAGATGAATCAAATTTTTTTGTTTCAATGCTGTCAGGAATACAGTGAAATCTATGATTAAAAAAAACCTTCTGAAGTAAATATTTCATTTCTGTTGCCAAAACTACATAAGTTTAATAAATTATTTGATAGGAAATATCAAGAGCTTTGGATATTTAGATTAATATCTATAGTATTAAATTAGATTTTCTGTAGTATGACATAATATATTTGAAATATTGTAATCAAAATGAGCTAATTTTCTAGGTCTCTTCTATGAAGTCAATATTTACTAAAATATTGAGGTATAACATTTGCTGTATCAGTAAGTGAAGATGGATATTTTATTATGTCCCAAGACAAACAAAATCAAATACAATTTCTCAGTTTAAACATTGCATCTAGATCTGTACCTGATAAGGAAACTCTTGAGTTAATTAATTATGGCTATTTTATGCAAATGTTAAAAGTTAATCTAATTAAAATATGAGTTGCTCCACTTGATAGTGCTCTGGTTAAGGCAGTGCTGGGCACTGCAGACTAAATTTGGACATGTCATTCTAACTCTCAATGTGCCTTTAATTTCCTATAGACTGTCTTTGTTGCTCTCAATATTCTGTGTCAAACAGCAAGTAACTGTACAAATAAAGACTTCAGTGGTAGATAAACTGATTAAACTTGTGTTTCAAAGCTTAGGAAGAAATGAAATTCCTTTGTTGTGGCTCTACCATTTAAATTAGTTACTCAACAGTGCAAGAGTGTGACTAATTGTACAGGGACTGAATTAATCCAACTCTTTGCCTCAAGACTGCACAGATTATTTACATTTTCATGGTAAACAATTTCTCTTCCTGTTTAATTTTATGTTTATGAAGAAGATACTCTATATCTGATGTGAATGATTCTGTTCCTGAAAACTTTTACCTATGGCAAAAGATCTCCACCTATTTGGTTTGTGGAGGTATACCAGCTGTTCAAACAGAAAATAAAAATCAGTCATCCTGATTTTATTTCTTACTTGATTCCTTTATATTTTAATCCATCACTACAACATGGTATGCTAGGAGTCTGGGAAAATAAAGTAATCTCAGTGAAAAGAATGAAATGTTTAGTGGAATTAACAAAATAAATATTACAACTATATCATTTCTATAATCCAGCTAAGACTGTTCCTGACCTCCTGTACCATTAAATTCACTGTTATTTTATTCCACATGTGTTGTCTTACCTCAATTTAAGCTTTTTCAGTCATCCCAGCAGATGCCCCCTTGGACAGAAATTCCAATCTAAAAATTTTTTTCCATTTATTGTGTAATATTTTTTTTCCTTGCAATCAGTTCTAATTTACTTCAGTTGTATTCAATTCCCCTCCTCTGATTCTGCTTTCTGAGCTAGACTGAAATTTCCAAATTGTTTGTTTTGCTATTTCATATTAATAATAAATTCCCTCACATATTCACCATGCTCTTTGACTATTTTCTCTGTCTTTTTCTGTTAACATAGAATAGTATCTAATCAGTTGTTAAATGCATGTTGGAATTTTATAGACTCTATTTTTCACTTTGCAGCAACTGGGTAATCAACAGCCTATGTTAGTCAGTATAGGTGCTAAGAGATTACTTTAATATGTAAAGTCATCTCAGGTACTATTAATATTGACAAGTACTGTTGACAAGATGAAAGAAAATCTGAAAGTTGCAAAACAAGTTTCTCAAAGAAACAAGAAATTTTCTTTAAAAATAAAATTATTTAGAAACTTGAAAAAGATTGTGCAGATGGTGAAAGGCAAAAATGCAGTCCTTATTTTTTTTTTCTATATTTTTATAGAATGTGTATAGAATGTGTATATGTTTCCATATTTTTAAGACCTAGAATGGCTTTGATCTTCTTTGAACAAAAGGGGTTGCACAGGTCTTTTGCTTCTAAGTGGCCTGACAGGGGCTATGCTCAGGGGAAAAAAACATTTGAGGTTCTAAAACTATCATATAATTTTTTTGGTTCTTGGGTGAGGCCAATAACATAAACATAAACAAAGAACAGCTACCCTCTACTTGCTACACACAGCTTATAACATTTCACAGTAATAGCAGTGTATGACAGTAACCACCAAAGTGTGAAATAGATGTACATGTAATGATATTAGGTAGGTAGTCCAAATCTTCAGTGGAGCTTCATGAGTAATTTATGTAAGACCTAGATTGGCTGACATAATTTAGGAAAGTGAGTATCATGTATTCATAGACAATAATCACTGCTGACAAAAATGCCATGTGGCTTTTTAGTACACAGAAATTCAGAACATTTGAGTTTTTGTAGTGCTCCATATAGTTTTAGATATAACAAACCGTAATAACTGCTTTTCAAGGAAAAAAAAGCCTGTGTGGTAAACCAGAACATTAAATGCTTGACATTTTGATGGAGGAGGGAAATTTTTTGTGGCATAGAGTTGAGCACCAAAATCATCACTTCAAATAAATCTGCTAATATATTCCAACTAACACTGTTATTTAATTTTCTAGGCAAAATGAAATGGCTTCTCCAATGATGAAATAATATTTGTTACTTACTTTTCAGGATTTTCTCCCCCCAAGGGCTAGTTTGAGAGGTAAACTTAGTGGAGAAAAAGAAACAGCACAAACAAGAGCATGTAGGCCCAAACTAATGAACAAATACAATTTATAATGTAGAATACCTATCAGGCCTTAAATTTTGTAAAGAACTTGCATATGTATTTGAGTCCACCTGTACTCTATAGGATAAACATGTGGTTTATATTTGGTGTTTATTTACATCTCCTTTTCAGAGGAGGTATTGAAAGAAATTATGGGGGGTTTCAGAACTGCAACACCTTCTTGAATGACAGCTAAGTGACCCTTTTGTGTGTATTCTTGCTCTTATTTGTTTTATGACTGTTTTTAGAATAGCAACTGTCCCACATAGACGACTCCTGTAAAATTAATGGCATAATTCTATACCCTCAGTCAGGTTTAAACAAGTCTGTTTCACTCAATGTTTCCCAAACCACTACAGAAATGCTAAAGAAGAGTTATTCTTTTTTCCACTAAGTACCAGACCAACTAGGAATTTTGATACTAATATCAGTGGAATGAAGATGCATTTTTTACTGCATACAAAACATCATGTTGAGAGTTACTGCTGGGTGACAGAGACATTCTAGTTGTTCTCGCACTTTCAGTGCAACTTAGCTCCTTTACTGGCTTATTCACGTGCTTCTGAAGAGTAGAGAAGCAGAGGAAAGGTGAATAAAGGCAATAAAGAGTGAGCAGAAGCAGAAAAAGCATGGTCTCTGAGATAGAGTATTGGGGTATGAGCATGAGCATACAAACACAACCACATATAGTCTGTAGTCTGGGCTCTGCAGAAGGCAGGTTTCCCCTAGGAGGCAAAGCCTATTGATACAAAGCTACATATTGGGGAAAATAAAAATCAGACTTTGGAGTAAGCATCTGTTAAATTTTCCTCCTGGGATTTTCCTTGTGCTTCTATTAGCCTTGTGAGCTATTCCCTGGTGGAGCATCTAATTTCATGTCTTTGTATATCCGTCAACTGTCACTTATGAAAAGACTGCCTTGAGTCAAACCCTACAATTCTGTTCCAAAAATGCTCCCAAAAAACCAGAAGGGATAGTTTTGATGGACAAGATAATACAAAACTCAAGCCTTGGTTTATAATCTTCAACCAAATTTGGCTTTTTCCCTTGATGTCAGACTAGATTTTTATCATTATTATGATTTAAAGTATTTGGCTGAAAATGGGTTATATTTACACTTCAAAACCACCAAATCCTTAGTCATTCAGTCCTGTTCTTAACAGCTGAGATCATTACAAAAGACTGACTGTAGCAGTTCAGTCTGCTTTTATTTCCTTTTGGCTTTGAAGTGTTTCAATTAAGTTTTTCTACTTCATTAATAAAAAACATTTCCTTAGTTTCCTCTAGGCAAACTGAACTATGTGAAATAGTAATAACATGGCTTAAGATTGAAAGTCTAATAAAATGTCTTCAGTTAAGTCTGAAGTGTGCCTAAAGTAAAGCAAGAATGTGAATGTAATAATCAGCACACCTCAGTAGGAACTTGATTTCCATTAAAGCTTATCTACGTTCAATCTTTATTCACCAATGAAGCAGGTTTAATTATTTTTTCCATACTTGAACTGTTCATGGCTGTTGCTCTAGGAATTGCACAAAGCAGTTTGTTCTTTGCTATTTAGGAACTTGAAAAGTGGTGGGAAAAATGGGTGTCAAGCATTCTGTTACTGGGTTTCATAGAGAAAATCCTGCTGCCATAGAGGTCAATCTGGCCGTGCAACTGCAACATGCAATCATGCAGAGGATTCAAATTAGGATCTTAATTTTCAACTGATAGGAACAGATAAAAATACAGGGAAAAAAAGTAAATGAGGAAAGGAGTGTCTATTGTTCAGTGATATTTGAAATCAAACCCAAAAACCCCACTAAAGCACTATGAAAACGACTGACAAGCTATGCTGTAAAAGATACAAACAAGCAAAAATTCAAGAGAACATAAAAATAGTTCTCCTATTTTCTATTTCTTCAATTTACACTGAGAAGACAGAACATACTGGGCAAAAGGTTCCTGACATACATTTGGAGCAGACAAAACATTGTGTCATCTTTTATGCTGGTGTTAGTAAGGCTGTACACACAAACTTGCCATAAAAAGGATTAATTGGTGTTTCTCAATGCTATTTTTAAGGCAACATTCAATCTCTTAGTAGAGGCAGAAGCAGATTGCACAAGAACAAATACAAAAGTTTTTCAAATCAAAGCAGACATTTACATATTGTTTGGTGCTGAGGCAAGTTAAGACATAAGAAGTCACCAAAGCTATACCCCTAAAATTTAAATCTGTTCTGATTGCTAGCCTGAGACACAGTTTTTCAGTTCTGCTTTAAGAGATATAATAATTGGGGATTGAAGTAGATAGTCAATACTATATTAGACTGGATTTGTTCTCCGAGCAAAGGGCAAAGTGTTCCACTGATACCTCACTGTAAATACAGAAGAAGTTTTCCACCTGAAGTTATTTCCAGAGGAAACCACAAAGTACTTATTGAAAGAGTTGGTTGTTCTAAAAACTTCAGTGTTTGGAAACTTGGCTCTCTATTTCTAATTTTCCTGCAACTATCCTAATGCTCAAGTCTCCTACATCTACAGCGCTTCTCTAGGAATAGGAATGGATTTCCCCAGGAATGCAAGAAGAATTAGTTGCTCTTTTGTGAGTTAAGTGCCACATTCACTTTCCATCATATAAAATTATTCTATTTCCTAAGTGGAATCATATTATTGGGATGGCTTCATATATCAAGACCACAAAATATAGGGACAGAATATAGAGTAGGATACACCAAACATTAATCCACGACACACTTTCAGACATTATAGTATAGCTTTGAAGAAGTCAAACGCCATAGTGCTATGCAAACACTGAGATATCTGATTTTTCACTGGTGGTAGGTATACAGGAAAGAGGATTGATAATGAGAAAAGGGAAAGGTAAGAAAAGTTAAAGTCCTCTTAGAGATTTCCATAAAGCTGCAGCTGAAGTTATCCCTCCTAGAAGCAAAACCAGGAAAAAAAGTGGGTTTATGTATTCTCTTGTTTTATGCAAAATAGGCTTAAAAAAGTTATTTATGTGCTATGACACAATTATTCCTTCATGGAATATAATCTCACTCAAATAGGGTGCAATTTCAAAACCTTTGCAAAAGGTTCGGCTTTGTGTGAGCTACTGAAGCTGCTGCCAGTAGATGCACTATCTATACAAGAAGAGGCTAGCTGTGTCAGGAGAATGGGACGAAAGGAGTTGTGCTGTCAAAAGATAAGAGGGCAGAGGAATTTATTAGGTGCATTATAACTAATAGAAGACCTTGTGGTAGAAATCAAATTTGAACATCCTGATCAGGACACATGTGGTAATTAATACCCATTTAATGTGAATACTATAGAGCATACAGTCTGAAACCACGAGACTTTTGTGTTTTGCTAGGGAATATAATGCCATGTCATAACAGCAAAACGACTTAATGCCTTGTCAAAGAGGGTTTGTTATAGCTTCCCAGACTCCAAAGCTGAATGAGACTGTCACTAAACTTCAGCTCTTTTTTTATAAGACTTAATTAGCACTGGTGTTTCCAGACTGCAGCTGCTCTGACACTAATATATTCAAGGTTACAACTCTAAAACACACTTCGCTATCAGATAGTGGATACAGCTCCAGGAAACAGGTAACAACATTTTATTTAAGAGCACTCTTCTCCTAGTAAAAGCCTTGTTTTGGAAAAATTCTCACTTCATGGGGAAAAAAGATCTGGCTGGATATTTCTTATCTATTTTGAGTTTTCCAAATGTTAACTGGACTAACTCCTATAAAAATGGAAAAGTTCAAATTGTTTTGAGGTTGTTGAAGCCTATTGTTTTATATATACATAATACATAAAATACACTTTTGACTGGAGAAAAGGAAGATTAGTCTTTGAAAATTTTGAAACTTTGACTTTTCATTCCAATTGAGAATAAGGTTCTTCTAAATTTCCATAGTTTTCCCATGGTGAACAATTGAGTACTGTTAAAATATGAAAAGAATAGCGAGATTGATAGATTTTGTAAATTTGTCCTTCAACACTAGGTAGTAACCTACTGAAATTGGTCATCACTGAATTAGACTCATTGAGACTCATTCCACCATTATCCAGTAAATAATTACATCATCTTTATCCCCAAAAAATTGCAGGGAAGAAAAAAAGGTTATGCCATTTTTAATGGAAGTCAGTCAAAGCTTAATAGAAAAGTAATAATATAATTGTGCCGATACTTACATTCCTAATGATCATCCCAGAATTCTCTAAGTGATCAAAGTTATAAAATCTTTGTGGTGCGAGGAGATGAAAACAGCTCAGTAGAATGTTTGAGCCATTTTGATTAACCAAGTGCAGAAAAGCTTCCGAAAAACATTAAAGCAGCCACTTGAGGAGGGTCAATAGGGATGAAGACAGTATGTTGATAAACCCATACAAAAGAGTGAATAAATGGATTTATTCTTTAACTTTATAGGGTTATAAACTTTTGGTATTAATTCAGTAAAGGGCCAGGGCAGCACTGCAGGCTGCTCAGTGGAAACTACAGCTCAGTGAACAGTTTCAGTCAAATGAATAATCAGGTTACATGAATGCAGGGTGTAGAAGGTGATTATGCCTTGAGAATACTGGAGACGGTGCAGGTTTTCTTTCTCTCCCTCAAAGGAGAACTTGAGTTTGGATTAGAGATTCAGAGAGGACTAGTGAGAAAGAACAAGTGCACAGAGCAATTTCCCGTGAAGAGAGACTGAAACTACTTGATTTGTTTACCTCAAAAAAGGGATAAATGAAAGTCTGTGTGCTGAAAGTAGTTAACATTTCACACACATTCTCTAGCAACAGAATTAAGATGACAAAATCAACCTCTAGGAGGTTGGAAAATGCCAAAACTAATAATACTTTAACAGATGTGTCTCAAAAGAGAGAGAAATAATACTAAGAAAAATGTTTTGTAGAGTTCCTTAGTTGCTTTCTCAGATGTAGAAGATTTCATTCTTTAAAAATAAATTTTATTTCAGGTCAATTTCTGCAATTTAAAATCTTCTTATGATATTTACATTACAAGAATTCTTTCTAATGATACTTGTGTTTACACTCATCAGAGACTTATGTTGCATAATTGACAAACGAACCATAACCTGTCACAAAGACATGCACTTCAACCTTCATGTTCTTTCAGGAAATTAGCAGTTGGCACTATTTAAGATCAAATGTACCTCTAGATAATACCAGAAATGGAAATAATTGTTTTCCAAACACTCACCTCTAAAACAGTTTTCCTAGACTTTTTTAATCCCTTCCATTTTTTTCCTCTTCCTGATTGCAGAAGCAACAATTTTAATGGTTAAAAAATTTTTACATGTTCATTCAAAATGTCAATATTTTATTAGTTATATATTCTATATAGAGACAGTTATATAAATACAGGGAGCATATATAAAGCATAAACAATTTTCATGAGTGTAACTATCTTTAAGTCATAAAAATAGTTTGCCAGCATGTTAACCAGGGAAAGTAATCCAGTCCTGATTTGTAGCTTAATCTAGTAAGAGATGGAAACATTAAGCTTCTATCATGCAGTCAATTTTGAACTGCCAATGACTCTTCCTTACTTCAGGTCTTCCAAATGAAAACATTATTCCCATTGGGTGATTCCAATATCGTTTTGAAAGGATTCTAAGATGTAACGTGTAGTATTTTCTGATTGTTAGACCAAGGAGAAAACATTTAGGACTAATTTTCTCAAAACCATAAACATGAGCAAGATAATGGATATAACTGATAAATGTAACTAAATTGCATATGACAAGATAGATAATACAATATTTAGATATTGTATAACTACATAATTATATTACATAAGCATGTTTCTATTTATGTCAAAGTCTACCAATATGGTCACAATGTGAATATGAACATCTGAAATGTAAACATATCTTACATGCTACTGTTTTGGTAGACACAATTTAATTTTGAATAAGACCAACAAATCATATCATGTTTTACATATCATTTACAAAATTATTGCTTGTGAAAATAAATTACAAGGTGAAGGTCTTTTTATCACACTCTGTAATCTTTTTTTTTTTTTTTTGCAGCAGTACCACAGAGGTGATAATCTTTAGTCTTGCAGAATGACGACCTTTTGAAAACAGACAATGTCCTACTAAATTAGCACACAAAATGTGTTTTCCTTACAGTTATGCAATTCCCACCCCCACAGTATCTCACTTATATACTTATGGGTAATAAATTATCTATGGACTTGATTATGACACACAGAGCCTATTTGCTGACTGTAGTCTGAATACTCAATGATGACTGTGTCAAGCTGCAGTCCATCCTTTCTACTGTTGCTTCTAACTGCTTATTAAGGACTGAGTTTAAATTAATTATATTTCAGGCACAGTATATTGGTGAAATAAAGTTTGAAATGGAAGAGCCAGTGGTACATGCAAAGTGCAAATTTCTTCTTCATATGATCATCTTCTTTTGACATAAATTTGACAATAATCAAATTAGATTTATTCATCTAATTCCACAGATCTTTTCAACAGACTGAATTTGTAAAAGATTTCTATGGCCGCTGAGAATTCAATACTGCTTTGTTTCATCTGAGTAATAGAAGTAAGAGATTAAACTCCATTCTTATTTGGCCTGAACTGTTGTTATTTTTTTATGTAAAATACATGGAGTCCTAAAAGAACTAATTTAAACTGCAGTAATAGAATGTCATAATTAATAATAGGCAGAATAAAAACAATTTCTTAACCTATTTAAAGATGGTCTTAACCTGCTTTCTCAAACAAACAAAACTCCAGAAAGTCACTATATGTTTTTCATGTAATGTAAAACTAGTAAAGTAGATAAGACACGGAATCTAATATGGTGTACTAAAATAAAAAATTGGATAGAGCAACTTAATACTGGCTACCGAATCCTAAAATTCTCCTCAAAATGTAGCCATTTATGTTTAAAATAGGTATCACAGTAAATAAAGTAAATAAGTATTTACAATACAGGAGAATACTTAACAATGAAAACATGAATTACTTGGTTTTTTTCCATTAATAAGTCACAGCATTCATTCAATTACTTTGTCATAACCTTCACATCAAAAACACTAAGGATATACTGTGGATTAGCATGTATATTTCCAGTTTCTATTCAAAATTAAATAAGATAAATTAGGAGTGCACTACGCCAAGAATAATCCTTCCTTAGTCAGGGAGTTTCAGAAGTACGGCTTATCTGAATGAGTAACTGAGCTGGGATCTGTATCCAAAGGAACTTATTCACTTTACTACATGTGAGGAGAGTGGCTGCTGAGAGTCTGTGTCATACATAAGAAAAAGTCATAAGGGAAAGAGAAAGGAAAGACAGCCACCTTGACTATATGCCAAAATGATCATGTTCCTAGAGATTAAATTTGATCTGTTTTAATACCACAATTATTAGTAAATGTCCCTTCTGAGTTCATTAGTGGATACCAACTTGCTTTCTTAGAGAATGGCAGTTTTCTCTCTTCTATATTTCTTTGTCTTAGGTTGTTTCCTTGAATGATGCCAAGATTCCTACATTTTGCTGGGAATATATTATGATCCCACTAGTTTCATCTTTTGCTTTTTCAACACCATTATTTCTTCATTCCCTGCTGTAGTAATAAAATACTCCATTCCCATTTTGAAGTAAACTCAGGCCTCTTTCATGATCCTCCTTCATTTTCAGTGACATCTCCTTCTTCCACCAAATACCATTACCATATCTTGGACTTTGAATGTCACAGGTTTGCTCCTGTCTCTTCCACTTCTCCAAATTTTTCATTATCAGAAATCATCTCAAAATATAGTTAGAAATCTAGTGAACTATAGCTTATAGTCTTCTGTATATCCCTGAAACTCTGTTAGTAACACAAGACCTATGAATATTTGGATACCTAAGTTTCATGACAGTGCAACCTAGATATCACTGAAAGTAGGACTGCTATGATCTGTGAGAAAGCATACATAAATAAAAATACCAAATGAAGGAATAATGCATCTCTGCAGTTCAGCAAGATGGGGCAGATGGAGCTCTGTAGTGGAGGGTTAAAAAGCATTTAATTTGAATATGTAGTGTATCACAGACATGTAATTTGAATATGTAGAATATGTAGTTTGAATATGTAGTGTATCACAGACTAGATTTTCCATGGACAACCACAGAGTTCACCCACATTATGTCACTAAGTTAGTATTTTGAAAGAAGCCTAGAAAATTCAAAACGTGATATAGATTTCAGCATGAAAAGTAACACAAATAATGTGTACCAAACTAGATAGTATTTCTGTGACTTTCTGGTAAACTCGAAAGACATATTCTACCTGAAATAAACAGAAAAAAAATAAAATTTAATACCACAGAAACTTTTTAAAGGTTTCCTGTAACTAGTAACACCAGTGACGCAGTACTTTCAGCATCAATGTGTATGACTGCCTAGGGAATAAACAAAAAAAGAAGCTATTTCAATATTTTTACCCATCTGTATAATGTTAAGCATAAATGTGATCTGGAAAATATTCTGCTATTACTAAGTCAGCAGTATGCCAGTTTCTATTATCTCTGTTATGGTCGTGTATAAAAGCTTTAATCAAGGATAAATTTCTATTTCCTTAAAGCACTGTAAACCCATCCATACTTAAAAATCAACTGTATGACTAATAAGGTACCAGTAGGCATAACTACTGTCAAAGTTCAAGTAAATATGTGATATTTAATCACAATTAAATTTAGTTTTGTTCAATGCCATGCAAGCACACACAAATCATGGTCATTTTTGTTCAATGCCATGCAAGCACGCACAAATCATGGTTATTTTAATTTTAAAGAAATTCAGATTTCAGGCAGTAGTTGGCGTAAGATACTGGAGCTAATTAATCTCTAATGATATATCCAATATCTTTAAACAGATCTATATGTCTGTCTGTATATGCCTGTGGAAAATAATAATATAATCGAAGAGAAACAAATGATGCCCTGTGAAACAGGCAAATCTACAAAGACACTAAAAGAGCAATGAATAGACCCTTGCATAACAAAGAAAGACTAGACAGTGGAAATTAGATAAGAAAATAGGTAAGACCCCAAAACATACATCAGACAGAATAGTGGTTATGTTTAGCCTGAAGTGTCAAAGTACAAGAGAGGACAGACTGGAAAACAAGTCTGGTAAAGAAGAACTACTGAATATAGGTAGAGGAAGCAAAACAGCTTCAAGAGAAATGACCACATAACTTCTGAAAATACTAAAAAAACCTAATAATGGCTTTGAAAGCAATTGTAAGGTGTTAAATAGAAATTGTATCATCGTATTCTTAAGGTTGGAAAAGACCTCTTAGATTTCAAGTCCAATTATTAACCTAACACTACCATGTTCACCACTAAACCACATCTACTGCCACATCCCTTTTCAGGAATGATGATCCCACCACTTCCATGGGCAGCCTGTTCTAGTGCCTAACTCTTTAAGTGAAGAAATTTTTCCAAATATGTAATCTAAACCTCCTGTGGTGCAACTTGAGGCCATTTCCTCTCATCTTAACATTTGTTACCTGAGAGAAAAGAGTGGTCATTGGGAGATACTGGAGGTCCTGTAATTTAAATGCTTAATATCAGATCCTATGTATACCTTAGTTTCATTGACATGTTTGATAATTGAAAAACCAAACACGTAATTTAAGTGATGAAATACTATGTCTTTATAACCAAATGTGTCCATAGTCTTGTAGGAACAGCATTTATGTTAACAAAATCCTATTACAGCATTAACCTTATCCAACTGATCTGAAAGTAGGAAGTAAAAACAGAGTTTAGAAAAAATTGTCAGTGTACAGTCTACATTGTAGCATGAAGTAAATGGGAAAAAGGAGAAAATGATTACCTGCATCATCAGTTCAGAAATGCTTTTAAAGCTTCTGGTGGTAGAAGGAGAGACAAATCTAAAGTTTTAATATAATTTGACTTTGTGCCATATTCATTTTCTGTATAACAAATACTCAAACTCATGTGTAAGCAGTGTAGAAGGATAAGGCAATGACACAAGCCAAGTAGAAAAGCATGAACTATAATTTTGAGGAGATTTGTGCATGAAAGTAAAGGAATGTTAGTAAATATATGCATATAATATTATCATTTTCTGACTTTAAAGATTTAACAAAGAAACCAAACAAGATTGCCTTACAATTACATCACAAAATACAATCTACTTCTTTATCATATTTCATTTTCATTTTTTTATCTGAACCAGTTTTGCAAAACTCCTGATGTTCATAACTTGCAATGAAATTACCTTTTAAAGTTTTCTAAAAAAGGTGAAATGTGGGAGTTGCAATTTTTATTGTTCTGTAAATAGCAGTACATGGTGTACAATGAGTCTGAATTTCTAACTGATCATATGTTTTGTAGGCTTTGAAAAACTTAAATGAAAAATCCCTCTGAAAGCCAAAAAAAACCATTCTGATATTTTGAATTGGAAAAATAAAAATGAATTTTAAAATTTTCCAGTAAAAAATATAAACATATTCTGATTTGGAGGTCTTGAAATATTTAGGTCTGTATAATTTTATTATGTTATTTTCAATAATTATGGTATACCATATTACGTATCATTAAGATTAACTTGTAAAAACGCTAGTTTAAAAATATGAAGATAATTATATTGAATAAAAAAATGATTCTGATTGTTAAGTGTATTTTAACTGTATTTAGAATATTTAATTAGAATCTTTAATTTTAAATGTTTATGTGAATGAAACACATATGTTAGGTTATGTGCATGAAAGCTACTCACAGGCAGCACAGCTGCCAGGACTGTGGGAAAAGCACAGGCAATGGGCACTGACGACCCAATGATGTTGTAGAACCAGTGTTTCCAAAGGCCATCAGAGAAGACTCACTTGGCCATTGACCCCAGTGGAAGACCCACCAGGATCAGTCAGCTAAACTCTCTCCCTCTTCATCAGCATATCTGTTCTATCAGGGATGTTTGCCTGAGTGGGTATGGAACTTACTATTGATGCAGGAGGAAGAGTATTTTGGGGTGTGAAAGCTTCTGATATGGCTTAAAGAGGCTATGGGAATAAACAAGACTTATTGTGGGATGCTGTACTTGGACTGGCTGAACTGTGTTTAGCTTCCTCTGTAGTGGCCCATACAGTGCTGTGGCTTGCATTTGTGATGAATATGAGCACTGATAAAACACAGGAATTTTGGCAACTGCATAAGAGTGCTCTCACAGCATTGAGGTTTTCTCTTTTATTCATCCACCAGCAGGTTTCATTACTGAGCAGCCAGAGAAACTGGACCAAATTCTTGCTGTTCGAGCTTATGTGAGCGCCATGTCTGGTGGCATGGGTGCCCTCCAAGGCACTGTTTTCTCTCTGTGTTGACCTGTGCAGAAAGATGCGTTAACAGTGTGGGTGTGCTAATAAGAATGCTTGACACTGTCTGGACCTGGGGACATGGAGCCACGTCAGCCCCATGTGTATGAGGCTGAGACCTGAGAGGCTCACTTGAGCCCTGACGTCCATCAGATGTGGACTCTAATGACTTAAGGTCCATGCTCTTAATTGACACACCCATACCAGGAGATGCTACTGAATTTCTGAAAATCTGGTGGTGCAACTGTTTACCTTGATGTCCTCAGTGTTCTTGGGTATTCTAGAAATGGAACACCATTCTTTTACAGTCTTCTCTCCTGAACCTGATTTAATTTCCTTATTTAGGTACCTCTTACAGATAGTACAGTCTCCTCTCTGAACTGTACAGCAAGTTCCTCTCAGCTTCAGCTGATGTGGCAACTAAAGATTTCCTCTCTGCCAGGAAAAAATGCTTTGTTCCTTCCTTGAATTGACCTCTGTTTCTAGAGGTCTTCAGCAGCCCTTTCTGTGTTTCTTCTTTGTCTTAAATATTTTCCCTTTCTAGTCTTCTAAGTCTCTGAAGAGAAGTACTTTATTACAGGTGCAAGGTTTACACATTTATTCGTGGATGTTCATCATCCTATCTGACAACCACTAGAGATGGCGGTCACATCACTGTTAACTGACTTACTGTCACTGCTAGAAGCCCAGTGCATGAAGCAAGGACAGTACCATGGCAAAAACTTGAATGGGACTTTTAATCACAACATTTAAAATAGATAAGAATTTGTAAACCTATAGAATAAGGTCCTGAATGTTATTGTAACCTAAATTTATTCATATCATGTCGATAGCTGGAAAGACTTACAAGCAAAAAATACATTCTAAAAACTATATGTATAGTCCAAGAAATCTGTGACTTTTTACAGAGATTAATTAAATTCTTATGCCAGGAATTATGATATCACCATCTCAAAGAATACTGCGGCTTTAGTTTAAAATTTGTATGTACTCAATTAATTATTTGCTACCCTATTTTTGCTTTAGGAAAGAAAAATAGAAATAAATATATTTAGAAGGCAATAAATACCATATGAGTTGGAAGTGTAATTTATGGTAAATTACAGGAAAGTTTTCCTTTTCAAACAGAAGATTTCTGAAATATGCTCAAACACTTTTAATATTTTTAAATGCTGTCAAGACTATATATATCAAACATTCTGTTTAGAAGAATAGCTTTTTGTGCTTGAAGAGTTTATATTTTTTTTCCTGAACAGCAAATGAACATGAAAAAAATTTATTTTTTCCTATTTTATTTCAATTTATCCTATTTTATTGAAGCCCAGAGCTGTTCAATGAACAACTGGGTTTAGTAGCTAACTATCAGTAAAAATAATTCAGAAGAAGGTATTAGGAAATTATCTGAACTTATATAAAAGGTCTATTGCGATCTGTGGGTGCATTACTTTTTGAAAGGTGAGAATCAACAGTGCTGGACAGTAATTGAACCTCATGAGGTCATGTTATTTCTATGCTGAGTCTGATTCTTATCTGAAGCTATTTTTTGATGGATTTTTTATGACAAGAACAAACAAAGCCAGCTTGTCCAGTAGTGGAACAAGAAGATACATATATTTCTATTCATATTTTGTGATAGCTGATCGGCAAATGTTGCTTTTCTATGCAACACCAAAGTACTATTGAAAACCTGTTAGGAAAGTAGGAAAGTTTTATTCTCTGTTTAAAAGCTTTTTTTTTTTATTCTATATATCAAGAAAATTTTGGAATTATTTTTAGAAGACATAGTTTAAGCTATTGATAGAGGTCATCAAATAGGATTTAGGATGCACGATCACAGGTCATAACTTTCGTAGATTTTTCTTTTCCTTCTGTTCAGAAATAGTGTGTAAAATAACATACTTCTAATGAAAAAACCACCAAAATAATCAATGTATTGATTTCACAAAGCTGAGTCAGAATGAATATAGAGGAGAAATAAGGAAATTATAAAGAGGGAGACATTTACTAATGTACTAAAGAATGTTTTGATCACTGGGATTATAAACTAATTAATATAATAAAAGAAAGTGCTCAAAAATATTCTAGAGACAAATTGAATATTTTTATATCTGCTTCTCTACAACCAAATAGGCTTGAACTCTTTCAGGTTTCTATCAGCAGGTACCTACCTGCTTTTGCCAATCTGTAGCACCACTGTGGCCACAATGCAGCAAAAAATTTCCCCACTAGATGGTAGTGGCACCACTAATTCCTGGTCCTTCATCTTAAAACTGTATTTTTCAATTGCGTTGATGCTTGTACCTTCAAGATCATAATTAAACCATGCTATTTTTTAACCCAATTATAAGCCTATAAAAGGTAATGATAAATTTAACAAATACTGAAATCTCCACTCTGTTGGTAACCATTTTACTAACACTTGTTGTTGGGCTAAATAGAATAAAAAAATAAATATTGAAAAAGAAGCTGCAAAATTCAGAAATCAATAAATGACACTAAATGAATATAAGAAAAAAAAAAAGCCAAAACCTTTCATTTTGATTCAATTCAAGATTAAACTATAATTTTATATAACACCCTGACAATCATCATTCAGGGAATGGGTCTTTTGTTCTCTAAAGTCTTCAGTCTTTTACTGAATTATACTTTTCAAGACTCACTAGGCTTCTTTATCCAAAAAAAAAAAAAGTTACTGTGATTTAGAAGAAAAGGTCATCCTAAAAATCTCATGAGAAAATTGTTGTAAGCCACAATTTTCAAGAGACTCTTTGCCATTAAAGAGAGGAACATTCTTTATAACTAAATGGTTTCAAACTGAAAATGTATAATTAGTTCAATAAATGATAATACTCAACATCCATCTGTTTCCAGACACAAAGAAGTGGTTCAGCAAAAATGTATACAAAATTTTTTGTACACAAACAAATAGTGGCTATCGGGGAATAATTGAAACCAACATTCCCAGGCTGCTCTAGGGGATATCAGTCCTATGTTATGTACTTTGGCTTGTCTTGATGCTTTTCTGCCATTACCATTATATCGTGTGCGTGCACTAGCTCTCTTGCTTTGCCCTGTTTTAAGAAGGGTCTCTGTAAGCTATTCTAGCCTCTAATACAGCCTCTGTATAATTTTTTAAAATTGCTTTTTTTTCTTTCTGAAGTACTCCTCTATAGACCATTTTTTGCAAAAATCTATATTAATCTGTATTTTCATGCAATCATATTAGTCTGCTAATTTTAAAGAAGCTTTCAGTAACTCGGGGTTGCTGCTTCTAGATTATTTGATGCTTGAGAAGATAAAAGAAAGGAGCCCAGAAGTAATAGCAACAAGCTAAAAATTAATACCAAGGAGGAAATAAATCAAATTAAATATGTTGGGTCCATGTGTCGGGCATAATCTGAATATCCTAAATCAAGTAAAACTCTATTCACAAGTAAATCTAATTCCCCAATGCATCTACAGATTAAAAATACCTTCTTCTAGAAATTCCACTAATTGTTTTCTTAGGGAGGATATTGATGTTTATATAAGCTGTTCTGTCTGCTGGCAGACATTTTCTTTAGTGGAAGAGACTTCAAGGAAACAATTCCCTTTTCCTGGCTATAGCCACTGAATATCATGAAAACCGAGTCTGGTAATCTATCCTGCAGACTTTTGTTGTACTTAATGCTCATTTCAGACTGATTTATGCATTTTTCCCGGGTGCAACACATGGACGCAATAAATCCTCCACTAAACATCCGAGATAGTTTCACAGGGATTTTTACCCTTGGAAATCATACAAAATCTAGCCTGGAGATGTAGTCTTCAGACTTCAGCTGAAATATCTGCAGTCTGTAATCTGTGAAACAATTTTGTTTCCCTGAAACAGGGAGAAATGTGTGTAGTTCCCTGCAACCTTGAGTGCACTTTGTTGAGTTTCTCTTTTTGAGAAAAGGGCACCCTATCAGCTTTTTTTATATTTATATTATTCTGTTTGTTTTTCTGTGATTTAAGTGGTCAGAGGATATCATCTTGTGGACTTCAGGAACCAGTTCCAACTTCATATGAGGCTGCTACAGCTCCAGGTCCAGCTAGTAAAAATTTCCCCTGTCAAATTTTAAGACAGGTAGTGAAAATAAAAGGCCTGGTAGATCATCAAAAGCAGATCAAAATACTTAGACAGATGTCTAAAGTCTGAATTGTGATTCTTAATTCTCTGCTTAATTCCTGACTAGTTCCTGAGGTCCAGAAACTCAAATAATATCTCAATTTCTCTTGGCATCTGTGTTCTATTAGTGTAAATGACCCTAATATTTCAGATCTGACTCTGTGGGGATGTTTAGACCCCATCTCCGAGATGGTGTCTAAATATACAGCTACAAACTGAATGGGACAATATCTATCTACCAAAGGACAGTAGAACTAGTAGTTGCAGTAGCTGTAGGATGGAATATAGTTCCCATGGAACTGGAAGGATTTATGTTAAACTGCTGGCATCTCAGTGACTACAGCTCTCGCTCAGGACCACAAGACCAAGGTTCAGTTTTCCCCTTTCCCTGGGGATGTGACTTCAAATCACCTGCCTCCCTGATTAGAAAGTAAACTCCTGCTGTTGAAGCCATTTAATCCAAAGAAAAGCCAGTTGAGCCAAGAGAACTGTTATGTATTTTTTAATACCTATGTCAGTCTTCTGAACTGTGGCATAAACCAAAGAAGGAAGTTGAAACCACACTAGCTTTAGCATAAGTTGTAAGTTCTATGGCTCTTTTCTTTCTCTCAACCAAAACCAAAGAAAGCCTGAAAACAAAGAACAGCACATTTTATTTTTCAGAAAAAATCACAGAACTTAGTCTAACGAAGAAGTTTCTGCAGACAGTTCTGCAAGGAAGTATTCACCTTGGTGAAAGAAAGCACCCTAGTTCTAAAGAGAAAACTTGTAGAAGCTTATTTCAGCTTTTCTGTCTCAGGATACTCAATACCTGGGCAGTCCAGTATTTAATTTTCTTCAGGCATCATGCTGAGGGGTTTTATCCCTAACACACTCGTTTGGATCCTCCTTGGAGAAGTAGGAACTTCAAAATTACATTTTTAGAGTCTCTGCATTGTGTTACACATACCATCTTTTAGACTATAGACCTTTAATCTTTTATTATGTAGAGAATATTGTAGTCTGAGATACTAGTTGATTCGATTTTTTTTGGAGCTTACAAAGAAAAGTGCCAATTTTATCCCATAGTGATCAGTTTGGAATTTCTCAAATTCCAGCTGCACATTTTAGATAGTTCTACATATAACTGAAAATCCTGCTGCTGTAAAGAAAGGCTGGTCATCTCAGAAATTTATTATAAATATTTTATAATCCAGGAAAATTAATAGGGAAATTAGACAGCTTCATGTAACAATTTCTAATAAACAACATTACAATATATCATGTGTTAAAGAGGTAGAGAGAAAATTAGTTTTGTTTTAGTTTATTTGGGGGCATGGGTGGGTTTTGTTTTGAGTTTGATTTTTTATTTTAAAGGATCTCTTCTTTCATACACAGGTTTATGGGCAATATGTTCTGGAAGGAAAGATTTTTACAACAAATATTAATATTTACAATATGTTGATATTTCCAATTGAAAGACCATAACAAGTTTGAAGTCTACAGGAAAGACAATTACAAGTTTGAAATCTTTAGGATTTAATATTATCCCAATTTAAGATTAGTTAAAATACTTCACACAGAAATCAACCCCTCATTTTCCTGAGGATAGGAAAGTGTATCTCCCACACTCTTCCCACGTATATCTTAATGTTTATACTAATCACTGACAGCAGGGTATGTGCCAACAACACTTTTTCAGATGGCTGTCATTTTAAGGTAAAATGAAAATATAGATCCCAGAAGCCACTAACACCCCCTATGATTATTCTTTTTGAAAGTCCTCTGTGATGACAGTGTAATCACTAAAAGAATAGCAATGGGGACTCTGAGTGACCTTGAGGACTCAATAGATTTCTGAGTTGTGATTACTTTCTTAAATAATTCTTACTGGGTTTCTCTTATTGCCATAGAAAAATCTATGCTCTTCTCCTCTCATATCACAGAATAATGGAATTCTGGAAACATAATGTTTACTGAAGACTTTACTGTGTAAGAATCCAGTACTAGTTACTTCTTAGAAACAGCATAGCAAAGTGTGAGTATTACCAGATGATGAGGTAATTGTAAACTTAGGAGCCATCATATTGGACTGGAAATTCAGATTCTGTCTGTTTGGACAAATATTGTTTTCTCCTAAAACATATTCTTCACACTTTTCTGACATTTCTTTCATGTTTGGGATCTGAAATTACTGGAGTGTAAAAATAAGATTATCCAGTTTTTTACAGTCAGAGAAATTAGGGCACTATGTGGGTAAATGGCTTGCTTCGATTATGGCAGAGTTGAGAAATAAAACAGCATTTTCTAACTGCTAGTTTCAGTAGCAAATATTATCCTGGGTTTGTTACCTTTTCTGGAATTTGGGGATCTGGGATTTTTTGATCCCATTAATGTTAATTCCGTTTTTGTTATGGCAGTTTAATAGCCTAGGGTCTAGTTTGTAGTCAGCTGCAAATTACTAATCCAATAGCCATTTATTCCAATTTTTTATGTGCAAAGAGTTAGCCTATGTCTATCTCATGTACAGAAGAAATAAGCAAACCTGAGAAGTTTCTGATTAGCAGCTGCACACTCCTAATATGAACCTATGTTGCACATACAACATATGTGTTTTTCGACTGCTCATACAACCTTGAATTTAAAAGGCACTTGGAAAAGCTTTAATTTTTCATCTTTCTTGGTTAAAAGAGTTAACTTGTTTTAAATCATGCCTTGTGTAATCCTGTCCATAAGAAAAATAAAACAAATAAGACAAATAAGTCTACAAATCCTTTGGAAACTCAGCTCATGATAAAGGTTAGTGGTTTTGTACTTTATTTTCTCAGTCTACTTGCTAAAGAAAGAGAATAATACAGAATTCTTTTAAATGTTTTCAAAAATGTAAGTTAAAGCATGTAACTGATGTAATTAACAAAAATGTTTGTGTTCTATATCTCACAGTTCTAGAAGACTGTAAAGTTTTTCTTCAACCAAGATGTTAGAACATACTATCAAAGCAGTTAAATAATTGTTAAACCTTAGAAAAAAAGAACCCTGCAGCCAAGTGTGGAATTCAGAAGACATGCAGAAGGGAAAAAGAAAAAAGAAATAGGAAAACTTGATATGTCAGTGCACCTGAGCAATTAAGAAGCTAAAAAAAAAAAAATACTGACACATCAGCCGACTTCAAATACAGATAGAAAAGACATAAGCCTATGTATTATCACCGTAGGATAGAGTACTTGAGCATTTTAGTTTGCTCTTTTCCACCCTCAGTGTAGCAGCCACATTTAAATTACTCTATCACTTTGCTGGACCTGGGGGATTTTCACTTGTGCTCAAGTGTTTTCTCACTTATATTCTCTGACTCCAAAGGCTACGTTTTACTCAGATGGAAGCTGGAATACTTTGTCATTCCCTTGAAGTTTTCATTTTTTTATCCAGGACAGCTGGTGTCTTAGGAGAAGTAAAAAGTAATTCTATGTACAGAAAACCTTTGTGAATAATTTGCTTAAATACTGTCACAAGCTGGAGTCAACCTTTCCTTATTCATGGCTACTTAAATTTTGATTTTTATCAGCTTTAAAATCCCAAATATGTAAATCTGATGTAAGTTATCAGATGTGTGATGCAGTCCTTTTCACCTGGCCAGCTTTATTTGGTTGGACATTAGCCAGCAATGAGTGCTCACAGCCCAGAACGACAATCGTATTCTGGGCTGTATCAACATAAATGTGACAAGGAAGACTAGAGAGGTGGAAGCCCACCTGAAGTGCTGCATCTGGCTCTAGGCTCGTCAGCACAAGAAAGGCATGGATCTGTTCGAGCACATCCAGAAGAGGGCCATGAAGATAGTCATAGATCATAGAAAGGTTTAGGTTGGAAAGGTCCTTAAAGGTCATCTAGTTCCCTAGTGATAGGAAGAAAAATTCAAGAATTATTCAAAAACAGACAGGCAAGGGCAGTGGTCTATATTTCTAAATGAGACTATATTCTCACTTTAGTGATGTCTCCATTGCTGTTTAAGAAACATTGAACTGATTTGATTCTTTAGGAAGTAGATTACTGCATTTTCAATGCTGCACATAACAGTGCTGGACATAATTGATCAATGTAGAACCTGTAATTGCTATTTTAAATTAAGGTTCTCATGCTGAAAATTAGGACGAAGAGGTTAGGAATCTTCAAAAGATTCTCTGGCCATGCAAAACATGCATCACACTAGGCAAATCTTGATCTTTGCAATTTGCTGCAGATTGCCGTGTTTCTCTTAGAGTTCACACAAAGTGCTTTTCTTGCCAGGAAAAGGAATGCATAGATGGGAACTTTTGTGCATCTGATCTCATTCTGATATCAGAATAAAATATGCCTGGAGCACTTACATGTGCTTAGGTACTAAAATGTGCTCATGGATTGTACTCTAAATATAGCTCATCTGTCCTAAAAGAAGCCACTTCACCACTTTGCAATTCCATCTGTTTGATGGTGCCTCATTGGAATTCTGACAAAATTTTCTGGGGGCTTTCTCTCGCCCAGATGAGTCTGATAAAATGTTGGCAGACATTGATTGGTGAGAACTTAAGCGTGCAATGAGTTAATAAAAGATCCATGGTGACTGAGATAAAAAGATCTTTTGGCCTCTATAAGAACACTGCTTCTTTGTCTGTACTACTGCACCACTATATTTAATTAAAATAATATTAAATTTTCCCTGGTATACTACTGGAGAGTCAGTTAAATAATCTCAAGTGTCCTTAAATGATAATTGATTGAGCTGCTTGGAAGTGAGTTTGGTTGATTTAGCTGCATCATGTCTCCTTCAAGCTCATTTCTCTGAGCATGGGGTAAAGATCTCATAGCTGATCTGCACTTGATTTCACAGTGTGTTTGTCATAAAAATATAATTTTATACATATATTTCACCAGCTTAAATATTCATATGGGCTCTTTATTTAACAACATCCCTGACATTAGAGGAAATTATTCTCAAAAGAATGAGATAGAGACAGAATGCTCTAAATTATTATGTGGCTGAAAAAAATATATGGAGAAGAATACCCTATTAATTGGAAAGTCCATGGGAATATTCAACCAGTGAAATCCAGTGACTGACTGCATGTTGCTAACTTACTAGACTTAAATAGATGTTGACTCATCGCAACAGTGGCCATAGCAACAGATCATTCAATTTAGAGGCGAGAGGGATGTAGAGCAATACTGTGCTTGAAATATGTTTATACTTAAACAGACACAGATATACAGAGAAATATAGATATAAACATCTAAAACATGCTTTCCAAGAGCCATATAGTCATTTTACAACCTGTTAGGAACTTTGCCCTAGGCAATACTTATAGTCTACACACTCAAAGATATAAAAGAAGAATTGAACCATTTTGCTGCAGCAATTCATATCCTGACTTTGTTCTGCTTAATCTTTAAATCAATTGTAGATTAATCATCAACCAAAGTAAATGAACAGAATTATATGAGAGTAGGTTAATACAGTTTATATTGATTTGAAATACATGATTTTTAGGAGTGAAATATGAACTTTTAAACAGAAAATTACTTATTATTTACTTTCACTCTAAGTTTTGTTGTTTTTTTAGTCAGAAGGGCTTGTAAGAATTGTAAAAGTAACATGCCAAAGTACCACCCACACAGTGATATTTTTAACATTCACTACCACAGGAACATAATGCCCTCATCATTGATGAGTTCCTGAGGAAAAATGGTTCCAGATGCTTCATTTATAACAGAACCAATTTTTTTTTTTTTTTTGAGAGAATGATACAGTAGTGGAACCACGCTCTTGTTATTGGAATAATCCTACAATAAGCTTTTATGTTTCACCTAGTTCAGATGTTTAGTCCCCTGTAGTATCTAAAAACCTTAGTGGCTTTATTATTCTTGTGATAGTATTAATAATAACTTTAATAATTTATGATAGC
This sequence comes from Taeniopygia guttata, assembly GCF_048771995.1. Lineage (NCBI taxonomy): Eukaryota > Metazoa > Chordata > Aves > Passeriformes > Estrildidae > Taeniopygia > Taeniopygia guttata. The sequence continues at coordinate 30,883,225 of NC_133028.1, read as the reverse complement.
ACCCTTTTACACCTAGTGATGTAAAAGTACAGAAAAATGATGTGATGGAAGACACAGTTAGCATTTTCCCCATCATAGCACTTGAAAGGTTGGACTGTTTTTCATCTGAACTGCTGCTGGAAAAATGTGGGTGTAAAATTTTCACAGGAATTTACTACCTTTTCCCACTCACAAACAGGCTTTGCTTTAACTGGACTGCTCCTAGCAAGTTCATATATTGCTGCCCAGAATCTTTGTTTCTTTCTACAGAACTACCTCACCTTAATAAAATTAGGAAAAGAATATGTCAAATACATGCTCAGAATATTTATTTTTTAGACACAAAATGCATATTGTGGGTCAAACCTCTATCCTATGAGAGAAAAAAAAAAAATGCGGGCGGAAAGAAAGAAGAAAAGTAGCTGTAGATCTCTGTCTAGAGTTTGCTTTCTAGTTATTCAATATGGATAAGTACAGCTCACTGCAGGGGTTATGTCATTGACATATGATTACAAATACTGTGCTGGCGTTTTTTTATTAATAGCCCGAGAGAGATACTGCCCCTCAAACTCAGAGACTTTATTATAGAATTCACTTACTCAGAGTTCAGAAATTCCCCCAGAGGGAAAATGCCTACTGAATAAAAAGATGACACTTCTTACAATAGTTGCCCTAATGTTTCTAATGAGGTTTGAGATTGTATGTCTTAATCAAATATAGTTAAATTTATATATATAAAACTATAATGTATAGAGGGAATATAAAATATGTATAATGATAATATATAGTGCACATATGAAAAATTTAAACAAATTTTGCCATTTTGGATTATTTAAATATTGTTATTCATCCTTAAAGAATTATTTTTTACTTTTGCATTTTTTAGTATACATTCATACATATTTTTATACCTGAAGTCACCTTACCATAATTTAAAAAATCTCTATTAATGAATACTGATTAGTTAAGATTAAGAAACTTTTGAAAACAGATGCTGACAAGTGTGAGAACAACTTTAAATCATTAATTCATAATATGAATATATTTGGCAAATTTCTATAATCTGATGCTATGGATAGAAACAAGCACAGCAGAAACCAGTTACCTTAATTTGTTAATAGATGTTCTATGATTACAGTGTGCAAACATACACTAGAGGAACTGGGAAATGGCAACAACATTACCCAAAGAAATCTCTAAAGTTCCCTTGACATTCAGACCAAGAACTTCCAGAGATTTCTCAAAAGGAACTTGGAAACAGTGCTCACATGTGGGAGTTCAGAGAATTGCTCTTTGTCCCTATTTAGATCCTGTTGTCTTAAAGGTAAGCTTCAAACCCAGTATCCAGGCATAGGGTGCACTTTTAAAACAGTTGAGCCTCCTTTCCACTGCTGCCAGTGTTGAAAACTACAAAGCTGATAGGCATGCTGAGAACTATCTACACAGTGATACAGATTATTAGCAAGCAATGGTGCTTACTTCTTTTCCTGAATAATTTGTTTCTTAATGTATCCTAATTGTTGTCTATTAAGAACTTAATGTGATTCCACAAAATTATTCATTAAAGCTATGTCTTCATGTAGAATATTTCTATCCATTTTCAGTTATAGTATCTGAAATGCAAAAATGCTAAAATGATAAGGTGCTAAAATGATAAAATGACAAAATTAAGTAAAAAAATAATTTCTAGAGTTCTAAACACAGTCATAAGTAAAAAATACAGTTGGTGGAACGTGAATTGTATATTTCCACAGGGATGGTAATTTTGAAGAAACTGTGTTGAAGTAAATGGAATTAGAATAAAAATAAAATAAAGAGTTTGAGAAATCAGAATTTGGTTAAATCCATGAAACGAAAATAGAAGAAAAATCTCAGATTTGTCTTTCAATGTGTGGGACAGTGGTATCAATACCTATGGTAGTTATATGGGTATGTGAAAAAATTATACAGTACTGTAAAGAGGATGTGTGGTGATTGAGGGACACAGATGCTATGCAAGCCAAGCCAGTTTATTACACTAATCACCAGTATTTATAGTTCTCAAACGTCCATACAAAATTTTCCACTTGGGCCCCTTTGCCTCGGTTCCCTTAGCAACAAAATCTTTTTGGTCATCAAGTCCCTGTTACATTCTTTTGCTCCAGCAAGGTCCTTGTTACATCTTCTCTCGTCAGAGGTGTCAGAGTGACCAGCTCAGCTTCTGTAGCTGTCTGGTCTTCCACAAAGATATGTCCTCTTTTCAAGCAATTGTTCAAGCAAGATAGGCCACATAAAAACTGAGGATAGTCAAGAAAATCTTGACTATCTAAGTTGCTAAGTATTCCAAAGTACTATTTGACAGTAGTTTTTATTTATGGATTTGTATCAAAAGATACAAGAAACAGGATGTGTAACAGGACAAGCCAAAGGCTTCTTCATAAGAACATTTGTAAAAACTAAAAAACACCTATTGCTGAGTAACTGTTCTTCAGTTAATAGGTTGTCAGTTAATTGGAGAGTAGACTATCTCATTATTGAATTATATAATTTGAAAATGATACTGCACAGTGATAAGGATAGGGGTATATGTTTTCTTCATTGAGGTAGGGACTGCATATGTCTGAACAGCATGCACCCCAACTGAGAAGACCAAAGTGCATTTTAATCCCCATTATTCATCATTGTAATTTGCATTCTTCCGCACTGAAACTGCAAATAGCAGAGTTTGGATTGTTTTTCAGAAGTGTCTTTCTCTTCTGCTGACTCTCAGATAACAAATTTGCATCAATCTTTCCAGTCAACTACTTTGAATAAAAAGACTACATCAAGAGGTCTCATTGTTCAGTCATTTTGTCCAAGAAATTGCAGCATAAGTTCTGATAATGTGAGACTAAACTTAAAAATATTTCTCTCATGGTAGCTAGGTGTCTGCCCAAACTTTTAGGCAAGCAATCAAAAAACACAGTCACAAAGGACAATATATGATGCGGTACTAGGATATAGTTTCAGTAACAAGATGAAGGACTTTTTCTATTTGAAATTCTCACACATTCCTACATCATGATGATGTACTAATATTATCAAACATATGTAATTTCACTGCAGTAATCAAGTAAAACATATTCATACATCATAATCTAAAACACTGTAATCTCTAGATGTATGATGATTTATATGGTCTGAGACTAAAGTCACATAAAACTTGATGTGAAAAGGTCTGAACCTATACTCCATCTAAGCAATTGCTCATTAGAGATTCAAAAATAATATAGACACAGGCAATGAATGTAATTATCTTCCTAATCTAAATGCTATAGAAACTGCAGGGCATTTCCAAATAAGACCAACCTTAATTTAAAACCCTCTACATCTCCTTGGTTTTTATCTTTAGATTTTAAATAATATATTTTCATTTTTAGAAATATTCAGAATTCAGAGATAAGTACTTGATAAAGCTTTAGCAAATGAGAATAGAGGATAGGCGCAAATATAAATTGTAGTGACAAAGGCAAGTGCTTAGATTCTGCACTGCACAGTGTAAAGACTGGCACATTCTCCTGGTAATGATATTTACTGGACTATATGAAGTTTATATATGTTAGTACTTGAGGTGATTTATGGAAAATCCTATGACAAGAATAGAAGAGCAAATTCATACAGTTCATAGCTCGCAGCTGCTTTCTTGAAAGGGAATATACAAACTGTTTTATTAGAATTATTCTGCACATTCAAACAATCACCAAGTAGTGATTTATAGGTTTTTCTGATTCTCCACATAATTGCATTATGCATGGAGTGCTGAGACATATGCAACCTTGGCAGACTACACATAGTAATTTTTCAGCAATAAACAGTAAACATAAATTATCACTCCTTATTCAAGTAGTTCAAAATGTATCAGTGCTTCAAGCTGATGAAATAATCATGTTATCAAATTCAGCTATCAAAAAATCATGGTACTCTCTCCTTAATTAATGGATTAAAGTGAAGGTGACTAATTAATGTATGAACCAATCTAAGTCACTGTTTTTATTTGCTTTCCCAAAACATCTGTAATCTGAAATTCCCTTAAAAAAAGCAGATATAGTCAAGTCTCTCTGGACTTCTACCTTTTTTTTTTTTTTTGAGATTGCTGGGGTTTTTTAGATACAATGAATGTTGTAGTCGCCAGCCTCTCTCCAGGTTCTTATGTGTATTATAATATCTAGAAACAAAAAATCACATATGTCATGATTTTCCAGTAGAATACTTTAATTAAATATTTTTACAAGTGCAAAAGCAGTAAAAGAAAATAAAAATAAATTTATTCTGTTAAATCAGAGTCATATAAACTGTTCTTCAGTCCTCAGTTTGTACAATATAGAAAGTCCCTTGTCTCTTTCAAAGCTTATAAAAACAAAACCAAGAAATATTTTTATTCCATGCAGAAGGACAATGATACATCTCTTTTTGATTCACAGAACCTTTGCAAGTCCTTACTTCTGGAAATTATCCTACAAGCAATCCCTTAGCATCTGATTTTAATGATCAGAACTAGATATATTATCATAGATGTTTTAGATCTTTTTACCATAAACCACATACTTGAAATTCTTGCCAGATTCTTATCTCTCTGAGATAAGCACATGCTATGTCTGCTCGTTACTTTCCTTAAATCACTAACATTATTTAATTGTCAGGTGACTAAAGCCACATGCAACTACACTTTATAGAACAAATGGAATAAAACAGAGAATTGGTGAATTTTATTAAATACTATAAGCAATTGTAACATAGAATAACTGATAATATAGCATTCAGTATTTGCCACCATTAAACTTTATAACCAACTGCAATTGTACAAGTCGAAGATCACTTGCATTCTCAAAATGGAAAATTTGCTTTTGTTCTTATGGTTTTGCTGATCTTCACATAGTAAATAATGATTTCAGTTGTCATTGCTCACTACTGAAGTATGAGAAACTGAAGATCACAAAAGTTTTAGCCTTTAGATACTGCAAAGCCAGTGAAAGATATTTAAAATAGTCTAGATCTAGGCTCATCAAAATAACAAGATTCAAACAGACTTGTTAGGAGACTGACCACAGAATATTTTGCTTGTGTTCTCCAGTTTGTGACTTTTTTTGTAATACAAAAGGAAATTTAATTAATGAACATGCTTCAGGTAAAATGAACAATTGTTTCAAGGATCGCTTCAGTCTTCAATCAGTCTTCAATCATTTTGTTTGTATGTTGAAGAGATTAATTGAAAAGCAGCTTCAAAAAATGTCTAGTCAACAGTCTCCATGTAATAAATAAAGTTTAACCTCAGAGATTTGTTAAGCACTTAATTAGAATTTAAAAGAAATCTATAACATACATGGAATTACAATAAATAATGGGAATAAAGAGGTGATAAAAATGCAAGAAAATGGAAACAGCCTTGATGATTATTTAGAAAAGACTGAAGGAGGATAGAAAATTTTGTGACTGTCGTGGTGAGCAGAAAAGAGTCAGAAGCTTCAACTGTAGCTTCTGTAACCCTGTAGAATATCCTGAACTAACTTAAAGAATGCAAAGTGTTTCAGAATTGGCTTCTAAAAAAGTTAAATCATGTCTAGAAAAATTTCAAAATAAGAATAAACACTATGCCTTGAAAAGCTAATATAGCAAGATCTTCTGTACTGAAAAGTGAAAATCCTCTCTGTGTCTCATATTCCCTATCTGTAACATAAACAGTGTTTATCATAATGATTCTGTCTGTATATCACTTTAAAAGTCTGTATTAAAAAAAGCCTAGATATTTCTAATAAAAATTGAGTGGACAGCTTTCAAAAAATGAAACTTGAATATTTTAAAAATATTTGAAGAGAAAGACTTACAAAGAAAATAACTCTGGAAAAAAAACAATTTTTTTTCAGTAGACTATAAAGCAGTGATGAATTAAAGAAATTCTCCTTCCCATAGACCCTGACAACCTTTAAAGTGTCTGATGGGTTCAAGTAACATTAAAAGAAAAAAAAAAATCAAGGCATCAAATTGTACATCCAAAGAGAGTAACAGAAGCCGAGGCTACCAACAGGTTATTCCCTGTAGGTGAAAATATCACTCAGTAGATTAAGAAGTGATTATTAAAACTGTTTAGCCATAAAAAACCTCCTTGGATTATTGATAGTAATAATTCCTTTGTCTCAACTCTTGATTAACACTTGTCTATTATTGGATCAAAGATGAAGTAGATAGGTATTACATAAATTTCAAGGAATTATCTGCAACTTTTTAGAACAATCATCAACAAAGATACAGCAGGTGGGGATCACAGGACAGGATGAAATGAAGGGCAGTAGACCTAGTGTTGAAGGTAAACAGTGTGAGACAACTGCAGGCAGGAACCTGGCGGCACAAATTTAATGGTGGTAAATACTGAATGCTATATTAACAATCATTTGAGGTTATCATTGATTACACAATTTATTAAAATTCACCAATCTGCTGTGTTGTGCTATTTGTCCTATATAGTACAGTTGTATTGATTTATGACAACTTACAGCTCCCAACTGCCTGCTGAGTTTATGAGCTCTAATACCTGGTTTTTATGTTGCCTAATAAGTGTGTCATAGCCAGCAAATTACTAGGGAAAATTTTTGATGCAGGTTGGACACAACAATCTGGAAGGTTCTTTGCTCCTTGAAATTAAAGATGAACTTGCCAAATGCAAGATTTTGCTTAAGGGACTGTGAGACAAGAGAGATTTAACATCTCGGGAAGTGAGACAAGAGACTTCAGCACAGAAGGCTTTGGCATTGTCAGTGCACTAATAGGCAGGAAGCAATGGGATGCTGACGGGCCAGAGAAGGGGGTCCAGAAACATTGGACATTTTCTAGGACAACCTTCACAAAGAACTCTTTAATGGTCTATTCCAGTGTGCAAGAAGCTGAATAGGCATGGCAGGTGGCCCAACTGGTTAAATAAGGAATTGCTGACTGAACTGAAAAATAAAAATATCCTATATGGAAGGTAGAAAAGGAGACAAGCTACCAATGTGAAATGAAGAAACATCACCTAAATTTGCAGCAGTGAACTTGAGAATGGCAAGGATGCGAAAGACAACTGCAAATTTTCTTACATACTTAATGAATTTAGATAAACTTCAGATGTGCCCCTCAAATCTTTTCTCTAAATGTCATGAAGCATTGCTAAAATATGCACTAAGACCCCTCTTCATCATATGAAGAACATTTGGGAAGCCAAGTGTTCAGAGGGAATCACAAGTTGTAGCAGCATAATCAAAGGCTCATGTCTCCAAGTGAATTGTGTTGGTTACATCTTCTGCAAAGTATAAGGGGGGGAAAAGAACATATACTGTGATCAAATGAAAAGGAGTTACTGAATCACATCCTAAGATTTAGAAAGGTGAAGTGATTTTTTGATTCAAAAAAGCATATATATTTTTGATATAGGCAATGATTGACTAGCAATTCAGATAAATTTGAATCTAAGAAAACTGCCACTAAATCCATGAGGGAGGAAGGAAAATTGATAACTTGACAATCTGTGATAGGTTTATCTCCTAAAAGTGCTTTAACACAGTACTGCTGTAACCTATCTGGACTTATCTCACTGCCAAAGGTTGCCCTGTAGAGACAGCACAGAACAGACAGCATGTTCTTACCGTTGCTTTGGTTCACAGCCTGGCTGTGACACTCCAGCTCCTAATAAAAGGAACTATTTATTAATATGTCAAAGTGCAGCAGCTGACAAGCAATCTCTCCTGCTGTAGCTACTGAGGTGGTCGTGATCTCTGGCAGAAGGGCAAGGAAACATCTTCAGCTAAAGCTGCAGTAGTGGATCTGACAGAACTTTAAATTAGTGCTTCCCATTTCAAACTGGACAAAAATTGAATTTTTCTGTCTTCTAATTGTGCTCTAGACATTTTTTTTTTTTTTTACATTTTTCTGCAGGAATTTTTAAAGGAAAAGTTATACATAATTGAGGGAATAATTTTTAATTACTACTGGCATTAAATACACTCTAATCTAATTGTTTGTGCCTGTCTCACACTTACATAATGTTAAACTTCCTGTCTTTTTTAGTGTTTTATCTCCAAATTGTTGATACAGGCTTTGAAATCGTAGTTAACTGCATTTTGGAATTTAAATGATCTGTGACTTATTTTATATTTTTTTTCCACCCAATGCCAAAAGCACTGTCTTTCAAAACAAGCTGTATCAAATCTCATTAAATTTATTAGGGAAAAATGTTCACTTCTAATCCATCAATACAAGCACAGCACTGTAGTGCATGATAATGAACATGAAGAGATCATAGGAAACTCATTTGTGAATTTGATGGACATTTTCCACACATATGTTATCAACTTTATGGTACATAAGCCTATCACCCTCCCACTCATATTAGAAGACCTCTTAACTGCTGCAGAGAAGCCCTGTTCTTGGCCAACAAATGTAGATTTTGTGGGTACTATGCAACAATAAAAGTGATTTTTTTTTGTTAATTTAAAACAACAAAAATCCATGAGTGATGCTTTAATTTGTAAAAAGACATTCCTAATTGGGCTGTGCCTTTCAAGCAGAATAATCTGGTAACAGTGATGGATTTACATCATCATACAGATCAGCAGGTATTACTGAATATTTTGTAACACTTGTATGGCTGCATTGTCTCACAGACTGAATTAATGTACCATTTGAAAGGAAGGCAGTAAGCACAAAGGTATCCAGGAGATCAAGCTCTCCTCCAGGATTCCTACTGGCAATTTCTTGTAGCAAATTTATTTCTTCATCACTTTGGTAACTACAAATATGAGATATTAACTGTTCTTTTATTCTCCCTTGCTGTCTCCTTTGTTCAGATTGTAAGCCCTTCAGGAGAGCAATATGTTCAGATTGATCTATTGCTCACTGTAAAACATATTTATCTAGATCATCTACCCCTATATCTATGTCTATCTATATCTATATATCATCTATATCTATATCATTTATATCTATCTATCTATCTATCTATATCTATATCTAATCTATATCTAATCTATATCTATCTATATCTATATCTATATCTATATCTATATCTATATCTATATCTATATCTATATCTATATCTATATCTATATCTATATCTATATCATCTATATCATCATCTATATCATCATCTATATCTATATCTATATCTATATCTATATCTATATCTATCTATCTAATCTATATATTTATATCTATATCTATATCTATCTAGATCCCTGTTTATCTGTATACATCTATATATTTCATATCTAGATAGATAGATATATAGATAGATAGATAGATAGATAGATAGATAGATAGATAGATAGACAGACAGATAGACAGAGACACACTGTGCCCAAGAACTGTGCTTCTTTCAGAGTAGGTCCTTTGCTTACACTTGAATTTCAAGAAAAAGATGAAGAAATAAATTACTTTAAATTCTGGATAAGTATAGATATTTCATGTATTAAGTGCAACTGTAATACATTATGAAATTCGAAATACAGTTATAAACACCTTCATGATTTTCAACTAGAATTTATAGTAAGAGAACATACTTTCAGTAAATATTTCTCCCTAAAATAGTGATCAAGAATAACAGAAACCAGAAGAAATAAACAAGCTTACAAGTAAGATAACAAGATGGTACCTCAGTAAATTAAGTAAAAACACAAGAAAAAAAATAGATTTTGCAGAGAAAAATTCCTTCAAATACACTTTAAATATCTAGTATAATTTTATGTAAATTTTGAATGGAGATTTTTGTAAAATGCTCTTAGGACAAAAAAAAAACCCAAAAAAAAACCAAGGGGACATGGTATTTTTATTAAATAAATAATGGACCTTGTAGTAGATTTTAAAAGTGGATTTATAAATATTTAAAAGATATCAATATAATTTTCAAGTATTGATCTGAAGGGCTTGGTATTTCATTAAATATTTTCTTCTGCCCTTCCCCTCTTTTTGAAGAATTAATATTTAAGACATAAATTTGATTTACTTTTCTTTTCAGGTTGTTAACTGTGTCTAATTTCTAACTCTAGGCAGTAAACCTTTAAGTATTTGCAAGTATGCACACAAAAATCTTTCTGCATCTCAAAGAAAAAAAATGCTTTTTAAGTAATAGTAATGAAAATTATTTTATTATTAACAAGCTGATTTTCTGATTCCTGAGATTTTTGTTCCATCCTACAGCAAATATGTATACAAGGAATATATTTGAGTGACTATTTTTGAACAGAGCCAGTTGGATAGCCATATGGAGCTCGTTACAAACATGTAGGTCCTTTACTTACACTTGGTTTTAAAGAAAAAGAGGAAGAAAAAAGTTTAAATTCCATTTGTGGTCATCCCCAAACAACGGCAGATAAAATCTGTCCATATGTTCAGCCAATAAAAAGTTTTGGGGTTAATATTAAAGATACTCTGCAGTAGTCTATGGAAACTTTAATATCCTGTACTACGGATAGTTCATACCACCACAAAAGGTATGAAGTAAAAACCCTAGAAATTTGTATTATTACCTGCTCATAAAAGAACACTTAACTCACAAAAGCAGCACACAAAAGGCAGACATCTAGGTAGCACAGGAATGGATCTTCACAGGAAATAGTAAAACCCCTATGCACAGGTTATGATCAAAATGGAAAAGTATTTAAAACAGACATTCATGACCATTCACTTTTGAGATAAGCAAGGAGAGCATCAGTTCTGTCACTTCAAAATACATGAGCACCACACTTGCAACTACAGCTTTTTTGATAAGTACTTTTGTTAATATTCTATCTACATTGATCAGAAAAATGCATGACTTAAATTTTTATTTAATAATTAAAGACTGTTATAAAAGCATAGGAAAATTATGTTTGCTTTTGTGAATCTGATGAATCTGTCTTTAATAAATCAAGGACAAATCTTCCTGTTAAATTTTTAGAGAAAGGACTCAGAACATTAGGCAAAATTTTTAATATAACAGTAGATAATTTTATGAATTCAATAGACATCTTCTGAATGTACATTTTGTTGGACAGGAAACTAATGAGCTGCTGATGAAATTAAGCTTTAGTCTGTGTAATATTGCTTCTTAATACCTGCAACAACTTCTTCTGTAAAGAACTAATATGTATCCCTCTGACGAATATTCTGTCAGAGTTGTGTCAAAGACTTAATTATTTTTCGGGATCAATTGGCTATCAGTCTGCTTTTCAATATCTTAAAGAAAACCTAGGAGATAAGTAAACTAGGGGGAAGAAAATGAAAATATAACTTCAGTCATTTTTCGTAGTAATATCTTCTAAACCTTCCAACTAAAATAAGTACAAGAGTTTAAGCAGCTCCATTTTATTTTTACTTTATTTATATTTACTTTATTTTATATCATCAACATCACTATGTGATTTTCAATTCTTCTTTTAAAAGTTTTTGGCACACTTGAGCTTTGTACCTGTTTGGTAAGGAAGTTCACAAACTGGTGAATTCTCCTGTGTACACCATTATGAAGTAGAGTGAGAAACTAGAAGAATTATTCTCCTAAAGGACTTTTCACTTCCTAGTACTGTTTTCAATTACATCAGTTTCTACCATCAGAATAAAATGTCACTGCAGAAATGCACATATCAGGAGAAAGGCAAAAACAGTTTTCACTAATTTGTAACACCACTTGTAAGACATTTATGTTTTCTCTCAAGGGGAACCCAGGAAAAATATGAAGATGTTTCTTTTTCTCCTCCTCCGTAGTGTCCCACTATTATCTGCATTTGGACATACTCTTTTACATTGTCCTATAAAGACATAAATGTGAATCTGTCCAAGACAGGGGAAAAAAAAATTCTGCCTGCCTAACGCTAGTTGTCCCTTGTTGTAAATAGGATTGAGGAGTTCACCAAAGCAAGAGATATTATTAATAATCATACTACTTTATTACTATGCCCTTAGGCATACTAATATATACTACTAAAAAAAAGTCTCAATGAATTATTTATAACAAGAGATTTAATTAACTAACTTCCTTGTTCCTTTCTGCCTTAGATTTGTCTAAGCACAGATTGCCATTCTAACACTTTTGTTTCATACTCAGAATAATTTTTCTTAATCAATCTTTGAGTGAGTAGTTCATTAAAAATTCATCATAAATATCCACTGTTTCTCATGAATTCAAATTAACTTGGCTTGGTTTTCTTTGTGGCAAGAGCATTTGGTTTCCCTTCTGGAGAGTAATTTTAGAGTATTTGCACCAATGTATTTGTTAGGTAAGGTTTTCTTTTTGGCACCAGCCTTAACAGTATTTGTATTAGACATACTTCTATAAATAATACAGTAATTGCATAGAAATGGGTACCTAAATATTTAGTTACCGATGATGAAAAATCAGCAAAGAAAGAGGAAGTTGCTTTAACCACAATTGCATTCCAGAAAAAGACTGCCCATGACTGCCCTTCCATTCATTGTTTGCCTGTAATGGACAGCCAAGGGTTCAGAGGCAGCCCCCACTGATGGCCTCCGCGCCCATGTGTCATCATATCCCTGGGAGCCACTGGAGAGGACATGTGACAGGGAGGGAGCTGGCCGGGCTCCGAGCACAGAAGCTGCCTTAGCATGAGTACTCTTGCCAGACATATTGGCACTGTCAAACAATCTGACTATGATTGTCTAACTCATACCAAATCACGCTGCCTTACTTACGTAATTATGTGAGATGACAAGACCAGCCTATTGTGGGTACATAGATGCATGTTTGCTCCATGGTCCCCGAGTCAGACCCAGTGTATATATCAGCATTTCGTAGCTGATTACCCAGACTTTTCTCTGCTGGGAGCTCAAACTCCATGCTAAACTGAGAAATACCCTTGTCACAGGTGATCAAGAGTGAAGAATAAATATTAATTAGGTTGCAATAGACGTGAATCCAGTGTCCTCAGTCTGAGGTCCTGCAATTGCATAAGTTAACTTGATTAATTTGTTAAGAATATGACTCTAAGCACTGTGAGATCTATATAAACATATATACATGATCCAACACATATCCTGGAAAACAGGGTTAGTCCCCTTAATAGTCCTAGAAATCATGTAAGTATAAAATAGGCCATTTGCATTTTCATCTTACACGGTAATCTTACACTAAGCTTACTATAGATTTTACCTTTGTTTGCGAATTTGACATAGGATTACTTCACTGTTTTTTAAATAGACAATACATTTTCCTGAAATTCAGTCACAAAAGAATGAAAATTATTCCATGATGCAAGAAAGTGGAATGAATGCTACTGTACTTATTTACAAGTCATAACATTTTAAAAGTGGCCTTTCTCTTCCAGCTTGTCCTTCCTTTCTTTTTTTCTTTTAAAATTGTTACTTACAGATATGTTCAGTGTCCTGCCAGTTATGAGAACAAGACAGCTTTGTGAAGCATTATGGTCTTGATAGCTGAAGGAATTTAACATGTCTTCCTAAGTCTAGAAAATCAATTTATAAATTTTGCACTAAAAAATAAAAGCATGTGATATTTTACTACTGTGCTGTGTTGTTCTCTTTCTTACATAGCAAAGGAGACACCAAAAATACATGCTGTGCAGACTTAATCCCTGAATCATATACAACAGAAAGAGGGACAACAGAGAAAAACGCCATGCATTTTTTCTGTAAAATAATAATCCTTAAAATTTAGTGCAACATTAATCAACAAGAATGCTTCTACATTGCAAAAGTACGATATGCCACTTACTCTTCTCCAAAAACCAGAGACATATTTAAATTACAATGTAGAACTAAATTGCCTTGAATGTTGCATCCAACTGGAAGACAAAGTAGAAAATCTCTACTTTCTGAAGTTCACATTTCACATCTCACTCTGGCAAAGCCCTCTCTTGTTCAGCATCTAATATGCAATAAGGGCTACATCAAATGATTCTTCGTACAGCAAGTTTCTGGCTGATCTCAGTGTGGACTCTGACTGACAGAACATCAAAAGTGGCAGAGGAAAAAAAAATAATAAAATAAGAAATAACTGCTAAAACAGAGCTGTACAATGACACTGCTGAGACCACAGGTCCAATTAAGACTGCTGCCAAAATATTCCTCAGGAGGCTGGATAATTTCCTAGAACCGTTGGGGCCCTTGTTAGCAAGATCAGTTCAATCTTCTTTTACAATCCAAAACAAAGAACATCCATACACAGTATAAATTTCTATTATGTGTCCAATTCCCATCAATAAAAAAATTAAATGAACTGACTTGTGCAATGACTGAGAAATAATTACCTTTATGCACTGGCTTCTCTTTACTTCTAGTTTGTCTAGTTTAGGCCTCACACAGACTTCAGAACTACAGTGAACAAAAGCCCCATTTTAGATCCCTCTCTCACTTTTCTGGAAGAGAACCTTCTTGTTCTTTTCAAATACCAGCTGCTAGCATAGGCATTACTGAGTAGAATAATATTTAAAGCAATCAAAAAAACCCAAACACGTCAAATATCCAAAAGAACACATCAAGAACACATCATTCATTTTAACCCCTCCAACAACACTGTCTACATATCACAAATGTAAAAAACATCTACCTAACCTGTATAATTTAAGGACCAAAACATAATTTTGTCAGTACTGTAACCCTCCTTCCTTTTTTTTTTAATAGCTGCGCCATTTAATTAACTCCATTCTGATTGGTTATGACCTTCTTTAACTTTTCAGAGTAAGTCTTTGAACTCCTTTTCTTCACAGTCTTCTGCCTAGTTGAAGGTTCTCTGTGCACGGTTAACTTCCTCCACTGCCAGAAAGACAACTTTATTAGCTTCTTTTTGTGACAGAAATTTTAAAATAGTCTCCATAAGCAAGTCCTTATACCTTCAGAAATTTTCAGGATTACACAATCCGAAGTCCAGTAGCAAGACATATTAGTGAAGGCTGTGATTAAATATGTCTTTGTAAATGCAAGCAACACACAAGATACTGTGATTGTAAAATATTTCTACATTTTAGAAATTAAATACTTTACAGCAAAGTTTCTACTTCAGTGTTAATTTCAGAGCTGTGAAAACAATATTATTTTACAAGAGGTTTAGTGACAGGTTCAAAAAAATTATCCGAGTCTGCATGGTTTGAATTACTTTTCTCTCAATATTCTATATTCAATAGTCTAAATAGGTGTATTTAGACTTTTACACATAAGGCTCAGGCAAATTTGGCCCCAATTTACATAATTATAAAGACATCATAGATTATGCAGAGCTGGGAGAGACCCACAAGGATCATCGAGTCCACCTCCCAGTCCTGCACAGGACAGCCCCCAGAGTCACACCATGTACCTGAGAGCATTGTCCAAAAACTTCCTGATCTCTCTCAGGTTGGTGCTGTGATCCCTTCCCTGGGGAGCCTGTTCCAGTGCCCAATCACCCTCTGGGTGAAAAACCTTTTCCTGAACCTTCCTTTTCCTAAACCTCCCCTAACTCAGCTTTCTGCCTTTTCCTCAAGGCGCTGGTCACAAGAGTACAGAGATTGCTGTGGTGCCCCTCTGCTTCTCCTTGTGAGAACGTTGAAGCAATGACTGCAATGAGGTCTCCTCTCAGTCTTGTCCAGACTAGGTATTATAAATGGAGAACAATTCCATACCTACCAGGTCAACACACTGTGGATAGGACAGCTGAAACCTTTGTTTATTTTACAAGGTGTTTGCACATATTTCTCTAGACATCATGCTCTAAGACTCAACATGCTACTTTCAGCTTGTTTGCTAGTTGTTTGCAACCTTCTGAAAGCCTCAGAGAGCAAACCATATCCTTGTGATTGCAGCTGTAGTGTGGATTTTTTTCCACCTCTCAAGTCTGTGCAAAATCTCCATCTCACCTGTTCCATTTTCTTTCTGGTTGCAGGAATACGCAAGGCAGACTGCAGCCTACACATTTGTCGTGGTACCAAATATGCCCTCCTGAAAGCCAGATCTATGTGTAAAGAGCATCTCTTTGTATCTGCTTTCTGTACAGAGCATCTTGTATATGGACAAAATCTGTTTAGTTCATTCCTTTAGTTGACATTTCCGTCTTATTACTATACATTCTCTTAGCTTCAAAGGTTTAATTGCAAGCCTGTGATTGAGACAATGAACCTATTTCTTTCTGTCTGAGACTGATACCTGATATAAGTGACCAAATAACCTCCAGAAGTCCCTTTCAGTCTCAACCATTTTGTGATTCTCTGATAACGACTGTATTTTGCAGCGCTGATTAAGAATAGTCTGAATTATGATGTTAAAGTACCACCACACAGAAAAAATAGGATATTGTGCATGATATCAGAGTATTCAGCAAACACAGTGTATCAACATCCCCCTGGAGTCTGTCACAGCCATGCTGATACAAAAATGCTTTTGCCATTTTAGGTTATGTTATGCAGGGTAGGTAGTGTTGCTATGACAGCTGAAAAGGTTCTCCTGTCAGCCTAAGCTGCATCTCTAGCAGGAGCTCTGCCAGCGTGGCTGTGCTAGAATTGGCCTTGTAATGTAGATGTGTTCTGAAATATCAATGGAGCATGATGCCTGGAAACAGAAAAGCTCAGGAAACTGGTACTATTGTTAGCAGAAAAGGGATGTTTTGTGTTGTAAATAAAATTAATTTTTTCCCAGAAAATTTGGAGCTGTGAAAATGTGGTTGCATGATAAACGGATGAAGCCCTCTGAGAAACTTGGGGCATTGTATAATTCTTTCCAGATATCATGCCTTGCTGCAGGACAAGCCCATTTTAGGTGGCATGTATAGAGGTATATATGCATTTGAGTGCCTACTGCTTTGAACTCCGAGACAGAGGTATTTGCACTGGAGGTCTTCCTTCCAAAGCCCTTAAGAAGAATGAAAATTTAAATTTTTTGTAATTGTCAAATGTGATTTGACGTTTCTACCTATTTTACATCTCCAGATCTCTTTAGAACCTGGAAAGGAAACTCAAAATATATTTTCAAGTTGTGACAAAAAAAAAAAACCAAAACAGAGTAAGGAAGGAACTGCGCTTCATTATATCATGCCATAAGCATGGGGAAATCATGTCTGAAATGCTGTTTACTAAAAGGTTCAAAATATAAGTAGTAAATTTCATATGCACTGATGCACAGATGCTGAAAATACTGTTACAAATAGAACAAAAATTTGGTGCCAGTACAAGGCAAATGACATAAAACCTTTACAGCTGCAATATAAAACATGCCTGATGGAAAAATAGATTTGAATTACAGTACTTGTGAAGTTGTATACTTAGTTGTAGGAGAGAAGGTCCTGAAGTTTAGCACATGTGTAGGTGCATTCCAAAGTCTTTGAATCTTTTACAAAAAAAAAAGAGGGAACCTGAAAGTTCACATGAAGCTTAAATAATAACATTAAAATTTCTGAGACAAGGTGGATTATGGAAAGAAGGCATTCAGTAACTCTATATCCTTTGTTACCAGGGTCCCTTCTCCATTTAGCAATAGGCCCATATTATCCATTGTTTTGCTTTTGTTGATGATGTATTCAAAGAAGCCCTTCTCATTGTCCCTAACATACTTGGCCAGATACATTTCCAAATGGGCCTCAGCCTTCCTACACTTGAGCAATGACAGAAGTTCCTTGTTCATCCAGGCAGATCTCTGGCCCTCTTTACCTGATTACTTGCTTACTAGGAAACATTGTTCTTAACCTTGGGAAAAGTGATCCCTGAATATCAACCAGCTCTCTTTGACCCTTCTTACCTGCAGGGCCCATTCCCACAGGACTTTTTCAAGAAGATCCCTAAGGAGGTTTACTTAGGTCTCCTGAAGTCCATGGTTGTAGTCTTACCTGCTGCCCTGCTTTCTCCTCATCTGATCCTCAGCTATATAATTTCATGATGACTACAGCCAAAGCTGCCCTCATCCTTTGCATCTCCAACAAGACCTTCCCTGTTTGTTATAATGAGGTTGAGCAGCACACCATTCCTTGTGGGACTGTCCACCATCTGTGTCAGGAAGTTGTCATCAACACTTTCCAGGAACATCTAGACTGTGTAGTTTGCTGTGTTTCTTCTCCAACAGATGTCAGGGAAGTTAAAGTCCCATTTAAGAACCAGGGTCTCTGTCTGTGAAGCTGCTTCAAGCTGCCTGTAGAAGTTCTCATTCACTTCCTCATCTCGATCAGGCAGCCTATAGCAAGCATCCACAACAGTGTCATTCTCACTAGTATGGTCTGTTTTCTTAACTCATAAGCTCTCAACATGCTCATCCTTCACTTCAAGACAGAGCTCAGTACATTCCAAGTGTTGCCTCATGCAGAGGGCAGCTCCACCACAGTGCCCTCCTGATCTCTCTTCCCTGAGCAGTGGGTGGTCTTTCACAACAACGTTCCATCCATGTGAGCTATCTCACCACGTTTCTGTAATTGCAATGAGGTCAAAGCCCTGTGATTGCACACAGATCAACAGTTCCTCCTGTTTGTTTCCCACAGTGCATGCATTGGCATACAGACACTTTATAGGAGTATTTGACTGTGTCAATATCCCAGGTAGTGTGCAAAGGGATGTCCCATAGTCCTGTCTTGTAGTTATATTTCTGGCTGCTTGCATGTGCTGGAGGTATCTCCTCTTATGCCATTTGGCCTGCCGCTAAGCTTTAGCCTTCCCCCACCTTTCTTGGTGTAAAGTTCACTTTACCAAATTGGCCATTTTACTGACAAAAAACATGTATTCTCAACTTAGTAGGGTGGATCCCACCTCTTCCAAACAGCTGCTAATCTCAGCAAACAGGGTTCCAAAGTTAAAAATATCAAACACTGTTGACAGCACCACAGATATACCCAGTGATTTACTTGGTAAGTCCATTTAACTCTTCTCTTGTCATTTACCCTAACTGGCAATAAGAAGGAAAAAAACTACCTGTGCACTCAGACTGAGTTCCGCAAAGACCAGAAAACTTTTTTATTGTTTTCAATTTACCTTTGGTATCATTAGCGCTCACAAGAAAGACCAGCAGGGAGTAATAGATATGTTGACAAGCCTTGGCAGTCTTTCCGTGACATCTCTGATTCAAACCCCTGGCAGGCAAAAAACTTATTTGGACAATGGTGTGGTCAGCAGATGGGTGTCTCTGTCTGCTGTGGCAGGGAGTCACCCATCTTAATCTCTTTCTGCTTCTTCAGGTCTGATGACTCAATTGCCTTACTTGAAGCCTCAACCATCTTGTCTGTGGTTTGGAGGGCACTAAACTTGTTCATTAATGTCAAGTCTTCCTCTTTGTATGGAGAGTGAGCGGTTTCTAGTCTTCCTCTTTTACTGACATTTGACTCCTTGTGAGATCAGGTGCAGAGGTCACCTTCATCTCTGATGTAGATGGGGGTTGAGACTCCTGTGTCTGCAATATCTCTTTGAATATCCAATCCATTTCTTTCTCATACTCAGGAATGCTGCTCAGCCTACTTACTTCCCTGTGTAACTCTTTGACCTGGTTGACAGCTCCTTGACAGGGACACACTTTCTGCAGAGAAGATAACTGTCAGCCCTAACTTCCTGTACAGGCACCAGGCACTCCTTACAATCAGAGGCCTGCAGAGTTACACCTACAGTCAGGTCTGTTTGGGTGAACAGACACTGCTCCTGCAGCAACTTCGACACTGCTGGGTAATGAACTCCATGGTGCATAATAATCATAATTTTGGAAGTTCAGACTAAGGCTGGAGAGAAGAAGCCTGCTCTTTTCTCTCCCTACTGCTCCTATTTGCTGATCTATGGTTCTGCTACTCTGTTGGCCTTCCTAAGGAAAGGAGCTCTTCCTGCACCCTCCCTGCACATCCTTCCTTGCAAACTGCTGCACAAATTTCAACACTCATTCTAGTGCTCATCCCCACAGAGTTTACTATAGGCACGCTGCTGTCACCAGTTGACTGAAGCTTTCAGCCTCACCAAACTGAGGATTTCAGTTTCAGATCACTGAAGTCTCCCACCGCAAAACCTATTGCCAGGTCAGTCCTGCTCACAGGGGCTGCCTGTTCCTGGTGATTTCCTGGCAGGTTGCTGGTCAGTCTCTCAGCTCTTGCTCAAGCTTCCCTGGCTCTGAAAACTCCCTGCAGTGCTCTTTCTACTGTTATCACAGTAGTTATCATAGCCATCCATCTCTATATATCATATACAAAAATGATCCAATAAAGCAAAGTACCATGAGTCATAGCAAAGTTGTTGCAACCCATATGCTTTAGTTTGTAAAGAATATATAGAGTGCAACAGCAAATGAATTATTTTTAAACTTGTAAAACTTCTTCTTTAAACTTGTAATTGGCTCTTCCATTATGCTTCTGACTATTTTTACTATAGTATATTGTACATTCCTAAAGTACGTGTGATGAAATTTGATGTGGTTGAGAGCAGGGGATGGAAGGCAGGTGACATAATATCAGAGTGGAGACAATCAAGAGTAGCAAGATCTCAGGAGCCCAAAAAGAAGGCAATTGAACCTGAAAAGCCATTGAGTTCAGTTTCTGGAAAAATGCCCATTTTTTCAAGCTAGCTATCTATCTATCTATCTATCTATCTATCTATCTATTTATCTATCTATCTATCTATCTATCTATCTATCTATCTATCTATCTATCACATAATACATATAAATGAAAGAATATTTAAAACTTAAGAAAATACTCCCTATTCAACAAAAGATGTGAAATAAAAATAAACTATTTCACTCATTTCTCCATTGCTGCCTAATACACCACATTTTTAATGAGCATATGAAATTTGGATCCTACACATTGCTGTAAAGTTCATTTTGCTGGAGCCTGCTTCTATAGCTGCAGAAGCCCAAGAGAAAGACCACACCACAGAATATAGCTGTAAGGAGATGATAAGCTTTTCTAAAATTATTTATGATACACTATTGGATAAATTTTTGTTGCTTGTATACCAAATATTTAGCACTTTATAGCTGTGGTAAATACACATACACAGTTCAAAACAGAAGACTTTTCTATTCACTGCCCCAACCCAGAATATTTATCACTGTCTTTTCTGAGTCTTCTTATAGTTTAGTTGAGGGCATTTCACAACTTATGATCTTATAGGTAAGGGAGAAACTAAAAGGATAACTGATGCCTTATTAGGTCCTGTCTAGGCACAAGGATGATATTTTTTTCCTTCTTTAATATCATGTTATGGCTAGTTATAAAGAAACATATAATTAAAACTGTCCTTGAACCACAGCAAATTCTTGGTTTTTTTATGATCCAGTTTAAGAGCAATTTAGTAGTCACAAAAATCCTGAAATCCTGTGTACTCTAGCTGGTGGTCTTTGAGCCATTGTCCTCTAGGCACTACTACCAGTCCATGGTGCACTTTTATTAGGCAATGATTTCGTGCCTTAACCAGACTGTGTAATAAACTGAAAAATATTATCAGTTCAGTTAAGAAACAAAACTCAATAATAGGTGAAAACTACATTATATATATCACATAAAGGCACTGGAAATGCTAATGTACTCTATGAATTTATAGAGGATTTAATGCTAAATCTGATTAAATGAAATATTGAAGTTTTTTCATAAAAGAAGGAGAACTACAGGAACCCAGGGGAAGTAGAGAAAAGCACAAATAATGTCATTATTTTCTGACATGTAAGACAAGCTGGAGAAACTAAAAAGAATTTTTTTTTCCCTTTCAGGCCAAAGACCTGTGATCAAGGCAACAAAATACTTTGTTTCTCTTAAAAAGGGCTTTTATGCAGAGAGATACAGAGGTCATGTAATTTAATAAAATAAAGCTGCATTTTGCATGTAGTGAATATAAATTAAGCTAAACCATTGTTAGAAAAAGAAGAATCTCAGGATGAATTCTCTAGGTGACATATTATAGCACTGAAGATGATGATGAATAAGTGCTGATGTTTCCACAGAGATGACACTGTCGTTCTAGTTGCTTAGTTTTTGTTGCTATTTCCCTGCTAGATCCATTAAATTGGTATACTGTGAAAAAAGTAAAATATCATCCTAATGAGACCAGGTGCTTTTTATATAGTACTAGCAATATGCCTAGATTTTGTTCCTTATTTCTTGTGTATAAGTTCTTTTTTTATTTATTTTACAAATGCTGAAAAAATGTTTTTAAATTGTGATTAAAGACGCAATACTAAATGTTCAAGATCTTCTTGGCTTTTCTGGTTTCCTATGGAGCAGTTCATTTTTCTCTTCGTCTAAATTTATGAAGGAACTGTATTTAGAAAGACTAATTTAGTTGGAGGGATTAAATGTGAGGAATTAGTTTACTTATATTTCATCTCTGGTTATGCATCTGAATATTTGTTATGATGAAAAGTTCTTGATAAAATTGTTTGCCACATCCAGCCTATACAATCTCTTGCAATTAGTGACCACTTTGAGGAATCCCAGTATGACTAACCAGTGCTTACTCATTTAAGCTGTATTATACATTTTTAAAGTAAAATAGAAAAGACTGCATTACTATAAATTGTTTCTGTAGGGTGTACTCACTGCACTTAAGTTTTTTCCCTCTGCACTACATGGCAGGTGTTTCCATCCCCCAGACAATGACAAAAGCTGACAAACAAAATAAAATCATGACAATCATCAAGCTGCTGTTCTCACTGGTATTGGAGGACTGGACTCTTGGGGCTGGGACTGAGTCTTGAAATGATGTGGTGGGGAAATATTTGATGGCTGCAAGTCACTCTATGTGACATGATTCCAGCACAACATCTGTAAAGTTTCAGAATATTTTATACCATCTTTGTTGAGAATGTAACTTATTTAAGTCACACAGACAGTGTGAATCTGGTAATTCTCCCTCAGAAGATGGATACACACACCCAATCCCACCATCAGTGTCAGCAGAGTCAAAGCGTACACAACAAGGGAATTGTATTGATAGCTCTGAGATCCTAAGCCACAAAGCCTTTGAACTGCTTGTGATGGATAAAAATCTTAATCTATCTGGTTCTTTATGCCTGGGTCACAGGACAAACCTGTAAAGCACACTCTTTAGACTGGGTACTAAAAACAAATGTCAGAGCAAACAGGGTGCTGCCAAGTTTCTACTGTCCTTATGACACCCTAAACACCACAGTATACCATTTAGGAATCACTGGCACTTGGGCTACATTTACCTTTGGAGATTTTCCACTTTGCACTGCAAAGCCACAGCTTTAGCCGGGTGTTTGGAAGACACCAATTTCTAAATATAAAACTATAATAAATCATACACTAAATATAAGTATACATATCAGCAAACTTCTCACAAATGAAAACTGACATAATTTAATATCCACAGATTTATGAAATAAAAGGAAACAATGGCATATCTGAATCAAATTGTAATATTGATTTTTTTAAAAATAAACACAGATATATTCTCTTAGTATTACATCAGCTAAAGACTTTACACTTGCATTTAAAGTTAATAGAATACATCTTACAGAAAAAATTCCAAAAAATTACTTTGTGGCCTTCAAAATGACAATAATTTTTTTCTTATTATCTTTGTTGGCTTTTTTCCCAAGCATAAAGTATTTGGATTAAAAAGATGACTTATCAGTTCTTTCTTCAAGGCATAGTGGTTATAGATAATTTTTTTCCTGTTTTAGCAAAGGTAAGAGTTTTGAAATTATAGAGAAGCTGATTAATAGGAACCTTGGAAAACTGGCAATCTGTTCACGTGCATAGACTTAAACTGAGAAGGGCCAAGTCATTTGATCTGGCACATTTAGGACCAAGTAATAACCCAGGTTGCCACCTGGAGCTGGACATTGAAAGATCTAAAAAAAAAAAAAACCAAAAAACAAAACAAAACAAAACAAACAAACAAAAAAAAAAAACCCAGGAGCTCACCAAATGAAGAAAACGGATCTGTTGACCCAGACTTGTCAGCAGGAAATGAGGTAGAACAAACTTTGGGTTAGCAGATAATGACAGCATTTGTAAAATTATAGAACTGAAAAGGCTGGTATCTCTGATGAAGGACTAGTGTCCCCCTAGTGTCAGGTGAAAACTTTTCAAGACTGGAAATAAATACAGCATATCTGTTGACACAAACATTGATCTAGGCAGACACGATGGCAGCTAAGAATAAAATTCGGTGGCAGAAGCAGTCTAATTAAATTCATAAAGGAGTCCTGTGTGAATGAACACTATATGTGAAGTAATCTATTGAGCACAAACTGTACATACTTGTCACCCATTTTTTTAAACCTTGCTGATTTCTGAGAACAGTTTTTATATCCCACTTCTCAGTGTGGTGTTCATCTTTCCAGGAACTACTAACTAGTTTGAAAGTAAGAACAAAATGTTTGAACTTTGGATTTAGTTCCAAGAACCTGAGAGTTTCTGTTTTAGGATTAAAACTCAAATATTTAGTTTCATTTGAAAAAAGAAAAAAAAAAAAAGGAACTGCTAGACATAATACTTGGACTGCTTCTTGGTTTTGCTAATGACACCTAATAAAAAAAGAGTATATACAATGTGGTTTGCTTGATTTCTTCTGACATGAGTGTTGTGGTTTAACCCAAGTCTCCAACTAAGCACCATACAGTCATTCACTCACTCCCCCACAGTGGGATTGAAGAGAGAACTCAAAAGCTAAAAGTGTGAATACTCATGGGTTGAGACAAACACAGGTAAAGGTGAAGAAAAAGCCACACATGCAAGCAAAGCAAAACTATTCAGCGGTTCCCATGGGCATGGGCAGGCAGGTATTCACCCTTGCCCAGGAGATCAAGGCCTATCACATATAATGGTGACTTGCAAAGTCAAAGACCATCACTCTGAATCCCACCCCCTTTCCTCCTTCTTCCCCCAGCTTTGTAAGCTGACCCTGATGCTTTATGGTCAGTTGGGGTCAGCTGTCCTGGCTGTGTTCCCTTCAGACTCAGAGTGCACCTCCAGCCTCCTCCCTGCAGGCGTGAGGTGAGGAGCAGAAAAGGCTTTGGCTTTGTGTAAGCACCACTGAACAAGTACAAAAACATCTCTGTGTTATCTATACTTTCCATGAGAAATCCAAAACATAGTCCATACTTCATCTATTATGAAGAAAATTTACTTAATACCAGAAAAAACCCCCAGGAGGAGATTGCCAAATTCACTTCCCACTTCTACAGGAAACAGTTTCACTGGCATGACTCTGGCAATCTGTTTTGGAAAGTAACAGTTGGTCTGGCTTAGCCAAAACTGACAGATATTGCTTAGATAGCATTTCAAGACCATTAATTTGATATGGAAAACTGACGTTTTGCAAATAATTTTCCCATATATCTGTTAATTCACTTGAGTATAGAGTCTTACCTCATCTCATATATATTTTCATGCATTTTACATTTTCATACATTTAAAATGTGTGTTCCAAAGAGAGAGAGATAGCGAGAGCAGTTTTTATATACCTCCTTCAGTCTTACTTAGATAAGGCTGAAGAAAGCATTCCTGAGGGGAAAAAAGTTCAGGTTCTTGCGCCATACATTCTTGTGCACATTATACCATTCTTTAATGCAGTGATACAGAGAGATGGTGCTTTCTCCTCATCATAATTTTTTCCACCTCTTACATTCCATATCTTCCATAATTGTCATGCTGGTGTATGGATCCTAAGGTATGATCACTCTGTAGTTAAACTGAAACTTTAATTCCAGTGAAAGCTTGTGTTACACATAGACAGAACTGATATTCATCATAAACCATTCAGCAGACAAAGAGCACAAAACATAAGTAGCAAGGTTGCCTCAAGATCTACCTAATGAGCCAATTGTTATTTCTTTTCTGCCAGAGATTGTTGTTACAGTAATCATTTGACATGTGGAAACTGAACCTGAGTTGACTTCCTTGAGGTAAAATGCAGAGCCCACACAAGTGCAAGTCACCATTGCCTTTGTAATATTTGGGAATTAGACCAGGAAAGCAAAGGCTAAATATGTTGGTTCTTAACACACTGCAGGTATAGAGAAGGTTAAAATCTAATAAGATAAAGAGGAAAGATGAGGAAAGGTGAAAACAGCCTTCTAGAGTCTGAGAGAAAATCTAGAAAACACTTTTGAAGAGGGCAAGAACATGAAAATAAAATCCTGCTTTGGATAAAATCCCTATTTTTGCAAGGGAAATGGATGATCAATTAACACTGTGTATTTGGTTTCTGTTGGCTGATTTGTAAATCATGTTTGCAGTGTGATTCTCTTCCTTTTGGTGGAGAAATCAAAGCCTCTTTCATAACTCTGGGAGAGAACGTAGTGTTTCTCTTAAAGCAGACTCGCTGCTGGAAGCTGTCTAAAGAACCTGTCATAATACTCTGTAACAAAGATGTGGCTGAATCACTAAACATGATAAAGAGCAAGAGCAAACTTATCATTCCTGGAAACTAATGATCTGCTTTCTATTAATTCTACTTCTCATTAACTCTAGTATATAAAAGGTAAACTGCATTTACTTTTTCTTTAAGACAAGAAAGGCTACTATAAGTAGCTTTTCATTTCAAAATTATGACAGACAGAAAACATCCTACTGGGTATTGATTTTATTGGATGGCAGGACTAAATCCTACTTTCAGATGGAAGTAAGGAATGTGAGCTTGGAGTCACATGCAGAGGCTGTTTGACAGAATGACGCGATGGATACGTCCTTTCGTTGCTATGGTGATGGCTCATCTGCTTATATGTCCAAGAAATAGGGCTTTTCATTTTTTCCTCTAAGAAGAAAAACTGCTAACTCATAATAACAAAGTGATTTGTTTTTGCACTAAAGCATAGCTAATGCAAATACCATTGCCCAGTTTTAATTTGGACATGAAATTAATATCCTAGAGCAAATAATATGAACTAATAATTTTTCCATCCTCTACCTACTTACTCCCATAGAATTTTTCAGCACAGCAACTGTTTACCTCCTCTGTGAACCTCCAATATATCTGCTACAAATTGGATTTCTGGAATAACTGACACAAGCTCCCAGAATACTGGGGTAACTTTAATAAATTTATTTCAAAGTGGCATTTAATTTTATTTTTTTTTTACTCAAGCCATCCAGATGTTAGAACTGAACAGATTTTACCAGCATTTTCTATCAATAGTCACCTGAATATTTAAGTGAATTCTGTTCAGCTGTGGCCATATTCTATTTCTGTTTATTGTCTTCAAGTGCCCTCTGACCAATCTCTATTAGTGGGAATGTTTACAAGAAGCTCATACAGAAATGCACAAATGAAGCTCCTGAAAATAACCTTTTTTTTTCCTGTACACAGGGAATATTTTTGTAAGGATTGCCTGCATTCACAATCCAGGATGATCAACACCAACATGTGACTAATCAGATCAATTTCATGTGCCAACCAAAAGTAGCTATTTGATAACACTTGATATCTTAACTATTTGATTTGAGATGCAGCACTATTTTTCCTTAAGCAATAGAAAAATCAGTAGAATATTAAACAAAGACAAAAAAGCCACAGGAAATCATGTTCTGTCTGCAAAAGTTTCAAATGAAAAATTAAATTCTCAGTTAAGATTATTTGCAGATACATCAGTCATGCCTTAATTAAATGTAGCTGTCGTTTCATTGTAGCAGTCCTCATGCTGTGTCAGAAACCCAAATAAAATAAATATCAAGATTTTCCAACCTGATATGGAAAGCATTACAGAAATTACAGATGTATTTGTGAGTCATTGAAGTCATCCTCTCATTCAACTCATTCAAAATCAGAATGCAGGACCATGTTATTTTATCAAATGCAGTAGGGGCTCTATGGCCTCCAGAAAGTATTTTTGTAGGTTACAATAACAGTAATGGAAGTGTGACACTTATTTCCATGTGATACTTATTTCCAGATGTCCCCTCGATAATTTTTCCAGATAGAAAAACCTAAAAATCTAAAAATCCATTTTAGTTGGCATGCAGCATCAAATCTTCAGGTACCTGTTGAAGAGTAAGCCTGCTTGCTTTGAATTAATTGTGATATTTGTTTTCAATGGTTTTCCTCCCAGGTATATTGCATTACAGAGTATATTATAAATTAGAACACTGCACAGCCAGACATTTTGAATAACAATAGTCTTTCCTGATACAACAGGAATTACTTTTTTTTAAAGGAAAATAGAATGCATGGGTTTTCACAAATGCCTGTGAACACAAACGTCCAAATTATCATCTAAAGTCCAGAGATGTAGCCTTATGTGTTTTCTATAGATGGTCCATTTTATTATAATAATGGTTTTGAGGTTGAAAAAAAATACGACAACAACTTTCTGCAAGTAGTAATGGTGATAATCTACACAAGAAAGCAGGGACTAAAACTCGTGGAAGCAATCACTGATATTCTACCATAGCCATTCCCATTGCAAAATATTTGTACAAATTGTGTGACATGGTAGACTCTCCAAGGTGTTAGATAGGATCTCAGCCTCTCTTCCCACTTTATAAATTATTTTTATGTTATTTATATATTTGTGTTTATAAATTTGGGGTTTATTTTCATGTGAATTTTTTCACCACAGATTTTTAAATGTTGGTATAAGATTGATAATACAATAGATTAATAATACAAGTATGCTGACTGCGTGCTTTTTTTTTTTTTTTCCCAGAAATAAAGCAAATTAGCCACCAGTAAACTAACCATCTGCTTTATGCCTGAGCAACTATTTAGCAAATAGCTAAATTGATGCAAATAAATGTAAAGGCTTAAAAGGTCCCTTGCCATCCAAACTGTCTGTCTCACACAGGTCTAGGACCTTGCCAATACTTTTCTCCAGTCCATATCCAGTCACCTTTGCATGCCATCACTCTCTGGCTGAATTTCAGCTGTTGGTCTGAAAGCCAAGCCTGTGATGTGGCGAGGAAGTTCTGCTAACCACACAAAATACTGACACCCTCACCTTGGCGCTGATGGTACCAGACACGCACCGGGGACGCTCTCCGTGGTGCTGCTTCCCAGAGCTGAGGGATCTGTGCCTGCTTCCCAGCAGTGACATTTCTGTTTCTAATCTAGCCTCAGATCCTGCTTTAGCCAAGGTGACGTCGGTCGCAGCTGGCTCAGCAGAGTGCCCCTGGGCTGCAGCAGCAGGTGCTCTGCTCAGCCTGCCATGTTTTGCCTGAAAGAATATGCTGAACTTTAATTGAAAATTACCTTCCTGTAACAGACAGAACCTGTGCATTTTTCTGTGATCCTCATTCTCTTAAGCATGCGTACACACCCTGCATTCCACAGAAAATATCTATAATTAAGCTATGCCTGGCCTGTGGCATTGATCAAGCTGAAACCCACTTCTCCTTGGGCCGTGTTCCTCACTTGCTGGTTCTCTTCAGCAAGTGCTTGTGGATGTGCACTGTACTTTGCCTTTTGGGTAATACGCACCTGCTACAGCACTCTGCAGAGCCCTGGCCAATGATTTAACTTCCTGATAGTGTCCCACTGCATGCAGGTAGTAGATGTGCCAGGCACCACACATGAGCATTTTGCAGCCATCTTGATGAAGGAAGAGGGCAAAGGCCTGGTGCAGAATCATGGCATTGCGAGCTGAAGCCCAGGTGTTTGGCTGGACAGGGGAACCAGGCACCTAAGAAAGGGGTGGAGAGGTGCTGTTTAAGGACAACTATCTGGCAGCTGGATGCCAAGGAAGCCCTGACCCCAAGTCCTCTGAGGGAAGACATTTTGCTGCTCTTTTAATTGCCACAGTGGCAGGAGATCCTGGCAGGCGGGACACTTCGCCTGGTCATGACCATGTGCTTTTGGCTTGGGTTTGGAGGGAGCTGGAGCCACACGGCCAAGGCACCAACTGCTGTTCTATAGAGGTGGTGACACATAGTGGTGGGAAAACTTACTTAGATAATGGCAAAAATTTATATTTCACCGGGGTAGAAAGTGCCATTAATCCCCTACACTGTGACTGAATTTGGCCTTTTCTGCTACCTCAGCATTGCTTTGATATTAAAGCAAGGGATGTTTCAAGATAAAACAATTGCAGAGCATTCCTTCCTACTGTGTTTTATTACATTGCTTCCTGCAGTTACTAGGTGTGTTTCACCTTATGACTGAAAGTATAGCTATGAATAAATTTCTGTGAGATCTTATCTACATTTCATTCCTTGAGAGGGGCAAGCTCATCAAACCTTACTATTGTCAAAAGGATTGCAAATCTGGAAGCAAATATATGCAGTTACAGGCAGACTGATGGTCGCAACATTTTCTGTGCCCTCTGAAAGAGCTCTAGCAATTTAGATAGCTGGGATCTTTCCAGCACTCTTTTGAAATTAGCTCCCTGGAATTAAAAACTATTATATAATATAATTGCTATTCATTAGATAAAAGTGCATTCTGAAATCAAAATAACTCATCCCTGGACTGAAACAGAGAGAGTTGCACTATTAAATCTTAGGAGAACATTACATTTTCAAGGTAACTTGTAGAAAACAAAAACTGAGCTATTTAAACTTTTAAAATAATTTTATTTTTGTTCCATATATCTTTAAGAAAAAAAAAAAGTAAGTCCTATGTTTATTATTTGAATTTAGAAAGTTTTCTTAGGGAATCAAAACCAGAAATTTTTGAACTTTGTGTTTAAAACTAACCAAGCACTTTATCACCAAACATTTTTACTATTTCTCAAATAATCTTATACAAAAACCTTTCTTATGTTACATTAGAAAATGGAATTAAATAACAATCAAAATTTCATACACATTGCCCTCTATATTCTAGTCTGTACATCATACTGTGCTGGAAATATGGGCTACAAGTTTCATAACTACACACATAACTACACATGGCCTAATACATTAAAACAACAAAAATCACTTGAATTAAAATAAAGAACAGAATGCAACTTACATAACAAGTTTTTTAGAATTGATTTTCAAATGTAAATTTTCTCAAGTCCAGTATGTAAAATTTCTGTCTGAGATGTGTCTCTACCCTTTTCTAGATTAGGAATACTCAACTTATGCAGGCTCTATAAAATCCAAGAAGCTTTTAAAAAATCATGTGCTTTCATGTAATCACAGTGGTGTTCCAGTAAGCCAAAATTTTTCACTACTCAAGAACTTGACAAAACTATACCTCAGTTTTCACATAAACTAGCTTAGAGTCCTGCATATTATTCTAAGGGCTCAGAAAATAAATAAAAAGTTATAGTTGATCTTGTGACCTGTAACAGTCACAAGATCAACTTGTGACTTGCCATCCAAACTGTCTGTCTCACACAGGTCTAGGACCTTGCCAATACTTTTCTCCAGTCCATATCCAGTCACCTTTGTGTGCCGTCACTCTCTGGCTGAATTTCAGCTGTTGGTCTGAAAGCCAAGCCTCTGATGTGGCAGGGAAGTTCTGCTAACCACACAAAATACTGACACTCTCACCTTGGCAGGTGACAAGAAGATAAATGTTAATTATGTGCAAGGAAAACAAAGATTTGAAAAATTGTAATTTTAGGCTAATAATGTTAAAGTTTTTGATTTTAATTTATTTTGTAAAGTTTTGAGTGAATGTTGGATAGCTTATATGACATCTTTTATGAAATATTAACATTTTTTGTGACCTATTAATGTATTTTGGATACCTACAGTTAAATGGATATTTTCAGATTGATGCTTTAGTAAAAGAAATGGGAAAATGATATACGCCTTTGTTTAAGTATGCTGCAGAATTAATTGGTATGTTAAGAAAAAGAAAAAGTAAACAAAAAAAAAGTTTTTTGTTTAATACCAATAGGTCTAAGATCCATTCTATTTGTCAGCTTGGCTTAGAAAAGTTTAAACTTCCAAATTCCTTGTACCTTGGATGTCTCCAGCCTTGATTAAATAGATTTACAGTGCAAGAATCTAAGTTTAATGCCTACTGCATTGTGTGAGTAGATACACACTTGTCAGGTAAAAGAATGACTGCACAAGAGTCACATCATATTTTCATGTGCAGTTCCATACTGGAGAGGCTGCACTTGTGGGCCATTTGCCAGAACAACTGACTCAGCACATGGCTTACTCCCCTGTTATTTCTGGAAAGGTCCTACGCAAGAGCTTGGAGGCTTCTCATCTGCAAGAGGCACAGGACACAATTATCCCTGGGAATTTGAGCGGATAAAAGTAGTGTCGAGTGCTTCCCATAAAGGAAAAATAAAAGGGCTAAGAAAATTATCTGAGAGTTTGCTTAAGGCCAGGAAAAAATTATGTTGGCTTATGAACACAGGTAGCTGCATCTTAATTCTTAAGAATTAATAAAAATTTTATATCTTAAGCAGGTTACACTGCCTCCATAGCAGAATTAAGCTTTGTCGAAACCAGACTGATTAAAATTAAAATTTTTTATTCATTAAGGCATCCTGACTTTGGTTTTATTTGTTTTGAATTCTTGCTTCAGTTCCTCTATTTTTAATGCTAGTTTTTAAAATGTGGGTTTTTTTTAGGATTGCAAAATTTAGCCAATGATTTTTATGCAATTTTGAATTTGATTTTATTTTGAAATGACTGTGCATTATTAGGTTAATTTGGTTTTAATTTTTAAACCAATAATTTGGAGACAATTTAAAGGCAATCAAAATACTGAAACTTTTCAAAATAATTCCTAATTCTGAAACGGTTATGTAAGTACAGATAGAATTATCAAGAGTTATATGCTGCTGTAAAATTTTGAATTATGTTATTAAACCAAATCCACAAGATTAGTTTATTCTACGGGCACATACTTCTTCTCTGCTGGTTGCCACTAAAGACTGTTGCCATGTGGAGTCCTGAAGTACACTCATACTTCTGCAGTCAGACCTCTGGGTTTGACCTGCAGTAAATCCTTCCTAAAAGAGAATTTAGCCAGCTGTCCCTAGCTGCTGCTCTAGATTTGTAGAAAAGGTTGTACAGATAGGCACCAGAGGACTGCATGTATTCATCAGTACTTGCTCTACCAGATATGCACGTATTGGAAGTGATGGATAAACCAGCTAAACTGAAGCCCTTTCCTTCAGGTCTTCCAGCAGGCATGCACTTATGATGCCCTGAAAGCTTTATAGGATCTATAGGATCAACAATCAAAATGAGTGAATTTTGTTGTAAAATTGTGTCTATTTTAAGCATTAAAAACTATTAGGGTGGGGAAAAAAAGGATTAGAAAATTATCTAACAGGATAAAAAAGACCCTGAATATATGGAAGAATTAACTTCTGAATTTATTTTTTATGAAAATATATTTTTAGAATATGCAACCTGATTCTGAGGTCACCATTTCAGTGGTAGTATTAATTTTCTTTTAGTTTATTTTAATAAACAAATTTTCCTTAGTACTGAATAGGAATAAAAATCTCAGTAAAGATATTACACATGCAGTTCATTTACTGTGCTTTCTTCACACTGCCTGATCCTACCTAGGATTACTTGCAAATAACAGAGGAAAAGACTGACAGAGTGGAGGTGTTAAATAATGGTTGGGTGATTTATCCTCCCAACTATTCACAAGCTATTTTTGCTTTCAAGTTATAGAGGAACACTGAAGCTTATTGAAGTTCCTTGTGCTGTTGAGCCTGGGAGCATTATATGGATACTGCTTTTGCTGGTTTTCAAATATGTATCTTACTATTCACTTTCTAATTTCCTCCTAATTATGATATTTGGTGCTTTTCATTTAGAGTTACAGGAGAATATCTCTCTTGTCTGGAAAAGTATTTTGAAGAAGGATCAAAAATCTGAATACAGTTGCATTTTAAAGACACAAAATTGAAGGCAAATTAAAGTACTTTATTATTATTATTATTTGAAATCACATTTTTATTTAATGCCATTCTCAGGTTTTTGTGTGCTTGATTCATGGTTTGTGAAGGATTAAGGCTGGCAATGCCAACTTTCCATGTGATCCACAAAACAACTCCAATGTATTTCTTTTAATTCTGAATGTCTCACTCTTCTTCCAGAAAGAAAACCAAATTCATGGTGTGGACTTGAGTGGGGAGAATTTATCCCATATTATTTGCAAGTAAAGCATACATGTGTTTGATGGCTGGTTAAAGGAACTGGTTTGTGCTGCTTCTGTCATTTATTACAGAAGTATAAGCACACTGGGAGTATAATTCCTGTTGCCATGGAGTAGCAATGCATATCAATGTTAGACAAATTTTAGGATATGAAACAAAAAATATACTGACTAGGTCTAAAACAGAGAAGGGGTGTTTAAGCAGAAAGAACATAATAACTCAGTCTTAAATTTGAACAAAACTTATCTTTTTTTCAGATAAGATTTGTGTCCTTTAAAAAAAGACAAACAGTGGTGTCCTGATGATACATTTCATCTAAATGAGATCACAATGTCCTCCAATTTTCTATAATAAAATTTAACTAGTATTGACTATCACGACTGCATAAAATTCACTTCAAAAGTTCAAATGTCCTGTTCAAACACCAGCCAATTCACACTCTCTTTACCTGCAAGACATGCTGACATAAATGTGTGAGAAAAAATTTTAACAAAATAGTGGTGTTGTTTTAATATAAGTTACTTACATTCTATTTCATTTTATCATGAGTTAAAATACTTGTTTTTTCAGAAGCAGCAAACTCAGAAAATTCTGTTTTACAATGTCTAGAAGTTAAAAATTAGATATTGCCAATTCAATTCACCTTCTGTTGCTGCAAGCTTTGAAATGAAGAAAAAACTTTACAGACTCTACCGTCACAACTCAATGAGCCATTCATTCCCCCACACACAGAAAATCCATAAATACTTTGATCCCTGGTATTAGCAACTGTGCTCTCTGTTGTCTAGGGAGGAAAAATTAAGGACTAGTGGGCAGTAAAATGAAGCAGTAATGGCTTTTACCACTGTAGTCCATTCCCACTACATCTTCATAAACACCAGCAAAACCATTAGGAGATGTTCCCCTCTTGCAGTACTTGTGTGTGGTGCTGCTGCCAGTGCCAAGCCCAGCACAGGTAATCACATCAGGAGGTGTGCCCTGGAGTGGGAAGTTTGCTCTGCCTGCAGAGTAGCCACTGTGGTGATCTAGAGCTGGCAGAGACAAACACAGAAACTCAGGCTAAGAGAGAAGGAAGATCCACTGCAGGGTGATTTAGAAGAGAGTAGTCATTCAGTCCCACACACACAGATGTGTAGAGTGAACTCCCTAATTTTCTGTTGGCATCTCCACCACCTAGAAAACATGATCATTAAATTAAATGAAATGAAATAAAAAGGTAGGATAACAAGGGAAATGTAAATCCAATGGTTCAGCATAGCTTGCTTTGTTGACATTTGGTGTTGAGAAAACAAATGTAATACATATGATTTTCAAAGGCTTTAGCCATTCCCTATGACTTACATTTCCTACTGAATGCAATCTTTATTTTCATAGCTGCCTACAATTATGTATGTGCAGCTGTATCCAAACATATTTGGAATGTATTATCAGGGTTCTCCTCGAATGCTTTTTTTTTTTTTCAAAATAGAAGAAGAACTGAAACCAAGAATGTCATAGACAGATGATAACCAGCATCATGGAGCACTGCCCAAAAGTTGTGCTGAAGAATGAAACTAAAAAATAAAGTAACTGATGAGGCTGAAACTGAACCCCATTTTTAAGAATGCTTTCATGTAGCTACAGACAGTACTCCTTATTTCTTATTTATGTATTTTCGCAATTAATGGAATGATTTTCATTCCATCTGCCCACACTGGCATCATCCTGCCCTTAATGATGATTAGATGATGAGTTGGCACTCCCTAATATTCAGCTTTCGATTTGACTCTGCACTGCAGTTATTCAGGAGAACATTCAACAGTCTCTTGGCTTGACTTCCTGAATATATACATACTTATCTATGAAAAACAACAAGTTTGATTTGTTGTTGGGTTTTTTTGGCTTTTTTTAAATTAGGGTATTGGTTTTTACCTGCCAGTAATAGCCTAAATAAGAAGAGTGTGAAAAACTATTTTTTGAAAGCTATACTAGAAGCTTCATGATATTTTATTTCAAATTTCAATAGAAATGTTACATAAGATTGATTGTGTCTTTTGATTACTGCTTTCCTGGACATCAGCATTCTAGGACTATGTGAATCAAATGCAAGTTCTGCCTAGAAGGTGTAATTCTGAAAGTATTTCAGAAGGAAGTAGGAGAGTCCTCTTTAAGATCAGCTGACTGCCTGTCCCAGCTCTCTGCAGACATCTGTCTAACAGACCATCAAGTCTATTTGGGATAACAAAACACCTATCTTCTCTGTCCGTGTTTCATGGACCTCCCATGACAAAAAAATTCCCAATGAACATAAGATTTTCCACTATGGGCTGTTGTGTTTCTCATGCTGTTCCCCATAGGATGAGGGAGTGACAGTTCCAATACTCCTGTCAGATATTCTGTTAAGAATCAAAAGAGAAGAATGTTATAAACAAATTTACACAAACAGAAACTGCACCCATGTTGGTCCTTTCCTTCAGGCTTGGAGGTTTTTGGTGGCTTTATAATTTTACAGCTTTACAGTTTCTTTATGGCTTCATCATCTCAACAAATAGGAGCATTACAAGAATTCAGAAGTACTGAGAAAGGGTGAGTACTAAAAGAGGAAGAAGGGCTAGATGTTAGATTCTATGTATAAAACTATACTTCACATATAGTCATGTAAATGACTGGAATCTTGTAATAAATAAATATTTTCTACAATACTTAAATTGTTTAATTTAATTTAAGCTTTAATTTAAAGCTTTAATTCAAGCTTTAATTTAATTGTAACTGAACTAGGAATAACTTTCACTTTTTAAATAGGCCAATAAAACATTAGTTAGACTAAAAGTAAAATCTTGATTCATTTATAAGACAGGCTCCCTTTTTCCCCTAACAGTCTTTTGATGGTAACATCAGGGGTGATTTCTTACTAACTATTCTTTCTTGCTGAGCTCCTCTTGAAACAAGGTCTATTTTCTTTCTTTAAAAACTTTGGGAACAGACAGTTATTGTCAAATGCTTCGATACTTAGTGCTGTCTATTCTCAATTTGATTTCCATTTCTGACATAGCCCATAGGAGACTTCAAGTGCAACCCTTATTCTAGCAGCTATTTTATTCCTCCCTCAGCTCATAAATTGCGTTCTTGACATGTGCAGAAAAAGATGAGGGATAAATGGGATTAATGAGCACTTAAAAGAAAAACAATTAATATAAAGGTTATAAATCAAAGTTTATATTTAAAGAATAGAACCCCTTGGGGGTTCATGCTGTAAAATTGTATGCTTGTATTAAATCAGAGATTTTTCAGAGTGACTAGTACTAAAATTATTGTATGTCATTTGTCTGTAAAATTGTATTTAATTGATCTCAAACTACTGTTAAAAAACACAAGTGGTCATAACAGATCACAATAAGACAGGGACATTTTGGAGTCAAGAGAACAATAGCATATGTTCACTGGTATGAACAGGTGGAAAAGGGACAGCCAAGCTGATAGTATGGTCAGAGCCAAAGAAGGAAAACATGTTATTTGGGATTGAGATGAGAAGGGATTATTCTTGGAAGGAGATGTATTTATAATAGTTGTTCTGAAAAAATTACATCAACATCAAAATTGGTTGGGAGAGATGACAGGTATAAACATAAATATTAATGAAACAATTAATATTTCTGCTTTCAAGCTAGGTGAAGTTTCTGGTAAGAGAGATATTACATATTAATAAACTATCAGGAAAGACTAGAATAGAGTGAGCAAATTATTGGCATATTAGCTATTCAGCCAGTCTGAAACAGAAGTTTGGGGATCTAAGTAATCTATAGTTGGTTTAATGTGCCTGTAGCGGCAGTGTTTCTTTATCTGCATGTAAACTATTTGAAACTTGAATTTAATATTTAGAGAACATATATTTTTACATGACTTAAGATTCATAAAGCATGTATGTGTAGTCCACAGACCTACACAATATTTTTATGTAACTTTAAAAACTATCACAAAGGGCTTAATGAGGTTTTTCCATGTTATTTTTTAAGCATCTGATATTGTATGATTAAAAAGTAAACAGAGTCTTCTTTCTGTGAATCAGTGCAATTGTTTCTTTGGGTTCATGTAGGCAGCGCTCTATGGCAGAACAATTCACAGCCTAAGTTGTATGGAAAAATATTCTGGTTTGAGACATACACCTGATAACATAATTGTATTTCTCTGACTTTTATATACTAGCTGAATATTTGTACATATTTTAGAATATGGAAACAAATGTGCAAAGTAAAATTCTTGGTGTGATTAAATGAAATCCATGTGCACACATACAATATAAGCAAAAAGAATAATGGCAAGTAGACTTCATGTCTCTAAATCTCTTAAGTTTGTTGTAATTTTCTGCTAAATATTGCTATTTATACAATTAAGACTGAAGCCAAGACTTCTGACTTTTTTATATTTATTTATAAAAATGACAAATCACAGTGGTTTGCTGGATGAGGTGAATTTTGCAGATAATTAGCAGGCAGATTCATATTCTCCTACAACCTGGACATCTGACAGAGATAAAGTATATATTGCTTGTGTAATAGAGTAAAATAGCTAATTTTTAGATTTATGAACTCTAATATACCAAAATTCTCAGATGACAGGAATCAGTGAAACTGTACTGGTTTATGTGAGATGAAACAGACGCTGTGTCTCAAAGGCTATTTGGGTATAACTTTTGGATAATCTTTTGGAATAATGTATATACTTTTATGAATAACATGGTTCTCAAAATGTGTTTACTTTGGTCAGTGTTTGGTACCTGGGACAGTGTGAGTGATGAGTATGTCATTCAATTGGGAACATATTTTCTATAACCATTATTAATATATGAACTTCTCTGCTGGATTTATTTTTGTTTATAATAATAACTGAATATATTGAAGGATATTGAATTATACTGTGAGTCTTTTCCACCATATACACATTGCAATCTCTCAGACACGTGTTTGAGGTAGGAATAATATTTTTAATAAGTAAATTCATAAAACCACATAATGGAATTCTTATTACAGGCAAAAATTTGAGAAACAGTACATGGGCTATAAGCCAGGCCACTACTTGAATAATTTTTCTGCTAAGAAAGTCGGCTTTAGCATGTGTGATTTCCCAAGCGTCAGTGACAAAATGACAGACATTTGTAGTTCTTAATTATTCATAAACCACTTTAATTATACTTAGAAAGTGCATTTATTAGAAAATAATTAAAGAATAACATTACTACAGTTTATGAACAGATTGTTCAAATAAAAGGTGTTTTTGAAATTATATTTCAAATTGGATGACCACAGAGATTGATGTACTTGTGTATTACATTTTAAGGATTTTTAATGATGTTTTTTTCTGTGCCATGTAAGGGAAATTACAGTTCCCTTCAGTATATCATAATTAATGAGATCTAACACGATAACATTTCAATAGTGGTCAAAAAGAAGACAAAGATGTGACGATTATATAGGAATGCACTATACACTGATACGGATTGTTTATGATAGTCTCTTTATTATGGATAATTCATATACCTGTCTTCTAAAACAAATTAGAAGAAAAATAAGTAAAATCTTTGCTACATATTGTGGCTATTGAAATAACATATGCTTGTTTCATATCTATGCACTTGCACTAGCCTAGTGATAGAAGAAAATGTGTAAAGAGAAAATGTGCAAAGCTACTCCAAATGAAACTACATTGTTGCATACAGTTACAGTTTAAATATATACCCTGTTTGATATTCATATATTCATTATGATTCTCTTTGCTGGTAAATATCTAATAATGCCAAGCTTCTTTGTAAACACGAAGTTTGCGATGTAGATGACCACCAATAAAACAATCTATCTGTATTGGTTCAAGGTATGTTGATAAGATCATATTCAGATTGTCAACATAAGATTGTGATATAGGAAAGGAATTCTTGCAGGAATAGGTAGCGTTCAATAAGGCTGTAAGTGTGTTGCATACAGGGAGGGGGACAGGGGTGTTTCACTGCTCCTTCACAGAGGTCCTTTGGTTTCACTGGGGCTCAGATCAGAAATGCAAAGGAAGTAGGAAAGGGATGGGCATTTTCAGATGCTGCAGAGTAAGACTAGTGTTTTAGGAATAAATCTATCCAGGGCTGATGACTGCTATAGGATAAGTACACTAGATAAATCACCCAGACAGAACTCTTAATGCAGTTGTGCTATGCTAACCTTTCATACTGGAGAAAACTTAATGACTTGGACTATAAAAAAGCATACCATGGCTCATCCACTTTCACAGAAGCAAGTAATCCCAGATGTTTCAAACTGTGTCTCCTTAGAATGGACAGAAATCATTATTATTTTCACCAGTCATCTTTATGTAGACCATAAAGAATCAGATCTTGTGATGGGCTGACTTAC
Organism: Taeniopygia guttata; assembly: GCF_048771995.1. Taxonomy (NCBI): domain Eukaryota; kingdom Metazoa; phylum Chordata; class Aves; order Passeriformes; family Estrildidae; genus Taeniopygia; species Taeniopygia guttata. The sequence goes on along the minus strand of NC_133028.1, from coordinate 30,842,987 downwards.
ACTGTCATGCTCATTGTCAGTGAGCAGCTGGCAAGGCTGCTGATTGTCTTGCATGGATCACTTTGACTCTTTGGAAGCAATAGACTGAAGTTAAAAGTAACCATTGCTGCAGAGTTAAGCATCAGTCATTATTCTTCTACTTTTGCAATGAGTAGTTTTGAAATCCTTACCTAAAACATACTTCAGAATGGCAGTAAATGCAAAAGTAATTTCAAGAGGGCAGCAGGTATTATCCAAAGTTTTCACCCATAGTAATTTAAACAAAATTATCAACTCTCCACCCAAAGAAGAACAAGAGATAAATTTCTTAAAATTATTGCTATATTTAGCAGCTCATAACGTCACCAACATGCTCATTTCTGTGATTTTGATTTAATACAAATATTTCAAAATACAGATCTCAAAAATGCTCTCCATTTTTATTACAGGCCTATTCAATAAAATATATACCTTTGGTATAATATGTTCTGTTGTATATAGCAAACCATTTTAATTATCATCAAAAATATATTTTAGCACTTGCAAATTACAGGGGACTTTAATTCCTCAGATAACCCACATATTGGATACAGTATCTTGAACCAGCTCATAAATGGGTAGACATGATACAGATGTACATTTTCTGTAGGAAATGGAAAGTGAAAGGTCTTTTAGAATTCTAAACTTACTAATGATTAAGCTACTTTAACTGTCTTTATGCTACTTTCATAGATATATAATAAGACATTATTTTCATTGAAAATATGCTTTAAATAAGGCAATTTTTGTAAGAATTTAAATAATATTTTTGCTTGCATGAAAAACTCATTTACTTGTAAGGTGGTCATGCCTCCCTTGCTATTCTAAAATCACTACACACAAAGCAATAAAATTACAGAGCTAAGCATCCTCCAAGGATGAATTCACAGTGAAGAAAGCTGTGATATATTTTATGCTGTAAATCATGTTGTATCATATCATATGATGATACCCCAGTAGAAGAGAGCTGGTTATTTACACAGTGGTTCTGACTGGAAAATGTAAACAAAGATGAGTCAAGCACCTCAACAATGCATTGACTTGCTAGTTCATATCCAAGCTTTTTAAATGTTGTTCATTTAGTTCCATTGACAACTTGACATGAGGCACCTGTTTTTAAGGTAAGAAATTGGTCAGATGATGAGGTGTCAGTGGGGCTTTCAAGTAAATATGAATCGATTTCCTTTAGTCCATTAGTAAACCAAGGGTATTCTAATCTATGATTGAAGAAAGATGGAATGCTGTAATATGCAGGTTATATGCAATTTAAGGAGCTCTATGACAGAATGACAGTTGTTTTCTGATACATATAAGCTCAAGAAAATCTCCAGTAAAGAAAATAATGTTTTAAAATAATTGTTTAAATAAAATTCACATTTTAACATAGATTAACAAAAGTCTCATGGCTATTCAGAAGCTCTTTTCCCCACTGATATTGTTGGAATTGGCTTGGAAAAGCTCAAGTGTACTTGAACGTCACTGTAGGCATAAACAATTGAGCATTAAAAGGTATGACAGTTGGAGCTTCTTTCCAGAACTAAATGCTCTTTCTTTTTAAGGTCAATTTGAAGGTGAATCCTATTGTTGTGAATTGCTTTTCTCTGCCAGAGGACTTCATTATAAAGAGAGATTCATTGTTGCAGGAGACAGCCTGTCCTGCTATTCTTCCTCATTTCACACTGTATTTCCCCTTACTGAAGAGGTCCCTGCTGTCTGTGGAAAGTCCTGATAATCACATATTCCTCTTTGTACCACTGTTATAAGTAGTATGTTCTCTTTTCTGTTATTTAAAGGTGTCTAACTGTTCTAGGTTATTAGACTATGTTCATAATTGTAGTAAATACCTAATTATTAATTTGAAAATTTTATCTGAGGCAGATTAAAAAATAACTGCTAGCCTCAAGTTATTCTCAGGAGGTCAGTTGCAGAAAGATGTTAAATACTCATCCTGGGTAATAATACAAGTGTTATTACCCAGTGTTTCGTGGGTTTAAGATTCCACTAACTAGACAAAACTTCCATACTCAACTATCACTCCTATTAAATGCATTAATCTTCTTTTCACAGGGTTTTAGAACTTCTGTCTTGTATGCAAGACAGTATATAACAGTTCTTCCTCACTTATTTTTCTAGGTGTTTCCTCAGAAACTCCTCTGGGGCACTTCCTGATTTCATGAGTTATGGTCTCTTCAGAAATAATGGTAATTTATATTTCTCTTCCCAACCCTCCTACTCCTCTTTTTCATGCTGAAATGGCCTGAGCTGATAAATCATGGCTCTTTTCCTTCCTTGCTGTTTATCGTCCTGCCCTTGGAGCTTTGAAGATAATAATTCAGGCATGTTTCTCCTCCTAAATGCTATTTTAAAATTAAGAAGTCAATTGAGAATGTTATTCCTAGGAGGGCTGGTGAGGTTTAATATCCAAAAAAATTATATTCATGTCCATGTTAGGAGCAAAGAAATATGGATAGAAGTACTCACCAAAAATCCTAATGAATTTTCAGTTACCTTGATTTTTCACTTCACCTCTCATAATATATTTCATAAAGGTCTGATTTCATTTTTTTAAAAGAAGTTTTCAGAGGTTTTAGGATCAGGACTGTAACATGGACAGAAAAAGCATGTGGAAAGTGGCAGGAATAGTTTTATGATTTGTTTTACTGAACTAGGCAATACGGATACTTCTGATTCAATCTCTTTCTAGGTGCTTATCTCTATCTAAGAAAAAAAAAAAAGGAAGCCATTCATAACTTTTTATTTCCTCAAGGATGTCACTATGTCATTATACAAGGGATATACCATTGCATAAGAGGCTCTGTATGTCAAGGCTCTGTAACAAGCTTCCAAACACCATGAGAGGAATTTGATCAAAGTGCTTTCAGTGTAGAAGGTATATTTCACAACAATATTTAACAGGTGGTCTAATAAAACGGACAATTTTGTTGAACGCTGTTGAGTGATAATAGTAAAATTCCCATTTTCAGACAGAGTCCACCTTCACTTGGTTGTTGTTTGTAATCAGTGGAGAAGGTTTGCTTCTCATTCTGTCTCCTGCATCATTAGAACTATCCTGGAAAAAAACTTTTGCTGTACAAAAATTGACAATAATTCTCTTGTATTCTCTTCTGAAGTTCTGGTTCAGGAGTCCATATACTATAGCATTAAGGCAGCTGTTGAAATATGCCATGTAATAACTAGACACAAACAACCACTCTGGAATCCTAGGGATTACAGTTTTTGGATTGACAGCCACTGCAATGCCTATAAAGTTCAAAGGAGCCCAGCAGACTGCAAACAGTACAAATACCACAAACATGGTTACAAAGTTTCTGAAGTCATGTGGTTTCAGCCTAGGGTTGTTATCTGGTTTAACCCTTCGCCTTACCTGGATAACGAGGATCCATATTCGCAAGTAACAGAAAGTAACTACGGCTATGGGAAGCAGGAAGTGGAAAAACACAACTGCTATAGTGTATGCTGAGCTCACAGACTGTGCAAATGTACAGGAGTAAATCCTGGGGTCATACTGGAGCGATCCCACAAACAGGTTGGGCACGATAGCAACAAATGTTAGGAGCCATATGAGAACAATATAGCACAATGAATTCCTGTCGCTGTACAGCTTGTCATATTTGAGGCTGTGGCAGATATAGCAGTACCGATTGATAGCGATGCCTGTAATATTGAAGATTGATCCAATGACACTTAGGCCCATCAAGAAGCCACTAATCTGGCAGTGTAGGTATCCCAGTTTCCATCCGTTGTGAAACACAGATGTGAGGACCAGTGGATAAGGGTAGATAGCTACTATCAAGTCGGCAACTGCCAGGCTTACAACAAACACATTTCCTGTAAAATAAATATAAAAAGGCAAGTATTAGTTTTTCTTTTGCTCTTTTCTGTCATTTCTGCTCTAGTTATATTAATGAGCAGCCTCAGTGGAACACTTTAACTGTGATCAGTTTCTACTTCCTAGCTCAAAATTCATTGTCATATATCAGAAATAAGTGACTCAATTTTAGTTTTCTTCCAAGAACTGCATCTTTAAGTTAAGCTACCTTTTTAAACTGTCTTTACTATTTTATCTACCATGACCTATTATTTTTATCATGCCATTTATTTGGATTCTTTCAATCACACAGACTTAGAATCCATATCAAATCAAAATATTCATAGCTTTAAGGTTTGCTTTGGTTTTAAATAGTCTCACTTGAAAAATAAGCAAAATATACTATTTCTAATAAATTTCCAAAATCAAATCTACCTTCTTTATTTAACTTCCTTTCATTGCATCAACTAGCCCTTAACTTGTCTAGTCGTGAAATTAAAATATCTTTTCTCCCATTTATATTTCAAGCTTCCATGACTTGCGTATGACTTTTACATTGTTCGCTTTGAAACTGCTAGCAAGTATTTAAATAATCTTAACTTCTAAGAGTCATTTTGAAAACAGACTCAGTTGTTTTTCCTAAAGACATGCTTTTCAGTAAAAAAAGAGATGCTGGGCAGTGGCCTAGACAGTTCCCAGACAGTACTGATGCCCCATTTTTCTCTGCCTCTAAACTGGAAGATTAGACAATGGAACATTCTGCTGATTCATTTTTAAACAAAGGGAGATTATATTCTTCAAAGACAACAGAATCCATCATGTTTTGAATTCATTTTTTGAGTAATTTTTTTGAGAAGAGATTATATTTTCTGTTTTTAGTTGCTTAAATGATAACCCATCTGAATACCGCCCAACCTTTCTGATTTCTAAGAAGAGGCTCACAAGAAACATTGATGTCACTTTTATTAATTTCTTTAAAATAACTATTACATGTAAAGCATTAGTTATTCATGCCCATAAGTACAGAAAGCTCTCAATTTTATCTTTACTTGCATGTTTGTAGGTATATAAATGCATAGACATTTGATATTCTACTTTGTAGTTTTGAGATTATTCACGGAAGATGAAATACGAGCTTCTATTACAACCTGTAATAAAATATATTATTAGTTTCAGATTATGTACAGTTTCAGTGCTAATCCAAGATGGGCTTGGTGAATTATTCTATGCATTTATTCTGAGCATACAAAATATAAGCAGATAGTAGCAGGTTAGTAGGAAAGACAAAACTATCTATGGACCAATATGTTGTTTTAGCTGCCAAAATTCTCAAAACTACTTTTTTAACATATTATTTCAAATATCTTCAAATGCATAGTCCCTTACCAATCTCAGGCTTTAAATGTCCAGTTAGAAATGTTCAATCTGCAAATACTGTCAGAGAAAACCAGAAATTATCTTTCTCTGGATGCTACCTACACTGTTGTTTAAATTTTGATACATGCACAAAGTACCACATTTGATACTTATACTAATGACACCTGGAACAAATGGCCTCCATTAAAAGACTGCTGCACCAGTTTTTCTTGATTTAGTATCTGGATTTATAAATAACTTTCTTGTGATGGTGTCTGTAGCTGTTTCGTCTTTGACTGGGGATTCACTGCCAGACTGAAATATGCTTATCCTGAAGCCTTTGGCAGAATTCCAGACCATTTCAGCACAAACATCACAGCTTCTTTAAGCAGAAGATGACACAGGAAAAAAAGCACTGCTTTCAGAATTTATCTTTGACGTAGTGGCAACTGATACAAGAAAAGAGACTGTATGGAACTGAGAGCTCTTTGTTTATCTGATGAATCAAGAAGTGGAAAGTAAATTAAAAGGTGCTGTTGGCAGGTTTTTTTTTCCCCCTGTCCGGAATATTGCAGGATTGATTAAGTGGTATCATATAAACCCCAGACACTTATTAAAATGTAATAAGAATATAATAGAATTTTAAAATAGAATTTGAAAAGAATTCTATTTATATTTGCTTAGTAACATTCTGCTTAGCTGGAGACTTCCTATCCTAAACTTTTTTCTCTGCCATCCACTAAAACTTCTGCTGCTGCTCACCATTATAATTTGCTAACATTGCAATCATTTACCCACTTTAGCCAAATGATAAGGACAAAGTTAAAAGGGGTTTTTTCCCTTTAAAAGGTGTTGTATAGAAAGGTGATAGATGATATACATTTCTCTCTGAATAGTTTTAACTTTGGAAACACGTGAGTTTAAGAAGAGTAGGTACTCTTGTCTCTGAATCAGCCAAATTTCAGGCTTTCATAAACTTGTATACCATGGTTGTTCCAGGCTTTTTCAACTGGCTGCTGTAGAATGACAAACTGAAAGTCTTGGAAACACAAGCTGTTTCATGTGAAAATTGCAGGCAAGCAGGAGTATAGGAGGATATCCTAGTAGTCTAGCTAAAAGAAAAAAAAAAGGAATCATGAGTTTGGAAATCAAGCCCCAAGCTGCCAGCTCATGGTTAGTATGTCAGCTGAATGAGTAAAGTGCTGGGGGTGGAAACTGCTTGGAAACCAGATACCCGTTTGCAGACAGGACTTTTAATTTGCCTTTCAGGAAGGGTTCTTTTAAAACTTGACTTCAGATAAATTTTTGTTATGAGCATGGAAATTGTTTTGCTAAGACAGAAAATTTAATTTAAAAAAAATTGGCATCATTATGATTGTTGAATATTTTGGGGTTCATTTTTTCAGACCTTGAAGTTGAATCTGGAGCTGAGCTTTCATATGTTATATAAAAAAAAATTTAAAAACATGATCCTAGCTTTAGGTACCACAATTACTGGAAAATATTGGTAATTGAGGAAATTCCCATATTATAGTAGCATATTGTGAAATTAAACTCTTATGTTTGTAGCATAAGTGGTATTTTAGAGGCGAGTATCATAAAAAATGTTTATATTAAAGTGTTAATTTTTATCTTCAGAGTTGGGTTTGAATAGAATGCTATAAATGAAACCTGAAGTTCTACAATGAACCCTTCAAAAAGGCCACAAAATCAAAATCTTGAATAACTCTTCCTTGAAGAAAAAGTATTCATTCTCTTTAGAGAGTAAGATCACGTAACTGTGAAAAAATGTGATTTGTGTACCTAAAGAATATATTATTATGCATTAACACCAGCTGGCTGAACTGAGAAGGCAGAGGTTGAATTTCTTGACTTTGACATAAGCCAAATAAGCTTTAATAAAGTTAAGCAAATGTACAGTGGATGTATGTGGGAAGAAAGATAATCTACTGGTAACCAGCTTGAGCAAGATATGTTTTAAGATGCTGTCTAAAGCAATGTTCCACTAAATATTTTCACCACCCTTACTGAAAAAGAAACCTTTCTGCTCATCAAACACATAGCAACATCAGATCTATCTGCTGAATATAAAGCTGCATTAATGCAACAGAAAACAAATGTTTTCCTAGACAATTTGACTTTTCCAAGAGCACAATACAACATTAAATGAGTATAAAAATCTCGACTCTGACAGATTATAAGAAAAAATGCTTATGGGATTGCCAAGATATCAAAATGAATAAAGAGCCTCAATAAAAACTACATGATGTAGTTGTATCAGTAGCAACTTTTATTTGCAGAACATATACAAATTACTGTGAGGGTTGTTATTCCCTAGATTTAGTGCTAAGTATGTCCTGAATGATAATTAGAAAGTCACCAGAAATTTCTAGCAACTGAAATAGATGCAAAATATTAATGGAAAAAGATTAAAGTTACATAGACTAGGTGGTACTGAATGCCTGCCATAGAGTTAGAATGGAGGGCTGAACACTGCCAGAAGGTCAAAAATGGCTAATTCTTCTGGCAATTTTAGGAGAACTGAGGGTGATGTGGTCTACAAAGCCCTTTCCTCAAGTGTTAGGACTATGAAGTACTCTTACTCTTCTAAAATATTTAGCCTGGGAAAAATAATCTACTGTAAAAAAGGGAAACAGGTTATGTATGGAAAAAACCCCAATCTTTTAAAGCGTTAGGGGTATTCCAGCTAGGATATTTGGTACTCAGAAAATCTGAGTGAATTTTAGAAAAGAGCTCATATTCTGGCATCATCAGTATGGCTACTTTTTCTTCTTTTTTTCACAAGTTATTTCTATACCTTTTAATATTGGTTGCCAAGTCATTATTCTATTTACCTTTTTCAAAGTTTTTCAGATAAACAATATTTTGGCTTCTTACAACAAATACTTTCCACAAGCCATCATGTTTTCATCATGCAGTTGCATTTTGAAACACATACCATCACATTTCCATTTCTGCTTCAGGTTGGAACAATTTTAGGTGAGGGTTTTTTATCTTTATGCCAACTGGAATTGCTTTATCTTTTAGGTAAGACCAAACAATATGTGCAGCTGTCATTGAAGTAACATAAAAGGATTTTGTTTCAGTGGCCACTGTCTCAGACCTCTAATGTTTACTTGCTAATATATCTTTTAGGAAAGAGGACAGTGTAATTGGTCCAACACCATTAATTTTCAGAAGATGAAACTTCATTTCTAATGATCAGATTTATGTAATTCTTATTTACTGTCTTTTCACCACTTGTAAGATATTGCCAGATACATTAACAGTCATTTCCAATTGTTTCATAACTAGCCTTAATTAACAGGATGCTTTCCTATAAATTTTGATCATGTTTTGTAGACATTAAATATTATTTAAATATCATAAAAGTATCATATCATACAAGTTTGTTATGTACACATTTTTTACACATTTAATGGCACAAAAAAAATTATTTACATTTTTAAGTACTGGTTTCTGATCATTCTAATACTTCTACAAATTTTCTTCAAGGATAGCTTACAGATTTTTTGGCATTATGAAATCTTTCTGATTAATCTAGCCCTTGTTCAGGATGTTAATTTGGGAATTTATGCTCCTAGCTGAAAACAAGACTATGATAGACGCTCACCAGTGAATGCCTGCAGCATCAGAAACTTTAAATGTGATACCTCATAATGGTGCAGCATCAGAGAGATGAACTTCTTCCTTAGAAAGGCATTTTGTCAGGCCTGTGCTTATTTAAGGATATTTCCATGCACAAAATGACAAATATTAAAGCTAGATTTGTTTCATATTCAATGACTATTTTTGCCCTGAATGTTATTATATTAGCACCAATATTTCACTTATAAAATATCTTAAACAACTACAAAATCAAGGAGTGAAAGCTGTTTTTGTGATTACCTAATACAAATATAATAAAATTTTCTGTACTTCTTTCCAGAAACAGATCTGAGCTCTACTCAATGTTCCTTCTACCAGTGAGATTAACCAGTCAGAAAGTTTCAAGAAAAAAGATCAGTTCATAATCTTTCTAGCATTAAATTAATACTGGAGAGTTGTTGTACCTGGCAGCACAGTTTGGGTTTTCACAGAGATCATGCACAACAAAAATTGGTAAATTAAAATAGTTGTAAGTGGGGACAATGACCATGGTTTCTTAGAAAAAAATCCCAAAGTAAGGTTACCTAGACAAGTAAGTGTGCAGTCCTAGCTTCACTGAAGAAAGATTTGAATTGTCTAAGAAACCAACAGTCCTTGTAGCTCAGCATCAAAATGGCACAAAACAGCTGAGCAAAAATGTAGGAATAAATATTACATAAGCTCTAGTTACTCCTGGGAGCTTCATTCACTTTACAGATCATAATATCAACTCCCCTAGATCTGAAAAGCCTATTTTTAAACTAAAGGCACTATTTATAAACCTGTCCTGAATCAAGAAGTCCATGTGCACATTAAATTTGAATAATGTGATGGGCCTGTGGGGTTTTCTTCTCATAGCAAGTTAACCCTGATGCTGCAGGCGGTGATGCAGGGAAATGTAAAATATTTAAAGTCCATAGTCAACCTTGTAGCTTTAAGCATATGTAAGAAAACCCCTCTCTTTCCTTTTAAGCTTAGAAAAGACCTTGTATTACTTTGTCATTTTCATCAAAACTTATTCCAATGTACACTTCTGTCATATCATAGAAGGGACTTTCAGACCTTCTATCATCTCATAGGGATGCTAATGAAACTAACAGGGCAATTAAAGACATTGCCACTGCATATAGAGGTAATGATGATAGGCAGGTAACTTGTTAGCACTGAGGGGAATATTAAATATTTGAGGTTTAAACTAATTTGCAATCTTACTAAAGTAGAAATACTTAGTGTTAGGTAAGTTCAGATGCTGAAATGACCTAAACAATCTCAACATTTAACTCCAGTTAATAGATATTCAGGGTTCTGTGTCTTACAGGGTCTGGACAGCTGGACAACTACCTAAGAGTACATTAGAGAAGTACTGAAGAATAGATTTGTTAAAGAGATATCAGAATAATCTATATTGTAATATTTTGTTTCACTGTGCTGAAAGTTGAAGAAAAATTTACATAATCAGCACAGCATAAATAAAGATTACTGATGTATTCAGAAAAGAAAACGCTATACTGTATTTAGATTAATTATCACACAGAATCTCCCAGTGAAGCTGCAGCAACAATTAAATTTGAAATGCCTATGCCATCTTCTGGCCAAGAAAATCAGACACATGAAAGTTTAATTGGCAGAAAATGGCAGTGACAAATTATGTAGTATTCAGACCAAAGGAATGGTTGTGTATCAGGTCCAAGTTGACTGTAGCCAAAGAGTATGCAGATGAGATTAAGTGTTTTTACAGATATGCCAAACAACATACAATTTTCTTTGGTTTTATCACCTACCATCTTTGTCTGCAATCCCATGGTACACATGTGAGTGAGAAAGCTCCTGCTCTCCTTCTCACAGTCTAAAAATATCTGTTGCTGCTATTTTTAGTGGTTCAGTCATGAGAGGAAAGTGATGTGAGTTTACTCTCAGGCACAGAAGGGAATCGAATCCATATACTGGATGAGTGCTACAGACTTGGGGATGTTTCTTGCCTGTGGCAGTTTTGTATGACATGCCAGGGCTGCTTTGAAATTATCTCTTATATTGGACCTCTCACATGAGAGGCATACTTAGTTTGTACATGTTTAGGCAGATTTAGGATGTGCAGGGATATTGAATACCCCAGTACTGATAAGACTGAGGTATTTCTGGGTATGCCAAGAAGAGCAGCACTATCTACTGGATTAATTTTCCTGACATGAAATATAAAGCACCTGAGGAAAGCAGCACTAAAGAAAAGGCCTGGACAACCATTGCCTACTTAGGCACCTAACACAGGACTAAACAGGAGCTGACATTGACTGAAAATCTCTTGTGAAACTGAACTTAAAAAAAATCTAAAAGTGGTCAGGTTTTGGGTCTTGTGGTCAGTGACATGAAATATTTTGCTTTGAGATTCTACATAGTGGATCCATATCCAAGATATTTTGCTTTAGAAACATCGGCAAATTGAACAAGACTTCTATTCTTTTACAGAAACTTCTAAAATTTTATCACAGCTATCTATTTACCTTGGTAACAAGATAGTATTAAACTGGCATGGTCATAGGGTTTTATACTTTTAAAACAGAGAAATATAAGATAAAAGTGACTCTTTTCACTCAGCCAAGAGTGAACATAAAATATCAAGAAGGCTTGTAATGACACTGATGTGAATCAACAAATCCTGCCGTCTTATAGGTGAAAGTTGGAAACCAGGGCAGGCTGGCTGAATATTGGTATTCAACCAGGGCATACTGGTGAATGTCTCAAGTTCTGTGACCTCGGTTTTGGCTCTTATATCTGCCTGGCCTGTTCTTTCCACAGTTCACTGGGTGGGTGTCTTTTCAAGGTCAGAATATCTATCCCTTTGAACATCAGCTTCTTCCATCTTGATGACAATATTTCAGACATCAAATAGATTTGCCTGAATAACTTATCCACTTTTACAGAAGGGAATTATATTACCACTTCTGACTTGATCTTTTCTATCTCTAATTTCTGTGATTCATTTGAGAGGAAAAAAATCCTGTGGACAGCCTGTTCTCCAACAAGGTATTGCCTAGATGTTACAGAACACTGAGGTTCAGCAAGCTGTATGAAACCAATTAGAATAACAATACTGCTGATGTCAGAGGATCACGCTACTGAAGTGCATCACAGTAGAGTCAATGTGAGAGTACTTTTCTTCCCTTCAACTGTATTTGCACTAAAGACAGGAAATATATGGAAAGACAAAAATTATACTGTTCACAGTAATATCAGAGCTCAGATAAATAAAACTAATAATACAGTTCAAACATAGGAAACGGCAGAGATTGATGCTTATGAAATATAATTGTGTTTTGTGCCTGTACAAAATCTCACAGATCTGTCAAGACTAAATAATGTGAAGATGCAGTCTATTCCCTTCCAAATCCTAATATGTATTTTGAGAAAACAAGTGGGAGAAAACAGGATAGTGAAGTTGCAACCACAAAACTGACGGGAGAGCCTGACAGGAAAGGCTTCTCTACTGCATAAAACGTTGCAAACAAAAAATCACTTTCCTGAATTTCTTTGAAAGTCACACTTTTATGTAACAGGATTTTGTGGTTGAATTTGTCCAGAATTTTTCATGGGATGCAAAAGAAATTTAAAAATTCTCTAGAGGATAAAATAATCCATTTTCTTTCTGTTATGACTAATAACTGTATAGCTGGTCATCCAGCCAATGTAGACAGCAGACAGCAAAGCTATTAAAATGAGATCATAAAATAGTCTTCCCAGTTTTTTCTCTTAAAATCAACAGTGGTAAGACACCTGCCAAGAAAGTCAGAAATAGCATTATAGAAAAAACCCCACTTATAGAGTTACACACGTGTGTTTACCCTCCCCTCCTCTATCTATTCTCTATTTCTCTATTCCTCCTTTTATTCCTTTTAATATTTATTCCATCACTGTGTTTTTTCTCACTGCCTTACACCCCAAAATATTTTGTTTCTGACAGAAGCCTTTCCCCTCCATATTTTCCCCTCTTTTTCTCTCCTCTTTGTTGCCCCATGTTTCTTAGAAAAGAAGGGTTTGTTTAGGAAAGTAACTGATGGTACCAAGAATTCTTGCTGTTCTATACCATCAGAAATGTATCACCACTGGAAACTGAAAAATAGGCAAATAAGTGTAACTTCCATATGCATGGCAGCAAGGTGAAGAATTTTAATATCCATCTTCTCTACTGTTTGTCTTTTCCTCTTCATGATGAACAATCAAATCAAGGAAACAGCGTATGGGGAAACAGCTCTGGATTAAAAGAAAGTGAAGACCCCAAGATGTGCAGTTCCTTTCTTCTGTAAAAAAGATTTTAAAACCTTGTGAAATTTGCTCCAACTTTTGGACCAAAATATACTTCCAGCCCAACACTAGACACCTATACTACACTCCTTTTTCTGTTGTTTGTATATGTCCACAGACTGCCAGGAGAAACCTTTACTTAACACATTCTTTTATAATTTGATGGGAACCCACACCTGCAGCAGGATTCTGTACCTTCTACAATGGAGTAAAAATGTGGCAAGAAATATAAATTAGATCTTAAACTGGTTACACTGAGTTTCAGGCAAATTCAAAATATGACAAAATGACAAAACAACAAAGCAGATAACTTTCTTCGAGCAGATATTCTGGATTGTTGCAGCAATCAATTAAATTATAGCCCTAGTAATTTAAATTTGTCAAAATCTTAGAGGCAAGGTACATTTTTGCCCCTTGTATTATAAAAAAAATGGATTTAGATATATGGTGGGTTTATAAGAAATTTATTTATTTATTAAGGAAGAATTAAGGAAGAATAAATATAAGAAATATAAGAATATAATATAGGAATATAGGAATATAATATAAGAAATCTATATGAAATTAAGGAAGAAGGTAGTTTATTCATTATTGCCATCATTCATTAATCATAATTTTTTATCTCCTGCACAGCTCCTGCTTCCTGACTTGGAAGCATTGTTTGTTTGCTTATATTAGATGTGTATTTTTAAATATGTTGTTGATGAAATGTACAGTTGAAATTTTGTATTAGATGAGAAAGAATGAAAGTGTTGCACTACCTTAAGTAAAATCTGTATTTTAATTTGTATCAAAAAAGTTGCAGGAAACATACACTTTATCTGCACCTAAACCCCCTTGTTCTTGTTCTTTTTTTTTAACTCAAGATCTAACTTCTAGTCCTCTCATAGAACTAAAATAGATGAGAACCAATAAAATTCTGAGTTTTTTAATGTTATCCTCATTGCTAGTAGCAACAGTCTATAAAGAATTTAAGATAAAGCTTAACTCTTGTGACATTTGAAAGACCATAAATTATTTTCATCTATTCCAAGGCTCCCTGGGATTTTTATCTTTGTACAATTTAGTTTCTTCATTACAAAAGCAACTGTCAGAATAGACAAAACTACAGGAACAATCTGACTATCGATTTTACAGAACTTTAAAAATAGTCTTAAGTAACTTTTCCTGTAATTCTTCAGACAAATAGAGATATGAATTTTTTTCAGTATTTTTTCTGAATGGCTTAATTAGACACTCTGACTTCACTGCAGCCAAAAGGACTAAGCTCTCCTAAATTCATGCCAATACCTTTACAGTATATTTGAGAAGTACTGATGCTCATGTGCATCAATTAATTACTCTGCAACTGGATGCACTATTATACTTGAAGGTAATTAACATACCTCCACTTAAATTTCAACTGAATAATCTATTTTTTGCTATTGGTCTGAATGATGAATCTTTCACAGAAGTTGGCTCTGGGTTGACTAGATCTCTAGAAGTCATAATAAGGAGATCTAATTTGTTGCTTGTTTCTTTGGTTTTTTAATTTTATTTTATTTTTCCCTGTATGATGAGAGTTCATACAGAACAGAATAAAATTTACAAGCAGTAATAATTTTAGAGAAAACTTATTCGACAAATAGTGATGCTATTATTATAGGATTATTATAATATGCTATTATTACTATCTAACAATAGTTAGGTATGATTACCCTTTGACATCATAGAATATTTCAGGTACTTCCACACTGTGAAAGTGAGGTCAATTTGAAGGATGATTCTTCTCTTTAGTAACTACTGATATTGAAGTAAAAAATTTTTCAATATCCTCTTGATTATTTAATTAGAAAACACATGACTTTTACATTTAATGCTTATTAGAATAAAATGGGGTTTGGATTTGTGCCTTTTATCTTAACAGTATTAAATGAAGTTCTTTATTGAGAGCTCCATTACATAGAGACATCTAATTCAGCATACAGATGAATTTGCCAAACCACTGAATCCTTAGAAGTAGGCTTAAGAAAAGAAAAAAAAAAGAAGAAAAAAAAGGATAAAATAATGATTCAGCTAACTCTACTGACAAGTTGAAGTAATGTAAGTGACCAAATAAGTGGGTCATTACATTATTGAATTGTTATTTTTCTCCATTTTTTTAGTTATTTGCCTTTTCTCTGGGTTTTACTTTCATGAAGAGTGGTTTAGAATTTCTCAGAAAGAATTTATATTTTCGTTGCTTAAGACCAAACTGCTTATTTATTAGTGAATGCAGTCAAAAAACTAAGAGTCTATGGCACTAGCTAATATGTAAGAAATATATAAATGGTGTTGACTTTCAGTACCTATATATGTCTTCAGAACTTATCACTCAATGTTCTTACTTAACAAGATGCACAAGACTGTCCAGCACAATAATACAAAACTGCTGAAATCTACACTTGCTGTCAAAAGTATTGGATTTTGTATTATAGTAATTTCAGTGTGGTGCATTTAAAAGCTCTTTTATGATATCTGAATTATTTGTACCCATTGATTTTTGTTATGATTCAGAAATATCCTAACTGAGCACTTTGAGAAACCAAACACAATTTGTAAAATTAAGTTCAATATCTTCAGTGTAAAAATGTGAGCCCGTTCACTATGTGCCAATAAAATAAATCTGAAAAACTATACCACCATTATAATCTTACAGTGTTATGTATGTAATAGCTGTGGAGCTCCTTTCCTTTTATAATGCCTATTTTTTTGTCTTACACTCCTTTCAATCTTTGTTTAAATGCTATCAAGAATCTTACAGAAAAAAAAAGCTTTTAAGCAAGCTGAAAAGCTATATATAGACAGCTAAAGATAGTATCCTTTTAAATATTCAGTAAAAACGTTTCCAGTTCTCCCTCTGAACCTTACTGCTCAGTTCTTAATCTTTTTTTAGGCACAAGCTTTCTGTGTGCCAACATAATTCATTATTTAACAAAATTTAGCAAACCAGAAGTCAACACTACTACTTATGAAACTAAAAATAAGAAACCCAAAGAAATGTGGGATAACAGCCTCAATGAATATTAATAAAAAGTATGTCTATGTTGAAAGGATGCCAAAAGAGTAGAAGTTCTGTACATTAGTGTATGTCAAAGATGCCATGTACTTATATTGTGTTACAAAACCTGACTCGAAGTTTATTGTGAAGAAGAATGGGTGGCAAGGAAGCCTTAGCTTCCAACAGCACTGAAGAGTAGCTTCACATTTCTTTACTTTGTTCTATTAGGGAATAACCACCTCATTTTTAAAACAATATCTTTGTAAAATCTTCTACAGGTGACTGAATGCTAAAAAAAAGGTGGGGGGAAAAAAGCGTCTTTCATACCTCATCTAAAACCACGTAGATTTTCTTACTTTAGTTTCAGAAAGATTGGTATTTAGCTTTGTAGGTGAAAAGATTTCTTAAAAAATTTTAAAAGACAGCTTGAGCTCCTCAGAGAAACATTTTAGCCTTTTCCATGAGTGAGTACAAAAATGTCTGTTTTAGCACATTAATGTATTTTTTAAACTAATAGCAGAAGAGCTTCCCCTAAAGATCTGAATAATAGTTTTCATTTGTGTTGTGAAAAACTGGTCAGTTCATGAATCAGAATTTAATTATTTTGGTAAAAGGTAAAAAAAATCTCCCTGTAAATCTTTTATTGAAATTCTTTGTGCCAACTGAAACCATTGATAGGCTATAGTAGAACTTCTTGGCATTATGGTCACTTCCTGATAGACTTGAATTCAAATTTTAGGAAAGGCCAAGTGGATTTTGTGTTTATAAATTCCAGTATCTGGAATAGGACTGTTTCAGTTCTTTACAGTATTTTTAGATATATTTTATTAACAAGCTTGCTTCCTGTAAGTTTGGTGTGGAGGATGTTGCTATGGTCAAAGCTTTAAAACAGATCAATCAGCTTTCTTACAGCGAGCTCAGTGAAGAAAACAACGTGAGACAGAGAACAATAAAAACAAGCCAGTTTCACCCTGCATTTTTTGTATTTCTATGGCACCTTCTTTCTTCCAGAATTGATTTCTGTCAGTTCCATACTTGGAGGGTCTCCTGTGGGCCTCTTGTCATTTCTTAGGCCTGATGTGTTTTCTGTTCTTCTCAGCCATCCCAATTCCTGCTGTAGCTGCAAGTTCTCTTCTTGATGCCTTCCTGTTTGCTGGTCCTTGCTTTTATCTGGGAGATAAACCTCACCCACATATGCCTTTACCAACAATATGTGGCAAGCAGAGTGAGAAAAAATATAACAAATACCCTTATTCAGACTTAAGGGAGAGAAAAACAGTAGTTAAACATTTCATTCTAAAGGCAGTCCCTGAAAATGTCTCTTGAAAGTCTGCAAGGAATTAAAAATCTATGCCAAACTGCTAAATCAAACAAATGAACAAATACATCCAACTTTATTCTTCCAGCATAAGAAAGTACTTAGTTATATGAGATTTTCTAGGACAGATATAAAAGTGAGAAGATGTAAAAAGCAGGACCAGTATTAAAGGAACAAAGCAAAGTATTGTTTAGCTTATCCATCAGTGATTTGGATGAAGAGGCAGATGCCTCCTCAGCAAGCTCAGTGAACACAAAGCTGGGATGAGTGGCAGACAACCCAGAGTGCTGTGCAGCCCTTCTGAAGGACCATGACAGCCTTGAGAGATAGACAGAGAAATTGAAGCACTTTTGATAGGATGATGGGGAGAGACTTGCTCCACTTCCCTTCTGCCCCAGGGAACTGCATTTTGGAAAGTCTCTCCACAGATGAAGCATGAGAGCAGCCAGGTTCACTGTGAAATTCATCCTCTCATGCTTAGATTCTACCATATCTCAACAGTAAAATTATTGTTGAACAAATGTTCATGCAATTAATTAGTATTGCAATTATGATTTTTACCATAAACTGCAGAAGTATAACTTCAATGCCTTTTAATAATAACAAAAAAATTTATTTTTTTTTTTGCAATTAATATCCTGTGCATTCTAGCCTATTTTTAGTCACCCAGATCACAGAATCATCAAGGCTGGAAGAAACCTTCAAATTCAACTAGTCCAATCATCAACCCATCACCACCGTAACAACCCCTAAACTGTATCCTCGAGTGTCACACCCAGATGTCTCTTGAATATTTCCAGAGATGGTGAACTCACTAACTCCCTGGGCAACTTATTCCTTGCATTTTTTTTCCCTTAATATGTAATCTGAACCTCCCCTCCACAGCTTAAGGCCAGTTGCTCTTATCCTCTCCCTTGAGACATGGAAGAAGAAATCCACCCTCACTTCACTACAACCTCTCAGGTGCTTGTAGAGAGCAGTGAAGTTGTCCCTGAGCCTCCTTTTCTCCAGACTAAACAATCCCAGTTCCTTCACCCTCTCCTGTAGGACTTGTACCTCAGCCCTTCTCCAGCTCTGTTGCCTTTCCCTGGACTGGCTCCAGCCCTTCCCCGTGTTTCTTGCAGTGTGTGGCCCAAAACCAAAGACAGGGTTCAAGCAGCAGCCTCGCCGGTGCTGAGTACAGGGAGACATTCCCTTTCCTAGTCCTGCTGGCCACATTGTCAATGACACAGGCCAGGATCCCATCGGCCATGGCACACAGCAGACTCCTGCTCAGCCAGCTCACATCCAGCACCCACTGGTGGGGCACCTCCACCGGCTGGGTCACTTCCCAGCTGTGTCATTCTGTACTCTCCAGGACCCTTCTAGATTGCCTCTTCTCTACTGTATTACATCTAGCAAGTTGAACTCCCCCAAAAGAGCAAATATAGGCTATAGAAGGCTAGAAACAGTCTTATCCATATATGGTGGGAAAAAATTAAGGACTGCCATGGATTTGTGTCTCTACAAATAGGGAAGATTATTTGAATCACTCTTGCCCCTAGTTCATAATAAAAATTTAGACGTTGATGTAAATTTGATTACAGTCCATTAATATTTAAGGTTTTAAAATCATGCTGTACATGGCTTCAAATTACAAATCAACCTCACATCTATTTCAGTTAATTGCACAAATATAGAGTACTTGGACTAGGGTTTATAGTATTAAATGACTCCATTAGTATTTTATAATTTATAAGCACATTGTTCATACATAAAATTATTCACTGAGAACACGTTATTATATAGTGACCTACATTATTATATAGGTTCCTACAGAACCTTGCTCACTGAGATTAATGAACTTCAAAGAAATTAGAAGAAATCTGAATCCCCAAAAGAGCCAATAAGAGAAATCGAGTGGAATTATCAAACCACCATGAATACATTGTGTATTGTATATTACTCACACTTATTATTATTGGACAAAATCAAGCCCTGCAAGAAACACATGTGGAAATTTCCAGTAGCAGCTATTACTGCATTTTATTATTTTAGCCATTTCATTCTCCCCCCCCCAAAAAAAAAAAAAAATCAAAAACCAAAACAAACAAAAAAACCCACAAAACCCCTATAGTGATATCAAAGCAATGCGTTTCTAGAAGAAAATTCCAAGAAGCAATAAAAATATTTTTTTAAAAAAACAAATCCGGGAGAAGTAGCATTATTATTTAAAAAAAAAAAAAAAGTGTAATGGGTGCTTAGTAGATTGGGTTTTTATTTTCACATAGTAACTTTTTAGATTTCTATTTACTAATTCATCATAATTCAGTTTCCAAAATTAAAATTTCAGGCATAACCTGTTTACTTGTAAAGTTAACTATTCTGAAGACTGAATTAATTTCTTTGCAGTCATGTATGTAAGAATGAATAAAAGTACCCCAGTAGATTCATTCATATAAGGTTCTGAAAAATCCTTTGAAGTAAATTCAAGGGTAAAAAACCAGATCTCAATGCTTTGGTTTTCATGACAAAGATTAAAAAAAATAATGCTTTTTACAGAAAGCATAAATATTTCACTATCTGGACTGAACTTTGTGTATAGAAATAAATTGAAATTCTGTATATAAAACTCTTGTACGAAATACCAGAGAAATTAATTATGGAAAAATGTCCCTCAGGCTGCAACATATTTCGGAGAAAAAATCATTAATTAAGTTATTAAGTGTCTTTTAGGCTGATGGGTGATGCTTTGCCTTGCTATAATATAAGATCATTGTTTGCTGTAGAGCCTTACCTTCATTTTCTGAGCAAAGGGATTATTTTCTTAAAAACTCATGGTTATGAGGCTGGATCAAGAGTTTAATTTAAAAACCCTAGCACCTAGTACAGACCACTTTGTGTGTTACAGATTTTGCTAAAAGGTCAGAAAAGCAAAATTTCTATTTTCAAAAGAATGGCTGCCTTCATTAGGACAGGGCTGTAACTAATTCTGGGCTTCCAGTAATCTTAAGAGAGCTGCAGTGTGGTCATGTCCAGCCTGACCTGAGCCAGCAGAAGATATTGAAGATATGTCACTTCTATAGACAGTAAATTGATGGATCACTTCCAAAATTATACTGGCTATTATTGTTATTATTATTCTGCTTCCTTCTCTGTTCTTTGATTTTTTTCTCCCCTTCCTCTACCCCCAGTTTGAGGCACAAATAGTGGAGGACACTATAGCTCAAAATTACAAGCTCTGCTTTTAGCTCATGGATGCTCCAAAAACAAAAAGAATGAGGCATTTGAAGATAATTTAATCACATTAGGACCAATCCTTTTGCTTTTTTTTTTCTCATAAAGGTACATTGATGTTGGATGGCATACGGGGAAAGACAGCCTCTGAAGAAAAATGTTTCATATTCCTTAGTCTAGTAGATACATGAAAGGATATCACAGTGTCCATCACTAAGTGATGGAAAGCTTTTTGTCCTGAAGTTTTTTATGCCATGAAGTTAATAAAAAATTGATGCCTTTGCCAGTGGCAAATGTAAACTAAAGTGAATTTGAATGTGTTTCTTATCTAGCTACAGGAAATCTTCAGAAATTATAATAAAAATACCCTATCCTAGTGATCTTGACGTTATAAACATGACAATGTGTTATGGAGGTTGTACTAGAATTTCTATTAAAAACTATCAGAACCATTAAATATTTGAAAGAATGAAAAAAAAATCCTTAGGTACTTTACTAAAACTTTACCATTAAACCTACTTTCAATCTTTCAGGTAATTTTTTATTCTAACTGGCAAATACTTTTTGTGTCTTAAATGTTGGTGCAGTCACTGAAGTTAACATATCTATCAAGTCTGACATTTTCTCCTGCAAAGTTTTATGCTCTGGGAATAGAATTGTCTTGTTTACTATTAGTTGTGTTTTGTTTAAGAGTGAATGCAAGTTATACATTAGATTTAGCAGCCTGAATGAATCTTCCAGTTATAGCCCTGTATTCCTTTGGCAAAGGCCAGCTTTATAAAAGAACATAAAAAGTGAAAGGGACAGTGTTTGTGCTAATGTGTGTTCATCTTACCATCTCTAAAAAGGGTTCCATGTTTGAGAGAATTTGTAATTACAAGGATCATTGTAGGAAAAGTACTGCTGCTGGATCTGTGCTCACCTTCTGGAAGACAAAGGGCGATGACTGCTATGTGCCATTTCTTGGTATTTTCTTGTGATTGAATTGGAGAAAAACTTTCAGGTCCAAATATGTTTGCTTAAGTTAATCAACATAATCACAGCAACTTTGAGGAAACTGTACACGACTGCGGGCACTGAGAATAAATCCATGTAGTGGTTTCTCGGTTTTAAAGTCTTATACATCTGACAATGTGTCCTTATCAAGGCCTAAAATCAATCATAACTATTCTATGGGATTTTAAATAACCCCAATTTTATTATATTGAAATCTATCCAATAATTTCAGCATAATGCCTTGGTAAAAATAGAAACTCTGACTAAAAATGATGATCATATGCTTAACAACATTAGTTTTTAACTTTTATTTAATAAAAAAAATCAGTTTTAACATCACATAGCAGGAGCATTTTGAGATCTATGCATGTTGCATTTTCAGAAAGCTGCCAGAATATATATAATCCACTGGTTCTATGGTCTGTTTCTCATCTGTATTGCTCTTTGTATGTGAAGACAGGGTGAGAATGTTTTTTAAATCATCTCATCCATCATGATGCAAGATACCCACATTTCTGGCTTTCAGATCATTTGAACAATACGCACAAACAAAAAAAGGACTAAAAAATGTAGCATGTGTAATTCTCAATTCATAATGACATATGCTATCTACTGTAATAAGTATAACTTCAGAAGTTACAATGTTTACCACAGCAACAAATTTCTGTTCCAGAACCTGAACAGATATACTTTTTATGAGATATTAAGCTTTTAGATGTCTGCTTATTTCTCGTATTTACAAATCCCATGCTATTGGGGGACTAGCAGTTCAGCATATCATATATGAAACTTCTGGACAGTTGTTTGAGCTACAGGTCTGTGAAAAAAAAAATAGTCATTTGTTATTTCCCATACATATTAAAAATACCATAGTATTTCAGGGGATATTGTAATTCTCATCAGCTGGAATTCAGTTTGTTAGCAACATGTTTTTTGGTTCAGATCTTACTCTGTACATTTGAATTAAAATAATTATAATTTAGGTAAAGTATTTTTTTTGCCATTGTTGTTAATTGTCAGTATTTTTCTTGGTAGATGACTGTGAACTTTGACAGAGCTAAACATTGAAAATAACAGACAGCTCTGTCAGATAAATCAGGATCCCTGCAAGAAGATATGCATAGAAGGAAAAGGTAAGTTCTTCAGAGTCCTGAAAGCGTGTCTGTGTGCCAATATGCCCAAATATTTGATATAGCCAGGGCTCAGACTTGGAGGAAATTTACCTAAGCTTCCATTAAGCTAGAAAGTGTACAGATAAAAGCTTTGGCTTAGATCCTGATCATATCTGTATGCAAAAGATGGCTCTGGAATCAGTCACATCTAAGGAGAGTAACTGCTCAAGATCCCCAGTTACTTCTAGGTTTTTCTGGGACAAAATTATAAAATCAATCTGAATTTTCCTATTAGATACCATAATTCTGCCTACTGACTTTTTGAAAGCTATGATCATACTACTTGTGAAAAACTCCACAAAGAGTCAGCCAAAGCCATCACTAGGGATATGCTTGTTTAATTAAAGGATGCCATTAATCCAGTGAATAATGTTGGCATAGAGAAGATTTCTGTTGCTTCACAAAGTCAAAGTTAAAATTTACATTTGAAATATGTCTTTAAAGTATTTTAGATAGCATTCAAGTGTGGATTAAAACATATTGAGAGAACCGTATCCTAGGTACTTTTTTTCATGCAATAAACTACACATAGTATTTACATGCCTGTCAAGCTCCACTTATTTCAAATGATATTAAATGCCAGTCTGCTCTCAAAATTCAATACCCAAAAAAAAGTCAAGTATAAAGTTCCAATGACATCTTAAAAATTTTTTTTGGAAAAACAGATGGGTATCCAAGAATCTTTTCTGAGCCAATAATCTGTAAATTTAGCATTTCATATGTGCATCCATGAATTAGCCCACAAAAATATCTTAGTAAAGAAGTAAGTTTGTGATTTAAATGCAGTACATCTCTCTACTAATGCTTGCATCTATGATCTAAATGCAGCCATCTTGAAAAGTTAATCAGCATTGGATTGATGATTACAATGGTTGTTTCACTTTTGTTCATTTGAAGTCTGGTGGACGATAAAGTTAACATGAGTGAAGAGTTTGCTGCTGTAGCAGAGAAAGGATGCTGAGTACCACCAATGGGGGCATCACCAGCAGGCAGAGAGAAATCATTGTGCCACTCTGCTCAGTGCTTGTCAGGCCACACCTGGAATGCTCTGTTCAATTTTGGTCGTCCCCACTATACAAAAAAGAAGTGTATGGGTTGAAGAGAGTCCACAGAAGGGCCACAAAGATGATCAAACGACTCTAAGGCTGTAAGTAAAGCCTGAGAGGACTGGGTTTCTTCAGCCTTCAGAGAAGAAGCCTTGGAAAGACCTTATCACCATGTTCCTGTATTTAAAGGCTAAAATAACTCCCTTTTTACAAGGAGTCACATGGAAAATATGAGAGGTGATGGGTACAAGTTACTCCTGGGAAGACTCCAATTGGACAAAAGAATTTTCACAATGAGAACAATCTGGCCTGGAACAATCTCCCCAGGAAAGTGTGGGATTCCCCTGCATTGGACTTTTTTAAGATTCAGCTGCACATGGTGCTGAGATATCTTGCCTAGACTGTCGTTTTACTATGCTCTTGCCAATAAAGATGAAACCCCCTTGAAATCCATTCCAACCTAGTGTCCTATGATTCTGTGAAAATATCTCAGTTAGGAGAGATGATTGGGAATATGCAGAAGTAAGTAACTGGAAATGTTTGAATTTTTTGCAAGACAAATGATTACTGGATAAGCAATCAGCTGATCAAGTCAGCTGATTGAGTCAGCTAACCAGTTTTCCCTTTCAAAACAAAAAATTAAGTACAAAGTGCTTAAAAAAATTACTAGGGAGAACTCTTAAGTAATATTCCAAAACTGACCGAAGTGCACAAGCTAGCAACCCAGTACATGGCAGTAGTGAATCTTTACTGTCATTTTTTAAACTAGGATATTATGAAAGCTGTCTGTAATATTTGACAGTGGTCTATTCTAAGGAGTAAGCAAACCTGTTTCCTGCACTATGAGATGCAGTGGAAAGATGCCTGTACATATATAAAAGAAGTACTTTCCAATCTACTTGCTAGTCGACCCACAGAGATGACTTTGATTCTTACTACTCTGTGGGGAACTGGCTGGAACAGAGTCTGCAGTCAATTCAGCTGCATCAACAACACAGACCCCAGAAAGGACCATCCTCCTGTGCTAGGAATACGCATAATGTAGACTTTCATTTTGTTCATACAGAACTGGTTGTGTAGGCTGGTTACACAGCCAACACACACCATTTGAAGAGTGGGTTTAGTAATGATTTGACAGTAGAGACAACAGGGATAAGAAGCTGCAGCAGATTCAATCATAGCCCTTTTTAATAACTTCAGTTCAGGTTTTCAAAGCCGCATTTAATGTTTAGACTCACATTTGGTACCAATTTAAACTGGAATTGGCCATCTAGCAGCTTGAGGTGGCTTCACAAATATTACCCACCAGTTAATATTTTACTCTATCAGCAGCTGGTGCTAAAATGTCCCAGCTATTATACTAGGCACTAACCTGGGGTTGTTGGGTTAGAAGTAAAATGACAGTACAAGAGAGCATAGAGGAAAAGCATTTTTCCATCTACATGAAGAAAGCAAAATTGAATGGAGGTAGCTGTGATAAAGGCCCCTAAGAGTATCAGAGAAGTTTAAGTTTATATCAAGTTAATTTATGGCAGAAGTCTGACTCTGTTACAAAATTGATTTTTTTAGGTGCATTGTCTTGATAACTCATAGTATAGACAAAGTTGTTGACAAATAATGTTAGAATGCAATGTGATAGAATAGCAGACATATCTACTAGTTAACATAATCAGAAATCTCAGTGACAACTCTCATTCATTAGGGATATATTTTCCTCTTGTTGAACATACATCAGCCACATTGATATTAGCAGGAGTGATTTAAGCTTCCTTAAAACTGAAGATGACATTTAATAACTGTATCAGCAATGGATATGTGTTCAGGTAATTCAACTACTCATTTCTGGAAATCATTGTCTGGAAATTATTTTAGCTTTGCTAAGCAGTCATATTTGCTATAAATTGTGAAAGAAAACTGTCCAAAACATATGAAGTACTCCCTTTTATATATCATTCCATTATAAATGCATTACTTTTACATATGCATTGCTTTGGTTTATCTAATTAATTACACATTTTGATTAAAAATAAAGCCCTTAATTTGAGAGAGGCACAAAAATTTGAAGAATTGCTAAGGCAATTTTCAGAAAAATCTCTATAAATGTACATTTGTAGAAGAAAAAATTAAAAATATTAAATCTTCCTGGTTAATCAATTCATCTGTATGTAATCCTGTTGAAATTCTGTATTTGACTGTCTCTCTATAAAATCGACTACTTCCAGATGACCAAACTGACCAATGTGGTTTTAAAGATCATTTCCTTCATGTTCAGATATATTTACACTTTAGAATATAACCTCATCAAAAACTTGGGGACTCCTAACAACCAACAAATAATTTTGGACTTGTTATGGCCACCTCTTTTTACCTTTGTGGCCCCCAAGTGTACTTGCAGCCTTGTCTTCTCACCTACCAAATGAGTATCAAATAGAAGTTCATATTATTCTTTACTTGTCAATTCATCTTTTGTCACCTAGTTGAACTAGCACAGCATCATTTCTCACTGTACTGTAGCACTCAGACAAGGGGTAACCAATTATATTGAGTAATTCTCCTGGCTGACACTCCTATTTCTCTTTCCTCCCTTTTACTCTGTTCCTTGCATCTATCAAGATGAAAACAGAACACACATCTCTGCCCTACCTGGAGTATTCCTACACCTTCTACCAAAACTAACCTGCTGAGAGTCAGCAAAGGAAATAAGGTAAGAGATGTCTTCACAGGATAACCTGGTCTGAGCTGCTAAAATGGACCACAGGGACTTGGATTTCTCAGGGACCACGCACCTCAGGTTCAGGAGCAAGCAGAAATCTTGTTTCTTTGGGCTTCTTTGAGACTCTCGGTCACATTTGTCAGCAGTACAAACAGCAGGTTGTATTAAGGAGTTGTAAGAGAAACACAGAGAAAATAAGCAGGACACAACCCACTGATTCTAAATACTGTCCTAAAATGCTAGATATAAGATATTCCAGCACCTGGGTTAGAAAGTTTTTCAGCTTAGTTTGTGGAACACACTTGCATACTTCTGTTGCTCTGCCTGTGTAACATTTCTGCTTTCTGTGCCTGTCTGGGAGAAAACAGCACTGAATTTTCTAAAAATCTGATTATTTCCAGCAAAATGTATTGTGAAATATATTTGGATACGAATATGCAAAGTGTTTGGATTTTGCAAAGCTCTAACTATTCAAATTTTTTATTTTGTTTTTGTGGTAAAGCAGAACATAGAAAGTGGAGTTCAAGAAAAAAAAATCTGTCAGACTTGTTTGAAGAATCATAATCACAAACAAAGAAGAATTCTTCTCATGAAAATTAGGATATATTTCATAGAAAAGAAAAAATGCAGTTTCTGTGAATGAACATGTTCACAAGACCTTATCTGTACACAGAAATTAAATGAACCAGCTACCATCACCTGGACAAAATTGTTACAATTCTAATTAAAATACATTGTATTTTAATGGATTTTCATACTCTGTGAGGATTAAATAATCAGACTGTATCAGATCTTGATGCCAGCTTACTATTTAGTAACAAATACTATTATGAACCCCATGTCTGAGTGCTAATTTAGTGAATCAATATGAATACAGTATAATTAGTCATTTCCTGCTACAAATAGAAAATCTATAACAAATGTATTATACTCTGCATTCTTATTCTGAGAAGTGATGCATAAAATGGAATACATTACAGCTTAGTTTGCATCCTAATGGCCTAAAAACATGGAACATTTTTCCCCTCTAGTGTCTGTTAGTGGAAATGACAAGTTGAATGCATTTTTTTATTAAAAAGCTGTATTTTTTTAACATGAACATGTTAAAGGCCAACCTAATGCATTATTTTGAAAATATTTTCTAATGAAGAATTAATATCAGACCTAACTCATACTGAAATTTTTACTAAAGTTTTATTGTTGATGTCAATGAGTTTTTAATTCCTTTTTAAAGTAAGACAGTAGGGAAAAGATGTATCTTCAGAAATTTCAGATTAGTTAAACTCACATCATAGTACTGAGTTAAAAGCAACTATAGCAGATGTAGATTGGAACTTGTATTGATAATGTGGATCTTTAACTTTTGGAAAAGGTCTAAAACTTCAGATGTATCAATATAACCTTCACTACAAAGTAAGAGATTCTGGGAATAGCATATGTTAACTTGCAGTCCGAGCCTGATCTGCCTTTGCATCTAAGCTTTATATATTCAATAGAGTGAAGCCATATATTGATCCTGGCACTTTCTAGAGCAGCCAAATTCAAGAATTGCAGAAGAGCAATTCAAGGTGACTGCTATCTGTACCCATCACAGGCAACTCCTCTGGAGCCAACAGAGAGCAGCAGGCACGTGCTCTGGGGACTGAGAGCAAATGTTTTGCATGTGGCCTTTTCCTGTGTGGGGCTGCTTTGGGGAACAGACAGGACCATTAATTGCTAATTCCAGTTTCAGTGCAGTGACCAGATTTTCTCACAGGCCTGAGAGTGGTAAATATTATTCAATCAGACCAAACAATGGAATGTTTCTAATTTTCTGCACTGAATGCATGTTCCTACAGCATCTACAATCTATTCTACAATGATATTAAAATAAAAGCCTTTGTGGGTACATGGGACGTATCTAGATTTTGCTAGTTTTTCTCAGCTCTCTTCAGAGGAGTCTACATTTGGAAGTCTATCTATTTTCTCCAGGCATTAGTTTAGTGAAAGTTATCCCTTTAGACAAAATTTAACTCAGATAACTAAATTTCCATAATAACTTTTCCAAATTGGTTAGAAATGGCAGATTTGAACATTGTTTCCCTTGTAGTTTGGGTTTTTGGAGTTGGGTTTGGGGATTTTTTTCCTTTGTTTATTTCTGTGTTGGTTTATCATTTTTTCCCTAAAGGTTTGCTAAGTGTGAAGGAGAGCAAGCTAACTCCTGCACACCCAGATTCCACAGGCAAACAAATAAACATGACAGTTTCAATTGTTTTATTTCCCAATCAATGTTTTTTGGAAAAAAAGCTAAAGAGAAGCAAGAAATTGTGTTTTTCTTTTCTTAGTCCCTCTGTACCAACTTGCATAAACATATGCATAAACATTGTTTTGGCTTCTTGTATCTCCATAATGATGTTCCATACTACTGTATATTTGAGAAAAATTAAACTTCATACCTTTCAATGAAACCACTTGTTGTTCCTTCTCTGTTATAATTAATAGGCCTCTCTCTTCCTCTCAGTGATTCAGATACACTTTATGTTTTTAAGAATGAGTAGTTATCCCAGTAACCAAACTGAAACTCAGAGTTACTAGGGGAATGGTGCAAATAGCAACCAGATGTTATTAATGAGAAAATGACTGCCCTCAGAATATTCATAATAGTGCTCCTTATTATCAACCTCTTGCATGGCACTCTTATGAAGATTTGAGACTTTGTGAAAAAACTTGATGGGGAATTCTGTCTCAGCTCAACAGCTTTCTTGAGGCATTTCCATTTATTTTACAGATGTCTATGATACTCTGCTCCTAACTGAGGTACTCTGATTGCTACTTTACAGCAAATTTGGTTGGTACTTTAATCTGTAGAAATGCTGGTGTCTAGCTCTTTGACACAATATAGTACACCTCCTGTTCAAGAAACTGCCTAAGCATTTTTGGCCTAGAAAATATTCATGGAGGAGAAAGAACTCTTCCATATGACACTGTTTTATTTTGACACTCCTATGAAGGCAAAAAGAAAAGATGAAAAAATTTTATAGGAATTTTATTTATAAACTTAAATACAATACTGAAGTCCATTATTGTTTAAAGTATTTGGCACTCCAATATAAGAATGAAATCAAGTAGCTCATGTCATTTAAAGACGATGCTGGTCACCTTCATGGGAACATTCTGACAAAAGTATGTCAGGCTTAACAAAAATTAATAAATTGCAGTCCAAAAGAAGAAAGTTTCCATGTCCTGTAGCAATCTCAGAAAGATATGCTTTAGGTACATCAAGTAATAATGGAACTTCCAAATTGAAAGATACCACAGCTTATTATTTTTAGTGTACTTAATTGAAGATAAATTCCCTACAGGGAATAAAGAGTTCTAAGCAGCTTGATGCAATAATATTGCATGATTTTTATTGTAGTATCTACCCACTTCCAGAATCATTGCTAACAAAGTACTTTACTTTCAAAATCTCAAGAAAAAAATTTTACCAAGTGTGGGTGAGCTGTAAAAATCTGACGTTTGTTAAACCTATAGTGCCAAAGGAAGGATAAGTCAAATATTTTGCCTAAAATGGCTCTTTAACAAAATTCCTCAGAGTTTTCTGTAGATGAATTAACAAACAGTTGGTTGCAGAGGGAGTTCTCTGTAGATGGCATGCTAATGAATTCTGACAGGCTGAATGGTGCAAAGATAATGGGCTGAGCTGTCCACTGACTGTAAAGCAGAAGATGATTAAGGTTAAGACTTCAGGAAAATACCCCCCAAAAAAATTGATCAAAAGAAACAATTTGACTTAGGGGTTGAACTGCAGGGGTCCAGCTTCTCTGCTAATGATTGATGTGTTAGTCAAATTCAAGCATCTGAAGTTTTACAGCAGTATCATGACTTACTGCATAATTCATGATTGTGCTAATATTGCCATTCACTCTTCTTTTCCAAATATGAAGGGTCAACCAACGTTTACTTCATCATCTTAATACTGCCTTTGAAATAAATTCAGATTCAATTAGATACAGAGAGTTATTATTTCATAATTTGATGGAAATTTTTTTCAAAAGAGAATACCTGAAATTAGATTTCAGAAGATCAAAAAAGATTAAATAATATTAGAAATATCTTCTGAGGAATTGCTACACAGTTTTTCTTCCAGAAGAATTGTCATTAAAATCATGCCTCATAAAGTGAGGACTTTATGTAAGAAAGGTGGCAAGACATGTGAAAAGATTGGGAGACTTTTTTCAAGCCTATAATCAGTTAAAAAATATGTAGTACTTGTTAGGCAGAAAATAAAGTTTTGCTTCTAGAGATATTAATTTATCTTATGCACAAAACGGATTAAAAATCTCAGAAATTGCAAGAGAATTGCACAATTTACCCTTTTTATCCACAGCAGAATGAAAAGCAATCAAAAATATATTTTTCCTTTTTTCATGTAAGTTGTTTAGATGCACATGGAACTGTTCTAGACAGTGATGTGTATCATTCAAGGTTGGGTCCTCTTATCATTACTCAAATATCATCAGACCGAGGTGCTTTTCTTGGATGTTTACAAAGAATAAATAAATTCTACAAGACCAAACCAGGAAAAAAGAAACAGAATCTGAAAGTGAATTTGGCAACATATCAAACTTACCAAGCTTTCATAATTAGGCTCTGAGTATTCTGAAAGAGTAATGGATCATTAACATCAGTAGGGTGCTTTCAGAGGAAAAAAAAAAAACAAAAACAAATGAAACTTCAGCAAAGAGATAAATATTGTTTTCAACACACAAGCACACAAGTATGGAAACTTCATTGTTAAACCATACCTTGCTGCTTTCAAGCTACAGAAAAAAAAGCCTTATTTTTCAATTAAAAATATTAGAAGTATTTTTTTATTTTTCACAAAGTTATAATCTATCTTGAAGCAAAAAATCCTAACACAATTTAAAATTAAAGATTTTGCCTTCAAAAACTTTAAACATTTCAACATATGCAGACATTTTTTGCCATAAACCTAAATAAGACGATTCACAGGACCCAAAGTAGATTTCTAACTGGTCAAAATCTTTTGAAAATTTTCTTCATAAAGTCATGGGTGAAGGATAAAGGTCAATTGAATATTTCTCATATTATGTTATTGGAATAATGATTATGTATTTTTAGTCTTCATATGCTTCACAGACACGTGACAAAGACAGGCTTCTCACAAATTGATGGTGATACTTTTGAGTTTTCTTCAATTCCACATGTCATTAGAAGCAGGAAGAGAAACAACTGAAGAGAATGAGAAAGAAGTTCCTGTACACATAGATGTAAACTCATTTTTTATTCCATAACCTTACAGGACAGAATTAAGCAGAAAGATTCTGAAATCCATTAATTAATTGGCTGAGGAGATCCTTTTTCAGGGTCATATGAGTAGAACTGATCATGTGTCAGGTAGGACTCCTTGACATTTTACTACAGCTGTTTTCTCTCATCCCTATAGAATTTGACATACCCAGTATTTTGGGAGCTATTAATGCTGCTTTCTAAATTCCCCAAAGACTAAGCAGTTGAAGAGACGCAGAGTGGAACAAATAATAATTTCAAGCTACAAACAAAAGTGTAAATATATATATATTGTAAGTATCCAAATATTTCGTATTTTATTTTAAGGTCATGTTCATACTTTGCATTCAGTATTCAAATGCCGTTGTAATGTCATAGTTCATTTTTTAGTCACTACTATTTGCCAGGCAGAAATCAGACAGCAATCACTGTGGCTATATAATTTCTAAACTGTTTAAAATACTGCTGTGAGACATTTTTCCATCCTAGATAACTACAATGCAGATGGAGTCTAAAGAGACTTTCTGCTTCATGCAGTTGTTAATGATATTATTCACAAAGCATATACATCAGGCAGATTTAGCTTGGCAGTCTCTGAGGTAGCAAGCTCATCTCATTTCTAAAGAGAAATGATGTTCCCTTATGACAGTCACGCTCTTTAAAATTTTGGGAGTTAAAAAAAACCTGCAAAAAGTGCCATTTAAAATATGTGATTAGGGGAAGGAATCACTAACACAAAACAGTCAACATTTGCTTGCTGGAAATGGTCAAATTTGTCATTTTCAAACCATCCATTTACCTTCAGAAACCAGAAAAACCCTGGCTGCTTCATAACATTCATAAGAGCTTTCATTTGAAAAATATCGAAAGATGGGGTAAAACGTAGAACCACCTGGGAATTCATATACACCCTAGAAAATTTAGCTGAAATTTCTTTCTGAATTTTAGACCGCAATTGATGTGCACAGCTTTGGCCTAACGGTACACAAAAAACAACATCACAAACTTTATTTTGATGAAAAGCAGCTGCCTTTATTAATATGACTTTTGTGACAATTCAAGCAGCTAAGGATAAGCCAAAGGGGAATGCAGTGTCCTGGAATAAATTTTGATTTTAGATAAAGCCATGTATTTGAGCGACTGGAGCACGGGTACA
Organism: Taeniopygia guttata; assembly: GCF_048771995.1. NCBI lineage: Eukaryota > Metazoa > Chordata > Aves > Passeriformes > Estrildidae > Taeniopygia > Taeniopygia guttata. Next base: position 30,809,912 of record NC_133028.1, on the reverse strand, counting down.
GGAGGTATGTAGATACAGTGATATAAGAAATCTTCAAGTTACTATTGCTAGAAAACATGTCTTAGGAATTTCATTTTGAATACTTTGTTTACCACAAGAAGAGTTGAGTCATTTCATCAGAAAGTGCCTTGAGTATCTGGATAGAAAACAAAATATTTTTGCCTCTTCTTCTCAAGTATAACTGGCACTGAAGCTATTTTTCTCCCTATATGTTTAATACATCAATCATGATCTGCTTTTGTGGAGGTGTTGCAATAGGATGAAGACAAAACTATCTGAAGTAACTGAAGTATTCCTGGGACTTGTTGCAAATTTAGTGTCAGCACTGTTTGTTTACATTTTCATCTTAAATTCAATTTAGACAAAAAAAAAAAGAAAAACAACAACAAAAAAAATCTTCATAATGGCTTTCATTTCCAGACACTTCAGTAGTGACATGCATAGCTAAGCACTGCAAAAGCATTTCAACATATGTTAGCTTCAGGGATAAGCACTGTTTGATTGGGGCACTCAATATCCTTAAGATGTTTACGTGTTTAAATGGAACTGCCCTGAAAAAGAATGCTGTCTGAAAAAGAACTAAACCACAACAACCCACAGACCACCTTTTGCCTTCTTCACCTCACAAAAAAAAAAGTCACGTGAAAATAAGAAAAAAAGAAACTTAATGTGAATTCTCTGTAAGGTGACTATATTTGAAAGACAGCAGGAACTGAATTTCTAAAAAAGTCCTTACAGCAAACTGTAAAGCCATGCCTACCTATCCAGGTTTTTCTGAAGAAGACAGAATTAATTATTTCCCAGTCAGTAGCTCCCAAAACACAGAAAATCTTTCATCTCAAGGAGAGAAACAGAAAATTGCTAATACTTACAGATCGCCACAACTCTGTGCTTGCCCATAACAGTACAGGAGGGATGAACACTGCACACTCTTCAGCTGGAATGTTCTATCACAAGAATGCTCCTGTGAGTCCAACGTTCCTGCTGTTTTCTCTACTTCAAAGTCAGGGCACAGAAGCTTGTACTTGCTTTCCCTCTCTCAGTTTTTCTGAACTGCAGTCTTGGTGTATCAATACCTTTGACTCAGGAAGAATTACTCGGGGGTATTGTTGACAGAAAAAAGCTCAACATGACCCAGCGAAGAGCACTTGCAGCCCAAAAAGCCAATTGTGTCCTGGGCTTGTGCATCCAGAGCAGCGTGGCCAGCAGGGACAGGGAGGGGATTCTGTCCCTCTGCTCTGGTGGGACCCCACCTGGAATATTGCATCCAGCTCCAGGGTCCCCAGTGTAAGAACAATGTGGACCTGCTGGAGCAGGTCCAAAGGAGGGCCACAAAGCAGATCAGAGCACTGGAGCACCTCTCCTAGGCAGGCAGACTGAAAGAGTTGGAGCTGTTCAACCTGGAGAAGAGAAGGGTCTGATGAGACCTTAGAGCAGCCTTTCAGTACCTAAAGCTGAGGGAACTAACAAGAGTTAAGGATGTGGTTTTTTGATTTAAAGCAGATTAAGACGACAACTGCCAAACTCTGTAGAGGCACAGACACCCTACTTGCACACAAAAAACTGTGGGCAATACCACAGCTATTAAAATCCACTGATAATCTCAGTTCAAGGTAAAAAATCCACACAACTGAATTCAAGGGAGCAGATGGCTCTGGATTTTCATACAATAGATGAAATACAACACTGAATTGAAAAGAACAGCTTGACATACTCAGTCCATCTGAAATTAGGTTTGAAGATAAATATATCAGTAGTTGTATTCTCACATACAGAGATGGCAGAAAATGTGCACCCAAAGCTATGCAGATATTAATTATAAATTAAATTATTATTGTAAGGGGTGTTGTTCTGAGCAATACAGAAGATATCACGTAATAGGGATATATTTCCCCTTAGTATATGATATACACAGTACATAACACCAAACAGTCTTTCAGTCTGCCAAGTCTTGCCCAGTTGTAATATGAGTTATGGCTCTGAAACACATCTGGAATGAATGATTAGCAGAGAATTCTGGAATACTGCTTTGATCAGACCTCAAATAATAAATAATTGCACAAACTGAGTTCATAATGGCTTAATTGTGACGCTTTTAAGAGGGAAGTCTTTTTTTGGTGCTTTTGCAATGTTTACTACATAGACGCTCAATCCATGATGAGCAGTAAAGATAAAAGCATGAAATTGGTAATATTATTCCTATTGCTTTGTAATTTAATTTCTGTTGCCATAAACATGTGCCTCTTTCATCTTTTTCCTCTGGTTTAAAGGATACTTTTTCAAATTGGTAGATAAAGCTTGTGGAAATGAAAACAAGACTCTTTCCATATTTGTGCTTTCCCCTTAAACTGGACATGAGTTTCAATTCTTTTAATCACTGCACTATAAACAGAGGGACCACTTAAATTCTTTTTAGAAAATTTCTGTTTACAGCTGTGTTAACAAATCTTTGAGCCATGCTAGTGGCTTGATTTGTGGTTTACTGTGACCTCAGCTCTGCTACTTATTTTATTCAGGGACAAGATTTTTCAGGAGTCTTCTCTGATTAACTTAGCTTCTATGAGAGAACATTTGGCTGCTAGTGCCAGACTAATGTTTTAATGTAAAAAGCTTGTTAATTCTCTCTGATTATAATACTTCTAAGTCAAAGTCACTCATTAGCCCTTAAAATTAACATCAACATATAAACATCAGTGTCAGCAGAACAGAAGCTTTCCAGAAAGTTCTGAAGTCTGAAATTTAAGTGGCAAAGACCATAGCTGGAGTAGCAAACAGTATTAGCCTTTCTTGTAGTGATTTTAAAGCTATGCCAAGCCTATATTTTATGACTACTTTATGGCTGTCAGTAGAATTTTCACACATGCATAGTCACCATTGACTGGTATTTCACCTTGTTTACAAGGACATAAACAATTTTATTAGACGTTTAAAAATTCACAAGCTAAAGGAGACCTGTAAAATTTACTGTAAATCCATTCACAGAGGTCCTGCAGTCTTCTGAACATGATCATCAGACATGCTGGTCTTAGGAGAAAACAAACAGAACTGCCTGTAAATAAGCAGCACTGTAGGTTTCCCAGCAAGTACAGAAGAGTGTTTTTTTGGATAAACACTTTAAAACAATGGTAACTTCTTTGATGGGAACAATCTAGCAAGGAGAGATCTGCAACTCAAGCCCATCAACTGCTTATAGAAGAGTACAGTATCCTCTGTGAAGTTTCTGATTTCAACAGTATGGAATGCTATGAAGTGTAGTGGAAGAGAAGACACTCCACCTGGTAAAATGAAGATTTTAGGGCCAGCTCAGTGAAGAATACCACAAGACTTAGGTACTGATGCAAAAAGTGACAGAAAATATGTTCTGGGACATATTAGACATTACTTGAATTGTCATTTGAGCGAAAATGTCTAAAAGCTCTATTTTCATTGAAGATTAGCAATATGAGGCAGAAAAGTCAACTAAACAGTATGGCTAAAAGAGCTGACATAAAGCTAAAAAAATTCCCATGACTTGTGGGACTTGTATCACTAGTGAAATATCTTCATGACACACCAGATCAAAAAGACAAACGGACATGGGAGTTTTAAATGGTATTATATGAAAATGCTGGAAATTAAGGTGCTTTAGAGGGAGGTCACAGTATCCAGTACCTGTAATCCAGTAACAAATGTTTAGTTACAGCTGTACTGAAAAGACTATGCTGTAGTTGAACCAAGGGTCAGCTGAATCACAGTCTCATGAAATCCCCTAGCCTTGCCATCTAACTGATGCCTCTCAAAATGACACATTTTGGAATAATCAAAGAAAAAAAAATAAAGCAAACACCCCCTAATGTTTATCTTAATTTTCTCACCTCACCCAAAAACAGCTGTGCAACTTCAGTTATGTCAGTACATGATTATAAAAAACCATTACATGAATAATTTCATTTTTTGAAGGTGTATTGGACATATTCATTGAGTATTCATATTCACTGACTTTTGTAAGCAAAAGGAATTTATAATAAAGGATGTCTGGAGAAAAATTCAAGTGTTTCAAAGTTATTTATGCATCATACAAGGTACATTTACAGAATTTCACAAGCTGCATAAAAATTGTTTAAAAATGTATGAGAATATCAAGACTGATTTCCATACTGACAGACTCATAGAACACTAACAAAAGAGCAGGGAGAGTATAAAACTTGAAGTTCAGAAATTAATATGTGCAACGATATAGCACAGAATCACAGAATATACTGAGTTGAAAGGGACCCACACGGATCATTGAGTCCAACTCCTGGCCTCACACAGGACAACAGTCTGCACTCCATATAAAGTCACAAGTCTTGAAGTAATGGGTCACAAATGTGGGAAATAAAATCACAATTTCCCATATTTAGAACAGATTACTTACCCCAAACACGAATTCAAAAATCTATGCCTCACCTCTAAAGTACTACAGAATAAACAGCATATAAAGCTTGGGATTCAGATTAGTATCCCTCAAAATATTTAGAGGTTCTCTCTAACTTTTCAAAGTGACTGAAGTCAACATGCTGCATTATTATGGATACTCACTTTTGTCTTACCTGACACATGTAAGATGTGAAAGGATCCAAAAAGCCCAAGGTGAAATGACCTTAGTGAAGCAACAGTCCAGAATAAGGATAGTTCTTAATACTTTCCCTCTAAAAGTACTACAGCACCACTGAAGTTGAAAAGCTTCCTTTTTGCTATACCTAAATATGCTAAACTAGGCATGGTCAGAACATGCATCCATCACTCAAATCTCATTATGCAGCACCTGAAATTCCTTGAGAAGCTGTGGGCATTGTATTGATCATGAAGATCCTAACATAACTATTAAGAAATAAGAAGAGTCTATACATATAACTTAAGCAAAATTTAAGATTAGATGATCAAATAGGCGATGCCATCAAATTAACTGTTCTGAAGAAAAAGGATATTTAAAAAAATACTCCACTAAAAAGCTCATTCTAGAAACAAAATATATATTTTTTTTATTCTTTTTGGGGAAAAAAATCAACAGTGGATAAGTGCAACACTGACAAAAGAACCAAGAGACTAATTCAGGGACACCACAGGCATCCATGCAATAGCTCAAGACAGGACACAAATTCAGATAGAATATGAAGAGACACTGAAGAGAATGAGTGACAGAAAGTAGAAAGATGATAAAATTGGGGATGTAGTAAAAGAAATTAAATGCATTAACTATATGTTCATTCTATGAAAAACCACGTTGGAAGAGAAGCTGCAGTTATGGTCTATTACAAGGCTTCTTTACGGCACAGAGGTGCTGTGGAAGATGATCCTTTCTGCAGTTATTTAGGATAAAGAACTTTGGCAGTCATACTGGGACAAAAGACTGTTCCAGAATGAAGCTGAGAAATGTTCATGAGAACATAAAGTATTGGAACAAGCTGATTCAGTAGCAGAACTATAATGCTACATACAAGCCACTATCACTCAAACAGTGAAGACCAAAAATGGCTCAGAAACTGGGTTTTACAGAATTACAACAGTAGATGTAACAGGAGACAGCTGTGAAATAAGGAATTTAATTCTCAGCTGATATGCTGAATGAGCAGTGCATATGCCTCAAAAAAATGTCAACAATCATATAAACAGTATGGGTTCAAATAAAACAGACTGATGTCAACTCCAGATAGTATTTAATTTTCTTGGAAAATGCTTCCCAACTACTAGAATTCTGAGAAAAATCACATGGATGTAAAATTTTGTTCCATACATAGAAAGGACTTACTCTTATTATTTTGTTACATATTCTGTCACCTTTTTTTGGTGTCAATGGTTTGCACAATGCATACACTACTACAGCATGAAGGACTTTATAGTGTTATCAGGGAAAGATCAGTTTAGACCCAAGTTAACAGTATCAGTAAAAGTTACTAGTGACAGAAAAAACATACAGTGGCTTTGTTTCTGGATTCACAAAACTAGTAAATAGGAATTTCAGATTCAAAACTATTCTACCATTTGCTTCACTTCACTGAGACTAATTTCAAAATTCCTATTAATTCCCTTCTCCATAGCCCCTCCTCTCTGAACAGTGCCAGCACAACATGAAATTTTGAAGGCAATGCTGATGCACTAAAAGAAGCCATCTGTCTGGACAATTAACAAAGCATTAGGTAATGGTTTAAACTGCTTAACTCCAAGCAGATTGTCCGATGGCCATAATCCAAACAAAAAGTTGAACAGCAAGAATCAACAAATACTTACCAGTAAATCCTAAATGCTACATTTCAGATTGTTCAACTCTTTCTCCAACTTATTAAAAAAATTCTGTCTTTGGAAATTGTTTTGACTGAAGTTGCATTGTTGCTGTACTTTCTTCCAGATACTACTAATAGTAGTCATTAACTGGAATGCTATCAAGTCTACCTGTACATGTAGAAAAGACTTCATATCTGAACACTGCTGGTGTTTCACAGAGTGATTTGTAAACTGGAGGCATTTGATGTAGATGCAGAATATATGAAGTAACAAAGTGTAATTTTTAAAGTCATTGTTTCCTAAACATAGCCACAGTTCAAAATGAAACATGGTTTGATATAAGAATCATGTGTGGAAAAAAAATTGTCTAGGGACTGCAAAAAGCAATAGAACACAATGGATTTATATTTTCTACACTGATAGCCTGAAAATCGTGACATAAAGCAAGATCTATGAGAATATCAAATGAAATGTACTGAATTATAAGCTTTGGATGGGAACAAATATAGAACAATATTCATGACAGATAGAAGAACAAAAAGGACAGTCCTAAAAGCAAAAATCTCAGGGAGAACAAGACAGAAGTGATATGTATGCAAGTGCTCAGAAATTTAGTATTCAGCATATGGACAGAGATTGAAAGATGAAGGTCACATCTGAACTTTGAGAATGGATACGGAGTCACTGAAGACTACAGAGGACTGGGAAGATGGTTCTGGAAGACAGTAAGGCAAAAGGACAACTGATGCCCTTTTATTAGGATTTCAGTAGAAGATTTTTTTAAGTCTGCTCCTCCAAAGGAGCAAAATTAACAGCATTGGAGAGACTGCTACCATTTGTTGTTGAAGAGCTGGAAACACAACCTTAAGCTGCTTAACACTCCAGAGGAAAAAAGGGCAAGAAAAAAGGACAAAATTAACTATGCCTACTTGTATGTATTATACAGACCTTTAGGGCATGCTGAATAAACATGCTGTTTTACTTATGAGCAACAAAATGTTTCATTATCCCTGTCAGATAATGATCAAGTGTAAGAACTGAATCAAATGTATTCCCTTAACAGTGCAATCTAAGATGATCAGAAACCTGGTGGAAGCAAGATGTTGCGAACAAAAGCCAAGACCCTTCTGAAAAGCCCCTTTGTAACAAGGTTTATGATGGCATCTAGCTCCATGAACATCCATTTTGCAGATGGTGCAGAGGTATTCTTGAGCAGATGTACTGTTCTGCATGGTGGCCAAGAATAATTCCAAGTTGGAGCTAAAAACTAAGTTGAAGAATTAAGTTCAGGGCAAATAAGTCAGGGTACTTATTAAGTATATCAATACTTATCAACTATATATACTTATCAAATGACACTAACAACAAAAAACTCATCCTGAAATATTCTGGACTCTGAAGGGTCTCATTGCTTTTCCAGAAGCAAGAGAAATTAAAGCATACAAGAACAGCACCATTTTGAGGCTGCTGGCTGAATGGCACCCTGTGGACTGCAATCACCTCGAAAGAATGTGAGTTTGCAGTGAGGCCTTTTCTGTTCACCAGGAGCACCTTAATTACTGCAGCTGCAATCACTGCCTGTGGGGTGGGGCTTTTAATCCTGACAGCAGCCTCTGTTAAAACAGAGGCTTCAGCCCCAAGCAGTCATCCAGGTACCCATGCAGAGAGTAGTACCTTACTTCTAATAACCAACTCAGTAATTACACCTGTGAGAGGAAGGCTGGGTTTAGGATTACAGATTTACAAGTGCCCTACTATAGCCACATAGTAATCCAATTTTTCCCATTACACTGCATTCCTAATTGTCAGCTCATATAACTCTTTTCTTACCTCAGTATAGGCTCAGAGTTTCTGAATATAGAAGACAAAACAATTTTACTTTACAGATGATAATCGGACAGTCACTTATTTCCAGTCTACTAAAAAGTCAACATTTTGTGTTTCTATAAAAAAGTATTTGATCACATACTGCATTTGCACTTATGAAATGAATATGTAAAAATGTTCCAACAAAAAAAATCCTTAAAATAATGCTTCAAATATATAGGTATTAGCTTGAATGGAACATACTGGAGCTGCCTTGCAATGTTACTACTGAAAATTTAATTTACTTCATTGGAATACCAGTATAAGAGAGTAGACCAAAAACAACACAAGCAAATCCATTATTTGAAATTTATTTGCAAGATAAGCAAGTTTCTTGTTTTTGAGTAAAGTAAGCAAATATTCTGTCCAGTCATCACAACAAATGATCAGCAATTCAAAAGACAGAAACAGGTGAGATCTCTGAAATCCGAATTTCATCAAGAAAGTTTTCTGAGTAAATATCGGGAGAGGAGATAATATGAATACCTATATAAGCAAAAGATCTTAGAAATCAATTCACTGCTTTGGTGATAGTTATGTCTGCACTAGAAAGACATGCTCAGGCAGCTTTACCCCAGAAAACATTCTGGCAGCAAAGGCCTGCCACTGCAATAGCTTGAGAAAAGAAAAACAAAACACCCACTAGCAATGAAAAAAGCTTGCAATGAAAAGATACATCACTCTTGGGATAGATGGGACATCCCAGTACAAAACAAGCACCAACAACAAGCAGACTACAAATTCTAGGCCCACTAGGTTACTTAAACTTATCTTGTACACCTTGTTTTTTTCCATTCGTACTTCTGCATGTCCACATTTGTAAGATTCAGCCACACCTTTAGGTCACATTGCAGATAAGAATAGCTACAAGTGGTATTAACAAGGTACAAGTGCAAGCTTTGCACAACTGTATAATCTCCCCTAAATTGTCACAAATTATGCATTACAAATTCTTACCAGGAATAATTACAAAAGCAGCACTTCATTTAAAATGATAGTATTCCTAATGCCCCTAAAAATTCTGCAGCATCTCAGAATTCTGTTTTTACAGAGAGTATAAATATCAGCTTTGACAGAACATGTAAAGGGGACCATGAGGGAGAGACTTGAGTCAACAACAACTCTAAAATAAGAGCCTTTCAGAAAAAAACTGATATCCACACTCAGTGGAAAAATGTAGGGGAAAAAAAAACCAAAGGAAAACAAGATATTCAGCAGCAAACAATTTAGCAGAACAAGTGAAAAGCTGTTCTTCAATGGTCATCTTCATGCCATCCTCGGCACAATACCCAGTGGGTATGGATCATCTGAAGTGCAAATGTATGATGAGCAGAAGCATGTCAAATTCATAGGAATATGCAGAAAGAAATAATTGAACAGAAGTGGATACGTAAATACAAAATACTTTTGGAGATTGCCTACAAAGAAGACAAGTATGATGCTACAAAAATTAAGAAAATCAAGGCAGTTTCCCACCAACCAACAAAATGTTCATAGTCATTATCAGGCATTGCAGTAGTGGGATGAACTGAAGGGGCAAGAGAAAAAGGAATCAGAACATCTGCAAAAAACAATAGTATATACAAAAAATCTGGAAGTGAAAACACAAAACAACCAATTATTTGCCAAAAATTGTTCAAAAACCTTTGCTGCAAAAGCAAGAAAATCTAACTGCATTTTGAGCTCTACATTAGATATCTAATGTATGCTAAGACACAAATTGCTGTCTTGTCCATACTTACCAGTATACAGAGATGAAACATTTTTACTGAGCTTGATGAGGATTACTTTGTTAACTCTGCAGTCCTGAAAGCCTGCATCCACAACAGTTAGAATGAGCTTGGCCAGTGAAGATTATGTGTACATGATACTCACAAATACAAAAATTCCCATGGGAAGCTGTCGCAATAACCATGAATTAAAACACACCCAAATTCTTCTAATTTATCCTAAGAACTAAAGCCACCACCTGTGTCTAGATGCAGCAAAGGTAAAGATTACTGTCCTCTCTACCCTCAGAAATGCTAAATATTGTTCTCCTGTGTATGAGAGACTAACTTCTGGAGTGTGTATATCCCCAAGCAATACACAGAAGTATGAGTTATGTGCCAGCAGATGTTGCAGTAGGAAAAAAAAAAGGTTAAATGAAAAGGTCCTTTCTGCAAAAACCACTAAATTAGAGGAAATATTTCTGCATGTATCTGTAAAAAATTCATGAACGCAAACTACACAAAATTAGGCAACCGTTGGCTTGAATAACTTCTGCAACATGGTAAAAATCAGTAGGATTTACGTGTGCTTTAATATAAATGTGGTTCTGTACATACCCAAGACAAGACACCACCAATGCTATGAAAATCTTTAGCAACAGATGTTGGAATGTGTTACCTCATCAGGAACGGAGAGTAAGATGGGTTTATAAACCCTGAAGAGATTCTCAACAGTACAGTTCTTCAGACAAGGGGAGAAAAAAAAAAAAAAAACAACTGAAAAGTTAGTGGTCAGAGACAGCCAGACTGAGAAATTTCCAAAGGAATATCATACATATATGATGATATAATTCACAACAGAAATACCCATCTATACAGTAAGGCTACAGCAGCAAATCACCAATTTACTCTGATTAATGAATGTAATAAAGAACAATGAGTTCCTAGAAAGTAGAAAGGACAAATATATCAAGAATATACTTGTGTGATCTGACCAGACAACTCCAGTACAACTGTCTTTGTCCTAAGAAATAATTCCCATTTGTAACCCTACAAAGGACAGCATTGCAGAAGCAATCATTGGTGGTCTCTTGTGTTTTCTTTATTCCCAAGTATGTTCTTGAAGCATCAACTTCCAGACTTAATAGCTTGCATACCTACTATATATGAAATTTTAAGTGGCTTCCTACAATGCACCCACCTAAGGATATATAGGTCAGGCATTTATGACCCTTGTCTTTATTCAACTTTATTACAACACTATTAGTGAGCCAAGAAAAAGCCTATTCCAGCCCTAGAGTTTTCTGCTTACTGCACTTGGGGTTTAAGGCTATGAGCAGTAGATCAGCCTTCTTACTCACTGGCAAGTATTGCAGAGATAAAAAGTGAAATGAAACAGGCACCGACCTTGGTAAGAGATTTGCTACTGATTTCAGTAAAACCAGGATTTCACTTTTAGGGAAGTTATTTCCAGAGATCAGGCATACATCTGGAGATGGTGCTCCCTTGCAAAGTGGAAAGGTTATTTTGAAGAAAACTAACAGAATTTGTATCAACCTTTCTTTGACTAGCAAAGCAACAGTCAAGAGGTGATACTTTTATTCTCATTACAGGAATAGCAATGCTATGTAATATTGGTACAACAGCAAAGGCATATAAACTGACAAAAAATACATTCAGGCAATGAGAATGATAGAATGGGTTGGGTTGAAGGGAACCTTAAAGATCATTTAGTTCCAAACCCCTGCTGTGGGCAGGGACACTTTCCACTACACCATCATCCAAACTGGCCCTGAACACTTCAAGGAATGCAGCATCCAAAACCTCACTGAGCCACCTTCCAATGTATTAACACTCATCTTCCGTTGGGGCAAGGTGACTCCAAAAGGATTTCTGTGAATACCTACAGCACCTGAAAGCTGTATTTGATGATTGAAAAGGTGCCATTCAGTCCTGTGCTCTAAGTGAGAGCTAATTCAGTGACAGATTCAGGGAAGGTTCAGATGTAATACAGAATAATGGGAATGTGGGGAATAACCTAGGTTTTAAAAAGTAGATTAAATTATATGAACCTGCATGTTAGTTGCAGTACATTGCAATACTCAAATTACAGAAGGCAGACCTCATCATAACACTGTCAGAAAGAATCTGGAGACATCTTTAATGAAAATAATTACTATACTTATGACAGGACATATTAATGTAAAATACACAAACCTTTTTATTTAAAGACTATGAATTCTTCACCCAAAATGAAACAAAAATGCAACTGAAGTAAATGATTGATTTGCATTTATTCAAACTTTGATTCTTCATAATATTGCACATTTTCAAAGTATTCTTAATAAAAATGTCACAGCTTAGCTGTACTGGACTCTTTCACCAGTGAAAATGAAAATACTTTTGTCTCCCAAGTACAGAGAAGGAGATGAATGTGTCCTTAAAAATCAAGTTAGACTAAGGAGTAGAAAACTGTTTATCAGTCATTCTGGAAAACAGAAACATAAAATGAAACCTATAGTCACTACTGGGGAAAAAGAAAATTAATAATTTTTTTTCCCAGAATGCAAAGACCTGGTGAAACTTCTGCATGGTGTGACTGGATATCAATTTTCAAACCTGATCCCTATACTCATGCCCATTGACCACTTTGGTTCATCTCCACAGAGCTGGCCACTTTGTGTGGCTGAGTAACAAAGTTCTGGCAGCTGCACCACAATCTGAAACAGCTGAGTAAAAAACAAGTCACATTGACCTGAATACCAAGCATGGAGCAGACCTCTGTCAGCACAGGGGCAAACAACCTTTACTTGGTAACCTCTCCCTGCATACAAATCAGTTTTTCTAACCTTGCATCTGCAGCCAAAACCAAATCCCAAACAAACAAACAATCCCATGGTGAAATTATATAAACACACCTTATACTTCAGCACAAGGTATAGAATACCATGTACACATCATGCTGAATAGGGTTTCTGTAGGCCTAAATGAAAAAAGTACATATCCAGTCCAGCTTTCACAATAAAGGTAGCTGAACAGTCAGTTTGAAGGTGTTAACTGAAAATATAATTAACCTGAAACCATCCATAAACCTTTCCAGCTGCTTAGCCTGTGTTTGACTAGAGAATTGCAGTGCTTGGTCACACATATAAGTGTTTAAAATTGGCTGCTTCTGTTTTCTCTCATTTTAGAAAACAGGGCTTCTTAGGATAGGGTAGAGAGTCCAAATGAAGCATTGAAGGACTTTACTGGAATTCTAGCAATGGAAAAGATGAGTCCTCCAACACCAAGAAAACCCAACCCACCACCCTGCCCAAAACCCAAACAACCAAATTCAAGTTCCCAACTCGCACAGGATTCTCTGATATAATCAAGACCTGAATTTTTATTAAGGCCTGTAGCGTAATACCTATTCTTCAAAAAGCATATCTAACTACACAGCCTGGTACTGTATTAGGAAATTTATAAAACTAGAAGAATGAACTGAAAATTTTTACTTCTCGTGTGCTTCTTCAAGGAAGGGAAGTTTACCTCCTCATTAAAAAAACCTACAGAACATGAAACTTTTTAGACATACTGCTCAGTGACTACCACAAAGCTACTTAGAAGCTACAGAAGTTACTATTTAAATGTTGTAAACAGCTTTGTTGATTACTTTCAGTTGCTGCTCTATTTGAAAAAAAAAACTTTTTAGACATACTGCTCAGTGACTACCACAAAGCTACTTAGAAGCTACAGAAGTTACTATTTAAATGTTGTAAACAGCTTTGTTGATTACTTTCAGTTGCTGCTCTATTTGAAAAAAAAATTGTAGCATGCTTGTCATTGGAATTTAAGGGCAATGGTGAAGTTCATTTATCTAGTTATTTAAAACTAGATAAAATAAAAATTTTATCTAGTTTTAAAAAGTAAGAAGCTAATCAGACCTTTTTTCTGTCATTTAATGCAGAAACCTTGATTATCCCACCTGTCTACCTATGACTTCAGGAGGGCTAGATTTGGAAAGAACTTTGGATTTGTTTAGTAGCAGCATTTGTATTATAATACCAAGCATTACTTAACTATGCACATTAAATGTTTAATTTGTTCGTTTAATAAGCAAACATTTTTTGCTTTGGTAACAATTTGTTTTCAGTTATCCTGAGGAATTGTTAGTAACACCTGTCCTCCTGAAACAGAGGTCTAATTTGTTTCTCAGGAGCAGACACGCGGTATTTAAGGCAGCTCAGAGATGTGACTACATGAGAAACTGCCAACAGCAAGGGAGGCAAGTTCTTATTGACCTTGCAAAACTTAACTGTGATGCCTAGCATTGAATTGACACCACAAGGTTTTTACTGCCCTAGGAAAGCAAGCCTCACCAGAGAAACAGAATGGACATCGCCACACCAGCACTGAATGCCTACTCTTGGTAGCATTTTCTGTCACTAACTTGGACCTGCTGATGTCTGACTGCTGGAAAGACATGAGGTGTCCATGTTATGAAAGAAAAGTGGATAGCGTGAAAAGAAATAGGAAAGAGATAAGAGCAGAAGTAAATCGGATACTGCTAATGAAAAAATGAAAGATGAAAATAAACTTTATGAGAAAACGGAAAACTCCTCAAAAATAACCTAACAGGGACAGCAAATAGTAGAGCATATGAGTATCACTGCCCACTGGCAGCAGCTACGCTAGAAAAAGCAGTGTCTTTAAAAACTTCAAAATGCAGAATCTTGCAAAAAGAATAAATACCTGAGCTTGACGGACACATTAGTAATATTAATTATTTGGAATACTCACCTCTACCTTTGGGTCACTAACAGCACAGCACCATTTCAACAAGCCTTTGAAGCAAATCTTTGATTCAGTAAATTATTCAATCAAAACCAGTCTGAGGAACAACTTTATTGAAACTGTATTTTTATCCTCACTTCTGTTCAACAACTGGCAAAATTCAGCATCTCCTCTAGACTTTTTCCCTTCTCCCAAACAGCTTACCATTTTTAATACTGGAAGTTATTAATTTCTGAAATAATGTTCATTGCCATCAACATCTCAGTTTTTATCAGAACCCTGAATTTGTGCTATGACTTGATCTTCTAAGCTCTCTTCCTTGAGTCAAGGATTTGTCGGGCTACCCATAGTCTCTCAGGGCACAAAATGAAGTCCAAGGTTCACCTGTGACAAAAAGAATGATTTCATTAGTCTCAATTCACAAAAGGAGTTTCATTTATTAGACAAAACAAGCTTTACTAGAGCATTTAACATTATAATTTTAAAACTAAAAAACAAAACATCATCAAGAACAACATTTTTTCTGAAAAGGCTGATAATATCTCCAATCTAGTTATCAAAAGATAGCTCCATTATTTTAAAAATTTTTATTCTAGAAGATGCATTAAGAGAGGAGCACTCTTCAACTAGATTCTTACACTGCTTAAATCAAAACCCAGGGCTAGTTTGAAAAGTCCCCGAAATGAAATTCTTATTGATAGATTCCCAACCCTAATTCTGCAATGACTGCAATATTCAGCAAAGAATGAAAAAAAAAAAAAATCATAAGTAGCTGTGTTACTTAGTGCTTTCAAGAGTGACTTCACTGATCTGAAGAGATTTTAGAGGTTACCCTAACTCAATATTACCCTTGAGTTCATTGTATTCTTTTGAGCACTCACAGAGCTGTCTTCACAGAACTCTTGGGATCTAAAGCAGGTGAGGCAGGCTGAGCATACAAACATTGGGGATTTTTCCCTTTGTCATTGTCATCTCATTCAGAAAAGTAGTTACCACACATAGGTAAGTTTAAGCATGTGTGCAGTCCTAGTGAAGTTAATTGCCCAGGGCCCTGGGGCCTCAGCAATGTCAAAGTTCCTCTATGCCTTCTTCACTAGTAACACAGTTTTAGCAACAAAACATTTGGGCCAAGGACGTGGAAAACTAGAAAAAAAGTACAAAAACCCAAATACACCTAGCACAGAACAGAGATCAGTGAGAAGCAGGTGAATGCAGCTTTCTGCCCTGATTTAGTAGGTGCTGGTTACCAGCTTGGCACCAGCCCCTGGACTATCCCAAGCCATGCCAAGTGCTAGCAGACAGGACAGGCACACAGGAGTGAGGCTGAGCCTGCTGGGCCTCCCTTCCCACACTGGACTCCATTGGAGGGGGCAGTCAGGGAACCTCTGGACCTCAGCACATGAAGCACCCAGAAAAAAAGCAACCCACCAGGCCAAGAGTTTCAAAATGAAGAGAAAGAAGAACAAGAGGTGTAATACCATTCAAGAAAACTTTCATCACTGACTTTTCGAATGGTCCAGTCCTGCAAACACTGAATACCCAAATCCACCTGTCACCAAAAGAACAGGTGTGTGTTGACATTTTAATGTCACTACCAGAAAACTAATCTCCATAGTCAAGGACTTAGAACTGCTCCCTCACCTTGTTCTTGATGCATTGTTTTTCTTGGTGTGGGTAACAACAAAGGCATAAGGATACCAGCAATCACCAAATTTGTGTGTAGTATTACATAAATCACTTAAATGATCTCCTCAGTTTTCTGAGATGCTCTGATTCGATGCTGACAGTTTCAAGTAGAAATTTCACTTGTTAAAAGTACTAACAGTTTTTCAATACTCCTTCCCTAAAGCTAGTTATTGCATCTTCCCAGGGTGGATCTGTTGAATGACCTTATTTCTGATCTATGAATATAAGGGTAAATGAGACAATGATTTACACAAAACTTTTTAAAAATGATCTGCTCTGATTCTTTTCAAAAATTAGCTATTAAAGAAGGCACAGCAGTTTAAAGTTCAAGCTGCATGAATATGCTACCAAGATATGGTCATTAAAATCCTTATGCCTTGAATGTTTCCCTTGAACTTTGTTTCAAAGTTAAAAGATTACATATATCATAAACCAAATTCAGTCTTTGTGTAGGTCAGCTTCAAATTGCAGCCATTCCCATCAGGACTGAATTGGTGTCAGGCACCTCTTCGATTACAAGCCACCATAAAAGAATTAACAGACCAGAACTATGAAACTTATTACAAGTCAAGTACATTAAATAAAAGAGGATCCTACCAGTTGCATCATCAGCTTCTGTGTCTAGGAGAGCATCTATTGAAGCCATGCTTGTGCCTATGAAGGAGTCTGTAGTATCAGACACTCCTCGCTTGCTGAGACAAACTTCTTTGAGTTACTGACTTCTCTGCTTTGATCAGTGTCTTTTACTAACCTTCTGACTGTCAGGAAGGTTACACCACTTGTTGAGAAGGTTTTTCTAGGCCTTCCTACTATTCCCCAATGCACTTTTTAAATTGTACGTCCACAGGTTCAATTTGCAGTATCTTCCAATACATAAGTATACAATAGAGAGTAGGACAGAGATGAGAGATGTTTTCCCCCACCAAATCCACCTTTTTTTGTGAAAGGGTTAAATACTCCTTATTTCTGTTAGTCCTCTCTTGCAAAGAGGGAAGAAAATCTTCATTGAGATACATTTTCTTCAGGAGGTATCTTCTGTTCCTCCCTGACCTTTTTCCAGTGGAATTTTCATCCTGTGTCCTTTTTCCTCAATAAATGTGCCAGCAAGACTTAATTAATATAAGTTGTTGCAAAAGTAGAAGTTTCTTTCTTATTACATTTCTGTAAAAAGTTGTAACTGCCTTTGGCATTACCAAGTTATAAATTAGTTGTATGGATAAATCAGATTATTTTCAATGTAATCTCTTCCTGAATAATCTGAATTAGGAAACCAAGACTTGGGAGACTTTAGTCTTCAAACTTACATATATGAGGCCAGGGTCTTCTAAATAACTTGCTCCCTGTTATAAATTTATTTGCCTGAGTAAGCCCTAACTGAAGGCTCAGTTAAACAGTGGTGCCCAATTAAATAGTGGTGCTCATAAATAAAGTTATTCCTAGGCACAGGTTTTTGTAGGATTAGTCAAGAACACTTACAACACCTTTTTAAAACTTGTTTCCAAAAATTCCTTTAATCCATTTACTAACCCCCCCCCCCATATTTTAAAGAAAAAAACCTCAAACTTAAGAACTTTAAAAGCTTGCTCTTATTTTTTCCTAAATCAAGACTATAAACTATTCACCACATTGTACCAAGTATGTTCTTGTTTTAATTAATCCTTCATTTCAGAGGGTCAAGCAGTTATCTAGTTCATGTTCCAGTCTCAAACAATTTATGTTCAGAAGAATGCTCTACTCTCCTAGCTGTTGCCAGTTTATTGCAGCTCTTAACAGTCACTATGACAGAAAAGGCAAGAACAAGAAATGCAGTAAGAGTGAGCACGTGTTTTGATTCAGGAGGAATTACACAGTATCTACAGCAGAGATTATGTGCATACAGAGAGCCCAAGGATTCAGTTATGTCTCCACAAAAAACACACCATGTTTATTTCAGACTGTACCAGACTTATCCATACTGCAAACTACCCACAGAGGGGCTAAAGCATCGATTTATTAATTAAGGAGGAGGACAATATCACCCATTCCCCTAGAGTAACCCAAGTAATAGGCCTGTCTCAATCCTGTCTCCCTCCATCTAAAAATGCTCCCGGGAACAAGGGTAGTCAAGTGCTCACTTGGACTTCTGGAGTTGGAGTCTCCTCTCAGTTACATGCACGTGTTACCCTAACAGCTCCAGTGAATGAAATTTCTGCCAATGAAAGCAGGAAGATAATATAGCTTTCAGAATTTACACCAGTGGCAATTGTAGGGAAGAAAAAATTAAAATCTGTTACTCTTCATTTTGATCTTGTGTGTGGATTTCCACTATGGCTGAATGAAACTGAAGCAGACAACCCACTAGAATTACCTGAATTAACCTTAGAAAGATAAGCATGCCACTGTTTGCCAGAGTCCAATACTAGATACCTTTCTTAGGCTAGCTCAAACCCCAGGCTCAAGTTCCCCCTCAGAGGAATTTTAAAGCATTAACTAATTAACTTAGTGCAGTAGTAATGAAGACCCTGACAGCCCAGTTGTGAAAAGAAATAAAGGCAGCTTTTCAGTTTTCAGCAGTGAAATTCTGCTTTTATTACAGCTCTCCTCCCATGCTCCTGTATTTTTTTTCAATGAAAGATGCATAGGGTTTGGAGCGCACAGATTTGGTACACGTGCGCAGCAGCTGGTCTGACATGATAAAGTAGAATGAATCTGAAGAAGTTCCTGCCTGTCTGACCAATAATCCATGAACTAAGAGGGATTTACTCAATAGACCAGCACAGATTCTATCCTGTCAAAATTAGAGACTGATTTTTTTTAAAAGTGCCTAAAGCTGTTTTCTGTTAGATGTTTTCCATTCCGCAAAAGACCTAGACAGCAAGTAGGAGGCGAACAAAGGTGGGGGGAGGGAATTGTCTGAATCCTGCAATGTTTATAACTCCGTATTCGCTTGATTTGAAGCTCCAACCATAGAATTTGTTACTGAAGACATTTCTGTAACTCAAAGAAAATCAATCAGAAGAATAGCATCCAGCATGCACCGACACACACTGTATGCCAAGGCAGCATCCCCGATACCATGCCTAAATTTAATTCTTAAATACTACTTACTCGCCATTCTCTTTTGCTAGGTGGGAACTGCCGAGAGCTAAAAATAGCACCAGGATTCAGTGACTGGAGCTAAAAATACCCTTTCCCGCTCGATTACCGACTCGGCAGGAAAGACGGAGCTCTTGGCATCTGTCACAGCCTATAACCGCCAGCTGGGGATGGAGACAAAGAGCCCAAGCCCGGAGTTCCGCGCTCGGGGAAAGTTTCAGCGGCAGGCGAAGAGGCCACGGGACCCCCACCCACCCCAGCCCGGGCGGCGCCCCGGGCCTCCCCGCCGCCCCTTACCCGCGTTTCGCAGCTTCTTGTTGCGGTAGACGGAGAGGATGACCAAGAGGTTGCCCAGCAGGTCCACCGCGATGGTGAAGATGAGGATGGCGGCCAAAGTGGAGGTCACCCAGGGCTGGCGGCGCGGGGCGCCCTCGGCCGGCGGGTCCCGCGGGAGGACGGAGCTGTTCAGCTCGCTCTCGTTCACTCTCATCCTGCCACCGAGCCGCCCCGGGCACAACCGGCTACCGGCGGGGCGGGCGCGCTCGCCAGCCCAGCCTCCGGCGGGGCAGGGCAGGTCAGGGGTCGCGGTCGCCCTGCGCCGCGGGGCTGCCCGCCCTAGGGCGGAGCGGGGCCGGCAGGACCGGGCGCACCTCCCATGGCGGCCGGCGCTCCGGCAGGAAGTTTCCCCGAAGTGTGCATGTGCCGCGGCGGGACACTTTTATAGCCCGCCCGCGCCGCCGCCCCGCCCGCCGCCACCGCTGCCGCCAGGTGACACCGAGCCGCCCCCGCGCCGGCACGTGCGCGGCCGGGGCTCCAGCTGCTGCCGCGCGGCGCCACAGCGCCCCCCCGCGGCGCCCGCGCCGCCCCATTCACGCCGCGCTCCGCTTCCCCATTCATGCTCCCGGCCGCTCCATTCAGAGCCGGCCGCTCCATTCACCGGCGGAGGCGCGGCAGGGATCGACGGGGCTTGCTGTCTGCGGTTGGGTGGCTTGCAGCGCTCGGCGCTATTTTTAGCCCTCCTGGTTAACGCCGGCTCTTAATTAGGCGCCCGCCGAACTCCCTTCCCCTCCTCCCCCTCCTTTATTTAACATCGCACCCGCACGGTAACGTGAGCGCGGCGAGAAACCTCCCATCGGGGAGCGGGTCGGGGCTGCTATAAAAAGCTCCTCGCGAAGGAGACTGGCTGGCTGGGCAGGGGGGGCGTCTGAGGACCCGCGTCCCGGGAGCACCACGTGCTGCCGCAGCGAGGGGGCGGCGGGGGGGACACGCACCGCCTCGGCAGCCCCCCCTTCCTCCTCCGCAGCCTTTCTTCCTCCCCCGCACCCTGGGCAGCGGGGGCGGTCTGCACAGGGAAGACAGAGAGAAAGGTAGCGGGGATGCCCCGTGCCACCCCTGCGAGCCCGGTGATGTCTGGATCCCCTGTCCCCCAAAAGCAGCATTTGCTTCAAAGACAGTAGGGAACAGGGAGCCATTGCCCAGCCGTGAGGAGTACCCAGTTGACTGAATAGGGTATCCCTTTACCCTCTTGTGCGGTGGGCGCTCTGGTAAATAAAGAAACAAATAAATAAATTTTTTTTTTTTTTAGAAAGAAGGCACTTTCTTCTGACTGAATCTTCTCGCTTGCACGGTATAGAGCTGTTGAAAATCTCTGAGCAAACTGGGCGTGGGAATCACTCTCCCATTCAGGATAACGGGCTGACAGTGCGGGCTGCTTTCCGCCGAGCGCGGGGCTGGGCGCGGTGCTGGCGGCCAGGGCCGGCCCCGCGCACCCACCGCCGCCCGCCCGGAGCGCTCACGGGGCTGCTGCCGCTGGGGGACAGGCGGGGAGCCCGCGGCGGGAGCGCGGGGCTGCTCCTGGGGCCGCGCAGCCTCCGCCGGCCGCTGCGCAGCGCGGGCGGTGCCGTGCGCGGCTCTGCGCGGGGCGGGAGGGGCGCGGCGGCCCAGCCGGCCGGGCTCACGGCACGGTGTCCCGTGGCAGCCCGAGGTGAGGGACAGCCAGAGCCGCCGCGGTGACCCGCGGTTGCGTAACGCGGCGGGTGTGAGGGGACACCGCGGGGCGGCCGGCCCGCAGCCGCGGAGGGGCGCGGACAGGCGGGGCGGTGGCGGCGGCAGCGGCACCCCCGCCCTGGCAGGCGCCGCAGTCGCAGCCCGCACGGCTGAGTGCCAGGGAAACCCCGAGCTTCCCATTCACCCACGGTTTTCCTTCACCACCGCGGGCAGCGGAGCGAGGAGCGCCGCCGCTCAGCCTCCCGCTGGTGAACGAGACCGCTTGTGTTTCGTGCGGGAAGTGCTGATTTATTTGATCACTTACTGACTTATTAAAAGCTCAATATTACGGCAGCGTGTTTTCCCTCCGCCTCGATAAACAGCAGTCCCGGGGAGATGTGTCGGCACTACAGAGCATTCCTTCCCACTGCTTCGCGAGCAGCATCCAAAGCCCGTCCATCACTGGAGATGGAGAGCAGCAGCCCGCACTACAGCCCCTCAGCGCGGCGCCGCAGCTCCTGGGCAGGGGGTGGGGGTGAGCACAGCCACATCCACCCGCCACCAGCCCCCGCCCTCCATCCCCCCCGGCAGGTTAGTGCATGTGTCCGTGTAGGTGCATAACAAGTAGGTTATCAAGCTGTGGGAGAAGATTAAAAATAGGAGGAGCCAGTATCAGGGGGATATCAGATCAAGGGCAGCCACACGTGGAGACAGGCAGAACTGCCTGGTCCTCAGTAGACCTCCACGGGTGTTTTACTGGACAGGGAGGGGCTGGCTGCCCAGAGGCAGCTGTGAAGTTTCACAAGGTCAGGTATTTTTAACCAGAAGGTAGAGCGAAGATGAGGATCAGCCCAGGATTTTGCTTCAAAGAAAGGGAATCTGGTCCGTGCAGGAACTGCTGTTATTTGTCTCATTCCTGGGATGATCAGTGACATATTTGCCACTTAGACCCACAGGGGAATGAAGATATCACTCCATCCATCCCATTTTAGTCTTGTGAAAAGGGCGTGCTCTGGACCAAGGCTGCTTGTGTGGTGGGAAGGGAGCACTTCTCAAAAAGGGGACTGAAGATGTCCTAAGGCATCACTACCAGAAAACCCTAGATGAGAGCTAAGGGTGACCCAAGCACCAGCAAGGGCCATGATACATTGAGAAGCCTTGTGTTGCTGCTCTGTGTGTTGGATTTGTTTCCTGCAGAGTGGGAGACGGGCATCAGGATGCAGGTCAGGCTCCAGCAGGAACCACGTTCCCATTCCCCACCAGGAAGTGGGACAGCTTTCTCTTTCCTCCCTCTCACCTTGACAGAGACGGATCATACTAGAAAATACTGCTCTTTAAGGTTTTGCATGTGTTTACTTACATTCTGGAGAGTCACAGACTCTAAGATGCCACCCAAAACAAGCAAGCTGTGAAAACTGCAGAGGAGCAGATCTAACATCAGGCTCCTTCACACTGATCAACATTTAGAGTCAGTCAGACAGTCTTAGAGGCAGTTTGGTATTGTTTGTTGCATCCTCTGAGGCTGGTCTCTCTGCCCTCACATTTTCTATACTTTTTCTACACGCACATTTTTAAAGTACAACTGAGTGAAGTTAAATGATGCTTTACATGAAAGCAGCATAAGATAAGATCAGGGCAGAAAAACAAGCAAATCACTTGGGCTAGCCACCCCATATTATAATAATTTAAATCAGAGTTGACTTCACTGTAGTGAGCGGTGTTGGCAGAGATCTTATTACATGAAGAAATATGGAACTTGTCTGATCTGTCATAAAAGAGTCCTGATTTGGTTTTGCTTGAGTTGTTTGGGACATACCTGTTGCTCATTCTGTGTCCAGCCAAGTTTCCTGGTGGATCTTGAACTGATGTTGTCGTCTTGTTTTTGGTCCTGTATCCTGTTGATTCAGCCTGGCCTTTCTGGATGAGTGCAGGACCTGAGTCATCTTTTTGTCCTGTCTAGGGCTGGCAGTTGAGCCTGTTGTCAGCATCTGGCTCTGCCTGCTGCTCTTAGGTCCTGTGAGACTATGGTCTAGCTGGTGCAGACACTGCCCGGGCTCAGGTTTTCCTTGGCTCCTGGATGGCTTTCCTATGGAGAAGCTCTTAAAACTATGCAGCAAGGACATTAGATGAGTTGAGGGAGCACCATCCATCTGAAAAGATAGGTAGAAATATAGAAAACATGAGAAGGAATCAACAATTCAGCTGGTTCTCTGAGTAAGAGAATGAGGACTGCCTGGCAGATGAGACTGAGATGATAATTAAAAGGGGCAAGTACTGAGATTGGTACTGGCAAGTACTTGGGCTAGTGTGGGTGCCTGGCAGAGAATGGGCAAAAGGCAGAACATTTGTCTCCTTAAGAAGTTTTCACCATGGGTCAGTGTGGTTTTCTTACATCAGAGGAAATAGCTGTAGAGGTTGATGGCAGATAAGACATCTTGGAAGGGGCTGACTTGAATACAAGTATGGGAGGAAGGCCTTGGAGGGCTATAAGGTAAGTTGATTGTGGTGCTTGTGGCAGAGAAGCAGCAGCTTCTGATATCCTTTACGTTTTGGTGCCCTTCTCTCCTTCAGAAAAGCCCAGGAGCTGCATGAAATATATAAATGCAGACTCTATTCTGCTCAATCACAATAGGTGTTTCTGTAGAGAAAAGCTGAAACTTAGCACTGAGGTGGGAAAAAATGAGGTAAACCAGCTGGCAATGTGTTTCTGTGGTGAGCAATAGTGTGGAGAGTAGGAGCAGCTGCTCATTTGAATGCTTAGCATTAAATTAGGTGGGTGCAGATTGTGTCTGGTGCTGTTCTTTACTATTTGAAGACCTTCATAATTCCCGTTATGCTGAAGAATAGTTATGGTGCTGATGGTTCTTGAGCACTCCAGGAAAGAAAGGAAACCCACAGCTCTTCTTCACTGGGGTGCTCGGAGATATTTTCACCATTACGTTTGCCAGATTCTTGGGCTGCTCTCCCAGCACACTGACACAGTCACTGAGTTCTCCCCACAGCCCTGCCTTGACAGCTGCTCAGTACACAGATCTTGCTGATGCACCTATGGGGCAATGCCACTTCCTCAACAGTTAAACTGCTGTGGCAGCAGGCTTGTTGCAGCTCATCCTGTGGCAGGAGGTATCTACTCTTCATTACATCAGACCACTGGCTGTGATGCTGCACTACAAAAAAAAAAAAAAAAAAAAAAAGCTGGCTGTTGCTCCTTCTGTCTTTTGTGTGTTATTCAGAGTGCTGAAATTTTGCCATGTTTTATTTTGTGATGTGCAGCTTTCTTTCCCTGACAAGTCTTTTATTTCAGTGTTTTTTTCATAGTTACAATCTGTGGCATCTCCTACGTACATGTTTTAAGTCATAAAACAGCTCTGTAAATTCCATCCTCTCTATGAGTATTCAGTTTGGGCAGATGATGCAAGAGATTGATAGGAAATGTGCCAGGTCTTTAATTCTTCATTCAGCACAGCCTTAGAGCACAGTTTTTGTATTCAGAGAGCACTGTTATGACAATTCTTGGGCAACACATGCTGCTTTTGCTTCTGGCTTTGGGGTTTCTAAGGTGAGATACTATTCACCACATAGCTGGGATAGAGAATTTTATTTAGAAATGAAACTACATCCTAGGATTTTTCTCTGCATTAATACTGTCTTTTCCTCCAATATGGAATGGCCTCAAAAGGAAGATATAGTAGCTTCTCACTATAGAATGGCATATTATATAATTGTTAAAGAATTCTCCAGGATGATTAGAAAATTATATTTGAAACTTTGCAAGCAGAAAAGATAACTAATCTCAGCTTATCTGTATTTTAGGTAGGAAAGTGAAATGCTGTATATTGTAATTGTTTTAAGCATGCTACCTTGTAATTTTGATTTTAAAGAATAATTTGGAGCTGCTTTTGAAGCTGGGGGGAGGAGAGTGGGTAAGGTTCAGGGCTATTAATCCTAATCAGAAACTGATGCTTTTTGAAGCCCAGTCACACACCACAGTTGCTAAGATAGGTGAGTTAGGACTCAGCTTTGTCTTCAGTGGCTTCAAGACTTCTAAATCAGTGCATCTAGTGGCAGATCACACTGAGAGACCTACCTTGCTACATGTAGAGTGAGGTTGTTTTTCAGACTGTTTTTCTGGCCTATTTGTTTGCCATATCCCTTTCTTTCTCCTCTGAGTCTTCAGGATGTTGGTCCCCAGCCCCTGATTTTGAGAGATGATTGATGTAGATTGTTCCACGATGTGAGCAGTCCAGTGACAAGCAAGGCTGCTGGAGAGGGCACTCTGGATTACCACACATGTGCACCAAGGAAACAGAACTGTCCTATTATTTGTGGCTGCCTTTTGCTTCCTTCAAGTCTGCATTTAAAATGTTAAGAATAAGAATTTCCATGGCACTAGCATTTTATAGTGTCATGACAACATGTCACTCTTCTGCCCTGCCCTCTGAGCACAGATCCACAGTTCCTGGTAAATACCATTTACTTTCATTAACTATAGAGGTTTAAATACTCCTGCAATAAAATAGAAGCTCTGCCAAAAGCCAGAATGTACCTGCACATTCACACTGTTAGCTAGTATTCTTTTCTTGCAAGGCTGTAGCCTGTTTTATATGCTGTTACAGTGCTTTTTTATTAAGCAAACTCAGAAATCTGCACCGATTCCAGCCCACCTATTTATCTCGTGTTCTCACTATGCTGACCAAATTCAGCCTGTCTACTTAACATTTAAATTTGCTTTGTATTTTTTTTTTCTATACATGAATCTATTACAGTCATGGAAATAGCATATTCCTTTAACAATGCATACAGAATGGTTTGAAATAGAAATAACATTCACTTTCTTGTTGTATATTTTTATATTTACCTTTGAATATTCTGCCATTGTGTGTTTATGTT
Organism: Taeniopygia guttata; assembly: GCF_048771995.1. Classification (NCBI taxonomy): domain Eukaryota; kingdom Metazoa; phylum Chordata; class Aves; order Passeriformes; family Estrildidae; genus Taeniopygia; species Taeniopygia guttata. The sequence goes on along the minus strand of NC_133028.1, from coordinate 30,783,681 downwards.
TTTCTCCTTGCCAGCAACTTTAAAACCTTTCAATATCTTCTTGTATTCTTTTAGATGATTCTTTTGTCAGTCTGAGTGAATGTTTTCTTTGGCTTTCCTTTTGTTTAAATATAGGGAATAGAGGGAACATGTCTTGAATTGAAATCACTGAACTGGAAAGGGACTACAAAATGAATTGACTGTAGTAAAGCTTGAGTATTAAAATCCAGCCAGTGCAGTTCTTACCAAGTGTGGAAAAGCAGAAAAAACGCTTACAGCCTCAGAAAATGCATGGAGAAGTTACAATGGAAATGGTTGAAATGAATGAGAAAAATTTAAATTGGTAATCTTGAAATTGGTAGTCTTTGACATGAAGCTAGATAAGAATGAGTCAGGGGTAGGGTTGAGTGGGGTGCTGAATCTGGGAGATTGGAGGAGGTTAAAATGCTTAAAATTGAGAAGTGTAACATTGTTTTACATAGTCAATATTCTAGTTTAGGCTGTTATTAATGAGCCAAAATCAGTGGAATAAAAATTGGTTTAAACAGTGATGACACAATTCCATGATGTAACGCTAAGGAGCACTTCACAATGGGCCCTATAAGAAATGTGGAATCATTTGTAATTAGAATTGATGGGAAAACACAAAGATTTAATCTGAATTGAAATCCTCAGATGCCGTACTAGCTACTGAATGGTTTTGTTACTACAGAATATTAAAAAAAAAAAAAAGAATCAGCACTGAAGTTGCTTTTTTTTTTTTATTCAGCAAATATGGGCTGAGCCCTTTTCTTCAATTAGAGTATCACCAGCAAGTCCAGGAAGAGATTTTTAAACAGTTTATCTTGACTGCAGTGTTTCCAGAAATCTTTTCAGGCTTGAATCTACAAATGGCAACTTCTAGGTTTGGGGGCTTTTCATTTGTTTGTTTCCGTTGGCACCCACCCTCTTCCCCTGCACACACACACATAGAGAGACACCCCTCAGCATTCCCAGGGTACGCTTGGGTACAGTTTGTAGATGACAGTGATTTACCTTTCCCATTTGCCTATGAATATTAACAAAGTCCCACTAAATCATCTGGATGACATGCCACTGTGAGCAGTTTCTAAACTTGAATCCTAGAAGGAGAGAATGTTTATGAAGAAATAGAGGCTAGAAAAGCCAAGCAAATAATTTTTCTAAGCTGGCAATTGTGTACTGCTCAGCAGCTCTTTATATTAATTTTCCTTACTTCTTTCAACAGGTTATTTGATACTTAATCTAATTTATTTTTATTTTCTACTCTTTTCATTTCACTAGTAAACAAAAATGGATTTTGTGGCAATTTCTGCTGTAACTTTTTAATTCCCTCTCAGTGTGGTACACTAGACTTTGTCCATATTAGTAACTCCTCGGATAGTTAAGAGTTGTGTCAATATAAAACCTAGTCACAAAATAAACCACGAGTTCAACAAAGGTTACTTAGTCTTCTCAGAGATCTCCAAGTTTGATGTTTTCCTCAAAGATAAAACGAGTGATACATCAGAGGTTCTTTAGAAAGGATTGAACACATTTAGTATTGCTCAGTAATCAAAAAACACTTTTGTGTTTTCAATACAGTGCTCTTCAAAGAGACAACTAACAGCTCTGAGAAATGTTTCCTCTATGTGGAAAAGGTGCAGTACATCCAGGGAATAGAAATGCTGTCTCTATTACTCTTGTACCTGAATATATATTTCAGAGGCAATGAGGCATGAGAGGGCAATTCTGCCTTCAGAGGAAGAACTTACTATTTTTTTTGAAACTGCAACCAGGATGCCTGCTATATTGAGATAGTTAATATTATTCAGAACATGTAAGACATGTCTCTCTTCCTGTATCTTCTCAGGAAAAATCTGAAGTGGTGATGGGAGGGTGTAAGATATTCTTGAAGTCAGTGGTCAGCACTACATCACTCTGTCACTTGGTCCAGCTTGCTCCAGGTAACATGACCTGTGTCTTGTGATTCCTCACAAGTCCTATTCAGGGCTGATTGTATTCATCTCATCTGCTGGTTTTGCATCCTCGAGTCAAAATATCTGTGTGGGCTTGTGCTTATCTAACACTCAGTAATCTTGCAGCTGTTTTTAGTATTTGTGTTATCTCCCTCTACATGTCCCATCCTCTTGCTGAGAAATCCAGTTTGTTTGTCTGACTTAGTCACAATCCTCAAGCTCAGCCACAAAATTTCTCCTCAGTTCTGACGCAGTTTCACTCTAACATTTAATTTCTGCCTTTGCAGATTTAATTTCACTTCCATCCTTGAATCCTCAGCCTGGGACAGTACGACAGGGGTATTTATTGTTTTGTGCTCTCTACTTTTTCAGAGCATGCTCTTTCCTGGTAATTACTCCCCTGTTTCAACAAGAAACTTCCCATGTCTCTTAGAAAATATGAAGAAAGTAAAACAGAATAAAATAAATCTGGTGATTAATCACTCAATAAGCACCACTTGTACACACACTCAGGGGACACCATTTAAATCTATTGGCTTAGAAATCTGACATCATTAATCCATAATTAATTTTTGAAAATAAAAATTCTTGTTTTGTTAAAACTGTTTTGGATTCTAAAATAAAATGGAAAAAGTGACAAAATGCAAATCAAAACTTCATGAGAAGACAGCATGCATAATGAAAGAGTCAAAAGTAATACAAAAATCTTTTTCCATGAGAATTGTGCTAGTTACCATAAAGTGTATTTATTCTCACTAGTTTATTAAAATGGCGCCCAGTTAGCTTCTAGTCATGAAAATGCTAGAAACTATTCACAAGAGTATAATTATTTATATGGACCAGGCTTCTGGTCTAAGTTCTTTTAAACTTTTATATAAAATAAGAATTTATAATATTTGTAACTCAACCTGTGATTTAATACCTATTACCCTGTCTGACATGGTCAAAAAATGTTTTTTTACAGATCTTGGAAAACAAGCATGAACAGTTACTTCATGTTTTGTGGAAAACCTCAAAGTTATGAAAAAACTTAAGGAATTACCTAAATTCAGAGCCTGCACATAAATAAGTGCTAATGGAGGATTTATTAGTAATTTTCTTCACTATGAGGGTAGTGAGGCACTGGCACAGGATGTCCAGGGAAGTTGTGGATACCCCATCCCTGGAAGTGCTCAAGGCCAGGCTGGATGGGGTCTAGTGGAAGGTGTCCCTGCCCATGGTGGGGAATTGGAACTGGATGATCTTTGAAGTCCCTGCCAACCCAAACCATTCTACGATTCTGTGATGTACTGGGTGAAGTGTTTGATCAGTTTTGTGTTGCCAATTTCCCCTTGTCTACTTTTTTTACCTGCTGGGACTTCATCTGTGAAAAATTCTGCAGCAATAACCTACATATAAAAGTGCAGACATTGTGTTCAAAAGTCATCCATGCTAGGTGAAGTTATATATTAGCCAGCAAATTTTAGTACCATCAATTTCAATTATGTTGATTAGATCCACATCTTCTTTGTTGACATGGGTGATTAATTTCAGCAGTGTTTTGCTACAAGGTCTGCTGAAGGTATGTCGTCTCTAAAGTTTGAATTTTCTGCCATTGATAAAATCTCTAGAACTTTTCATATAACTTTGATCTCCATTATGAAAAGATATGCTCCTTTTAGGCTCATTTTAAAATCTAAATATAGTAAAACATCATATAAAGTTGTCATATACTTTTTATGTGATCTGGGACATAGAATAAAGGCTGTCACTTTGATACTGTGCATTGACTTTGTTGAATTTATCTGAATTATTTCTGAAATTGGTATAGTGATCCATTTCAGAGAAGCTTTTTTGATTTAGAATTTCATAGCAGATTTAAGCTATATTTATATCATTATGATTTCTTAGACAGGTGCACATATCCTTTGGATTTATTTTGGAACAAGTGTATAATTTCATTGCTGAAAATGGGTGAACAACATTTTGACTGTGATTCCTGTGATATTCCCCTGTTTATGCATGAGGAACTGGTCTGCAGCTTGTTGTAAGAGATAAATGTCAGTGATGCCAATCATATTTATTATTTCTTCATGAGAGGAGGAAACAGTGGAGCTGTTAATAAGCCATAAAATTTCCAAAGTTGTATATTTTTAAATTATATATAAAGTGAGGGGGGGGAATACAAAATAACACCTCAGTGGTATTAAACCCTGAAGGTTTTTATAAACTCGAGTAGCTGTGGCATCATATAAACATATGATCCCCTAAAACAGACTTCTTTTCCTTATCTTCTATCTGACTTATTGGCTAAATGTTTACCATTCAGTATTTTATATTAAATAAACTAGTGCTTTTCATCTAGTTAATGGATCAAAGCAATGTTCAAAGAAGAAAAACTCCTTTTATTAGCATTTTGTAGCAAATTCAGCAGACACATAAAGAAAGCAATAGAGGTGGAAAATGGTTTGCTCTTTTGCCTGTGAGTGTAACTCAAGATTACAGCTAGAATGTGTGAGTGGTAGTTATTAATATTTTTAATTAGTCTGTTGAGAAATTTTCTATTCTATACTTAGTGCCCCAACAATTTATTTGTAAACTGAATCCACTTAAAATTATCTTTGGTAAACAACTACCTGAGTAATAAAGAATCCAGACACAATACTTAAAATGTTTTAATTGAGATGGTTGAACTTCCAGCTATTTCATTATAACTGAAGAATTCTTGTGATTTTATGGGGAAGAAGTAATCTAAAAGCCAGCTCTTGAGTTCTTTACTCAACTGTTCAATTTGAGTATAAATATACTCTAATTTTTAACTATACATATTTTTAAATATATATATTTTAAATATACATGTGGAGGAAATGACCCAAAATACAAAGCAGCAAGAAAAGATGTCTGCTGAATAAAGTAAAATAAACAAAATAAAGAGTACAAAACCTTCCAGTACAAATTTGGAGATTTGTGTGGATTTTTTTTCTTTTCTTTTTTATTTTCTTAGAGAAGTTTGCAGAAGGTTTTTTTTTAAATCACAATTTTAAAGTCTTTAATGATGTATTAATTTATCTTTCTATATAGCCTCCATGAGCTTCTTTCACTGCTATTAACTATCCCTTCTATTGTTGTCTATCATTTTTTCAGGCGCTGAAGGTTTTCCTTATATGAGAAAATGGATTGCCAGGTTGCCCTATCGTACAGAAATATATCTGTCATTTTGCCTGTCATGTGGATTGTTAGTTATGAAGAACTATCTCTCCTTTCATACAAGAGAATATATTTCTATCTCTTGCTGTGATTCTCTCCAGACATTTAGGCCCTGCTCTGAGTGGTATGTCTTGGGATCAGCATGTGCTTTATGATGAGTTTGTTTGCATGTAACAAAGTATCCCAGAGAAGAAAATCAACAAAAAAAAATTATAATCTATTGTAATTACCTGTAACAGTACAGAGAGAGTCCATAGTTAGTAAAGTGATGGTCTTTTTTTCCTCTTACTGATTAACCTGCTGAATCAATTTGTAAGTTATATAATTATAAAGTTATATAGTAGGTTGAAGGTACTCTTTTTTCCATGTCTGTTCTTACTAAGAACAACAATGTCCACTAAGTTATGGGCTGAGGTTTTTCTATTATTTATTATTTTACTTTAATTTGATATAGCTCTGTGGACTGCAAGAAAAATAAGTGTCAGGCTTTGTTTATGGTGCATTTGTCTTATGCACTCTTAGTAAAGTTTTTGTCAGTGCTACTAAAGCCTCAAGAATCGCTAAGAAAATTCACCATGTAGTACTGAGCTATCTTTCTGTATGGACTGCCAGATCTTTTGATATTTAAAAATGTTTGAGGAGTAAACCAAAGAAACAGTGGAAACAGATCTGTAGTCTAAATGACTCATTAAATCCTTGGCACAGCTTTGGATTTTCTTACTCACTGTTGGATGCCTGTTGCATATAGGCAACAGGTATATTGAGAGTAAAAAAAAAAAAAAAAAACAAAGGGCATTTGATTTCAGTGTTTTTTCTTATTTCATTGGGTTTTGTCATCTATAATGTGATTTTTTAAAAGCAAAATTCCAAATTTTGCTGGCCCCCTTTCAGTGATTACTAGAATTGTTTTCAGGTGTGTTCCATTGTCATGCATTTTCTTGAAGGCAAATAAAAATATGGGCAGTAGCAGAAGAAGATTTTTATTTAAATATTTTTGAACATGAAAGCTTGAGTTAAGTGTAATCTGTTTCCAATCTAGTGAAGTCTGCATAAAAAATACCAAAAAATCTGATGGAATTGATCACTACATCACAGAAGTGGGGCTAAAACATGGGTGGCCCTTAAGGGAGAGAGCAGAACCATTTTCCCCCACTATGTTCTTCCCCATATGTTTTTTGCAGCAATGGCAACCACTGAATGCAAGGTACATTTCTACCATGCAGCACAGAAACAGCAAATGGAAATGTCTTGAGAAAACAGGGCAAAATTAAATTCTTAGGCTTTCTGCACAAGCTACTGATGAGTCCAGAGAGAATCTGTACCTTATTTTATTCTGTGCATAGGAGAGACGACCTAAATTTAGGACTTTCTAGTGAAGTTGCGTGTGTATTTTTCCAGTATAGTAAGACATGTTCCAGTGTGTGATCAAACTTCACCCTTGAAAATAAGTTGGGTTTTTGATTTCATTTTGTGTGTGTGTGTGTGTTTGGGTTTTTTGGGTGGTTTTTTTCTTGGTTTTTTTGTGGGTTTTGTTTGTTTGTTTTGTTGTTTTGTTTTGTTTTGTTTTGCTTTCCCATTGAGTCAGCAGCTGTTTAATGTCTCTTTTCTATGTGATTGTTCAGGTTAGCCTGGATTTGCATGACCATGTCAGGTGCACGTGTGACTTTGCCTTTAATGAACATGTATTGTGAACTGTTCATTCAGGCTTATTTCAGAGCAAAGCTGGATGACACAACCCAGAAAATAAATTGTCACTGAATTGCATGATGAACTTCAGTGTAATGGAATTAAAGCTTAGAATGAAAATGATAGCATACATTCCTAGTCTGCTGAAAAACCAAGGAGGCATACATACTGTGTGCAGTGGGTACTACAGAAGGCTGGGGGAGGAGGGGCCTGGTTTTGTTTTGTGCATCTTTGTTTTCTACAAATTCCATTCTGAATTTAGACATTAAGAATACAGTGGGTAACTGGGATTTGGACATATATGTAGACCAGCAAACAGAAGGGATCCCTGGGGTGTGTTGGAGATCTGGGAAGAGGAGTCACTGTCCCCTGCGGATACAGCCAGGGTCAAGGCACAGACAGCCCTGAGACCCTGCACTGCCAGGTCCCTGTAAAGCCTGGTGCCTCCCCCTGTTAATGAGTGAAACAGAGTTTTAAGGAGCTTCATAGGGGAGCTTTAGGATTGCATGGGATCTCTGAGACACTGAACTCCACAACCATACCCTTCCTGTGAGAAGTGACTCAGCCCACACTGAAGCAATGCCTGGTGTCCCCATTCTAGGAAAGGATATCTGAGTTTTGTCAAGATTTCTTGGGGAGTGCATGTTTTGTTCTTAAATGAAATTTTGTCTCAAAGTAGAGAATATGTATTTCCAGATGCTTTACTTGTGCTTCTTGGCAAGGTCAGTTCTAGACCTAGATGCCAGAGCCTGGAAGTTTTACTTGGGTCTTCTTATTTAAGGTATGCAGTTGAGAGACATGAGAAAGCACCAAATTAAGGTAAATTCTCTTTTTAAGGTCCTTTCTGCTTTTCAAAGTCTGTCAGGAGAGGCGGGTTAAAAAACCTGGGAAAGCTTTCTTCTCACATGAGCCCTTTGTCCCTCTGTCATATGCCTTGTGTTTCCATTTGAAATCACTCTGACATACAATAATTTTCTTTTGGGAGACAAATACTCTTTTCAAATGGGTATGAAAAAGAGAGTGTTCAATTATGTAACAAAACCTTCTTTGTCACTGGCTAGACAAGATCCAGCTCTTTTCTTCGTTTCTTGTCTTACTCCTTTCTGATTACTGTAGGCTCTTCAAACTTGCCAGCTGTGCTACATGTTCCTGTTGTGTTTGAATGAGTGTAAAGCTATGCTCAGTAAAAGCAGATATCTAAAAAATAGGATAAAGTAATATGGTTTAGGTGACTGGACCTTAAAGTGACTTTTCTGTCTGTGGGCCCTGCTACTGGGAGAACCTACTCTAGAAGGACTGGAGGCAGAGCCACTGTCAAAATATGCAATTCCTGTCATGCTTAAAGGAGTAGGATCTGTTTGGACAGGTGTAGTGTTGGAGACCCTGGCACAACTCCGTCAGGGAGTCAATTGTCCTGATGTCAGTATTCAGGAAGGATAAGCCCTGTATAGATGTCACATCCTCTTTGATCTTTCTACCTTTCCTGTTGTATTATTCCTAACACCTATCCTGTTAGTATAGGTAATAGCAAATGAAGTTCATCTTCTGTGTGATGATTTATGGCTTTAATAGCAATAAAATGTTCTTCGGACCATTGTGAGGGCCTTGTTATGGCTCTTCCTTAGTAAGTAGTTGTGTTCTGGTTTTGACTAGAATGAAGGATTTTTAAAATGGAATTTGGATTTAAAGTGGCATTTGGATACACTGGGAACATGGATCTTGTAATCATCTCCTCTAAGGCCCCTCTTGTGCTTCGGGAACTGAAAAACAAAGAAGTAGATAGCTGAGTTATAAAAGAAAATCCTGTGCTGTGTGAGAGGCAGTTTAAATACTAGATGCATTTATGTATCTCACTCTGGACAGCTATTGTATTTATGTATTTCTTGAGTCCTGGAAAAAAAAAAAGTAGATGAATCAAGGAAAAAAACTTCCTGCTTAAACTAAGAAAACAGCTGAATCAGGGAGATAAATCCTAGTATAAATATATATTTAATCATAAGGAAAACATTTTCCATCTCTTATTGCCCTGGATGTTTTTAGCTTTGTATTTTTCTCCAGGGCTAAGGAAAAAAATTTAAAGTACACCAGATGAACCTTAAAGCTTGGATCAATACACATAACAGAATTCTTAAACTGAGCCTTAGCCCTATTATGACATTTACTAGAAGACACTTTTTTTTTGAGAGATGAAGCAACCCCTGATTTGCAGATGCTGTGTGTAAGGAGAAAGATGATCTCATCCTCCACAGTAGAATAGTGTGACAAAGACCTTTCAGTAGTTACAAGTTAGAAGGAGAAATGAGTGCTTGAAACAAGGTAGATATGGGGTGAAGAGGAGAATGTGTCTTTTCTCATCAAATACTTATGAAAGGTAAATTTCTCAGTGGGTTATAGAATCATAGCAATGCTTCACTGGTTTAGAGAGTGCCAAAGCCACAATATTGCTCTTCATAAACAAAAATGGGAATTAACTTTTGGCCCTCTAATCACCCTCGTTCATTCAACCCTTTGAGGTACTTGTTTTTTGTGGTAAGTTCAGCTGCTGTCTCGCATGGACTCCTTGGTTTGGTTCCAAAGGCTGTACAAGCATGAGGTAGTGGAGAGGTGGGGGGCTGGATTTCTCAGGGGAAGGTGAGGGAAAGGGCAGCAGAGCTGGCCAGTGCTGGCCAGGACAGCTGCTGGTGCTCCAGCACACCCCACCGCACCTGTCTGCTCTTCTTGATTGCATTGTCTGAACATATTCAGAACTGGGTTCTTTGCTTGGTTTTGGGTGGTTTTGTGTTTTTTTTGTTTTTTTTTTTTTTGGGGTTGGGGGGTGCTGGATTTTTTTTGGTTTTGTTTTTTTGTGGGTTTTTGTTTTGTTTTGGATTTGCTTGTTTGTTTTTTCTTGTTTTGCTTGTAATTTGGTTGCTTGGGTTTTTTGGTTGGCTTTTTGCTTCTTTGGGTAGTTGGTTTTTTCTGTGATTCTTTTTTTTTTTTTTTTTTTTTTTTGTAGGTTTGTTTCTTTGGGGGATTTTTGGTCAGTTATGGGATGTTTTTACTGGCTTTAAGGTGTCCCTGAAAATGTAGCATCCATGTGTCTTGCAAGACTGTCTCCTAGAATAGTTCTGTATCCTTTCTTACAGGCAAAACCCTTTGGGCACAACTTAACTGTAAAGTTACATAATAAGAAAAAGCTTAAAAAATAGGATGTTTTTCCCTAGTTGATGTAGTTGTCCCCTGCAACCACACGTTATTGAGTGATGGTGGGTGCTCTAGAAACTTATCCTATTTTCCTGTCTTTTTCTATTGATTTAACTATGTTTTTAATGGACTGTCTTGTTACTGTAGCCTTTTGTCCACCTCCATCTTTGTATTTGCTTTTCAAGGTAATTTTCTCTCTCTCTAAATATGTATTCACTGTTCACCCTGAAGAATGCTGTTACAATACAGTAAACAGATATCCTTCATACTGGAACAGAGTATTAGCAATTACAGCAATTACAGCTAAGATCTGATGAAACCCTGAGGTGCCTCTCACTCAGCAATGTAGCATGTTTAAAAAATGATATGGACAAACAAACAATTTACAAACCAAAGAAATGCCCTCATGCACACACACAAAAATATGCATGGACAAGAAAAGACCTCCAGAAAGATTTTGTGTATTTTTTGTCTTCTAAATAAAGCAACCACTTCAGAGCACATGCTATACAAATACTATGCTGTTTACAAATATTATTTTTCTATTTCAGGAAAACTGTTCTGCATTTAGTGCAATGTGCAACTGTACAGCATATCTGGTGTGAAAGAAAATATGCTGTTAAAACCAATGAACTGTATGTTTTAGAAGCTGAATCAGTCACAAGAGAATTGGTATTAAGATTTTGGAGGTTTATTTGCTGGCTGACAGAACTGGAGAACTGTGAACTTTCAACCTGGTTGCAAGAGTCAGTATATGTGGTGATGAGTAAACACAGACAAAGGTGAACAATTTAAAAAAAGGAATTCTAACCAAACAAATATGCACATTAAAAAATTATTTTTATTGCTGAACCAAATTTATCTGCAGTTAATGTAGGAAGAGAATTTCTTTAACAAGCTAGATGAGTCTAACAAGGGGATTTACCAGGGGGTAAATCTTCAAGGATAATGTGATGTTGCTTATTGTTCTGTGAAGACTGCAAATACACAGTGGTAAGAAAGATGTGTTCAAGCTGGAGATTGGCCAGAGTGGGAATTTGCACAGTGGCGTCATGGTTAAAGGGAATGCATAGAGGCTTTAAGCAAGCTGCAGTGCATATATTTGGCAGGGAATTAGTCTGTCTCATTCTGACATCAGCTTCTGTCTGTTTAGCTGACTAATAAAACAAAGGGCTAAACTTTTATCTTACAGTTTTGAGCTGCTTGTGCACAATCCTAATTGTAAAAGGCCTGTTATTTCTTCTCTTTGTAATTGAAGCCACAAACTCCTGAAACCCTTGTTTGCCTTTCTTTTCCCCTCCATCCAGATTATCGTGTGAATTTTCTTCAGATCCTTGCTGAAAATTTACTCCTATGAAGCTTTGTATGAAGTACTGCATGTTGCTATGAAGGGGTTAATTATAGTGTCTGTCCTCAGTGTCCTGCATTGCACCTGAGGCTTGGGCAGGATCAAGGTGAGGATATGGGAAAGTTGGCACGGCCTTCATTAGTGAATAGGCAGAGAGGAGAAATTTTATTGGGGGTAATGCCTCCAGCAGAGGTGAGCTGTAAAAGGGCTGTTTGTCTGGCTGGAGCTATGTGGGAAGTGGGAATCCTGCAAAGGATCCTGAGCTGCTTTGGGGGCTGACTTGAAGGGACATGAGCCTATATGAGAAGCCAGACTGACCAAGGGATAAAAATCTCTATATTCTAATACAGCTTCCTGAAAAGGAGGTGGAGAAGATGTGTGTAAGCATGATGAAAGAACAGATATTAGTCCAGTTCCCACTGTGATTTCCTTGTATTTGTTTTATTATCGTCCTGGAGAAGAAAATTCACCACATTTTTTGATACTGCTTGCTTATGCAGATTCTGGACTGACTATTGCTCCTTCTAATGCCCACTTCCAGTCAGTTTGTGCAGCAGTCAGGACTGTGTGGCAATTTTATATAAGACAAGTCTTTACTAATTTGTTTTTCAGTTTAGATCCTTGTTACCTTGGAGGGAGGAATAATGTGATCACTTGTTTCACCCTTACTGATTCCTGGTTCCAAAGTGGGAGGAGGGACCCCTCTCTGCAGCTTAAACCAGAAGTTTACTGATATGTGAACAGCTACATGCACTGATGTTCAAACTAAACAATGTTCTGTTACCCTAGTTCTTGTCAGTACTGTCTTTGGTATTTCTACCCAAGCAACAGTGAGCACAATGAGAAATGTAGTCCAGAAGGCTGACTGCAGGCTCCTTCAGCCTGAGAGGCTGACAGTATATTTGGGCAAGTTCTGAAGTTAATAGTATAACCAGAATAGCAGAGATGTTTTTTTAACAGATCCTTTAAGCACAAGAAACCAGGCTAGTGTTGGGATCACAAGCTGAAGGGAAATTGCAGTCATTTTAAAATCCATTTATATTTTAATTTGAGGTAGGAACACATACTTTATTTAGATGCTTCAGAGAATAATGATGAATCAGGTTCAGACTGAGGTTCCCTTACTGTCTTGCTGCTTTAGTAAATACAAATAATCATAAAGGTAGTATTGCTCTAGGTGTGTCAGAGTAGGGGATGATTTCTCAGCTGTATAGCCATCCTAAGATCTGAAATACAGCAGTCCCCTGGGTTTCTTTTGTCTGTGCAGTGTCATTCTGCATCATATCTTATATTTTGGCTATGACTGAAGCTTGCACGCACATTACTTTAAAGTCTTTATGTGCTTGTTTTCCCTAGGGAATAGTTTTCCTCACTAATTTGTATACTGGGCAACCATGGCAATATCCAGTTTCACTAATTCAGCCTGGCATGCCATCTGCACTATCTAAAGGTCAGTTCAAGTACTGAAATTCTGTGGCTTCTTAATAAGCACTATAGTGGTACGCTGGTACCATTCCCTGATAAGAGTAGCAGTAATCTAAATCCTGTACCCAAAAAAAAAAAAAAAAAAAGACATTTCTCGCCTGCAAGAAACCTATATGTTTTCTATTGCAGGAGCTGTTCCTGCATTTTTGAACGTTCCGTTTCATTGCTCTGAGAAGTTTCCTTGATGCTGATGCGTGGAAGGCTTCCCAAGCTCTTGTCTGGATTATAGCAGTTAACAGCGGCCCCTTGTGACCGCGAGGAGATTTTGGCTCCCCGGGTCTCCATGTGAGCAGCGCTGGCTGCACAGGCTCCCAGGCTGCTGCTGCATGGAAAGAAGGATGAGCTCTGGGAGATGGCTCCTCTTGCTGTCTGCAAAATCCACAGCTGAGCTGGGGCAACGGTATGGGTCAGAGTGGAAAGGGAAGGGATTAGGTCAATGCCAGATCCCCAGCTGTTCCCCACATGCTGATCTGCTCCAGAAAAGAGCCTAGAGGTAGAATTAGGGAGGTGAAATACCTAAAGGAGAGACTGAAGTGGAGTTCTAGAGGGGAGAAATGTGAGCATAAGTGTAATAGAATGGTTTGGTTTGGAAGGGAGCTTAAAGATCATCTAGTTCTAACTCTTCCCTCTTCCATGGGCAGGAAATCTTCCACTAGACTAGGTTATACACAGAGCACCATCCAGCCTGTTCTTGAACACCTCCACCCTCTCTGGGCAAAGTGGTCCAGTGTATCACCACCCTCACAGTAAATTTCTTACTAATATCTAGTGTAAATCTATCCTCAAACTTAGTTCCTTCTGTGATTACCTAGTATCACAAAGAGAAATGTTTTGGAAGGCAGGGACTGGCCAGCAGCAAGGGCTGCTTTGGGGTCCTGACCCCTGCAGGAACATGCACACTTAGTGTCACACCTAGAACTGAACCCTTGAAAAATCCCCAGGATTCCTGTTGGGCTCTTTTGTGGGCAGGTTGGCTGGTTCGGTAGCGTATTTTGTAGAACTTCTGTATCAAAGGAAGATGGTGTTGGAGAAATGTCCCACCTTACCAAGTGCAATAAATATTTTTCCACATACTGAGTGTTTTGTGCTGTGTGAGATGCTTCTGAAATACTCAGAAGTAAGCAGTACCAGTAGATCACAAAATAACTGGAATTTGAAAAGGTAGGAAGGTCTTCTGGCTTGAGTGCCTGTATTAGGGTTGCCAGTGGTTTCCAAACCTGTATTGCTAGTGCTGCTCCACCGCTCTGTGTGCTTTGTTGTGTGTTGATCTACATTTGTCACATCATTCCTTTGAATGAGAGTGGAGCTGAAATATGAAGATATTGATAGATAGGGTCTTATTGAGTCATAAGGGTATCTAACATAGTAGCTATTTACTGTTAGGATAGAATAGACACTTCACTGAGTTTGGATTAATTTCTACTATGTAGAAATAGGAATACTTAGAAGGAATATTATGAGGAGGAAAACTCTTCCTTTCACCTATGACATTCCCTGAAAGGGCAAGCAGACATAATTCAGTTTTATTTTATGCATTCTCATAGTCCATATACTTTTGAGAGACTGCATTGCTAACTTCAGGTTGTAGTTTGACATGAACTTCACCTGGGTTTTTTTGCCCATGTAATATTTTATATTTAAAATTAGACAAAGGAGGGGTAGTAGAAGGTATGATTAGAGCCATGAGTACTGAGAGGTTTTCAATTACAACCAATACTTTTCTGCCTATGACTTTCTTTTAATTTTGACAGTGCAAATTAACACATTGAGGAAACTATGCCAGAGTGCTCCAGCAGCAGTGATTTCTACTGGAGGAAATAATATTTGTTCAGTGTTGGGTTGCCTTTGCTTAAAAAAGCATAAAGAAACTTCGTTGTAGGACACAGCTGACAGCACTGTCATAGAGTTAAAAAGATGAAGAGCAGTTTCAGAAACAGGGCAGTAAAAATAACCTCTCGTTCAGACACCAAACTGAAAACTTCCTTCAGTATAGCTCCTGTATGAAAGCTCCTATATATTGCTGAAATGAACACTGGACAAAACCAATCCAAAACAACCTTGGGTCAAGTGAACTTTTAGTACATCTTGAAGACATCTTTTTTCTTTATTTAACCAAGCAAGAAGGAACAGAACTAAAATAATTTTTTTTAAAAATTGGGAGAAAGCACTAGTACAACTCTTCTACACCTTTATTGACAGCTCCAAATTGCTAAAATGGCTTTCCTTTTTGTGATAAATCTTGGTAAAAAACCTGTTTTACGTAAAGCACACATGCCCCCCCCCCCCCCCCCCCCTTTTTGTTTTTTTCTAGAACTGGCTGCTGTGTAAACCTATCTTTCAGGAAATACTAATCTGGTTATGTTTAGGCAGTAATTCTAATCTACTTTTTCTACCGGAACCTAAATTTCTGTCCCTGTTCCATAACTGTCTGGTTGACAGCAGAAATGAATAGCTTTTGTCCCCTGGTATTGATTATACTCCTAATGTCACAGTGCCCATGGGAGATCTGCTTTTTTCATAGATAAGACCAAGCTGTTTGGATGGATATTTTTGATAATGGTCATGTTGGCAGGTGCTCTTTTGTCTCTTATGTTTGGGAACAAGGAAACATTAAAAGATTGCGCAGAGAATGTGCAAATGCCCAAACTGGTGCCATGTGATATGATTCAGTTCTCATTTTACAAGCAGTGGACCACATTGATGGTTTAACAATCTCAGTTCAACTGTCTCAATTGTCTCAATTGCTTGCTGCTGCTTCTGCTATTAGTGTTTTCATTCTTTCTTAAGAGAATATGCATCTGTGAGAAGCTGCTAATTCGTTCATCTTGCTCGGTATCCTGTCTTTGCCAGTTTTTAGTCATGTGGTCCTGAAGAGGTTTTAGTTGGCTATGACTCTGAAGACCTGGGTATAGGCACAGAGTCTGTGCTCATTGGGAGTGGAGACTCATCCCCAATGGGTTACAGCTGTGAGAAGCAGGTGAGCAGCACTGGCAGCAATGAGCCATGGAGTGCCCAGGGGCACTGACCAACCACCAAAGGGAGCAGAGGGCACACAGGGGCAGTGCGTGAACATGAGGGGTATAAAAGGTTGGGCTAAAGGACAAGAAGGGCAGATGCTTGCAGCCTTCTGAAGTGGGATGGTGCTGCTCTTCATGAGCAGATGTTTGAAGCCTTCTGATGTGATATGATGTTGCTCTGTATGGGTTGGGGTTTTCAGAAATTGTGTGTATCATGGCCGTCTTAACCGTGACGTAAGCTGTGACATCTGGGTCTCTGATCCTTACGTGGCTTCAGATTGTTGAGCCAGTGCAATACTGACTTTGATTTTTATTGTGTGATTTACATGTTGAGCCATTTGGAAAGCAGAGAAGCAGCTCTACTTTTCCCTCAGTGGACACAGACCCAGTGGGGAAGATATCTGCTAGTTCTGAATTCTCCAAGGTTCCTGTTACACCTTGTTATTCCACTAGTTTCATATTTATAGTTTCTCTGGCAGAACTTTCTGCTTTTAATGTATTTTAAAATTAACCTTAATTTTTGATATATGCAAATTGGCCCTTGAACACTTCTGGATTATTTTACTTGCCAGAGTTTGCTCCTTCTTTTCCTCATTTTTGTACGATTTTCACCTCCTGGAGTTCATAGCTTTCCTTGCTTTCCTATTGTACTGTGCCATTCTCCTTTTTGTCTTTCAGCTCTTGCTGAAATAAATGGTACAAGCTTGCCAATATGACATCTTTGTACACTCTGTACTCCATTCTAAGAATTGCCTTTTTAGCTGCCTCTCTCAGCTCTCTTTAAGAAGTTTGTTCACTTCTGTGTTGTTTAGATGGTTTTGATCATGGTAGTTACAAGTTTTGGCTTTTGATGCTCCTTCAAAACTTCATTTTTAAACTCTTTTGTTAAATGCTGGTTCTTGGTCAATGTCAGTAGTCATTGGGTACTGTGAACCTCAAGGCACAAGTCAAAAAATGGATTTGGCTCTTAGGGGCTCACGGTGTGTTTTCTGCAGTGAAGGAGCTGCTGAAAGATGTGGTACCTCATGTGGGTGGGCATGAAATACTCACACAGCTGGGAGCAGGGCAGACCATGGGGACCTTGCTGATCCTGAGCAAGCTACTGTAGGGTTAAACTTGTGGTAAATGAATATTACAAGGGAAATATGGAGAAATAAAACCATTGATTTTGAGTTATCTGGAAAAGTTCAGTTCAGAGGATTCCTTAAGTTTTGCTGTCTTTGAAAATATATATGTGTGTCTGTTAATGGATATCACAGATCTAGCCATTCTCAGTTGCAAAGCCCACTGAAACACAGTATAGGAATGAAATATTTTTTAACTTTTTACACTGGTCTCTGGATGGAACTGTTCAATATACCCTTCATGCTTAGAACATCTTTTTCTCTTTAACTCTGTAAAAAGAGATAGACAAAACCTGTTTGTTACAAGCTTTCCTTTAGACGCTAACCCTCTTGAGAGGCTGGCCAAATTAGACACTCCTGAGTATGTTACCTGAAGATAATTCAGGTAAATTTTGGACAAATTTTTGGCAGGGTGGTTAAAGCAAATATGTGGGAAGATATTTCTGCCTTTTCACAAGAAAATTGACTAATTATAGCCAAATGCCCTCTCAGTAAAGAGCCCCAAACAAATACTCTAAACCTCAGGGGTGCTTAAAATAACATGCTTCATTGCAGGTACAGGGAAATAATCTCTAGCATTTAAAACACAGCATTACTACATATTTTTCTTCTTTGAGAGGTGACTCAGTAATATCTGAATTCAGATATAGCTGGACCCGAATGTCAGCTTCTTAATGCAAGACCTTTTCTCCACTTGTTTCAACCATAAGTGTGAATACCATTGCTTCCTGGAGATACAAATCTAACCCTTCTTCCTGCGTGCTTGTGCTGAGGGACAAAGTGGCTGTAGGCTCTTTAGCAGGGCTTTGGAAACCGAATATATTAACCTCAACTAGAGCTGAAGAAATGGTGGAGAAAGGAGCTGCTGTCCGTGTAGGACTGAGGAGGCTTAATTTTGAGTCTGCCTCACTTCCTCATAGTGTTAAAATATTGATTGTGGAATTTTTAGGGTGGCCAATAGAAAACTCATAGTGCAGCAATAGTGATGCATATGGATTCTAGTAGCCCTTTTAAGAAGGTTATTGAGGACAGCTTAGAAAGGTTTGCTATATCCCAAATAAGATAGGAATTTAACTTGAGGAACGCAGCTTCACATCTATCTCTTGGAAAAGCTTCCACACTGAGCAAGAATTAGCCTACACTGAATCAGAGGAAGCCTCAAGGCTATGAATTTGAGTGTCTGAAATACTTAAGACATAGTCTACTAAAAGACTTTGAAACCTTTATTAGGATATAATTTCTTGGACTTAAATCAAACCTCTCTCTTCTTCAGCTGCTCTCTACTTTTTGTAGCTATCTTCTGATTTTCAAAATTCCTCACACTTTTCTTCTATGCATACCTGACTCTGAGCTGGTAAGTTCCTGTTGTTGTTGGCTGTTTGTTTGTGTGATTTCGGTGGTTTCTTTTTCTGTAGTTGCTTTTGTTTTCTTGGGACATCAGGTACATCTTTTGTCTTGATCTTTTCTCTTGCCCAGGTTATGGGCAGAATATGATTTCTGGCTTCCTCAGCCTCCCCCAGCTCTTGAGGTGGGCAATCAGTGTGAGATGTGGATTAAAACACTTCCAGTGTCTAATCTAACTCAGCCAAAGTAAACTTTGTTCTTCTGCTTTCTAGGTGTTTCTGAACAGCTAGACTAAATTTTTGGAGGCGAGTTCTGTGAAATTTTATGCAAGTGGTATCAAACAGTGTTTGGCTTTAAACCAAAAAAAGCTCAATGCGTACAATTAGGTGCCAGTTTTCAGGATAATTATATTTTTAGCCTTTTTCTCTGTGACTTGAGGTGTTTTTTTTCCCCAGTGAAAGTCAAAGCAGAAGTTTTTGTTACCTAAATGGCCATCATGGGATATTACTTGTTTAAAGAGGAGGCCCTTAAACTTTTATGCTATAAATTACTGTCAGTGCTTCAAGTTCTCTAGAAAAAGATGATATTACAAAATAATTTTTTGATGCAGAAGCATAATCTTTCCCTATGTATTCCTTCAAAGTTAAATTCAAGCTCTGAAAGCAATTCATCTTGCTTAGCATGTTTTCCAATTGGGACCCTGGGGATTAAGGATGGAATGACTCATTCACATAATTGGGCTTCTCAGTGCTTTTTGCTCACATTGAAGGTTTCAACTCAAAGCATGTAAGAATATAAGAAACTGAGAAATGACCATCTGCAGCAAAAAAATCTAGAAAGGCATATGTCTCAGCTTTGATAATGCTAAATGAGATTGTTCTTGTTCTAAGCTCATGTTTCTACTGATAGCCTTTACTTCTGGGTGACTGCTTCCTGTGCCTAACTTGTTTGTGTGTGAAGTTTTATTAATTACCAATGCAGTGGACGTTGGGCATTGGTAATTAATAAGCTTTTGATTATCAGCAAATTTCCTCCTTACATGAGGGGAAATAATTGTCATTATCTTTTTCTTAAACGTTTTTTTCTGTAAGATCAAAGCTTTCCTGCTTTGCAATTGCACTGGATATTGCACTATGCTTCTCTGATTTTTATTCAACCCTAATGCAGCTGTGGAAGACTGAGTAATGCTGCCAGAATTTATGTCTGCTTCAGCATGCTTGGTTTAAGAGGGGACTTAATCTATTTAGTATTTTTATGAAGGCTTGTGTGGGCTTGAAAGCCATTTAATGCTAAAAATTGGCAAGAGCTATGAAAAGAAACTGAGGCACCCACCTTTTGGCTGTGTGGCATGTGTGGAGTGTGTGCAGAGCTTTCAGTGAAACGTGTGGATTCCTTGTGTGGAGCCTGCAGGTACCTTGGTGTGGATGTTCACAGCTGATGTGTGCAGGGCTGTGATCCAGAACAGTGCTTGTGAATCATAGAATTGTAGAATGGTTTGGGTTGGAAGACACCTAAAATATCATACAGTGACAAGCCCTTGCCTTGGGCTGGGACACTTTCCACTAGACCAGGTTGCTTGGAGGCCATCCAGTCTGGCTTTGAACACTTCCAGACATGGGTCATCCACAACTTCTCTGGGCAACCCCTTCCACTCTTACCCTCTTGTCCTGTCACTACAGGTTCTTGTAAAGAAATAGGCTCTCTCCATTTTCCCTGTAGGCCCTGTTCTGTTGCATTGTATGCTGCAACTGGGTTCCTTGTGTCCAGGGAGGGAGCAGCTGCTGCCACTGGGCATGGGAATAAACGAGACAGATCTTCTTTTCAGAAAGCTTGAGAATCCATTTATTACCCCCAGGGAGGAGGGGTGGGATGGAGAGGAAAGACAGGGCAAAGGCAGGGTCGTGGGTTTTTTATAGGGTATTGCAGGCGTGGAGTTAGGGTTTGGGTCAAGGGAGGAGTTATTAGCAACACAAGAGAGGTAAGATCAAATTCCTGCCTCTTAGGAACAGGGGCATTCCACAATTCCCCTGTTTTTAAACTGATCAATGCATGCTGAGTAACTTTTAATAAGGGGATTCTTGGGGAATATGATTTCATAGTTTACAAGACCAAAATGAATATTATTAAGCTAAATTAACAAGGAATAGAAAACCATTTCAGACTTAATTACAAAGGATAAAGTAACAGAGATTATGATACTTGATGAAATGAATACATTTTTACTTAATGAGTTAGGGGCATTTAACACCCTTCAGGTACTGGAAGGCCACAATTAGGTCACCCCAAAGCCTTCTCTTTTTAAATAATCCAAATTCTCTCAGCCTTTTGTCAGAGAAGAGGTGCTCCATCCCTCTGATCAAATTGGTGGCCTCCTCTGGACTTGCTCCAAGAAGTTGATGTCCTTCATGTGTTTTGGACCCCAGAGCTGGACACAGGGAGGGTCTCAGCAGAGGGGAAGAATACCCTCCCTTGGCCGGCTGCCCATGCTGTTTTGGATGCAGCCCAGGACCTGTGTAGCTTCCTGGGCTGCAAGTGCATACATGGATGGCTCATATCCAGCTTCTCATCCACCAGCACCCCCAAGTCCTTCGTGGCAGGGATGCTCTTGATCTGTTCAACCCCATCCAGCCTGTGTTGATACTGGGAGTTACTCCAACCCAGGTGTAGCACCTTGCACTTGGTCTTCTTAAATATCATGAAATTCCCATGACCCTATTTCTGGAGCTTGTCCAGCTCCCTCTGGATAGCATCCTATCCTTCAGGTGTGTCAACAGCACAACTCAGCTTGCTAAGAGTGCATTTGGTGCCTCCATCTGTGTCATGAAGACATTAAAATAATAATACTTTAAATATATATTAATAATTATTTAAATATTAAGTATTATTAAATGTTAAGTATTACATTATTATTTATTACTTAAATATTAAATAGCACTGGTCCCAGTGGGACCTGAGGGACACTGCTTCTGATGTCCTTCATGACTCTAAGCTGTTGACCACTACCCTCTGGATGTGACCATCCAACCAATTCCTTATCCACCTAACAGCCCACCCATTAAATCCATCTCTCTCCAAAGCAGAGAGAAAGATTTTGTGAGGAACCTGCCAAAAGCTTTACCAAAGTCCAGATAAATGACATCTGTAGCTCTTGCCTTGTCCATTGATACAGTCAGTCCAGCAGAAAAGGATGAAGAAAAGGCTGACTTCCTCAAGAGTTTTTTGCCTCGGTCTTCGCTGGAAACCTCTTTTCGTACATCTCTTAAGAGGATGGACAGCAGGATGGAGACTGGAGGAGCAAAGCCCCTCCTACTGTAAGTGAAGATTAAGTTCATGGCCTTCTGAGGAGCCTGAATGTACATCAGTCTGTGGGACACAATGAGGTACAACCCAGAGTCCCGAGGGAATTGGCTGATGTAGTTGCCATGGCATTTAAAAAGTCATGGCAGTCAGGTGAGGTCCCAGGTGACTAGAAAAAGGGAAAAAATACTTCCCATCTTTACAAAGGGTAGAAAGAAGGACCCTGGGGATTACCAACCTGTCAGCCCCACCTCTGTGTCTGGGAAGGTCATGGGAGATCACACCAGAAGCTGTGCTAAAGGCACAGGAAGAGCATGGCTTCTCCGGGGGCAAAGTTGAGTCAGGAGTCACGTGAGGCATTTTGTGAACCACATTTATTCAGTAATGGTCTGTCTGCAGAAAGATGTCAGTCATGACCCCTTCATACAACATGGACTAGTTCCAGCAGCTGTCTTCCTTCAAGGGCTTTACAGGTAGATTCAAGGTGGAAGTAGAGCATTTCTTCTTACCCCTCTACTCCAAAATGGAGCTTGCAGCTAGAAACAGATTTTATACCTTCTTTGGCTTGAGTGGATTCAGATTTGTGGGATCCACCAAGGGGTGGATTCATCCCTTGGGCAGTGCAAGAACTCTCCTTAGATGTGGTTTATTGGGACAGTAGTTGTTTCACAGAGGTCATGGGTAGAACAGGGAACAGTGGGAAAACCATCTGAGTAAATATCCTTGGATAAAGAGCCCAGATCTGGTACTCTGGTCATGTTCCTTCTACTAAGCATATATGTCTGCATCCTGGAGTTCTCAGACCAGCTGTGTTAAATATCGAATAAAAGAAGTTTCATAGGGTTGTCTGTTATTGTTTCTGCCTCAATTACTCTTAATCAGGTAGAATTGCAGTTTGTTCTCTGCTTTAAGATTAAGTGATTTCATTCACTCAAAACGTAGAATGGACAAAGCAGCAATGAGCTTGACTCAAATCTGCTCAATAAAACTTTAAGTTCTACTAGCTCATAAGTGTTTTAAAATAGAAAAAAATATACTTCCATGTGGGACTTAACTACAGTTCAGCAAAGGGCCAGTAGGATGATTAACAGACTGGAACTGCTTTCATATGAGAGGCTGAGAGTACAGAGGCTGATCAATCTGGGAAAAAAAAAAAGGCTCAGTGGGGAACTTGATGATGTTTATAAATACCTGATGTGAAGCTGTAAAGAGAGAGAGAGGTTCTTCTCCATGGTACCCTTTGGAATGGGCACAAATTGAAACACGTTAAACTACATCTCAACATAAACCTCTTGCTATGACAACATGAGGACAGATTAACACTGGAATAGTGAATGTGTGACTTCACTGAAACTCCTTACTTTAAAATGTTTGGCTTGTAAAAGAAATCCCATGGCTAGTGTTTTTGAATGTGCTGGATTACTGTTGAGTTGAACAGCAATGCTGTGCTGTATCAGTTTTAATTTGGTTTAAAATGTCACCAGCTTCATCTGGTGTATTGCTGTAGCTCTGTGTAAGAAAATAGGATTGATTGCACTTACTGGACTTGAATTAGGCAATAAGAGCTCCCCACAAAGGGAGTATTTGTCCAACATGTCCTTGCTTCACACACCAACAGCAAAGCTGTTGAAAGCTGTGGAGTTGAAAATGCCTGTTATTTCCATAAATGAGTGTTACAATGCAGCTTTGTTTTCTGATGTGAAGTATAACCTTGGTGTTGTGTGTTGCCTAGCAGCACAATTCTTGTGAAGAGGTAAAAAAATACATATACATATATATATATATATACATATATATACATTCTTACACTTTCAACAAAGCACTCTTTTACACCTACACAGAATTTCATTGTAGAATAATGAGACTGTTCCTTTTCAGTTTGACGTTGTGTTCGCCTTCAGTTCACAGTAAAACAAATAAAAGTATATTTAAGTGTTGATATTTCTGTCCTTCACACCTCTCAGTTTTAAAAACCTGTCTTTGGGCCCTTCTGTAAATGAGTAACTTTATAAAATGTATTTGTAGAACAGGTCTTCATCTTCTCTGGGATGAGAAATCAACTGAGAAATGATGCAAATTTGTGTGGTGTCTTCCTCTTGCTGTCTCCTAACACTCATTCCTACCAAGTAGCAGAATCTTAAGCAGAACTTCCAAAAAGCCTAATCTTCCTCACTCAAGATGGGCCTTAAGCAGTGATGTGAACTACTACAGTGTGTGACACCCTTGGCTCACAGTTCTGTAAAATTCTTCTAAAGCTATTAAGAAAATTCTAACAGTCTAATGTACAAAAGACTCTTAGTTATTAGGGTGAATATTACAGTGCACAGCCAGAATGTGGGTTTAAACCTACTGATTTTTTAGTCTTTTTACGTAAGTAACCTGCATATGGGCAAGTTAACAAGGAATGTCAGTGCCTGGCTATGTCTTGTAATCCACCCAATCTCCATTATACAGATGCCAAGCTGGGAGTTGTTCCATTTTGTATATAAATAGCACTCCAAATACAGTACCCTGTTCCCTAGATGGTAGAAGGCTGAGGCTTAGCTCTCATGATGGGAGAGGAATCTAATATTGTACATTTCCAGGCTACAGAACTTTCTACCAGTATGAAGAAAATGGAGGCGGAGCTGAAAGGATTCCAGGCTATATTAAAAATTCACTAATGTGCCAAGAAATCTGTTCTGAACTTAAAAACGATCCCTCAAGCAAGAGGCAGAAGACACATTATTCCTTTAGCTTATCATCAGGCCAAATTTATGCTAGAGAACTCTGTTAAAGGCTTTGTTCTTTTCTAGTCAGAACAGCAGCTGGATAATACACAGGAAAACTGTATTCCGCCTTTACTTCTTCAAGGTAAACTTCTAGTGTGAACGTAATGTAAGAAATTGCAACTGAAATATAATTGCAGGAAACCACCAGCTGTTGAGCACAAAGTCAGACAATGGCATGGCCATTTCAGCATGCAGGTGAACAATCGAGGCTAACTAGTAATGAAAGTAAGTATTCAGGTGATAAAGGAGGAGAGAAACTGCTTTAAAGATCTTGGGAGTTGTTGTTTTTTTTTTTTTGTATGTATTTTTGTGACTTGAGAAAAAAAAATATTCAGCAATTTACACAGCTGATATTATATGTTTAAAGAAAAATGCAAACTACTGAGAAGGCTACTGCAGTTTGATACCCATCAATCTTTATTCAGACTGGCCCAATTACTTTTAAAAACACCATTAAGCAGACACACACTGCCATCTTGTGAGCATCTCTAACACAGCTGCAGGCTGATTTCAGAGGAGAGGAAAAGGAGTTGCTTGGAGCAAGTAACTTAATACAGTACAAAACATATACAGACTTAAAAAATGCTGCACCGAATGCTTTGTCAATGGTCTATTATATAATAGAGATACACAGAGCAAAGCTAAAGTATTTTATTAATAATTTATTGTCAGTAAGAAAGACTGGCTAATGGTAATTTTCAGTAAAAACCTTTACAAGACCATTGGATCACAAATATACAGACACTATAAAAACTGTCTCATGGTGGTTTTGGTTCTAAACTGGTATGCAGAGGGTCCCCAACACACTTTCCAAGAAGGGAAAAAAATGTTTACAGTTCTAAAATACAGCAACCCATTTAAGACATTTCCATATAGCTGACCCAGAAAAATATCAGACCTAATGTATGTACAATTGAAATTGTGTGAATATGTTCAATGTTTTACAATGAAATGTCAAACCTTAGTTTTCAGGGGAATACATACAGTGATGCCCTGATTATAAAAAGTCAGGGTGCTCATTTTTAATGGCACACTAACATCACTAGTTTCAGTGGAAAACAAATTCACAAAATATCTACAAAATCTAGTTAAAACTATTAAAATCAAAACTGTACATAGAATTTACAAAAAAATAGGAGAAAATTAATTGCATTGGAACTATATAAATATATGCGTCATGCTAACATGGAAAAGTGGTATGTGATTTCTTTTAAACATAGAACAATGTAAATACATAAAGGATGTTCAGAAATGGCACAGCCAATGGAAATCTTAGAACTTTCCTAATACAGTAGGTCAGGAAATGGAAAGAGGTTCATTTAGTGAAATGAATTGCATGATCCAATGCTGCCATGCCAGTTTAGCTCACTGAAACAAAAGCATTCATCATGGCTGGAAAAAAAAAAAGAAAAAATAAAAAAGCTCTTGAAAATTGTTCTGGATTTGATAAAGTTTGTTAGAGTCCAGGCACTTTTGTTGAGTGTGTCAGACTTCTGTATGTTGCTGGGAATCAAGCGGAGGAATTTTCACATCTTCGAAGTGACCATCGTCTCCACTCTCATAGTCACTCATCATGACTTCAGACTCCATTTCACAGCATGCCGACACATCCGAGCAGGAGGCTGTGGAAGCGTACACAGACATGGACATGCTGTCTACAGTGGGTGCTTCAAAGTCTGGATTGAACCCCAGTGAGTATGGAGCGTATGGCTCTCTGTAGCTGCCGCTGCCGCCACGGGGGCTGGTCTGAGGTTCTGACATATCTGCAGGGTAGTGATGGGGAAGGTACTGATTAAGGTTAAATCTCTGCCTGCTCCTTGTAGACGAACCCAAGCTACCTACGGCTGGCATGTCTCTGGGTGGCTGTATTGACTCAAACTGGTCGCTGTATTCAGGTGGTAACGGTGGAAGCTCATCCGGTGCAGGGAAATCATCAGGTGGAGGTGGAAAATCACTTTCTATGTCATAACCACCAGGGTAATAGTCTGTATCGATGGCATTTGGATCTGTGTAGAGGGGAGCTGACTCCTCAACCACTTCGTAATTTGGATACTCTTGGATACCTGGCAACTGAACACTTGGCATCCAATCTGATGTATCCCAGTGATAACCTGAAAAGTTAATTAAAGAAAAAAATAGTATTACTATCTTGTATTCAAGTCAGTCTGAACTGAAAAATCAACACATGTATTAAAACAATGCAATCACCGTGATTAGGACACTACTTGTTAATCAGCAGTTTGTCCTGCTTGCACAAAAGAACATTCAACGCAACTTTACTGTATGCCATGCATGAGATAGTGCATCATTCACACTTGAACTTTTACATTTTCTCAGACATCACACCTAACATGGGAAGAGCTGTAGTCACCTATGGAACATGCTGTCACAATACATAGCTGTTCAGTGGATAGCAAAGAATCAACACCCTACCTGGTGCAGCTAAATACTTAATTGTTGCTGAGTAATTAGTTAGGGTGATAACAATGGCCAATTTTCTTAAGAATATATTTAGCATATATAGCCTATTACTCTCTTACATAAAAGAAGCAATTCCTATTTGGTAAAGTATTTCAGCCCATTTAAAGTGACTCTGCCACTCAAGCAAATTATAAAGTTAGTTTCACAAAATGCTGTTAGCTCTACAGGAACACTTCTAATAAAAATCTTTCATTATTAGTAAAGACATTCCACATTCAACTACAAGAACAAAACAGGAAAATCAAGATTAATCATGCAAAAATGACTGGACTTGATCCTCTCTTACAAACTCCCTTTGAATAAGTTTCTATTTGCTGGAAACTAGATGTAAGCCTAAACTAACTAAAAACGAATCATTTCTCTCATCTGAACATCAATAAAAAATACACTGTTGTAATATAGTGCAAATCTAGTAAAGAGAAATCACTGCAGATAAATGCACACCAAGCAACTGATAGTCTGTGTTAGAACCAAATAGTAACAGAAATTTTGGTGATCATCAATGAACTGCATGCAGAAGTCACCTCTTGAATTGCTGAGGTCAGGAACAGCAAAAGATTCTTTAGGTGGCAGAATAAGAAGAAAAAGGAGAAAACATCTCTAGTTAGGAATCAAATAGTAGAACCAATATGAAGACAAACAATGACTAGTCACTATGACATTCATACTGTTTTTATCCAGTTTAATTAGCAATACTAAAGTTTGATTTAAAATTTTCTCCTGGGCTCCTTATTTGTTAAGATTTGAACTGTAGGACAGCTACTGAATTAATGTACAGCACATCTGGGACGTGGCTGTCTTGTGGTAAAATCTGAAGTCTGGAGTTTATGAAAATCCTTTTATCAGTATATTCAGGACTTCTGCTACACAGGGTAATAGGACTTGATCTGATTTTTTTCTTTCCTTGTATCTACCCTTGTGTTTTGATACAGGGCTCCATCTATTGGCACTTACACTTCGAAGTATCTCCTGAGTATCTGGTTTCCATACACAAGACTGGGAAACCTGCCTCCATTTGTACGGCTATTCCAACAACTCACACTCAGCAGAAAACCGCCCTGACAAATATTAAACCTTTCTCTCTTCAGGAATCTATATTCCCTATTAAAACCTCTAAGGATAAGTGATGCCTTTCCTAATGGCAGAATCTTCCCCTAAGAATTCATACTTTCATCTGTTGGAAGACTGAGGGGACAGAGGATGACTCTTCAGAGAGAAGTTCCTATTTTTTAAGCTTGCCTAGCCCAGACAAGAAAAGTACTGTTCAGACTAATGGAGATGTCAGTCTGAGCTCTGAAAACATCTCTGTCCTCAACTCCAGGAGAAGGCTCTCATCAGTAGTCTGCTTAGAAGACAACATTCTTTATTTTTCCTGGGAAATTGGGTGCAAAACTAAAGCCAATAGGCTTTATGATTTAGAGCACTTTCAACAAGTGGAGAGATCTTGGTTTTCCTCTTCTTCTGAGGCAAAGACCCTTTAACATAAATGGAAGAAACACAAACTAGAACTGGACGTGCCCATCTTTATGTGACAATCTGCTAGATTGGAGCTATATATTCTCCTGCACTCAGCATTGCTGATTTGCATCAAGCTCCAACCTGAGGAGCAGTGCAGAGAATACAGGACTAAAACCGTCCTACGATGAGATTAGCTCCCATTCATGCTTCCAGGATGCTTGTTGGACAGAATCACTTGCGGAGACTAAAGGTAAGGGCCACCTGTCCTAGAACATGACCTTACTGCAGGCTTGAGTAAGGATCTCTGCTGCTTGAACTGACACCCTCCCTGAGGGTGCTCAAGAGCAGAACTCCTTACCTAAGATGCTTTGAAAGAAGAAATGCTTATTAAGAGCAGAAACTCTCAAACATTAAGACGCAGCTGGAGTAGGACGTATTTAATCTCTCTACAATTGCAATGCATACAATGCATAAACACAAAGTTTGTGTTTATCTTATGGTGATACTAAAACACCAAGCAATACTTGAATCTTTGACTTGAGAACTACATCTATAATTTTAGATTCTACCAATTAAATTCTTAGCAAAAAACTGAATCAGTTATTAAATATTTCCCCTGACAGATCTGGCCTCTTTTAGTCTTGTAATTTTCCCATTCCCAAGTAATGCGCACTGCAATTCTTTTTGCACTAAGGACTATTGTCTATAGGTACACATTAATGAAATGGCACCCTCATTAATGAAATACTCTCAAGTAATTGGAAGTCTTTGCATTTCTCTACTTTCTTTTGTGTGTCTGCGTAAATTAAAAAGGGTTTACTTCAGATAACAAACCAAAGTGAAACTTTAGCTACTATAATTGATTTTATGTTCTTACAATGGCTTCATTTAAAGCAG
The DNA here is from genome assembly GCF_048771995.1 of Taeniopygia guttata. Taxonomy (NCBI): domain Eukaryota; kingdom Metazoa; phylum Chordata; class Aves; order Passeriformes; family Estrildidae; genus Taeniopygia; species Taeniopygia guttata. The sequence continues at coordinate 30,754,449 of NC_133028.1, read as the reverse complement.
GACTTAGTAAAAAACATTGTTTCCTAGTCTGTATCTAGAAATAGCATAGGCTGGATGTTATTTCAGAAGAAGTCTCTGCAAATTCATAGTCATGGAGTGAATCATTTGCCTTTTACTGCAACCTAAAGTAGTATTTAGTCAATTAAAACAACAGTTAGCATTTGTATAGACTCATTGGCACTTTTATTACTACTATTATTTTGCAAAGAGTTTTTATTTCCCAGAGGGGTTAGTTCTTAAATGTTAGCAGAAAGGAAAGAAAATACCTTTGAAAATGCCTACCTTGCCTCTTTCTAACTTCCAAACACATACTACACAAACACAAAAACATGTGTGTGTACATATATCCAAATATACATTTTAGGTACTGTTGTAAGGCTGCATAGTAACAAGCTACTCAAACTGAGGAGGACGTATATGGCTATATATGTCAGCTGCAGACAAAAATATTTTTTTCTGTTTAAGAGACATTGATCTGAAGACCAAGGAAGTGAGTACTGATACCAGACCATTTTGATTCTGCTCAGCTGCAAAGGGTATCAACAGGTGTGGGTGGGAGAAGAAAGGGAAGCAGAGGCTGCTGCTGTTTCATCTACAGTACTGTATGTATTTGCCTTTGATGTTGTCTCAATTCTGCTGGCAGATTTAGTATGAATATCTTCAGAAGAGAGTAAGCACCAAGATCTTTTAATGGCAATCCCTTTTTTCCCAAGAAAACACACTTTGAAACCTGTTCACAAGGCATCTACAGCATATGCAAGAAAATATTAACAGATATACAATATAAATATATTTTTTGCTATAATTTATCAGAAAGTCTAGGTAAATAATATTTTATAACTCGCATCTGGCTAGGACTACATTACTAAAAGACAATGTAAGAAGACAAACGTGCATTATGCTGCCCAAGCAGTAAATAAATATCAAAACATGTATGTACCTTCTTTTTCCACCGAGTCAACAACAGCATTGACAAGGTGTATTACAGTCACTACGGAAGCTTGTAAAAGGTATAAAAGGAGCAAATTAAAACAAACCTATAGTTAGTATCACTTTAAACAGCAGACAGATACATAAAAAACCCCCATCAACACTGTGAAATTGCAGTTCTTTACTGTTTTATAGAGCAACATTATTAGTGTACATGCACAATTACTCTCAGTCTAGAGAGTAGTTGCATGTAATACATAAAACACATATCTAAAGATCAATTTTATTCTTGCTAAACATACAAAAGTACTTGTAACTACTCGTGAAGTACATTTTGCATGAGCAAAGGCTGCTTAAGTTGTGTTAGTATTTCTGAAATGCTGCCTAAATACACTAATTTGCATAATACTTTATCTACATAGCAACAAACTAGACTTTTCTCAAGGCTTGTGTTGGCTGAATTAAGGATTATTGTATTAGACTTCTCCTTTAAAGATGTAAACTATGTGTACACATGGGAAAGAAATTTTCCCAGAAATGAACTAAAAGGATAGAATATGAAAAATACCTAATGAAAATTTCTGTTACTGATCTACTTAAATTTTATATGAAGTAGAGATACAAAAGTAGGAATACCAAATTCAGGCTGTTAGATACTTATTTAAAAAAACCCCCAAACTTAAATGAATGCATTTTTTATGTCTTCTCTTTCCCTCGAGATAGTTTTGGAATGGAGGTAAAATGAAATAAACACATGCAACTTGTTTGCACAGCTCAGGGATTAAATATCAAGCTAATAAATTCTAAATCTACCAAAATGGAAGGAAGGAACAGTATCTATGATGCTACAGCTATTTCTCTTAAAATGATGTATTAATGAGTAATCAGTACATGACAGGAAATGGGAAAAAGAATATACTAAATATATGAGACAGCGAGGAAGGAAGAACAACACATAAAACATGACACTTAAAACCACAGGAAAAGAAGTTGGAAATTGGTATCATGTCTACTGATGAAATGATGAGGACTGCAAGCATACCATTTTACTTTCACCAATCATTAAACCAGATAGGTTTTTTTTCATGCTGTTAATAACAAATCACTCTAATTTATTAGGAAACAGAATGTTCTTTATTCCTAAGCTAAAGGAATTTCAAGTTCTTTTTTTACCAGGCAGAGACAAAAGCAGAAAGTGGAATAAAGAGTCAAAGCACACCTTAACTTAGCAAATTAAGTTATGACACAACTGTGGCTTTGTCCAATCAGTACAAAATGTTTCTGAATACATAGATGCATTCATATCAACTATAAAAGCATCTGTCATCACAATGGAAAATACATCCAATTAATAATAATCAAACCCACAAATATGTATGTTGATTATATTTTGATGGACTTGAGGTGGGATCAAAATATTTATATTTTTATATTGGCTTTTTTCAATGTATGAAATGTTTTTATAATTCATTTCAATCATGGTGAAAGCCAAATATACTGTTCTACTATAACAAAATTCCTTTTTGTGTAGTTTCCTTCATTACTAAAGTAATCAAACTTACAAGCAGTCCCTTAAACTCTGCTCTCACTCAGAACTGATCTGATCCATATGGGAGCTGAGGTCGCAGCAAGAAAAAGAGAAGGAAACAAATGAAACTGTAACACCAGAAAGCTTTTTACTGAGAGCTAAACAGCAAAGTGAAAGATATATTTGTGCAGAGGCCATTTTTTAAATTCACTGTATTCTTGTATAAGGTGATAACTAAGGATAACCTAGAAGAGTTTACCAAATTCTAATACGTTTTAAACACAAGGCTCTGAGCAACTTGAGCTACATTTCACTGTAATATTCTAACAGCAGAATGATCATATATAACTTTGAGGTAAAGTAGTTAACAGCTGATGCAGAGATAGGTAAAATAATTTTAAAAAATTAACATATTTTGGTATTAACATAAGTAAATACAAATATATATTAAATAAGCTACTATTTAATATATATTCAATATATGCAAATCCTACTGTTACTAAGAGATACAGATGCAAAGACAGAACAAATGAACACCAGCAGCAGCACAGAATGATTGCCTGGTACGTACCATTGTCATCACATGATTCAGACTGGAAGGAGCTGAGAGACTGGACCTCAGACATGCTTTCTCTTGCACTGTAAGGATGGGAGTTCTTTTCATCCAGAGGTTTCTTAGAAAGGCAGGGGTCAAGATCTACGACTTTAGCTGAAAGAAAAAGTTTCAAGTGAGACATGAATAGATTCCAGATTAAAGAGTCAATAAAATTTAAAGTTGAGACCTGCACATTTTTACAAAACTTAGTAGAGCATGAAGGCTGATCAGAGACAGAACCCAGTAAAGTCATAATGCCTTTTGTACTCTAAAAGGTATAGACAGAGACTTTGTACCAGTACACACATTTAACAGGAAAGTGAAAAATAAGAATGTCTCTTACTGTCATAGTCAAAATCCCAGCTGGGTTTCTGTATTGAATCACTGTCTGAAGGTGAGTTGGAGGGAGGTGGAGGTGGCAAATTTGGTGCAACACTGCAAACAGCTACAGCTTTCCGGTGACCATGTACAGAATCTGGGTTAAAAGTACTAAATTCAGGGTGCTCAGGGATAGCAGACCCTTCAAAAGAATTCCTGTCAAGATTGTTCCTGGAGTCGCTTGGAATGCTTGGAGTGTATGAAATGGGACGAACAGGAACCTGTGGTGGGATGTCAGAATAGATATTCTTATTCAATTTTGCATCAAAACACGGTCTTTGCAAGAAGGCTGTCGTAGCTCCCAGTTGCTTGTCTTCAGGTTCTGGCTGGTGCTTCTTCTTTCTACCAACCACTTTGCGGCAAACAACAAAAATCACAACTAACAAGAAGATTCCTGTGACGAAAACAATAATTCCAATCACTTCAGCTAAGCTAATGTTCCAAGATGTTGAAACATATTTATTGAGAACAATGTCTGTGCAGTGTTTGCCTCCAAATCCACGACTACAGTTGCAGTGATATGAACCATAAGTATTCTCACAAAGTGCACCATTGAGACATGGGTTTTCTACGCATTCATCGACATCAGTCAGGCACCTATCAGAAACAGAGCACAGCAGTGATGTTTAGTTTACATCAGTAGCCTTTGTTGTAATCTTGTTCTCAACAATTTTAGCTATATTTATTATAAGGTACTGCACACTAACATGCATTTTGCTGTTTTATCAACATCCCAGATTTCAAACAGTTTGAACTGTTAATCAATATTACTGAAATTTGATATACCTGGAATGCTACCTACCTTTCTCCACGAAAGCCTGCTTCACACTCACAAACAGGTCCATCCAAACTGTCAATACACTTGCCACTGTTTTTGCAAGGATTGTCTTTGCAATATGGACCCAGCTGGCATCTGCAAAGGCAAAACAAACAAAACCAGCTGAATGTTACCTCACTGCAAGCAAGGTTATAATGTGGGATTCAGAGCTGTAACACAGGGGCTGCTGGTTAACTTCAGCCAGCTCCAGTATGTCTCAAATCTGAGCTTTACATAGGAAACACAAATAAGAAAAACAGAAGAGTTAAATTTATATCCTGTTTTCTAAGGGGTTCATTGATACAATGAACTACACAAACATACCTTTGACCTGTGTATTGTCCTCGGCACTGGCAGATGAAATCATCACTGACTGGAATGCAAGTCCCACCATAAAGGCAGGGGTTGGAAGCACATGGGTTGACACTTACATCGCAGTGAGTTCCCATAAACAAAGGTGCACACTTGCAGTAGTAACCTAAAATCAAACACAGTATTTTTGAAAGTTGTACATGGCTTTACTAGATTTGAGATAAAATCCTCCCTGTCCACCTACAGATTTAAGATAAATTCCTCCCTACCCACCAACATGTTACAAGAGAGAAAGGATGGGAAAAAATAGAAATGTTTTTATCAAAAGATGAGGCAAAGTGTAACCGTAAGTTTTCTTCAACATTTTTCTCACAAAACAAATGTTGGGACAAGTTGTCCCAATGATTTCAGAATTTTTAAAGAAAGACTCCAAAATAGCCTGTTAAGAGGATGGACCTCAGATGTCAGCACTGAAGATAAAATCCCCACTTTGCCACATGGACTTTGTCTACCTCATACCCCAAGGAGCTGAATCTTGAAGGCACACAGCCTTCCTACCTATTCAACAACTGACCTTCTGCAACTCTGGGAAACCAAGAATTATGCACAAGTTGTTTAGTCCTTCAAAGTAGAAAAGTTGAAAAGCAGTTTTGAAAACTAAAAGCAGAAGAATAAAGAGCAGCTTACCTCCATTTGACAGTGCGTTGCAGATGCCTCCATTCTGACATGGGCTGCTTGAACAGCCATCTGTGGCAGTCAGTAAGCATCCAGGAGTGACATCTACAGATTCTTCCATGTGTGCGTAGTTTCGTGGCTTGCTGTTTAGGGGCAGCTCTTGTCCATTTAGTACAATGGAGTCCATACAGCCTCTGAAACCATTGCTAACCTGAGGACTTCTACCATGTCTTGTACCTTGCTGACGAATGTGACCACCAAAAAACACGTGATTGTCTAGGTTTAGTGTTCTGAGCGTACCAGGAGCGGTACCAGATGCAGTATGCACCCTGTCCAGAACAAGTCGGGCATAGTTTCCATCCACTTCAAGAGATATGGAATGCCACTGGCCATCGTTTATCTGAGTGCTCTGAACAGAGACAATCCCAGGTCCACTGCCACAATCAAATTTATACTGCAGTCTTCCATGATGGATCTACAGAGGAAAGCCACAAAATCAATAGTCTGCATATTTAAAGAGTATAGAATATTGATCCTATAAGTTTATGTTTGTTGAAGAGACAGGATGACGGTGGTGTTCATAAAAAGCAGTTTAATAACACTGTTTTTCAGTCACAGCAACTGTGATTTATTCTGTATGTTTCTTTTAATTGAAACACACTGTACATTTTGTTCCTCTAGTAAAGCAGTCACAGATCATAATCAAAATATTATAATACCTTTCATCTTGTGCTTTAAGTAACTTTTCCTGTATGGACTTCAGTATTAAAAACAAAGAAATTTCAAGTTGTTTAAAATATATGATTCAGGAAGCTTTGTTTGTTTACACATGTAAAAATTTCTGTACAAGTTTGTCACCTGGATGTGTAACACACCCTACCTTTAAGGCAATTTTCAATTATAACCATTCTAAAGAGATGTTATGACTCAATCTTTTAATCTGACACAAAAAATAATAAGATGGTAAGAAGAAAGGAGGAGATATGCACTGGGAGATTTTAATATACCTCTAAGATACTGTAGTCTGTTCCTCGAGCATACATAACAACTGCATGAGCAGAGTAAGTTCTAAGTCTCATTGTCAGCTTCATTTCCTCTTTGTTCTCACTTTCCATGAGACGATATTTCACATAGCTGCTCCCAGTAAATGTCACAGCAGAGCCAGCTGATGCTTAGGAATACAGAAAGGCATAAAAAATATTAGCACAGGATTGGAATCAAATTTATATTTGGAAAGTAATATAGTTTTACAGAGAGTTTTTAAAAGTTAATTCCTTACCAGGACATTGTCCAGCTTTGCTGTCTTGGCAAACACAGGTGTATTTTCCTTCCTTTGGATCTCCTAAACATTTAGTACCTTCAGGACATGGGTTTCCTTCACACACACTGTTCACCAGGGGGCATTTCCCTTCTGTAAAATCAAACCCATGATTTCTTTTCTATTGGTGGTGATCGTATTTTGTGAAAAGGGACTCTTAAGTATAGTAGCTGAAAGTGCCCCAAATGATATTCCTAACTATCAGACAAGGAAGTGAATAACAGTTATGGAGCATGACTGGCACAGACTAGACAAATAGTATTAGAGTGGCTGATGCTCATCCTTATCTTGATTACTAATTCAATTGGTAAAATTGGGAAACTGGTGTTGTGGTTTAAGGCTTACCATTAGAATAATTCACCACAAAACCCAACATGTAGATATTAAACACAGACAGAGTAGGTTGGGGGGAGCAGAAAAAAGCACGTCTGTATTTAAGACAGAAAAGGAATGAGCTTTAAATGTTTACTTCATATGTGCAAGTTCACCCAGCAAGGTTAAGTCCTGATTTTAAAAAGCAATGTTGTTTTCCTCAGAGATAAAGATAAATTAATCTTCTATGAGAAATCTTTATCCTTACATATATTTTAATGAATATTTATTTCCCTCTCATTCCCAAACAAGTTTGGAAACTGTGTGGGGTATTCCTCTAAGCAGAAACAAGGAGGTATTCAGGTACTTTGCAGGAACTTACCTATGCACACAAGACTGAAAATGGCCATCAAAATAGGATAGGCGACAACAAAAAAAAATTAATTTCTTTCATAAAATAGAAAATGAAGCTGTAGCCATTAAAAAAAAAAATATCCGCTCCCATAAACTTGTATTACGTAAACTCTTGAAATGAAGTAATGAGATAAGAATTACTCTTTACTACAAATAAAATTAGGCAAATACTATGGAGAGAGTTACAGAACATTCCTGATCTTGTCCTGTAACATAAATTTCCATCTGTGGATTACTGCTTTTTAAAACCAGAACAATCTTTTCAAGGATACATTTACCTCACTGTGTTTCTTACCTTTACAAAGACAAACTGCTGTTCTGTGATGACGGGGAGTGACGAAGCTCAACCTGGCTGTGCTGTGGGTTGACATGATGTTCTCATCCACTGTTACTTTTTCTTCACAAAATTTCAAAGGACAATCAAGGCCTGCACAGAGCTTATGAAACACATCAATTATCCGGACACCTAAAATCTCTTCTAGGTCAGGCACAGAAGAGTTTATCTTGTGGAGCAAAATTCTTGTTGGATGGTGAGAACTACCAGACTTTTCAATATTCAGGAGGACATCCAGATTAGAAGGAGGATCAGAAGGCTGCAGACTAACAATCTGGATGTCATTTCTCCTCACGCCCAAGATGTTTCTCAATGCTCTCTGGAAATTGCGCCAGTAATCACCAATGAATTCTTCAGGAGACAGGTTTGCAAAGCGTATTGCGATACTGTGATTTAATACCTCTTGTGTGATTTGTCTGATGTGTACAGTAATATCAGCTGCAGTTGTAAATTTTCCATCTGTAACAGTGACATTTAGGAGGTACTGTCCTATGTCTAACCTTTTGTGTGCTATTAGTTTTCCACCAGTACTGGAAACAGAGAACAGGGATTCCATTTTGGGGTCCAAACTATATGTCAAGGTATCATAAACATCTTGATCGGTTGCGTGAATTTTTCCAATTACACCACCTGAATATTCTTCTCCAAAGGCTGTAATAAAGATTTCCAGAGGCAGTATTGCTGGAGAATAAATGCTTTCCTCAATAACTCTAATATCAATGTAAGTCAAAGATGACAATGGTGGTTTTCCATTATCTGCCACCTAAAGGAAAGATGAGGACAGATTTACATTTCTGCTTTATCTCAAATTCTACGCTAGATATTCATCCTGTATACAACTGAGCTGTATTTTTGTACCCAAAAAACCCCACCAAAAAGTCCTATAGGAAAACGCTTTACATAAATTCTGTAACACAATTCCTAACATAAAAGTTAACACGGAAAACTTAAAAAGCTTATATAAGCAGGCACACACAAACATATTTTCACTTCTCCCAAGAAGTAAAGCTTACAGTGCTCTTATTACCTGAAAATGCCAGGAAGCTATTAACACTAGTAGCAAATACAGAGGAAATGCACAGTAGCTGATTTCAGACACCAGATGGTGCTTGAAGCTTTTAAATATCAAGCATGGAAACACATTATGAACTTTAATGAGTCATGCACTAGAAATGTACAACATGCTTCACTACAATTAGAAGGCAATCTGGAAGACAAAGTAAATGTACTGTGCCAAACAGTACTTCAAAAGGAAAAAAAATGCATGCAGAAAGTTAATTATGTTGCCTTTCATGATTTTTGGTCACAGAGAAGAAAACAAGAGGTGGGTACCTGTAGTGCAATTTGCTTCAGACAGTTAATCAACTATCTTTAACTGTATCAGCCTAATTTAATTTTAAAGCCTGTTTGAACACCCTATTCTCCACCCCTTTTGGACAAAGACATACACTGTTGTTGTATGAGGAAAAAAAAAAAAAAAAAAGTGGAAAAGTGAGTTAAGAGCAGTCCTTTGGGTTCACTTTTTCTTTCTATTTCTCACCTCTTACTTCCCATCTACTTTTTCCAGAACTATCAGTTACTGAAAGTGACACTAAAGAAACAGTTAAAGAAGAATTGGAGATATGTGAAGGTACAGAGGGGATATACAAGGCTCAGAAAGTAGAAGATATTCTGCATTGTTTAAAAGATTTTGCAATAATTTTAGAGAGCACGATTTGAAGATCTATGTGGAGAGGCTGCTTTTGATTTTTTTATACAAATTTAAAAAAAGAGGAGTAACTCAAGGCATAAGATTATTTGTGGATGGGCATATAAACGTGGCATTTTTAAAAGGTAATGAATGTCTCATAGAACTACATATCTTCATCTGTTTCTTTTAACTCCAAAAGACAGGCATGGCTAGAAACTTGTCCTCCATACCCAAATAAATAATGAGAGCTTTAGCTCAAGTTGGCAAAGTTTTGTTTTGCCTAGATCTCTGCCTGGAAACAAGACAAGGCAGGCAGTTTAACTACAGAAGAAATGCCCAAGAGAAACAAGAAAAGGGTCAAAACAAACAGACAAGCAAAATTATAACAAATGGACAGCAACTACGAAAGAAGAGCCCCAGGATAAATGCTTTTTCAATAGTGCAGATATTTAATTATGTGGTGTGGTTTTAAACTGAAGACTTCAGAGCGTGGCACAAAGGACTGCATGACTCATAGCTGAAGATTTTGCACACCAATGCTGTGAGACATTTGTTAATGGATAATCTATTTCCTTTGGAGAGAGCACAAGCAAATATCACTGACATGCCCATATAAGGTGACCACTGGGAAAAAAAATCCTTGTTTCTATTAAAATGACAAAAGTAAAGTCTTTTGGAGGTAATGGGTACGTAGAGTGTATATGGGGAAAGTTTGTGTAGTTTAAGTGGGGTTTTTTTTGGTTATGAGTCTTTTCAAATGAAAGTATGCCTGTAAATTAAAAATATGACTACATCAGCAATCCATTAAGAAAGCAACTAAGGTGAAAGCTGTCAATATTGAAAAGCACACCAGTAAAGGTCAGCTAAAAACTGAAAATGGGTATCGAGAGATCATACACAGCCATTAACTTGTGATTTGCAAGATCAAAAGGCAGAAATTAAACATAATGCAAACTTGGGAAAATGCCTTCCTACAGACTTGAAAAAAATATTATTTTAAAGGAAAAGAGGAAGAGTATTTTTCCTCAACAGCCATGCCTATAATTTTGTGTGCATCATTGGAACTGTAGCCTTGTGATAGGGAAATGCTAGTTTTAGTCTTGGATGCCCTCATATCTACCCATGGATTGTAAGATAATAGCAAATAATAGCAGTATGTCTATTGAAAAAAGCTAGCAAAGTGTAAAATGACAAATGGCAAATTAAAAGATAGTGATGTATTTCAAGAAACCAGACGAGAAACTTGGAAATCAACAGATTAGACAGGTTCAAAATACTGACAAAAAGAGGCACACTAGTAAAGTCTGCTTTAATGATTTACTGTCTCTGAGAAGTCTTTGTTCGAAATGAGTACATTTGTTTTAAGATACTTGTTTAGCTACTGGATGCTATTAAAATAGCCCATACTCATTCCCTAATAAAAGGGCACTTTTCAGCTGCTGTGCTGAAGATAAGATAGCTGAAGTACTGACAGGCTGTTTACAAGCAGACTAGAGACCAGAAAGTGGCTTAGAAATGAAAGAATTACAAGATTCCACCCAGAGGAAGATGTTAAACAGGCATCTCACACTTAGAAAAAGCTAGGCACATTGGGAAGGGCCAAAGGTGCAGCTAAATCATCAAATGTGACAAAGTCAGTGCAACAGTCTATACAGAACAAATATAACTGCCTGTACATGCATTTATAAGAATATATTTAAAAAGCAAAATAAATAGAAATTAGTTACTTTTAGAGAAGATCTAAAAGATCTTCATAAAAGATATGAATCTTGCACTTCACTGATTCCACATACAGGAAAAACATCCATAAACAAAAAGGTGACTTTGGGGGAATTGGCATATCACTATTGAGGAAAATATGGCTAACAGAGGAATGATATACCTGCCCCCAGTTTCATCCCAATTCTTAAACCCCAAGTTAAACTACACTTAAATGAAACTATATTTGTCCTTATATTGATGGCTCCTGCTTACCAACATTTCAGTGACTCAAACAGCAAATTACAATATCTGTATGAATTTTTTCTTCTTTTCCCAAAGAAAACAGACTTTGTGTTATATGTTAATATGTTAATATGTCACAATTATCCCAATGTAGACAGAATTCAGCATACACTGTTATAAACAGTATTATTTGAAAATACTACAACTGACTGTTTACTCATAAATTATCTGCAATACTATGCATAAGAATAATTTGGAAATTAAAAGAGATTCCTCAAGTGAAATTGAAGGTAAGAATTTTTCTTAAAAGCTGAATCTGGAAATGAAGTTTAAGAATTAAGGGCATCTACTTTTAGCCTACTAATTTTAAGTCCTCTGTTCCCAGCTCCTCTAATTTATAACTGAATTTAAAAGGACTAGATAAGATTAAAACAATTGGTTGTAACTTTGCTCACACTAGGTTACAAAAAGTAATTGAAAGAACTTAGCTAGTTTAATGTAACCTTGGACATGGTCTGGTCTTTTTGCACAACAATGGCAAATGTAGCATATATTATAGCATTTCAGGGTCATTTTTTGAGTTTTATGCTATGGCTTCCACTGCAGGATCCTGAGACCTCAAACTACTACTACACTGCAAGTTTCAATGCTATGAAAAAGGGTCTACTGAAAATACTATGAAACAATGTCCAAACTTAAAAAAAAGATGTTTTCAATTGCCATTGAAAAAAGAATGTGGCACTACAGGAAAATTTTCCATTACTGCTATGTTGTGCAATATCCTTGCTTTCATCATGCGAGTTTAGTCCAGCACACAGTTTCAAGGGTCAAAACAACAGCAGCAAGAGGAATTCTGGAGTCAATAGAAAATGGCTCAAGGGACCTGTCCCCTGCTGGTTTTTCAACATTCCAACCAGAAGGCAAAGGGCTTATTAAGACCACTCACCCAGTTAACGTTTCACTTACACCTTACTTCTAACTGTGAGTTTAACTGAACTTCCCACTGCATCTGTGTAGATTAGCATTTAAACCAACAGATTTTGTCTATGAAGACATCACCTCATGGGACATGCCTCAAATGACTACTTGGCATGTCAGGATCTCCTAACAGAAAGACAAGTGGTGGAGTGAACATGAGTGGGAACAGTTAATCAAATACTTACAATGCAAAACAGTAAGAGGAACATGACAGAAACATCCTACCTTAACATGAAGCAAATAGTGATCTCTCACTTTGCGATTCAGTGCAGCACTTGTGGTCAGAACTCCCTGCTGGGTGATCTGAAAAGCTTTCTCTTCATTTCCAGTCAAGATGTTGAAGAGAAAAGGAGGGCCATTGTGAGAAGAATCCCTGTCTGTCACCACTAGCTGCAGCACACTGAATCCAACAGGCTTATTTTCCTATAGATATATAATACACATTGATTTTGTTACAACTGAGGATATGGTCTGATGCTGATTTCCTCCTTGCAACAGAAACCCCCAAAAATTAAAAAATTACTGTCAAACCAGTTAATCACTACAAGAGAAATCAGAATGACAATATTGCTTCAGGGAAACTACTACACTCTGAGAATAAGACTCAAAAACAGTAAAAGGAGAAAGGCAGTTGTTTAAACTTTGTATTGTATTTTTGAAGGTAGCTCAGCCTTGACACTTTACATTTTCCGCTTCTGGTCTGAATTACTATTACTGTAGTCTAATTACCAAGTCATCAAAGATTTGAAATTTAGAGAAAACACCTGTTAAGAATAATCTAATGCCTTTGTTGGGAGGACTAGAAAAATACACTCCTCCATCTGACCCCTTGTACCCCTAATTAAGAGTTCTGGCTACAGCTGTGGCTGCTACAGGCACCCAGTAAAAATACGAAATCCCGGTTTTAAAATTTGCATAATCAAATCCCTTCAAGTTTGCATCATGTGGATGTCTGAGGTTTCACAGAGACTCCACATATGCTGGCTTATCACATATGTTACACACACATATAACCTTATCTGACACTTGTTACGCCTCTCCCAGAATACTTTTGCTCTACTGTATCTGCCAGATTTCTCTATATTCATACTTATTTGAAAAGCAAGAATAGTGGAAACATTATTTTGAAGTAAAACGATTCAGAGATGTAAAAACTCCTGGTAACAATACTCTGTCTCTGAGAGAGTAAATCAGTTTAGCTATCAGATACTGCAAAAAGCTGAAGCTTTTTCCCTTTCAGCAAAACAAAGACCATTGCTTTTAAATACAAATATTTACAGTTGAACATCCAAAGTATTTTGACTTTCCTAAAAGCTAAGCATATTTTTTGCTGTGTCCAAGTATATCCATCTCCAATACAAGAGGAAATGCACACTAGCATTCTTGGGCAACTCCTCCAGCTTTTTTTCTGCTCCTTCAACTAGGGCAGGCCCATATGAATGACTATAAAACAAGAGCTCTTCCTTTTTAATTGAGTAAGGGAAATAGTACAGACATTGGCTACACAGCCTGAAATTTAAGTGAGATATTAATGTAACATTTATTTCAAGACTATAATAGGGGAAAAGAAGATACACTTGACAGCACACAAACATGAATCTATTGTTTTGGGTTTAGTTTGGTGGGGGTTTTTTAGGGTCTTTCCTTTTGGTGCGTTTTTTTTGTTTGTTTGTTTTGTTTTGGGTTTTTTTTGGTTTTTTTTTTTTTTAAAGCAAGATCCAGGGCATCTTCTTTGCATACTGTGTGCATATTATATATATTCACTTTGTCCTATTTTGGAAAGCTGCCTTTACAAATGATGCACACTTGTGGTTATGTTAGGATGGCGCAATGCATCAGGTAACACCGTCTGATCCTCACACATCTACTGTACCAGGCCAGGGAACAGCAAAAGGACACAAGGGATTGAGCTCATTTACATTACTAGTCTACAAAGGTCTCATTTACATTACTAGTCTACAAAGGTCTTAATGCAATTCCTTTGTTGACTTCCATTTAATTCTTATTTGATTTAGGAAGACAAGAAGTATAGATTCTGACTCTGCTGTCTTTGCTTTAGCACTTTTCTGAATCAGGCAAGTACATGCCAGACACTTGAGAATGTGGCCTACTGCTATCATCCTACAGTGTAAAATTAGTCAAAGGATTGGTATGCAGCCATATGAAATTCCAAGCTTGTTCTAACTGCTACTGATCCCAGAGAAGGCCAATGGGAATTAGGGCTCAACCTATGTGCCACTGTGCAGAACACTAGCTTCATAGTAACAGGTACCTAAAGGATTTTTTTCTAAGCAGTAACTCTTTAAGTCTAAAAAGAAAGAGCAAAATTATTATGTATTTTAAGATCCCTGTATGATTCTAAGATTGGTCTATACATAAAGGAATTTATATAGAAAGAAAGAGCAAAATTATTATGTATTTTAACATCCCTGTATGATTCTAAGATTGTTCTATACATAAAGGAATTTATATAGACGTGCACACACACAAGGAATCTGAAAAAGAACGCCGAGTTTATGCAGTCTCCCTCACTGTAAACATTCAATAACATTCTGGACTCAATCCTGAGTCCAGGACTGGACTCAATCATGTGCTCAGGGATGAGCCTGCTTTAGCAGGGAGGTTGGACCAGATGACTCACTTTGGTCCCTTTCCAACCTCACCCATTCTGTGATTCTTATTACTTGCACATTTCCACATAACGTGCAAACAGGAATTTTATAACCCTCAACACTTATTTGATAAGCAGTCTCAATGGTGACCTTAAAAAATTAAAAAAACAGAAAATTTCAAGTCACAGATTTGCAGTCCAATAACAATGATTCAACTATTTCACTATTTGTATTTACCTGGATGATAACACTATAGTTTCCTTTTGAGAACACCGGAGGATTATCATTTACATCAGAAACATCAATGTTTACTGTAGTTGTGTTAAGTTTAGGTGGGCTTCCATTATCTGAGGCTTGAACTGTCAAGGTATATCCTGAAATCTATAAAATTAATAAAAAAAAAATCAAAAACATTTGCTGAAGAGGGAAAAAAGTAACAAATTCAGATTTTTTTTAATAGAAGAATTATTTTAGCACAACCCCCAGTAAAGCTTTCCTTCATATATTTAATCCTTTCTCTTCCTCCCAAAAGTACTGATATAACACATGCTTGCATTTTATTATAGCAGTATTAATTTTGGAACATGAAACGGTAACTTAGAAATAGAGTAAGAAAATGGTGG
Source organism: Taeniopygia guttata (assembly GCF_048771995.1). Classification (NCBI taxonomy): domain Eukaryota; kingdom Metazoa; phylum Chordata; class Aves; order Passeriformes; family Estrildidae; genus Taeniopygia; species Taeniopygia guttata. The sequence goes on along the minus strand of NC_133028.1, from coordinate 30,738,989 downwards.
TCATCTATTATGTATAGGTAAATTAATCCCAGCTACCCTAAAACCACAAAAACTCACCTTTTCTCTGTCTAGAAGTTTAGTCACTTTTATTTCACCCCTGGTAGGGTCAATTGTAAAAGGATTTCCTTGATTGCCATCTATAATTGTGTAGTGAACGCGGTTGTTGGAAGGTCCATCAGCATCATCTGCCATAACCTAGGGGACATTACAGCCGTGTTTAAAACAGGTTGAAATAGACTCTAGCATCTTTCAGATAAACTCATCCTGAAGATGAGCTCTTTTGGTCTTAAATTTCATAGTCCACAGGAGAAATGTCATCTCAATAGAATATACCAACATCACTTGATTTCCTGAATTTCTTCTGAAAGTTAAGTCATGATCTCATGAAGAGAACATAAACATATCACAAAACAGTGTCTACTTTCCCACAGCATCTGAAGTCCCTAGTTCTGAAACTTTTTCAAAGTAAATTTTCATTCACTCAGTGGTATTCATTGATGTTCACCTTCAAATCAATACCTATTCCTTCAAGACTGAAAGCATGATCATCATGACAGAGTTTTTTAAAGTAAGAAACCAATACATACTGTAATAACTGATTGTTCAAGCATAGCATCTTCACTGATTACTGCAGTGTAAGTGTCTTGGCTAAACACTGGAGAATTGTCATTGATATCCGTGACATTAATATTCACTGTTACAACATCACTTAATGAAGGTGTGCCTCCATCTGTGGCTTCCACTGTCAAGTAGTACTCATGAGAACTTTCATAATCCAAACTCTCAATGATAAAAATGGCTCCTAGGGAATAAGGAAAAAAAAAGCTTCACACAAACTCTGCTACTGCTCCAGCATTATGTGTTGCAACTTTTTCTTTTGACCTTACAAATACTCAGCTTCTTCAGGGCTTGATTTGTCACTGTAAAGCTAGAGCTAGCCAGTGAAATGATTATGCTTTACACATGTAAGTAAAATGATGCAAAGTTCCTGCCATTACCACAAAAGATTCACAGTTTAAAACAACCTGGCTTACATTTTGTAATGTAAGTTTTTTAACTGTCCTAGTTAAGATAGTGTACTCCCTTGCATAAACATTGATTTGCTGGATGGGATTTTCTGGAACCGTTTTACTCCTTTCAAATATATGAAGTTTATCTGGCAATTGCAATTTCCATTACACGAGTACAATTAACTACTAAACTATTTAACTAACTACTAACAATCAATTAGAATTAATTCTTGGGTAGAAATCTTACTAAAAACAAACAAAAAAAACCCCAAACCAAAACAAAAAAAACCCCAAACAACTTTACCAGAAATTAGTTCTAGAAAAAGAACTATATAAGCAAACGAAACTAAAATTGAGGTATTTATTGATTTTTAACAAAGAATTGTCATTAATAGTGAAAAATTCTCAACATAACCTAAATAGTCCCCGAGACTAAATCTGACTATCATACAAGCCTAAAATCTCCACTGTCATGCTGGACATATAGTTGAACATAATTTCATTCCAAGCTCTCTTTAATGCCATATCAAGCTCCTCTAGGATTATTGCCTTTGTGGACCAATGACTAGTCTTCCCAAGCAATTTTATTTCTAATCCTTCTTTTGCCAAGCCTGCCCATTCCTTCTGTTTATACACCTTCTGTGGAAAGACTATTATATTTCTCATTACAGATCTATGTCTTTCCACCTGCCTGCCTCCAGAGTGGGGAATATCCAGTTAGGAAACCCTTGCTCTTGCCAGCTAAATGAACCTAATCCAAGTAATAATCCAATAAATAGAAGCAACAAATAAAGTTCCCATTCTACATTTTACTGCACTCTTCTAGAAGCATGCTGGCAAAACGGATGAAAAGACAGCAGCAGCAACTTTACAGCTGGGATAATGCACACAGATTATACATAACCTGGCTGAACTATGGAGGAAGTCACTATGGCATGGTGCTTACTTGGCCTGAAGTAATATTCACAGTTGTAACCTGTTACCTGTAGTTGAATCGATGCTGAATTTTCCATGTTCATTCCCACTGACTATTGAGTATGTGATTTCAGCATTGGCTTCAATGTCTCTGCTTGCAGCATGGATCTGGAGAACTTCAGTTCCAACCAAAATGTCCTCTGATACACTTGCACTATACTCCCTTTGCTCAAATACTGGTGGATTGTCATTAATATCCAAAACAGAAACTATAAGACTACTTGTTGAAGACAGTCTTCTAGGTAAGCCTTCATCTGTAGCCTTCAAAGTTAACGTGTACACCGCTTGTAATTCCCGATCCAAAGGCTTCTCCAAACGAATTATTCCAGAGAACTCATCAATAGAGAACTGCCCGTCTGCAGAGTTCACCAGTGCATAATGGATTTTACGGTTCAACCCTGCATTTTGAAAACAATTTTCAAGTATGAAGCAGCCATTAAAATACACAACAGAATAAACCATCTGATAGCTATGAAAATAAGACATGCATGCTAAATATTATCATTCATGTTAAAAGTAAATTTCAGAAAGAGTTAAAGTCTCTTGTGATGGGCAGAATTACTTCCAAAAAACATTAAGCTAACACTTCACTGCCCTGATTTTTTGTCATACAGAGAACATGAACCATGGTTCTGCTTCAGTTACAGTACTAGTTAATAAGAAAAAAATTATAATATAAATGTAATTACAACTTTAGAACAACAGAATTTCTTAGCAAGCTTATAACAATAGAGGAGGATATGAGAGAGTTAGGTTGCAGACTCAAAATCAGTACATTTATTTTAGAATCATGCCCCAAAATTAACAGGAACATAATTTCTAGCAACATTTCTTTATAAAACAAACCTTATAGATTTCAGGGGCAAGTATTTTGGTCCTCCTGAGCCTCAAAGACTAGTGAAGTATGAAAACAACTGTCTGTTACCTTTCAAATGAGCAACTGAGCTTCATCATAGCACAAAGCAGGTCAGTTGTTTTAGAAAACTGAGGCAACTATTCATTAATACTATTTGATTAGGAAACTGATGAGGTGTGGAAATCATACACTTTAAAAATACTTTATGCTGTTGTGTTCCTTACAACAAAGCCTATGAACAAATTCTTTCTAATGTCATTTTCAGTTCATGTTCACTTAAATATTGGTAACTGAACAATGAGGACAGTAAGAATCTTAACAGCATATACATAAAGCTACAGCTGACCGGTGTTCTCTTGATGGTACGATCCTCAATGGCTGGCCTGAGAAGCACACATTTCTAAAATCCATGAATGCCCATTTACATGAACAGACATGGCTTGACAGTCCTATTGCTTACACCAGGAGAAAAAGGATGAACCTAATTGATCATAGCATTAATACTTTATGACAGTTAAAATTCCCTACATTTTGTCTCTTCTCTCTCTCCTCTTTTTTGCAAAGACACTATAGGGATGTCTTCCAAGATACTCACACATGAAAATCAGGTGTTAAATTATTTGGAAGACCAAAATATATATTTCAGGAGTCTAATTCTGAATGGTAATGAACATCTGTCAGCCCTAATCAAACATTTCAGGATAAAACTAAAGAAATAATACTGTAAGTCTGAGAACATGACAAAATATCAGTCAAAGAATGCATACCTGCATCTGCATCTGTTGCCTGCACTCTTGTCAAAAGGGTTCCAGGCTCTGTGTTTTCAAATACTGTAATGGAGTAAGTGTCAGTTGTAAACTCTGGAGCATTATCATTCACATCTTCCAGAGTTAGGATAATGTTAGCTTGGCAAAATCTTCCTCCTCCATCTGTGGCTTTCACTAGGAGATGATAAACTGCTTGCTGCTCACGATCAAGGGCCATTAATGTTTTCAATTCACCTACAAACAGCATAACACATTAGTTGATGCAAATGGAAAGGTTTAAAGTTTAACAGTAGTACTGTATTAATGAATTCCACTTTGAGCAAAGCATCTAAGGACCCACCTTTTCAGCTTGAAAAGATTAAGAACTGAAACACTTTTTTTTTTTCCTAATGTTCTTGAAACAGAAATTAGCTTAATTTAAACTCTGATAGTGCAGAGAGAGAATGTGTATAGATGCAAAAATCCATATGTGTTTGTTCAAAGTAAATTAAAGTATTAGAACTCTGGCTTTAAAAAAATGCAAAGTTAAATCCATGTCTGTTTTTTCTCAGCTATTTAGTTGTTTTCTTTCCATAGGTATTGCTGTTTCCTCCTCTAACATTCCATGAATTATCACAGATATTCACTATGAGGTCTTAACTGCTAATACAGACAAACCTGTAGACCTCTAACACATATTTTCTTTTCAAAGTGACAGAAAACATGAGAGGCTACTACTATGTGTAGTCATTGTTGCTTAATGAACAAAAAAGTATTATGAAACACTGTCTGTGAGTATTCTAGCCCTACCAATTCTCAATTTATGTAACAACACAGCAGCATGTCACACAGGTGACATTTGAAGTCAAAAAACCCCCCAAACCCATGAAGTAAGGTCCTTCTCATTTATTTTGTCACTGGAACTTTCTAATTTCTTCTACTTGCAATACATTTTTGCAGTCATCTTGTTCAATTTTTCTACACTTTACCTTCCTACTGCTTGTCTACTGCAGGCTGCACAGTACAGGATTTTGGCAGTAGCTGTGACCTATACTGTAATACAAAACATACAAATGCTATGAAGACCAAAGTGAAGCAAATTAAAAGTTGATCTCATTTATACTTCTGAGTTAATCTCATTCCAATAAAACTGGGGGCACTTCTGGTGTTTGCTATGGAAAGGATATTTGTTGCTCCATCTAACCTCATCCCATTAAATTCTCCAAAATAAAAGATGGCAAAGAGATTCTGAATGAAGATATTTCACAGTTACAAACCATTATTGTTGCTACTACAGTGAATATAAAAAGAGCAAAATTTATGGCATACTTTTATTCCAGTCACTTCAGCATGGAAGTTTCTGCCTTCAGGGCAATTACCCTGTTTATGCTTCAGTTCTTCATAAATTAAAATACTTGCCTTTTGCTAGACTTTATTCAATATATTATTAGTATTTGTGTAGGAGAAACTCACATTTTAAACCACTGTACAGTAAGCCAACCCTTAGTGGAGAGTTTTAACGACTGACATTTATGTCTTAATATAAAAGCAAAGCAGTTTATAAAATGAAGTGACTGGACTCTTGTATAATGTATAAAGTATTATTACCTGTGTCTGGAGTGAGTCTGAATTTTTCTGCTCCTGTGCCATGCAGTGTGTAAGTAATTTCTGCATTGGAACGAATATCTGCATCTGTAGCAGACACCTGCATTATCAGCTTGCCAGGAAGGGCATCTTCAGGAACTGAATCAGCATATAAAGTCTGCAAGATTTCAAAGTTACATTGAAAAATTAAACATATGAAATAAGCAGGGCTTGGAAAAGGGAGGGGAAAAAGGAATGATAGAGGAAATAATATTCTGTTTGAATGTCTAGTAACATATCATGTGAACCAGAGGATGAAATAACTGAAAATAAAATTAATTATGATTTTCTAATTAATTACTTCATATTTATTCAATTATGCAGAAAGGTATTTAATACTGCAACTATAGGGGTTTTTGAACATTTGAGCATTGCTCAGACCTTGAAACACTTGTAACTGACTAACTAATAGTGAAATGTGTTCCCAAAATAGGAGTTATAAATTTTTGCTAATTTTTCTCTCTTTTGGTGGATCATCTTTTTTAGGTCTGTCTCAATCTACAAGAAATTGATACCTGCTCTTTTAATGACACAAAAAGCTTCTAGATTAAATTAAAAATAAGAAAAAAGATTCAGAATTTATCAGTACTAAGCACTCTTACAGCCCAACCATGTAAGGAATGTGCATTACATTAGAAGCACTAAGCTTTGTAAAAATAATATTAACAAAGGGGAAAATTAAAGGAAAAAAAGCTAAAAATACTGACTTGCTAGTCTGTGTAGAACTGCAACCATTTACACAAAAGTAACCAACAAAAACATAAACTAAGAAAAAGAATCTTATGTTCACTGTATACTTGTCCTTCTTAGTACATGGGAAGAGTTCAGCCTAGTAATATGAAATCTGTGTTCAACTATGAAAAGTCCAAAAGAGGCAATAACACATTTTTCAGGGGCTATCTTCCTGAGTTTTTTTCCATTCCTTATTTTTCACGTCCATTTTTGCAGACTATAAAAATCTGGTAAAGTAAACAGCTTTGTAACAAGAAAACATTTATGGCTTACAGATTTTTGGTGCTGTTGACTGCAATTGCAGAGTAATATTCCACTCTTTTCAACTCTTTTATCACAGGAAATACACAAATATTTCAACTAAGCAATGGAATTTAGCGTTCTTTAAAACTTTTGCTTCTTTCATAAAATAGAGCATATGAACAATGATGGCCACAACTTAAAATACTTATTTTTGGAAAAGAATTAACACAGGAGAAATGTACTACAATTGTCCCTATAGCTCTCAAATACTCACTGAGTGTCAGTGAATTGTCTTTGGATTTTTAAAAAAATCTGTTTGTGAAGTATCATTTATTTGACAGCAGTCTATCTTAGTAGTCCAAATTTTTGCTACTGGTTTAAAAGGAACAGCTATTTGTCAGTCTCATGAGAAGCAATTTCAGAGAAAATGTAAATTTTACGTATGAAAGCAGCTGGTAATGGAAGATATAAGACTCTGCCTACCTTTTCACAAACAGGGCTATTATCATTAGCATCAAGAACTTTAACCTCCACCACAGCTTTAGCTGCAAAGGTCCCATCAGTAGCTGTAATATTTAGAAGATAATTATCCTTTTCTTCCCTGTCCAGAGGCTTTTTGACATAGACCTTCCATTCATTCTGTATATTTTCAATAGCAAACTGTCCCAAAGGATCACCTCCTGAAATATGAAACGAAGTATTTAGTATTTATTTAAAGATGGAGCTTTGTACTATTAATATATCAAAATTAAGGTATAGGAAAAAAAAAAGCAGGCACTCTCTGTGGCTTTATGAGGAAAGAGATCCATTTCCCCAGTATAAATTTTCAGTAGATGCTCACACTGTGGCCAATAGAATCCATAAAACTTAATTTAGAAATTCATGTAGCATTATAGAAAACATCATATCATGACATACGCTAAATAGAAACAATAAAATACTCCACTGGAAATTAACAGCCTATTATTTTGTGAAATTTCTTTCATTTGTTCTTTAACTGCATCACTAATCTAAGCATAGTTTTTTTTAAAAAATGGATATATAAATAAGATACAGAGAAAGGCATCTTAAGCAAGGCATACATGAAACAAAGACAACAAAATTCATTTTTCCACTGAAGTTTTTAATATTAATCTTAAGACACACACATTCTTTCTTTGCAGCTCTAGGGTTTCAAACACCTTCCAGTCTCTTCAAAGATTAAGCTGTATCTCCCTTCATTCCGACATTACTCAAAAAGACTTACCTGTGATGTAATAAAAGACTTGTCTATTGGTTTCCTCTGTATCAGCATCTGTTGTACTCAGGATGGCAATTACCCCACCAGGAGGGTCATCCTCGCTGACTGTTCCTTTATATATTTCTGCAGTAAAGCGTGGAGGATTGTCATTCACGTCTGTGACAGTAACTTCAACCACAGCCATAGAAGACAGCTGAATTTTTTCACCCCGGTCAGATGCAACCACTATGATTTTGTATTTGTCTCGTTTCTCGTGATCAAGTTCTTTCAGAGTGGTAATCCAGCCAGTTTCCATATTTATGGTAAAAGACTCTATAATGTCTAGCTCTTGAGAAGGATCCAAGCTGTAAGTGACCTGCCCATTGAGTCCTGAATCTAAGTCAGTTCCTTTAACCTGTATGACTCTTGTTCCAGCTGGTGTGTTTTCTACAATGAATGCTTCATATGGGTTGGACTCCAAAATGGGTTGGTTATCGTTTGCATCTTTTACTTGAATGCTAACCTCTACTGAGGAAACAACATTATAATCTTCATTTGCATACTGTGCTTGAACTGAGAACTGGTACCACTTAGTTGTTTCATGATCAAGATTCTTCTCAAGTTTCAACTCTCCAGTCTGTCGGTCAATCACAAAAAAGTCATCTCTGTTGCTTTCAGGAGTGTTCCCTTTAATCAGACTATATACTAAAGTCTGATTATGGTCTGCTTTGATAACATCTATCACAGTTCCAATTGGAATGTCCTCAGAAACAGTGTAAGAATAAAATGGTTCTGAAAATTTTGGAGTAGGCACTTCTGGTGGGAGTATTCTAGCATAGACAGGAACAACTGACTCTTTCTGGGGGGATCCACCATCAATTGCTCTAACAAGGAAAGTAAGAAACTCATTTTCCAAACCAATTAAGCTTTCTTTTGTAGTAATTATACCAGACAATGAATCAATTTCTAAATTCTCTTCTACATTGTCAGACTCTGCTTCAATAGAATATGTGATGTCTGCATTTGTACCTTCATCAGCATCAGATGCCCAGACTTTAATGACCGAAGTACCCCGTGGAACATCAGTCCCAATATTTACTTCATACTCTGTTGCTCGGAATTGAGGAGCATTATCATTGTCATCTGTAAGTATTACATTAACAGTACAGAAAGCAACTTTCCCTCCTGAATCTTTGGCCATTAAACTAATGGCAATTACTTTTTCTGCTTGTGTTTCACGGTCAAGCTTTTCAGCGGTAAATATTTGCCCTCTCTCATTTGTATAAAATCTGTCTTTGGCAAAGTCATTTACAATGTGGTAAGTGATGTGGCCATGTGTACCAGAGTCTTCATCTGTTGCTTTAACTTCTGTAACCAAAGTATGCAATGGAGAATTTTCAGCTAGTTCAACCTCATACTCATTCTGGCTGAAAACAGGACTGTGCATGTTGGCACTGATTACAGTTATATGGACTTGGGCTGAGCTTCTGAAGACACCATCAGAAACTGACACATTAAGTTTATAATGTGACTTCAATGTCTGTCTGCGGAGGTTTGAGATGGTGATAATGCCAGTTTTACTATTAATTACAAAATTCTTCTGATCATTGCCTGTTAGAATGGAGTACTCCAGCTTGTCAGCATCTGAACTATCTGCATCTGAGGCTTGCACACATGTCACAAAATGTCCTCGAGGAGCCAATTCACTAATTTTGGCTTCATAAAGCAATTGGCTAAAAAGAGGGGGGTTATCATTAAGATCAGTTACATCCACAGTTACAATAGTATCACTGCTCAAGGGCAGCATGCCACCATCTACGGCCCTTATTAGTAATTTGTGTTGCTTAATTTGTTCATAGTCCAAAGTTTTTGCTGTAAGAATGAGTCCAGTGCTGCTATCTATGTGAAAGTAGTCATGACTTTCACTATTATCCTCAACCAAGTGATAGGAAATTCCCCTGTTGGTTCCGGAATCGGCATCTGTAGCGCTCACTTGTGCAACAGATGTTCCAATGACAGATGCTTCAGAAAGTGTTGCAATGTAAGACTGCTCTGTAAACACAGGAGGATTATCATTGATGTCTTCCACTATTATGTCTACAAAGACATCAGCGTGTGCGCCATTTAAGGAGTCAGTTGCTCGGACACTCAGTTTATAGGCTGGATGAGACTCAAAGTCAAGAGGGGCAACAACATTTATAACTCCAGTGTTGAAGTTGATAGTGAACTGATTGAAAGGATCTCCACCTGTGATGCTGTAAAACACCTTGAGTCCTTCAGGGCTGTTAGCTTGTACATGTACCACAGGGCTATGGAGCTGAATGTTTTCTGGTATCTCTGAACTGTAGAAAGGCTTTTCGAACACTGGCATAGCTTTACTCATAACTGTAATTGGGACTGTAACTTCAGCTGAAAATGCAGGGTCTCCTCCATCTTTTGCTACTACTGTGACCAGATATTCCTTATTTAGTGTGTCTGGTTCAAACTTCTTCTTCAGGGAGATTTCACCAGTGGGATCAATTTGGAAATGTTCATTATGTTCTTTCAGATAGTAACGCACCTCTCCATTTTTGCCTGTATCTTTATCTACTGCTGTAACACGTTGAATAACGTGGCCTGCTTCAGAGTCTACTTTAACAGCAGCATAATATGGAAGATTGACAAAAAATGGAACATTATCATTTACATCTTCTACTGTGACTTTAACTACAATGTGTGCAACAACTGATGGCTTATTTTCCTCTGTCACTTCCACGACCACATCAAAAGATTCTTGCTGTTCACGATCAAATGGTATTCCTGTTGTTGAAAGGACTCCTGAAGTTTGGCTTATTTTAAATCTGCTGTCTGGATTTAGAATATGGTAAAACAGAGGCTTATTTATTTGATTCCCTATAGCAGAAACAACAGCTATTGTTTTTGCCTCTGTGGAATTCTCCTGCACTGTTGCAGAGTAAGAACTCTGTGTGAACTTCAGCTGGCTTGCTTTGCTTTCTTTCACATTAATTTTTACAGATGCAGTGCTTGCAAATCTGCCATCAGATGCTCTCACTGTTAGTTCGTATCTGCTTCTTAACTGAGTTGTGTTTTGTACTGTTATATCTCCAGTCTTAGGGTTTATTGAAAATTTTTCTCCAATGTTGCCTTCAATAATGGAATAAATTAATTGGGAAAAAATGCCTGAATCTGCATCAGTGGCATTAACACCAATGACTTTTACGCCTTTATAAGTTGGAACCAGAAGGGATGTCTCATAAAGCTCTCTTGAAAACACAGGAGGGCAATCATTGATGTCAATCACATAAATAGTAACATTAGCTGCATATTCTGCATATAGGCGTGGTATCCCTGTATCATGTACTTGCACGGAAAAGTGGAAAATATTTGTCTCCTCATAGTCCAGACTCATTACTGTCCGAATGGCACCGGTGCTAGAATCAATGGCAAAATACTGGCGGACAGATGGTTCAACAATTTGATAAACAAGCAAAGCATTAGATTCTTTATCAGCATCTGCAGCTCGAATTACTAAGGGGATATTCTTGTCAGTCAGAACCACACTGTTAATTGAAGCTGATTCACTGATGAGTCCTGTATATTCAGCCTGCATAAAAACTGGTGCATTGTCATTTTCATCCTGAAGATGTACCAAAACTGTTGCATTACTAGACAAGCCAGCCATGTTTGTTCCTTGCACAGTTAGAGCATAAAAAGGCAAAGTCTCAAAATCAAGTATCTTCTGAGTAACGATGACTCCTGAGTTGGGGTTGATAGCAAAGGCATCATCTGTATTACCATCTTTTATTTCATAAACTACAGAAGACTGACTGTATGCTGTAACCATTCCAACAAAACTGCCAATGTTGGCACTTTCGCTGATTTCTGTAGAATATTCTTTGGCTGTGAATTTTGGCGAGGCATTATCAGAAACTGTAACAAATATGTGCACAGAGGTCACTTCACTCATTGGAGGATGTCCTTTATCTGTAGCTTTTACCATCAGATTGTATTCTTCCTGGTTACTACGATCTAATTCCTTTGCAATTTTAATCATACCCAAAATGGGATCAATAAGGAAGGAATTTCCAATATTCCCTGTGAAGAAAGAAAAAGCAATTAAGAAAGAGGTATACAGAATTTAAGGGATGACTGCTTATTTAGTTCTATACTTAAAGAGACATAGACAGACACTATGAAAATTTCTTAGTTTTGCTTGATAAACATTTGTTAGCCTATCTGGAATGTTTTCTGTAATCAAGAGTTGGCAGTAATTCTAACCTTACTTGTGGAAATACTGCATAAAATATTGTTAGCAAAGCCATCCAAGACTTGAAAATAAATGCAAAATTTTTCTTTTAGCAAACTTAAATATTGACTGTAGCTGAAAGGAACTTATATTCAGAAGTTAATATTAGTGGAATAAAAGTTACATTTTATAATCTAAAACAACTGGAAGGTTTTGGAAAAAAAAAAAAAGAGAAAGGTTGTAACAAACTCTTGTGAATCTTAATTGTTTATACAAGTATTGTTTAAATGACTGCTTCAAAACCAAACTTTTTAAATTGGACAAATAACTACCTCTCTCTTATCTTCCTATTGATACACAGACAAGCTATTGCCTGTGACTGTATTAGAAGAAAAATAAAGCCTGCTGAGAAGGACCATCTCCATTTAATATAAACACTTGTTTGCTTCAAATTTTGAAATATACAGATGAACTACACTGCATACAAGACTCTGCTCATGTATTAAATATGCTAAGATTTAACATTTTACTTACCTAAAAAATTACATTACTAAAGCCATGATCTCAGCATGAAAAAAAAAATCTTTAAAAACTTCTGAGTTCTGCACACAAGTAGCAATAAGAAGGTTTTTGTGTTTTGTTTTTTTTTTTTTGTTTGTTTTGGTTTTTTTTTTTTTTTGGTGGAGTATTTTTGGGTTTTTTAAAGGAGCCTCTAAACACAGTGGCATTCTTAGAATATCCCATTACAAATCTAAGCAGCCATTACAAGCATTTAAGGAATGTTCCTTCCATTTGCTTAGAATATCAATTATAATGCTTTAACCTCCCAGTAGATAACAATCCTATAAAATAAACTTTACAGGTCTTATATTTACTCCTACAAAAAGCTAGAAGAAAGGAACAGAACAGCATGTCATTTTAGACCGCAAGCACACACGTTTTTCTTGCCATTGTTTGGCATTCATAAAACAAGCACTAATGAAAGGGGAAAGGCAAGAGAAAAATTTCATGGATGCTGGTGTCCTGCTTAGTAAATGTTATATTTCTAGAAATGACAGAAAAATCTCATGTAGTTTAAGCAAGTTATGAGACACACAAAAACACTCATTCTTCTGAGTATCATAAGCACAGCTTTGTTTTAATACAGTGTTAAAGTATGCTTTCATATGAAAACAGTACTTTGGGGAAGAAAAAGAAAATATTTCTAGTAAAAAATTCCTATCCTTTACACAGCAATTTATGTAAAATAAAAAAAAGCACATATCACTTTGCATGCAACAGAAATGAGGAACTTTTCGCCTGTTTGTTGTTCTCTTTAATATATAGTCTCTTACGCTTGTTACTGGGATTTTTATTTTAAATTATTTTTTTCCTTTAAAGCAGTACTTCACATAAGGAATGAAATTTAAATAACTTTTTTTTTTTCTAGTCATGGTGCCTACAAAGCTCAAGACCTTGATAATAGCAAACTTGTATTAATTCCTATTTAATGGACTGAATCAAAACCCACTTCTGTCTGGTAAGTGAACTCAATCAATGTCATCCTGATTTCTAATATTAAAAATTGGCACCATTCGAATCACATTACTGTAGGCAAGTTCATGCTTGAAAAATGTTCTGAGGTTAAAAATAAGGAGCAGCTCTTTCCTGGGCTGCAATCTGAAAGGAGTCTTAATACAAACTGACCAACACTTAAAGAATTTCTGAAATATTTTAATAACCTAGAATAGCAGTCCCACTACTAAAATCAGCCAGAGGGAAGTATGGAAAGCAACCCCTTTTTGCTGCATCTATCAGAAAGTTTACTTTAAAAGTTGGGATTATTTAGGAGATTGGTACATGCATATTTAAGTTATTTTTGAGCTTTTGCATTTGCATTATATTAAAGCAATTGCTTTTGCATTATATTAAACACAAAAGCACTTGTCTCAGGCTCTTACTCTATTTATCAAATCCTTGCTTTGCCTATGCTACAGAAAATAAGACTTACAATATCAAAACAGAATGCATTTTTTTAGACCTGAATGGAATGATTCTGTAATTTCTAAAGAAATTATTCCTTTTGAGTGTTTCAAAAGGGCTTTTTCTTCCCCAACTACTAAAATATGCCAAATGTATCTAGAGGATAACATAAATTGCTAAAGGATATAGATGAATATTCGTAGTTTTCTTTTACTCTAAAGCCGTATCTTCAATACATCTCTCAGAATACATCTCTTATGGCACATAAACCTTCACTGCTCCCCTTTTTTCACAAATATGTTTTCACACATCTACAGTTGAAAAAGTCTCAGCGAGTTCAACGGACTGAAAATATAAGAAAGTGAAGATACCTGATTCAATAGAGTACACAATTTCTGCATTTTTTCCTTTGTCCTTATCTAATGCTGTAACCTGGAGTACTGCTGATCCAATAGCTGCTGACTCATAGACTCGTCCCTCATAGGCAGGGCTGGTGAACCACGGAGCGTGATCGTTTGTGTCGCTGACATTAACCACGACTCTGGCGTAGTTGCGCTTCACGGGAACATCTTGATCTCGAACCTGCAACAGTCAGTAGCATTGGTATTTCAGTAGTTCACCAGATACAGTAATAATTCAAGATGCAGTCAGTCACAGAGTCAAAGACTGAATAAAATTAAACATACAAATAAATCTGAACTATGGGGACAAACTAAAATGACATTTAAAAGTATCAGTGTGTAATTGACAACAGAAGAAATCTCATGCGTACTTACCATTATTGTAAGAATATGCTGGTTCATGGTCTCATGATCCAGTTTTTCTGAGGTATAAAGGGAGCCAGTTGCAGGATCCAGACGAAATTTTTTAAGACTGATGGGATCAGTGCTACCCTGTATAGTATAAATCAGTTTATTCTTCTCATCTCTGTCCGTGGCACTGACTTGCAGAATTTCTGTCTCAGGTAAGGTATCCTCAGGTATAACAACTTCATATTTTGAAGCAGAAAACTGAGGCCTGTGATTATTTGTGTCTATAACTTTGATGTACACCTGAAATGATACAATGGGAATGGGAAAACATTGATGACATTTGGTAAAAATAAATGAAAGGAAGATAATTTCATTAAAAATCAGACCATAATACTGAAGTAATACCACCTCAAGACAATTTCATTTTGCTGGGAGGGGGAGAGATCCAAGATGTGTAGGGAAGAAGAATGTCACTAAAGCCAAATCTGCCTCACCTTCCTCAAAGTCAAACCAGAAATCTGTACAACCAGAAACATCTTAGATAAGGCATCTTAAAGGGAATGACATTTGTCCAAAGCAAGACAAAAAAAAATTCCTTGTTAATTTTGGAATTAAAAATTTAAAGTAAACAATATGGATCCTAGAGTGGTTAAAAATACTGCTTTTGGGTGCAAATTTACAATTTTAAGCAATGATTTTTCAATGTTTTTTCCTCCTTTCCCTCACATAAAACCAGTCCTCTTTCAGCCCCTCCCATCTGCAAGCCTAGGAAAGAAAAGTGGTGGAATTGCCACAAAAGTGCATTATTTCAAAGAACTCCAGGTGGTTTTGTTTACTATTCTGCAGCAATAGAGAAGAATTTCAGCATAGCTCACTGATCACCAACACAATTTCTCTGAAGTTACAGATAAATTAAATCTGATGCTTCATATTGAGTCTTTGTATAATATTGCTCACTAGAACCAGACGGGATCCCTGTATCCCCACTTGCTTTACACAGCACCAAAGTTTTGTATCAAAAGGGTATGACAGAGAGCCACCATCCTGTTCCTTCAACAGCAATAACACCAGACAAGCAACAGTAATGCAAAGGAGTTGGCAAGTAGACAGCAAAGCTCCAACAGCACACAGCTAAATTCAGGTTCTTTATGTGCTGCACACAAAACCATGCTTTTATCCATCCAAAGGTTAGGAGCTTTGTATAAATTTCTTAAGGGCTATACATGAACAGGTTTTTAAAATAAGTACTTACAATATTGCAAGTGGGTTAAATTGCTCTTTGAAGACACTGCTTTCCATTGGTAACTGGTGAAGTCTACAGATGTAATTTAGACAAGGTACCAAACTGCATGCACTAGAAACTAAATTAGATAAATCCTGATGGTGGCAAATAATTAGAAAATGCCATACCTCTTGCTACAGAAAGAAGAAATGTCAACCTTGCAAAACTAGCATCTTACTCTAAAACTGAATCATTTGGCACTGATAAAACCCCTTGCAAGATGCTGCTATGGAGACTAAGGAGTTTGGGTTTGTCACGGATTAGAAACAGATTAAAGAAAAGAAACAAAGAGTTAGACCAAATATTGACTTTCAGTGGGAAGAAATATTAATGGAACGTGACCCAGGATACATATTAGGACAAGTTTTTAAATACATCAACTAACAAATTAAATTGGAAAATGAAAGGAAGAGTAAGTATTATGTTAAAAATGCGATCTTTTTACATTGTCATGATTAACCAGGATGCAATAATGCAACACAAGCATAACTGTTAGTTTCTTTTTAAATTTTGTATTGTATTAAATTGTATTAAATTTTAATGCCTCTTGGAAGAAATAAGATAGAAGGGTCTAATACACTCACAAAATATTTGAGTAAAATCAGATGCTCACTAAACAATTGTGCTCAGAAAAATTAAAAATTATACTAAATGAAGATAAACAAAAAAATATAAACCCCCAACACTCAATACAAATCAAATGATAAAAAAATTTGCATATATGAAAGTTTTAAAGGCCATATACAATTACAACACTTCATTAATGGATACTATGTTTTCAAAATGAACTCATCACTAATTTTTTTATTAAATTTCCACCCCCAAGAAATTATTAAGATCAGATGCATTAAAAAAAGTGAAAAGACGAGGTGTCAAATGCAATGAATTTAAATTAAATTTCTATTTAAGTTAATGTCTATTTCCACTCTCAAATAAGAAAACACAAACTTAGGTTAAAATTGTAAGTGAGAAGGTATGCAACTACAGAGCAATTCTGTTAAGCAAATCTTTGGAGCAGAAGATATGGCCACCTGTGCTGTTGGTAGTACACAAAAGAAATAAAGAAAAACAGCATTACTAGAATGGAGCACCACAAAAAAACCCCATGCAAACTACTAAATTAAATGCCAGGAATGTAGTGACTATAAAACCAACATCAGTCCCTGCAGGACTAACCACATATCCATTGAACCAGCTTAACTGAAAAGTGAGTTAGTGATCATAGCAGCAGGATTTAGCATCAACTCTGCTATTAGGCAGTGAAGCAATTAAAATGACACATAAGGAGAAATCCTCCAAAAAGTACTGTTGGACTAAATAGGTATGGAGTTAGTGCCTCAAAATGTACAGCATTCTTAAATATGAATAATTTCTAAAAATATTGCTAAGAAATAAACATAGTGACTCAGTCACTACAAATGGTTAGCTCAGGTATTCCATTACTTGTCACATTAGTTTCTCAGGCTGCAGTTTTTCTCCACATTGGTAAACACAACTACAAATACACAACTTCATAAATCAGTGCAATAATTTTAAATGTATGCAAAATTCAAAGTTTATCTTAAACTCAAGTGAAAAGTGTTTTATCTACATACTCTAGGATTGCTTTTTCTCTCAGTGATGTTATTACTTTATTCCCCTGCACAAATTCTGGTGGACAAGCATAGTATGACCTGATGGGCTCCCTTTTGGTAACTCGTGTAACTCTGCACATTGGGCTGTTTTAATAAGGGCAGAGGGAAGGAATTATCCCCTTCTGTTTGACACTCCCTGGTGGGAAGGTAGATCTACTACAGTTTTAAGCCCTGCAGTACAGGAGAGACCTTGACAAAATGAAACAAACCCAATGAGAAGTCATTAAAATCAGTGGGGATTGAAAAGCAATCTGTCCCCAGGAGTGGTGCAGGAAAGAGAGCCAGACTCTTCTCAGAGATGCACAGTGAAAGGACAGGAGGTGACACTCACAAGCTCCAATAAGAGAAAATATAACTAGACATAAGAAAAGAATTTTTCAAGGAGAGTTGCTAAACACCAGTATAAAAGCAAGCCCAAGGGAGAAGTGTTGTACCTAGCCATCCCAGGTAGTTAGAACCCAATGAGTCACTGAAAAATTTGGTCAACTTTGCAGTTTGCTTTGCTTTGACCAGGAGTTTTAACTAGAACTTCAGTGAGCTATTAAATAAATATTAAATAAATTTGCTACGGAAACCCCATATTCAATTCAGGAATTCTTACCAAGGCTAAGTGACAGGTGCTAGATGTGCAATTACCTTCTAATTGTAAGAGGACCAAATTTCCACGTAAACTGTAAAGACCTTGAAGTTAAATGGAAAGCACTTGCAGAAATAATTTTGAGTGCAGTTTTAAAGACTCATGCAGAAAAATAAGGTTTAGTGTGTCTGAGAACAAAAACATTAAGAACTTGTGTTTTTCTAACAAAACATGCAGCATAAAATAAAACTAGCCTTTGGACCTTTCTCAGTGAAATAACAAGATTTAATTCAAATGAAATATGTCAATATTATCTCTTAAGAAAGAGTTGCACGTTAAAGAGGTACAATATAGAAAAGCTTGACATCAGAAGACTATAACATGATCTTTGAAACAAAGTGCTCTGGAATTAAAGAAACTTCACTCATTTTGCAAAAATATGCAAGGGCTGGGTTGCACAGCTGCCTTCTGCCCACTGAGAGCAATGTACACTGGTTATAAACAGAACAAAGCAACCCACGATTACTTTGAGGAAGGACTTAAAATCTATTAATAATCTGACAGGTGAAACCTAAATTTGCATAGGGATGTATTGATTGCTACTAAGAGGAGATATATGCCATTGACAAAACACACTCAATGGGCAATATTTAAAGAAAATGTTTAGATTTTAGATTACTTTAATATAATTTTTCATTTACTGATTCTGTGTGAGGTTTAAAATCTACTCCTGTCCCACAATTACATTATAGTTACATTGACATGTTTATATAACTTTCATAAATAAAAAGTTGTATTATCCAGAGATGACATAACTTATTCCAGCTCTAAATGTCTCTGTAGAGCAGTATAATTTCAAGCAAAATAACATGCAAAGATGTAGTAAATTAAGATTATTCTATACTTCATTCCCAAAGTATCATGTCCATATATATTTTGCAAAAAACAAGATTAAATATTCTGCAATAGCAAAGCAATAGGTAAAATGCTGCAATTAGCTGCAAACCACATGAAATAGTACTTTCAATGAAAAAATTGCTATACATAGCAATGACTGCAAGTGGCTATAGCTAGAAACAGGGCCATTTCTGTTTTCCCCCAAAAACCAATTCAATAATTATTTTACCACTAATTAGAGCCTGTGAATAACCTTTTCTGTTTCAGTATATAGGTCCATTGACTTGTGGGATTTAGTTATTTAGTTTCTGTATTTCTGTATTTTTATTCATAATCCTTCCAAGCCTGACACTAGTAATTTCTAACATCATGTCAAACACCACCACTGTAGGCCTGGAATTTGTCCTCGTTCTGCCTCATGCATTTGGCATTTAGATGCATGCAAAATTCTAACAGCCTCCACGCCTACTATTGCTTTATTTTTCAAAAAAGCTATTTAACTGAAGTTCTGAAAGAGTCAAATGCTTTGCAGATATTAATGGCTCAAGGCCAGCAAATGCCTTCCAATTATTAGTCAGATTCAATACACTACTTTTACACAGTAAGATTCTCATTTCTTGTGCTCCTCCCCAATTTCTTGCAAATGTCATTTCCTTTTTTCAAATTAAAGGTAAAATTATTTACTCTGCTGTTAATCAGATCTGTTATATTGGTTATATCCGGTGTTTATAGCAATTACTTTGTAAATTAAAACCACTGTATGGCATATTGTTGTTCCTCATGTATGCACACAGAATTCAGAATTTCTTTTGCCTGTCCCTCCATTTTAACTGTTTATCAGTTCTTAGAAGAATTCAACGCCACATCAGGATTTAAACTTCAATCATCAGTATTTCAGCAGTGAGTAATGGAGTTTACACACCGGCAGCCATAAATCACACCTTCAATTTTGATTTTGTATCAGCATTTTTAACCCTCTAATTTAAGCCTGATCTGAAATGCATATTTTGACGGACAGTCCAGAGTGTTATTTTAACAGATTGGGGCATTTGGGTGGGCCAGGAGTTATGGAAGAGGCAAGAGAATCAATTAAAATGAGGATCATGCACCAACAGTTTCAGAGTTTGAACTAATCCACACTCCTCAATCTAATACACCACAGTGAGACTCCAACAGCAACAGCATAACTTGTGCCTATCCCACAAGCAGAGCAAAAGGAAGGCAGCCCAAAGGAAGTCTTTGTGCTTGTTAGTAACAGAAACCACAAACTCTGATCCTGCCAAGCTTAAATGAGAGAGGAAGAGAAAAATATGAAAAACAATCACGGAAAAAGCAATCACAGAAATGACAAATGTGAGATTACCACTCCAGTTCTTCTGGAGAAGAGTGCTGTGGGGTAAATGTTTACAATGATCACTTAGCTTTACAAAATGTTACAATAACAAATTCATTTAAGGAACAAAAAGTACACTCTGCATTCCCAAGAAGAACTAAATGATCAAATAACTCAGAGGAAGAGAAGGAGTGAGGGTTAAAGTAATTTTTTGACCCTCCCATTCTTGGTTGTTCTAAAAGACAAAGCAGATTATGGTTCAACTGTGACAGCTCAGGCCATCTGCATAAACTCAGCTATGCAAGCAGCAGCACTGGACAGTCTATCTGCATTCACCAAGGCCCCATATTGAGCCTTGCTTAGTCCCCAGGCTACTCCAACAAATGATGGCATTTTTGAATGCATTTTTGGGAGGGGGGGCAGGATGTGTGTATGGAAAAGCCTCTTCCTGTCTTTTTGACTTTTAGCTAAATTTGTGTTTTGTCCTCTATTTTTTGTCCTAAGTAATTCCTGCCTTCTATCCAGCATTCCGCAATTGCTAGAACTGAATCTGCTCAATATTTTTACTACAAGTAGGCAAATGTAATACATTTACAGCAGGATCCTCCAAACCTTTTATGGTGATTATCAGCACCAGAGGCAATGGCACCACAGCTGTGACTGCAGCAAGTTCCTATTGAGAAACATGTTGCTGTTTTTAAAGATTCATGGTCTAGGAAAAGTCACTCACAATTGTCACCTCTAAAGGAAAAGGCAGTTCTCAAAGGAAACTGCTAAACTTGGTCACCTTCTACTATCAAATTTACTCTATTTGACCTATCAAGCCTCCAGACATGCAGTCGGCTCAAAAAAGATTCTATTTAAAATCCTGAACATTGACAAGAAACATCTTTTCTTCTGGCCAAAATCAGAAGACAACATATAAGACATTAAAAAAGTCAACAGAAAAACATATGCAGTGCACAGAAGCTGAACAAGAAGAAATTGCATTTGTAGCACAGATCTCTATGTACAGAAAAGACAGCAGCAACCCACTTATTGCTCTTTTGAGTGCCTGAAGGGTAGGTCAATGAGAGGGGTAGGTAATACAGACACATCACTGTCCAAGTCCAACAGCCTTTAATCGGTAAATAAAGCCTTTCCCTTCTATCTGGAAGAGAAGCTTCTCTATAATCATGGCTCTATTCACACCAACCTCAGCTAAACTGTACTTTCAAATATATTCAGGTTCTGGGCTGGGGAAAGAAACTAGATGGGAACAACAGGCGGTAAATACATCATAAACTACTTTACTATGAATTAGACAATACTGTCACAAAAGGCTTCTGCACATGTAAGTGAAGTCCTCAGTTCAGTCGCAAAGAATTGCCACCAGCAGAGAGCCTTAGGAAAAAGGTAATTGAAACACTGGTTTGCCTGAGTTTGCTGTTTTTTGGAGATTGCTAACAATCTCTACTTTCACCAAAACTAAAATGAAGTATTTAGGACAATACAAAGAGATGTTATAATCTAAACCTTATTTCTGTACATACACTATGCACAAAAAGCAACTTAGTTTCATATAAATTACTTGGACATTGTACAGCTGGTCATCTATAGCTCTTCCAGGGGGAGGGGAACCACAAAATTTTAAAATGGTTGTCTTTAAATTTCAAGTACAGTAATCAATTTATGTAGTGATTTTGGGGGAGCTTGTAAAGAGGAGTAATTCAGATGAGTAGTATTAATCCTTTTCTCGTAAGAAAGTTGTGTGTGCAGGGGCTTAGTTTCTGTTCTCTTTTGTTTAGCTGTAGGAACATGTTATAACTTAAAAGCTGTTGGTTCAGACTACAGTATAGTAACACACTACCTTTACACCTAAGTCACCGAACAACATGGCTCTGTGAATTCCAGAATTCACCTCTATTTTAGACAAAGACCCTAATTTAAATAAACCATGGTCATTGTCTAGGATTAAAAAAAAAGTGAGAAGAAAACCCAACACCTTCCCCACCCTCCAGCTACATACTGTTTTTATAAGTGCTTCATCAGAAAGTTCATTACCTGAGTGCTGATAGATCTGGTTCCATCTGTTGCTTCTACTGTCAAGTTGTAATTTGATTTCTGCTCCGCATCAAGAGGTCTTGCAACAATGATAGTTCCTGTGCCTTTGTCCACATCAAATCGACTGTCATAGTTGCCACCTTGTTCAGTGAATTGAGAGGGAGAAGTCAATAAAACGAATTATTACATCATCGTTTCTATGTATGACAATGTTCTGTCTTCCAATGCTTAATGAAGGTGGAACTATATATACATATATTTATACATACATTTAGTTTAAATACTTTAGGTTTTTTTCCTGGTAACATGATATGCTGCTAATAGATATTTAAAACTGAGTAGTTTTGGACAATGCTGACTTGCCCAGCTCATGGAAAGTCAGCAGGGAAATTATTATTAGCAAGATTCTCTACTTAAAAAAAAAAAAAAAAAAAATACATGGAATTTATGATTCCCTACAGCAGGAAATTGAGAATTACTGCATCAAATGCAATAGTTCCTTTTGGGCAGATTACCAGCTAATAAATGAAAAACGTACTTTTTATCAAAATACATTAAAATCCCATTTGACATACAGTCTAAGTTTTGTCTTTTGGAGCAGAGTACATATTATTATATTCATATATGACTATAGATAAGGCTGAAAAAGCTGCAGCACCTACAAAGGATTATCATCTTAATGTTGAGTATCTAAGGAATTCACTATCTCAGTCTTACTGAGATAGACAGGATTCAGAATAGTGCTAAATGTTTACATGCCCAATGTTTAAATACAGCCAAGTTCCTTTTCTGAAGCAAAGTATCTTAATTTCCCTTGTGAAACTTTCAAATTACTCTTTTCAATATAGTTAAATAACTGTGTAGATCAATAGCTACACTCAGTTGTTTCAACATTTAACTGATCATCATCGTGCCATCTGGAGCAGATTGCCCTGAGAATGCAATGCCCATTAAGTCCAAATACTATTAGCGGTGATGAATACTCCCGTTTAACTACAATTGCTTTAGACTTCTCAATAAACTGCCTAAAATGGAAGAATCAATTCTTATTTTGGTCAAGCCAGTGCTAGATATGGCAAACCAATTTTATTTAATTATGGGCATGTGTTTTTTCTAATTATATGTTACAAGGATAGCAGATAGTATTCAGATATCATCTGAGAGCTTTTTTTTTTCCTTTAACAAGATTATACATGCTAAGCTTTGCAAATCACTAAATGTATTTTATGAAAAGCCAACGTTAGAAGTGAGAGGGTGAAGTCCCAAAGGTTGCAAATTTGAACTTAGTCCAAGAAAAAAACAGTAAATAATCAAATACGCCCCCATTCACATGTAAAAAGGATTTCACCTTTAGAAGGTTCCACTGCATGACAAACGTATCAGTTTAGGAAAGATGGGCTAGATTCTGCTTCACTGGATTTGAGATATTTGATAATGACCAACATGGCATAATTTCTCTAGTTCAATTGAAAGCCAACTCCTCTTACTGGCCCAGCAGCAGTTTCTGAATCACTCAAATGGATAGAAACTGGACATCACGAAAGGCAGCAGCTTTTTTCTTAAGAGATGTACGTGATTTTTTTTCAATGGGCTTTGTGCACTGTGTCAAGTTTTAGAAGGTGAATCTAGTTTTTCCTTTTATAGCTGGCAGGCAAAACCATTTTCTCAGATGTTTCAATGAAGTTCTCTACATTTTAAGGGAAAAGTAAAGTGAATGAGCATGAATTGGTACAATCAGTTTTCCTGACACAAGGACAAGCTCTCTAACCAACATTTTTCCCTTACTTATCAAGAAAATCACCAGGGCCTTGCCTATATTTGTAGTAGCAGTGATATCTGGTGATCCGCTGAAGCAGAACTCAACCCAAACTTCTGCATCTAGTACACTGAAAGTGTAACAGCAACAGTTTTGGTGAAAGCCAAAACTGGATGCTCAGAATTGATGCTGTATAAATGTAATGATGACAAAACAAAACAAAAACGAACCTGTCACAAATGCAACCGTGAGCACTTTGATTTCCGAAGGGTTAATAAAATAAATAGTTTATAAATGTACGCTTTCATTTCAGATCTCATAATCTGGTAATAAATTATGTGATCTCAGCAGATACCTTCTGCTGTACAGTTCAGGTCACAAGCCATCTGTAAGATGTAAAATACTTCACTAGCAAGCTTGTCTCCTGGCTCAGCCAAAAAGAAAGAAAGCATGGAAAGCAAGCACAGAACACAAAGGAAAGCTGTCAATCAAATTCATTCATGCTATTAGAAACAGTAAAAGAGGGTAGTAAAGTGACCACCTGCAAGAATAGCCCATAACTTCATAACAAGATCATATATTAAATTTTCCAAAACACTTTTACTAAGAAAACTGTCAAAATAAAATGGTTTATTTTACAATGCTTGGGCAAGTTATGCTCTTTCCCCATGGAGTTTTCTGTATATGCCTTTCTAAAAAGAGCAGGAAAAGATCATTCATTTTCTGCATTAGGTATACAATAAAAATATGTAAATGTCCAACTGTGCTGCATACTTAGAAGGAACAGATCAAAATAATACTATCAATCAGGATTCTATTCAGATGTACTCCGGGTTTAGAGTGCATAGCAACTGAAGCACACTAAGAACAATAGGAAAGTACACCCCCAATCTAATTAACAAATTTTGCTAACAAAATGCCCCAGAAAGAAATCACTGCTGTACTGTGTTCAGACTCAGAAAAACTCAGAGGCCTATTCTATCTTCTCTCTTTCAACTTTATTAACTGCTCACCTTTCCCTGACAATGTCACTTTCTTAACCTTGCCTTTAATGGACTCATTTTGGTCTACCAATACTTGTTTACTGTGGATGGATAACCCTAATTTGAATAGGAGTACACAATACCTTCTCATTTTTCCTGCTCACTTATTTTTAGACTTTCTGCTTTTCTACTCCCATATCCCTGAGTGTGTTTGTGAGAATAGTGAAAGAGCAGCCTCAGTTCCAAAATACCTTGAATGCAGAACTTTGCGCCTATGAGAATTTTGTACAGATCTGTAACATCTAGGTTTAGCTAAACACCAACACTTTTTATCAATTATAATCTATTTGCACAGGAGCTTTTTTTTTTAAGAATATATTAGTAAGAACCATTTAAAAAATCTATGTCAATGTTTAATGCATTAGCAATGATTATCACTATCATCACAGATTGTTCATGTACAAAGCATGATTTTAGGGAAGAATTGCATCTGTTTGCATATGCTTGAAAATGTTTTGAAAACACCCTTATGTATTTGGCATTTGTATATTCCTGCTACTTGTGTTAGTTTCATAAACTTTATTTTTAACTGTTGCTATTCTCAATACTCCTCAGGAAATACATACCAGCAAAACAGATATTTAAAATACTTAAACTACTGAGAAATATTTTAAAATATGCTCTTCCCAGCAACTTAACATCATAATCATAGCCAAAGTTTTCAGTATTAACCAAGATGAAAAAGATCCTTCTTTTGTGAATGTAGTAGAAAAATCACAAATCTATCGAATCGTAAGTCTATCAAAAATCTGATAGACTGACAGAGTTTACTTATGACTAGAAGCAGTTCACTACAAGGCACCTCTCTTGAAACAAAGCTATGCCATTCTCCTTGATTCTAACACACAACAGAACTTGGTTTTACTATCAGCTATGCAGCGAACACTCTGTGTATTACTGGTGCTCTTAAATCTAGCAACCAAGTCTAAACTTCAAAAAAGTAAAAATTTTGTTACCATGACATCAACATATAGTCATATTATCGGTTAGAAATCCCCTTTAAATGGTAGAAGTTAAGATATGATTTAGTAGAAAGAATATGTACAGGAAAAAGATTGCTGGGATTAGGAGCATTGCAAGCTTTCCTTTTAGTACTGAAGCAAAAGCAAACTGAGAAGCAGCCCAGAGGAGAAGAAATCTATATGAACAGTAAAATCTCTTATTGAGCATACTATCCTGCTTTGCAGAAAACTAGCCTCTTATTTCCTTTCCTATCATACACTCTATGATATTGACTTCATTAGTTTTCATTTCAGTAACACAATATTCAGAAATCAATTTTAAAACTGCAACACAGCAGATATTTTGCAACTTAATTTTAATCTTTGATACAGAGTGGCATTGATAATAATTAAATAATTTTAACTTATAAAATCTGCATCTGCATTTAAAGAATGTCAAAACCTTGCATTATTTAGAAGAGCGATTTAAACCAAGCTGCAATGAGCCCTCCAGTATTTCAGACTCTATGCATTTGTTTCTAATAATAAAGGCCCTTAAGGCATCCTTACCCGTTATGTCAAACCAAAGTGGTGTTCCAAGAGGTTCAACAGCTATTACACCAATCATGTGGGCAACTGGGTCACTTTCCATCACCGTAAAAGAAAAAAATGATTCCTCAAAATAAATAGGCTCTGTGGGTGGGATGGGCTTTGGAATCCATTCTATGTGAAGCCGTGTAGTCGAAGATTTTTGTGGGCGACCATTATCTACAGCTTTAATCTGTGAAACAGACACATCTTTTAGGCTACAGGATCACATAAATCATTATGTCACATAAATAGAAAGCAGTAATAAGCTCCAAGCATGTTTGCTCGTGTGAGATATTTTCAAAAAGGTTAAGTGTCTCTCAAAGTGCCACTTGCCCTTCATTATCTGGGCAGCAAATGGAGAAAAAGTATGCAGCACCTGATAGCAGCACAAACTGTTACCATAAATTCACTTTTATTTTGCTTTCTTCCTGAAGGTGAGTCAAACTGATTGCTTATGCTCCCTCATCACATAAATTATCTGTCAAGTTCTGGGAAAGAACAGCAGTTCTTAGTACACAATACAAACATCTCAAATCATCCCTTAATAAAAACCAAACAAACATACAAAACAATACTTCTGGATTTGTTGAAGCTTTCTTCCTTCAGATACTGCAGTCACTCACCTGCCAACCACTGAATAAGAAATGAACAGATAAAAGAACACTTTACATATTCATGATATACAGGATTTTCACTCACTGAAAGGATATCGTAGTCCCTTGCTGCAGAAAATTTCTTTGATGAAACCACTCCAGTTTTTGGTTCAATAAAGAATTTGCCATGTTCATCACCATCTTCAATGCTGTAAGAGATCTCTGCATTGGGGCCTTCATCTTTATCTGCAGCAATAACTCGATAGATCGGCTCTCTCCTAGCAGTTCTCTCTCGCTCGGGCTTACCACGCTCCGGAAGCCGAATTTTGTAGAATTTTTGCAAGAATTGAGGCTTGTTGTCATTCTCATCTAAAACCTTCACAATCACCCGTGCAATTGTTGATTTTGCAGGAGTACCGTTGTCTGTTACTGTTACCTGTTTTTATTAACAAGGGTCAAGTTAGAGCTCAAACATGGTCCTTCCAACAATGCTCCTCCCTAAATGAGGTTTTCCTACAACTGCCTAAACAGTTATCTGCTAACTTCAGTTATAGCACTTGCCAAAAGCTAAAAGTGAGTAAAGATACTCATTCAAAAGATACTCAAAAGTATATTCAGCTATTATCTTAATATTTTGACACATTAAATGCAAAACATTCGCGTTCATCTCTAACAGATGGTATGATTTCCACATATTTGAATATCTGCTCCCTTTAGTACTTGTAATGGAACACCACCACATACCTTTCAGTCCACAAGAAAAACCCAACCACACCCAGTTAGAAAATGAAAGCATATCCCAAATGAGGAAATTGCAAGGGGTATGGGATAAAATGTTAATTAACATAAAATTAGCATTGCCCTGAACCAAACAAATAACAAAGGCAAATTTGAGCAACATCTATTTGATTTGAATGCAGCATCAGATTTGAAAGCATTTACTGACATAACCAAGGGTATACTAAGATATGAGAGAATAACATGAAGCTAATCTAAAATAACTGCATAAGAAAGTGCGAACTGGAACTCAGAAAACACAATCTGGGAATAAAGAATGGGACATATTAGTTACTCTTATGTAAGCAGAAGTGTAAAGATCAAATTTAATAGCAAAAAGGAATAAACCCACCAACCCATCTGGTCAACATTTCAATGCTCAATTAATTAGCTCAGCACTTGGGTCATAATACTGTCCACCATTCTGTGCATTTCTGGGTTTCTTTCCAACCTATTATCAGAGTTGCAAACATAAAACTAACACATGGGAAAGCTGCTACTTTAGGCCAGGCTGTCAGAATAGCTCTGTAGTTAAGAGTTCTTCTGTCACATACTTCACAGACTTTTAGTTAAAACTTAAACAACCAGTTGGGATTCAAAATGAATAAAGAATGAAGAATTATAAATTACACCAGCAGACAATAAACAATGTTCCAAACTAAACAGCAATGAGCTTAAACTACTATTTTATACAGAATGATGAAAGCAGAAGGATTTATATACCATTACGTGACATTGTAATCCTAAAAATAAACTTTCTGAGTTCTGTACATGTTAGCTTAAGGTTATAAAGTTGAGCTTAAATTAGCACAACTGCTAGCAGACAACTGTCCATAATAGTACACCGTGAGCATGATACAACTGGCATAAGTTTTGGTCTAAAACAAGTAGCACACACACACACACACGTTGCTTAGCTGCAGCCTGAGAATTCACACAATTCAGACACAATTTTCAACAGGCAACCTGGATGTGGTCACCCTGTTCCAGGGATAAGGTGTAAGCAATCAAAGCCATATGGGCCATGTCGCCTCAGGATCAGAAAATAATCATTTTACAATCTTACAGCTCATTTTATTTACTGTATAAATCTAATTTTAAAAACCTAGTATAATATATGGAGAAGTAAAAAACATGATTTACCAGTTTTACAACCCATATACATAGCAGTGGTCAAGAAATAAGACATAATGGACATGAAATGCTTTAAGAAACTGAGACAACTTGATCTGAGAAGGCAAAATGAAAAGAGAATTATATAATTACTTTAAAATTTACAGGATTATTATGTCTAGTACTAAATCAGAGTTGCCAGTTAATTGATTTTGTTACTATTACTTGTAGAAACACACCACAGAGGAAATTCTGCCCCATTGCTACTTAGGTACAAAGTATTCTTTTCAAAGCTGATACAGTAATTAAAAGAATAATAAAAAATTTGGTCCAATAGCTGCATTAATCCAGCTTGACATGCACTAAAGGGATACAAAAGGCCCAGGAAGACTGCACATATACTGCAATTACGCAAAAGGATATTTTGTGCTACCAGGGAATAAATATATTCATCTCCACATCTCTGCAGTCGTTGCACTCCTATTGGAACACCTTTTTAAGGATTTAACAAGTTTTCAGTAAGTCTAGAGGTGCTTCTCTGTCTTTAACATTAATTTAGCCAACTCCCATTGCAGTCTTTTATCTGTCATCCAGGACAAGAGGCACAATAAACATTCCAGATAAATCTTAGGACATAAGGATCACTGTGAATATTAAGTCTTCACTACAGGAGAAGTACTATGCCATTACACTGCTCAACAACATTGTGAAACTGGATGACTTAAAGTTCTCTGTTTTCCTTTCAGGTTGTTTGACAAAGAATGACAAAAGCTCTTAAATAAACTCAGACACTTAATTGAATGTAGTTAAATAAAAGCATTATGTTACAAGTTTCATGCTCTTGGACTTAGACTCTACAATGCATGTCTTGCAACTGATGTGATTGATAAACATGTTATGCAGAAAACAGGCCTACTCACATACTGTCCTTTTGTATTCTCCATATTATAAAAACATTCTGCACTTCTTTTGCAGAAGCCTACACTCAGCAAAAGTTAGGCTGACATAGCTATTCCAATAATTACACAGAAAGATAAAAAGAGAAATCACACTCCTTTTAACAATTACACCTTTGTACCATTTGAATGTAAATCTTTGTTTTGAGATATAGAAAAAAAACCTGCATTCAATCTGTACCTTTAGTCTTTTTTAGCAAAAAAGCCTCAACACACTGTTTTTATAACCATGTATAGGACAGGTGGTTATCTGCATTGCAACATAATGAACACAGAAGAAAATTACTTCTGAAATCCAGTTTTTAAAAATTCTTCATATAGTAATCAAGCCTGGCAAACTTAATTCTCTGTAAAAGAGCAATGAACTTACAGTCACTGTTTTTCAGCAATCTCAATAAATTATTTACCTCGAGTATGTGCTCTCCCTGCTGCTCTCGATCTAGTTTTCTGGATGTGGTTGTAATTAGCCCTGCAAACGTAAGAGAATAATTAATCAGATCCTTTAAGAAAATCATCTGAATGAAGTTTAGGTTAAATCAGCAGTTACTGGTATCCTCAATATCAATTTCTTCTTAAGTGGCCACTTCCATTTTTGTAGAATTTATGCTTTCGTTAAGGGAAGGGGTAAGGGGTTTCCAATCCTTAAAAGCTGTGAAAATATTCTTTGCAATCTGAAAACTAAGCTGTTTTAACACTTAAGACAAATACAGTTCAGTGTCCCAACACATCTGTGTGTGTTATGTTTCTGACAGAGTAATGAATGCAATTCTCCCACAAGAAATGTTGTTTTCATACACCTTTTTAAAAGGGTGCTGATGGACATTATCTGAATTAATTACCTATTTCTTCTGGAGAAACACCTATTTGTAATATTAATGATAAAGGCAAAATAAGGATAACCTGAAGAGATGCAATAATAGTAGAAAAAACAGAGCAATTTGTCTGTGTTTGCTGAATTTCACAATGACAAGTGGTCAAACAGTTGCTGTTGACAACAGCAGAGAAGAACCACAAGTTTTTGATGCATGATGTTCTATTTTATCACTCCTTATGCAAGATTAGGAAGGCATGATGGGTTTTTCTTTAAGTGAAGGAAGTCAAAGAGTAAGTGGTAACAAAAAGACAGTGAAACTTAATACAGAAGGGTCTTATTTGAATCCATTCTCCCTAACAATTAGTTCAGAATTTTAACTATTGAGTTTCACAAATAGTAGACTTGCTCAACTCTCAATTATAGCAGCATGATTTGCTATTGTGTGAGTTAACCGTGCCACATATCCAGCCACAAGAGAATTCCATTTCTTTGCAGCACAAAAGCCAAGAAAGACATTAACCTTTTCATGGATACAAGTTGGTCCCACAAATACCATTGCTGTGCTCATATGGGACTGAGCCTGTGCTAGTAAATCTGGCTAGACCCAACTTGGCCTTCCATGATGCAAACACCAAGGTTTGGATTTGCCCAACTTAAGCAACTACCGAGCAAAGCATCCCATATTCTCTGAGGCAGCAACACAGAGGATAACATAATGTCAGAAGACATTTTATCCAACTGTCCCAGCTTTTGTTAGTGAAAGGAAAACATTGCCTCCTTGATCCTTAATTCTCAAACTGGAAAACAGGGAAGTAATTACCCAATGAAACAGAGATCAAAATACAGGTGGCATACTCCATGTTCCATTTTCTAACTACAGAGTAATTTTTTTATTAATATGACCTTATACAAGGAGAATTAAAATCCACTTATAAAGTTTTCAAAGCTTGTCTGCTACACTAAAAAAGCCTTCAATTTTGTCTCTCAGCTGATAAAAAGCAGAGTATGTAAGAAAAGCAATAAAGACTTCAATTGCACTTAAAAAAGAAAGGCCAAGAGAAACAGGATTGTATACCACAGGTGCATAGCTACTCAGTGCTTCAGACAAAAACAGCTGTAGTCTACTTATACCAACAAAATAGACAGCCTGTATGAAATAATACAAACAAAACCTATATAAGAAAATATTACAGCTGTCAAATATTCAAACAACTCTTCTGCAAAAAACAGATAGTGCAAATAACAGCTGTTTCAATTATGGTCAAATCTGCCCTTGTTTTTCCAGCAATTTTGTTTGCCATTATATCAAATACATTATTTATCTAGTATTCTAGACAATGATATGTCATCTTCTCCTGCTTTATATTTTCATGATTTTACAACACATAGAAGACACATTTGCTATTGTTAGGATATATCTTTTGGTATTATGAAGTAATTGTCCTTAGTTACAAAGAAAGGGAGAATGAAAATTAACACATACAAAACCCCAAACCAAACAAACCACAAGGAAAAAAAGTTGCATTATCACTGTGAATTTAGGAAAGGGCAGGGGAAGAAAGAGAAAATGATGTGACAATTGCCTATTAACCTTCTTGAGGTAATACTTCACACGGATATTACAGAGCTGTGAACAATGACAACTGAAAATATTTATTGTCACATATTTTAAAAATCTTTACTCTTCTGCCCAAGTCTGGACAACACATTTTCTTTTCACAGGCTCTATGGGAAATGGAATAGGGCTGTTAACTGGAAGTGCACAAGTGGCACAGCTGCCACCTCATCTGCTTCCTTCCAGCAAAGGGACTTGCAGGTGACTTCAGGAAACACAAGTTCTCCTAAAACCTCTTCCTACTGAGTACCTCTGTAAAAAGCCAGCACAAGCCTTCCCATGAACCATTAATCTCAAGGCTCACCACAGTTACAAGAGAAAAGGGTACATTGCAGCATAGCCACTAAAGGAGTTGAATGTTGAACAGCTGGGTTGAAAATGTGGAAAATCTCAAAAACACAGTAAAAATAACACAATCTAGCAGAAATATCTCATGACGTTTGCATTTCCCTGAATATTCAATAGTTAGTCTACATCCTCTGACAATAATAAGACTTAATTTCTCACAGATCAGAAAAATTACATGTTTCAATAGCTTCCTATCCATTTTATTTTTCATCAAGAGCCATGACTACTGAAGCCACCTCTAAAGATGGCAATTAATACTTGGAGAAAAAAAATATCATTCAAAAAAAAAACCATTCAAAAGCTTTTGCTTTAAGCACTCAAAACAAAATTCTGCCATGTACCACTACTTTACATATTAGTGATTCTTAAAGGATGCCTTGCTCCTGATAAAATTCCTGTTAATGAAGTTGGTCAATACAATGCAAATGGGTAAGCAGAACAAAATATACATGCTGTGATCTGCTAAAACCTCCAGTCCTTTCAGCCAAGCATGCCACACTTCTGTTAAAACACTTCACCAATAACAGAAGGGCTTAGTCTTCACCATATATATCCTGTATATTCAGCAGAAACTAATGCCAACAAAGGAAATGTAACACTTCTGGATTTAGAATCACATACACATGCATGACATTCTTTTAATTTAACTCTTTACTGATAGACACTTTCCTAAGTGCAAATTTAGCTTCAGTGACGTGTCCCTCTTCAATTTAAGACTATAAAAGGTTTGATTATTGCAATCACTAAATTTTAAAATTTTTGCCAGGTTTTTCTATATTACAGAATGTTTAATGCTGCACCAACAGATTTTGTCCATTGTTGAAGAGCTTTCCTGAACTATGGCTGTGTACCCTTGATAATAAGGTCAAGTGTTCCTATGCACTGTAACTGCCCATTAAGAGGGTTGGGGGCCATCTTTGGACCTAATGTAAGTCAGCTCCCTGCAACAAAAGCCACCACTCTGCTCCATTCTAAACTTTTTTTAGATGGAACTCCTCTTTTGTCTAACACTTTTTATATATCCTTGCTGTGCCCCTCCCTATACAAAAATAAATGCATGACCACATTTTTGCACACACCACATCCCCAAAGGAGTGGCAAGTAAAAGATTTCAATTAAGTTCTAAAATAGTCTGTAAAACATTAATTTTTGAAATCCTTGTTATGAGGTGGGGAGAATGTGTTTATTGCTGAATGAAATAACAGCATGTGAGAAACAGGTCACTTGTGACAAACCATTCTATTTCAAAGCAAACCTGACTCAGAGCATTGTTTTATAGCCATATTCTTGCATTTTGCTACAGCCTCCTTTTATTAGCCCCTCTCTCCCAAAACCAACAGGAACAATTACCTCCAGTAAGTCACATCACTGACTACTGACCTGAAATCAATGTCACTATAGCAAGATGGGTCAAGCATTCTTAAGAAATGCAAATTCATAAAAAAAAATTTCTAAGATAATGATGAGAAAATGCTATCTCTAGTGAATTGGTGCCATTTTTGTTTTTAATAATATTTAAAAATTTGCCTCATCAGAAACATCTTCACAACAGCAGCTTAATAATTTCAAGTCGTTCTATAAATCATAGCTGTTCTGCCTCACTAGCTGGAGAGTGACTAGAATCAACTGAAACTAACTGTAAATATCTGTGACAAATAAAACAAAAGAAAATAAAACAGCACTAGTAGCAAACACAACTATATTCTCCCTTCATTCCTTATTTGAGTTTACATTCTGGGGATACCTGCTGTCTATTTGAGGTTTAGCCAAAAAGTAAAAGAATCACAACTGCATCCAGGTAAAACTTACTTCAGATTTCTATTCTAAATAATAGCAAAACAAATATACAAAAAGGCATCTGCAGCATACAATTATGTAAGTGTAAAAAAAACTGTTACATTTGTAACAGAAATTAGCACCAGAGATCAGATATTAGCAGGAATTTATTTCACTGGTTACCAGCTACATCGTATTATCTGTTTCTGAAGACTTGCACATCAACAATTTTCATTCAATGCTGAAACGGCAATATCCTTAAAAAATATAGCATATTAGGTGGGCACTGTGTTAAAATTATCTATTAGCTATCTTTATGGCATGGATGATCTCAGTGATGAAAGAAGTGGCATCAGAAAAAGTGGTCTTTGCAAGGGCTCAGAAGTTTTTATTTTGCCGAGTATACATCATGCATCCCCATGCATTTGTGCTTTCATAAATTCCTGCAGACTTTCCAACTGCACATTAAGCTTGAGATGATGAAGATTCTGGAGATGGGAGGGAGTTTGCCTGTTAGACATAGCTAACCCCCACAATGAACCAAAAGACTAAAGCAGATGCCAAGTGTACTATGATGCCTCCAATAGGCACGATAGGCTTGCTTTAAATTAGTATAACACTATTTGAATTGCAGCATACAAAAATAAATAGAGTTTCATTAATCTTTGAATACACTGGCATTGAAGAATTAAGGAAACAGCTACAATTTTTTTATCACTGACTTCAACAGATACAAGTCATGAACTAAATATTTGGTCAATGTGGTTTTTGTCCTCTGTATTAAATGCAAACTACAACTAATCAGCAGAAATGGTTGCTCTGGGCTGCATCAGTCAATTATCACTTAAACTCTCAATCATGAGTACTGCAACTTAGTCAATTATTATTATTTTAGCTGTCATTCCCCCACTTCAACCCCAAAACCAACAAATTACTAATGAATGTTAAAGGTTTTATTTTTTTCTTTTTAACATATAACAATACGTTAAAAACCTTCAGATCTGTTTACAAAGTCTTAATATGTAAATCAGTCTAAGATTTGAAGGAAGCATAGATTTTAAATTCACACATAGCTATAATGGTAATCATGTTAACTCCTGCATAACACAGCCCAAAAGCACTGAGCAAGTTGCAGCAAATATTCTGTAAGTCGAAGACCAATAATGTCTCTTCAAGTGATAGAGATACTGTCCCACTTCAAGGCAGGGTTTCCTACTAATCTTCCCTATTTAAGAAGTAGTGTATTATATCCAGTTCAAGACAGCTTTCCCTTCTAGACAGAGGAGTATATATTGCTTTTGTATGACAGACTAAGAAGTTCACAGGAATCAGCAGTTTCCTTCTCACAGAAGCAGTAGGTGTGATCAAGCCATGTCTCAGACATCTCTCATAATACAGTGAGTGTCAAGTCTCTCACTGTCTGAAAGGTCTCTTATGAGATCATTTAAACTTCTTCCGATATCTCAGCACTTTCCAAAATAGGAACAAAATGACTGAGAAAACAATAATCCATTATTATTTCATCACTGATACAAAAAGATTATTTTTCCCAACTGATTTCAAATTAACCGTGTTTTACACCTAACTTACCATATAATCCATGACCATCAGAAAAGGCACACATTTTCTTTCTAAAGATGTTCAGATAAGCTCTTTGGCAAGACTGTAGTCAAATCTTGTTTTCTACATAAGCTAAAAATTGTCTTCAAAACCAAACCAAAGGAACAGGTTAATAAAAGCAGGTCAATAAAAGTTAATAGCACAGGGATTGAAGAATATATTCCAGCTTTGCAGCTGGCAAAAAATAAACTCTGTCTTATAAGCCATGTAATGACTGATGATGACTATTACAAGCTACAAAGTCTAACACATCAGCATTGTCCTACATCACCATGAAGGCAGACTGCATAGTTAAAAAAGAAACAAGACAGTGCTAACAAGCTATCATACTGGAACAAGTATATCATAAAGGAACTGAACTTTGGTTTACACAGTCTTAAAGATAATTCCTTAGCAATTTCACTTACTTTTCATTCCTAAACTCTTCCAGGTTCTACACACTTTAATAACTCTCATCAAAACGGAAACTGAATTGTCACCAGTAATTTTCTAATGCTGAAATATGACTGCAAATATACAGTCCCATGAGAAACTAGGAATATAATGTAAAAGCACCTTAAATGGCTGCAAATGCCTCTTCTGCTCAAATACAACACTTAAAAGCAATCATTATTATTCTTTTAATACAGGCCTCAGAAATGGTACCACTTTTCAAGAAGAATTGTGAGCCTCGGCTCCTCTTTCAATTCTCCTAGCCATATATTCTCTCCATTAGTTCTGCTGTTGCTTGCTTGTTCTCTCTGGCCTCTTGATTTTTACCGTTTTTTGCTATGCAGCTGTTTAGGTAGAACAAAGATTATTTCTGCCTAGCAGAGTTCACAGTCTGTGGCTAGGAGACTTTTCTGGATAGTCTAAATGCACTTTTGGGGCTAAGGACTTATTTTCTACTTCATATGTAAACTTCCTGATGAGGATAATTACACAAATGAGTTACAATACCCTACCTTTCGAAAAATAAAATGGAAGTACAGCAGTACCCTCTGATGAAGCCACTGTTCCCTTTTTGTTAAGTACAGCATGATGGCACTCAACTTGTACAGTCTTTGACAGCTTTGATGCCTTTTCCCCTTCAATTCCCATGTATAGCCATTCAAGCAGAAGCCAACAGGACACTCCCACAGTGTACAGACACCTAAGTAAAATCCAGACTGAAAAGTCTGAAACACATTATGAACTACACATTCTATTTGCTCTTCAGATCACCTTTTCTTTTTATTTAGATATTTCCTTATTCCTGTTTCAAATGCTAGTGCATATGCTCCAGATTTTATTCATAAAAAACTGTTGGCACATTTGTCCCAGATGACTACTTCTTGCCCTTTGAATAGTACTCCATGAAAAGTCAAGCAATAATTGAGATCTCAGTCCTACCCAAGTCAGGACTGCATCAAGCAGGGGGTAACACCCTGTCTATAAGGGTGTATTTGTGCAGCACATTTACTGAAGTGCAGTAATATCACAGAATATGCTGAGTTGGAAGGGATACACAAGGCTCATCATGTGCAGCTCAGTGTTTATGAGCTTGTTGCCAAGACAGACTGTAAGCTTTGTATATAGGATTAAAAAGTATGGCACTGTGTTTATCTGTAACCAGGCAATTTAACTACTCAATCCTACTACTATAAAGTTTAAGTGCAAGCTGCACTTCTGAAGTCACTTACCTGAACTATTTTACAGCATCCTGTAGGTTGCTGAGCAGAATACTCATTAATCATATCTGTGATGTGAGCATGAAGCAAAGACAAGCAACCCACCAAAGATTATTTATGTACAGCATAAGGAAAAAAAAAATTTACATAAACAGCTAAGCCATCCAATACAACCAACATTGTAGAACTTCAATTTCAACTAGATTTCAAATTAAGTGTTAAATTAGTGGTTATTGATCATATGATTGTAGAAAATTCCACAAATATCTAACTAAAAGTAAACCATGTAGTTTTGTATACTCTACTTAGTCACTGACTAAATTATTTTTAGTCTGGATTTACTAACAATGGTATTTACTTCTTGTGCAGTAATCTTTTTTAAAGTAAAATTATTTGGGAGATAATGAAAATAACTATATGAATAACAACAAACACCCAAATAGCTACATTAAAATGATCCCACATTCTCAGTGCTTGCTAAGTCCAGTTTCAGTGTCATTCATATTCTTTTGCTAGGTTCTGTCTCACAAAAGATAAAACCCAGAATGTAAGTCAAAAGCATAAGATAAATTTTTTAAAAATTTATTTAATAAATAATATTAGCTAAAATAATTTTAAATTAAAGATTAAACAACAAAATTCACGTACGTTTTTAAGAAAACTAGTAAGTGATGATACATTTCCTCTAGAATGAACTTTGATCTTATTATCAACAGAACACTATAAATTTTTGTTACCCCTTTGCTTACTTTGTGAAAATATTCTTGCCTTCAAAAGCCACACCAATTCCAAGCTCAAATGCTTTCAGCAATTAAGTTACCTTATGTCCATCAGTCCTTTTTTATCTCATTTTAAACTATATCATCTTCAATAACTAAGTACAGAATTATTACCATAAAATCACACATAATCTTAAAAGGTATTTTTAAACTTGATATAAACCTATTTTATTTATAGTGCTCTGAACTCCCTATACATTTAAACCCTGAAATATTAATATCTAAGTGAGAATTTTGAATTTATAAAACACTGCTGCCTCTTCCTTTTTTCTTTTGTTTTTAATTGTATGTTGTTTCCTACATTTACAATATAGAATGTTTTAGAGTAAGTGCAAAGCATTCTTATCTACTGATTTAAAGGGAACTGCTTTTGTAACTGCACCATATACATAAAGAATTTCATGCAATGCTCATAAGAGAGACGATCAGGTCAAAGATCTTGCCTTGGCTCTCAGTAAAACTGAGGAATAATTTTATAGATCACTTCTAGCTAGTCCTTGAACTCTGACTCCACAGTGAATTTTTAAGAGGGAAAAATTATATTACTTCATACAGAAAAACATTTTTTCTGGGATTGATCTATTTTCATTGATTAAAAGAAATTCAAGGCAAGCTGATTTGAAACAGGGCACTAATTCTGAGGAATTTTTTCTTATTATGAAATTAATCAATACTAATATTATAGTGTTGTTATATACACAATTTCAAGTTACACTACTCAGAGATCCCACCTAGCAAAGCCTGTTATCTTTGAAAGCACATGTGAATGTGGGGACTTTGCAAGTGGCTCACAACAGTATCTGATCACTGTCTCTTCCTTGACTAGAATTATAGTTTTGCATATTATATATACTCCAGCTCAAAAGAACACGTGTTATAGGGACAGCCTGTCTCTATTACCATTTCAAATAAACCCTTGGCAAGTTGGCATATGACACAAAGCTGAGTGGCACAGATGACACAACAGAAGGACTGGATGGCATCCAGAGGGACCTGGACAAACTGGAGAGGTAGGCTCACAAGAACTTCATGAAGTTCAGCACGTCAAGGTGCTGGGTCAGGGCAGCACCTGATATGAGTCCAGTCCCGGAGACAAACTGATAGCAGGCTGAGATAAACTGCAGGGAAGGACTTGGGTGTTCTTGTGGATGAAAAGCTGGATGTGATTCTGCAATGTGCACTTGCAGACTGAAAGGCCCACCACAAGATGGGCTGCATCCTGGGTGTTGGAACCAGATGAGATTTAAGGTCTCTTCCAACCCAAGCCTATATTTCCATGACTGCTGTATCAGAACATGGGAAAATCGAAAGAGAACTTCACTTTCTTTAACTCTTGGTTTACAATACAGATCATGCAGAGCATGACCTGAAGTTTTTATGTCGTTCCAGGGACAAATAAAGGAAAAGGAAAGGACTGCTATGGTTCCCATTTATTTCCCCAAATTTTTTCTTTTTCTAAAGCGATGTATGAGAACAAATGAAATGAATAAATAAAGCCCTAACACCACCACCTAAGATTTAAAAGAAGCGCTCTCTATATAAGTACTTTAAAGTAATTTTTAAAATAGCTGCCTCTATTATAGCAAAATTTCTACCTTTGCAGATGCAAAATCTCTAAATAATGTAGAGTAAGTGGATATGAAAATATTATTAGAAATTTCAGATATGAACTTGTTTTCCCAGCTACACAATGACCTACCACTTCAAATGCTTTTTAAAAGGAAAACCAAAGTAGCTTTTTGCAGAATTAAACTCTTTTTACAAACATTTGGGCGAATTCTGGTTACCTTTTCAGTAAAGAAAAAAAACTGTTCTAGAGACACTATAATCAAATACTTTACTTTCTCTGCATGTCACAGGTAAACACTTGAGAACATGGAGGCTGCTACATACACTTCGAGCTGTGTGACATAAGTGAACAATAACTGAGTCTGGCATTGCTTACCAGCTACAGAAGTTATATGAAAAAATTCAGCATTTTGATCTTTGTTTAATTTTAAATCATGTAAGCGTGCAATATACCAACACTGGTTTTATCCATGTTCCAAAACATTACGTCAATTGGGATTAAAACCCACAAGTAGTTAAACAACAAAGATTTCCTTTGTTAAAATGAAGCCAATACAACTCTGTGGTCACTGACCCTTCATTTCCTCACTAAGTAATTCTCCAGTGTTATCGGAAACCCATGGAAGTTGTTTGCAGCTGTACTCATTTCCCATTTCACTTCGGTCTCCAAATCAGACACACACACACTCTCCTTTAAAGGTAACTGTGTAAAATATACAGGTTACAACTATGTTCTGAAATGGGTAATTACTCAAAGCTTCTGCTAAATTCCCCAACTAATATCCTTATCTAAATGGACTGTCTCATACACCATAGGATTACTAATTTCCTTAAAGGTATGTCTATAATATTCTCATAATAATACCAAACCACTTCATACATAAATTAATATAGCTTTACAACACTCCCAAGTAATTAGGTCACACAAGTATTTCTATTTTACAACTGCAAAACCCATGTATGGGAAAATTAACAACTCAAGATTGATTTTGGCATTCTCATGTCCAGGTTGTGAACCCAAGTCTAGTTTTCAGAAGTATGCCTCACTTTCATACCAAGTTTCCTTAAAAGCATAGAAAGCTATACTTTTGCGATCAGCATTTCTGCTGATCTGAATCAAAATTATTTGGTACAATATTCAGTACCTCTCTTCCTAATTTCTCTTCCTCATTTGCTATTATTGCTTTAAATTTCTGAGGTAAGACACCACCAAAAGTGGTTTTTGCTACCAGACCAAATTCCCTCCCCAAGCCAAATCTGGCTGGCACAACGAATGTAACAGAAGTCCTGGGGAAGTGGAAAGAAGCACAACAATTGGGCAAAAGATCAGAAATTATTTCTAGCCTGAATATATGTGCAAAGTAATACAAAAGGATTGTAAGGACCCTATAGGGATACCTGGTTAGGATTCAATTTTCTTGCTCAGTAATACTAGAGAGAGCTGGAACTCCTTTCTCTATGCAAATGCAGATTTTGCCATTCTAGTGTGCATGCTGCACTTATAAAGCAGTATAACCTTCTTTCAGGCACCTTAACTCAGCAATCTTTGAGATATTCATTATAGAGAGCCTGTAACACTGTAGCAGCCATATTTTAAAAACATGGCATAACAAAACTATTTCATCCATATGAAAACTGATACAGAGTTCAGAGAATTCAGTGAGCATTTTTTGTTTAGAGAGAATTCAGTCTAGTGTTTCTAGTTCTACAGCAATTTAGATGTCACTGTTAGTCATTTAAAGGTTAATACCTTTCTTCTAATTTCACATGATATTTGCCAACCCACAATTTAAAAAGTAAAGCTAGAAGAAAAATACAAAATGAGAAACAATTATAGGAAAAGAATTTGGCTGACAATGTAATTCTGGGGAACTGTCAGCACACATTTAAAATTGGGGATCTTGTTTGCAAACCACCCTTACAATTCTTACTGGGTGCAACAAAAAGCACATATTTCATGCATGTCCTACCCTCCTCAGACAGAAACGAATTACATGGTTTAATTGAAAGCTTTTAGTAATATAAATACATAATTCTTTTGAAGAGGCACTAACAGATTGGTTTCTAAATATATAATTTCTAAATCCAAATAGCTTAGAAATTATAAAATCATAATTCATTAACTCATAAATGTACACTTATATACAATGGTATCATCAGCTACTATCTGTAGATGCCATACTAATTATCTGTTCCACTTTCTCTAAGAAAGCAATCCTGCTATCAAGTGTCATCCTTCCAACACTTCTCAAAAGCAAAATAGCAAATTAAGATATTTTAATATGAAAGGCACAAAGATGAGGAAAAATATAAGGTTTTCTACTAAATAGGACTGTGTTCACATAAAATAGAAACACTGAATAGTTTTTTTCCAAGCATTAAAATAATAAATTGTATTTTGTAAACACAGACATGGAGTTTACATCTATGATTCATGAAACTTCTCAGTTCTACAAGTACCCAAATAGCTCACAAGCAAATAAACCACACCTGCAAAAAACAGAAATAGTACTAAGGCACTATTATACATACCATATGTATCACATGTGCTTATAAAAGCATTGTACGTGTATTTTAAGCTCTAAGGCACAAATCTCAGAACGTGTTTACTGCTATATAGTCCTTTGCTGTACACGAGTGTTGGTAAATGTGCAAATCTTTTCTAAGCCTCAGTGCAGTAGCTCTAGTGTTAAGTGCTGAGATTAACTACAGAGTCCCAGGACATGTTCAGAACAGCCACCAAATCGTGCAACTTTACTCTTTCCACCTGAACGTATTAACATGAGTTGCAACTCTTCCACCTTGTCAATTACTTCTGTATTTAATTACAAGCTATGTTGCAAGAAGTTAAGCAGATATAAAGTACTTATCATAATTTGCATGTTTGTCTACAGTTGTGTTCAGATTGAGCATGAAAGTTGTGGAACTAAATCTTTGTTCTAATTCTTTCTGGCAAGTAATATTATGATAATTATTCTACCTGGACTCACATGTACAGCACTTTCTTTTCATTGCATGGAAACTCCAAAGATAAATAAAACATTATTTCATTTGCTTTCATGAAAGACCAGGTATATGTGAAAAGATTACAAAATATCCTGTGAAGTACTTTGTCATATATCCTGTTCCAAAAAGTGAAATAGCATGTAAAGAAAAACTTAGCAGTGTTTCCTTAAGTGATTTTATAATTATTTGAAATATAAAATACATTTTAAAGTGTCAGTGAGGACTTACTGAGAGGGCTACTTAGATTACAGTAAGAAGCATGCAGATACTACTAAAGCCAGTAGCATTTCTGAGAAACAACAGCTCAGTCAGTAAAAAGCTCTTGTCATTAAAAGAAATATCTTCTTTTTGTGAAAGAGGAACTACATCCTACACAGATCCATGTCAGTGAGTCTCTAAAAATTCAGAATTATTGCATTAAGACACAGACATCTTAGTCTGGAGTCCACAAACTTCTAGAAATGAATTAGCTACATCAGGAGAACAGAATGCAGTGTCTCACTTGATACATGTTACGTGTAGGTTGTTTCTATTTATAATCTGTATTACTACTATGTGTGGGATTCCAGCTGTGGACCACAATATCATAACATTACATTTTATAAAGAGAAAGGAAACAATGGATCCTTGACCAGGAGAAGAGATAATAACACATTACCACCTGAGCCATATTTTTAACACTCACCACATATTTTAAGAATCCTAAAACTAGCTTTTAGTTGACTTGAACTGAATGCCATTACAGTCCTCAACTCACCTTTGGGGATGCACATACTTAACTTGTACTGTCACTTTCAGTGTTACAACAGGATACAGTTAAAAAGACTTGATTAATATTCCAGCCCTATCTCCCCTGTGGCTGGAAGGGAAACTTGGGCCCCTGGGGAAGGTTTCTCTTCCTTGGACAAATAACTTACAGTATGATAACTTCACATGGTACAACAAGAATAATATACACACATAAGCTAACAAGACAAGACTTGATCTCTCCAATTCTAATCAAATGTACTCTTCAGCTGAGCCCTCTTTTAACTGATAGGGGAAGATAAAATGCACTAGAACAATAATAACCAGTGTATTTTAAAGTGTTCTTCCAACTCCTTAACATGTCAATTCTATTGAAAACACTTTCACACCAAATAAGATCTATTCAGATTAAATATATTCAATATCTAATAGACAGAAGAGAGACTTGAGAACTTATGAACCAGATAACCTCAGTCGAAAACTCAACCACTATGTTAGTGCCCACTGCAGAA
Source organism: Taeniopygia guttata (assembly GCF_048771995.1). Taxonomy (NCBI): domain Eukaryota; kingdom Metazoa; phylum Chordata; class Aves; order Passeriformes; family Estrildidae; genus Taeniopygia; species Taeniopygia guttata. The sequence continues at coordinate 30,694,633 of NC_133028.1, read as the reverse complement.
CAGTTTCAAACTGGTCAGGTACAGGATAGGCAGTATGGCCCATTAGAGCACATGAAATGGGAAGACATTGAGTTAGCTTTTTAATAGCCATTGAATTATCTGAGTGCACTCTAGGAACAAGTTTCCCTTCTCTCCTCTGCCCACCTTTTCCCTTTCACTATGTTTAAGACATCTGTTTAGAAGCATGTCTATCTAGCATACAATTTTAACAGTAATAGACACCAGTGAAGGGTGGTAGAAATGGCACATGATAGGTGAAATACCTAAGCCTGGGCCTTTTAATTATATTGAGGGGAAAAAAATAATTTTCTTCTGCTGAATGTAAATCAGAGGGAGATTTTTATTCCCAGTGCTTGCGTTCTGAAATATAATGCTTTAATTATTTCCAGCTGCCCTTTTGCTTAAAATTCTTTAACACCAAACTGAGAAGGACTGTGGATTGCCCTGCTTGCTTCTAGTGTATGAATGATACAAAAAAGGCAGGTAAGCTCTCTTGACAGAAAATCTTTATTCCTTTTCTATTAAGTGCTCTTAATCACTTCACCATCTAGTGTGTTGAGCTGTCTCTCTCAAGGTCCCTTTCTAACATACATGAGACCACAGTAAGCTACTAACACATAAAACTTCAAACTCTGTCCAAAGACAAGTCACAACCCCCCAGTGCCCTAATTCTACCCATTAAATAGGAATAAAGATATTTCTTTACGCCAAAACTTTGGCAAGCAGGTGCAGTGGTGTCTTTTTTCAAAACACAGTTTGGAAAATGCCACCTGATGATACAGAGGGCTGAAAGGGGAGGACAAGAACAGAAGAAAGAGGAAGAGAAAATGACCTGCAGGAATATTTAAGGAAACAATAATCAAAAAGAACTGGCCAATTATACAGTAGTGATGAAATGAATGGAGGTAGAATTTATCTTCCTTTGCAATTTGAATACAGCAGTCACTCACTTTTTTCCACCCAACTCACAGGTAATTTTATTCCCATTTTATCAGTATTATATTGAAACAACAAAAAATATCAAAGTGGCCAGCAAAATAACTTTCTCAAAATCAGAAAGAGTAAGTAGATTAAAAAGCAGATTTTTTTTCCTTTTGCATCATGTAAATGAGATATAACAGAGGCATAAAGTAAACAAAATAGAAATAAAGCATACAAACACTTTCTGCATTCACTTTAGAAGGGTGGTTGAATTTTTCTTGTTTTACTTGTCAGGCTCTTTTCTCTAAAACCAACATTTTGTAAATATAGTGTTTAGATGAAGGCTTTAACTATACTAAATATCTTCTGTTGCTATAGCTATTTCATATATCCCTCTTGGCAGTGTTTTCACAGATGCAGCATATGCTGACAAAGAAGCTATTGGCAGAAATAACCCAAATAACATATCTGTGTTTGCACTCAGAGCTTTGCTGACACAGCAATTGCAATTGATAAAGCACACAAGTCTTTCATACCCTGAGCTGAAATAGCTACAAAACAAAATTAAGGCCATAGACTTCAAAATGGGTTTTTTTCTGTCATTTTTGCTCCTTTAAGTCCCCTGAAATTGCTTCCATGAATGGGCAAGAACTAAATTAATAAAGCTTCTACTGCTCCCTTGTACTTACTGGGTTTGTAATACATTAAAGTCATTCACTACACCTCTGCAGGACCTCCAATCTAAAACTCTCTGAATTGTGAGAAAAAAAAATGGTTGAGTGAATCAGAAGCATCTCTCATAATTTTTTACTGTGAAATAACATATAAAAACATATAAAAAGCATAATCTGGGCACAGCCTGGCAAAAAAATCACAAGTTCTTCTCCAGGCATAAACTGTGGGAAAAACATCCAGTATGCGTATTATTTTCTTCACATTCAGAAGGAAGGCAGGGTAGGCAACCCTTAAAATATTTTCAAAATTACTGGGTAGCTTCGGTTAAGACCAATTATTTTGCTTCCCCTCTGTCTGTCCCACACACCTTTCAGTACCTGCAATTCAGTTACTAAAAGGTTACCTGGTTCTTGAGTTTGTACTCCCCTGTTAAAACCTCAGTGTTTTTTTCTGAAGCTTTCCAAATAACCAGTGAACTCAGACTCTTTATTTTCATTGCACAAAAACCAAACCTGAAAATAATCCTCCAGATTATGTATTTCTAGAAGCAGCAATAGTTAATTAGAAAGAAAGTTCTCTTGACTGGGGAAAAGCAAATCTGCAGGTAGTAAATAGCTTCTTTTGCTTAGACTAACACCACACCCTCTTCCCCCACCAAAAAATAATTTTAAAAGAGGCCTGACAAAAAAATTATGAAGACAACTAAAAACAATTTGGATGAAACTAAACTAAAATATGGGGTTTTATTGTATACTTACTGCACTATAAAAATGCATGGACATTGACCAGTCTAGAGTGGAGCTACTCAGAAGTAAGCCTTCACAAAACATACCTGATGTGGATGTCAAGTACTTTGAACCAAGTCCTCCACTCTCATATCCTTTTCTACATGTTTGTATAACTTACTAATATTGACACAGCCCAAGACACCAGCTTAACTCCAGCTATTGTGAAAGCATGTTTTCAATGTTAAACCAAAGATTTTGATTTCACCCAGTTTATGCAATTATGCAAGCACATTAATTTATTAATACATAAAATAAAACATATATTGTACTTACCAGTTCTGGGGTTTATTGAGAAGAATCCCTGTGGATTTCCACTTGTAATCTTGTAGCTTAGTTTTTCGCTTGAGCTTGAATCTGGATCAAATGCCTCAATCTGAATGACAGATACATCTTTAGGTGAGTTTTCCATGACCTCTGGGTAATAAACTGGTTCTGTGGTCTGAGGAGCATTATCATTAACATCCCCAACTTCTATGTAGATTTCAATGAATGATGATAAAGGCACAACGCCTTGGTCTGTTGCATAAACAGTAAGCCAGTAATGCGAAGTAGTCTCACGATCCAGGTGATCTGCAGTCTCAATAATGCCTGTTTAATAGGAAGAAAGATAAATAGAAAATGCTCAATAAGCATGCAGAAATGTGTAAAAATACAGTAAGCAATAAGCTTAAGTAAATTAATAAATCAAAATTAATACAAGTTCAAAATAACCAACATGATTCTACAGCATGTGCTAATAAACACACACACACATTAATGTTAATCTGAAGCCACAAAAAATAAAATTACTGTAAGTCTTCAGCAATTATGCATCACATATTAAGACAATATATTACTTGATTTCCTTTCCAACATATTTTGAAATACATCAGACCAGTTGACAATAGTCATAAAATCGGTTTTGCCTAAAAGATTAAATCAAATATGTAATTCACAATCTTTTGGGACTTGAATGACCCTCTTTACTCACTACAGTAAATTTTATACCATATTAAGCTATCTGGTTTAGATGCCAAGCTCTTGACCTCTTCATTATTAATCGTATTAATGAATAATCATCAACTACTTAAATGTGAAATTTTTATCTCTGTGCCCAAGTGAATTATTTGACTGAACTATTTTTATGTGCTGATTTATGTTCTGTTCACACAGACATGTCACAGAAAGGGAAACAAAAGTTATACTAAAGCTAACCTTTGCCACATTAGGACCAACCAATGGTTGCCACTACTCTGGAAATGGAAGGCAGCAAAAATAGGGGCAAAAATCTGCTCAGTCTTACAAACATAAAATGAATTACCAAATAAGGAACTACTATGCAATTCACAAACTTAATAAAAAGCTGACTGATGAGCCTACAGGAGATTGTTTAAGCCAGAACTGACTAAAGAATTTACACAGCATGAAGAAATACAACTTTATTTTTACAGGTACTGCCATATTATGCATATATCAAAAGGCATGTGCTGTGGTGTAACCCATAAGATGGGGGATGAATATTAAATAGAGCAATGGAGCCATGGCAGAATAAAACTTCATACTTTCCTTTTCCTGATCCAGTCACTCCTACAAGGTATCTGATTTGAGACATTTTCTTAATAGAACTTTAAATCAACCTGATACATGTCGGGATGAGGAACAGAGTAAGCCCTTGCAACCATTTCAGTAGAAATTTTGAAGGGCCTTGTCATGTCTCTTACTATTTGTTATACACTCACACACCAGGACTAATCAGGACTGGAGCCAAGATGAGTCAAACTATCACCATGACAGCCAGTTTTGGACTCTGGATAAAGACACAATGTGAGTATGCATGATGTGGCACTTCTACTGAGCTCATTTACTTCACACAGATAACATACATCGCTATATACTTAAATACACGCCATCAGTCAAACTGGATCTCAATAAAACTATGTCACTGTTTTCACAGGAGTTCTTTGGGAAAGGAATTAACTCCAGGTATTGTGTCCTTCACACACTACAGACACTTTTTAAAAGACATTATATTAACTGAGCAAAATATTAAGGAATGACTTATTTATTCATTACATTCTTTGCCTTGTAAGAAGCTGGTCTGACCATGGCAGGTTAAAAGTTTAAGATGTCAATAAGATCACTTCAGAAGGGCTGGAGGGGATTGAAACTTATGCTTAGACCTGCCAAGTCCTACATACAGCATTTCAAGCAACATAGCATTTCAGAACTACCACCAGATGTCAGTGTGGAAATTGGTTTAACATAGTGTCAAAGGCTACATAACTGGGATAAAAAGGAGGGGCACTGCAATTTCAAAATACACAGGCATTACATGCAGTCTATAGAAGTTTTCCTGAAAGTAAACTACTGGCTTTATAATTTCCTTTTTTATTTTTTTGTGGAACAACATCATCAACAACTAAGTTCAGGTGTTAATTAATACTGATATTTCACATTTCCAGTCTTTCTGCCTCAATATTTATATTTTGTTTGACAGCAGTTTTTCTATTACAACAAAAAGGTAATACTATCCAGTAGTCACTGAATTTGTGCACTGGTTACCTGAAAAGTTTCTGCATTAATTCACTGATAATGTTAATTTGCTAAATTTGTTAATAATGAGCACAGCCTTGAGCACTCAGTAACCCAGATTCTACTTTGTAATTCATGGCACAATTTTTGCATGACTCTACCTCAGCCAGGAGACTTGCTTGAGAATAATCAAATTTGTTACTTACTGTGGCCTCACTTCTAAACTTAAATGCTGGATGTAGCATACAAGCACTTAATCTTAAGTCTGGGTAGACTCTATATATGCCTCGGAAAGTTATTTAAACCCTTCATGTCCTACCAAAGAGAAGACTAGATTGTATTAAAATTCCCTTCTAGCAAGGGTTCCAGCAATGCTGTTTTATTACTTGTGATTCATGCTGAAAAGAGCAACAGTTTTCATTTTACTTGTCCCACCTTCTGAACAGTAGCTGCATCAGAACTGGCATATTAATTTAAACATAGCCTTGACTGATTCTAAAGAAAGATAAAAAGAGACTCCTGTGGAAATGATGCTGACTTCCTGCAATCTGCTCAGCTAACATTTACAAACTCTACCTTCCCTAGTTATCAAAGTCCTCCTCTAGTAAAAGGAGGACTGAACCTATTTTGCTTTTGTAGTGTATTAGTTCTCAAATGTCCATTCCCTTAAGTCACATCCATCATACAAGATGAAGAGGGAAAAAAAAGTACCATCCCCCAAAAAAACCGTATCTCAAAAATAAATATGTGGAAAAACTTGCACTATGATACAGTGCACATGGGCAACTTTGTCTTGTGGTTAATTTTTAATTTCAAATTAGATCTGCATATATAATGTTACTTCTGTATATTTTACACAGACTTTTTAGAGTGTTCAATAAAAGGCTTAGAATCTGTGTGATGATCTGACCACTGGATGCATCATGTAACACAAGTTCTCCAGTAGGATAGCTCTGGCTTTCAGAATGTCCCAATTTCCTACAGAGGCAATCTCACTCTAAGCATTAGTCAAAGTAACAGGGAATTTCATTGGTTTTTCATTTTTCTCATGTTTCTCACTCAACTGATCCTGAATTTGAGGATGAACATTTTTTCTTTATGTGGCCTTTATAATTCTAATCTGAAAGAGAAAGCATCCAGGAAAACAATTTTATGGTCAGTCACATCTGCAAAACCATCTACCTGACTGTTTAACACTAATCAACAGGTTAACTTCTGAATGCGGTTTTTTAAAGGTACAAAGGACACAGTTCAAAACATACGGAATAGAGAGGTATGAATATGCAAGTTGGGAAACTTGTATTTGTGGATGACCTACCCCTGGAAGTGTTCAATGCCAACATGGATGAGCCTTAAACAACCTGGTCTAGTGAAAGGTGTCTCTGGCCATGGGCACAGAGTTGGAGCTAGATGAACTTAAAGGCTCTTTCCAGCTCAAACTATTCTACAATTCCATGATTACTAGAGACAGGCATCGCAGGTAAGTGGATTATTTTGACAATATCAAAAATGAAGACTCAAAATAACATTCCTCCATCATAAAAGTTATGAAAAAGGGAACAGAAAGATATGGAACAAAAATTTCCCTTCAGCCTTCACACAGAGAGCTACGGAGGAGAGGCCACCACACCTAGCTCTGCCCATTGCTCCAAGCCACAGGCAATAGCAAGGAAGGGATGACTGGTCTATTAACATGACTCAGCTTTCTTCCTGATGTTTGAAACCAGCAATAAAATGGAACAGATATACTAATCTAGCACACATCGAGGGGTAGGGGCAGGCTCAGACAATTAAAACTTGAATTTCTTCTGGTTCTATATCAGTTTTTATGTCATGAAGTACAATCAAAACTGAACACACATAATTATATTAAGTACTTCAATTTTTTTCTCCACCCCCTCAACAATCTGATCTTACATCAGTAATTACAAAACACCATCCTATTGTCATTACTCCAGCTGAAATTGTCCCTGCTTCTGAAAGTTTAACACTAAATCTTTCCTGATTTTCCCTATGAGAATATTAATAGCTTAATTTTTAATTTCTATTGAACAATAATGAATAAAATTGCATGAAAACTTCAGAAGCCTACTACACCTTCTAAGGAGCACAAGCTCAAAAAATTTTACTGATTACTTTTAGCTATTATAACATTCATTCTCCTACCAAATCACAGGTATAGAACCACTCCTTTAAGTACCATTGGTCCTTGTCTCAGTTTTCTGCTTTTGCAAACGTTGACTACAGTAGCCTATTTTACATATTATGGCAGCATAAGACCGTGTGCTGCCTGAAAGCCAGCACTCAGTACATTAATTTATGGAGTTTAGTTAGTGGAGTTTATAAATTCACTGTTTTCTAGTTCTAGTGGTTCTCAAGGTAACTGATCAGGACTCCTATATCAAACAGAAATAAGAAAACAATCTAATAAGAGTTAATTTGTTTTAATCTTGCAAACATCTAGATTCATTAAACATCAGTAAGATGTTGATCATATCATCAGTTTCAACAGCATGTTTTGGCTCCTAAAAAGAATTTTTTCTTTTCTCTTAGAGTGGTGTCAGGCACATTTAAGGAATAGACCTTAAGTGCCTCTGCTGTATCTTCGATGCTGTAAAAGCTCCATCTCTGCTCTAACACTTCTCCCATTTACAGAATATCTTTAATCAGCAGATTTCCCATCCATCCTTTATGCTAAGGCAGTTGGCTATAATTTTGGCTTTTACAAACCATTTGCTTTTTATGTAGCAAGACAAGTTGAGAAATCTACTAACAAATCTTTCACACATATGGTAATCCCAAAGACTTGCAAACATTGTTATTCAAAACATAAGGTGAAATGAGGATTCAAAAAGCATTTTTCACTTGACTAGCTGCGCAATCTTGAAACCTTTCAGGTGGTCAGGATAAAAAGAAATTTAAATTCAGTCACTAACCACCAGAGGGGAGCACAAAAGAGCTCTGATGAAGCATTTCTCAGTCATCTGCAAGAGGCTATCAGAACTCATTTTACAATATTCATATGTCTGAAATTTTAGACTAGAAATTGTTCCCACTTGATGCAGTAGGACTTTTCTATAAATTTCATTAAAGGAAGGCAAAAGTCCTAAGTGACTCCTGTAGAATATAATTTAGATAGAAGTTAATGTGGAGGAACAGGATGGTATATGAATAGAGAAACGGAGGAAAGTCGAAACAGTAATCCCACTGTCAACAAGAACCAACACTTCCCCCAGTTCAAATCCCAAAACACAAATCACTATAACCAAAGTCACTCTTAAAAACAAAAATAAGCATAAAATACACCTCAAATCTGACACTTTTACATGTGCCAATTTTATCTAATTAACAAATACTCAAACTATAATACTCCAAATTCCCAGGGATGATCCTCCTTAAGTGTGCTTATCCATAAGAACTCTAATTAACAATATTAATGATTCCATAATGGAAATCAAAACCTGCAATCATTTCTCAGCAAAGCATGAAAATATAGTTCAGCAGAATTTGCCCTGGGAATGACATTTGAAACAAACTAAGAAATCCCTGGCCTGAAACATGATCCTTGAAATCTGATTACAAACTCAATTAATCTAACTTCTAATAAGCTAGGTAAATCAAAAGGCTTCTTCAGCTGCTTTAAAAGCCATTCGGAGGTCTAGGGGGAAAGCAATATTTTACAAATTGCACGAACAAAAGTTTTGATCAAATATGACCTTCAACAAACAACCAATTCAAATCTAAGTTTCAAAAGCCAGCGGATTAAGCCTGTTACAAACACGGAGACATGCTGTCCTCAATAGCACTAGACTGCCAGCACGCCAACCCAGATTGCAACTGTCCTGAATTCTAAACAAACAGCAAGTCACTGCAGGGTGAGCTACCACTAAGGCCTGCACACTCTTAAAGTAGAGATAAGATTGCTCAGCACATACTGCAGTTCACTATGTGAATCTCTGCTACCTCAAGATAGGCATATATATATTTTTCAGAAGTTACTACGTGAACAAGGGTCCAAAGGATCCCAGCTCCCACAAGTTTCCTCACCCATTTTTCTGAGAAAATTTCTGCTTTACATTTTGTGAAACTTTGCTTAAGTTGTTGCTAAAAGAAAGAGAGTTTGTTAGTGGTTTGGCTACCTTCCTAATTAAAGGCTTATTCAATAAAATACTACCATACTTTGGCTTCTAATGTTATACAATTCAAAACAGACAGTTTTCATATTGTTACTAAATCTCCACAATTGCATGGCTAGAATAGGCCGGAAAAACAGACATTTTATAAAGCTGGTATTTTCAACTTTTGATTTTTTGCACTGCTCATTTTATTTGAAATAGCATCTATTCTAACCAATAACTTTGTTAAAGACAGCACAGTTCTTCAAACATATCCAGATCAAATATAGATGAACATAAATTACTTCCTATTCATCTTTTCTTATATGCTCTATTTTTCCTAGTTTTTTTTTTTCTTACATTATTACCTATCATTATGTGATTAGCATTTTCCTGAGCCGTATAAATACAGAGGCTATAGCAGAGAAGACAGAATTAAAAAAACCAAAAACAAACACTACCCACCCCTCAAAAACTGGCACCCACAAGAACCCAGGAAAAAGTATCTGGAATAGGAAAAGATGCAGTGCTTGTCTGCTTCTCAGAAGACCCCAGAGACCTTAAAGAGGAACACATACACAGTTTTTTAACCTCCTTTTCCCCTTGAGTAACTTCCAGAGGCACAGTCAAACCAGGGCAGTTGGCAAGTGCAACCCTGTGTGCTCCTGTGTGTCACACATAGGGGTATCTCACTTGTTTTTTTCCCTCCACTTTATGATCCCTGTCAGAAATACTAAGAAGGAAGGTGACTTGGAAAAAAAAGTGCATTTGTTATTAGTTATGGTATCTACCCACACAAGATAAAACAGACTACAGCAGACTAAACTGCACTATTTATTTACAAGTACTACATCCATTTGTAATATTAATTGTGGCCAGTGTCATAGCTCAGATTCTTTCCACTTTCACAGCAATTAAAGAAAAACCCCTCTATCTGTGTTTCTGTTAACTTCTCAACTTCCTTCTGATAACTTCTGAAGCTTCTGGTCATGACTATAATCTGACATTGGGAAATGCCTTGAAGCAGCAGTCACAACCTTACATACCATAAAATGTTTTATCATTTGAAGGTTTTGAAACATGTAACCTATTGAACTCTGAAGAAAAAAATTATTCTTTCCCCGAGGCCACTGTGCTACTGAAAACTCAGGCCTCTACCAAGCACCAGTGTGTAAGAGACAACTAAACCTTAAGCCTACCATGCTTCTAAAATAGCAGCCAATATTAATGTCAGCAAAATTTAATAGTATTTTATCACTCAAGTATTTTATCACTTAGTAAAACCAAAACAAAGACAGCACAGTATCACATCAGCCCTAATTTTATCCAAACCAACTATCCTTAAGCACTGAGAATTATGTCCTACCACAAAGACAACAAACTATTCAGTACATAAAACATCATCTGAAAAGCCCAAAATCTCCATCCTGGTATGTCCATGAAACAACCTCCTTCTAAAGAAGGAATGGAATGAGATTCCTTTTTACAAAAGTGAAATGTCAGCTCATCCACTCTATAAACACAGCAGAATACCCAAGAGAGGCACTGCACTCTAACTCCTGAAATATTAAAGACTTGTGACAGGCAGTGTGAACTTTTTAAAAGTACAGATGATCTCTTCTTTTAAGAACAGTATTCTTTTTGACAAATAAGCTGAGCTGGAAAAGTTTCTTGAAAGTTTTATTGTGTGTGCACTTTGAACAGGAAGCACTACGTGATTACGACTCTATGGAACAAGGTGCAAAAGCCACCCAGAGAAATATGATTTGCTTTTCCCCTCCATAGCAATTTAAAGCTTATCCCTAACAATGCAAGCTACTCATATTAGACTTCTTGCATCTGAAGATTCACACAGACTAAACTGTACTATTTCAGAATATAAATAATCCTTTCTTGCAGCCCTGAAGGAGAGCAAAAAGTTGTAGCAACTATTACTTGCCTTTGAATATGAACAAGAAATGTTCACTGCCTTTCACTTGCCTCTTCTCCAGAAGCATTAATTAGGCAAAGACAGAAAGACTGTAACCTGGCAACAAACCATCAATACTGTGTTTTCCATACCTCAAAGTGAGGTGACATGTCTGCAAACATGTCTGAGGAATATCAATGTGCAAAATGATCCAACCTAGTTTGAAATAATTTATTTTTCCCTTTTCAACTACTCAGAAATTTTTCTGGGTTGCCTAAGCTGAAATGGAAATTAACATATTCTGATTTATTTTTCAAGTAATTTGGTGCTTTACCTTTTACATGCATCCTAGTTAGTTGCATTTGCATGGTAAGGGGAAAAAAACCCACCAAAAACCAACCAACAAGTTTTTCATGTATGTCAAGATAATATTGTCTGGAATACAATACAAACAATATAACCAATATAAATGTTTGTTCTAGAAGTTAATGTGTCACATATATTTTACAGATTTGACACATTTATTTCTTTAACTATTCAATAAGTTACTATACAGTGGTTTTAATTCAATTTTATATGTATATAACATTTCTTCTTTATCATAAATAAATTTCTGCTTTATAAGAAAGGCAATGAAAAAACCTAAACTTCCCAATTTCAGCTTCAGAGAATGCACTGAATAATTTCTCTCAGGAAAAGCTACAAAAAAAAGTACTTAAAATAAGCTGAAAGTATCATATTGGATCTACAAGTCTTTTGTCAGCATGTACAAGGGCAGATTCCAGAAAATGTAATTAGATTTTTTTTATAGCTCTTTGACATAGAAAGCTATGCACATTTTGGTTGTGTTTTGTGTACTACCAGCTGAGAAATCATGTTTAGCTAGAACTGGAAATGGAAAGCAACTCCTGTTGCTGTTTCAAGGACAAATTACTCATTTTCTAACAAATCAAAGCCTGGAAAGTTTCAAATAAAATCACGATCAATATCAGTAAGTTGATGGAACTGCAGCAGTAGCAAGGCCTTAAATATGTAGAGTCCACCACTGCTTTCTTTCTTTCCAGGGACCAGTTATTGCAAGTTCTGGGAGATGGAAGTATTAACCGAAAAATAAAAATTAAAAAAAACCCAAAAAAAACCCACCAAAAAACCAAACAAACAAACAAAAAAAAAAACCAAACCAAACCAAACAAAAAAAAAAACCCCACCCAAATGGAACAAAGGAAAACCTCAATAGCGATAAAATTATGTTTTATATCTCAAATTCAAACTCGCTGAACTGACTATGTGTAGCAAAATATATAGTCAAATCCAGTTCTGTAGCAGTATCTTAAGTAAATGTGACATGAGAACAAGCTCTCAAACCCCCCAGGTTTCATTAAAAAACTACTGTACTTGAAAGTAAAGAATTTCTATGACACTAATGGAACAACAGCAAGCAGTCAGTGAAACAATCAGACAATATCAATGTCTGTGAAACCTGTCTCACTTTTCCCAGCTCACAGAAATTATCAAGGCTGTCCTTTTAAAATATTTTTTAGGGACAAAAACTTGGCATCCAAAGAGCCTCAGCATGTGGTCAAATCCAAACCTTGACATAAAAATTAAAAACACAGAACAGTTTATGCATCACTTCTGTGTTACGAACGAACAGAAGTAACTTGAACAGTGTTCAAGTGGAGGGAGAGAAAGGGTCACTAAAGACCTCTGCTATGTACAGCTTATAAACCAGGTAGGTAGACAGATTTGGAGAAATACAGAATGTTCAACAGTTAAGTGCAGTTGTTCCTTAAATAAACATCTAGAGATTGTACAAAGACCTATAAGTAAAGATGTGCATAGTTAAAGCTCTATGCCAAAACCAGACTATATTTAAAAATATTTTAAAAACAGATTTATCATATACCATAATCATGTAAATGGTTAAAGTTGAATAAAAAAATATCAAAAAGAGAACTGCAAACAATTACAAGTAACATTTTTAATTTCTAGTTCCTACCACTTTACTTGCTGCACATTTCTACAAAACACAAGTCACATGAACGGAAAACACAGTGTTCAGACCATTTAAAGAAGAAAAATAGTTTTTACGTATGTTCCTAAAATTGTCCACATAAAATATTATGCCCAGAAATTATGATTTGGTACTAGGTAGTCTGGGCTACAAGCAATAAATCTCCTAAGGTCCACAAAGATTGTGAACTTCCTCTCAGGAAGCTGGAGGGTTGGCAAGGGGGAATTTTTGCAATTAGAAGATCCGTGATGGCGCTGCCTTAGAACTCAACTGATTACTTCCAGTTCAAAAAATCTTTTGGGACAATGGCAGACAGCTCCCATTGTCAGCCTCATTTATGGTTATTTTAATAGTTCCAGCTTATTTCTGTCAGCTAGGAGGCTTGTATGTCAAGCCTTCGGACAGGCAATATAATTGCTATACAGAGGAGCAGTACCATGTTGCTAAAGCTCGATATGGAGGGACATAAAAACCCCCTGATGAGTCCACATTAGGGAAATGTAATGTTAACTCCTATGCCAATAGCAAAAATTATTGTAATACAACCACATAGGCTCTACTCTGCCTTGAAGAGAGAGCAAATAAAGCAAGCTTTGCTTTTAAGATGACCAGTCATTCATGATTTGAGAGAAAGCTTGCTGAAAACAACATGACCACTTCAACATCAACATTACAGCAGGTTTATAAAATACTAGAGAAAGCAGAACAAACTGCCAGCAGGCTCTGGACCAAGCATGTGGGATTTCGGAACCTGCAAAAGCAGCTTCTGTGTCACACAAGTAAGGTTTGTAGAATCTGAAGCAAGTCATTGCTCCTGCCACCCATCTCTTATTCAGGACACTTTTTTGTCTTCAGATAAAGACACAACCAGTTTCTACGTCCCAAGAAACTCAGTTACACAGTTTTATAAAATTAGAATAAGAAATTACACTTAAGCAAAACACTTTGGGGTAATACTGTTGACCTATTTTAAGCTGTTACCTTCATGACCAAGAAAATTTCTACTAAAATGTAGGTGATTCACAAACAGTCAAAGGCTTTAACAGGTCCACTTTTTGTTTGCTTATGAACATCCAAGGAGAAAGAAGGAAATTCCTTAATCAAATTTTTATAAAGAATGTGTACTTGCCTCCGCATGAGAAATGCAAAGGATGAATTTCTATATTCTTTGTTAAAGTTTATAAGAATTCCTTAAATACACACATGAACAAATATATGCTCTTTAGAACTCTGGCTTCACCAGTGACTGCAAAATCCCTCTTAACTTCTTTATCAGTCTTCTTACTACTAAGGAATTGTAGACAATGAGTGTGGTAAGTCTAATAATTTAGCTGGGAAATGGGGAGCCTCCGAAGGGGAAATTCCTCTGCAAATGGCCCCAGGAATTTCAAAACTAACTGGAGTTGACAGATTAACCTAGGTCCCCCTTAGGCAGAGGAAGAGTCTACAAGGAAAATAATGAGACGCTTGGGAAGCCAATTATGCACAAGAGCAACACATTTAATTGTTCAGAAACTGGTTTGTTGATCCAGAAGGATCTAGCTGTTTAGACCTCTGCAAACTATTAAAACCTGGACAGTTCTGCAACAAGTATACTTTGAAACTATTAAACTTTACAGATGACAGGTTTGTTTTTTTTTTCTTTTCTGTAAATCTTAGGGTATAGTGACCATATTAAATAAGGAAAAATTGTTCCATTTTTCCAATTGTTCCAATTGTTTCAAGAATACCTTTCCTGCACACACTGCATTTCTCTCAAATTCCCTTTTTGGTGGCAATTTGAAACTGCAGCTTACCTCTATCTACTTCTGCAAAACACTGAAGGCCCTGCAAGTCCAACAGAGCAGTCCTACACTTCAGAAAGCAGCAGTTACAGCTGCGTCCCACAGCAACTCTGGCTCATGACTAACCTGCCACAAAAAATTGTTGTTCAGCACATGTGTGTGTTATTTATGTATGGCTGTGGTTTAGACTACTGCAATTTTGCTTCAAGCTTTCAGATTTTAAAATATTTTTAGCTGCAGAAACTGCTAGTTAGCAATGACAGTTTCCAGACCAGCTCTGAGCAAGAGAAGATACTGATATCTATCAAAAGGCAGGTAGCATGTTGAGGAATACTGGAAATCAGGCTATTACTGCTGTTCATGTTACTTCACCAGGTAGCTACGTACACAATGACACTTAAGTACTGCCAACAGAAATGCTGCTACCAAGCAGATTTCTGTGTACAAAGATCAGATATACCTCTGGGCATGATAATGCTGGGAGAACAAAGTAAACTGACAAAGACATGAAATGAAAGCATCTGGGATCTAGTGACATGAAAAGACGTTTTCATCCTTGTTCTGACAAAGTCAGATGTATTTACCTACAAAGTGTCCATCTTTTAATTCAGACTTTCTTTCTACTCCTGTTTCCAGAGGGGATTCTACATTGATCAGTACCTGTTAAACCAATTATTTTATTAGCCTTATTTGCCTTTGCATATGAATCAAATTAAACACAAGGCCATACGGAGAAACATTTCTGAACTTGTCTGGTTTTGAGTAAAAGTTTAAAGCCAGAGGAATCATGAAGGCAACGAGTTTTGGTAACATAAAATTATGTTTATTCTCTTTGGTTAGGATTACTGTATCAAGCAAATGAGAAATCCTCCATTTGCATGCAAATTCTTACAGCACACTGAAGAATCAATACCTGATATCTAAAAAGAGGACTTGTAACTAGAAAACTAGAGATTACTTACCATATGTCAAGTATACTTATTTGTGGGGGCCCCGGATGCTTGTTGGGAAATGGTTTCAATCTTTCTCACATAAGCAATGGATAACTGCATGTACAGTTTTAATCAACACTCTCCAGAATAAAAAATTACTAACAGTAGCAGAAATGAATGCAAGTTACAGTTAAAAAATATAAAAATCTATAAAATTAATTCACTTTATTGCTTACTAGAAAAACCTGCAAGCATTTGGATGAACAGAGACCAGAGTCTCTCTGACAGAATTTCCATTGAAAAAGCTCATAGTTATTCTCCACAGAAATTTTTTTTTTTGCTGAAGATAACTGCACCCTTCATAAAAATACCAAAGAAAATGAGTGTGATGAATAATTGCTTCATAAAACAATTATTTGTCATAAAGCCATAACAGAAGTAGATCAACTCTGTCAACACTAGAACACTGTAAATGAAAGAACAATATGATATTGCAGCTAAGTACATTTAGGCACAAAATGCATTTTGCTCCTAACCACTGAGGATTTTCTTCCTTGTTTAAGAAATTCACAGAATACACAGCAACTAGACTAAATTGCACCAGGAGACCTTCTCAAATCCCTGTATCCATGTATAGCTGTTGTCAAAACAACTCTCTCAAATGTTGGTCATTCTTGTGTTTGACTAGACTGAATGACTCAGTTTCCGAAGTATTTTTTTATCATCCCTGGAATTACAGAAATAGTATGGCATGTATGTCTTATTCCATTTCCTCCCATCATCACACACTGAATCAATATTCACTCAAACATATACTCCAATAATCAGCAGTAATCTTGCTCTCACTCTAACCGTCACTCCCTTAACTTCTTATTAAACAGTGCACATTAAAACTGATGTGTCATTGAGTCAATGGCAACTTGACAACTCATTTTCCACTAACAATTTTTGAATCTTCTCATACTTTCCTCCTCTACCTTAACTGTAAAGATTCAAGTCAGTCCAAAATTTCAATTCAAAAATCTCATCATTCAGTATGAACATCCTGAAGCAAGCAAAAAGGTAATTGAAAAGCCAAAATTCTACGATAGTTTATGGTTTTCTATTTACAAGCACAGTTCCTGATCTGTTGGTTTCTGTACTTAATAGACAAGGCCCCATTCAAAAATCTGATTAGGAATGGTGTAAAATAGCTTGGACCATGAACTGCTTGGTTTTATCCCTTTTTTTTTTTTTTTTTTAAGCCATGTTTTGCCTATGTCCATACACTTATTAACAAATTGCCATCTCTTCTTACGTATTTTTTTACTTTAAAACTACTGTTTGGACAAACACAGGCAATGCAAAATATATTAACAATTAGTACAACTAACAGTACAGGTAGAAAGCACATAAATATAACCAAACATCAAAGAAAGGTACAGGTCATTTTCCCATTTCTGATTAATCTGCTGAAATTGATCCTGTAATATTTAAATTACCCTCAAATGAACTATCACACCAGACTTCTTACATGAAGAAATAATCATCTTTCCTTCCCCCCTCCCAAAGTAAGTAACATTTCTTGCACAGGCAGCTGCATATTTGTTAATCATTAACTGGTTTTGAAGGAATGTTGGAGAGAAACTGTGTTAGCTATTTCTCACAATGTTACACCAACAAAAGGTTTAAAATGGAAGATGAAGTGAATATTGTAAAATTACAGTAAGAAAAAGATACTGTATTATCATAACTCATTCAATATCTTGCTGACAATATTAGTTGCTGTGAGCAAGACTTTCTCTGTTCAAACCTAAGTAATTAACTCAAAGTTCATCAATAAAAATATATCACTTTTAGCTAAAACAGAAAGAGATATCTTTTAAGAAGATGAACTATGCTGCTAATATCTCAAATAATAAAATAATATATATGGCCAGAATTGCAACACTAAATATAATAGAGGCATAACCAATGTACACATTCCAATCTTATCTAGAATCACTTTGATTCACTCTACCTTGCTTTCATTACAGGAAGGGCACAGCAAGGGCATTCCTCTCAGATCAAACAGAAAATTCCACAGACAGAAGTTTCCACATGTCTGATTCATTGCAGATTAAACCCTTATCATTAGACAGTAATCTCTAATTTTCATAGGGACAGGATATACCCTGTCATGGCAAATCTACAGGCAAAGGGGGAGAAGAATTTTAAAAAAAAATATATAAACCCCCTGTAGAATGGAGATGTATTCCCTGTGAAAGAGCTATACATGTCACCCTCACAGTTTTAGAGAAATGAAGGGGACAACATACCAGCAATCAAGATCACATTCATAATTCCATAATCCATAATTCCATCATAAACTTCTTTGCACTGAAAGTCTTTCAAGCTGAACTACCAAACTCCCTCTCTCTCATAAATACAACTGACTACAACTGCCAGGACTACAGGCAACACATACAGGAAGTCTGTATTCATTTTTAGCATATTATTCATTCACTCTTATTCACTTTCAACATATTATATTACCAGTAGCTGCATTTTTTTACCCACATGACTGTATCAATTCTGGAATGCTCATGTACATTACTAGCAATACTAAAGTTAGAAGGCTATTCTGTTATTATGCCTCTTGCATTTTGAAATTTGTAATATAATAACCTTTTAAGCCTTAAATCCTACACAAAACATGAACAAGCACTCTATGATCAGGAACTTCAAAACTCAGTAATTTTTACTTTCTGGTACATAGAGGTTGTACCTGGCTTTTTGCATCAATAAAATAAAAGACTGTCTTTATTATAAACACCCAAAATGATTTATTTAAGATACATGCAGATTTTGGAAATTATTAATGTCAGAGAGGATTATTCTAGCTAGAAGATTAGTCAACAAAGCAATGCAACTACTGTATTTTCTATGTGTAACTTTCCCAACATACAGCAGATATTCAGTTCTGTTATCAGCAATACCACACTGACAAGTTTGCAAAGCCAGAACTCTGTGCCAAATGAACTATTAATGACCACCACTACTAGTAGGTCAAGTCAATTTATATCCACTAACCCAGCAGTTTGCTCTTTAACCCTACTGCCAATCCTAACTATGGAACTACTTAAAAGAACCATGAACATATTGATTATCCTTGTTCAAAAAAACTTTTGAATTACAAAGAAGCAGCAATTAGAATCATGGAGAGAACACAAGGAGCTTGGAGAAACCTCATTTCTGAACACGGAAATAATTTCTTGCACTCCTGTTGCTAGATTCTTTGGATACTTCAGTTTTTCCAAAAATCCCTCTCAGATGGCATTGGAATGCTAGAGATTTTCTTTTTTTGAGCCACATGGAGAGTGATGAATTGAAAATTGATTTTTGGTTACATTCAGATGTCCAGTGTAATAAAGTCACAGATACAGTAGGAATGATATACAGATTAAAAAACTGAACTGCAAAACTTAGTTTCAGCAAAGCCCAAAGTATTTTAAAATCCAACTTCTAAAGCTGCAACTACTGCATGTAATAAGTTCTGGATGTTCGCCAATTGCTCATGTAGGTTTGTCCTTTGTTAAATATGTCCAAATGCTGTATGATTAAAGTCTAAAATCTTCAAAGAAAAGAATAAACATTATGCAATCATTTCAAGCTCCCCTCCTTTGACCTTAATATGTACTTCAAAAGCTCAGCAGATGCTTAGTAAGAAATAAATCCCCAAGTCAACAGATGTCCCAACAGTGATATAGCAAGATGCACCTTCCATAGCTTTTGGCGACCCTTCCCTTTTATTATTCCTCCGCTCACAAGTACTTTTCAAGTCACAGAGAGACCCAAGTAAGTTAATAGGCCCTTAGTATCTATTCTGCTGCCTGAACTGATTGCTGTTTATAAGGTAATCTTTGGGACCACATGTGGCTCAGCCCCAGTTCATCTCCTACAGAGACACAGCCCCCAGGCAGCTCTGTTTTCATCAAACCAAGCTGTAACCCAATCAACACCTTTCTCAACAGAACAATCCTTTACTTTCAGCATGCCTGCAGTAGAGGGGAGCCTCAGCTTTTGTATGGGATTCCTATTTGGCACCTAAGGTGATGTTTTACTCAGTAGGATACTTAAGAAAACTCAAACTACTTTGGAAGATGCCCCCACCAACAGAAGACATAAGATGAATATGTTTGTCTAAAACTAATTCAGCTTCTTCCAAAGACACATTCTAAAAGCTGCATTTACAACCTAATAGCACTTTGGGAGTTGCCACCATCACAAATGCAAATTACATGGTTTGCTTCAAGCCTAAGAAAGAAAAGTAATTCCAGAGCTCCAGGCTGCTCAGGACCTTGGTCCAAACCCAAGCCTCCTCAACCCCTGCCAAACTGAAACTCAACATTAGTTCCAAATCCCGGCTTAGTTTTATGCACCTAAAAAGAAACACAAATGCCACAGCATCATATCACAGCGTAACCTAGTGGCACCGTTGCTTCTAGACCTTAGAAAGAAGATAATCACACCCTCAGTACAATAGCAGAAAAGCTGCAAACTGCAGATGGTCCCTGTCAGGTTAACCAGGTAGCCTCTTCTGAACTGGAGTACAAACATACACTTAAACTAACTTCTGCATGTGAGATACTTTGCTTGATTACTGGTACCATGGCTGACACCTGAATTTTGTCATCTCCTAGTAAAATACTTTCTCTATCGCATTCTATGGATAGCTGCAAATTCAGGCCTTGTCCTCAGTCTAACAGACAGTGCATCCTTGGGTCTTTTACTTCTGTAATCAGACACAAATTGGGTTTGAACTATTAAAAGAAAAGTTTTTAGATTTCTTCTAATACTAGAGGAGAGAGTACTAGAAGTATAAAAATCATTCTTGGTAAGCTGGTGTTACAATTATTTGTACTGTCTCATAAAAGAGAATCTATGTGCCAAAGAACTCATTTTTAAAACCATAACGAATTGGTGGAAAATATATTTTAGTTGCATGAAATTTTAAGCAAATGTTTTTTAAACTCAAAATACTACTCAATTTAGACACAGTTCCTTTTTTTGAACATAACTAATTTTGTCTTGCATAATGGCACAAGTTTGCCTTAATGCCACTGAAGAAAAATCTATAAAACCAAAATGAAACAGATCATCTTCTGTGTCAGCTTCACTCTCTTTTCAGCATCATATGGAACACAACACAAACCCACTGGGTTATTCTTAATTAGAAAGCAGAAAATAATACCCCATTTTAGAAATAGTCTACCCAAGTTTTTAGTATCTGTAATTAACAACCACAGGTATGCCTCCTCAATTTAAGTGTCCCACACAGATACGGTTGTCTCTCCCATCTTGCAGACTAAGCTAGAATTTAAGCTCTGCTCCACATATAGCATGCTTGACTACCACTGAAAATTATGGTAGGAAACAGAGGTCATAAAAACATTGGATAAATGCTTTAAAAAACAGGTCATAGTGTTTGGGTGGGCATAGTACCATAAGTGGCCTTATTATTTATTGTCACAACAAAACCTTTTTTTCTGGTGGTTCTGGAGAAGCTTCATAAGGGCTCTCCTGCAAAGGACTCACAAAAGTGTCAGCATGAGAGTTGAAATGTGCAGACCTGGTCTAGATTCAGTGAAGATGTTCTCATGCTGCTCATCTTTCTCAATTCAACACCAAATGGAGAGAATGCCCAGATGAAGAAAAAAATACACCACTAGAAAAAAAAAATCTTTACCATGTATCAGCATTAAAATATCTTTTCAGAGCAGTTAACTACCAAAGTAATCCACACTTGCCCTGCCTTCTTTTTTTAAATAGCGTTATTTTTACAAAACGATCCTCACAGAGAAGGCTAAAGAAATTACTATTTCTGCATCTCTGACTTAAACTACTTCATGTTTCCAGAACAGCTTTAGTTTTATTATTTAGCACATATAAATTTAAACTTCTTGAACAGATATGTTCCCAAACTTTCTCAAAACACCAAAAAACCCCCAACCCAACATAGACTTTTAAAGAGATATGCACAATAATACGTATCTCAAACTCTTTTAAGGGCTTTAATTACCCAGTACGCAAACAAATAGATCCTTGCCCTTGTAATGTTTCCCAAAGAGACAAGTTTTAACAGTTTATGTTCAAATTCCAGGTGTCGACTTGAAATTCTGTTCCAGATGTCAGTATGGCAACTAACCAGCCAACTCCAGAATCCAGAAATAACCTGTGTAAGTCCTTTGATTAAGGAAAAGCTCTCATCTGCTAACTAGAATGTCATTCAAACCTCCAGCATACATTAGAATTACAACTTCAGCAAACTGAAGTGCTGATGCAGCCCCCCATTTAAACAATTAACTTTCCAAATTAACATTTATAAGCTTAAGAATTTAACCTAACTTGGAGTTTACAGAACCTAGTAAATATTCTGGGCTTTTTTTTTTGTTTTGTTTTGTTTTTGCTGTTTTGCATGCTGAGGTTATTTTTTTTTTGTTTTAGGTTTGGGGTTTGGTTTCTTGGGACTTTTTTTTAGTTTGGGTTGGTTTTGTGGTTTTCTTCAAACTGAATGAGAATAATCTAAATTCTTACTCTAGGGCACATATGCCTCAGCTACTGAAGAAATTTAACTGCTAAAGCTACATGGGCAAATCATTAACTTCAATGAAATGCAGCCGTACAGAAAGCAGTGTAGGATGAAAAAAATGTGCCCAAAAAGCTAATTAGATACCTGGAAGATTAGTCTGTGCTCTGAGCTTTACTCATGACTGTACCTGAGCTAGCTAGGATAGAACTTTATTGTGCAAAAAGCTGCAGCCACTTAGTATTTTGCAGAAATAGAGAACCTGTTAATCCTTCTCTCTCTTCAAATGTAGTGGGAAGAACTACTGTGCTTTGCAT
Source organism: Taeniopygia guttata (assembly GCF_048771995.1). NCBI lineage: Eukaryota > Metazoa > Chordata > Aves > Passeriformes > Estrildidae > Taeniopygia > Taeniopygia guttata. The sequence goes on along the minus strand of NC_133028.1, from coordinate 30,672,120 downwards.
GAATAAAATGCTATCTGAAGACCCCATTCAGTGATGGTCTTCTTCTTAGTTACTTCTCACCTTTAATTGGTCAAAATACTCACATAGGCAATTTTAACTGCAAAACCTATGTGTCAATGAGAATGCATCTGTGGACAGAAGCCAATCAAGAAATGCCATTATCACAACATTTGTAAACAAACACAGTCTATTGATGTGAAGATAATTCAAGAATTAGTCAATCATATTAAACCCACCTAGAATATTATTTCCCTAGTATCAGCATCACCTGATCAATTAAAATTTTTAATTTAATGTTTCATAGCTTTCTTACAATAAGATTTGCTCAACATATTTTTCTGTTCATAGTTTTTAGTGACTACTATCTGACAGATCTTCAAAGATTCAGAATAAACACTAAACCAACATATAACATGGAATTTGTATAGTAGAAGAACGGAAATTATTAAGAACTTCTTGATGTCTTATTTTTTCCTTTTTTTCTTATTTAAACTGAAACTAAGTTTTTGCACATCCTTTTTATATCCATGATTTATACAATAAGGGTAACAAAGTATGCAGAAGGAGTAAATTCAAGATTAAGCATTCAACAAAACAGTGTGAAGAAAGTCCTGTATTTGTAAAGTTGCTTAACTACAATTAACTTAAAACCAAATCATACTAATCTCAGTCTTGATTAAAAATGTCTTCCTTGTCTCCAAGTATTTTGTGACTGTATCTTTACAACAGACAGAAAACATTCCAAGCATTTGAACTTGTATACTGTTAAATTGCTCTTGGTTTGTGCCAATTACCATTTTTCAAAGAGCAGGGGGCACAGTTAGGAGTGAACTACAGGATTAGGATTCCCAATAGATGATAGGGTACAGTCACCCTTCCTAAAGGTACAAGAGTTGTTGGTATAGATGCAGGCCAGCTGGTTCTGTTCCAGAAAATGGTGCTGCTTCAACAGCTATCTACTGGGTGCTAATATGTTCTGCTCCACTGATGATCATAGCATTTAAACTTTGCTAATGCCAGTCTTTGAAAAGCTCAAAAGTCAAAGACCACCAAAGAAATGGAACCTGAAGCTATCCCTTATGTACAAATGTTAATGATATCCTGTATTTAAGTTAATGGATTTACATGAACACTACAAAGCAATGTTAACATACTTATTACATGTTAACCATGCTCTTTTTACTCATGTTCCTTTCATGAATATAATTCAGTACTTTGCTTTACACAGTTAAAATCCTATTCACTCTCCTTAATGAATGTCTTCCCAGCTGGAAATAGCTCTGGTAATATTAAAAATAGCAACCTATAGCCATTAAGCTTTATTGACACTATTTTATGCATACAGAGATAGTGCAATAAAATTAATTTTCTTCCATATGCCCCTGCTAATTTTTTTACTTGCTCCTTTAATATTATTTACCATAACAATTCATTTTTCCTTATCACAGTAGCAAGGTTACACTTAAAAGTTACATGGTTCCAAGGGAAGACTACACAAGGAAGATAAGCTCCTGGATGTTACAAACCAAGCGACTTGAAAACTCCCCAAATACAAAATAACCAGGGACTGGGAAAGTATTAGAAGAAAGTATCATCTCCAATCTCCGTGCCCTGCCTGTGCTACTGGAGACCGCATCTCAGGCTAGACAGAGCTTTGTTTTAAAAAATCACACTCATGCATCTTTTTAAGTCAGCAAATTAGTTTAATCACCTTAAACTTTGTCCGTATCATTAAAGCAGAATTACTGTTACTCTGTAACAGTTATGGCCTAATAACTCAAAATCAGGTTAATGAAAGAGCAGTAAGATTCCTGGTAACAAATAACCACACACTGCAAACACAAGTAATAAAGTTATCATGTATGAGGTTCCGACTGTCACATCACCCTTCACACCGTTCAGGAACTAGGTTACGTACTGTGAAATATCCTCAATTGCAGAAGTTTAGAAAACACCTGTTGTAGCCTTGCAAATTGAATTACTTGCTAGGTTTCTGATAATCAGTTTATAAAATTTACTTTGGCTTGAAATCTTACTGTGAAAGGCCTATATGTAATATCCAGCATCTGCATGTATAAGGACTATAAATGCAACCACTCAACGGGTTAGTTATAACTGACACCATGGAATTCATTACTTAAACCTTCCTTCACTCCTGAACATCACTTTCTAGGATGGGCTCCCATCTTCCCTAAACATTGCAATGAGGCCTTTCTTAGGCTAAATGACCCATGGCATGTACACATCCAGAGTCTGTTGGCTCGGTAAGCTATCTAAATTCTGAGCACTAGAAAGAAAAGCAAAACTGTGAGAAAACAACCTTAAAACAAGATAAGAACAGTGTTCAATAATAAGCTAGAAGTCCTGATATCTCAAGGAAAGAAGCAATCTGCTTGGCAAAAATTCTTTGGAGGAGGCCAGATAACTGCTACAAGTTTTTCTCAATCTCATTTTTACAGCTGAAAATCAGTGTGGACACTTGCTCAGCACATGCTGGTGCTCCCACGATAATGTCCCATCCAGCCCAGTGAGTGAAACTGTTCACCTGCCTAAACAGCTGGAAGTAGTACTACAAGCCCTTCCCAACACTATTTTTACAAACTAGAGCTTCCATCTTTCAGTTAACCTTAGAGGAATGCAAATACCCAATGGAAATGCTCCATCCTTGTATTTGCAACCCAAAAAGTAAACAGGAAGACATTCTTCTTTTTCTCTCCTTGCCCACTGGAATAAAAACTGGGACAAGGAAGTTTCAGTATTGCCTTGGTCCCACAGAGCTTCTACTTTAGGTTCTGCTCCAGTAATTGCGTCTGTAATTCTTTAGAGTTTTTCTCAATCGAAGTAGCAGCATGGTACTGACATGATTTATCTCACTTTTACTGTTCTGTGCTAATGGATTTAGATGGTGCATGGGTTTTTCTTGTGGCACACTGAGATCTGCAACACAATGCCTTCTGTTATTAATACACACCGATGAGCTCAACTCCTTGACAGTGCTTTGATAAAATATTTTACTGCTGCTTTAGGAGGCAACTTATATAGCCAACTGATCATCTCAATTTACAGCTATCAATTCCACTCACAAATAAAAAGCTATCTTAAATTCCAAGTTCTCCTGAACACGTACCTAAAGGATAAACAAATGGCTTTGTTACATAAATTCACAGCACAAAAATATAATTTTAATATTTTTACTCTCATACAATATCTCAAAGTGTTAATTTATCATGCAATTTAAATTTTATTTCTGTACAATCTCAGGCACAATGCACTGTTGTACTTCTGAATCATATATTGAGCTATGACCTCTGATCTCTCTCCCTTACCCCCTTGGCTTCCAGTTAACAGTTTATGAGCTGAAGATAGCATGAGGCTGAACCTCAAAGTAATCTCATTAGTATCATTTATTTTCTTTAGTCATACTTTCAGTCTCTATAACTTCCTGAGGAAATGGGTTTCATGACTGTATTACACTTCATGTGAAACATACTTCCTTTTAGCTTTGGAAAGGAAAAATACTTTAAAACCTGTTAACTGTGTGTGCCCTATTTTTTACATTACAAAATATAGACAGAAACTACATCAATTTTATCATCTCGTTCTCCTCCTTTTCAGACCATTATTGCCTTTTCAGGTTTAAGAATACAAGAAAGCTAAAATATGGCTGACTATCAAATTCACCCCTAATATATCTTTTTTCTGTGTCTTTGAAAAGCATCAGAGCAGTCAGGGAACTAAGTAATCAAAGCAGCTCCTGAGTTTGGAAATATTGGTGTTTAGTGCTGCCTGTTAAGACATTCACTGCTAATGATTTGGGCACAACTGCAGAAAACAGAACCTATGAAAACCGTTGACTGAAAATAAAGGTAAGTCTTGGAAAACAGAAATCAAGATGTTGTGGCAAAGACATATTTAAGTCCCTTGTGAAAATGCCAGAATTACAGGTACAAATATCAAACACTAATACCATTTCCTACCTTATGAATTTTGTTAAATTAAAACAAACTTGATATAGAAAAGACAACCTAAAAGTCAACAAAAATCAATGCATGGAACTAGCTACTCAATGCTTCTATCATCATCTAGTCTACTTGCAAATATGATTGTTGTCCTTAATTTCTTATAAGCGAGGAACAAAAGAGCCACTCTGAGCCACTGAATAGTTTAATGTTGACTTGAAGTAAGTTCTTAAATCTAATTTATCTGTCTTTGAACTGACAGTGTAGTATGATGCTCTTCAAAGACAGTAGGATGAGACTTGTAGCTCAGGGATAAAGTCCAAAGAACCTTTCAGCAAGCTGAAAAAGTTAACAAGTTTCTTGACAATCTCTTCCACAAATTCTTCAATGTGCTTTGTTGGCGGATATTCAGTCTGCTCCCTGTATCAAAGCCAGTCCATTTTGAAAAATATGATAAATATTCAGACACTGCACTATAAATAGTGCCTTCAAGAACAATTCTGATGGCTTTTTACCAAAATAAAGTGTCAATCCAAAACTTAAGCTACATTGCCAAGTTTGTACATACTCAATGTCATTTCCTTTAGATCACCAAAAAACACATCAAGCAAACTGAAATAAACACTTTCATCCCCACACCAGTGTCATAAGTGGAATTTGTTCAATAAGATTAAAATCTAGCAACCCCGCTCTACCAGCACCCCATTCCCACCAAATCCTTCTACTTTCATCCCCAAAGAACTGAAAACACTAGATACCAGATATGAATACAGACAATGCCTCTCCCCTGCCTTGAAAATACAGAGCCACTGTTCTGGACAATATTAATGAATAGAAGCTGGCTTTGCCCCAAGCTCTGCCAACTTTATAAGTCCTGCTGACAAAAAGCAACTTACTTAAACTCACACCAATTTGTTAGTCAAGTCAACTAGTTTGTGCCAAAAAAAGTAGAGAGGCAACACAAAGGGACAACTAATTCTGCCGTTGTAGCACCATCACAAAAACACACATACCTGTCCACATACCCATAAACAGGTTCATTCTCACTTACTGTTACCTATCACACACTAATAAATTGCCAAACTCAGACTCATTCTATAGGACAACAAGAGACACCTCTAAAATACCATAACACACAGTGAACTTGAATATACTTATATCAAAAGAAATGCATAATGATACACAAATTAATATTCTGCACACATACTAAATGGCCAAAAGTGAAACTACAAGGTCTTGGGAAGAAAGTATTCAATTCTCCACTTCTAGAAAATCTGTTTCATTACATTAACTATGTGCTTTGTTAAACGCAAAGCTAAGGGAAGCATTGTTACATTTCAACCTGTAGAGCTGGTTCTTTAGCCACAAACCATGTAATTTACTTACAGACTTTCTAGAGAAGAAAAATGGTCAGGAACAGTTTGTTCACCCAAACCCTAAAGAGTAACGTGGCTTCATGAGTCTCTATCACCCACATTCACAATTGTGGGTTGCACAGAGAACACACCGAATGACTACTGGATGAATCAGACATAATTCCCACCTTTTATTCTCAGTTACAATTTTTTTTTCTTTAAGACATTGATCACATATGTCATCATTTACCTATATGTAACCTGTAGACAAATCTTACACCAGATTCATCCTCAATTTATTTCAGGATGTTTAGATAACTTCAAAATATCAATGCTCCCTCTATATCAAAGATATAAATTAATAGATAGCTACATAGACATCCAACCAAAATGTTAAAAGTCAGCACTAGAATTTTACTGAAAATAAAATTACGCTTCTTCTGAACACATGACACTGGAAAAATTCTCACACTGCTCATCAATGTATGCATTATTTATGAAATAAGTCAACAGCTCAGTCTGCTTGATTCATACGAAGTTTTTCTATTGTATTCTTTGGCAGAAGGCTTCTGATGAAGACAGCACTGCTCACTGAATTCTAGACGGGCACCTCCAAACGCTGAAATTAACTAACTAAACCAGCACTATGGCAGTATCACAGCCAGGCACACCTCTAGTAAAAGGAGCGAAAGATAATGTAATTTAAGACTGAAAAGTCTAACAGTCTAACACAAGACAGAGATTGTGTGTGCTCATATGAGGCAGACCTCCATTTTTTATCAAGAATATTCTTACTTCTGGGTGGCATAGATTTTGACTTAAGCATGGCTTTAGGTAAACTGTGGGATATTAGAGAGAAGTTACTCATCAAATGTATAAAATAATTTCACTTAAGTAGCAGACACAAATATACACATTGTTGGTGACATCTTTTAGTCCAAATAAGAACACCTATATCAACTGTGACAATGCTGCTTCTCTTCTCTTTCCTGGCATTTGATTTTGTTATTTAAAAATAACAGAAAGCCACCTTACCTTTTTCTTCGTCTATTCGAAAAACTCCTATACCCGATCCATCTCTGATGGAATATCTGATCTCCCCATCTCGTCCTGCATCTTCATCATAAGCAGATACTGTCATTACTGAGGAGCCAACAGGAGCATCTTCTTTTATGAAGCCTTTATCAGCAAATATGGAGAACTGTGGGGGGTGCAAGTTTTCATTCACATCTATTATCTCAACCTCAACATAACACATAGAGGACAATGAAATGGGTTTTCCTTTGTCCTTGGCCCGCACGGTCAAGTTGTAAAGTTGTTTCTTTTCATAATCCAGTCTTTGTACAATACGTATTGCTCCACTTATTTTGTCAACGTCAAAGGTGCCGTCTCCACTGTCCAAAAGACTGTACCGTACTTGACTTGACTGGCCTAAATCAGGATCGTAGGCTTCCAGCCATGTAATAATAGTTCCCTCAGGAAGATCTTCTCGAATTTTCACATGATAATTTGAAGGAATAAACTTGGGAGGATTGTCATTAACATCTTCTACAGCCACTTTCAAAATAACTGTTGAAAATAATTGAGGTTCTTCAGTAGGTTGGTCCCTAGCCTCAATTTTCAAAAAATAAATGTGCTGTTCCTCCCGATCCAGAACCCCTACAACTTTCACAACTCCTGTCACAGAATTAATAGTAAACTTGTCTGTATCTGTAAGAAGGGAGTATTTCACTTCTCCATTAGCCCCCAAATCCTTATCAGTGGCTCCAATTTGAATTATTTCACTGTTGGGCTCTTTGTTTTCACTTACTTCAACAAAATAGCTGTCTTGAAGGAACTCCGGTGGGTTGTCATTAGCATCCAAAATCTTTATATCTAGAAGGGTCCAGGCAGACTTCTGTGGTATTCCAAGATCATAGACAGTAATATTGAGGGTATATTTATCTCTTAATTCTCGGTCAAGGGGAGATAGAATTTTCAGCACTCCTCCTTCCATATCAACAATAAAACTACTGTCTTCATTACCTGCAGAAATAACATATACTAGCTTTCCATTGAAGCCAGTATCAAGATCAGCAGCATTCACAGATATTATGCTGGAGCCCACAGGTTGGTTTTCTTTTATCTCAATGCTACTGGGGAGAGTACTTCTAAACTGAGGTGCATGCAGATTCACAGAGTGAGTATCAAAGAAAGCATCCTCAACTTCTCCACGATTGTGCAACTTATTTGCTTGTAAGAGTTTCTCTGCGAGCATTTTGGCAACACCAGTTTCTTCACATTGCAAGTTGACTGGTTTGCGACTACTAGCTACAGTTATGTTGATATACAATGGTTTTGCAAAGTTCTCTCCATCTGTAGCTGTAATTTTCAAACTGTAAAAAGACATTTTAGCACCTAGGCCATCTATTAGTGACTGTTTGAGAGACAGTACTCCAGAATTTGGGTTTAGGTTAAATAAATCCAGTTCATTTCCAGATTCAATTTGGTATCTCACCAACTGAAGCTCATCAGCATCAATAGCAGATACAGTTGTTATTTGTTCTCCAACACCAAGATCCCTGGGGATTATTCCCTCACAATTTATCTTCTCAAACAGAGGTATATTGTCATTCAAGTTATTTAAAATAATAGTAACAGGAACTTCAACTTCTCGGCGATATGGTACACCCCAATCAGAGGCTCGAATCCTTAAATTGTAAACCCTTGGCATCAATTCATAATCCAAGTCTTCTGAGGTACTAATAATCCCACTGAAATGGTTAATCACAAATGGCAAAGGATTTAAGTTTGCAATGCTATAGGTCACATAACCATTTTCCCCTTCATCAGGGTCTTTTGCACTCACTCTCATTACACTTGTACCTATTGGCACATTTTCATCGAAGGAGGCTTTATAGGATGTCTGAGTAAATTCAGGAGGATTGCTATTCATGCCTAGTACCTTAATTAATACTTTTGCAGAAGCTCTTCTATCACTTGTCACAACTTCAAGTTCAAAATGGGATGCATATTGTGCTTTTATGGGTTCTAACGTGGTAATAAGACCAGTGTGAGTGTTTAAATTGAACTTTACTTTTCCTGGTGTGTTTTTAAATACATATTTTAAATGTGGGTAACTAGGCACAGCTTTCACCATTATCACAGGTGTGTTCGGAGGAGCAAATTCACTTATTTCAGCTCTATATATCTCTTTTTCAAATCTGACCGGACCAGACCTAAATTGTGGTGATGTCACATGAACAACTTTTACTGAAGAAAATTGTGGGGGACTCCCTTTGTCTTTAGCTTGAAGGGTAAGGTTGTATCCAAAAGGGTGACTCTCCCAGTCAATAGGACCAATGGCTTTTATTCTGTATTCTTTGCCACCCGGAACAGACCTCACTGTTTTGAACTGTTGAAGTGCATCTCCTGCAACAATATTTAATGATGCTATTTCCCCATTCAAACCCTGGTCACTGTCCTCTATGGTTACTATTGCATACGTTGGATCTGAGTCTGATTCTGATGGAGTCAATGGAACAGCTGTAATAACAGGAGCATGTTCATTTGCTTGCTCTATATGAACCGTTAGTTTTGCCATACTGCTTATGCCACTGCTACCATACAGCTTCAGCCCACGGTCCACTGCAAGAATTTCCATCTCATAACGCTTAGTGTCCAAGTAGTCAAGTCTACCAGTTAGAACTACCACTCCACTAGTTGGATGTATAGCAAATACATCTGTTCTTTCTTTAAAGCTGTAGTAGAACTCTCCATTTGTTCCTATATCTGCATCTGTCGCACTGACTCTTGCGATGCTGGTCCTTATTGCTGTGTTTTCAGGCAAAGAAACACTGTAAGATGTTGGAGAAAACAAAGGCCGCAAGTCATTTGTATCCAGTACCTGTATCCTGACCTTCGTGCGTGTTTCAGCATTTGTATTTTTTTCAACTGCTTTAACAGTCAGCATATAATGGTCCTTCACCTCTCTGTTAAGGATAGCTGTGTTTCCTCCCTTGGTCCGTATTCTCAAAAAGCAAAAGTTTCCAAGAACATACTCTTCAGCTTTGAACAAGTTCTCACTGTCACCAGAAATAATTTTGTATCTTAAGTCCCACAGTGGATTTGTAATGTAAATGCCCATTTTCACTGGATGCCCAACATAAGTCTTGGCTGCAGAATTCTCATACACAGTGGCATTATACTGTAGTTGTGTAAATTGCATTGATGGAGCATGATGTGGCCTTTGATTTCCTTCACAGTTTCCAAAATGCTGCACCAGCAGCATCAGCAGCAACAGCATAGTCAAGTATCTTCCCATGGCAGCAATTACAAAGAAACCCTGAAACAAGAAAGAGATGCAGTAAAGCTTATGATTGTTCAAATGTTTATCAAAGAAATATTAATGCTTAGTTCAGAATTCATACTTGAATGAAAATCAGGTAGGTTACACATTTAGAGTATATCATTTTCTTGAAGAAAGTGTCAAAATTATCTGCAGTAATAGAAACACAGATAAATTAAAAACTCTTACAAAAAGCCAAAAATCCATTACATCAAAAGTCTATGAATTACTAATGTAACATGAGAGGAACACAGAGTTAAGTTCAAATGAACGTTCCCATGAAGCAACATGCTAAAAGAAATATGTCAGTGCTGTCTGCTATGAACAAACTAGGTCTGAACTAATCTGGAGTAGTGAACATTCACTCCAGTTCTCTACTTCATACATGACAATGATGTCTAGTAGAAAATTCTCCTCCCTCATTTAATTTAGATTGTAAAATGATTAATGTCATTTAATGTGGAAGTAAACTGCAAGAATAAGCTTGATATTACCATCAATTCTTTACAGTATCCAATGCGCACCTGTTTCAAGAACGATAAATATTATAGCAGAGATAATTCAGTATTGTATTCCCTCCAGCTCTGACTACCCTTGTAAGAGTAGTGCTTATCATACGAAAAAATAAAAATCAAGCACCACTAAGGTGTAAAGCCCATAAAGAATAAGACACATTCCTTTATTCCCCTTTCAGAATAGATCTGAAACAAATTAGTATCGAGAGCTCTAAGAACAAGAATCTATCAAAATTACTGGAGGAACATTTCAGTTGGGTTTCTCCAACACACTCCAGAAATGACAGAGAAAGAGCCTGGAACAGCAAGACAGTCATAGAGGCACACCTTAACTGGATTTGCCCTTTGAAATCAGTATAACATTTTTGATACCTAAATCTAGGCAAGACTGCAGTACGAAGAAAGGCAGAAACCTCAGGAACATGACATCTGGGACCACATTCTTCATCTGGGTTTACAGCAGTCGTCTTTACTCCTTCAAGTCTCACAGTATAACAAATCAAAGCTTCAGAAGGATCCCTCAACAAGACCAAGCTTTCAACAAGATCCTGGGGGCAATACTTCCTTCCAGCAAGTAGAAAGCAATCTAACATTTTATTGATTACTTTGATTAAGTAGTGCACATTCATTTCTTTCTTCTTTCTCTATTTGTCCTTAAACTTTTTCCTTTACCTCTCCTTCTCAGTTTTCTTCCCTGGCCAATCGGCTATACAAATCAAACTATGTCATTCTTTTATTGTTCATGACCTTTTTCTCCCTACATTTTAGCCCTAGTTTGCCCTCATCCTATTCTTTCGATGTCAATCTCTAAGTGCCTATCATCACACTAGTTCTGTTCACCTCCTCTAAAAAAATATCACATCCTTTCTCCAATCATGTTTTCTCTTACATTCATTTTTCTCTTCCCTACTTCCTACCTGCTCAGGTAGATCTGTGAAAGATCACACTGGCTGACATTCCATGGACTGACTCTGCCCACTAGCAAACATCAGAGCAAATTAATCTACTTGTGTCAACAGTTCACTTCAAAACCTCAGAAGGAATTCAGTCACAGATGAAGCCAATGACTTTGACAGGAATTTAAGACTCAGATTCAAACAAATCATAGGAAGTACTGTAGAGGAATAATGAAAAGGAATATCCTTTTGGAAGGAGGAAAAAAAAAAAAGTGTGTCTGTCTTCCAAATCTAGCATTTAAGTTGCACAATTAAAACTATAAACATAGCAAACAAAAAATGAATAAGCAAATAATAAAAAGATTAAAGCTCTTTGAAGTTAGCCACTAGCTGGAACCAATACTTAACACCGAATGAAGAAAAGGCTGGGAGGGCAAATGAGTGAGGTTGAAAAAGTCACCATTCCAATGGCTACACAGTATTATTCCACCCCTGTCTACTTTCCTTCCCAGGCTATGATATGTCCTGGGAATACAGAGGCACTTTGGTCTCCAGGGCTTTATGTCCCAGCATACTACCAAGTTAACAAATATCTGCTTAAAACCAACCAACAAAACAAACAAACTGTTACACACAACCAAATCTTTGCAACAAATAGTGATATCAGTTAATTCCAAAACTCTGAAAATTTTAAAATGCCACTAGACTGGCCTAAAAGGCAATGCTAAGAAGATTGCTTAAAATACAATTTTTAAGCAATCAACAAAACTAGCTTTTCCTCCATTTTGCTGGAATTCTGGAAGCCATCTATTACCAATGATCTACTACTCAATGATCAAATTTTATGTTGATCTGATCAGATACTTCCTTGTTTTCTCCCTCAGTCACACTAGGAATTATTATTATTTTTCATTTATACTGAAGTCCAAAACCCAGCTTTACTTCTGATGCTGTAGCACCTGACTCACTGCCCCATTACAAACAGTAACACAACCACCAGTAAGAGAATCTACTCACCAGCAGTAACCCCTACAACTTATTGAGTTACAAATAAGAATGTAAAAGTATTCCTCAACGGAACAGTTAACCGCATCAGATAAAAACAAGTTAGCAATTTCTTTTACAAAAAAACTATTTCCATCTAGTCATAATTTACATAGCTACTAAAAACTAAAAAATGTTGACTCGGATTATCCAAAAATTAACATAGTATATTCTTGGAAAATATCTGAAGTATTAAGCAGTTGCAGTCATAAAGACCATTAACGAGTAAGAGAAAGTATGAAAGCATTAAGATAAAGTGATAATGTGTTAGATATAAACTCAGATGGCTCATTACAGTGTGCCAAAATGACTGAATTTCAGAAACATTTTAGCCAAAGGCTATACTTTGAACTCCTAAATTTTTATTATCTTTGGAATATGACCAGTTCAGGATTTTCTGTATCCATGCTCAATACACAAGGTAACAGTTTGCTTAACAAAACATCACAGTCCTAAATTCATAAGTGCACACTGCATTATTCTGAAAAGCCACTTTCAAACAAACTTCGATTTCTTATCTGGAAATTATTATTTGGATAATTTTTATTTATATGCATATTCAGGTCATTTTTATTTAGATGCAAATTCAGCACTGGGATATGTAAGACAGTTTTATTACTTAATTAGAACATTATCAAAACTATTAATGCATCAAAACATTAACATAATTTGTACATGGAAAAAATATTAATGCAACTTAGAAATATTAACTATCTTCACATTAAAAGTCTAAGCATAATTTTGGAGCTAGCAGAGCTCAAATTGATAACTTAAAAATCAAGACGACTGGGTAAGATAGCAGTCACAAAAAATACTGTTTCTCCTAGCAGGAAGTTTACAGTAGTTAGATTTCAAAGTCTATAGTTTAAGATTTGAGAGTTTTAAGCATAAAACACAGAACTTTAGTAAAGAGCAATTTCAATGTCAAGCAAGCAAAAAAAAACCAAACAAGCTCATCTTGCTTATGATACATACATTGAACTGATTTACCATACATAGATACATAATGTAGCTATGGGGAACATACACCGAGATATTTATTCCCCCACCAATAGAAGTCACAGGTAGAAAAAGGATCAGGCAATATACCCAAGTTAGTCTTAGTGTCATTGCTATTGTTTTTGTACATGCAAGCTCTACCAGTTACGTCCAGAATAACCTACCTACCAAGCAAAATGTTAACTATTTACCTTTAAGGTCAGTTTTGATCAGCACACCCAACTGATGCTCTCTGACAGAAATGCACTGTGAAACTAAACAGTCATGACAGGATTTCTAGTGTACCAGTCTATGAGAGATTGTGTGTCTTTGCAAGCTGCACTAATTGTGGCTACACCTACCCTTCCAATTGTTTAGAAGCAATTATTCATGTAGTCTAATGGGAAAAAAAATATCAGTCTAGCTGTTTCAACCTGCTTAACCTTCCAATCAAACAAATTAACAGTGTCTTTTGCTTTTCAGAGGAGGAAGGTGTCTGTTTTGGTATTCAGAAAATTAACACATGATGAGAGCGTATGGTATTGTTACTTTAGTAAAGCTGGTGAGTTATTCAAGAAATGTACATTGTCGGAGAGATTAACATAACAGTTTCAACTTGTGACTAAAGTCCAGTAAGTTTTATGTTTGTATTCCCCACATCATGAGTTAATCTCATGAGATACTTTGATTTATGTTTTCAAAATACTAGCTGTTAAAAGGAAAATGCAGCAGCTACATTCCAACAGCAACAAAGATTTTAAAACCAGACTGAAACTAAGATTCACATGGAGAATTTTGACTGTTTATCTGTAGGCAGTTACTTACTGGTGTATCTAACATGAACTCATCAGCTGTGCAAAGAAAAGCAATCTCTATGAATAACCGTTTGACGGAAATTTAGCACGGTATGCTAAAATTTGTGATAACAAAAATAGTTCTACTGATTTTTGAATTCAGTTTTAAACTTAAAAAAAAAGAAAAAGAAATCTTTGAGAGTTTAAAGTCACTTTACACCTGTTTACTTGAACTGATAGTAGAGTTAACTTAGCTATACAAAGTTCTTTGGCATGCTTAATTAGAAAAAACAGACCATCCTTTTTCTGGGATGACTACTAAGGCTCGCCTTTCAGTCTCCTAAATGAGATTTTAGGATTTAAAATGAAATAAAACAAAAACTTTTAAAATAGTTTACAGCATGCAAGTAAGATATTTATTCACTGAATAGCTGAATTACTTCCACAAAGTTAAAGCAAATAGGAAATACACATCTATTATACAACGTTCTTTTCTTTTACAGAGAGACAGCAGAGGTGGTAAAAGAATACAGGTAGTATTTCCTATGGCACTCCCTAGGAACAACTTGCATGCAAGTATTTAAACCGCAGGAAAACCTACTGCTAGAAGGCACCATTTCTTTAAACTTACTAATGCCTTTCGAAAAAAGAAGTTTTCAACAGGGGGAAACTAAGAGCGGTAAAACACGGTGTCACTTACTGACGAGAGAGATTAAAAAGTGCAGCTTTCAAATATAACTTTGTTCTACCTCAACTGCCCTGAAGATGAATAAAAGAAGCAGCAGAAGCCGACTGATGAGTCCAGCCGGGCTCTTCCGGGAAGCTGCTGCCAAATGCCGGGTCCTGGCAGGCACTGCCCTTTACCTTTCGGAGCAATCCGGCGAGGAATGCAACGAGGGACGCGGTGTGGAAGCGCGAACAAAGGAAGAAATTCATCCTAAGGTACTTCTCACCCGCCGCGAACCGCCCCTGCCGGCTCACCCGGGAATGAAGTTTGCAATGGCCCATCAGACGCACTCAGACACTTTGCCTCAGGGAAAAGCACCACCGCCAACTCTTTTCCTCTACCCAACTTAGGCGGAACCTGCCCGCTGAAGTCCTGCCGGCTCTCCGGGGAGTGAGAGTCCGGCCGGCCGCCGCTAGCCGCGGGGGGAACGGGGCGCCGGGGCCCGCGACGCGCGGAGGGGACCAGGGGAGGGGACCAGGGGAGGGGGCCGGCGCCGCTCGCAGCCCGTCCCAGCGGGGCCCGCAGCACGAGGCGGCCGCTCGCCCAGCGCCTCCGGGTAGCCCCGTCCCGGCCTCGCCTCGGAGCCTCAACTTCCCAAGGGGTCCGCGCCGCCCACCGCCTCCCCCACCGCCAAAACTTCTGCCAACTTTCCGGCCGGCCCAGCGCTCACCTCTCTGCGGCTCGCTGCCTGCGGGGGGGGGCCAGCCCCGCACGGTGCCTGCCGCACCGCTCCCCCTTTCTTCCCCGGCCACCAGCGCGCCTCGCCGCGGCCTCTCCGCCCCCTGCGGGCCGCGGCGCCCCCCGCCGCCGGATTCCTCCGCGGCGCTGCACGGCCGCCCCTCCGGAACTCGTTTCTGCGGCGTTCAGAGCGCCGGCAGCCCTCGCACCCCTGCCCGGCCCCGCCATGGAAGGCGAAACGCGGACCAAACCCACGAGCTGCTCCTCCCGGTGGCCCGAGGCTGGAGGGACCGCTCACCTCCGCCGTGCTCGCCCCCTTCCTGCACGACGGGAGCGGCAGGGAATCGGGTGCCGGTCCAGGGACGCGGGCGATTTCGCGTATGGTGAAGTTCTCTCCCAGAAAGGCTACTCAGAAACTTTGGAAAGCTGCTGCCGGGGGTGTCTTGCGGGGATGGCAAGGGAGACCGCCAGAGCCCGTGGGAACACGCGGTCCTCTGCTGTCCGAGGAATAGCGGGTGGCCGGGACAAGTCCTGTGGTGCCCGCCCGCAGCGCTGGTACCCAGGAGCGCCCAGCGACGACCACAGCGCCTCGGCGCCCGCTGCCCTTCCCACCGGCGGCCGGGCTGCCGCGCCCGGACCGCGCCGGCGGGCTTGGGCTCACGCCTCCCCACCGCGGCTGGGCT
The DNA here is from genome assembly GCF_048771995.1 of Taeniopygia guttata. NCBI lineage: Eukaryota > Metazoa > Chordata > Aves > Passeriformes > Estrildidae > Taeniopygia > Taeniopygia guttata. The sequence goes on along the minus strand of NC_133028.1, from coordinate 30,656,164 downwards.
GGGCTGGGCTGGGCGAGCCGCCGCTTAACGGCCGGGCGGAGGAGGGAGGTCTCACAGAGGCCAAAAGTGGCTGGTGTCTCCCGCGGTTCCCCGGCACCGCTGGAAGGAGCGGTGCTCTGCTCCGGCGTCGGGAAAAGCAGCGGCAGTGAGAGGGAGTGCGGAACCGGGTATGCAGCCGGGGGAGCGCAGCGGCGACCACCCTGCGGCCCGCGGAGAGGGTATGAGCTACCAATCCGTACCCTCAAGTGGAAAAGCGCCCTGCCGGATTCATGCTGACGGGACATCTGGCAGTCTGTCAACCCTCTGTTAAAGATTAATACTCCGAAACAGTCCTTGAAGGATTCCCCGTTCATTAATAAGTGATCACACTTAATGACTATCAAATGTTTGTCTGGGGAATCCTGTCCCAGCGGACTCACGACGAAGCCGGGTTGCAGGCAGGAGCCGCCAGCGGGGGCGCATTTACCACGCATTAGCCCCACCACGTCTTTTATTAGCCACATAAATAAATACAGCCAGCGGCGGAGGGAGCCCCTGTTCAACCACAGCCTCCAGGGATGCAGGTCAAACGGAACCAACCCTGTCAGAAAGCGCTGGCTCTCAGGGTCACCCACCCGCAGCCCGGTGGCTCCGCCCCGTGGCACCCGCGCCCCTTCCCCGGGGCCGGCCCTGCAGCCCCCGGCCCCGGCCCCGGCTGCCCCGCGGCAGCGGCGGCGGCGCAGTTCCGCGGCGGCCGGGCAGGGGGCGCCGCGCCACAGCGCACGGGCGGCGGGCACGGCTCCCGGCCCCGGCTCCCCCGGAGGGAGCACAAACCCGCCGGTAGCGACGAGCCCGGCTCCGGCTGCGGGGCTCTGCTTCGGGAAACTTGAGCCTCGCTTTCGCCGTGAAGGGGGCGGTAAAGCTTGGGGTACCTTCAGCTCCAAGGTACGCGTAGCTTCGCATAGAATCGATATGCGGATATATATACACGTATTGATATATACGTAAACATACACACTCTACACAGTTAAAAACCACGGGTTGAATCGAAGATCCTACTGTTTTCAGTAACGCAACAAATTAGAGCACTAGAACTCTCCAGGGAATCATCCCTCTCAGCACCCTGCTGATAATAAACTCATTAAACAAAGAACTCACCAGACCAGCTGGACTCGGCACTCTTCTCACAAAGTCCGCTCCAGCTCAGTTCATGTCCGCACGCTTCCTCCTCCCGCTTTCTTTTTTGTTCTCTGGAGAAAGCACGAGCAATGCTCCGGTGCCCACACGCCTCTAGAGCGTGAACCCCGCGGTGGCCCTGGCGCTCAGCGCGGCCCCGGCGCGCAGCCAGCGCGGCGCCCGGCCCCGCCGCCACAGCGCGGCATGTCGGCTCCAACCCATCCGCTGCTTGAAACTTGAACGAGGGGCGAAGGAAAAATACACGGGGAGTGGGAGAAGAAGAAGAAAAAAAGAAAAAATAATAAAAAGAAGAAGAAGAAGAAGAAAGGCGAGAGGGAGGGAGAGATCCAACTTTCTTAAGACATGTCCAGGCAAAGAACGGGCAGAGTTGAAGAGTTACAGCAGCGGAGAGAGTGAGAGTGGAGACGCTGCGCCGGATCGCCGACTCCTTCCCTCCCTCTCTCCTTCCCCCGCCTCCCTCCCTCCCTCTTTCCCTCCCTCTCTCTCCGTCTTCTTTCGCACTCTGTCCGTCCCCCTCGGACCCTGCTCACGGCAGCACCACCCCCTCCCTGCCCTCGCCGCTGCAGTCGGCGGCGAGAGGGAGCAGCGCGCAGCTCTGCGCGCCCGCACGGCTCCGCGCGGGTCTCCGGCGCGCACCGGGGCCGCGGCCGCCTCCCTCCCTCCGGCAGGTGAAGCGCCGCGCCGTGCCCGGCACGCCCCCGCCGCCCCGGCCTCCCGCCGCCGCAGCTCTCCGTGGCCGCCGCCGCCGGGAGGCCCCGCTGGCTCCGCCGCCGCAGCGCCGCTCGACTCGGCGGGACGGCGCTGCCCCGCCGCACGCTGCGGCCGCCCCGCAGCAGCGCCTGGCGGCTCCCGCTCGGCGGGGCTCCGCCGGGAGGCTCCAAGCGGCCTGAGCACGGGAGTTTCCCACTCTGTCCCGGCCACGCTAAGTCTACAATAGTCCTCTCCTCTCCTCTCCTCTCCTCTCCTCTCCTCTCCTCTCCTCTCCTCTCCTCTCCTCTCCTCTCCTCTCCTCTCCTCTCCTCTCCTCTCCTCTCTCTCTCCTCTCTCCTCTCTCCTCTCTCCTCTCTCCTCTCTCCTCTCTCCTCTCTCCTCTCTCCTCTCTCCTCTCTCCTCTCTCCTCTCTCCTCTCTCCTCTCTCCTCTCTCCTCTCTCCTCTCTCCTCTCTCCTCTCTCCTCTCTCCTCTCTCCTCTCTCCTCTCTCCTCTCTCCTCTCTCCTCTCTCCTCTCTCCTCTCTCCTCTCTCCTCTCTCCTCTCTCCTCTCTCCTCTCTCCTCTCCTCCTTTTTTCTCTTTTTCCCTTCTTTTTTTTTTTCCTATTCTTCTTTTTCTTTTCCCTTTTCTTCAAGGGAGGTTTATTTCTCAAATACAGCGCAGAATGACATCTCCTTCTCCAATATAATGCATCACAAACAAGCAAGATGTATTTATAATGTCGTTCTCCCTCATCCAAAGTCAGCCCCAACCGATTACTCTTCTTCTACAAAGTTCAAGAGATGTTGCACTGCTTAGTGGCAGGAATCAGCTGAAAGGAACACCCTCAGAAGGTCCTGAATGGTGTGGTTTATGAAATTTTGGGAAAACTACAGAAAATGCTTTAAAAGTTATTTGCCTGAGAGACATAGTGTAACAGTAAATTTGTAAAGCGTGCTGAGATTCTCACAAGGTAACATACTCTTTTTCTAAATGATTTATCCCTAAGGACCTTAAAGTCATGGCCTTCTTCCAGAAGTAAAATAGACTTCTGAAGACACTGGATCATTATTTCGTGTAAGATACACCACTAAAATCTATCAGCCAAATGATCATGCAGGATTCAAGGATAGGAAGAGCAGATACAAACTGCAGTATAGAAATATTAAGTACATTTCCAAATAGTGCATATATGCCATTTCAGTCTAGGAATGTTCACTTTGAGCAAACCTCTGGAAAGTTTAATGTCAAAATTCTCTGTCCTTATAGATTTCCACAACAGACACAGCTGACTGATTTATTTAGCATCTCATCTTCTTTCTAAAGACCCTAAATGGAATTATACTGAGTCCTTATCCAAGTGCCACTGGGCCAAATGACCTTTTCTTATGTGAAAACTGCTTCAAAGTGAGTTGCATAAAATAAACTGCATTGAAAATAGCATTCCAGAAAAGGGCTAAAAGGGAAACACTTTAGACCATTATAGCTAAGGGCTAGAAACAGAAGTAAACCAGGCTTCTACTCCCTACAGTTGCAAATATTTTGTAATTTGGGAGTATGAAATTTCCCACCTTTCAGATTCATTACCATATTGTGGTTGGTTACTGAGTTAAGTAACAAAAGGTCAGAGGCATAGATTGCTTACACTTTTGTATAAACTGTAATTCTTAATGCTGGAGAAGTGGAAGAAGTGCAACAACCTCCTGTAAGTTGGACATGAACATCTGTGAAAAGTATCTGGTAAAGACAACAAAAATTAGAAGCTTATGATTTCGATCTCCTACTAGACATGCTATGCTGAGAGTAAGAACTTTGAAGAAGAATAAAGGAATATGCCATCATTCTCCAATAGTGTGTAATGGTGCTAAGCACTTCAGATAAAATGATGGAGCCATCATGTCCAGGAAAGTGTATTCATAAATCTGCTTAATATAGATAGGTTTACCTTCTAAAACAGGTTTCTAACATCTTAAATAATATTGACAAAGGCAAATACTTACTGACTATTCCATTTTCATTTTTTGTTTTTCTGCCCTTTAATTTTTCTTTTCTTGGAAATAGTGTCAATAAACCTGTTATAATTATAATTTACTTTCACTAATTATAGTGAAAGGGTATCTTTGTGAAAGAAGATTCATATATTCTCCTATATTTTGCTAACCTATAGGAAAAGTACTAAAGATAAAGATCACACTTGCGTATCTAGGGCACCATCCACGTTGCTGAAAATCTTCCAATCTTATAACCATTGTAGCAAAATACATTTGGTTTTTCCTGTTATCAATTAACATATATCTGTCCTTATCAAATTGCCTAGGATGAAACAAGTTTCAGCTCAGCTGTCAATAAAAAAAAAAAAAAAAAAAAAAAAAAAAGAGTTATCTAGACATGACTGTTTTCTTTCAAGAGAAATAGGAATCCTTCAACCTAGGAATTTCCCAAACACTGAAATAGAAATTACATTTCCACATAATCATAATCATAACCATTACCATCTTCTTCTAAGATGTCCTGGCACTAACAGTCTTCTCAGTAATATATCTCAAAACATAGTCTCACAGATTTCAACTCTTGTCTGCTGTGTATTTAACAAAGAGGAGCTGATAGTTCACTGGGTGAGATCGGAAGTAAATACCGAGCTCAAGTGTTCTCCAGAGAAATTGTCCTGCTCCCAGCCCAAGGTATGCACTTGGGGAATGATATCTGAAGTACTTTGGACTGATTTCTCAGCTCTCATTTTGGTAAAGAGAAGATAATTCTAAATTGTTGCAACTTCAGCTGCATAAAACTTTGAAGATCAAAACTGGCACTTTGAATTGCACTGGCTCAGACATGGCCAAGGCAAGGATAACTCTTGCTTTCCAGGAGGGTAAATCAGTTGCAATTGCTATACAAAGTGCAGCTTCGAAAAAAAGTACTTTTGAACACAAAGCAGCCTGTGACTCAGGGGCAATAAAGGGGCCATAAACATCCATTGTCTGTGACAGAGGGCAAAGACATATTTTCAGAAAAGAGGTCAGACACAGTTTCAAGTGAATTCTCTGTCAATTAAATATGAACTGACCTGATTGGTTTTACAGTAAGAACTAAATTCTGTACAGTACAAAAGGCCAGCACAAAACCTGTACTTTATCTGAACTGCATTTATACGAGGAGGAGGCTGTTTGCTAACAATTCTGCTCTGGTTGTTCTCCTTTTCCTCTCCTGGTCGTAGGAAGAACTCCCCAGACCTCAATTAGTTGTAGCTTTTGGAAAGCAAAACAAAACAACTTCCCAAAACTTCATAATTATCCTTTCCCTGGCCTGCAGTCAAGGGTATATACTCCTTTCCCACTCTAGTTTGTTTCCTGTCTAGTAAATACAGACCTGGGCAATAAAAAGTAATTCTGTCTTTCTGGGTGTTCTTGTCTACTTTTGAAACTTGGGTTGAACTACAAATTTCCATTTCCCTCCCCTTCCCCCTATCTGCCATTTACAGGGGGAAAGGAGGCAAGTTCTATGAAATACACATTTGAGAGAGTGCTGACATTTTCTTACCTTAACCAAACTTTTTCAAAACCCCTGAAAATCTTTAGGATTACCTTAGCATACATATATTTATCTGACATAATTTAAGAAGGGATATTTGACTTCTCATATTTTAATTATTTTCATTGACTTTCTTTTACCCTAGAGAATTATTACTGCGTAAAATATCACTGACTATTTGATTAGGTATTTTTTCACAGTGCTATTCAAGACTTCCAAGGCAGCAATGTCAAAATAATATTCATATATCAGCTTTGGCATACTGAAATGCTAAGCAATCTCAGCTACTTGACAATCTACTGTGTGCCCTGTGAACCTAAAGAGGAGTTTGCTGAGGTGACTCAGTCATTAAACCTAAAGGCTACAACTATTTGTGGCTATGTGTTAAATACACACCTATGCAGTAGTAAAGACAATCTGGAGCAACGCTACAGAGGGAAAAAAAAAAAACTTAAAAGATTTTGGTCCTAAAAAAAATTGCTCCTAAATCCAAAATTAGGGTGTGAAGATCTATGGAGAAAAGTAGAGAGAAAAAGTGACTGGTACTCATAAACAGCTGAAATAAGTTTGGACTCTGCATAAGCAATGGATTTACCTAAAGATCCTTGGCTGGTAGGATGGCTTTAATTTAGCATAGGATGATTCATGGCAGAATGCAATACTTTGAATGTCTTCAAAATTCTTCAGGTTTTAAGAAAAAAGGAAAAGCATAGGTCTCTACTGAGACCAGGTCATCATGTCACTTATTTTGGTCATCTGTCCTTTTTAATAGACTAGCTGTACACTTACAGCTTATAAATCTATAGCATTAAAATATATGTATGTCTAGAACACAATCAAATTCAGTTTTCTGTATGCCTCAAAGAGATTTCAGTTGTGCTGGCATTTGCCAGGTCATAAACTTCATTTTTATTAAGCCTAGATAGCTCTTTTGTCCAAATTTAATTAATTTTAGGTAAAGGTTTTGTTTAGGATTTGCAAAACCAAAGAGTTAAAAACGTAGATGACTTTAGGATTTTGAAAAGCTCATAGATAGAAAGGTAGCTGTTTTCCCTTTTCACTAAGGCTCAATGTTTTTTCCAGAACCTAGAATATTGTATGTGATTCTTCTGCTACAATTAATCTGGACATACATCTAAGAGCCCTTAGATTTTATCAAGATTAAGATTCCAGGTCTTTACTGGTAGTTTTTATCCCATTTTACTAATACTAGGATTAATTTCTGATTAAGCTTTGTGTACGTGTCCACCTTCTAAAGTTCAATGTATTTAGGAATATTATTTCATCCAGTGTAAGAGAGGACTCTCCTAACTAGACATTCCCATTCCACATGATATCCTACCTGCTGTAAACTGAGTTGTCTGGTCCAGAAAGAGTGTGGAAAAAGCCTTTCTTCCTTTGCTTACATGGTATTTTTCTCTATGTTATTAATCAAAATCCAACTTAAATCAGTGAAAATAATTTGAGTTCAATGAAAGTCTATTGGATCTTGGAAATGCCTGAATATTTAAGGAACAAAAAGAAGGTGCTCAGCATGACAAGTCCCCTTTCCTTTTAGCTGTCTAATTCAAGCACAGTCTCATAGCAAGGAGGAGAGAGTTTCCGCTGTAAGGATGGTTTATCAAAAGGATACACAGTAATCCATCCAGAGTCATGGAAAGAATAATGGCTTCAGGAGTACTAGGAGCAGTTCTTTACTTCTTGAAACATTGTTCCTCCAACTGAAATTAATCCAGCACCTGAAACAAGAACCTCTTCTGCAAGAACACACTGGACAGAGAAAGAATCCTTTATGAACTCTTCTTATTTGTTTTCTGTCTTGCCTAGGCACCATTAAGTCTACTACTCTATTTTAAAAGTTTATAAAACCTACTTTTCCTCTATTTGAAGGTAATTTGCTATCCATTTTTGGCAAAGGAATTTTGCTACCAAAATAGAATTTAAAGTAAAAGGATTAATGTGTATGTTCCATGTAAAAATTATCTATTGTCTCATATGCTCTGTATTACTCAACAGGACTTGACAACCTGTTTTTTTTTTCTCTTATTTTTTCAGCACACATTAATCTTCTGTCTCTCCTTCATAATAAAAAAGGAGAATATAATTTATTGTCTTCTTTTTTTTTTGTTCAAAGTTCTGTATTTTAAATAGCTAAATCATTAAAGTCTCGCAGAATGTCTAAGATCAATATAACACATCATCTTCCATAATAAACTAGGCCATATTTAAGTTCTAGTTTATGTTATCTCTAGTACTCTATACTATCTTTAGTACTCTTATGGCACATCAGATAGTTTATTACTATTTAAGTTAGCCAAATAATGAACACCATAGAAGTGTTCATTCAGCCCAATATTGTATCACTTTGATTGTATGGAAAAACTCCCTCATATAAATGGGATCACATAAAGGGCAATGTCTGTTAAATAAATGTATATATCAAAAAAAGATCTAACTAAGAATCAATACCAATGTATCCCAATTTCACATCATAAGTGTATATAAGTGTGTCAGTCACAAGAAATATATTGTGTCTTTTTCTGTTTGTAATTGCAACATAATTGATTACCCACAGCAAGTTATAGAGCATGCCTTCAGGCATGAATTGGCCTTAAAATAAAATTCTACTGTACTATTATTTTATATTGACAATCTTTATAAAGCTAGTGCAATAGAAGCTGAAGCTGTGTAATAAAACTTGCATGTCACCCAAACATAACTCCTTAGCAGTTTCTTTAAAACTGCTAAAAACCATTTTCCAGAAAAAAAATTGCCCTTGTTTTAGTCCAAACTACAGAGAAAGATATATCTGCCAAGAGGGTCGTACACAGGGAGCAGAAGGAAGAAAGTAGATTGGTGAGGTAGACTGGGTAGAGTTCAACAGATGAGTTTCCTGAAAGAGAGAGAGAGAAGGAAATATTTTCACTTTCAGAAAAGGTACTGTGTGAGCTACAGAGCTGGCATTCAGTTATGATGTTTGAACTTACCATTGTACCAGGGAACTTTTGCAGGTTTTATGCAGCTATTTCAACTAGCCAGTGTAATTAGGTCTATCTGTACCTTGAAAGCAGATGAAACCAGTAATAAATTCTTGTGGTGATTCATTCATCTATATGCATCTTGCACAGATGGAATTTTTCAGACCTGAGGAAGCAGCATTAGATATATTATTCAAGGCTGATGAGTCAAATACTCTACCAGACCTATCACAATATTCAAAATAAATCACAGTGCTGCTGTGGTGCCCAAAATCTGGAAGAAAGAATACTTCCACATGTATTTTATCCAACAGAATCTAATTCATTAGTAATCATAAGAAAATATATTTCAGTTGATCAAGATCAGTCCAGTAAAGTAGGGTAATGAGGAAAAAAATTACTTTAAATTTGGCATTTTCAAGGCATTGTATAAAATAAAATTATTTTGAAGAAAACTCCTACCTAAACCTGTTTTTCATTGCTTGTCATTGTATTTTCTCTCTTCCCCACCCCTCTTTCCTTTTTAACAGGTTTTAAGGATATTTCTGGTAATGCTGTCTATCTCAAGTTTTCTGTGTTCTTATCACTTTATAACTGCAATAGGAATCCGACTACATGATGGAAGGCTGGCTTTGATGATAACTCCTTCTCTGCTCTCAAGTTATTGACTTTTCTTCCTGCTTAGTTTTCTCTCCTATTACTGTTACCACCATAAGTGTTCAGGAATAGGGCACTCCATTGCACTTTCATTTGAACTTTTTCTGAAAATCTAACTGAGATCAGCAAAACATCTTATCAAGTGTTTCCTCATTATAAATAAGAGGCCTTTCTGTTTCAGGAGGTGTGGATTTTGAAACTTCCTGCAAAGGCATTGAATTCTGATTTTTTTTTTTTAGCATTTTTGTGCTTTAAAGCCCATCACTTCCATTTTTATATGTTATATTATTAAGACACTGTTCAAATTAAACAATTCTAAGGATTGCATGTGTTTGGCTAGAAGTATTTTTACAGTAACATTTTTAATTGGTCACCCAAAGAAAACCATATAAAATAAATGCAAGAATTTATCATCACTTTTACTTTCATGTCAGGGTAGAAGTATGTCAGGAAATCAAAAGCAGCTGAGTGATTATTTGTCAGAAATCACTGCCACAATGCTCTCATAGTCTTTTGTAAAATGAAAGTAAAGTGCAGGCTGGAAAAATGTTTGGTACTTTCCCAGCAATGGAATAAGTTTGTTTATTCAGTAAGTAACTATGTTTGTGCTGTAAGGAGATAAGTTTTTTACTGAGCTACTTGAAATATTTTGGCTATCTTCTTATTTCATTACCAGAGGCAGCAGGCACAAACTACATTATGTGAAACTGTATTGCTGCCTTCTTGTTTTCAAGTCTTCTCATCTTGCATGATTTAAACAGTAAAATACATTCTTAAACTGCTTAGTCTGTGTGGTGACCATGGCTGTACAACTATCTAACTGCATAAATAAAAGTACTTATTAAAATTTTGTTTGGTTCTGTCCTTCTGTCTGATGAAAATGTTTTCAATCGGGCAGGCTCATTGAAAAAAGATTATGCATAATTAAATTTCAGTGGCTAAAACAGAGAACTACTTGATTGTATTATGTTAACTGTATTTGTAAAACTATGTTATGAAGATTTTGTGCTTTTTAATATTTGGCAACGCTTACTTGTCTCTTCAGTTTTGATTAAAATATTTTGCTGGAGTATCTTCACACACAATGGACTCTATTTCTTATTTTGTATTTACTCCAATTGTGTTCTAATTGCAAACATCACTGCACAGAAGAATGAAATCTCTGATCATGAAAGAGTTTTTCTGCATTTTGATGAAATATCAAATATAGAAGTTAAATTTTCTGTATCTTCCCAATCATCATTCAGTGGTTTAGAGTCTAGTGGAAAAAAATAATTACAGACTAAAAAGGCTATCTGAGATGAAGGATAGTCCAGGGAGTGAGAATGGAATTTTTACAGCCAAGTCACTGGCTTGAATGTGGCCCATTTCAGTGGAGACTGAATGTACTGATCTTTTCATAGATCATCACTGGCTGTAAAAAATTTGTTTGTGAATTGATCTAGTTTTGTGTAGATGTGTGTTTAGGATGCAAAAAGAGGCTTTATACATGTTTAAAACTTCAGAAGAGGAAAGGGGATTCTTCTAGGGACTTTATCAACAGACTAAAATTTTTGCTGAAAATGCAAATTAGTGGGGAATAGCAATAGAGTGAGGCCTGTACTGCCATGCCTCTGTGTTGCTTTGGACATCAAGGACTTGAGATTTTCAGACTATTTGGAGATCATTACAGACAATAATCCTTAAAGTTACCTGGTTGAATGTAAGGAGAAATTATGTATCTAGTACTGGACAATACTCCTTCCATGAGAAAAATCCATTTGCAGAACTAGACCCTAAATAAAATTCAAGATCAAAAAATGTTTATTGTGGTCTTAAGCCACAGAAAAATCAATACTGTTTCTTGATTAAAGTAAATTCAGGAAAAATGTCATATAAAAACCCAAGGAAAATCTTTTCATGATTTATTTGTTAAGACGACATCTATAAGATTTCCAGTAGTGAATTAGTAAAAACAAATTATGCTAGCCAATGACTGAGCTTTATTTAACTTCCTTTCCTGTATTAAGATCTTTGTTTAAGCTTTGATTAAGATATTTCTTTAAGCTGGTCTATGTAATATGGTCTAGTCTAAGTGAGACCTCCACAGTTTATTTGTGTATGCAATTATTAAATAAATATTTTGCTTGTCTTCTTAATACCATGATGACCCTTTCACTAGTTAATGTATATCCTGACACAATAGAAAGACAGAAACAATTATACTCCTCCTTGCAGTTCAAGTGTCAGGAATATTTTTTTTAAAGCAAACCAAATCCTTGCTTTCTTTGATTATTTCCCCTCCACCCCAGAAACTGCATAAGGGATGTCTGTCCTTTGAAATATTTTTCATTGTGTTGTGCTGCATTGCATTCCAGATGACAGTGTGAGAGCGTTGGTAAAAGCAACAATATATTACATAGAATTTGCAATTGGTCCTCATCCTGAAGTGCTAAAAAGAGATCCCTCCATGATTTCCTCCATTCTGTCATCAAGGTGAAGAAATTACTTGAAGGAGAGGAACTGAGAGGAAGGCAGCACCAATGAGGAAAATTTTGCCACTAATTCCAGAATACAAATGGGTTTTGTTCATGCCAGGGAACATGCAGGAAACAAGAACAAGGACTCACTGCTACCTCTGTAATGCTTAGTAGCCTCATAGAAAAAGTAGTTATTGATAAGGATTAAATGGTCGGCCTGAGTGTGTCTATTAACCTGGTGTGTCCATTGAGAAATGGATAGTTTTTTCTGTGTAAGCAGTTTTCCTTTGGCTCTTCTTATCACAACTGGGTTGATATATTCTGTTTGCTCTGACAAGATTTTTTTTTTTTGGATGTGACCTATCTGAACAAGAAGACTCTCAATTTCTTGAGAAGCTCAGTTCCCACTGCTTTATTTAATTCTCTCTCATTACATTATTTTTCCTAGGTCTGTGGTCATGAAACACATTTCTTCATTGCTCCCTGAACTCAGATGACATAACTGTCTGAGCATGATGCAAGATTCCTGAATGTTTTTGGGGAACATGTGGGATAGAAGGTTACCTGGGCAAGGGAAACTCACAGTTTGGGTATTTTCTTTATCTGACTATAAATAGCAAGATTTAAGAACGGAAATTTTAAATTCATTGGATAATTAGATAAAAGAAATGCACTTTAGTAGCATGGAGTCTGATGCTATTGGCACTTTAGCTTTGCAGTTTTTCTTCTGCATTTCCTTTTCAGAAGAAAAGTAAAAAATGTAGCAAAGCTAGCCTTCTAGTATATTTCCTTTAATCATGGAACTATCCTACATCATTGATCCCTCTCCAAATCCAGTGCTCTGAGTCTATGAAACTACCATCTTACATGTCATGTAACCATTGTTTACTCCAAAACTTCAATGTGTTTATTTTTGTAATAACACTTTGTGGTTAGAAGGTTTCAGTATATTCATTTTGTGAGAAAGAGAAACACAAATAAGACCTTTTATTAGCATGCCCAAGTCCCGTATTACAATTATTTCAATACCAAAGTGTCACTGAATACTATTGATATACAAACACCTAAGGGCCATATCCTAAATTATTAGTTTTGAAATACTGAGACACCAAAAATAGCTCAGGAAAGTCAGAAAAACAATAATTAACATTTATAGGAGACAACATTGGAACCAACTGCATATTTCTATACTTTTTTATGTAAGTGTGAAGATAGTGAATTACTTCTAATAGAAAAATTTTCTCTCATGCTTTGGAAAAGCATACAGCCATCATTTAGGAAGGTAATATGCTATTGCAGTGTAATAACATCATTTATTGCTGATGGTTATGGTTTGGGGGCTGGAGTCTTAAAAGGTGACATAATTAAAAAAAAACAAAACAAAGAACGAAGAGCAAGAATCAAACATTGTCTGCCTTCTCAGCACTTACACCTCAAGATATGGCTCCTCAAGACTTACTCTATATTAATCCCTAGGGAATATTTTAGATTCCATGAAAATTTTCTCAAACTAAGAATTTAATAAATCTTGCAGTCTTGCAGGTTGATAAAGCTTGGCTTTACTATAAAAGACCTTGACTAAATCTAGTAGATTAAGTGTTCTTGACACAAATACATGTAGTAAATAAACAGGCTATGTCAGCAAACGAGTGCAATTTCCTATGTGCTGCTTTCTAGCATATTCTTATCTAAGATATTAGGAATTGTTACCCAAAGGTATCCTAGCAAGTTAAGCATTTACCTTGTTCAAAAGGTTAATGCAAATGGTGATCTGCCCCTGAACTCATCCACACACATATGTAAATTGTATTCTACTTTAAACATACTTACAGATTGCAGGGATAATGTTAAAAATACTAGACTGAAATTAATGAGTGGTTCTTACAAGTCTGCAGACAGGTGCCTTTTCAGACTGTTAAATAATCATTGTTTGAATGGTGGAAGAAAGAGAGAGAACAATTTTCTGGGAACCTATGAAATTTATGACTGTTCTATTAAATATCAAAACACCACTTCTGCCTCTAAAGAAATTCCCAAGATAGACTGTCAGGAAAAATATTTTTATGTGCATACTTTGTATTAATATTTTTCCCAAGACATTTCTGTTATCACAGAATCACATAGAGACTCTGAGTGGTTGGAAGGGGATGTGAAATGACCTAGTTTAACCCTCCTGGTCAGGCAGGGCAAGCTACAGCTGATTGTCCAGCACTGTGCGCAGTTGAGTCTTGACTATCTGCAACAATGGAGATTCTACGACCTCTTTGGGCAGTCTCAGCCTGTGTTTGACAATTCTCACAGTAGAAAAGTGTTTCTTGTCTTCAGAGGGCACTTCAGGTGTTTACTTTGTGCCCAGTACCTTTTGTGCTTTCACAAGGCATCCCTGAGAGGAGTTAGTTGCTCCTCACGTGAGGAGTGACTAGGTCATTAATGAACGTGTAAAAGAGCAATGACCCCAGTATCAGCCTCTCAGGTACATCCTCACTGGCCCCCAGCTGGACTTTATACCACTGTTCACAGCCCTCTGGGCCCACCTATTCAGCTGTTACCAGATATTAATTCTTTTAATTAATTCTAAGTAGTTCTTCCCTTGGTATCTCTTTGTCCCAGACTACTGGGACAGATGGATCCATTAAGATCATTCTTTTATTCTTTTGTTAGTAACTAAGGCAGAAGGAGATGGTTCTTAAATCAGATAGTCCCAAGATCATCTGCCCTCCCAAACATCCCCCAAGGCCTGCAAAGCAAGAACTGCCATGGAGGGACTTTTTGTAATCATATTCCAAACACATAATGAGAACCACTTGGACCAATGTGCCCTTTTCTTTGATATTAAAAAGATGGGAAAGTAATAAAGCTTTGATGTTTTTGATTCCCTGGCCAAAAAAACCCCAAACCAAAACAACCTAAAACAAAAGCAAACTGTCCCCCACCAAAAAAAGCCCAAAATCCCCACCCCAATCTTATGAATATCCAGTTCTTTATTTAATTTTTATGCTGAGAAATTTTGTCCTTTAAATAGCCTTGAAAATTCTAACCCATGAGCTAAGTTCATAGAAATAAATGTATGTTCTTCTGAATTACCTTCTTTACCAGAATTTTCTATAAATTACATAAGAAATAAATTGGTACAAAATTTCTTATTTAGCTTCAACCTCTGAAGAATATTAATACAAAGTTGTATTGAATCAATGTGAACATCTATGATCACGTCACATACCATTCTGTCTTTGATGGCATAAAAAGAAAAGACAGAACATTTAAAAATATATTATAAAAATAATACATCAGAAGGAGCAGGCATCTTTGATCCTCACATCTAATTAATTGCACATTGGCCAGACTTAGCTCATACAAATGTGGGATAGTTACTTCACTGTAAATGATTAATAACAATGGATGAACTGTTGTTTGTTTTTTCTTCTTCCCTTCCAAATGCAAAAAGACAGACACCTACAGTTCTAGCATCAGGAAAGAGGTTAAGTGTCTGACCTCTTTATGCTATGTGAGGTCTGAGAAGCAATCTTCTTACAAAGGCTTTTCAGTAATTCAGCTCATAAGCAGGTAGAACATACATACACTTCTCTGAGTATCATGTACAAGTCAGTAGAAATGCTCTCATACCAATCAGTAAAACATGCAGAGTGATAATTTGCAATAGTTGGTACACCAAGATCCATTTATTATACTTTACACCTATACAGCAATTGATTTATATTGTCAGTTTCCTTGTGAACACCTTGAGAACAAATGTAATATTATTTAGAATCAAGAGGCGAATCACATGCTTCTTTGATCTAGGTATAAAAGGAAATATACAATTAACCTACTTTTCTCATGAAAATTTTCTTCTAACCAAATGCTTTGACTTCTTTCACTGTTTCCTAAATTCAGTGGTTCTCAACTAAATTTTTAAAGATATTCTTCACAATATAGCAGTATGTTTACAATACTATTCATGCATAATTAGATTTTTTTTAAATTACCCTTTGACATAATCCTGCCAAACACAGTAGATATTAGTCATTCACAATGAGTGAAGTTTACTTTAAGTGCAGTAACTCATTGATTTAGCAGAGTATGATTGCATACTGAATGAATCACTGTGATTTATGCTCTCAGTATGTTAGAGTGTGTTTGTGTGTATGCATCTATAGAACATACAATTCTTTTGTAGCTACAGATACTTTGCAGCTTCTCTGGACAGCAGGTGCTGACAAAGTGAAAGGTGTGTATTTTCCCAGCAGAGATCAAAGCAGAAAAATAGTACAACTTAGATAACCTTTCTGCTAGGCTTCCTCCAGGGTGGAATACCCATTTAAACATCTTTCCCAGAGCTGCATCTCCTCCATCTCTGTGCTTTACTCTTTCTACACCAATAGCTGTAAGTAGGAGGTGCAATGAAAGGTGAAACCAAAATGTTTTGATGCTGTAGGCTTTGATCATTCCTGCTCTTTTAGGATCCCTTATATCTGAAGCCCTCAGTCAGGTTCTGAGAAACTTCTGGGAGGAACCATGGTCTTAAAGAGTTTTCATTCCTTTTTTTGTTTCTGCACAGTTTTTCCCACAGAAGGGCGTATTCAGATTCCTAAAGAAGGCTTTGAAAAGGATCCAAAGAGGCAATCACATGCATGTGCAACTATTTTTTCACCAGGCAAGAATATATGGAATGTGAATGGCGTTTCAGCATAGCTTTGTGAATGTGAGTATCAATTGAAACCGGGTAGGCAAATTCCATTAAGTTCAGGTAAATTAATGTGCATATAGCCAGTGAATTATTAACTTCATGTAATTGAAAGCAGGAAAACCTGTCTGCATTCAGTTGTTAATATGAAGTTTAATTAGAAGGAAGATCTTTAAGGGTGAAGAGTCTCAATGAGAAGCACAGACTTCACAGTAGCTTGAGAACATGATTCTAACAAGTACAGGATTTCTGAAGAGAAAAATGAATGTTAAAAAATGAATGCTTCTCTAGTAAAAATACCAAGATCTGTAGATTTTCAATCTATAGTTTAATTCTAAGTAGGAATAAATGTTTCCCAAAGAGTAGACAATATATTCTTTCTCCTCGGGTGAAAAGGTGTAGTTGGAATCCAAGTAACTTATTAAGTCTTCAAAATACAAATTAGTTCAAACATATCTGATTTTCACATTTAAAACAACTAGTAGATGCAACAGCATTTGGTCTTAATTACTGCCTGTTGTTTATTATTATCCTCCTGTTTAAAATAAATTCAAGCCATTCAGCAAGATGCAAAAAAGCACCATGTGACCTAAGTGTCTGTCATGAATAATATGAGAAGACTGACCAAGCAGACTTGTAAACAGCATTCTGCTTAGGTCAACTGTTTTCAGGCTACAGATCCACACACTGTTCCTCTAAATAAGGGATACAGTTGCAGAAGTTAGGTTTGATATTGGATAACACAAAAGCAAAGCAATGATGTGTTGCTTTGCTGTGTAAAAAACAATGCATCCTTTACTGTGTAAAAAACAATCTTTTGTAGCAATTATGTACTGCTTGTGCAGTTACTTTAAGATAAGAAGTCCCCAAAGTTATCTTCTGTATTTTTTTTAAAATTTTATTTCCATCTTTACATTCTAGGGCTGCCCTATCTGCCTGTACTTGAGACTTATGTTGATTGGCTTAAAACTTTTAGAAAGTTGACTAATTAGTCCTTATTACTTGAATTTAACTTTGAAAAAGAGCTTCCATAGTACACAGAAATGATATAGATAGAAAAGAGCAACTCTCAAAAGAAAAAACATGCCCTGTTTATATGCTTCTGTCTAAAGAAAATACATACATTGAACATTTAGAAAAGTAGACTAAAGTTATTGTTGTTCAAAGGATGTTTACTGGGTGTAGTTTGTAGGATTGTAAGTGGAGCATAACCCATTTGTGTTTGCTTGACTTTTCTCAGTGTACTGTGACCCAGTATTGTTGGGTTTGTTGCATCTTTATTTAAACTTTGTTCCTCTGTGAGGAGCTGTGGCTTCTGTATTTTTCAGCATCACTGTACCTCATGGCTGACATTTCCTTTGATCCTTAAAATGCAATATTTCAGATGTTATACCAAACCTCAGAAGAGTAACTTGCTAAGGAAAATATAGCTGTATTTTCCTGAAGGAACTGAAGATACATCAGGTTGAATTTCACCCTGTAGGTTATTTAAGCACAGTATGATGTTATACAAACTGAAAACAGAGGGCAAATTCCTGTCTGCTACTGAAGAGATGTCATTGAGGGGGGAGGAAAAAAAAAAAAGCAAATAACTCCCATTCCTTTCCACTGATGTCTTAAGGGCAAAGATTTAATTGTGCTGAACTGCAGAATAAAATTAATTTCAAAGAGAAGTGACATACCAGTAACATGGTCCTCATTTTGTAGCTCAGTTTTATAAAATGAAGCGTTTACATCTTTGGTCTCACCTTATTTTACAGGTTTAATAAGGGATTTTTTTGTTTGCCTTTTTTTTTTGTTTGTTTGTTTGTTTTGTTTCCCAGTTTCAACTGATTCTAGATGACTGTTCTCGACTTTTTCTTTTTGTTCAAATGTCTAAATTCTGTGGCATAATGTAGTTTTACTTTAGAGATTTTTAGAATAAAGTTTTCATTTAATGGGTATTTTGTAAAGGCTGTGTGCCATCTTCATCTGTCTTTCATTCTTTTTACCTGCACTCTTTCCAGTGCTCAAGATGTCCCACATTTGCCATGGTGATCTCCTCAAATTGCAGTGAGTAAAGAAAGGATCAATGTGTGGTAGCAGAATTTCTGCGACAATGTCTCTCTACAATGGGTCTGAGCGGAAACCTTCTTCTTTATGTTCTGAATTGTCTGGGGACATCAGAAGAGGCAAAAAATAGGACTATTAGAAAACTGGAGAAGCACATCTTAGTCATATTTCATATTCTTCAGTATCTGAGCTGCATGAAAAGCCACTGAGACCCAAAATGGTAACATTTATCCCCTGCTGAGACCTGTGAGAGGTTGCATGGGTCAGGTACTTCAAAATCTGGATTACTGCTCAGTCCCTTGCCCACCTTTGAAGCACCCAGTCTAATTTACAGTCTTTGTTTTCAGGCGTAGTTCCACCATTTGTCACTTGTTATCAAACCATGCTCTTCCTCGGCATGAGAAGTGAAGTGAGCATTCTACTTTATAACTTTTAGTTGTATCTCTTCCTCTTCTAGGTAATATTCAATTACCAGAAATGCATTATGCATATCTTTTACTGTATAAATACATCTTCACATATGTGTATATTTAAGCAAAGAGCTACATAGATATATAAATATTTGTATATTTTATTTTGTTCAGAAAGTGAACACTAGTGAAATTCCTAACAGTAAATAAAGCCCATTGTGATGGAAAGATGTAAGGCACTTTCTTTATATTTCCAGAGAGACCTCTCTAAAAATTAAATAAAAGGTTAGCTAAACAAGACAACAAATCCAAGAGTTCAAATCTCTGCTTAGTAGCAACACTGGCTAAAGAAGAAGTTAGCAAACTGTGGGCAAGTCCAGGACTTACAAGTTTGAGTAACCTGTAAGTACGGTTGTAGGGACTAAGAGCTGATTAATTACTACTCAGCTATAAAATGACAGATATTTTTTTTTTCATCGACTGCTTTCTTTGGGGAAGAACATTTCTTCATCCTTTCTTAGCTGATTTTTAAGTTTTCAAATTCCCTGCTATCATTCTGCTCCGCCTTCTAAAAGGGTAGGTTGTAAGAGTTCACACCCTCATCTGCATCTTACTATTTTAAAAGCTGTTCTTTCCCACTAAAAAGCACTGTTGTATATTGGGGAAAAAAAAAAAAAAAGACATTTCAATTTTTTCTCTCTTGCTTTTGTAACTATCTTTAGCCATCAAAATTTAATCTTCCAATAGTCCCTGTCAAAAACTATGCCCTGAGCATGTACAAGCACAGAATGAAAACTGTCCTAACAAATGCTCTTAGACAGTGCTCTGGATCACTGTTTCAGAGCAGCTTTTTAATTCAATTATAAAGTTTCATCTTCCAGTTAGCAAGAAGGAGATGTGATTTGTCTGATGGTGATAATGCTGTTAAAGAAGGACCTTTTAGAAACTGCAGAAAAGTTTGAAATACTTCTTTTGTTTTAAGCAGCAACACCATGTAACGCAGAGCTACATTTGTAACTGAAGAATGTTTTTACCAGGTTTTCCTTCCCATCTCTCAGCATCTTCCTATTTCATGTAAGAATGAACTAATACAATACAATTATTTTATGTTTAGAAACAGAATAATAAGTGTTTTATGCAAAATTTTCATACATCCCTTTCTGTCTCAACAAGCTTTAATCACTCCCCCTTTTTATTCCCATTTCGTGTCTGTGTTCAACATTTTAGTTTATGCATACAATTTGTATTTGAATACAGCAATGAAAGGGAGTTCATTCTTGGTTCATACCTTCACTTCCTCCACTAACCCTTCATGTAGTTGTATATTATTAAGTCTGTTCTCATTAAGTCTTTTTTTCCAGTCTTACATATCCTGCTCTCACTGATTTTAGATGAGGTATAAACAAAGTCTTGCAAAATGGGATTATTACCTTTTGAGGTTTAAATATTTAGTTCATTCACATCCTGCAGCAACATGTAGTGCCTAAACATAGGTGAATGGGTAAAGAGAAGGCTGGGCAGATGGGCAGACAAAAATATAAAAAAAACACAGATTATGGGAAAATAAATGGGAAAGAAAATTCCCCCTGCCCCAAAAAACTCAAAACAAAACAAAACAAAACACCCAAAAAAAGAATCCAACAAAACCAACCCAAGAAGCAACAGAAAAACTCCCCACAAATCAAACAAAAACCCATAAGCAATCAACCCAAATCCAAACATACTTCTAATGTATATCAAGGCAGCTCCAAATTCGTGTTTCTCAACGCCACTTATAACAACTGAGGATCTGGGCCTGTGTCTACCCTATATGCAAAGGTGTAATACTAGCTGGATGGAAACTCATTGTGTATTTAGTTTGTTTAACTTACTGTGATCTTCAAAAATGAAAAGATCTATTGCACAGCATGCTCCAGAGCACCAGCAAGTGTCATCAGTGACATCCCCAAGAGCTGGTCCCTTCCCCCTCTGCTGGTTCAGAGCAGGATATTTCTATACCACACAGTGCCATGCTGTATTGAAGGTATCCCAGTTAATTTCACACAAACAGTGCCTCCCATAGCCAGGTTAAGATGCTGCACTAGGAGATTGGAAACCACAGAATAGAATCATAGAGTCATTGAGGTTGGAAAGACCTCCAAGATCTCCTAAGTCCAATCCTGACCAATCACCACTTCATCAACAAGACCATGGCACCAAGTGCCACAGCCAGTCATTTCCTGAACAATTCTAGGGATAGTGACTCTACCTCTTCCCTGGACAGCCTATTCCAATGCTTAACTATCCTTTCACAGTGAAAAAAAACCAAAAAATTGCCTAAATCGGGTTGAGTCTTTTGAACAGAGTTGGCACTGATTGCTATTGATTTAAATGAGAATGGGACAATTAATTTAGGAACAATTCAGAATATAACCCACTTAATGAGAATCCTAGAGGATTAGATGATTCTTCAGAGATATTCTATGAATTTTAAAAAGCAGAATATCAGCTTTTGTTTTGGAATGGTCTTTTTCAAAATTCTGCTCATGCATGATTTCTGCTGTTAAACCGTATCAAGTACCGTGAAAACCAGACAAGTTATTTGTTCCTACAAAATAGTTGGATTTGTGCATCCATATATTTGTATATGTCATCCTTGTGTCTCAAAAAATGACTGTTTCTGCCACATTACAGTTTAATATATAACTTTTTAAAATGTCTTTTAGAGACTTAGCTCTGATTGTCCTTCTTAACACATAAGAAGAGATTAAACTTCATATATCAGCTTCTTTCTCTTTAAAGCTAATTACCATCTGATTAAGATTAGGTATGTGTTCAGACTTCTGGGGGAGGTGCATCAACATGCAATAACATGTGGAATACAGTGCAAATTGTTTTATATTGGTTCATCCTAACTAAAGGGACAGAAGGACTATATGACTGCTAGAAAGTAAAATTCTTTATGAAAACCCCAAAGGACTTCTTACCATGATTCTGTCATTCATTCAGTGATTCTGATTTTATTTTATTTTTTCTTTAGAAAGTCAACCCATCAAATACAGGAGGAAAATATTTTCCCTGTAAAATTATGATTTGAGACAGTAGTGATTATTATTCTACAATTTTAAATAATTATATGTGTCTGATTTGGCTTCTTTTACAGAATAATTTATTAAGGTGTTAATACAAAATAAACCCTAGTTGAATCAATCAAACATTAGATATTTACGAAAATATCTTTCTGACCTAGGGAAGCTGCTGTAAAATATTTTAAATTAATTGAATTTAATTTTTTAACAAAAGTACCCTAAGTTCAATCTGTATAAATGTACTGTAAATTGAATATAAAATTAGAAAGGGCTGTCTACCTTTAGCATTTCCTTAACTAGATTTTCCTATATAAAATCACAGGGGCTTATTTCAGCTACTGATTTTAAGGAGGAGCAAGAGCAAATCTTCATTTCCCTACTGCTCTCTTCAAGCATTTTTTTTCATAACCATGTAGTCAATACTTTAAAAATAAAACTTTCCTACAAATTGTGGTAGTATATAATTCTTTTTTCTACCAGAATCCATACATTCCCATTGACAGGGGTTAACCACAAAGCCTCTCTCTAATGACTATCATCTGTAAGGAATGTGCACATAAACATTGCATTCTTCACTGGGAGCTTTCTTTATAAACTATAATATCCTTAACCAAAAATAACAGCTGTCCAGCTTCCTTTCTCTCTGTCTTTTTTTTTCTAAGTTCTTTCATTATTTTCAGAATTTTGTGTATTAATAGTTGAATTGTTGTCTCTAAAAGGAAAGCATACAGTTCCCTAATCTGCAATTTTATCTAGTGAGGAGAAATAAAAATCATGCCTGTTTTTTATCTCCTAACCTGCTAGGCAGGCATTAAAATAAAAGAAAAAGTTGGTTGGGGTTTGGAAGCTTTTCCCATTTGTTTGGGTTTTTGAAATATGTTTCCCATATTTCAAAATATGGGAATCACATAATTCTGTCATCAGGAGAAATCTTAAATACAAAATCTTTTATTATTATTGACACAAGTTTCCTGTTAAAATTATTTTTACCATACTGAAAATAGCTAAAATTATTTATTGATTCCTACTGTAAGTGTACTCAATCACCTACAGTGATACAGTGATTCACCTAAAGTTGTAAAAATAATTCAAGAAAGATTAAAAACTGTTATATTCACTTGCACTTCTTGTGCAAACCACAAACTCTGGAAGTTCTTCAGAGTGTTATCCTTTTTAGCTATCTTTAACTGTAACCAAGGGTGAGTCACCCAATTCATGTGAAAGACATGTCATGGTTGTCAATTACTAATCTATATTTTATCAGATATAAATCTCGAGTGAACAATTCACATGAACAGATGAATACACCATGTGAAGAGTAACTACAAATGACTTGATGAGTAAACCCTAATATAGCTGGGATTACTGTTACTGTATACGAACATAACATAGACTAAATGATATGTAAATTATGCAAAAATGAATAAAGCCTAGAGTAGTTTCAGCAAATATTTTTTGTGAGACGTACTGTCTACAAATTTTCTTAACTGCCTGTGACAAATCTACTTATGAACTTATTTAAGAAGAATATTTATTCTAATTAGGTTTGTATGATCTGTGCTGAAAATGAAACAAAATATTTCTCCTATCATTCTGTTCCCTGTGACAAACAATATGAAATGTCATTGAAAAAAAGGGTAGTATTCTGTGCAGCTTAGGAAATTTAATTGGGCTTTAAGGCATACATTTTACTTAATTCTCTACATCCTATCTTTAAAATTGTCAATAAAATGTTCAGTGCAGGTAAAAATATTTTGAGACAGAAAATACTGGCACTTCTGTATTTGAACTCTATCAGAATTTAAAGCACTTATGAATTTTGTGCATTTTGGGTTTTTTTGTCATTTTGAGGTCCTCTAGGTGAAGACACAAATGCAGAGTTAAAACTGGTTTGAAAGAAATTCCAATAAAACTTGGGAAATATATGAGTATAATATATATGAGTATAATATGAGTATAATATATATAAATAGGTGCATAGAGCAATGGGATAAAGTGCTTGCTTTAAATAATGTATTTTAATAAAGATTTATTCTATAATTTTTCTCTTAAGGTCAAAAATTTGTTAAGTAAAATTAAATCTGTTTCTAATTTGATCAGCAGTGGTTTATTTGAAAATAATAAACACTATTATTAAGAAGCACTGGAAGGCACCTATAAAGTCAAGGTTGTGACTCCCAGTAGTGTCTCCAAATGAATGTGGTGGAGTAATCGTCAAATCAGGTCCAATAGGAAAAATCTATACCCTAGATAATAAGTTATCCAGGTGCTGTATATTAGCTAAGGCAGTCAAATTCCAGGACAATTAGCAAAGGGTGGAGATAGCCTTGTGATGAAAAAAGTTCTTATTTCATCATCTTTTTGCATATGTTTATCTTAATGGCAGGTAAATCAGCATGGCATTTGCCAGTAACTCCGCTTTAGACTCAGCCCCAAAGTTTTATAATTTATCATGAGGTCCTTTGATTTTCCAGATTATTGGAGGAAAACCAGCAAAACTCAGCTTGACCCCAGGTGACATGCAAATGTCTTACTGTTAGAAAGATCTTCTATAAAAGACCATCCATATACTTATTTATTACTCAAGACCATACAACATGGCAATTTAACTTCCACCAATAAGTATAAAAGACAATTTTAGCTGGAATTCCAAAAATCTGAGTTATAATATAGTGTAGCTCTCTCTCTCCCCTTTGGTATAATATAGCACCTCTCCAACTCCTTCATCACACATCTCTAAGCAATCCTAAGAAAGAGGGCTCTTTTGAAATGAAGCAATGCACAATTATTGATTACAAAAATTGATATATCATTTGTAAGATGTAAATTACGTGGCTGGTTTTTGTTATTGCCAGTCTGCTGGAAAGCTGAAAAGCTCACGTAATCATCTCACATCATCTTTCATGCAAAGACAGCAAAGTTAATTTAAATACTTTTTCCCATGCAGGATAAACTAAATAAAATGACTTTGAAAAGAAGGAGAAGAGTTAATAAAATCATTACAGATTGAGCATTTCTGGGTTTTTTTCTTACTCTATTCAAGCTGTTCCATTATTTAAGGGATTTCCACCATTTTTCAAGCTGCATAATAGACACATGGATTTTATTTAATGAAATTGTAAATAACAGTTTTAGTAAATAAAATAGCATGAAGAGTGTTTTACAAGACAAAAAATATAACTTAGAAGAACTTAGTACTGTAACTGTCAAGCAATTTGGTTCTTTTTAATGTTTGAAATTGTATTGATCTAATTCCTACTCTGCTCAGTTCGGTTTCACCACTAAGATCCACCTAGCATCAGAATATTCATTGAATTATCTCAATTCATATTTATGGAATTGCAATGCATGAAATGACAGAATGATAATCCCTTCCTGAAAACTGGGGACAATTGAAATAAGAAATAATAGCAAGCACCCAGCACAATGTCAAATCAAATTACTAGGGCAAAAAAACCTTCCAATTCAGATGTTTCTTTTCACATGCACTTTTCTTCAACCAGAGAGAGTATTTCAGCCCCTCTTAGAATTTAGCTGGAGTCCATTTTATATGACATTTACATATATGGTATCTGGGTTATTTGAAACAATAGCAGTAAGATTCATATCAAAAGTTTACAAAGGCAATATCAAAATCATACTATATTGTTCTGTGTTTTTTATTCAAAAAATAAAATGTATGCATTAATGGGCTTTCTGTTTTTCTAGAAGGCTTTTATTTCTCATGAGGAAATATCTTAGCATTGGTAGGTCACGATTTTTAAAATTAAATGCCTGGATAAAACATTTTAGTATAGAATGTTTCCAATATTGTCGCTTTCTGAATTCTAATTATTATGATCTGTGCTTTCTCCATAATCTTCTCAAAGAACAGGAGAAATTAGTTTTTAAATTCAACTTCCCCAATCAGTAATAGTTTGTAGAAGTAAGCATTTAGTTAAATAACATTTTGGAATAAATATGGGATTAATTTATCTTTTGGGAATCTTGGTTAAAATGTTTTAAAAAATGTAGAATCATGGAAAGGTAGTTGTGGCAACGCTGGAGGTGGGGATTAGCCTCTTCGCCCAACACCTAGCAATAGGGCAAGGGGAAACAGCCTCAATTTGAGCCAAGGTGTGGTTCAGGTTGGATGTTAGGAAAAATCTCTTCACTGAAAGAGCAGTTAAGCATTGGAACAGGGTAGTGAAGTGAAGTCACCATTCCTGGAAATGTTCAGAAGACAAGTACAAGTACCACTTCAAGATACGGTGTAGTTGGCATGGTGGGCTTTGGTCAAAGCTTGGACCTGATGACCTTGGAGGTCTTTTCCAGCATTCTGAACAGTTTCAAATGAATTATTGTTTGGTTTCAATTGTTAGTTTGGGTTGGGGGAGGTGGTGTTGAATGAAGATTTTAATGGAAAAAAAGAATGGCACTTTTTCTAGAGGTGATATTTACTACAGTACCTCTGAAAATGTTCACTATTCTTAGTGAATATGAGGATCCCAGTAAATACAAACTATAATCAAGGATGTATACATATACATAGTACCCATGGTCTACAAGCTTTCTTCATGAGGACAAATAGATCTCACAAGAATGCCCATATGTACAACCTGCAGTCTCAAAAAAAGTGAAAATTATTTAACCACACACTTTAGCCTATTTTTTTAACCTACTCCCTTGGCATTTGTTCACGACTTTTAGAAAATAGCATAAGATGCCTACTTATTACTAGTCAGACAAGTAAAGTGAATTTTTAGCTATCAAAGTACTCTCCATCATGATCTTTTTTACCCTGTTGTATTTAAAAAGAGAATATATGATTGCATCTCTTTATCATAGATGTATTTCTAACTTTTAGTTGTATGGCATTTACATTTTACCTGTAAACCAAATAAAGTAAAAAATTGTTCAACCATATTTGTTGAATATTTTTTAGTACATAATAGAAGATCATAAGAAATTGTCACTTTGAAGAGGTTAGCAGTAAAAAAAATATTTTGCTTTTCTTTTTACATACATGCAAATAATTCTTAATGGCCTTATTGCATACTCTCCTACTTTAGCAGAATTATACCCCATCTATAATCAGAAAGAATTGTGAGGAGGGGACTTCTTTATGTCTGATATAAATCAATGAATGCTGCCTTAATTTAAAAGCCGAGTGATGATAAGATACTCATATAGATGACTCAATAAATTTTAGCTTCTAGTACAATGCAGAAAAACATAAAACTTGTTTGTGGGTTATAATGTGGCAATAATATATCCCTTCCTAATCACTGCTGCACCTAGCTTTTCTAGCTTGCCTATAGCATGCATAATAAAAAGTTTGCAAAATAAGAAGAAATTCTAATTTTCATATACCTGCATTATGAATCCCTGCAGCTATTAAAAAACCCCAAAAATCCTTAAACTGTGAGAATAAAATATAATTTACAGAGTACATTTTCTTATTATTGACTTTTATGATAGCATCAGTTGTCTACACAGACCTATAAAATGCTTTAAGCATTGAAAGATACACCTTTAGGCACTTATGTTTCCTTTCTTAATAAAAGATAAAATAACAACACTGTGAATGATAAACAAAGAAAGCAAGGAAAAACTTACTGCTTGCCTAAGCTGACCTTGGTTTTAAGAATCAAGGATTGCTTTTTCTTAGCTCTGGCATTAGCCAAACTAAATCCCAAAGCATATTCTTAGATGGTGTGAAGTTGGTCTAATTGTATTCCAGTGAAGTGACACTGATTTGCACTCTCTACAGATCAGGCCCCTTGCAGGACCAACCCCCTGCCCAGATTTCAGAATTAACTGGGGATAAGACCAGTTGTTTTCTAGGTGTTTGGTAGAGGACTGTCTAGTGTTTAGTTCTTTTTGACCTTGTCTCTTTTAACCTTGTGCAGATATCTCAGTGAGAGAAGAAACAGGGATGGAAAGGGTGGAACAGGGTAATGAGGAAGCTGTGATATTTTGTAAAGCACAAAATTAAACATTTCATGTATATTCAATGTGAACTTTGTGATCTATGGCTGATGGATGAATGTTTCTTTTAGCTTTTCAGAAATACAATCCCCTCAAGATAATAGATCAGCTGGATAAAGAGGAGAAGGTACAGAATATTGTAATGTATCTAAGACAAGGGTGAGAGGGAGGGGAGTATTCTTTCCCTAAATTGGAAGCACTTCACAAAGAATATTTCTGAGGGGGTTCTTCAATATAAATCATGCCATTCTAGTTCAAAGCATCAAATTCAAACAAACTTGCAAAATATACAAACTAGTAAGTTCGCAATACTAATTTAGATATGCTTGTTTACATTCTCACCCCATTTTGTTAAGTGTGAAATGTTGAAAGCATTTCTATAGACCACAAGTATTTTGGTCCTGGCTTTAAGTAAAAGAAACAGTGTAAATAGGGCGTTATTGCCTAACTTAACAAAAGCTTTTGCAATACTTGCATTTTATTTAGAACAGAAGTTTCATAGATTTAAAAAGATGTTTATTGGTGGAATACATAAATAATTTTTTTCTTTTTTTCTTTTTTCTTTTTTTTTTTTTAAGCAAAAAAAGGGAATAAAGAACTCATAAATATGCTTACATCTAGTGTTTACAAAATCTGCTAATGATCTAACTAAAGGAGGCTGGATTATGGAATCTATTTTGCATCAGGTTTATGCCCAGAACAGCCATTTCACAAGGAGTCCCTGACAGAATAACATGTATTATTCTAGGGAATGAAACTCTCACTGGGTTAATTTACATTAACTCTTTTTTGTTGTTTTTGTTTGTTTGTTTGTTTGTTTGTTTGTTTGTTTGTTTGTTTGTTTATATTGTGAATTTTCTTTGCGTGTGCACATCTCAGTTATCAAAAAAAATTCGAATGATTTCAAGCTTACATGCATAAAACTCTTGGGTACGAACCCATGATACCTAGCTCCCATTGGTGTGTGATCCTAAAAGGTTCAACTGTATTTGTATAATGAGGTATTCTTCCAGCTTTAAAAACTGATTGTCAGCTAGAGCTAGTCAAGTTTTAGACTGACTGCATAGATAAGTAATCCATTTATTTTAAGTGTAGCAGAACTGAACAAAATCACTCAGGTGAAGCATTCAGGTTTAATATTTGTATGTTCTCACTAATAAGGAAGAATAGGAAGTATGCTACAGCAGGTTCATTTAGAGACTGCAGGGCCCAGCACGGGTACTGTTCAAGACAGAGAAAAAAATCCATTTAATTATGCTGAGGAGAAGACCAGGTACAGAACACAAACAATTATTAGGTATTATTGCTCACTTCTTGAGCTGTTTAAGATACACACTAAATTTCTGTTACCTCCAGGGTAAGTATTTTCAGTATTTGCCCTTGATGAATAGTACACATGAACCTCCCTGACTGTAATTCTGCTGAAAGGATTGCACCTTTGCATGCTGGATTACAAGGCATCCATTTGAGGATATCAGCAGTGCAAATGTGCAGAAGATACTTTCCCAAGCAGAGAGAAAGATGCCTCATGCCCTGGATCTGCTCCCATCTCCATATTATCTGCCAGTTTAATGGGAATACAAACAAATTGTAAGGATCCTATTCTGATTTCATATAGTTGAAGACCAAGCTTTTGAGCTCCTTTTAAGAAAAGACTTTGACATTTAACATTGTGGTGACTTAACCTTTTTAGAAAGAGTGAGATGACTATATCTTAATGTCTAATATTAATTCTATTAGCTGTGAGACAAAATTTATTAATTAAAATATAAAAATTTCAGTAATACATAGGCTAGAAGGGAGTCATAGTCTGAAATCTAGTGCAAAGGTAGAAACAGCAGGTTTTCATTATTTCCCCCATTAACCCAATAATCCTGGCAGTTTGATAAATTTTTTGCCCGATGTTGCTAACAAAAAATGGCATATGTGTTACAGATAAACCCATAAAACAACTAAGGCCATTGGTTTCTTTAGTGCTGCTGATAAAATGGCCATCTCTTGGAAAAGTTTTGAAAATTTTAAGAAAATTAAACAACAAGCTAAATTTTTCAGTTTTTAAAATTTTTAATCCCTGACTGTGTCTATGGATTTTCTTTTATGAAAGTAAACAAAAATTAGCCTTTTTTAAATAAGTCATTATACACTTCTCATACTGCTTAGCAATTATGATGTAAATAGACCTTTTTAGAACTGATTTCACATTTACCAGATTACTATCTTCCAAGTATTAGAATTTTGTAATTAATGCATTCAAAAATTAATCTTTATTTTATTCTTCTGGGCTTCTTTATTTCTCAAAATATTGTAACAAGTCTTGGAGAATAAGGTAGATTTTGAAAAGGAAGTATGAATATAAATATTATGCATACAGAATGATGTAAATTTTTAATCTTCTGTTAATTGCTATGTATTTTTCTTGCAGACTGAACCAAACTCAACCTCTTGGTATGGGCAAGTCTATGTGCTCCTAACACACATTTTACATGAGAAAATGAAGTGCCAGATAACTAACACTAAAAATTTGAAGAAGATTGAAAGAGAAAGCAAAATCTCTAAGTTCTAACAACAAGTATGTGCAGGGGAGTTTATTCGATATCATAGTGTATCTATATGTTTTTTATCCTGACCTCATTAGATAAATATATATTTTTGTGTATGATAAAGAACCATAAACACAAGTCTACATTTATTCTTAGTGCTAAACTTCTTTCTTAAAATGATCCCAAACCATTCTCTGACTGATTCCTTTGCCACAGAAAATCTACCAATACCTATTTTTACAGGATGAGACATTGGGTTTTCTTCCTATATTACATTTTATTTCTTATGTGGAACCTGCACAGCAATTATCTGCTGAGGTTTTTAATTGTTTTCTCTTTCAAATTTGCCTGTGGAGGATTCACTCCAGCCTTTGGATTTAATGTATTTTTTGTGGAGACCTGTTAAGCTGCAGATATGAAGACTTAACATTTGAATAGTACATCCCATCTGCATTATTTCAGTAAGCCAAATCCAAATATGTTTGGGAAAATAAACTTATCATCATCAGTGATATAGAAGACTGGTTTGGCCTTTATACATATTTTTTTAAAACACAAAATTGTACAGATATACTTCTATATGCACATCCACAGACAACAATTAGAGATCAGACTGTTTAAATCACTGTAAGATATTTTTAGTTATTTCAGCATGTATTAGAGTACAGATATGGTTAACTGGTAAGTAATATTTTTTGTAAAGGTACTAATTAAAAAAAATTGTAGGTTTTCAAATCTACTGAATGTTTACAGTTCTAACTTCAGTCTATATATTCCATCAGAAAATGAAAATTTTCTGATCCATCAGAAGATGATGACAAATATCCATTCAGCTGAGGTGACAATTAGGTTTCTTTAACATTTTAGTAGAAAAATGTTACAGTGGAAACAGTTTACTATTGATGAGGTTGTGTTTAACACATCTTTTCCTATACAAGTGTGTCCTTTTTGATGAAAAGGGGTGAATATGACAGAAATTCATAATAATAGTGTACCTTGGTTTGTGAGCAGCAAATACAGTAGTGCCTCATTCCTGGCTGGCACATCTGACATCTGTATGAGGAAGCAGTCCTCTACACATTCCAGGAACTTGATGGATGTCATGTGAGTTGTTGTATTGTTCTCCCAACAAAAGTCACCCATAAGAACCATGCTCTGCTGACTTGAAGCTCGCTTAAGTGACCCAAATATTGCCTTGCTGGTCTTTTCATCTTGATTTTGAGATGTATGTCAGGTGCCTACCGTAAGATCCTTTTTGGAGACAACCTCTCTGATCTTGATTCAGAGGCATTAAATAGGAATTTCAGAATTGCTATTGTTGAATGCTATGCAGTCAAGTTCTCCTTAATGCAGAGAGTCACTCCTGCTCCCCTTCCTCTCTCTTTACATCTTATCCATCCATCACAATCCTCCTGTCACGTGAGTTGTTCCGCCTTGCTTCAGTTATTCCTATGGCTGTGTGACTTTGAGTGGGCACAGAGCCCCAGTTCCTCCTGTTTGGTCCCCAGGTTGTGTGCACTGTACTCATACACTTGAGGTGGTTGTCTTCTGGTCCTCACCTGGGAAGCAGCTAAGGAACATTTGTTGCTGCTCTGGTTGGCCTGGCTTATTCCCCAGTTGGTTGGAACATGGCACAAGTGAAACCACTTTGGTCCAGAGTGCCCTCAAATCCTTCAGCCTTAAGCTTGCCTCAGCAGGTTGGCCAGTCTGCTGCCAAAAATTCCTTTGCCACTTCTTCAGATCTGATTTTGGTTGTAGCGCTGGAGAGTGGGTCGGGAAGTAGAGTCCTGTTTTGTGTATCACCAGGGTGCAAGGTGCCAAATTCTCTGTGGTGTCTGCCGCAGAAGCATGATTCTGAAAGCATTTCTATATCTCCATTTCCATCTCAGCACTTTGAATACTGCACATCCTTTTAACTATTTCTTTCAGCTTTCAAGATGCATTCTTAATATTTGCAGCAAATCATATTTTTCTGTGGAGGCATATATAAAAATGGTTATGGCAATTTTCATTGCACATTTCTGTTCCGGTGTCAGAGGGATTTTTGTTTTATCATAGTACTAGAGTTTGAAAGAGTACTAGAAAGTACTTTCTAGAGTACTAGAAAGCAGACTAATATACTCTTAAGCTAACAAGTACATAAGCTCAAAGTCATATTTTATCTGAGAAATTGTATAACATAAGGAGACATAGAGATAATTCCATGCACAAGCCCTCAGTAAGAAACAGGTTATCAGGAACTTCAGTAAAGTCATGTCTCAGGTAAATATGGCTGGGATTATGATGAAGCAGAGAGAATGGAAAATGCAGCAGATGGAGAAGCAGCTGCTTGATGTGTAGTAGTAGAAACGTGTTTCCTTTTTCTGCTTATTTTAAACTCTTTGTGATTGTGTTTGCAATTAAATATTCAAGAATGTGCACTGAATAAAAAATGTACCAGAAAGACATAGTTCTTAATAAAAAAGATTTGTTTCGTTGGTACACAACAGAAATCAGCTTAAACTGTCTCCATGCCTGAAGTGTTTCCTGTGGATCTGTGCCCAACACCTACCTTTATTATTTCTAATACCTCCAAGAGTTCAACAGTACTAGAAATAGAAAATATTTACAAGGATGAGTGTATTTGGCAGCCATGGTTAGGTCAGGGGATATAATCAGTGGGAAGTACCCATTTTCTTCCTGCTTCTAGGCTGCAGTTGATATTCTCTGCCCCTTTATTCCACCTTCAAAAAAACTGAGGGCATCCTCATGAAATGCTAAGGGTCACAACTCACACGGATCATAGCAATATAGATATCCATAAGTCTTAGCATGTGAACCAATAAAACAGATAGAATGGCCCACATCAGGAAAATGAAACAATTTCTGCTGAGTCAATTTAATTTCTGCAGCAGGAAGAAAAGAGAGACAGAATGGTTAGTAATAAAGTGGTGAAGACTGAAGAAGTGATTTACTCTTTAAATAAATGTAATTATCATGATTTAATTATAAGAGGTTGGCAAGACAAAACATTTCAGAATTGCTGCATTAAATGCTCTAAAGCTTGCAGCTTTGTTTGCCTGACATAGATCATTAGTGTGAGCAAGTACCACTATGTAACATTTCAGGAAAAGTGCCAGAAAAGTAGGCATCTGGGTCTGATATCTATAGGGAAAGGAGACTGCCTTCTTAGCTATAGTATACTTAAGGTTGAAAGGTAAAGCTGTTCATGAACTTGCATGCTGGAGGCCATCTGGAAAAAGCCTGTGAGTGAATAGATAATTAATCAGATTGAAAAATATTTCCACTTTATGACAATCATTGTCCTTTGCAATGAAATCTAGTTCTATCACAGGTGGGAACAAATATGAGTGAACACTGAAAAGTGAAGATGGAAATGTGGAGTCAAGCACATCTTCTGGGGAATGGAGGACTGAATTCCTGGCCATGGAGCCATCAGCTTTAGCGGGTATGGGCTGCAAAGACAAGTATCATTTGAAACTCTCAACAGCATAGAGTTTATAAGGTGACTGAGCCTGATGCTTTTAAGTAAACAGCTGCTTTATTCAAATAAATGAATGTTTTCTGTCTGTTTACCTACCCCTCAGTGACCCATTCCCAATTCCTAAGCAGAGGGAGTAGAGCAAACTCTAAAGAGAAGGTATGTGGTTTTCTAAGGGAGAGGGCTGGCAGCAACAAAATTACTGTGATCTGCAGCAATGTCCTGGAAAGTCCATTTGGTGGCTGATGTTGCTCTGGAGGCAGGTGATGGTGTGGCATGGTGCCCTACTTCAAACAGTTAGGACATGATGGCAGAAACCTTGGTTTTGGAAGGAATTGTCAACATCAGCTGCTGCAACGAGTAGCCAGACTCTTCTACTGTTTTTTGTCATCTCCTCTCTTGGCTGCTTCTATTGCCTTCTCTTCCAACACAGAAGTGCCTCAATGGCATCCAAGCCCTTGTCACTGTGGTAATAAAGTTAATCTTTGTGCTCTTGAGTAGAAACCTTTGCACTACTTTAGAGTGAGTCTGTCAGTGCTTTGCATTGATTAGCACTTAAGTATTTTCACTTATACTTTCAATTAATATTTCAGTTGGAGATACTGGCTGAGCTGTGATATAGCAACCCATTGTATTGTACAAGAAAGTAACTGGGGATTGGAATATCTTAATAGGCCACTATGCCCTTGTAAATATGTTATGTCACATAATATAGATTAAAAAGTCCAAATAAATTATATATATGGCAACCCTAAAGCACTTGCTGAAAGCATCACCTTTTTCTATATGCTAAAATTCTCTTAAGATTAGTTTTGCTATTTTAAAATATATATATATATTTGAAATTTCTGTTTAGTTTTCTGTTAATTAAATTAATTGTTAATTTGAAATCATACTTAAATATCAAATCAAGAATTCCTTTGCTTGTGTTATAAAATTTTTTACATTTCAGAAGAACTACTAAACTAGAAAGACAATTTCCTTCCGTAGCAGAGGACACTGAAGGAATAAAGAGGAGGAGGGCATTTATTGGCTTTTTAAACTCTAGCTTGAGCTAGAATGCTCTCAGAACTGGCACAGAAATCATGCTGTTGATTTTCATGCTTGGCTCAGCTCTTAATGTGATTGTACACAAAAGAATGAGAAGGCAAGGGAACACATGAACATTGAAAGTTTTCTGTTAAAGTCTGTTTCAAGAGAAGTTAAAGGAGCTGTCAGGAATGGCAGATAAAGTGAAATACCTCCTGTATAGTACATAAAGCCTTTAGGAATAATCTCTATTAAAATGTCAGGTTTTGGTTAAATAAAAAGAAAATGTGCTGTGGGATCTGCCCTATTTCACACTGACTGGAAATGGAGCACATGCTCTTCTTATTGATTATAAGTGGGAAACCAAACAGATCAGACACAGGGAAATGCCTGGTTTTGACATTTTCTGTACTGTGTTTCAGTGTTTACCATCTTTTCCTGAGGGAGTATTTATCTTAGAAACCACCACAGAAAATCACAGGCCTCAAAAATCAAAGGAAAGGACATGGATATGAGAAACTGAATGCACAGTGGTATATTAAAAAAGCAACTAAAAGTAAGTGAAGTAAAAAGAGCATTTCATTGCTAATTAAAAACCTTCAACATTTAAAGGCCAAGAAATGGAATCTCCACTGATGAGGAAATGTGTATGTATGAACAGATGCAAAGAAAGTAATTATATGTCTTGTTATATTTCATCTAATTAGGAATCATGATGACTTTAAGGTATGCGTTTAGGAAGAAATAAAGCAAAAAAACCCTAAAGTATGTGCTCTGACCAATGAATTAGATTCAAGGTCAAATAGAAGCTTTTCCATGGCT
Organism: Taeniopygia guttata; assembly: GCF_048771995.1. Classification (NCBI taxonomy): domain Eukaryota; kingdom Metazoa; phylum Chordata; class Aves; order Passeriformes; family Estrildidae; genus Taeniopygia; species Taeniopygia guttata. The sequence goes on along the minus strand of NC_133028.1, from coordinate 30,620,621 downwards.
CTTGTGTAAAAGCATGCAAATACAGAACAGACCTGAACACAGTTCCTTCTTTGTGCAGCCTAAGTTACAAAAAGTAAGTTGCTGAAATATATATTTACACAGAACAGACAAGATACAATATAATGTTTCAGTAAAATAGAAATTATCTTTTAAAAGAGCTTATTTCCTGCTATTAAAAAAAAAAATAGAATGTCATTCACTGTCTACAGAAAGATTTATTGATAAATATGAGTGTTGGCATTTTTTAACACTTTCATAATGCTAACATATCTTGCTTCATTAGTTACACCAATATGAGTGCTAATGGAGAAAGTGAGATGAAAAGGGTAACAGTTGGGTGGCTGAACTTACACTCACTGAACATTCTATGCAGTTATGGAAGACTCTGGCCATCTGAGATTAGTCCTCTTGCAGAGCCAGGGCAAACTCTGCACAGCTTAGGAGTCAACCAAGATTAATGACTAACAATGTACAAGTGCAGGTCTCTTTGGGTATTTTTTTTGTGTGCTTGGTACTTTTTCTCCCCATTGAGTTTTAAATTGATTTATAAATGTTTATCTGGATAGCCAAACTTTCTCAAACCCTAGCTTTGAAATTCAGCATGTTTCATAAAAGTCTTCCATTCTGGACTGGAGAAAGAGGTGAACCTTAGGATATCATTTGACTCATGGATGCTTTCATGATCTCGCTAGAAATGCTGACTCAGTGATAATATTGTTTCTGACATCTGCTACATAAATGCATTGCATTGTTTCCTTGGAAGTGGCCAGACAGTTGTGGAGTGTGCTAGAGAAAGGTCAGAGCAGAATTAAGCTTTTCATATTTTTCCGTTAGCATGCTATAGGGACAAAAGTTTTTGAAAATTACTTATTTCTGCTGACACTGAATATGGTCCCAGTAGAAGGGGTTTGAATGGGCCTAATTTCCCCAGCAAGTCGTCCCCTCTAGAGAGTAGTGGCTGTTATGGTAAAGAACAGATGTATTTGTTGGACAAATGTGCTCTGGGGGTTCAGGTACTTGGTTTGTGTCCCAGAGCTAACACAAGCAGCAAGTTTTGTAGCACATCATAATTTGTTCATGCCTTAACCATCCTCTCTGGGATCTAAAGGTGCATAGAAGCACATCTTCCTTCCAGCCAGTATTTGGAATTTACCTTTAGGATTAGTGATAATTGAAGGGTGATATAGCAATGGCATTGCAGGGCTCATAGGGGTTTGGGTTTTCTGCACATGCGTGTATGGATGCAAGGAACTACCACAGCCTTGGAACAAGCTGAGCATACAGTAAGGAAAAAGAATTCTCACACACTCACTAACTATTTTCAGATTCAGTTTGCATATGTGTTTACTGCCATGCAACACTAGGTAGATGGTCCTTGTTTCTCTAATAAGGTCGAAGGACTTTTTATTATTGAAAATAAAATATTAAAGAAAAGGTAAATATAAACAGGCAAGCCTGCTTTTGCACAACCAATAAAAAATTACTTTCACTTGCTATGGAACATAATATCTTGATAATGAAAAATGGGAAAATATTTAGGGCTTTCTTAATGAAAAAATTAATTGCCTGATAACATTTTTCCACAGTTGCAGTGGAGGAGTACAAAATGTACCATTTCTATATTTATCAAACTGCCTTCTGACCTGCATATAATAAAACATAACCACAGTTATGCATACCAAAATAATTTTAAAAATGTGTGACTTAGTTTGTAGGTAAAACCAAATGGAATTTTAATAAACTTTTTACTAAATCTGGAATTCTTTCCTGTAAGTAGGGTTTTTTAGTCAATAGTGGAGCTATGTGAGAGCGTAGATATATACCTGTCAGTCGTGTGCTGCACTGTACGATGTGTTTGACATATGCTATGAAGATGAAATGCATTATTCTTTGTCAGACTTCAGTGCAACAATTTTGTAATATTGGATGTATAGAATAACTATGGTGTATAACAGGGTGTTAAGGGAGCAAGAGGAAGAGTAGAATTCCTATTATTAACAATGTACCAAGTTCTATCAACAGCATGCTGGTGGTAACATGTTGGTGTCAGCAAGAGCAATATATTCAAATAAAAAGCATAATATGGCCACCATCTCAGCAGAAGTAAAATACAGTTTGGATGTTTACAAAGCTTTAAGAAATACTGAATGTGAATAAAAAACCTCACCTGAATTTTACAACCCAAGAACGTCCTCTGTGATCTATCTAAACTAAATCCAGTTTTTCACAATGCATGACTCTAAATAAAATTTTGCTTGTAGGAATTTCCTACACACATACAATTAAAATAGGTAGAATCATTACATACTGGGAATGAATATTTCTTTTGGATTTTTTTTAGTATTTTGATCTCCAACTTGAAAACATGATCAAATGCATTTTACAGGGGCACTTGCCCCTACAAGAAATTAAAGATAGGGGTGGTTAATAAAACAACAAAGGCATTTGTATCTATGTCACAGCACTGGCTAGATATTCAAGGGAGCCTTAATTATTACACACATGTGCTATTGAGGCTGTCTTGTGCAGGCAGTAATCCTCAGTGCATAGGCTCCCTGTCTGCAACATTTCACTTCTCACATGATTCCCAAGACTACTGAAGATACCTGGGCTCTGCAATGCTTTGTGAGTGCTTAGCTGTGCTGGATTTATAATGCACTATCCAAAGCTTCTGTTAGTAGAGAGAAGGCATTCAGATCTTCTAAGAGACTTTAACCACAATTACCCTTTACTTTAAATAGGACAGAAAATAGCTCTAGCCAAAATAATAAACATATAATTCAGCATGGTTTAGCCTGTTAGGAGAATGGTCATCTTTTAGGAAGTGAGTCAAAGTCTTCTGGGAGTCTTTTGTGCTTGGAACATAATTTCTTCCTTGAGTCATAGAATCAGAGAGTCTTGTCTACTTATTGATTACTTCTTTATTTTAGTGTCCAAACACCCACAGGGCAAAGACACTTCATTTCTTAACTGTTACATATACCATTGTCTAAAGTTTCTCTAGTCAGCCTATTCAAGTAATTAAGTTCCTTCCTCACATGCTGGCTACCAGCCCACGAGGCATAATGAGATTGATTGACCTGCAGAACTGCACAGTCAAATCTATTCAAATGTCACTGAGCACAGATAGTTCAACCTTCCAACCTAGACCTGCTAGTGTGCCTCATATGAGCCCATTGACTGCCTTTTCCTCAATTCCAGAGAGTATCTTTGAACAGAAATTAATCCCTTGAAGCCAGTTAAGCAACCAAGATCACACAGTTACACTAAGTGACACTTAATATTTCATAAAAATACTGTAAAAATAATTCCCTGTGGTCTCCAGCAGTTGACATTTGTTGGAATAATTTATGCCTAGGTTTCTAAAGGCACTCAGTGGGAAAAATTCTGTCCACGTGAGATTTTAAACATATTTTATCGAATTCAGGCATCTTTAAGCATTCCTCAAAGACTCCAGGTTTGCCTGAAAGCCCATAATTTCTGAAGGATTTGGGTGTCCAATGGAAAGTAATGAGTTATTATAGTATATTCAGCAGCGAGAAGTACTTGTAGGCTTATTCTTCTTACATTCATGTTGTAAAGAACTCTAAAGTAACTTACATTTCCAGGTCTTTCTGGGGTCCTGCTTTTTATGAAGTTCCACATGGCTTTTAAGTGTTAGTATTCCTTCTGTCCCACTACATCACTTTTCCCAGTGTTCATTTTACTTCTGTATGAGACAATGAGGCATCCAGCTTGCTGTGGCAGGAAGGTTAGTAAATGCTAAAGGCCTCTCTCAAGATGGCATTCAAGCACTGAGAAAAGGAGCTCAGTGGCTGTGGGTTTTTCATTATTTTTTTGATAATATGAAACTTCTTTCTTCATAAGCCTCTCTGCAGAAAGGTGTGATGAGTGTATAGAAACTAAACTATGAAACACAATCTGGGTGACTTAAAATTACAAATACTCTGGACATCGAACATATGTTCCTGTTATAGAAATTGTCCCATAATGTGGAATTTTGTGTCAGAGGTAAATCAAAATTCAAAATTCACTATAAAGTGAATGGATCCCTTGTTGTAACACCTGAAGATTATGAAGCTTCCTGTTCTAAGAAATCCACAACACAATTTTATTTGGTATGAAATTTTGGGAAGCTGCAGCATCATATGATTTTGGTGCATATATGGGGAATCATGAAAATTAAACCATATTTAAAGTTTTTCTATTCAGAAGAAATCCTGGGTGCATTAAAATGAATAATAATTTTTCTGGCATCAATGATGCAAGATATCTTTCACTTTTTAGCAGAAAACATGGTGTTTAAATGTATTTGGAGTATTTTTGCAAAATATCCTGCTTGCAGAGGAAAAGTTCCATTTTTAAATTTAAAAGCTCTGTCTGTAGGGACATCAAAAGTCCACATGGGATGAAGTGAGAAGTATTTATCTGGTATTTTTTTACTCTGGGCATTCTGTGGAAAATGGAAGGGATAAATACAAAGAGGGATTGACTTAGGTCACATCTTTGATTTTGTAATATCTAGATGTGAGGTATCAAATGTTTGTTGAATCAAAACTAGTCTTGTTCCATGCTGGGGAAATATTACATAAAGTTAAATTAATTCTGGCTATTTGTATAAGAAAAGTTTAAAAATCTTAATAAGAGAAATGTTTTATTATCTTTTCAAGGTTTTAGCTAATGAAGTACATATAAGAGAAAAAATGCTAAATTTGGAAACCTACAGTTTGACAACTGAGCCAAAGGAGATCAGTGGCAAAGATTAGCTCTAGTTTTTCTGGTTGAATTATATGTGAAAAAACCCCACATTTTTATGTTTTCCTCTCACTCATTTTCTTCTTCTCAGAGTGTTCAGTCTGTTTTATCTCATCCCCAGTAGATCATGGAGAGAATCCAGAGCCACCCACAGGTTATTCTGACCTCAAGACAAAAGCACCTTATTTTCCTCCCAAATAAACAACATTTTCTAAAATTGAAATTTATTGTTTCATTATTTAGGAATCAAGAAGTCTAAATGGGAAGTTCTCAACAGATGAAACTGACAGGAAGAAATAGTGTGCTGCTAGTCAGGAATTTCCTTTCCTGAGTAGGGAAAAAGGGAAAATATTCCAGATCAACTTTCAGAAGAATTTTCTAGAACAGGCAGCTCTAGCAGGAAGCCTCTCACTTCATTTATAGAGGAGAGACAAGGGATACGAAAGAAAACTATATAGTAACTCCCCTATGCAAAGCTCCATGAGGGTAATGCCTCTTGGAACTTATGAGAACAAAAAAGAGGCACCATACAGATACAAATCACTAGCTTGCAGAATAACCTTGTGAATTACCACATCACAGTTTTTGTCCTTATCCATTAAAGAAAGAAATAAAGAGGTGATTCTTGTGAAAAGAGAGAGTAGTATTGAAAATAGGTAGGTGTAAAGGTAACTAGGAAAAGTCAAAATTTTCTGATGTATCCAGCAAAAACATATTGTCAAGTAGTATGGTTACATGGGATATAGGTATGAATATGCTAAAAATATAGATTTTTTTTGTTGCCAAGTCTTGTTGCTCTTAGTTCAAGAGTAGAATTTAAAAGCGTAACAACTCCATACCTCAACATTTTCCTGCAAACCAATGTGTTTATCATGCAATATATGCTGATGTTGATTTGTCTTTATGTCTTCCTTGGTAGGTCCAAAAATAATTAATATGAATCAAAAGTACGTGGCAGCTAATCTAATTTAAAGAAAACACTTTTCTTCTGAGAAAAGGAGAAGCAGAGGTGACATGCAGTGTGGGCTACCTGTTTTGTACAGTACACTAGATGTACAATCACTTGCAGATAATTTAACTGCCTGCCTGCTCTCCTATTAAGACTTGGCATTTAGTCTGGAACGGCAGGGGAAGTGTGTTGGATCAAAAGCCAGTCTCACCCTGAAGCCCTTGTGGTGTGCAATGCCATTGCCCAAGTATGGACTGCATGTTGACGTGGACAGATCTCTGTGGGAGCTTTTGGTGCTGATCCATAAACCTCCAAACATCATCTCTCACTTTTTCTTGCATTTGAGTCAGTTTCTAGCATTGTTGAAGCTCTGGTTACAGAACCAGGGGCTTTCACGGCTGAAGGTCCCATGAAACAGCTGTAACAGGCCAAATAAACAGCTGCATCTCCCGGCATTCATTCAGTGATTTGAGCAAGAAACTCAGATACATCACATGTTCTGTTAGGCTATACAGCTGCCCCTGACGGGGAAGGTTTGTTGCTAACACCTGACAATGAGAACTGTCAGGTTTCATCAATTTGGCAGCAAGGTAAATGGGGCTGATACTTCTCTTAGGGGTCTGAGACAAGGCTCAAAGTTGATCTTGGGCCCTCCTAAGGTGATTCTGGGGACATGATGCTACATGAAACAGACCAAGAACAGCACACAGCACATAAACACTGAGAAACCTGAGGACCAGGTCATCAGCTGGAGCAAGGAGATGTTGCTTCAGTAGCTTCAATGGCGATTTCAGATTTATAAGTCAGGATCTAATTTTTAAATCCTGCTATATCCTGAATAGTACAATGTGGGGGGGAGGGGGTAGAAAGAGGTCCAATCCATGGGTTCTTGGATCTGAGACTAAACTTGCAAGGGTAGCTGAAAAATAGCCAAAGCAGTCTTACAGAAGTAAACCCAGGATAAAAGAATCCTCTTGCTCGGAGACAGCCACAAGACAGCCGATTTAGGGAAAGGGCTGTACCTGACTTGAGCTCGAATCTGTAATACATATCTCAATTAAAACCTGAGCCTGGCTAACAGAAAGGTATGAGGTACAAACTGAAGGTTATGATGTTAGATTTATCTTGGTTCACATAATACATCTACTAGATGAATATTGCTTCAGATACTTGCTTAAAGTTTGATTAATTAAGCAGCCTAATTCTACTGTTTCTTATAAATCTAATTTTGTTTCAGAGAAAATAGTAGAAAAGCAAAGAACTGAGACACTGTCTCACATATTACAAATTTTTTTTTTGCATATATATATATATATATATATATATATATATGCTATATTACAAATCAGTTACAAGTACAACATGCAACTCAACTCAAACCCACACAACTGATCTGCAATTATGGAAGCAAGCACTTCCAATTGTATAATGATACATAAATTCCTGTGTTATTGTGACATTCACTCATGCTCGATAATACAAGTAGAAAAAAATTATGTCAAATATGTAATTTTAGTGTACAACTGGACACAGAGCTGAAAGAGAGTTAGTAAGTCCTTAATTAGTGTCAAACTGAGCTGTTATTGCTTCTGACATTAAAAATTGAACACTTGCAAACACTTATCAGTCATTACTTTTCTTTCTGGACTCTTCAAAACCAGTAGTCTACAGAGTGCTTTAAATGTTATTATCACTTAGTGGAACTCAAACACCTACTATTCTCATTGTATTTTTAACCAAAAACAGTACTTCATTTTGCCTCCTGCTTGTGTGCACATTTCTATTTATGCTTTCAAACAATATAATTTCTCAACAAGCCCTCATTCTCCTCCTCTGTCTTCATCCATGACACCAGCAAGAGCCTCTGTACAAAAAACATGTTGCATCAAGAAAATGACCATAATGCCCCAAACACTGAATATTTGCCACAGATAGTTTTTCTTAAGTTTAATGACAGATCTGTCTTCCTAAAATTTTGTTGTAAGCCAAAAATAACAGTTTCTCACTGAGAAATCTTGGTGGTCTAAAGATCCTGAATGTGTAGGCAAATTTGGCTATGATTACAGAAAAAGAGCAGATTAAAAAAAAAAAAAAAAAAAGAAAAACAGCTAAGTAGTATGTTATCATTACAGGCAAAAATTTATTTTGGAAAATAAGTGCTGGGAATAGAAATTACTAACACCAGAAGAACAATATAAAGTAAAATTTATGACTGCTGTGAAACTCCTGTGACAGAAAGATTTTACAATAACCTTTTCCTTCTGATCTGCAAATAAACTTAAATGTTTTGGTATTCTCTTGCAGATCACTCTATGAGGAGAGATCATATGTCCTGACTGGGAGGAAATAATTGCTAACTGCATAGAGCAAAACAACTCTTCCATTGCAATGTTCTAATTAGAAGTGATCAGGTAATGAATTAGATGTAGACTCAAATAAGCTGTGGAGAATTCAAATGAGCTGCTTTCTCAAATGGACTCAAAATTATCAACATCTGAATGAAAATGTGTTATCCCAAACCAGGTGCATAGGCATGGAGCCCTCAGCATTTAAAAGAATACCCGAGGGGTAGTTTGTGGTTTGAAACATCTGTGTCCCCTTCAGAGCCGGAAGTCATGTAGTCACCTGTAGAAGTGGATGATGCTGGCTTACTGAGTCTATGAAGAAAGGGAAGAAATTTAATAAAGGGATATATTGATTAAGAATATCTTCTGTTTGTCCATTTCTGCTAGATTTGCCATAAATTTCTGGCAGGCGTGGAAGCTTGCCTTGCCAGAACATAACTTAAGAACATCTAGCAATTATCAACAGGATTTATCTGACCATAGAGGTAAACCTTGATTCACCTTCTCTCAGGATCCAATAGCACTTAACTGGTGCCAAGTGGCACTGTTTGTACCTAGTGAGGTGTTTGATGGCTAAGTGGAAAGGACAGATAAATTGAATGTACCAGATCATTTTCCTATGGTGAGTCATTGTCACACACAGGTTGGTTGGTTGCTTTTTAGTCAAAGCAAGGTGCTGGTACCAGTGGGATCACTCAAAATATAAGTTGCTTTGTGAAAGGAATCAGCATCTGTCTCTGTTCTAACTAGTCCATAAAGAAATGTCTGTCATGAAACAAACAAATGTGCTTAGAAAACTGAAGTCAAATTCTGGTCAAATCTACAAAACTCTATTAGCTTTGGCAGAGCTATGTGGGAACAAGTGAGTGAAAATTACCTCAGGGTCTTTGCCACAAGCAGTTCAGGTGCTTGGTGGAATTATGGATAAATTCAGCTCCAGCTTAAGTAGTATGCAATTCTGCTGTGTAAAGCAGAAAAGGGTTCAGCCTTTTGTTGAGAAATAGCTGCACATGAGCACCCATCTGTTCCTATCAAACTCTAAACAGAACTGTGTATTGTCGATGTTTTAGTTCACATGTTCTGTTGTGATATGCAACAGCATTCCATTCAAACTGTGACTATAATTAATGAGAAGACTGCCACAGTTTTATGTTTGATTTGGAAGCTGCTCTGTGAATATCAAGAGTTTGGGAAACAGTAATATTGTCTGATGCTGTATATGAGGAACATGGCCAGCTGGAGAAGCTCTGAGGCAGTCTGAGTAGGAGAGTGAAATAGTATAATTAGTCAGGGAAATAAAGACATTCTGATTCAAAAATACTATCACACTTAATTTCTGTTGTACTTTTATTATATAGCATTGAAATCTGGAGGAAAGCAAAGACAAATATTCCCTAAGGGACAGACACTGCTGTCATTCTTGATACAAAGGCTCTACAGATTTCTTAGAGGATTTCAGTTAAAAGAGTTGACAGAATAGGGATTTGCTCCGTGCATGGTGATAGGCAACAGAAGAGTTAACACCTGACATCTCTTACAGAGGAAATAATTCAGAAGCCACATTGCTTCTGCATTATGAATAAAGAACTTAATGATGTTGAAATCACACATGACATTATGCTCTTGCCTCTACCACAAGCAGTAGAAACCACACAATTCAGCATTCCTCTTGGGCTGAATGTATGGACATTTGAAAGAAGTAATGAATTTAACATGGATTCAACATGAAATGCATTTCAGAACACATGCTTCTGTAATATGACATGAGGAACTCTGAGTTATGGGATGGTATGAGTGAGTGGGAAACTGCTTTTGGCAATATATGCTATAAAGAAGAGGTAGGTCTGAGGTACTGGTCAGGGAAATTCAGAAAATAACCAAAACATTTAGTGTCATACTGAAACAGGGCTGGAATGAATAGAAGCTTATAAGGATCATAGGGAGTGAGGAGGTCACAGCAGCAGCAGATGACATGAAAACCACAACTTTTATTAAAAAGTCACTGCATTATAAACAATGATAGATATAATGATTAATAAATGAACAGTCAAAAGAGAGACATAAATCACACTTTTTCCTTTCCATAAAGTTCATGTCTTTCACTAATAAAATCCATCAACCTTCAGTGTAGAAAATATTTTAAAAATTTAAAAAAAAAAACCGAAGAATTGAACATGAAATTCAGTAGAAGCACTCTATAAGAAGCAGTAACTAACTGAAGAACCACTAGAGCATTTAGATGTGGTAAAAGCCTTGGATATTTAGTGTAGTGGAAGGGGAGGCTCCACGATTTAGGGCTTTATTTTTTGGACTGCAAATGTGAAAGTGAGAATGGTGCTGCAGAACAAAACCACCAAACAAACAAACAAACCCAAAACAAAATAAAAAACCAATACACCAAACCATTTCAGACTGTAAAGTCACGAGGAAAGTTCTATAACCCTTGAAAATCTTTTAGGGAAGATATGGAGACATTTTCCTTAAGGTGATTCAGAACTGTGGTAGGAAACTGCCCTTGACATTTTGAGAGGCTACTGCTATTGCAGCAGTGAGAATGAGATACCATAGGAATTTGCCTTAAACAATATTAAGAACTACACATCATTCTATGCTAAAAGATTGAATGAGACTCCCAGATGAAAGGAAGGTCTTATGTATAGATCAGTAATGTCATAATAATGTAGTTTTAGCTGCTAGCTAGCCTACCAGCTTGTCTCATTCTGGTACAGCTGTATCAGATTTGTCTCAGAAATGTGTTAATTTTCTTGACAAACTTTGTGTGCCCTAGATAAGACATGCAGTGATTTCTTCAGGTTTGCAAGCACTAGCTGTATTTAATCATGCAATAAACACTGATTCCCTGCTACCCTGGGATAGTCATATACATCTCAGCTTTTGTGAAGAATTATGTGCTTGCTGTAACATACATAATTTCCCTGAATCAGTTTGTACATTAATGGCCACACAGACTGCTCTTCATGTACATCTTCCTTCTCAAGGAGTCTGTGGGGAGGCTTTCTAGTCCTACATCTGTTTTTACACATTCTTCTCTTTCATACCCAAGAACATGCATAAAAAAAAAAAAAGAGGTTGAAAAAAAGAAAGTAAATAATGTTTTGTCTCTTTCTCTCTCCTTCTTCTACACCCCTCCCTCTTTAAACCTTCCTCCCATTTTATTAATATTTAGAATTGTTCCCATTTAAATGATCCAGCTGTCAATAATCATGTTCTGGGATTTTTATATGTCAATGTTTTATGGATTTACTTCTCCTTCCTGCTCAGATTTTGTAAACAGACCAAAAGCTCATTTCTGGAGATAATGGTGATGCTTTTGAAGATGTATTTTTCTATACCACAAAGAATGGGATTTACCTGAGAGGTAGTGGACTTTTGCACTATGAACTCACCTTGGATGACGGGCATGAGTTCAGGACAGAAGGCATTCAGGCAATGTGATGGCTTGTTGTTGTGATTTCTCACATATTTTTTTTTCTCACATATGATTTCTCACAATTGATTTCTCCTTAGCAACATTATAGATGTGCCCAAACTTTCTTTATTGAAATAACTTCTAGATGAAATATCAATGAATTTTGGTTTTCTATACAGAGGTTTCTGATTTCTTCCATAGCCTCCAAATATATATTATTTTTCTCCTAAAAATATTATTTTTCTAATAAGAAAATGCCATTTGTACTTATTTGTGGGTTTCAACATGTAGCAGAGACTGGCTTCAAATCCATTAAAAATAATGAAGAATGTTATTTGGTGCATGGGCTCCAGCTTCATCAGTGGTAGTGTATGCAAGAGAGGTGTGTCTCCAGATGTAGCTATATTTACAAGAATGCAAAGATTTTTACCCAACCTTTTATTTCAGAACTTTAAACAAATAGTTACGGATGGCTCCCCAGATCAACATACCTGTGGATGTCATTCTTCAGTGGATCACACAATCCTGTTCACAGATGCACACATATGTCTTCATTAAGCAGAATTTCTCTAAAAGCCAAGCATTGCCACACTTGCTCTCCAAGGATTTAGCTAGAAAGGACTTAATACCACACTATTGCACAATGTTGGAAAAATCCCCCAAACAGCAGAAGACCTGATAGCTTTTTTTTTTTTTTTTTGCCATTTCTGCTTTTTTTACAATGTGCTTTCCATAAGCATAGTCTTTCAACTGAATGCCAAGCATTTATCAATAAAACCATCTTTTCTGCATTTTGCTTCTTTACATGGCATTTAGTCATATATTCATATGTGTTTTTATGCATAGTAGCTAGTAATGGTACTCGATGATGAAAAATTCTTGCATTAGCAAAGGCAAGGTAAAACCTGTGAATCTTGACAGAAGAGCAGTGGTGAGAAATATGCTAATACAACTGAGTTTGCTCTTGTATAGTGGAGAAAAAAGCATTTGAAAGACAAGGAAACAAAGTAGTTTGTTGGGGGGGTTTTTTTCATTGATATGAAAATATAAATGAATAGGTAAGTATAAACTATAAAGCCCCCTCCCCATCCCTCTCATTCTTGACTTGACATGATAATTTAGTCAAAACAGAGATACTGTTTATGCAATTTACTACTGGATCTGAAAGAATGAAAGTGAAGAATTCAAATGTAACTTGAAAGAAACTCTGAACATTTCTCTACAATGTGCTTATGTTAATAGACTTCCACTGACTTAAACAGCTTTCCTGAAAAATTGTGTGCCAAGCAGAAATGAGAAGAACCAGAATTACTATTCTTCTGAGATATTTTTGCCTGTTCTTTTTAATGGGAATGGTGCTCAAGTAATTTTGTCACTTTCAAAGAACAAGATGTAACAAATTTTTGTTAATATTAAATTGTGCAGCTCTCAAAATCACAATCCCTATTTTACATGGCCCTTTCAATGAGAACAATAAAAATTGCCTTTTTGCTATCAAGCTCACCTATGCTCTGTGAATCTAGATTTTAACAGCACATTGAAAAATCAGTGAAGAGGTGCAAATATTTTGCTCCATACTTATTTTTCTAACAGTAAGATTTGAGGCCAAATATGTTTTAATGTGATAGTGGTACAGCTTCCTTTTTTTAATGAAACGTTACTAGATAGGATTTCTGTCAACAAACTGTGTGAGTGAACAACCAGATTTGAAGTCATATGAATATTCAAGTGCTACTTTGAAAACAAAAGGGCTGTTTGGGTCTCCCAAGAAATACTTGAAGGGGGAAGGCTTGTCAGTGTAGTATATGCTACATGCAGGATGTTCAGGTGTGTCAGTATAGCTATGGTTTATGTTACACTGATGTAACTATGGCTTGTTGGCTAGTGCAGATTTGATTTACCTCCACCCACAGCCCTCAAACTCCACCTAGGCAAATCCAAAACAAAATACAGTAGGACAGTTTAAAAAGTAGGTATTTCCAGAAGAAACTGGCATTTTAAGTACATTGATTTGTTCCATTTTAAAACATTTCTCCTTTTTCTACTGAATCCCATTGTCCCTTATCCAAAGATAAAGAGTGGTTTCTCCACTGAACTCTTGACACTTTTAATTCAGAACTTAGATGTGATCTGGCAAAAGTTTGTATGAGTCTTAAGGCCATCTGCCATGCTTAGATCCAGGTTTGCAAATAGAATAGATGAGATTAGAAAACTGTGTATGAAGGCTATGTTAGAGGGGATAGAGTGTAGAAAGAATTTTTGATTTTGTGGATTGACTTTTAATCAAATAATAATATATCCTAAGACACATAGAAATTTGTCTTGGAGTTTATGTAGCCTGACACTCAAAATGTTTACAAACATACATATTTATTGTTTAAAATAACAAATATGTATATCTATTTAAATACATATGTTAGTATAATATATAATTTATATAATAATAAAAATTGATTTTAATATGTAATTATATATTTTTATTTTAAAAATCTGCGAACAAGAAATTGTTACTTGTACTTAAAACCAGTAAGCATTAAGAACAATAAGTGCAAATGAAGTATGGAGACTAAAACGTGGTAATCTCCTCCAAAGAATCAAGAAAAATATAAAGTCTTGAAAAAAAAAATAGATTACGTGCAGAGAAAACTCTCTGCCATCATTGGGGATGAATGCTAGAGAGGATGGAGCACAGTAGTATGACACAGACCATCCATAGCTCCCACAGGCAGTTTAGTGTGCTTACAGGCAGCAGGACAGCAAGGCTGGAGGCTGTGCCTGGGGAATGAGTAACCCTGGATAGATACAAGATCTGAGGTGTGGTCACAGGGGCCACACACTGAACCTGTTTCTATAAATCAAAATTATTTTAAGCATCCCATGAAACACAACGAACACAATGTCTTACAAATATTCTTAGCTTACAGCAATTTAGAGTTCAATGGATATCCTAGCTTAGTCTTTAACTAAGTACCTGTTTCTCCCATTATTATACATAAATTTTTCTGTATATCCAAGTGTACTTTTCCTATTGAAATCAAAGCTAAAATCTCTGTTCTTCAGTGAAGTCATATGCATGTCCATATTCACTAGATACATCACTAAGGGTTTGACAAAAATAAGCAAGAAACAAGTGAATCTTAACTCTCTATCTAATACTTGGAAAATATGTTCCTCTTTGCTAAAGGGAAGTACTTCAGTCATGGGTTCTGAACTACTTAAAAAATAATATTTGTCTATTCCCAAGCTTGGTATACTATTTCCTCAAACACTGAAAGACATTGGAAAATTACTAATATTGTGACTGGGCTGGAAAACAGCTGTGAGAAAAGGGTTTTTGCCCAGGGGGTCACAACATTTTACCAAACTTCAGTCTTTTTTTGCAGGCTATATAATGACTAACTGTTCCACACAGTATTCAAGAGTCAGCTCTACTGGAATGGTTCATAAAATGTGACCTGTAAAGAAGGTTGTCCTTTGTTCTCTTGAGTAAAATTGAACTTTGAAATGTAGTTGAGGATATGGCCACCTGATATTAGTAAGACCATAATGTCTGGTTCCAGTGTAGCGACTCACTCTCTCCAATGTGTTCTTTATATTGGTATGCCAGGTAATCAAAAGAGATAGCATACAGAAAAAATGGCCAGCAGTTGTGACTCAGAAATGTCAAATGAGTTTTGACACTGGAAATGCCAATGCCCTAAGTATGATGTGATATTGTTATTCAAAATAAATTCCAAATACAAATTTGATTTTTAGTTAGAAAAAGTTGAGCATCCTTGAATAGTTCTGCAACCATTTTATTTATTTTTGCTTTATTCTGGATATGAAAGGAAATTTTTGGACTGTGTGTGAAACTGTAACTTAGCTTTTTGCTTTAAATCCCCACTAGAGATATGACTCCCTGGAGGGAGTTTAGAAATTAATCTGTAAGCGGGACAATTTCATTCTATTCCTTCTCACTTCTGTATCCCTGAAGACACTCTGGATCAATTACTTAAAAAAAACCATTAGCATAAACAATGCTAATTTAATATTATAAGCAACTGATTAAGACATCTGCTCAAAACAATTTTGACAAATGAGCCTAACAAGCTCACTACCATTCCCACCAAATCTGTTAATCTGTGAATGTCAGAGGTGAGGGTGGTTCAAGGAACACTGGCAGATGGCCAGTTGTTTTACCAGGCTGAAAATATTAAGAGGACCAAAGCCTGGTTAAAGTGAAGGACTTGTCAAAATAGAAGCTGCACTCAAATTTTTACAAATGTGCTAGTGGAAGGCAGTGGAGAGTCAGTCCTTCCATCTGCACATGTATAAATATTGTCTCATCTGGTGCTCTCAGGAATTTGGGAATTTGAACTGCTTATATAAATACATGGTATTTCACTCTTTAGCAGAATATTTATGACTTTTATTTATATTCATAGCATTTTTACCTGGTTCTCAGTATAAAACTGAGGAAGAGCTTTGGGCTGTAAATATCCTGCAGTGATTGTTCCACCATGCCAAGCCATAATGTTTGCCACAATCTCCCCTTTAAACTGGCATTGCTGTTCCTGTTCCAGAGGTTTATGATTTTCCAAGCAACCTGTGTGACAATGCAAAGAGGAGCATGCATTCCTGCAAGGCACTTACACCTGTCACTTTATACTTAAGACATATAAATTAGGGAAAGTATCACTGAAGCCAACTGTGCCAAAAAGAAATTTAAGATAGATATTACTGCCTGTGGCATTTGTACTCAAAACACTTAAAACACTGCAATCACTGTTTTCAGAGGTAAAAAATGCAGGCTATTTTTGGTCAAGTAGGACTTTAATTCAGCTTATCACTTGCTTGGTCTTTTTTCTAGTACTATCATTAGTATTAGCTATTAATTAATATTTTTTTAGCGCTATTCTATTTGTAAGAAATAATATACATGTGTATATATAGATATATAATGTGTCCTGAACATTTTAAACACAATTTAAAAAGAATAATAAGAACAATAAAATTTTTCCAGGACTCAGATAACGGTGTATTTTCTTATTGTCTTGTTTTTTATCCCAGAAAACAAATGAACTTTTCTACTTAAAACAGACTTTGAGCAACACAAACCAAAAGCAGTGGAGCAAAAACCATTTACAAAACTTGAAAAGGCTGATGACAGATCACAGACCTCAGTTTACTTCAATTTGTATCTACTATCTATTATTACATTAATGGAAATATGGAAAATTTAACTCTGAGGTCAAATGTTGTTCATTTTCACAGGAAGAAAAACCCTCTGTATATATTACAGCTGCCTACACCATAGATGTTTTCAAGACAACTATGTCTTGAAACATAGTGGTGCATGAGCTATAGGGGTAATATGAAATAAGAAAGGAATCCTTTTCCCCCTTTTCTATAAATCATGACCTTACAGTTCAGAAGAAATTATAAATAAAGTAGAAATGGTGGCAAACTTTTCTGCAGATTGCATATTGCCTGAGAAGCACTGGAAAGTACATAATATTTTAATGCAGAGAGTGAGACTTTAGAGGATCTTTGCATTAATCTTTCTTCACACTCAACTCTTAGGCTGCTCAGTGCCAACAGGTTTCAGTTGTGTCTAGGACAGAAGAAAAAGTCCTTTTAGAGGCATTCTCCTTCACACGTGGTGAGTGAATGGAAGAACAACTCACCAATGGATTTTCTTTTACTTTCTCTTTATTATTTGACAGACGTATCCTGTTGAAAATCCTAATACTTTCTGGAGCACAGAAGCTCCTAGAGTGCACAAAATGGGGGCTCAGCCCATTCTCATTTCTGGAAAGAATGTTTGGAAGTGCCAACAGGGTAGGACTGGAAATGGAACACTTGAGGCTTGCTCAGTAATCCTGCTGCTAAACACAACTCAGAAATTCGTATGATGGCATAAACTACAATTAGTATGTAGGCAATGCATTTTGTTTTTTTTTGCCAAGGTTCAGTCTTGCATTAGTTGTATAAATTTCTATCCCCTTTACTTGCATGGTAGGTTAGTGTTTCCAGGAAAATGGAACTATTGTAAATCATTAAGAAAGTATGGGAAAACATTATTAAAACAATTAAGACCACAATATTTAAATGGTTATACAGGGATTAATGATGCAATAGCTTGCAATATTCTGCAATTTTATTATTTGCAGAACTTAGCTGTACATTCCAAAGGAAAACTGAGCTGTTTGTTTGTTTTTTTAAGTAAAAGAGCAATATTTATTTTAATAAATTACATTTATACATAATTATTTAAAGACAAAAACCCCAGCGACAATGTTCTATTAAACTCTCAATAACAGTTTCCATATATGAATATTATTGTTTGTTTTCACACTTGCTCAAAATATATTGAAGAGATGTTATTCATACTTATCCTTGACTTAATCTTTTTCTGATTAAATATCTTTGAGGTTTTACCTTCAATAATTCACATATGTTCAACTCAGTGACTAAATTCTGCTCAGTGCTTTGCTAATCACTGTTATACAATCTGTTTATTTTATCAGTTTCAATTTGCTAAAAATCTAATTGGAGATGATGTGATAGCATTACATTTTTAAGATGTCAATTTTAATTAAGAAGCTTTTTTATCCAAGGCTTTGCAGTTCTGGTTCGTGACATAAAATACTATATATGAGAACAGTTTTTACTCGTAAAAAGAAATTTGAATCCTGTTATACCTGTTGAACAATGAGAAGATAATTTAATCCTTTAAGACATGTTTTGACAAAGCACCTCTTGTAAAAGCAGTATGCCTTGTGAAATGGCACAGAGCAAAGCCAGAGGAACTTGGCTCCCCATACACTTTCCATACCCGTACTATATTATATAGACAGAAAAAAAAAAAAATCCAGAAATATTGCTTATAGTGAGAATATGTGAACTGATTGTTTCAAAATTTAAAAAGAAACTGTGAAAAGAAAGTGAAAAAGGAGGACAAATCAGATAAAGGAGAAGTAACTTCTTTATTGTTAAGTAACATGCTAATGGAGACAAACTACAGGAAAATAGTTTCCTTTTAATTTATATTATTTTCCTTTTTTATGATTTGTGCTTATGTCACATAAGCTTAAAATGAGCCATTGGGAGCCACACTCTGTAGAAGAGGAGGAAGAGATTTTCACTTGAAATTACCTCATGAATGCATACAAAATATTTTTACCCAGCAATTCAGGCAAAAATAAAAGCAGAAATAATGTTTTAGTTACAGAGAACAATAACTTGGTGACTTTGTCTAAAACTTCCAAATCATGATTGCTCAAATACATCACTCCTTCTTGCATGGTGGGATATAAATGAGCCAAGTTTTTCTGTGGGTGGTTTTTTTATACACAACATGTTTCATGTGTATCTCTGTCCATGGACAACAGTGAGTCATTAATGTGCCTCATTCACATGGGAATACAATGAAGAATGGATTGGCTTCAGTTTAAGGAAAAAAGGAATGGAGTCATAAAAGATTTGAGCAGAAAAAAAACCCCAACTTAATAGCTTGCAACAGACTCATGTGCCTTGCTGTGCTGGAAAATTAAGGTCTGGAACAGGGGAAAAAAGATCCCTTCAGAACATGGAATCACTCAGAGTGATCAACTTGGTGGTAGGGATCTTCCCAGCCAGAGAAGAATCTCAAATGGATCTGGCTGGAGCTTTTCAAAACTGTGTAACACAAAGAACTTTAATTCCTACAAACTGTTCCCATAGAAGTTGGTTCTGGGATATGAATTTTCAGTAGAATCAATCATGGGACAGATGCACATCAGAAACAGAGGTATAACCACATATTTAATTAGTTTTTATTGAATTGATTTCCAGTTTGGCTTTGATGTACACTCACTTCCATTTCAGCTGCAGCCCTATGGAACAATTAACACTCAAATCTATGCAAAAAAGAGGTTCCACACCCCTGTATCACCACTCTCCTGCTTTCAGCCTGTGCAGTCCCTTTATTTCCCACCTTCCCTAAACTGTTGGAAGCACTTTTTTTTGGAGCAAACCTTCTGATTTGTCACCTTTCAATTCAGAAGTGAGTGTCTGAATGCTGCAGAAATACTGCAATAAAAACTGTTCAAAACTTTTAACAGTTACCATACAGGTTGGTATGGATAATGACATGAAAACAGCCTGGTTCTCACCAGCAGAAAAGGCTGATAAGTAACAAACTACCCGTAAGCCATTAATTAAACAAATATTGCATGGGTAAGTATAGAGACACAACTCTCCCACTGCTATGGCTGTAGTGCCACAAAGTCAATAATATTTCAAGGTTTCACTTCTACTGAAGGATATCTCAGTAACTTGAACAATAGGGAACAGAAGTAATAAAATATATCTAATTAGGTAGTGTTTAGATTACTGAAGTAGCCTAACAAAAAATACGCCTAAAATAGCTTTTGGCATAGGCAAGCTCCTCTATTCTGCATCGGAAGTGATAAAAATATTAGTATAAACAAAATATCATTTTGATTTGAAATATTATTATGCACATGGAAGTATTTCAAGTTAAGAAACTCTACAACAGTGAGTAAAAAGCAATTTTCAGCAAGGCTGGACCCCCTGTGCTTCATCTGCAGGGAATAGGTTTTACATGTTCTTGGTGGTGCACCCTTTGGGGTAATAACACAACAGAGGCTTGAAGGATATTGAGCCACACATTTTGTTATCACTGTATCCAATTCAGCTGTCAATTGTATTATGTGCAGGTACCTTATAGGAAAGTGGTTTTCTGTTCCAGTTTTGCATTGAAGAGTTGTGTTTGCAGAATTATCAGCATAGAACTTACTCCCATAAGTCATATAAGTGATATTAAAATGAACAATGAATATGACAATTTTCAAGTGACAGCAATAGGTAAGACAACTTAGTTCTTTCCAGGACAACCACTGGGAAAATGTACAACCTTTTAAAAAACAGGAAATTCCCAGGTAAGATTATAATAATGTTGAAAATACTTATGCACATTGTGGATGACCCATACAAGCTTCTACTTCTGCAGGAATTCAGGTATGCAGCTTTCTCAGAACAGCGCCAAGAAAGCTAGCTTGTTACTAAGAAAATAACATTTAATTAATACTAGCAAAGGAAGTTACTTGCAAATCATTTTGCAAACACTGGAAGATCAAAGTAATGAATATAAAAAGATTGATTCAGATAAATGCACTACTTGGTTCTATTATGGTCTTCTCCCCAAGCAAGGATTCTATATTAGAACCCAAGGATCACAGGCAATTCCCAGGTAAGGTAAGGGTGACATTTAGTATTACATGCTGTGTATATAGTTGCTGAGAGTTAAATGACTGGGTAGGTGTCTGAGCTCTTAATCCTGTCCCTGAGTCAAGTTGACACCTTTCCTGAAGACAAGTGCCTGAGTCTTAAAGAAATACAGTTCTTTGAAGAACTTTATGGTCAGAGGATTTGGCTAGAAGTACAGAAATCTTGGATTAATACTTCCTCATTGACTCAATAAATTTAAACCTACACCACCTATTCAAAAAATTTCCAGACATTATTATAGGTCTGAGACAGAACATGATGCTGCAGCCTGGTAGACCAGGCACTAGACTAAAAATGAATGATCTGGATGCAGAATTATTTAATTAACTGACTCCTTAAAAAACTGGAGAATTTCTAAAACCTGCAAAAGAAGGAAAGCCTCTTCAGAAACTGTCCTAGTCACTAAATTGCTCCAGCTTAGGTGTTTTTCCATACTTTCCCATTCCTTTTCTAATTGGACTCATATAAATAAAAACAAAACCCCACACCTTTGAAACTGGCTAAGTAATCTGTTAGAGTTTCACTGCTCTTCATAGTGAAGAAATGTCATGTTTTAAAAGATGCAGTTACTTGCTGAGATGAACTTGAAAGCTGAATGTGTGGTAGATATGCTCTGACAATGTCTCTCAAGTAGATTTCCTTGGAGAACATATGCAGGAAATGACATCATTTTGGATCCTAATCTAGCTGTATAAGCGAGGTGTAAGCCAAGCATTGTGAACTGTTCAGATATGTCAGTTGTAGGCATCTCTGGAATTTAGTTTTAAAATGTGACTCAGCTTGGTATTTTGTATGCCAGCACAGTGAAGATTTTTTTTTTTTTTTTTGTGATGTTAGGACTTGATTTCCAAACTGCATTGCAGACTAGTTACCTCACTCTTGTCATGCCCCTTGTAGGATTGTTTGCAGAGGGATTACTGCACAAAAGGATAGAGGGTAGGTTTATGTTGTAGATTAAGAGTAAATTTAGAACTGGATTCAGTTGCATGTAAAGATATTTTACATGACAAATTTTCTTTTTTGATTTTAAGGTATCTAGATAGCAGGAAGTTTTTTCTTCTAATTCAGGTTAAATGTTTATTGTGCTTTTGTATAGACAGCATGAAAATACTGTAGGCATAACAAAAGGGCATTGTTCCTAGGTTATTCATTGTTTTGTTAGAGCACGTCTCAAGATAATTTTCTTCCTTCCATTTACAAATCTGGCATGTTTCAGAGACATGGAACGTACAATAATTATAATGATCACGTAGTAGACAATTTGAATGTGTGCCTAAAATGTATGGGTAATTGGTATAAAATGTGAAAATATTTGATTGAATGCCCTGAGATACTCCACATCTTAAAGAGGAAATTGAGGTGTGGAGGCTTCATGCAAAGAACACCTGGTGTTATGCGCTGTGCTCATATCTCTTATATGGGGTTACAGTAATTCACTGAGTTTCCTCAATAACTGCTTTCCAAGCTTTAGACAAATAAACTAACATAAGAACTCAAATTTTTTCTGCACGTCAATCTATTGTTCAGTTTATTTATGCAGATGAACTTTCTTGTGCTCTTAGAGCTTGTAAGAACCTTCATGTTTGTGAGTGGCTTATCAAATGAACCATCTGGACCTAGCTGACCTTTGTTTTCTCCATCAGTAATCGTATGCTCCTTTAGCTTAATTTTAACCTCCTTTGAAATGTCTATATTTTGAGATTGTTCAGTTTATTATATATAACAATTAATACTTAATTGACCATTCTGAATAATGTTGATTTCCTGGTCCTGATATTGCAATCTGCCCTTAGGAGAAAGGCAGAAGTGAGAGAAGACGGACTAAAAGAATTCCCTAAAACCAGGTAGAAGGTTACTTCACTAGTTAAAGACTTCAGGTATATAATTTTCAAATTCTAAATATTTCCAAGAGGACATGTCTAGAATTGCTTATTTCAGTACTTTCCAAACATTTTAAGTTATATCTGGACGGTTGGGTAATTCCTGCAAAATAACTCTGAAAAGTTTTGTTTTATTTATGTAAATATCAGTTTAACTGCATTCCTTCAAAAAATGAAGATTCCTGAGGGAGAATTTCATTGAGGAATGCTGTAATAATTGCACAGAAAATGCATTGTGTTTTCTGAAGTTCTGCTGAAGTTTATGAGAAATTTTGAGTCACACTTTTTTAAAATTACTTTTATTTCTATTTCTAGTACTGTAAAATGAAATCCCATTTTCCCTAAATGATAAAAACTCAAAATATTATTCTCTGTTCCTTTTTGCCTGATGGATTCTTTTGCATGGGACCAATGGCCAGTACTCTATTTTTCCATTCTTTCCAGAACATACCAACAGCACATAGTTCCCTATATGTGCTTGGTTTTTATTTTTTGAAATTTTTGGGGGGTTTTTTTGGTTTTATTTTTGGTTGGTTGTTTTTTTTTTTCTCCAGGGAGTTCTGATGTTTGCAAGTGAAAAGTACAAAGATTTTGTGCACACAGTATGGCTATTCAGGAAGGTGTAGCACAGTTTCATTTTGAACTTGTCACTAGCAGCATCACATTAGATGAAGTAATCTCTGACCTATCAAAATGTACTGACATCAGATTCAGCTCTGAAAGCTGATTCCTGCAAGGCTTTGATGTTGAATCCTGGGCTGATATAGTGACAAGTTACTACTCTGTCATGAAGACAGCTATCTCCATGAGATGATAGAAAAACCTGTGAATAAAAAAACCACAATACATGTCACTCTATTTGTTATCAGATAATACCATATCTAAAGTGAACATTGAAAATGGTACATAGATTTCTGGTTATTTGTCCGCCTTGAACCTACTTCAGTCCACAGAAAGCAAGAAGCATGTAGTCAAAGTGAAGACATAAACACAAGATATTAAATATTTTGTAAAAAGAGATGGTGGAATAAGGGAACAGATATATAAAAGTCAACTGGTCAGATAACATTCAGTAGGGGATAAAAGTTTTGTAGGATAGGATCAGCTAAGTGCCAGAAATAAAAAGACTAATGTGTTTATAACCAGACAGTGGGAGGTTCAGGGCTGGAGTGATAACAGACAGCAGCAGAGACTGAAAGGTGATAAAACTGAATGGATGAAATAGGATTAAGAGAGATATAAATAACTTAAATCAGTTGAAACCCTCCTTTGCTTCTACCATGTAATTATATATGGTATTTTGCTCATCACAAAGATGAGAAAATAGCATTTCAAAGAAGCATGCTTGTTCAAGACAAAAAACAAAACAAAAATGTGTCAAACAAATATACACATGCATAAAGGGAATATATTTTTGCAATTCTCTTGATCTTTCTTGAAATATTTTCCTCTCTTTAAAAGCCTTCTTATGTCAACTAGATGAAGCAGCCATTCTGTGAAAGACATTACATTGTGCTGTTCAAAAAAATTTTATGAAAAAAATTTCCCTGACAAAGCTGACTTAATAAAGAGACTCTTTTGCTGTCTTATTGCAGGACTTTTTGTTTTGTTTTGTTTTATTTTGATTTGTTTTGTTTGGCAAAGCATCTATGGGGAATCTTTCCATCAAATGGGTAAGATTTATTTATATATTCTCTATTGATGATCTATTAGTTGCAGTAGAATTCACTAGTAGATTCTAGTAGTGAGATCAATCTCAACTAACCTATCCATCAAGTGGGTAACAATACATATTCTATATTTGTGATCTAGTAGATCATCTCAAATAATTGTATGTTGTTGAATCAGCATGTAGCCATAGTCAGTGTCATGTTAATAGTCATTTGAGAGAGACTAGTGCCTCTAAAGTGCAGTTCATTTACTTACTTCCACAAGGAAGGACTCTGGTAAAGTCATATTTAAATGCCTGAAGCCACGGTGCTCCAGAAAGGCTAAGCAAAGTAACATGGATCTACTGTTATCAGTGGAATTGTTTGCCAACAAAAACTCTTGATGGTTTAAGTTCAGGATACAGACCCAAATTTGTATTTGTGGCCTCTGTCCTTTATGAATTACAAGTGTTCTGTGAAAGGTGCTGGAGAAGCTAAATGCTATTCCAGCATTTAGGATAATACTAGACTAAGTTAGAAGAAACAGAGAGAAAATTAGTGATAAACTCTGGTTGGGATGTCTGCCTTTCATTAATAAAAGGTATGAACTGCTGTAGCTGTGAGGGAATATGGTTACCTGACAGTCAGGCCCAGAATCATCTACAGTCTGGGAAATGTGGCCTCAGGAGTTGCCTACTGATCACTAGAAGCACGTTATCTGATTGGTGCTTCTAACTTATTCAAAGAGATCTGAGTCCAATAAATTTGTTTTCTTAAAATATTTTTATGTGTCAAGCACCATGGAATGGAATACACTGGCCAGCAAAGAAAAGCATAGTGGCAAGGATTTCAGTAAGTTATCACACATTTCTCAAAGCCAGCCTCAAGAGGCTTTTGCTATTATTTCATGATTCCTATAACCTTTTTTCCATGCCCATTTTTAGTACTCAATTAACCGGGAAATACTGTGAATAAATAAGATGTCTAAGAAACTAAGTTACAATAGTTCTTCAAAAAAAAACAAAAAGGAAGAAAAAATTACATAAATTATGATAATTTGATATTTATTCAAATTGTAAAATGTTATGGTCAGAAGCTTGAACAATTTATACATCTCTAGGGTATTGCGAAGGAGTTAATAACTTTCTCATGCTTTGATAACAGCTTTCATTTTCCCTGAAATTGGGAGAAAGTTGCAAATTTTTTATCAGCTCAGTTAGGGTCATTGCTTTGAAATTTAAACCCAGCTTGCTATTGTATTCTATTTGCTTATTACAGAAAAATATAGTTGAACCATCCAAAGACAAGCCTGGATTGCTGCCTCAAACTATATTACATCTTCCTAATAAAGCAACTTCAGAGTTTTTTGCTATTTGACTGGAAGGGAAAAGAGCCTACAAAGGCACAGATTTTAAGTCTGAATAAGGGAGACTGATATTACGTGGGAACATTGATTTGTTATAAAGTAATAAAAGATTGCATTCTAAAATCACATTTTTTGAATTAAGAGGGCAAAATACAGCAGATATTGATCTCTGCACAGAGGTCAACAGCACTTGCAAATAAAAATTACTGTTTTACAACATGAGAGGTGTCCCAAGGAGCTCTACTTGGTATCGATATAAAACCAACAAAACTTCTATTGAACTAGATAAGCCTTAGAAAACAGATATCTTTTAAGTAGTATTAAAGTCAGAAAGCCTGGGCTGCCTGGGCACAGCCAGAAGCTGATTCAGGATTTGAGAAAGGGAAAAGCACGTGTCATTAAGTCACAGACTTATCTGGGATTGACAAAGGCCAGGTAATAGCTTGCTGCCAGTAAACCTGCTCCACTGAGATGGAGAATAGTGCAGGTGGAACAAATATCTCGGATTCTCCCCTACTTCTCCAGATAGCTACCAGGGGCAACATCTTTTTGTGCTACCCAAACAGCTAGAATCATTAGGACAGGGGGAAAAGAGTCCAGTCAGGTCTCAGAATTGTGCTGCATCCCCTTGGCATTGCTTGTTGCTTGTACTAGAGAAGAGTTTTAACAGCCCTGCTCCCAGTTTGCCGCTGTTTAAGCATTCTGTTACCATCTGTGTGGAATTTGTGTAATCTCTCAAGCCAAGAAGGAAAGTGCATATGTACATAAAGGATTCTGTTTGACTGAGTGAGGATTTCCTACATCATATGATACACTACTATGCCTGTGTAAAAATGCATCAGATCTCTGGGAATCTTAGTGACTGGTCTTTTTGTTATTTTGTCTGGTCACCAAGGGACTGGTAATTTGTCCTACCCTTCTCCCCTCCTTACACCTGTCACTTCTGTCTT
Source organism: Taeniopygia guttata (assembly GCF_048771995.1). Taxonomy (NCBI): domain Eukaryota; kingdom Metazoa; phylum Chordata; class Aves; order Passeriformes; family Estrildidae; genus Taeniopygia; species Taeniopygia guttata. The sequence goes on along the minus strand of NC_133028.1, from coordinate 30,594,021 downwards.
TGCCTTCTCTGTTCACTTCCCTGTGCTCACATTTCCTTCTCCTTAGGTTATTTTCTCCTCAGTAAACCTCAGTTCTTACAACTGACTTCATATATATGTCTGCATTCCTTATGAACCAGGTTGAGATTAATGGTGTGATGGCTGGTCTACTTGCATGTTATACTTTCTTTTTTCATGTTTATCTGACCAGCCTGAGGAGAACTTCTGAGAACAGGGACTGTCTGAGATGGTGTTTTTACACTTTGGTGAGCACCACTTCTCACTTGGTTCCTGGAAATACATATTATATTTATTATAGCATCTAGTGGTGTGTCCCATAATTAAAATAATTAATAATTCTGAGCTTAGATTAATATTAAAGTTGAATAAAAAATCCAAAGTATGAAAAAAAAAAAAAAGGAAAGACATAAGGCTGTAATCCATAAGCCAATAAAGAACTACCTGGAATATATTAAAATGAAAGATTTTTCAGGAAGGAAGATATTTTTAGGAAGTTACAACAAATTATGTATTTGTCAAAATACATATTTTAGTAAAATGTTTGTATATGAAATATTGCATAGAAACCAAGCCTTTTTGAAATGCTGTTTTATGAAGAAAAGCAACTGAAGAGTAGTCAAATGCCAGACAGTAATATGTAGCTGTGATTAAGGATGCTTCAGAAAAATAAAAATCCATTTGAATGCCATTGTTATCAAATATCTATCTTGCATACAAGCTTTCCTAAATGCAATGGAGAGCTATGATTACAAAGCACTGCAGCAAGTGTGCACATTGCAACGGCTTGACGTCTTGACCCATTGAATGGTCACATGAAGTGGAGAAATCACTTTTTCTGTGAACCTTTCAGGTACAAAATGAAAGATTTTGCAACCTGTTCAGGATTTTGAGGAGGCTAAATTTGAGCAGTGATGTGAATCTCAGTTTCCTAACTTACTGATGAGTGCCCTGTCAGTTTATGTGCTCTACAAACCAACCCATCATGTACTCTGCAGGTCGAATTATCATTTGCAATCTTATTTAGCCAAAGCAAATGTTTTTTGATGAATGATGCACACTTGTCTTTCACAAGATGCAGAAACTTTCTGTCAGTAGTTCGCTCATGAAGGACTTGAGATGCTTGTGCAGGCACCTGGGACCATTGCTTCTTCCTCAACAGAGGGCAGTTTGGCAGATGGATGGGGTGAGATGTCTGCAACATAAAACATGCAGGGAATATGATTAGACTAAAACGTAACACTCTACTTGTTTTGTGAATATGGTTTCTATTTTTGTCTCGTTTGTAATTAATTTAGCTGGGAAAACCCAGTGGGGAAGTAGATTTCTGCATGGTGGAAGACAGCAACTTCTAGAGACTGAGAATATGATCTGATAGGGGGCAGGGCAGCCCTTGACAGCTAAGAGGTTGAAATCTTTCTTACTGAAGAGCCATTCTTCTGCAGAAGAATATCCTGTATTTCCTACCCATGAGGTCACTGCTTTGAGGTCTGCTTTTGAGAGAAATTAGCTTGGATACAGGGAGGGTGGAAACTGGTAGTCTAAATGTCTAGAAAAAAAATGACCTGCTAACTCCAGGTGATGAAGAAAACCTCTGGATTTTGAGACAGGCTGTAACTAAATGATGGATTAGTTTATTATTTAGTATTTATAAATTATATTCAAATGTTTGACCAAAACTCTGGGAAATCTTCATAGGAATAAGAAAGATTTATAAGGTACATGTCAAGGATTATCAAAAAGAACACTGCTTTCTTTGAAAGGGGCTCAATCTTAGTGCAGCAAAGGTGTTGCTGATGGGAGAAGTGGCACTGTCTGGTAGCCAACTAAGGTAACTGTTAAAACAGATATGAGAAGAGGAAGGGGAAATACAGGGAAGGTGAAAATTGGAGCAGACACAAAGAAGAATAATTTGAACACAGAAAATATGTTTTGCAAATAAAAAACAAAAGAAAGAGGAAGAATGGGATTAAGAGCAGAAATGAAACAGATGAAATAGGAGGAGAAAAAGCCTGTGAGGCTAAAACACTCCTTTACACTAGGATTAAAAACCAATCTGTTTAAAACTGTCATTAATTTTGATAGAATATTAGGGTATTTTTGAGTCAGGCTTCAAAAAGCTGACTGGTAGCATCTGTCTTTTGTGAGTCTGTAGCATGTTATGTGCTATGGATGTTCATACACGTTTCTAGGATCGTGATCACTTCCCCCGTGCCAGGGATTCTGATTCAGCTATGTTAAGTATGATTCAGCTATGCTAAGTATAAAACTTAAGGAAAAAACTGCTAGCAGAAAAAATATGGTATGAGAAAAAAAACTCTAGTGTCATAAAAATTGGACTACTCTGAAATTATATCACAGAAAAATTTTCTTCGATCTTATCTGTTCTTAAGCTTAGCTAATTCTACTCCTTAAGAGTCTTGAGCTCTTTAAAGACAAGCCTTCAAAAGGAATACAAGTGAAAATTTCTTTTTCTTAAAGTCAAATTTCACACCCATGGTGTCCCTGTGAATCATCCTAAAAAAAATACAAACACTACATTTTTTTATCTGATTGGCTGTGATTCTGAATACAGAATATCAAAGCCACCAAGAATTTGGGATAAAAGAGCTATTGAGAAGATCAACAGTTTGGATGTGGTGTCAGCACACTCTTCCAAGCAGGTGTGCAGCAGATGCAAGAACTAGGACAAGTGTGATCAGTATTGGAGTCAGAACTGGCTAGAGTGAAGAGAGTAAGGCTGAAGCACAGGCAGGAAAGAGAGGTCTGAAGAGAAGAGGAGCCTGCTGGTGATTGGCAGTAGGTCACACTGCACAGCGGATGGCTGTGCAGCCCTAGGGGTGTAATGCACCCCAGAACTTTCACAGTAGGAGCTGGGATAATCATTCCTAGGACCTGTGCCTGTCAGCTGTTTCCATTGAGCTGTGATAAACCATCACAATGTGATGTGTACCAAATGTCACCAGCAGTCTATTTAATCAAAAATTTGTAATAGGTTATTGCAGGTAGGCAGCAAAACACAACCCATGAAAAATCAGTGTCAGCTTTTCTTTCTATGTTGTTACCTGATGCTCTGCATAGCTGCTTTACCTAATGATAACTGCACCTGATGCTTATTTAGGTCTTGTATCTTTTTGCATAAAACTGTTCTACATAACTCTTCAACTATGAGCTACAAGTTATGTTTCAGACCTTGTTATTTTCCAGTTCGAAGTGATGATTCAGTTTAAGTTTTATGAATAGGAACCTTAAGAGAGAAGCAGATATCTTGAATTCTAAGGCTGTTCTATAAATTTTTAACAAAAAGGAAATCTCACCTTTGGATAAATTGTCGGTATGCTTTTAGTTCTAGAACAAAAAAAAAAAAAAAACAAAACCAAAAACCAAAAAAAAAGAAAAAAACAAAAAAACCACCAACAAACCCCAAAAACCTCCCAAACCCCCAAAAGGAAGCAAACAAAACAACAACAAAATCAAGATTTGTGCATAAAATTAAGTTATATGCAACTTCAAAATAAATTTTAAAAAGAAATTAAATTAAAAGAAGAAAGTATTCATAAAGTAACTAATAAAGTAACTTGCTACCTGGTATGTAATATATGCAGTTCCTTCATTACTGCTACAGATATACATTTCTTTGCCAGAAGGCAGAAGTTTTTTTCGGAGGAAACATGTTTAGGCACTGAATCTTTGCTTTAAAGGCACCTTTTGAGGTCTTAAGAAGCAGTTTTATATTAGCCGTGGTATTATCTTAGCTGTGAAATGCAGTAATAGTGCAATTTTAATTGGCCTTTGAGGATGGTAGTTTTCAAATGGTAATCTACAAGAAGACTTAAAATCCTAAAAAAACAAGGGCTGCTATTTTAGTTATAATGACGCCTTGCTTGAAGAATTGATACAATCTAAGTGTTTGTCTAGTTCATGTGATTAAGCAATCAGAAAGTTGTCCCTCTTATAGTTTGCATTTTGTGTGGGAATCATGAATATTTTAAGAGCCCCTAAAAGTTGCTGCATAGAAACAAGCAATAGGAAAAAAATATCTCTCTTCATTGTTAATATCTATAACCCATTTCTATGATGTCAAGAACTTAACAGTGATAGCCAGCAAAGAGAAATATTTCTTAGTAATTGCTTCTACTTCTAATATGAACCGTGTTCTACACATAAGAAAGAGTTCTACATGCTGTAAAAAGGGGCAAGGATTTTTAGAGGTCTAGAAAAGATAAACTGCATGGAGTACGATAGCTTTTTTTTCTCAGTGCAACTGCAGAAATCTCAAAAGTATTTCATAAACATGTGAAAAAACCACAGTTTAGAAAAATAAGTAAATTAGACAATATTAGACAACAATTCCTTAGACAATACAATATTACTGTGTTGCAATAATCTAATTAAACAAAAGTGAAAAATGTTGTTTAGTCAGAATGAGTGTTGAGAGAAATACTGTATATTTTTCAGAGCTGAAAAAGACTCACAACCCTATATTGCAGCTGGCAGAAATGAAAATAGAGAAAAAGATGCTCAGAGAAGCTCCAACACAGTGCAGTTTTCACCACACTGACAGTTTTAGTGCCTATAAACAGACAAAACAGAAGCCTTTTTTAGTGCAAGAAAGAAAAACTATTCCAGCACTAAATAAATGGTGGATTTTAGAAATTAAATGTCTATTTTATTTAATTTGAATAGCTATTAGAAGATATCATCTGTATGTATACAAAGCATAATCATCCCTCAATTAAAGTCTCTTGAGAGATATTATTAGGTAGAATTGAGTTCAAAAAGACATCTTTTAAATACAAAGTAGGTTGATAATATATACAAAAATCCCTCTACAGGCACAAATGTAGTGGGTATCAAACAAGATGTGAGTGTTCTCAAAAGCATTGCCATCTGTACATGGCAAACATAGCTCAACAAGGAAATGCTCTTTTTTCCCCCAGAAATTCCATCCTTTTTTGTACTTAGTTTTTAAATATTGTTGGTATTCTTTTTAGCATGTCAAGTGCTAAACTGGAACCTAAGCTTATACCTCTTTTTAAGTCATAAAAATGATCTTACTTGTTTTAGTTGCACACTATTCATTTTGTGTGGAAGTTGGCAATGTTAAAGTTATTGATTTAAATAGCAACATTTAAAGGTAGTGCAATTTGCAAACACTTCCAGTAGCTAAGTTAGGACTTGAAAAGAATGTTGCAAGCTATAATGAAAATTCCAGCTTCTCTTACATCTTATAATGTTTTCACATTCTGCATTCTTGATGCAGGCTGAAAATCATTATGCAGGTTTTATAATACAGTCACTATCTTGCCAGGAAGTATAGTACCATCATTTTACAGCAGAGCTTTCATAGTGTACCATAGTCACTTTTTTCCCAGCAAGGTTTTACAAACATTCCCACCTGCATATTAGGCCAAGGTATAACCCCTAAAAAAGCAGAATAAATGGCACACTGAGCAAGAGGTAGAAGTACCTGTCTTATTCAATTGGAAAAAGACAGCAAACACTTGCAACCTGGGAGGTGCATGGGCACCTAATTTTCTGCTTTGTTGCATTTAGTAGAAGGCAGTGGCACACCAAGATGAAATCTTACAAAGAAGTCCCGTTTCGGCTGACAAAAGAGCAACTCAGGACCAAATCTGATTCAGGTGTGCTCACAGCTGTAGCTCTTTACAGGCCAATAATTTCATGAATAGTAAGGCCATACAGAACCAGATAGACCTATTTACACTCAAAAATGTGTGATATTATCTGGCAAACTGCACAAAACCTGAAATGAGCACCTTTCCCTCTTTCTACAAATCTGTTTTTCGTTGCTGTTTGCCCAGGCTGGGTATTTTAAAAGTAATGCACCAGACCTGCTGACTCTCATGTTACAAAGTTAGCTAAGTTCAGTGATTTAAAAGAAACATTTGTAGGTATGATTTTACTGCAGAATTAACCAGGAGGCTCAACACATTGGTTAACCCCCAGAAAGAAAGCAAGTACTGGAAGCTATTACTGAGTTACCCTCTCCTGATGTTAGTGAGCTTGGCCCTAGAAGTTGCTGGGACTTTTGGGGTCATAACCTTTGTTCTATATGTTTAAGATCATATCTTTTTTCCCCCCATATCTTTGGGATCATGTCTTTTGCTTTGCTGTGTTCAACACAAGTCTGAACCTTGCTGGGGGAATGTGACTTGCCTTTGAAGCCTCAGAGGAGGAAGTTTAGGGAATGCAGTTAAGAACATTGAACACAGGAATATTTTACTGACTGCACCGTCTCTGTAGGAGCTCACAGCAGTGAACATGCAGCCCATGCTCTCAGCCAGGATCAGGAGCATTCCAAGGAGCATTCCATCTGGGTGCCTAGACTAGTGCTTCAGACAGGAGAAGGCAGAAAAGAGATCTCACAAACAAGGAACCTTAAACAAACAAACCCTTAAATCTTAAGTAAAATAGTGGATTTCTTGTCTGAATACAGAAATTATATCTGGCTGTATCTGTTACTCCTGGCTGCATTTGGCAGGAGTGGCAGTGGTTTCTGTAAGGTAACAGGAATTGCTGTGAATTCAGAAGGGGATCACATTATTGAAAGTGGGAACTTTTGCTGTCAGTGAATTAACTGGTTAGGAGTTAAATTGGGTTCAGCATAAAGAAATAAATTAATTTGCTTAAACCATTGTCAGAGAAAAATACTTCAAATTGATTAAGCATTTAAATAATTTTAGGCTTGGAATGTACAGTTTGTAAAACACTGTATTAGTGAATAATGGAAAACTGTGAACTGTTCATATTTGTGCTTTGTTTTTACTTTCTTTACTCTACTTTTGTAGCACTTTTCCCAAATTCTTTGCTGGATCCAATAATAGTTAAAATACTGCTTTATGATATTTTTTTTAAAGCAGCCATTGCAAACTACTTCTCTAAAATTAATGGTGAATTATGTTTGTAGTATCTAAAGGTTTCTATGTAGTGTTTTCCTCTATCATTGAATAGAAACAAAGCTTCTGCAGCTGTGAATAAAAATATTCAGTAAATACTTTTAAAGCATCCCTCCCCCATCTATTTTATGTAAATAGTTCATTTAGTAGAAAATTAAGTTATTTTAAAAAGCCACCTAATATTATTTTTCACAAATCAATCAACTGGTTTGAGTGCATTTATCTATACCAAAGGAGGTGCTTGTTTCACTGGCTGAATGGCTGACACTCATTCCTCAAAGCCCTACTTAAGTAGACGCTTAAATATTTTACAGCCTGTAGTGTCTGCTAAGTCCCAGATAAGCTCAGTCTTTCGGGGGTCTCACTGAATCACAACAGGTTTTTTTGGTTTTGAGCTGAACCTTGGTGGAAGTTTAAGGGGAAAGCAAGCTCATGATCAGAGTATTAAGCTCTACTTTTTACCTTCCTGTTTAGGAAGACACTTTTTCAAGGAGCATCTGTCTGTCTCAGGGTGGTTCTGGAATTCATTCCTCATGGAGCCTCAGTATACATATAACAGCGTTATTGATCATGAAGACCAGTTTTGTGAGTTAGGCAAAGCAACAAAAGTAGGTGTAATGACTGGTGCTTCCATTAAGGTCACAACATCCAGTGAAAAGCACCAAGTATTTGCGCCATGATCTAGAGTTACCTGGGTCCCTGTCCTGTGCCTGAATGAAATGGGTGACACAAAATTCTTTGAAATACTACTTGGCAAATGGCTGACTGTATTTGACAGGTCCTTTATCCTAAGACTAGATAGCATCATAGTGTTTGGAGACTAGTACTGTAGCCTGGCAGCATCAGTGTGCTTGGAAGAGTAGTAGCATTATTGTTTCACATAGACCAAGCAAACATATTTTTTTCAATAGACCTGATGAGGGGGAAACCACTTTAAAAAGAAAGAATGAAGGAAATTATTACTTTATTGCTCTGGTCCTACTAGGCAGAGAAAAAATTAGAAGTGACTCACTTATGCTCTCTATGAAGACTGAAACAGATAACAGTAGGTTATCTATCAGATAATTCCTCAGCAAAAGTATTCCTTAGTATAGCAAGTCCTCAAATTAGAGGAACCTATGAATCACAGAAAATAAAGAGCAACATTTCTTTTCAGAAGTGTGAGAAAAGGCTTTCAAGAAAGAGGATGAGAAAACTTAGCAGGCTGGAATGAAGGACTTTATGGTCCTCCCTGTGCTCAGGGTTTGCTTGAACCTAAACCTGATGCTGATTGACAATATGCATGTAAACCCAGTCGAGTAGAAATCATTCTTCAGTGTGCAGACTGACCCAGCTTCATACATCTCTTATGCTTCATCAGCTCTTTCCTGCCCACAAAATTAATTTTAACTTTTTGTTTCTTAACCACTAACTAAAACTGAAGGGTTATGTGAAAACAATGTCAGATCCCAGAGAAATCAGTGAGTCGCATTTCTTCACCTAAAATATGGATAAAAGCTTTTAAAATTTATTAATAAATCTAAGCCTTTTGCTTTCTAGGCACACACTCTTTACTGAAGGGACAAAGCAAAGGTAATCTTTGGAGTTTGGATCATTAGTGCTTGTCTTCACTGAAAGACTGCTTACAAAGCTCATGCAGCTTTCTTCTCCTTACATTGCAGAATAATGCAATCCATGTTGGCTATTCCACTTCTGGATAAATGCCCCTTGTTGACCCTTCTGCTCACCAGCCTCCACCCCCAGATCTGTAAACTAGCTGTCTGTGCTGAATGGCTGATTCAAGCCCTCACAGCAGGGGTGGAATGTTATTAACAACTCACGAAAGCAGATCATCAACGTGGTTTTACTGGAGGGGCAAATTTGTTGAATATTTATGGAGCATAACTTAAGCTAATTGTTCAGAAGCTCCAATATACAACCCTCTAGAAGACTGTAAAGGAAAATGTCTGTCTCAAACAGAGAAAGGTCCCTCAAAGTAAAATATTTAGCAGTTTTCATCTTTGAAAAAATACAACTGTGCTCCAGTTCCTACAGCTGCAAACAACAATAGAAATAGCTACAGCAGACCAGTATATAGAGTGAAATCATAGGCCACAAAAATTTCTTATGTTTTATATCCTGAGGGTAACAGTATAAACACAATAATGCTTTGCAATTATGCAATGCCTTTGAGCGGAGGATCCCAAAATGTTTTACAAAAGTGGGTAAGAACTAAGCTTTTGAAAAACTTACAAACAGCAGTAGGGAGTCTTCTATCTGGAGCTATGTGAAAAACTGATTATTTTTTCTGTGATTCTGTGGCTAAAAAAAAAAAAAAATACCAGAAGGTTCATTTGTGTAAAGAAAAGATTAATTTTTTATTTTCTTGGTGAAGATGAAGGTTGTGTAATTTTTTTGCCATCTAAAATAAAACATTCTCTTTTATTTTGCAAATCAAACACCTTTTCTAGTATATCTTTTATTTAAAATGTTTTAATAACAAATAAGTAATGTTTTATTCTTAGAAATAGTGACATGATTGACAATTTTTATCACATTTTTCAGTCTCTTCATTTAGATACAAATTCATTTCTGCTCTTCCCCTTTCTAATTAATGAACCTTAGTTCCACTCTGCTCCCATTTATGTCACTAATAGCTCTACATCCTGAATTTGCAGCACTAGCTGGTCCTACTGTGTGATGATTGATGTAACAATTCAATCTGAAAGAAGTGTCGTGATGCCTGAAATACACTTAATTGCATTCCAAGCCAAGCCAAGGCGGGAATGGGTGGAGTTTCAAGGCAAGCAGTAACTCCAGTTATTAAGAAGCTATGAGTAATGCTAATAGTAAGGGTGATCCATATTATGAATCATTCTTAATGTTAAAATAAATATCTGAAATAATCCCCACTAATATTCTTAAGGTCTGAAACAACTAAATCAAACATATGAAAGGGGAAAAGCCGTGAAAACTTTGACTGAATTGTGTTTCATTAATATGCTGAATTTTTTAGGGCTTTTTACAATAGCTGTGAGAGGATGGGAAACTGGAAAAAAAAAAAAAGAGTAAAGGGAAAGTAAACACTTTGGTTTGCCATTTTCCAGGAAAGCATAGAAAAACCTCAAGCACAAAAGTTTGACCATTCTTCTATTGTACTCTGGGAGTGCAGCCTGTGCCCGGCTCTGGTTGTAGCTTCCTCCACTTATAGCAACTTTTACTGACAGGGCATCACATATTTGTGAACTTATGTTCTTAATTTTAATTAAGTCTCTCCTAATTCTAAATAAATTGACATAATCTAGGATATAGCTTTTGATACCTTATGCTCAAGTAAGGTATTTGGCCATATAGACCTGTCCACAAGTTATCCTCCCAAGACTTGACTTTTGGAGTAATTAAAGGCATTAGTGCTAGGGAATCAATCACAGCTTTTGCTGGGGACTAGTGCCAGATGGAGAAGTTTATTCTAAACAGAAGTTCTAGGTAAGGATTTGACAGTGGTGAGTATCAAATACAGGAAGGACCCCAAAAGATGAAGAAAGGCAAGACCCTTAACAAGGAGCTGTCTGAAGCATGGAAAGCTTTCTACTTTGCTTGTTGGTAATATGTGAACTAACACATGTGTAGATGTTACTATACACACAGCCATGCACTCTGGTCAGATTTTCATATGCATACTGAGATCTCAAAAAGTTTTTTCCAAACTGAGCACCTTTTAGTGCACAGAGAGGGGCAGCAAAGAATACAGGCTCTAATATAAGGAATGAACTCCTCAGACATTCTTGCAAACAACTTCCTTGCCATCTAAATGTCACAAAGTCAAGGTAAGTCTAATGACTGTGAATGCACACAGAGTCACAGAATCCTATGAGATATTTTTATTCTTCAGAGTCTGATAATGTGAAGACAGAGGTTTTCCATAATGTGCCCAACTTCTCTTGTCTAATCACATCTAAAAATGAATAGACCGAGAAAATAATCTTATTTTTGACTAAGATTTTGATTTTGGTCTAAGGTAGTGGAAGGTCGTTTTTGGTGTGCAGATGGTTTTTCTCATTATAAAGTTTTGATAGAAGAGCAATCTGATTTTTCTTTTTCTCAGGCTGGTTGGTAAGTCTCTTTTCTGAGAATTCATCTCTGTGAACCACACTGGAGAATTCATCATTTGTGACTATATATATATATAAAAATAAATATAAAAGATTGGAATATGTTTCATTACTTATATTCATGTTTCAAAGAGTAGATCCATTCAAGATGCACTGCTTCACTATTCTTTTTGGTGGGTTTTTTTTTTTTGGGTCTTTGTTTTTTTTTTTTTTGAGTAAAGTATAATATGTTTGTGGTTAAATATCCTCAGAAGATTGCTCCTCTTCTTTTTTATAGCTTTGTTTCATATTTCCCACTGCCATGAAAGACCACACAAATAAAATACTTCTGAGAAAATGAACAGCAGAGTATCACAGAAATTATCTTTGTTAATTTGAGCACATAACAGTTGTCAAACTCGGTATTAATTTTTAATGTGAGATACTTACTGTTTATTTTTCCTTTGTCTTCAAGAAGAAAAGGAGATTATGCTTTGGTTTAAAAATTAAAGAAGACATGCCAGTAACAGTTTGTATTGCTCTATATGGAACCAAAATTCTTCTGTAATCCAGGAGAAAAAATGTAGTTATTTACCTAAGAAGAAAAGGCTTTCCACTAAATTCATACTGCTTGGTGATTTATAGAGCAGAATAAATGCTGTAAAAAAAACACAGGTATATTAATCAATTAAAAAAAAATTACCCTAGCTGTGATTTTATTTTTTAATATTCTGATTCCAAGAATACTCCAGCAACATTTTTTTTTCTAGAAGAAACACATATAAAAATAGACAATTATTAGTGTGAACTATTTCAGAATGTGTGTGGAAAAAAATTATTTCATTTTATAAGATTTTTGTATATAAAATATATTTTCCAGTCTCAGTAAAATACTTAAGCATATGGTTTTTCTCAATGTTTTTGAAATTTATACTTAGGGAGATGATAAATAACTTGAAAGTAGGATATTGCTCTAACGTTTAATTCACTGCTTAGAAAGACGAATTCCATATATGCAGATAAATCAAACACAGATGGTACCCTATTAGAAAGGACAAGCCATGGAAACAAGGTGTCATGTGAAATTTTTGCCTTCCATTCAAAATTAATTTAATTCTGAAAGTTTAAGTCTCATAATGGACTTAGGGTTTCTTAAAGAGAAAATATTCAATAGTTAAGTTTTTTCAGAATTTTTGAGCAGGTAAAAAAAATAGAAATAATTTATTATAATTTTAAAATCTAATAGTTAGAAAACTATCCACTTAAAAGGAACAGAGGATCTTCTTTAAATTAATGATTGGTGACATCCAGTTTTTTTAATATCTCTGGCATTTTTATTACTGTGGTCTTTTTCTGCTTTAAACAAAATTATTCTGTTGGCTAGCAGATTCATTCTGGTTGTAGTCAGCAGTACTGGGGCAAGCTTAGGCCAAGACTGAAAATATAAAACAGAATTTGTCTGGGGCCTTGTCAGTACCTGCTCATTGGTTTTCATCCAATAACTATTGAAGTCAACAGAAAATCTTCTGATATACTTTAGCTGCATCTCTGAGAAAGGAGAATATGTGGTTTTTTTTGGAAATCATGGCTGTATTGAGAACCGAAAGAGTTGGTGCTCAGAAATCTGCCTGTTCATTGTTCTGGGAAGTCAATACATTTTTTAACAGAGATTCACTTCCCTGATAAGTTCATTACTTTTCTTGGTAGATCATGCTATTTTTATCACATACAAGCAGTAATTTAAAATATTTTCTAAAAGTCATAGCAGTAGCTAAACTGTCTGCCATTAATACTTTTGTAAATTCTGTATTTGTGCTAGACTTCAGTTCTTATATTCTTGGGAAAAAGCTATTAGTTTGTACATTGTGGCAGAAATTATCACCCTTTCAGGGCAAATAAGTTCAGCAATTCTCATTCTTGTTATATTTAGGTGCAAACACAGACTCTGTTGCTGTTTTTACTTTTTGCTTTTTCTCCTTCCTTCCTTCCTTCCTTCCTTCCTTCCTTCCTTCCTTCCTTCCTTCCTTCCTTCCTGCCTGCCTGCCTGCCTGCCTGCCTGCCTGCCTGCCTCCCTCCCTCTTAATTTAAGAAGAGAAAGCACAGACAATTTTTATTATAATTTTTGTACAACAGTGACAATTGCTTGATGTCATTCTCATCTGCTATTACTCTTGCAAAATCAATTGGTTCTACAGCTCTCAAAAACTGAAGGACTCCTAAAATAGCCAACAGTAAATCTCTGGTGTTTAGTTAACCATCAAAGTAAGGAAAACACTGGGCAGGCTGCTTAAAGCAAAGCTAGCACACTAACCATGCCCTTTGGGATTTTTTCCCATGATTTTCTCATACTGGAATTTTCAAGCTGAAATTCAAAAGCTGAGAATATCTTTTCTTATTTCCTGCTGCTAAGAGTAGAATAAAAGCTTCCCATAGAAGCATTCTCAGTAAGCAAAAAAAAAAAAAAAAAAAATTTAACTCTATATATATATATAGAGAGAGTTCCAGAGCTGATTTTTCAGACCTTGTTTTAATGTTTTAGATTCTGAACAGTCCTAAATGCTTTCAGCCATCATATAATTTAACATTGAGTCATTCTACCTTCCTAAAAGAAACCTTCTCTTATGCATGATTACATATTGTTAAAATGGATAGGTTAATTTTGAACATGAATTTTTCATGGTAGCTGTTCTGCTACTATTTTAGTCTGTTTTTAATTATATACTCAGTGCAACAGCCCTCTTATATACAATTACAATTTTGAAAAGTGACTAACTTTGGTTGCAGCTACATACATAATCTCAGACTGTCTCCTGCAGAATAGTTTTCATGGACATTTTTTGTGTGTTTCTACACCCAAACAAAGATATTTGACAGAATATGCCACACTACAGCCAAACAGAGTGAATCTGCTTATATATATGATTTATTTAAGCGAGCTCCTGGATACAGGAGGTTCATTTGTGCCACAGTATCTAACAATCTGCTTTTACTTTTGCACACACACACAGATACACACACAAAAAAAGGAAGAAAGCACTCTTGCTGTTGAATTTTTAAAAAGCCATAAAATTAAAATTCAGCTTAAACTTTTGCTCTGTTTATCTGGTTTTACTTCCTGTCTCTCAAACATGAGCAGAGAGACTTGATATTTGGTAGTCATCTCTTGTTTTCTCAGCAAAATTGGAAGGTTAAATTGGCAGAGACTGACAAATACTGAAACAGTTATTTAAGATGAAAATAATGCAGCTAGAAGATGGTGTACAGCAGTCCACTTTATTTTACAGTGAGAACAATAAAGGTTCTTAAAGAACAGTCTGTTATTATCAAATTGCCTATAGGTCAACAGAAAACTGCTATACAGCAAGGAGCAGCAACTGAGAGAATGAGGAGAGGTTAGGCAGACAACAGAAGCACAGAAAGCATCTGTGTTCCAACTTCTCTCGTTCTACAAAGAAACAGCTTTGGATTGTCCCCATGTGGAGGATGATAGAGATAAGAAGCTCTCTAGTGGTAAGCATCTGGGGTGGGAGGGAAGATCATAGGATATTGTGGGATTCTCTTTGTTTCTTTCTTTAACTGCCTATGTCTTTGCTGGTTTTTGAAGCTTTTCCAAACCCCAAGGCTTCTGAAGTTCTTGCATCACTCATTTTAACTTTTTTTTTTAATATAACAATGTCAAAGCAATGTTGACACAGGAGAATATCTGTGTTTGGCCCCTAATTAGATTCATATTCATATTGAAATTTTAAGAAGTCACCAGCACAAGTGAGTTACTGCAATGATTACTTCCCTCCTGATGGGAAAAGATAGCAATTGTTCCACTATGTACTAATCCCGAGCCAAGGGCGCTCGTAGATTCAAGTATAATTGAAGTTCAAGCAGACTGTGACATAATGAACTTCATTCTTCAATGCTGCCTTGAACAAATCAAGGCTTCCCCACTAAGTCTCAAACTGTCTTAGAAGACCCTTGCAAACTCAGTATGTGTGGTAGTGTTGTTTGAAATCAATTATAATCTTCAGAGTCTTTAGTACCAAAAGATGTTGTACTTCACTGGAGAATGACCAAGTAAATATTGGAGTGTTGCCATATAAGTCAAAAGAGAGAGAAACATGTTGATGGAGCCAATTTGCTGTAGGGAACCACTTTAGGGGGTGGGAGGAAAGAGTTTAGGGCACAAGGGAACAAACCTAAACATGCCTTATATTTATTCAGCACTGTGTAGGCAAATCTTCAGTGGCCTTACCTTTAATGCTGAACATTTAAATTATTTTTGTAGACAAACAAGAGCTCAGTAAATATTCTATTTTCAAGGTCTCTGCTTATCCCACTCATCATGTATTCTTTGATCAGTGGGAAACTGAAGTAAAGGCAATGCTTTTGGGACTGATCTAGAGAGCTAGATAGTTTTATTTACATGAATAGAAATAGACAAACCTATGCTAATGAGTAGGGGCTGTAGATAGAAATGTTTAAAAGATAACTTAGGAAGTGTTAACTTGTCTGTATGTGAAGGCCATTCAGATCTTTTTTGCTAATAAGGACGAAAAAGAAATAGTAAAGTAGTAAACTAATTATCATCATGGATTGAAAAGAAATTACACATCTGATATCTTACCTACAGGCAGTTGATGTTTTTGATGTACAATTTGTTGAAATCTGTGTTGAAGATTATTATTTTATTTTAGTATCTTTAATACTTTCAGTGATTTATATCCAGAGAAAAGAATTTGAAATTTAAAGTCAAAATCTTTTATACTTGTTTCCATAAAAAATCTGGTCATTCTCAGTCAAGTCATCTGACTTCCTGTCTGTAACTGAAAAATATTTTCTTTTACCCTCTGAGACTTAAGGGCTATAATTTCTCAAAAAGCATAATTAAGTGTGAAATTTTGAAATATATTAGAGCATTTCCCCAACTTAATTTTGTATTAAGATGTGCATGTAATATATCTTCATAAAGTTTAAACAAAAGTTGATAGATTGAATAAAAAAGTAACTTAGACTGTCTCATCAATAATGGAAAAAAAAAAAGCACGTCAAAATCTTGCCAGTTTATTAAACCAAAGTTTTGTACAAGAATTCACTTGTATAGACAATTACATTCATAAAAGCTGCTTTTTACTTTATTGTGATGAACAAAATGTTCTCAAGGTTCAGTCACTTCATTGGTCACTGTTGAAATGGAATGTTTGAATTCAGCTTAGGAACACATTTCTATGGCCTGTGCTTTATACAGAACCAACCCAGGTGAACATTGTTAGATCCCAGCTGCTCTGCATTGCTATTTTGCACTGGTTTACCTGCATTTTCAATGGCCCTACAGTATACCAGGAGGGGCTTTTCTACCTGCACCGGTTAGTTTCCCTGTCTAAAAGCTGTAATTGGTTTGTAATATCTGTAGAAGCATAAATAAGATCCAGGGGTGTCACTTGTCCAGGGTACATCTTATGGGCTGTTCTTTTTTTTCAAATCCACTATCAGTAGATACAAGTTATTCTGAGTCATAACTTGCACAAATTTTCTCACTGTCACTGCCTGTTACATCCCCAGTGAGAGCAGCTGTAGTCACTGGTCATTTGCCACATATTGTGACATGACTGACTAAATACGAAAGTGATTTTCAGTATCTGAAGCTGTACAGAATGAAACGATTAACTGTATAAATTCAGAAGGGATTATATCTGCCTGCAAATGAGTGTGATCTACAAGTTCATGGGTCATAGGAGGTGATAGGAAATATCAAAATATTAATAAAATGTTGTGAATGAAATGCAAGATTAAATATAGAAAACTGGACAATTGCCATGTCTGCTTGTTAGTGCATTTTTTCTTCCTATTTTTCTGCCTTTTTGATTAGTCTTCTCTGTCAATTAGATAATTTTACACCTTGATTTATAACTTGGCTGAATTTGGCACTAGATGCAGAACATAGATGGGCTCTACCATGTCATTTTGATTTGGAAGCTCTAAATACTGACAAAAGAATGTGTAGTTATTTGCTTATTCATTGTCATTATCATAGTAAATGCACCTCTGTATGGAACCTTGATGTGTTTTGCACTTTTTTTTTTTGTTATAATCATATTTTTTCAAATGTAATTTATAAGGAAAGATTGAATTTATTGAACAGTGAATTTTCATTATTTTAAAAATATTTTCTGATTTTTTTTTTTTTTTAATTTTTGCTCAAGAACACTATTCACTTTCTTGTGCTGCAAATGACCAATGGCCCTTGGTAAGAACCTTTACCAGACAGGGGAGCCTAAAATGAGAAACTTTTTGACAACTGGACATAAATAATTTTCAGGATTCCAAAGTCATATTTTACCTTGGCAGCTGCCCTGATCAGTTCAACTGGAAAATGCTTTCAGTTGTGTGACTGAGAAAGCAGTGACTCTGAATGTGACTCTGGACTGTGTAAAGGTTCTGGATTTGTGATTGTCTGAGTTTTCCAGTGCTCTTTTTCTTGGGACTTGTTAGGGTGCTTACACAAACTGCGTTTGTAACATGCCTCAGTAGTTCTGGATTTTTAGGAGGAGTGCACACAGACAGTGGAAGGTGGATTCAGCTACCAAAAGAAACTTTTTGTTCTAATAAACACTTTGATTTGCTTAATGTGTAACCTACAGGGGAATACCATTCAGTGGGTTGTCAGAGTTCACATGATTCTGTATGTAATTACATTGGTATTATAATTGCCTATAAATGTCTATGCTGGAAATGATGTAAGTTTCTGACCAGGGGGTATGTTTTTACATTATTGCATTATTCATGTTTAAAGCAAGTTGGTGAGGAATATAATTGGAAGGAGAGAAAACAAGGAATTTAGATTAAAGCCCTCTATAGTAAAAGAATTTAGGTTTGGAAGATTTATTTTTGTATGACAGGATTGTTGTAAGGCAGATTAAGATATTTCCTATACTATAGAAACATTATTTCTACTCAGAAAAATAATTAAAATTTAATAATTGGGAAGATTTTGGAAGATGTCTTAACCTTATAAACAATTCCTGAAAATAATGTGTTTTGGAACAAAACAAATCCTCGTGAGATTGTACAGATTCACGTGCTACACTACAGAATAGCAATGACATTATAACATTAATCAGCTTGCAAGGTAGTTAAATGTAGTTTCAGTAAGCTTGTGGACTACTTTCCTCTGTTTTTCTGGAAAAGTGGAATCAGCTTCTTTATATTTCATAGGAAAGGTCAAAAAATCATAGAAATATAGCAATTTCTACACATGTACACTAGCAAAATACACTGCTTTAATTATTGTCAAGTAATAATATTACTTAAATTAACAGTTATTTTCACTTTTTGTCACATTTTCTTTTAAAACTCACATGATGAAATAAAATTAATTTCTAAATTATCAGCAAATGTTTCAATAGGCAATAGTTAGATTTTATGGAATAAAGGAATGTTTAATTCTCACTTGAAACATTACCATTTCATATTTCCTACTGTTGTGCCCCAAATTATTTGTACCACATACAACTTTCATAAGCTTTATAATTCTAAAATCAATCATTCAAATTCTGGAATGAATTAAAAACTTTTAGCAATTTTAAAACAGTTAAAATTCTGAATTCTGAGAGTATTTAGGGTTGGGGTTTTTTTTAATCCTGATTTACCATCCTCCTGAGGTTTTATCTTTCTACATTATCAGAAAGAGTTATCCATTCCCTCAGCTAGTTTAAAGTTAAATGTTGATGACTTTGATTGTTAATGTTAAATGTTGAAGAAAAGAAAAAAAAGGGATACAGCACTCCAACCCAAATAAGACAGAGGTATTTAATGTTAATTAAAGGTAGAACACATTTTTATGGTCTATGTCTCTGTGCAGAACATATCCCATTACCTACTTTGGCAGTTACAGCAAAAAATTCAAGACTTAAGGGGAAAAGAGAGGATTTGCTTCCTTAGAAAGTAATGACCATATTTTAAGTGCTATATAATCTCTTAGAATAATGATGATATTCCTCTCATTTATACATTGAATGTTTATTCTAAAATAAAACTGCTCTTATGATTTTCCATTTGCCAGGTGTCCACAGAATACTCAATCATCTTTACTAACAACACTTATTCTTACAAAAGTTTCTTTTTATGACTTGACTTTGAACAGTATCTTATACTGAGCACCTGATCTGCATGAACAAATTAGGATTGGTCAGAATTAGGCTTTAGACATGTATAAAACAAGCACAAGCTCCCTGAGTCTCTCAAGAAGGGATAGTAGTTTAAGGAAAAAAAAAAAAAAAAAACCTATGGAATTTTATAATAGCTTTAATGCTTTGAGTCTTGGCTATGCCAGCTTAGCCCACAGCATCATTCCTGAATATATTAAACTACCGAATGATTTAATGACTGAGTGATGATTTTAGATTAAATTGTATTTTAACACATTCATGTGTGTAATTGTGTGAGCATGCACAGAATCAGTTGAAAAGAGCTGCAATCCATGGCTGAGTCATCAAATGCCTTTGTGTTATGGCTCTGGCAAAGGGTTTTGAAATGAAAAAGTGTTCTACGATACACATGGTTGTCAAATCTAAGGTTTTTTTAAAATTTCTCTTATTCTCTCCAGTTTCTTTTGTCTTGCATTTTGTAAAGGCATTAGCAATGCTGTACCAGACTGTTCATGAGTCAGATCTTCTAATGCAAAACAAAACAAAAAAAAAAAAAACCCAAAACCTTTTTAAGTAAGGAAAGACAGTTCAACAGCTTTTTTTTTTTTTCCATTTTATTTTTATAGACAACTAGCTTTAAGTTGTGCAAGAGCCCTTGTAAACTGGTTCCATATCTGAGTCTCCAAGACTGAGAACAGTGTCCACCACCTGCACTAACTGTTGACATAAAACAGCAACATGCTTCTGCTTGGTCTGAGCTGCAAAATGCATGCTCACATTCTTGCCTGGCTTATTTAGTGATTTCAAGAGATACCATCTTTGGAGGAAACCTTGTCTTTGGTTTTACTGTGAACATATATACTACCACTAATGTGAATGAAATGAAAATGAAGAGCGAAACATGAACTTAAGCCTGATTTTTTTTTTTTTTTGGACTAAGAGGCTTTTGGGATCCAGGGGCAAGTCTCTGCTTCATGTGAATGATTGCAATCACTCCATACCCACAATAAAAATGAATGGCCTCCGAGCCACTCTAAGCTCTGCCAGGTAGCTTCAGTTTGCAATAGATAATAAACCACTAAAAAATAGTGAGAGAAGAGCACCCACTGGATGTCTGCTTTCCTCTCCTGTAATGCACTGCACTGTAGTTCAGCGGGGGCAGTGAAAGAAGTTACATTTAGCCAATTGCTGCTATTTTCACTCACTGGTACACTGCTCAAGAGGTGTAAAAGAGCACAGAACAGATGAGACTCAGTCTTTGTCTCTTTTTATTTCTCTGTTAATAGTTCCTGTGAAAAATGAATATTCACTAAATGGATGGGAGATGAATACAGAAGTATGCTGAGCGTGACTGAAAGTAAATTGAAAGAGTCAAAGATACTGTTTTGGTGTTATTCTCCAAATTCAACACTTGTTCATTTGCTTATTGAAAAAGTGATGAAAATGGAACATTCTTATCTATTTTCTCTGAAGAGATTCTAACATCCAATTTAGGACTTCAGTAATACACCTTAAAATAGAAAAAAACAAACAAATGTGCTTGTGATTGTTTTTCACTATTCAGGAAAAGAAAAACTAATTATGAAAACATTTATTTGATGTTTTATTCATGAGATAAATTTTATAAATTATATGCTATAATAATACAGTTGTATACCTTTCAGTTTGGTTCCAGCAGTTTCTTCTATTAATAGCTATAAAAGCTAAACTATAATGATGCAGAGGGATGACTGATTAGCATAATGGATCAAACAATTTCTTCAGAAATTTCCTCTCTCTTGTTTCAATAACTATAATTATGGCTTTGTTTAAAGTAAATTGTCCAGCAGAAACTGCATCTCTTTGGTGGCTTTTGCATTCTGTTTCAAGTGAAATGCCTGACAATAAACAACATTGTTCCCCTTTGTTCTTCTATATGAACTATAAGTGACTTTTCACACTTGTAGTATTTCACAGTTCAAATGATAATTTTTAAGTTGTTTAAAAAAATATTTTGACTAAAAATTTATTTTCATGTTTAATATAAACCTTATTTCCATAAAGAAGCGTCATGATTAATAGACAGTAAAGCTTTTTTCTTTAGTCTAAAACATTTTTTTTATTTTGAGAATTGATTAAACAAATAATGATATTATCTAAATGGAAAAATAGTTAAAATGTAATAGCTTTTTAAAATTAACATATGAAATTAAAACTGTACAGTTACTGATTTTTTCCCAAGCTGAGGGGAAGAATGATTTATGCTTGCTTAAACTGATGAAATCTGAATCCAGTCCTACCTATAAATAAAATGAGAATGTAAAGATGAACATAATATTCTTCTTAAACCTTTCCTTAAACCTTATAACTGATAAAATACAATTTTAAGGAAAAAAAAAGAAAAAAAAACTAAAAACCATTTTGCTTTTTATAAAATCATAGAATCATTTAGGTTGGAAAAGACCTCTAATATCATTGAGTCCGATCTCTTACCAATCACCTTGTCAAACATTGTGGAATTGAAATCCATAGGAACCACCTAAATACCTAATTTCTTGCTTTCAAAAATAATGTTTATGGAATTCAAAAATGATAGCACAAAAAAGAAAGTAACTTATTATTCCCAGGGAGGCTTAATTAAAATGAAAGTCTTTTGATTTCTATGGTTTGCTTTTAATAATCCCCTTACTGGTACAGTAGAGTTCCTAAAAATAAGTTACATATAATTTTTCTTTGTATCAGCCATGAATGAGCTAACCAAAAAAATCTAGTGAGCTGGAGGTAGGGAACCATAATAGCATAGAAAAGAATTATGGAATCCTTTTTGAGGCAGACTTCCTATAAAAACGGGTTCCAGATTTCACAGAACCAGACCTGTAGGTCCTTAATGTGAGCCCGATATTAATGACTTTATACCAAGTTGTGCCCTATGCTACATGACATTCTTTTAAATGAATAAAATTGATTTCATATGAACATAAAATTTGCCAAAAGCTGGAGTTTCAAAATCTGTTTTTGAAATCTGGCAGTTTATCCATTTACCATACGGCCTTATGGGTTGGTATGAACAAGCACCTGGTGTTTGCAAGACAATCTATGAAGCAAATTTAAAAAAATGAATATAGTATTTCTGAAAAGAAGCTCTTAATGTTCATTTTGTTTTTCAAAAATAATATTTTCATGGTCATCTTCCTGCTTCTGAATCTCAGATGAGGACAAATCCTTTTGGATAAATTAGTTGGCAACAAACTTCTTTACAACAGAGTTTTTCTTTTGTCCTCCATTTTTGTTATTTAATGTGGTTTAAGTTCAAGTATCTTCTCAGTTTAGCTACCTTAAGCATCCTGTCTTTGCAGGTTAGGAGAATGCTTTTTGTTATTTTTGCCAAGCAGTATGAATAATCAGGGTAGGAATATTGCCATTTTTTTTGATGCTTGTATTCCAAGAGAGTAGGAAGAATTCCCAGGATATTAATTACTCCTAGCTGAATTGTGAATGAAATTCATAATTAGTTAAGCCCTTCAGTTTTCTGAAAACCTTTATTAATCCTACTGTAATGCTAACTGGAAAGCATAGCAAATTAGTAGTGACTGGAGTTCTACAGGACTTTCTTTTCTACTAAAGGTTTTTCTTACTCAACAAGTATCTTCATTTAAGCAGATAATTTTAAAATGTCTGTTTGATTAAGTGGTGACTACTGCATCCACTATAGTCCAACAGCTAAAGCAGACTCAGAAGAGCTGTGTATTTTTTCTAGCTTAGTTTTGCGCCCACAGGGTGACTTTTGGCTATTTACTTTTCTTCTCTGATCCATTTGTCTATTTACTTATCTTCTCAGCTTTCTCACCTACTGAAATTTATGAAGTGTCCTTCTTTTGTGAAATAGTTACTAATCTATAGGGGAAAGGTATTAGGTAAATGAAACTTGCAGTAATATTCAGTGGTTTAAAGCTACAGAACCACATTTCAGACTTTCTCTTTGTAGCTCAGCTCCTACCAAACCACCATTCATTTTCCAGTCATATGTACGAGATAGGTGATCTGGAAATGTTTCTCATAAACCACAAACATGTCTGCTGCAGTATTTGTCACATTAGCTGTGAGGCTTTTCCCAATGGAGAGCACACAAAATCATGGTGAAGTAAACAGGAAGATGGGGAATTCTGCCCTAATGAATCATAGTGTGTATGGGTTTTCCTTCATGGTGGAAAGTCTTCAGAACTTCTCCATGTTTTCTGGGCTACTAATTGCAGGAAAACTTAGTTGCTTTAATGGTGACTTTATTTTCTTAGGCAAAAACTTGGTATCTGTAATTGTGTTAGTATATAAATACACACAGACACACACACAGGTATCTTGATGGAATATTTCCTTAATATCAGAATTAGCTTTCAGATAGCAAGCACAAAAAAAGTGTAGACTTCTTCCTTCTTAGTAGAGCCCAAACTCCTAGGATGGAATTCAATCAGGAGGTTGCAATTAAAGATCTGAGTAGTACTACCTTTCTGTTTATTCGGTGAGTCATAAAACTCTTTTGTTTCTTGGTGGTTTTTCTAAGAGAAGGGAGGCTGGTGGGATTTTTTGTTTTGTGATGCTCTGTTGTTTTGGGTTTTGGTGGGGTTTTTTTTGTTTTTGTTTTTTGTTTTTTTTTGTTTTTTTTTTTTTTTTTGGGGGTTTTTTTTGTGTGGGAGGGGGTTGTGTGTACCTTCTTGTATCACGTCCTTCAGTCATCAAAGTGCTTTTAGCTCACCGATTCTGTTAGAGGAAGTGTAAAGGGTCTTCTTAGTACTTAAATACTGAACATTCAACACTACCTAAAACACTGCCAAGCAAAAGACACACCCTTTTACATTTTACATTGGAGTCTGAGCACAGGCATGCAGAAGTCTGCTCATCATCTGGAGTGGTTTGTGAGAGGAGGTTGTAATTGTTTAATCGCATTTTAAACTCAAGAGTAAGCTATTATTAGCTTTTCTTGTAAGAGGTCATAATGGGGAAAAAAGAAGGGAGGTTATTAAATGCTCTGGCACTGATTTAAATGCAGTGAGAATTACAGCTGGTTAGATCATGAAATTGCTGGAAGGGAATTCAAGAGGTTATTCAGTCAGTGTCCATTCAGCTACTGCAGGGCAGGGCCAATTACATGCAGGTAGAATCTGAGAGACATCTGAGCAGCCTAGCCTTAAACACCTCCAGCACTGGAAATTCCAGAGCTTTCTCAAAAAGTGTGACCCAGGTTTTACCTTCCTGCTGTTATTAAGGGGTTTTTTGTTAATATCTTGTTCTTTATAATTTAAGTTAATAGCTGTTTTTTCATATTCATATGAATTAGGTTAATTCCTTCCCCTTTCCTGAAATTTTTATTTAGGTGAATATTTATTTTGTTTGTTTTGCATTTGAATCTCAGTTTCTCTCCTTCCGAATAAACTCTTCTATCTCTTCATTCAATATTCTGTATAAAATAAAAACCTCTCATATTTGTGACTCTCCTCTGGATTTCCTGCCAAATTGCTTGAAATATATTTCCTCAAGCTGGACACAAAGTTCTTCCACTTTCTCCCTACTAGTGCTGTCTAAATCAAAAGGTTATTACACTTACTTTTCATTTATATACAAGAAACCAAGGTTGAGTTGGCTGATAGCAGAAGCATTACTCCATTGGCTTATGTTCTGCTGCTTATTAAGATAACTACTATCTTAAGATAACTACTATATAAATCTCTCAGAGTGTTTTTTCCCACCCCATTATTTCACATTATGTATTTATGTGGATGGCTGTCCCTTAGTAACTTCTACTTCTCTTGGCTAAATAACATCAAATTATTTTTCAGGACATATCTCCAATTCGTCAAGTTCAGTTCTGTGATTCAACCTATTTCTAATCCAAATTTCAGGAATTCACTTCCCCAGTCTCTTAATGGAACTATGGAATAGGTATGAGGATACAGATGCATGAGGAATAGAGCTCTGGAGAAATCCATTTGCCATCTTGTTCAGAAGGAAGCATTAAGAACCTCCACTTATCTCTTATTCATTGTTCATTGGAGGAGAATTTTGTATATTTTCTATCATTGCTGTACTCATAATTCAGTTTTATGTTCTTTCATTTGACAAATCGATTAAACATTAGAAAATGCCAGTGATTTTCATTGTTGTATCATTTAAAATTGCCAGGTCACATATGATAAATTTTGTAATAATTTAACATGAACTAAATAGCTTAGGAGTTATCTTCTGAGAAAAAAAAGTTGTTTAGTTCTAATGCCTTCTTTTCTGATAGTGAAATTAAGTAACTGATTTCTTCTGTATGTACAAAGACAAGGTTGCATGGAAGAGCAAAATATTCACATGAATTTAATTTGTAAGTTTGTTTAGCTTGTTTCAATAATCATGAATATGAAACGATACCTTGATGAAAGTGTGGTGGTACAGAGAATGAACTCCAGAGAAAATCTAAGAAAATGCCATAGAATTTTTCAATTAAAAACTAAAAACAAACCAAAGTTACTTCCAAGTATTTCCACTTGTTTTTCAAAGGGAAGTCCAACCTGACTACTGCTAGTAGGATTCTAGAAGGGCCAGGATCACTCAGAAATCAAAAGAATTGATGCTCTTTAAATAGGCAATTATTGAATAATTGTACAGTTACATTGACTATCATTTTAAGTCATGTATCTATCAGCAAGGTTTCTTCACCTGCACTTTTAGTGAGTACACCAGTTCCAGTCTTAGCAGTGGAGGTATTCAGTTCACTCTAGACCATCTTGAAATGCATGTTTTCCCATTTATGCTTCTCCTTCACTGCTATGGTAAGCCTCTGATGGTATTGGGCAATTTTCTGTCTAGTCTAATGACTTGTAAGCTTGAAAATTGCCTTGTGTTTTCTTTTTTTGAAATGCACTATCTGGCTGGGGTGAGCAGAATGGCGCTTCTGAAACTGGGGTCGTTGCCCCCCCCCACCCCTCCCTCCCGCCACCTTTCTGAGCATGACCTTTGGATAGGAATAGCTGAGCTGGCTGGGGAGCAACTGATATTAAAAAAAAGACTTCCCTCATAGAAGTCTAAATGGTATTATTTGTTGAAAAAGCTGTGCTTCTCTTAAACCATTTGAATGGGAAAAACCTCAGCTAAAATACATCAAAATAATATGAAAGCATAATTTTTCAAAACAGATGCCTTTATAACATTATTTAGGAATGAGAATGGCAATTATTCTAGCAGAGAAAGTGTATATATCTTCATTGTTTTATTTTGTGAAGTATTAAGTTGACATCCATGCAAAATGAAATTTTACTTAAAAAGTAGGTATGACAGCCTATATTTTTTCACCATTGCTTTAAGGAATATATTTTGATTTTAGTACAGGTCCCAAAAGTCCTAACACCAAGCATTTTAAGTTTATTTGCCTTATATATGCATCACCCATACATGCCTCCCCCTACATAAAACCCATTACTATATTTTATCAGTCCACTGGACTTATCTATGGGTCTGTGTGCCTAATTTCACTATGCTTTCAGCTCCTATGCTTTGTGTTGATTACTGTAATTGGAGCCTGAAGTTGGTAGTTTTTTGTAAAGGTGTAGCTGGATTATACATAGTTGTGCATAGGTTATGTTTGCTTTCTTTGAGATGAATGTATTATCATTTCCTGTCTATCTGGAGAAACAAGCAAAAAGTTGAAACACAGAGATGGCCCTGTGGCCATCACTGTGGCCAGAGAGTGACCTTCATCTATCTGAGGGCTGGGATCAGGGGAATACCGTCTGTTTTTTTGTTTGGGATGGTCACAAATAGTTGCTGACAACCCCACTCAGCTCAGCAGAGGCTTGACCTTGTGGCACATCCTCCTGTTGGAGCAGCTGATGTGATATGTATGAGACTGTGACAGAGGCAAAAGGGCTAAGGGTTATTTTACCCTTACAGATAATGCTCTGTCAGGGTCAGATTTCCTTGATGAAGCAATTGGTAAAGGTGTTTACCACGTTTGGATGTTAGAAAATGACACCATATACAGAGTGGTCTTCTTCCTTTAGTGTGGGACTAAACAAGTTTCTTCTGTTTATTTTATCCCTGCTGTGTAAATGCTATCACACACCCTCCAGCGTTTATATAACATGAGAGGTGAACTTAACAACAATTTTGGAAAGTATGAGAATTCTGTAAGACCTGTTTGACATACAAAGGTGCCTGAATGTGCACATAATTTAAGTATTCTTTGTTTTTCAGTTGTGAAAGTTGTTTATTATTTCCAGATCTGCAGGAAGGCTAGGAAGACAATCAGGTTGCAATGATTAATTTTTCACCAGAACTTCAATGAAGTGACAGGCTGCAGTTTTACCCTGGGCCTCTGACTACCAGCTGTAGAAGATGAGAACCAAATTCTTGAATTGGATTTACTGCAAGAAGAGGGTGCTGGGTGGCCCTTCTTGTAATCAGATTCTGCCATTTTTCAACAGTGAGGTCAAAATCTAGATCTACCAAGAGGCTGAAAAGAACACCCTGATGACAGGCTGTGATATGATGCTTTTGATTGGAGAAGCAAATACTAAGTTTGCTGTTTGATTTCTGGTCTTATGATGACAAAAGAAACTTTTAAATGTGTTGATGGTTTTGCTTGGTAGCAATAAATAATGAAGAGTTAATTATCAAAGATATCAAGTGTATTTTTAACTTTTTATGATAAGAAAGCCTATGATTAGGGAATTAAAAATCTACAGATGTTTTCTACATCTACAGTATTTCCTTCCTCTTTTCTTCACTTTTCAGGTAAGATGATTATGTTTTGTAATCAATTTTAATCACGGATAGAGTTATTGATTTCTTAATTTGGTGATGTGAATCAATTCAATATGGCATAGCTTGGATTGATTCTACTGGAGGTAATTAAAATATATAGATACTTTATAATAAATAGTCTTTATTTTTATTCAAAAATCATGGAATTGAGCTAGCTGCACAATAAAAAACATTTTAAAATGCTGAAGATAATTTTAAACCGAGAGGAGGCAAATATCCAGAGTTTGAAACAGTGTTTTAAATAGGATTAATTTTGATTTAGAATTCCTACAATATATACCACATTTCTGATATCATTGCATACAAGATGATACAAACTGGTTAAACATAATTCCTGCTTGAGTCACTTTCACTTTCTTATAAAATAGCTATCCTTCAGTGATGGGGTAGCAACCACTTTATTGCTATTTTTAATGATAAAAGTTTTCTTTAAGAATTGTAACTGATTTTACTTACTTATATTTGAGGTTTTGGTTAAGACTAGGAAAAATACTTTCAGGATGTTTTTCCTTTTTTCTCATCATAGTATGTGCTATGTGACTCTTCTGCAAGCATACTCTACTACTGCTGCTGTTTCTCATGTTTTTCTTGGATCACCTGAGCTACAAGAGAGCATGACTGTTTTATGCTGCAATAAGTAGGAGATAGTCCTATCTAATTCAAAATTCACTTTGGGTTTCTCATTCACTGATGTCTTGAATTAAGTAAATAGAACAATCTCATATAATATTAATCTACTTTGTTTTATTTTTTTTGTTCCCATCTCCAGAATTCACTAACCCAGCCCAATATCACAATTACATTGCAGACTTTTAGATAGCTTTATTGCTTCCTACCGGATTAGGCATGAATTATCTGTGCCCAAATTCCAATTACTTTGACATTTCCAAGAGAATACTAGGTTTTAACTTAACTGAAAGCCTAAAGCCCTTGCAATGCCAATCATAGTGGTCAAAGTGGACTACAAAAGGAGACTTTTCAGATCGCAAGGATTTGCACTCCTGACCTGTCTTGTTTTGTGTATATTCCTTCTCATCACCCACTGTATTCAGACATACTCTCTTTCGTAAGGCACATAAGCATGAAGACCTGGCTCGTGACTCCCTGCTGTGAGTTGCCTGAAATACTCTTTTCTTCCTGAGCTTGCTGCTCTCTCTGGGTACCTATAGGGAACACTTAATTCTCAAGAAAGAAATGAAGTAAGAAGAAAACAGTGAATATCAAGAATTAATTGGACCAGACTGGCAACCAGATTAAACAGCCAAGACAGGATGGAGGAAAGCTTTCAAGATAAAAGAGGAGAAAATGATGGAAGACTGGAGAGACCTTGGCACATTTTTACACCTGCCATGTCCCCAAAACTTTTTTTCTGTTATATTTTATTTTCACATGCATTGCAAATGTTTATCTTGTGCTACATGAAAGAATAGAAATGTCCACATTCAGAGGGATGTAGTGATGATGATGCTTGTGGATTCTTTCCAGTTACAGCAGAAATACAACACATATTGAGACACTGCTTTTGAAAAACTTGCAGAATAATTTTACAGATTAAATTATTTGTCCAGAAATATTGAGAATATTATGAACCTATTCATTTGTACCCCATGGACACTTGAGAAAGACTCAGCATTCTATCAGTTTTCTTTGTCTAATTTCTAGTTATGTACATAATATACACAGAGACAAGACTTATACTCATCTTACAATACAATATATGAGCCCTAAATTTGTAGGGGTGTGTGAATGTTGTATATATAATTTTAAAAGAAACCCCAAGGACGTATCTTTCTTGAAATATTCCACATATGGGAAGAGAATTATTTTATTCATTAAATTAATTGTCTTTGCATTTCTGTTGTATTTCCCTTATTTCTGACAATAATGTATTGCTGATTTCACAGTCGTCATTCAAAGAAAGCCCAATGAGACCTTTGAGGATACTCTTACTTCACAAAAGTTTTAATGCAGCCTTTCAGTAATTAATTACAATTTCATTTGTTTTTCTGCACTTCATCACAGACAAAGAAAAAGCCATTTACTTGCCACAGGATTGTTGTGATCTGTCAACCCAAATGTTATGATATGGTGTGTCATGATAACAAAAGGCTTCTTGGCATCTCCATAGAACTTGGCTTTTTTTCATGGGAACTTCTGCCTGTTTTTCTCTTTGTGATTCCATGGACTTTACCCCAGATTACTGGCTGCTCCCTGTCATCCTATGTTTATTAAAACATCATAAATATAAGATCCTACCTGAGAATCTTCTGAGGTGTAGTTACTACATTTGAACTTGAACTGCACTGTAATCCTACAAAATATCTGTATGTGATGGTCAAATGCAAGGGAAAATGCTCTCCCTGTTCTGTGCTTACCTTTGCCAGGAATGGACAAGAGATACAACTGGAAAGCTGGAAACCCTAATTTGAATGGCACTGTGGTGTCTCACATCAATTAAATGATTTGGGGTTCCACCCCAAAAATACATCTGTAGAACAGCTCAGAAAAATGTGGGATGTATATCAGAGAAATCCTCAATTTCTAATTGTAGTTTTAAAAATATTTATATTAATACAAACACCTGAACTATGTGCAGGCTTTTGATGCAAATACTCCAACGTGCTTTGTGTGAATTCACAAATGTGTACACCTGCACAGGAGCCAAACACATTGATGTGTTCTGCAGTACAGCCTTTCCTTCTCTGTGTATTGTCAGAAGTCTTGATGAATTTGGCATTTTGATCATGTGTGGTGCTCCTGTAACTGTGAAATTGGCTTCCCTCACAAAGCTCAACAGCCTTTCACAGAATGTTCTCTGGTCACACTGGCAGCAGATGCACAAGCCCTGTGGAGCAGAGACGTTATCCTTAGTAGTTCTGCCAGAAACACTGAAGTGACACTTGCTCTTTTTTCAAGTATGAACTGAGTGCACTGTCATCAGAAGATTCAGTGATGGGCCAGAAATCAAAAGTCTAACTTTTTAAAACTAAAACATATATTGAAATAATTTCTGTCCAGACCCAAGAGCTCTGAAAGGTATAGAATAAAAAAAAAAGTGAAGAAACTTATTTGACTGAAATGTTCTTCATAGTCTGTAAAATATGACAGAAGAAAGTGAAATAATTGTAGGTAAATTAATTTAAAATTATTTCCAATGAGGATAAACAGCTCGGTATTTTTGCTTTCAACTCTACTCATTTCCATCATGCACAACTGCTGCAAAATAAAGCCTATGCCATCCAGTGAAACTACCAGGGACGGGACCAGCCAAAGAAATTAATCAATAGAAGGGGCCTTTAGCTAAAGGTTAGACAATGTTGTAGTAGAAGCCCTGGGGACTTTTTAAGCAGCTACTAAGAAAAGGTTTTATTGTGCCTTCCTTTACAACCTGTGTAGGCTTCAGAGATCACTTTAAGTAAATTCCAAATAAAAGTCTTTCCACTTTGTATATTTGAAATTATTTTACTCGGAAAAATGGCGAGCGCTGAGGTGATGAGACCATCACTGCAGTCAGATGTACTTAAAATAACTTTAGTGGTACAGATTTCTTCGAAAGAAATTTTTAAAAACTAAAAAGACTACAGCTTTTTATATCACAACCATTAGCTTCAGTTTTTATCTTACACAATAACATTCCTAAGACTAATTTGGCACTTGGACATACATCATCCTGTCTTTTATAAACAAGGCTATTGAAATTCTATGACTCTTTTTCATTCTCCTCCCTCTTCATGAATTAATTTCTTTACTAATATTTAATCCATACTTTTCCTATTTTTTATACCATACTTATTGTTTATACCATATGCTTAATCCATACTTTTCTTCTTTTTTTTCATATTGTTTAATGCAGTAAGTTCTAGATTTGAATTAGAATTTGAATATATTTCTCTGACTTGATAGAAATACAACAAAATGGACTGATAACTAGGCTGCAAGTAGTGCCTGTGAATCAGTTTGTAACAATCTTACTGTAATTACTCTTTTGAGTTTCAGCTCTTTCTGACATTTGATCACAATAGACTTTAGCTAAAATGCCAGCTTTGAAAGCAAAGCCTTTTCATTAACGAGGTCTTGTGGAAAAAAAATATTAGTCTACAGAAAGGCAGTTGCTGCAGCTCACCTGGAATACAAAATTGCCATTGTTATCACTGCTTCCTTTGCCATTGGAAAATTTTATAACAGGAATAACATATTACAGTAGAGTTAAAATCCAGAAGATAAACTGGGTTGTTCCTGATCTCAGCCGAATACTTTTCTGTACAATTGGAGCCATGTCAAGTTGACTTGCCATTCATTATGTGCTGTATTTCTCAGAGGTTGCATGTAGACAACTTCTGAATTCCATCTCTCTGTCCTTTTGTTGTCCTGATTCTACAGCAAGGATCTTTTATAGCATCCTTTATTGTAAACACAAATTAGAAAGAGAGAAAGGCAACAATATTTTCTGAAACTTCACTGAAGCACTGTAAATTAGGGCAGCCTAATCCACAACCACTGTGAACATAATTTTCACTGAACTAGATTTTTATAGACACTTGCCTCAGTTTTTTCTTGGTTTTAAAACTAAGAATGTTCTATTATGTATAATGGGTCAAGTCATGTACTCTGCTCTAATTTTTTTTGCAATTCTTTTCTGTTACTATATTCTTTCTACAGTGGGATAGAGCACAAGAAAGGTGAGGAAGGACTGTTTAATAAAATACTATTGTGGGCTGAATTTATTATATATACAAGTATAGTCCTTCGATTCTTACTCACAAAAATCAGAAGCTAACACAAGTGGGGCTTTTTTCTGAATATATGGCACAGAGTCCGTCTCCTACGTGTACACACGTGGATTCTGAGGCTTTCTGTAATTTATAGGTTTATCGCAGCTTCTATTTTTCTCGCAACATATCTATACTGGATGGTAAAATAGTGAATTGTGGTTCTTTGTTTGTAGACTAATAATTGGAAAAAAATAATATAAGGCAAGCTTAGAAACATTTTTTGCTAACGTCCATAACTTGAGTAATACAAATTTTGAAAGGACTTTTAATTTGATGATGAATTAAGCAATTCCACTTTTCATGACTTGTAAGATTGTCCCCAGATGAAAACAACCATTAGAACTCATAAACAATTACTGGTCAAGTCTGTGCTTTTGACTGCTGTGTAAACCTATCTGTAATTGAAATGGCCTGCACTATTTTGTTATACAAATGACACATGACTTTATATTTTATTTATACCTTGCTTCTGGCATCAAAAATTGTAATTCTACTATAAAAAAAATACAAAATTGGTATTCAGACTTTTTTTAAAGCATTCTTTCTACCCCTATCACTCCATTTCATACCTCAGCGTGGTCTTTGTGCTAAGTTTTGAGACAATCTTTGTTTTGAGAACAGCATTTTGGGTACTCTTTTGGTTTTATAGTCAAAGATACCCATGGGATATTTTAGACCTGCTTTATAGTAAATAATTTTTTTTTTTCATGGAGTATACAATGGCCAAAAGAGGTGACAGCATAATACAGGGGCAGAACAAGGATTAACCTAGCAGATTCTTTCATAGTCTATTTTTACTAGTGAAAACATGTCTTTTGATAGAGCCTGATTTGCAGATCAAATAGTAATTGATTAACATTTTTCCCCCTTTGAAGTTAGGTGTGATAGCATTATAGAGAAAGAAATTTAGCTTTGCTTCTTGCAAATGGATTGAACATTAGTTACTGGAGGATGGTGGAAAAGTTATTACTTTCTGCTGTGCTATTATACTAATAAATATGTTTCTTATGTTCTGTTTATCATTTTATGACATTACATTAACAGATGATAGTATTGCAATCCAATAAATAAATATTTAAATATGTCTTTCTAAATGCTCACAAATCTATTCACAGTAGTATCAGAACACCTTGCAAAGGCTGTTTCACGTGAAGATAATTAAGCAGGTAATTATTTTCAGCTTTGTCAAAATACACTGTAATTTGGAATCTGTGTAAGCTTATTAGAAACTCATCATATTTTTCATTTGAAGCACTGTTTATTTGGGATTTTTTCCTTACTCATTGATGTTTACAGCTATTGCTGGGCTTGCCTCATCCAGTTCAAAACAAAACTCCCATTAGAGTGGAATTGATGGACTCTTGAAACATGTGCATTAATTTCTCTATGGGGTAGTTTAAACCAAAGTCTAGGAACTAGGAGCTTTATACTGCACCTGATATTAGTCTGCTCATCCCACAGATGAAAATATAATAGTGAATGCTTATCAAGGTCAGATTTTTGTTAGACTTCCATTTTTTTGTGTACTTATGTCAGGCCTTATTCTCAAGTTCTGTGAAAGTTTTACCTTTTATGTAGAAAGCCTGCAAGCAGGGATATTCAAATCAGTACTGTTAAAGTGGTGAAGGAGAAGGCTCCAGGCTTACTGTGAAATGCCATAAAATATACTACTGAAAAATTCTACTGAAAGTAGATTGCAATTACAAACGAGCGTCTTCATCTCCAGGTTAAAGATGTGGGGAGAGTACATCTTATTGTAGTACAATACTGAAGTTCTATGGCTGAAAACCAAACAGTGCAAATTAAACAGTAGCTAAACAAGCTGAGCTGTTCACTGATCTAGCAAGATTTAGTAACCATAATAGTTCTTAGTTGACCTAAATCAAATAGGCCTTGACATTTTTCCCCTACTCCTACCCTTATTACACTCTCTTTTACTATAATGAGGAGAAGAAAGGAGGTGAAATTAGACCTGAAATTTATGGTCTAACATTTATCTCATAAAATGCTTGTGAAAAGTTAAATAATTATTATTTCAGTTTTTATTTTGTTTTGGATGGAGTCAATGTCTGCTTTTCCTAGCACTTAAAAGAAGCAGTGGCATAAATTATATCTATTCTTGTATCCCCATAACTTCTACCTGTAAGGC
Organism: Taeniopygia guttata; assembly: GCF_048771995.1. Taxonomy (NCBI): domain Eukaryota; kingdom Metazoa; phylum Chordata; class Aves; order Passeriformes; family Estrildidae; genus Taeniopygia; species Taeniopygia guttata. The sequence goes on along the minus strand of NC_133028.1, from coordinate 30,559,197 downwards.
ATTCTGAAAGGTGAAGAAACACATGGCATCCTTTACAAATTGAAGAGACCTCTCAGCATAGGAAATGGGATACTGTCTCCTTTACCTATTCTGTAAAGTAGCAATCCAAAACACAATTTTATTTGTAAAGATCAGGAATATCTATGGGCTTTTGGAAATGACACAATTTATTTGTACACAGTGAGCTAATTATCCCAGTGATAGAGATATTGTTGTGTGTTTTTTCCACTGACTATACAAAAAAAGGGCAACTTTTTTTCAGGGCATGGACTCAATCCTTTTTTCTGGCATTATTTTATGATCTAAGTATTAAACTTTCAGCTTATGCTCCTTCCTATCACCACTAAAGTTCAGGTTGCTAGTTCCATTCTCCTTATCTTCTTTCATTTAATGTATGGAAAAAGGAGAATGGGGACACAAAGTAAAGGCTTGCTCACTGAACTAGAGTGGCTCTAAGCCAGGTCAGGGGACAAGAGCATGTGATAATGACTTCAGAGATTGTATTGCTCTTCTGTCTCGTTTTTCTGTCTTCACAACTGGAGCCAAATGTATCTGAATGTAATGTCAGCTGGGCACAATATATTTAAATTGTTGATATGTTCATAAACATTTGTGTTATTGCATTTTCTTTTAAATATGATTTCTATGTTTCAAATGATAACTATTAAAAGGCAAGTGAATTTCAAAAGGTACCCTCTGATCACTTGAAGAAGATATGCAATTAATGTAGCATGTGTGTAGCAGCAGTGACAGGAACAAAATCAGAAAAGGTTCAGAAGCTGTTAGGTATTCAGAACTTGTCACGAATCTTAAAGTACTCAACAGTTTTCAGTGATCAAAAACCCACTATTTATAAGTATAAATGAAAGAACTATCAGTGTAGCATGAAGACAATGCTGACAATAAATCATTGCTATGCTATGATAACAAATCCCCAAGCATTCCGGGGGATTTTTAAATTAATAGCCTCTCTGTTGCTAAATGTTCAAAGTACACCCAATTGATGAGTAGATCTGTAATAATATACCACTGATCATATAACAATAGGTTATGTCAATATAGTGGTGCAGTGAGTAGTTAAAAAAAGCTACCAGATGTCAATTGCTTTATTTAAATTTTCTAGCTTTTAAAATTCTGTTTAAGCCTCATAGAAGCACAGTAATTAGTTTGGTTTTCTTCTGCTTTTTTCTCTTATTTGTCAGACGTTTTTCTCCCAGATCCTACTGACTTCTGGTGTAACTGAATTTAACATAATTCTGCATCTCAAACATCCTCATTTGTACAGAGAACTCACTGGTCTTGGAAAGACTTTTGGAAAAAAACAAATTTTTTAAAATAAATAAATTATTAAGCTCTTACTCATTGCTTTTTTGGTTATTCAAAAAGAGGTTCTATTCAGAAATTAATCTTAATTCAGCACAATCTTAAAAGATAAGTATTTACATTATAGTGCTAAGATTGCTGAATTTTAAAGAATACACTGCAGATGCAGTTGTAAAACATTAAATTATTCTAGAGCAAATGTATGCTCAGGATTCTCATTAAAGACACTGGGTTTTTTTGAGGTGATGACCTTACCAGGATTGCAGTACTGCAATTAATTTCATTGAGGAAAGAATTTTCTTTACTTGTTCAAGAATAACAGATTTTTATATTGAAGTTCAATAATTCTAATTGTTGCTGCTGTATGAGTTATCTAGTGCAGGGTAAAAGGCTTCTCATTGAATGTTATTGACTTCACAAGAAAGGTCATATGGGTCTTGTTTCTATGGAAGGATCTCATTTCTCCTGGAACTACCCCAATACAATTCAAATTTTCCTCCTTTAACTGTTTCAAACTCCTTTTAGAAAGCTTTGACTGCATTCAGTTTCACTTAGGCTTTTTCATTCTTATGCCACTTATGATCTTAGTCTAATTAAACCTTACTCTTTGGTTACATGGATCACCTTGTGGTAGGTCCTAAGATAACTTCCCTCTTCTTGGAAACTTTTTATCTGCATTTGTGTTCCTCATGAATGCCTGCTGGTGTTCATAATCAAAATAATGCCTGACAGAACCAGAAGTGGACCTGCTTTGAGCAGCACATACTTTCCTCAAAAGAAAAGAACTATTCAAACTTAGTTTCACAAATCTATTTCTCAAGACACTTTGGCTCCCCTTGGAAGTTTAAAGCCTTCAGAATATGGGAGATAGTGAGCCAAAACATCTGGTTTTCCTATGCTAAATATAACTACTCAAGAAATTGCTTCTGTTATTACTGCTTGAATAGTTCTAAGTGTTCTCTACACATCAGTGAAACAGATTGGAATATCTATTTTGAAGAAAGCACGGCAGTGGATAGTGGCTTGCAGTGCAGGAGCCTTAGAATTGGGTCTCTGATCTTTTGCTCAAAGCCATGATGTGCTTTGCACAACAGACTAGCACATAGGTCTCTGCCATCCTTGATCCCAGCTCCAGGAGACTTTCTGTCCACTTTCTGTGCCATGGGGATTGGCCAGCTCTGCCGTGTGGCACATTCAGCACAGAAGGAATCTCACAGTGGGGTGTGATTCCCTGTCCACAGCAGGGAGCAAGGCCAGCCAACGTCAGCTGAGGTGAGCCAAGAATCTGCACTGCCAGACCTATACTGGAGATTTATTAGGATCTTGCTTCCAGCATTTAACTGCAGGTCTATTTTACCATAAGATTTGATTAAGAACATGAAAGGCTTTGTATCCATTGGCTGAAGTACTTCAGATTTCCTTTTCCATGTTAAGGTCATAGACTCACTTTTCTTATCTGCATGGTCCTCTACATTTAAAGTTCAGGTTCTTGAAAAACAAGATCTTCTTTTACCATCTCAATTTTTTTCCATCCCATAGTCCAAGGAAGATTTGAACCTTAGCTTTAAACTGCTCAGAACTCTAAATTGTAATGGGAGTAAATTCTACACTTATTTTCTGAAGTTTCTCTGAATCTCTAGGTGTTCAACTTGATAGGAAGTGATAAGTTGCCAGTGATTGCTTGAGTCTAACAGCTCTTTCAAGGACAAGACTGTAAGTTTGGATACATAGGCTGCCCACTGACCTGCGGCAAGACATGACAAATAATGTGACTGAAGACTTCAAAGATGGTGTCTATTTCCAGGATGGCAGTAAGATGTTGATCTCCATGAGTATCTTTCAAACCTTTCAGAATACTTTACTGAGGCGCTCGGGTCCTGGATCACTGCGGATAGCCACAGATAGCTGCAGGATCCGGTCCGCAGGCGCCTCGATGGATGGAGAAATAACGAGCTTCCACCGATGGCGGGTGACTCACGGGTGGCTTTATTCCCAAGGGTTTAGGAGAAGGAGAGCGAGGTGGGGGACAAAGGGAAGCAACCGCATGGAAGGGTAGCCAGCTCCGAGAGCCCCGAACCAGGGGCGGGGCAGGGATTATATCAGCAACCAGGAAGGAGGGTCAGGGTACGAAACTACCAACCGGGTGAGGGCTTGAGGGTGGAGTCAGGGAAGAATGACAGGGCAACAGCCAACTGGGATAGAGGGAAGGAGTAGTTTAGGGGGGAGAACCAATGGGGATACAAAGAACTTAGAACTTTCTAGAACTGGGGGAAGGAGTACACAATGACTGACAGGAACAGGGGGAAGGGATAGCAAATAACTGACAATCGGGGGAGGCGGGAAACTAAACGTCTGCTGCCTCCCAAGGCAGAGCAGGGGGGCCATCAGCTACACCTCCTCCCACACTTTACATTTAGTCTAAATCCAGAAGACAGCAAACTATATTTTCATATGAACTGAGATTAATTTTCTTAGTTATGTGTAATGATAAGTATTCAATTTATATCAAGGAATATACCTTTGACTGTTTTCGTGTTTGTTTTTATGTTCCCAGTATCCCGTGTTTTAAGACCAAGTTCTAGGAGTAATAAATTTTCAATAAATTTGTCTTAGAAATTAAGCATATTTCTTTTTGGATAAAAATTTATGATTAATTGATATAGACTTTATTTTTGGAGATAATATAAATGTGTTTCTAGTTCCTTTTTAACTCCACCAAAATCTGCAAAATTTTAGTTATTTTCTTCTGTGTTTTGGTACAAAGTTTTCTTCAATAAATTTTTTTAATAACTTGAATATTTTTTTTCCAGAAAGCCATTTAAGTTTGAGAAACAAAGTTAAATGAAGTACTCTGAAATCATGGAAGCCAAGTGCTACAATTGGATTGAGTTACAGTCCACTGTAATGAGATTTCAATTCAGTATCCTATTCAAGACAGAGGCAGTATTTGAAAAATGAGCTTTCCTGGTATGTGTATATTTCTCATTGAATAGTACTTATGAGATCAGAGACCATTTAATGTTCTTTTTGTTTATTGTGCAATTTAGTTGCACCCTGAACTAGGAAGTTTTGAATGCCAAGTAATTTTGTTTGGTTTTGAAGACCTGTAGGTATGGGGCTTCTAAGCACTAATTAAAAAAAAAAAAAAAAAAAAGTGTTCAGTGGAATTGCTCCTTGTTTTCCTTGTGATATGACGGTATCTATCTATCTATCTATCTATCTATCTATCTATCTATCTATACACATACACAAACATAATAGAGCATGCAATATATATGCTTGCAAACACATGTAGGAAAAACTACTTACTTTATATGCAAAAGGGATTTATATCTGGCACAGTTGACAGATATTTTGTGTTTTATTTTCTGTTAAACGGACCCATGGTGTCCATTCTTGATTAATTCTGTTGAGATTATGATGGAAAAGAGTATTACTAGCAATTAATTTTTATGACAAACAATGAAGAAATACACATCTAGAATAAATTGGTACATGGCTTTTTCCTTAGCCCTTATTGAACAACCTGAGAGAAAAAGTGATATGAAATTAAACATTCCTATATATCCATTTCACACTGTTTGCTGTTGTGCACTTTGTACCTCTTAAATGTTAAAACACAGAACAGATGTCTTATGAATTATGTATATTTCATAAAAGAAGACAATTGTCACATGTATTTTGATACTGAATAATTCATAGGTAATCTGCTACATCTGTGGAGGGATGGATCCACTTCTTATTGTAAGAGACACTTTGATAATGACATGACCCAGCCATGGGCACTCTCAGCCCAGAAAGCCAATCGTGTCCTGGGCTGCATCCAAAGCAGCGTGGGCAGCAGGGCCAGGGAGCTGCTTCTGCTGCTCTACTCTGCTCTGGTGAGACCCTACCTGCAATGCAGCATCCAGCTCTGGGGGCCCAGCAGAGGAAGGATAAGGAACTGTTGGAGTGAGTCCAGAGGAAACCACTAAGATGATGGGAGGGAAGAAGCACCACTTCTATGATGACAGACTAAGAGCTGGGGCTGTTCAGCCCGGAGGAGAGGAGGCTCCAAAGGACCTTATGGCAGCCTTCCAGTAGCAAAAGGGCACCTAAAAGAGAGTTGGAGAGGGACTTTTTACAAGGGCATTTAATGATAGGACAACAGGTAATGGTTTTAAACTGAAAAAAGGTAGGTATAGATTAGGTATTAGGAAGAAATTCTTTACAGTAAGGGTGATGAGTCACTGGAAAGTGCTCCCAGAGAAGCTATGGATGTACCACCCCTGGAAGTTTTCCAGTTGAAGTGGAAGGAGGGTTGGAATGAGATAATTTTTAAGGTCTCTTCCAACCAAAACCATTCTATGTTTCTGTGACCCTACAAACAAAAAAACCTAACCCAGAAACACAAGTTGACTTTGATTTGCCCTTGAGTTATTTCAGGCATCAGGCCTACTAAGGATTTTGGCTGTTAGAAGTTTCTGGGATGAGTAAATCTCTCTAATAAAAACTTCAGCACATTTCTTGTGCTATTTGCTAGCATAGGGAATTTTCATAGGCTTTTTTGGAAAGAAACACCTCTTTGGGAAATATAGTTTGGTGAAACATACCAAACTCTTGAGTTTAAAGAATAACCATTATATACTTTCATTTCTGGGTGTAATATGCTCAATAGGTATCAAAATAAAGTAAAAACTCACACCGCAATTGCCAGGAGAGGATTTCTATGAGTAATTTGGAAAAAAACCTGGTAGAATACTTGAAACATATTTGAAATTATATTTGTCAAGCAAAGGATAATTTGAAATTGTCAGAACATTCTACTGGGAACAAGAGAAGAAGCCTCCAATGTAAAAGGCAATGTATTTTTTAAAAATTCAGGAATTAGTAGTTCATTAGAAATTAGATGTTACTATGTTGATAAATATTTTATACAGCATTTAATGTGTGTCTAAAAATTATCAAATAGAATATTATAAATTAAGGGCATCTTTAGATGATCAAAAATAATTCTCACCTGAAATGAAAAACTCAAATGATTTTGTGTGTATTAAATTTACGACACTGGCAATCTTTTCTCTTTCTAAGTAAAATGGGCCAGTTTAATTCTCTAGACATTAGACACATTTAACATCTTTTTTATTTAGCAGTGGGGACAGTTGATATTGTGCTTAGGCATGCAGTAACTTCATTATAAAACATGGAATTAACAAAAAAAAAAGCAAATGCAGGCAGACAAGACTTGGTTTTTTTAAAATATTTGTCTCTAAGTATATTGGAAAGAATTAGACACACAAACAAGTTGAATGCCAGGGATTAAATAAAAATTAAGTATGTTTTCTACAGAATGCAACTTGCAATGCAAAATATGCAGCAATAAATTATCAGAATAATTAACTAATTTATAGTGAGCATTTTTTTTCAAGCACAGAAAAGATGGTAAAACAAGGTATTAACTGAAGATGAATATTAGCTTTTCAGACAATGACTATTGTCTATATATCTATAGACATCTATAGATCTTTAGCATCTATACTAAAGGCAATTTCTTTTCATTACATAGAGAATTTAATCAAATACAATTTTTGGTTACAAAATGGGACAAGAATTTGCTTACAAATATGAGAAGCAAGTCATTCAGTTACCACCAATTTGAAAAATTTAGAGGAGTTCATAAAAATTTTGACATGTAGTAAAATCAAAAAATATTTTGAAATAAAAATGGCTTATATTCTAAAAAATGGGTACGGTGGTTTCATATATGGAAATGTGTTTCTATTGGTTTTTTTTTCTCTTTCAAATGAACCTTTGCCTCCTATCTGATTTTCAATACCAAGTGTGCCAGTACCATTCTACTAGTAATTTCTATTACCCTTTTAGATTGAAACAAAAAAGCTTCTGAATTTTACCAGTAATTTGCCAAGGCAGAAACTACATTAAATAGAGGCACAATTTCATTAAAACTTTTAAGACCTAATTGCAAATACCAGTAGGAGAAACCATCTACATGAACAGAATTCTGGTGTTTTGTTACTTGCAGAGACTGTCATTCACAGTCCTCCTGTTTTAGTGAGAAAGATTTGAACCAGGTGCATGATCCTCTTTAACAGTCAATCAAGCTCATACAAAAAAACCTGATGAGCAACTGGTAGCAAAATGAGTTTTTTGAGGTTCAGGTCTGCAGTTACTCATATACATATATATATATGTATGTGTGTGTGCGTGTGTGTGTGTGTGTGTGTGTGCGTGTGCGTGTGTATGTGTGTGTATACACATACATACATACAGATATATATATATATATACATACATACATATATATATATATATATATACACCCTTCCTCCATTCTCCAAGTATGATCCAAAGCTGAGAAAGAAGAGCATGTAGAGAGGATAAATGAAACAAATCCACTTAAGACTATAGAATATTTGTGGGACAACTCTAAATCCTTTAGCATTACTCTGTTGGGATTTGCATTATCCCTGACAACTGTAGATGGATGAAAGCCAAATCAAACTAAAATTAAATTGAATGTTTCAAAGATAAAATTAGCTGCTGTTTCAAAGATAAAATTAGCTGCATTGTGGAAAGTAGTTGCCAAAACAACAAATACAAGAACAGAACAGATATGAAATTTAATAAATCAACCAGCAAGATGGTATAATGTAGTTGGGATGTGCATTAAAAACCCTAGTTTTAAACCACCTAAAAAAAAACTCTGAAAAGAAAACATTTCTTAAAGAGAAAAACAAAAAAATTTCAAATTATTAGACCAAGTAGATGGACTAAAGTCAAAAATCTCCCAAATTTTGACTCAGCGTTCAAGAATTCAATATTCTTCACAATGATCCAGTTAAAAAATCTACACTTTTTGTTCTTGAAAAACTCTGGGCACTTTGTTTTAATAAGAAAAATACTTATGATCCTAAATGGCTGCTGTCAATTACTTCATTTTGTCTGAGACAAATATTGTCTATGTCACACTGATGGCCATTTTTATTTTTTGACAAGTTTCTATGCTAAATTCATAGAAGAATTTTTTTATTTGTCTGATGGTTAGAGATGCATCCTGTGAATTAAAAAATTGTGTCTTCAACAGCTTTAAAGTTTTTAAAATCCTGCTTTTGAGGTTTGTAAACAATGAGCTTTGTACACCACAGCGGAAGGGGAAAATATCCCATATCTCCTGTTCCACATCTGCAAGCGCGGTACTAAGAATCCAAAATTCATTAGGAAAAAGTGTATTTTCTCCATGTATAAATGAATTTTGTTGTATTCCAGTTTTGCTATTACTTCTTGCTCTTTTACTGAGTACCACTGTGAAGACACTGTCCCTTGTCTTCTTTACTGCCACCTGTCAGATATGATTAAGTTTCCCCTGGAGCCTTCTCTTCTCCAGGCTGAACAGTCTCATCTCTCAGACTCTCTTCATATGACAGATGTTCCTAACCCTTAAACATCTTCACAGCTTTTCTGGTAAATTCATGTCTTTCTTTTGTGTTTAGCCCAGAAGGGGCCTCCATATGTGTCTCATCAATGTAAAGTGGAGGGGAAGAATCACTTCCCTCTACCTGGTGGCGATGGTCTTCCTAAGGACACCTCTGGGAGGCAGCTGCCCTTCTTTGTCACAAGGGCACATTGCTGGCTCAAATTCACCTTGTCCAACAGGACTTCCCAGATTCTTTCTGCAACACAGACTTTCACTTGAGTGGGAGATTCAAGCCCTTAAGTATTTCAAAACTTATCATGATTGAATTTTAGATGTTTTTCAGTGCATTATTTAACCCCTTTTCTCTTCACTTTGAAATATTTTATTAAAACAAGGCTTATTTTAATGGAGAATGTCTCTACCAAGTCATAAAACTAAGTATCATCTCAAAGATTTTTAAGAAATTGGCCATTTCCCTGAAAAATAATGTCCTTTACATTAATCTGAACTCCTAATGAACTCATGGAGTACAATATTATCCTCTCATTCATTGTAAGCCCATTCCAGATATTCCTTTCTTTCAGGAATAAAAGTCGAATTATACCAAACAAGGAGAGCACTTGAACTCTTAAGAGAAATGATTCTTGGTTATAAATCTCTTTATTCTTTTTACAGTACTAAATAGATACTTAGTATCTATAATATTATACTTAATATCTATAGTAAGATAAATGCTTAATAAAATTAAATTTATAACACACAATAAACATTATACATCAATGGAAATGTATTTTTATACATTGATATTTCAGTGTATAATAATGGTTTAATACTACTAATCCTGATTTAATTATCAGGAACATATAAGAAAAAAAAGTTGTAATTATGATTCCAGCTGGGGAAATAACATTCCCTTAATTTCTGTTTTGTTGGCAACAATTAGCTCCTTTGAGCAGATATTAAATAAATGCTTCATTTATGCTGAGGCTAAAGCTTATATCTAGCTATCTACAAATAATTTTGTTTCTAGCTATGCATTAATATATCTTTGTTTTCAAAATGATAAAACCCTGTGACAATTAGCCATTAAAAAATATAAAGTTAGAAAAACATTGTTTCTGCTTAGTGCAGATGTTCTCCCTGCATAGTACCTGCAGCACTGCATCTGGCAATTCTGTTATTCTGGAGTGAGATTTAAATGCTGCCTTTGTAGGGACTATAATGTGAAAAAAAAAACCCACAGTATGGAACAGAGACTAGAAAGAGAAGTGCTTGTTTTGTTCTCTATTTTTTCTGTTTATTCTAATTTACAAATCAGTGGAAGGATTGTCAGACAACAGTCTGCAGGTTTTCCTGCTAGTTTTTCAGCTTTCTGAAAATAATCCTTATATTCTACTTAATTTTATACCTTTGTGGTAGTTTTGTCTGCGGCAGAGTTAATTTTCTTCACAGTGGCTGGTAGAGGGCTGTATTTTCAATTTGTGATGAACATAGGGTTGATCATATAGAGATATTTTTCTTTTATTGCTGAGCAGTGCTTGCACACTTTTCTGCTTTTTCATACTGTCACACTGGCACGGAGGCTTTGGGTGCATGGGAAGCTGAGAAGACACACAGCTGACCCCAACTGCCCAAAGGGATATTCCAGACCAAATGACATCATGCTCAGTATACGAAGCAGGAAGAAGAGGGGGAAGAGGGAACATTAGGAGTGATGGCATTTGGTGCTGTCTTCCCAAGTCACCAATACTCACGATGCTTGCCTGGAGGTGGCTGAACACCTGTCTGCCCATGGGAAGCAGTGAATGAATTCTTTGTTTTACTTTGCTTGCTTGTGTGGCTTTTGCTTTCTCTATTAAGCTGCTTTTATCTCAACCCACGAGTTTTCTATCTTTTAACCTTCAGATTCTCTCCTTGATTCCACTGGTAGGGGAATGAGTGAGAGACTGCACAGTGCAGAGATCCTACTCAGGTCCAGCTCAGCCTACTGTCTCTAAGGTTCTTCCTTAAAAGCATCAAACCCAGAAATTAATGATGAGGTAGGAACATTGGCTCTTAGCCATAGGATCCTAAGGGGTGCTCCTGGTTAATACTGGAAGAAGAAGAATGCCAGTAGAGAAAGCACATGAAAAGAGAGAAATGTATGTCACAACTCCAGCTGAAGCCAGAGTGAAGTGGAGGGGGAGACAGCCAGGGGGGTGGGGGGAGGGGGAAGCTTTGGAAGTGGGGAGGAAGAGATAAAAATCATAGAATTGTAGAATCATGGAATAGTTTGGGTTGGAAAGGAACTTTAAAGGTTATCTAGTTCAAATCATACCAGATAAGCAGGGACATCTTCCACAAAATCAAGTTTCTTAGACTCCCATCCAGCCTGACCTTGACATCTTGCACTGCTCTGGGCAATATGTTCAAGTGTTTTACCAACATAATAAAAAAAATCTTTACATCATACCCAAACTGATTCTTTTTTAGTTTAAAGCTGTTGACCCTTGTCCTACTGCTAAATGTCCCTGCTAAAATGTTTGCTTGCATCTTACTTGTATGACTCCCTTAGAGACCTAAAGGCCACAATAAAGTTTCCTTGTAGCCTTTCTGCCCCATCTTTCTCAGCCTGTTCTCATAGGACAGATGCTCCATCTCCCTGGATCATCTTTGGGGTCCTCTTCTGGACTTGCTCCAATGAGTCCATGCGTTTTCTATGCTGGAGAACCCTGAGATACAATTTGAACAGCATGAAAAGAGAAATAAAATTATGTAATTTTTGAAAATTTAGGGGTCTTTATGGTGGCGTTTCTTTCAGTTGACTGTATTTTTATTTGGTTTTGGTTTTGTTTTTTTAAAGAATTAAAATAAATTTGATTCAGGTTCTAGCTCATATAAACTTCAGGTATCAACTTTATACACACTATTAATATGAATACGCATAGAAGCCACAGATTATGATTTGAATGCAAATATATTTGATCAAATCACTAATTGTTTTCAGAAACTCAGATTAGTCCTCAGAATGAAAAACAATGGCAATTTTTTCTTAAACAAGTAGGATTTAGTTTATTATTGGAGAATGTGCCATAATTTTTGTATTTTTTCAGGAAATTAATATTACATCAAAATGAATATGACCAGTTATTAACTAGTGTATCTGTACAATAGATTGTAGAAAGTTTTTCTTTTCTAATTTAGAATACAGGTACTGGTTGAAATTACAAAATGACTTCTGATACAAATTTCAAAAAAACAGTGTGAATACTGATAAAAACAGCTTCCAAACACATAGATAAAAAAATTATTCTATTTTTGCCTCTCATTCCCTTCCTGTTGTTTCTGTTTTGGCTTTTGGCATTCAGAACAAAAAGTTGTACCAGTGTTTTGTGATAAATGAGATAATACAGGTGTGAACTCTAGCAAGAAGAAGTATACACATAGGATACTGTAAAGTGTCAAAGTTGTTACCATTAATTTGGCACGTTAGGAAAGGAAGTATTTTCACAACCTGACCAAGAAAAATGTTAGATGAAAGAATAGTGAGAACAGCTCTTGAGGAATCATATGATTTTTTTTTTCAACTTATAAAAAAATAATGATACTACTTACTTAGATAATGTCTCTAAAATGGAAATGAATTGTTTTTTCTAGAGATACTTTCTGAACTTCAAAAGACAAAATGCAGCCAGTTTGCATGTTTCAAAACAGATGAAATACAAATATCTCATCATCTCCTTTCTTCAGTTTTTAGATTGCTGTTTCTAGGTATTTGGCAATTTGCCATTGTAATGAAAATGCTGAAGCTTGGCAGTGTGCCACGAAATTGCAATAGAATATATTGTAATTGCCTTTATGGGAATAATAGTGATCAAGATAAAAAATATACTTTGACTCTACTAGAAGTTGGGGCAACATTAAGTTCTTTCTCTCTCTCTCTCCGCTCTGTTTTGCCTTCTAGCTCATTTTTGGGAGAAGAAACTAATTTGTCTTCCGGACAGAACTGTTTTCTAAAAACATGCTTCATGTAATGAGGTGAGGCTTTGTAGTGCCAACACTAGACTTCAGTTGTATTCCTTTGACACTATTTGTTGCATTACACCTTCTTCCAACACCTTTGCTTAAATAATTCCTTCTTTAACCTTCAGCGCACCATTGAGAATTCTATACATGCTATACCATAAGTAAATCAGACAGAGATATGCTGATTTACAAATCTTCATTTTTCTGGGGCATTTAAAGAGTTCTAGCTGTAAAAGCGAGTGAAACAGTTACAGGTCACTATTCCACATTAGTACATATTACAGGAATCCATAGATCCTTTGTCTCTGGAAGAGCATTTGAACCATGAGAGCCAGATACCCGTAGATACAAATTAGATAAATGTTAGGATTACTGAAACCAGGTCATATTGTCATCTGGTAAACCAAAGAATGACTGTGGTATAACTTATTTGTTATTCTTAAATTTCAGACAGCCTTTGACATCTTGTCCCATACTCTGGCTATGTTTTAAATAGCAGCACAGGTAAGCAATCAAATAATTTTCCAACAAAAGTACTGCCCAGTGGTACCATGAGTCATAAAAAAAATCTAAGGTAAATCCCCCATTGGTCTCAAGGCTTGTCCAGCCTGCAGAAGATAAAATCTTGGAAGGGAACCTGACAGAACAGCAGCATGCCCATGCCCATGTCTTTGTGGAGATTATCCAGAGCATGGAATCAAGTTCTTCAGAGTTTCCTAGGGTGGGAGGACAGGAGACAGTAAACACTGAAACAAGATTCACACTGGATATAAGGAACACCTGTTTTGTTATGAGAGTCAGACAGATTAAGAAGTTGCCCAGAGAGGTTATGCAATCACCTTCTTTGGAGGTTTTTGAAGCCTAGCAGAATAAAGCCCTGAGAATTGGGATTTCATAGCTGACCCCATTTCAAGCAAGAGGCTGAATTTGAGACCTTCTGAGCTGCCTTTTGGAATGGATTATCCTGTGATCCTGCATCTATAATGAATAATTTCTAAAGCAGGAAACTGGTCACAGAAAGACTCTTCTATATTAAATAAATTATTCTTAAATGTTAGAAAGTCTCAAAAGATTTCCTGAAGTTATACTACAAAACACATGGCTCTTAGTATTATGCCAGACTATATTGTTTCTCCATTTAGAAATCTTCACCCTTCTCTCAACAGGAAGTCTCATAATAGAACAGTTAATTTATAACTGCTGAAATTCAAAAAACCCTGGATTTCCTTTCAAATTAGACCTTCAGTAATATATCCCAAATAATGGCAATTTATATATTTTAAAATTTCTTTTTGTTGTTTAAAAATTATTTATTTGTTTGTTTTTGTTATTTATTTTCAACATTGTTATGATTTTATTTTTAATTTTTTAGATTTTTAGTTTCCATTTTTAAAAAACATATATTTTAAATTTTTTTTTTGTTTAATTTTTAATTTATTTTCTTTTTGTGGGAAGGAACACTGGCTTTATTTTTCTCTGACTGTAAATAGTTCATCTTCTGAAGGTTACCATTGCCTCCAAACCTTGCCTTTCTCATATCCCCAGACAATCATGGGTATGGATACAAAACCACTAGCATTACTTGTTTCTCCTAAGTTCAAAGACTGTTTGTTATGATATTTTGAAATGCAAAGATTCAGTTTCAAGGTTTCTGCATGATTCCTTTAATAAAATATAGGGACACAATTCATTAATCAGTCGTGTACTAGACAATGCATAGTTTTACATCTGGCATTTGCTACCACACACCTCAAAAGCAAGTAATTTTTTTTTCTGCTTTTGGTATTCTTGAAAGTACCTTTCTAACTGAGGGGAATTCCAGTTCTCCAGGAGGGAGAATTTTTGCAGTTGAAGGAACAAAACAGAGTTGGCAGGAATGAATAATTTAAAAAACCCTCTCTCCTAATTAGATAGTATATACTGTCTTCTTAACTTTGTAGAAATTTAAAATTCAGTTTGTGAAGTGTAGGCTAAACAAGGTTTGGTTGCATAAACACAGTAAATGTTATAGCCTGCTACATCCAGAACATTGGCTGCAAGCCCTGTGGTAAATTCCCTCTAAGTCTGTCAGAGAGAAGATAGGAAAAAAAAATACAGGTAATCTCCTTTTTGTTTTCAACATAACATAAAAACATCTGTGCTGGATCAGATCGGTAATACTGCTTTAGAGACTGGTCAGTAATAGGACTGGAGTGTAAGAAACGGGGAAATTCTAAAATCTATTGTCTTCTTTTTTTTTTTTTTGCATTAATGTTTCCTGGCAATAACTGGGGTAGAGTATTCCTGTCTCAAACAGTTGATTCTATCTAGATCACTGCATTTAGCCAGCAACAATAAAACTTTTCTTTTGAACACATTTCTACTTTTGCACACAAAAAGTTACTGTGGCAGCAAATTATTCTTTTAAAATATGAAAAAAATGATACCATTAAGATCCAGAAATATCTACTTTAAATCTGGACCTGCAAATTTAAATAAACTCTTAGTCTTCTAATAAGTAACTTGTATAGTGGTGAAACATATTTTTAAAAATGCTGTTTCATCACCTCTGATAATTTCTAGTGAGGTCCAAATCCTAAACTGAGTTGTTTCATAGCCTCAGAAGCAAAAATCTCTTCCTCTTGTGTTTCATTTAGTGGACACAATACCTTTTTCAGTTTTCTCCCCTATTTTCAGCTTATTATGAAAGAATTAGGATCCTTTTGTTGTTCATAAGAAGAAAAGAACATTAGTTGTGTGGTGTGGTAGTGCACGGAGCACTGCACTTGGAGCACCCACTTACCCACTGTACAGCACATCCTTCCTCAAGCATGGGAGTAGAAATGCTGGAGACCCAGTAAGTTCATGTAGCACAGTAGCTGTAGCTGTAGCTGCTGGTATTCCAAACTAGTCACTGTTTTTTTGTTTCGATTTGCATGCATCTGGTAAAGGTTCAAAGATCCTCTTGGTATTTTTACTTAATATCAGCAGTACCTCATGGAATGAAAAAGAAAAAGAAAAAAAAATCAGCCTTCTTATAAGTCACTTTCATACCTAGTGACAAAAGATGGTACATAAGAGCTTGACATTTAGGTATTATTCCATTAGATTATTGTCATAACAATCTCCTTACTGAGTACACAACATGGGTTTTTGCTTTTCTGTAGCAAACATTTTTCTGTATGTGTAATTACAGAATGGTTATCTCAGTTTAACTCATATCTAATTATGTAAATAAGCATATATGCCCTCAAACTGCTTTTTGCATACTCTTCTGACCTAGGAATCATGCCTTTACTTGCTCATATTCATGTCTTAGGGGTGTTGGCCCAAACCTTCTTTAGATGAAAGTTTATAAATAAAGATTGCATAGAAGGCTTATTATTTTAAGCCCATTTTTATGTTTTCTCAAACATAAATTAAGGGAAAATCAAAAGTGATGAAGGTGGGAAGATTGTGAATGCTGCAACGCTGAAACTTTTTTATTTCTGTACTGGAATTCAAACATATCTCCTGGAATTTTATGAAAACTGACATATAACAAAAGAGAGACACAAATTACTTTTTGTTTGGTGGGTAAGAAGTTTGCATGTTGAGACAAGAGTTTTTGCTTGCATGAGAACATTCTTTCATCCAAAAATCATACTAAACCAGACTGTTTCTGTTGGTCATTCTCTCCACAAACCACTAACTATGTTGTCTTTCATTCTGTATGCTTCAGTTTCTGATTTTTTTTCTGTTAAATTTTTAGCAAGTCTAATAATCTCTCTTGCTTTTTTGTCTCTGCTTTCTCTTTTTCTAACCCTCTGAGATGAAGATTCCCCAGCAAAGCTTCTTCAAAAACTGTTTCTGAGAAACAGGCAACTTCAGTGATATAGAAAATAATATCCAAGTGTTTCAACCAATTCTTAATATTGGGCATTAAACAGCTATGTAGTGTGCTTGGGTGATTAAGAATATCTAACACAGTTCTGAAGTTTAACAATATAATTAATAATTTTAATAATTAATAAAGCCTATTCTGTGATTTGGAACCAAGTATTCACATAAGCCTTAACAACTTAGGATAGCACAAAGCCATAATCTACAATACTCCCAAAAGTCACCCTGCTCACCTGAATCACAAACTCAGTTGAGTTTGGAAAGTACCTCTTGCGACCTTCTAGTTGAACATTGTCCTCAAAGGATGATTAACTACAGCAGGTTGCTCATGGCTGCATCTCACTGCATTTTTAATAGCTCCAAGGATAGAGACTCCACAAGTTCTCAGTTGTATCCACAACTAAAAAAAAAATCTTATTTCTTACTTATGTTTGGATCAAATTTTTTATACTCTACTTTGGGCCCATTTCCTCTTGTCCTCTCACAGGGTACCAGTGAGAAAAGTCTATTTTCTTTATTGATGCCCATCAAATAAACAAGGTTAAGACTCCACAAAGCCTTTTATTCTCCAAGCTGAACAGTTCCAGCTCTTTCAGGCTTTCCTTATAAGACAGGTCCCTTAATTATCCTCATGGCCTTTTTTTGGACAAATTCCAGTAAATCTGTGCCCTCTCTGTACTATAAAGCCCAGAAGAGACTCAGAACTCTAGATGTGTCTCACCAGTGTTGAGGAGAGGGTAAGGATCACCTCCCTTGACCCAAAGCTGGAGATGTTCTTCCTAATGCTACCCAGGATGCCATTGGACTTCTTTGCCACAAGGGCACATTGGTGGCCAGGCCCAACTTGTCTGCCAGAATGCCCAGGCCCTTCTTTGCAGAACAGCTTTTTAGTTGGTTTGTTCCCATCCTGTGTTGACAACTGTGGCTGTTTCTCCCCCGGTGCAGGACTTTGTGTTTCCTTTTTCAGAATCTCATGGATATTGTTGGATTTTGAACTTTGTAAGAATGTCACACCATTTCTGCAGTCTATTAATAATATATGTTAATAGTTGTGAAAAATATCCTAAAGTGGCTGGCTGAAAATAAAAACAGTGATCAGAAACCTTTACCAAGAATAAAGCAAAATGCCAGAAAAAAATGTAGAGGAGGAGTACTAGTATTCTCATAATCAGTGAGATTCCAAATCCTCTAAAATTTTCTCAAGTTATTAATTTGAGCAGCAGTACATCTTGAATAAGTACAGTTGTTCACAGGAAAGAATCAATTTAGAAACCAAAAATTTTACCAGGGTATACTCAGTGAAGACTGACAAATATGTTTTATAATTTCATGAAGGGTTGCATTGATACTGTCACATTACAGTTCACAATTTTCTAAACCAGATTCTTTTGCTTGCACTCAGCTTGGCTAATATTTGTCCCACAAACTGGCAAGCAAATGAGTTCAAAACAAAGAAGTTAAAGAAACTACTTATAAAACAATTAATCTGTCTAAGTATAGCTTGAAAAAAATTTTTTAACCATAATCTATGGTTCGGATGGAGCACAGGCTTGTAGCAAGCAAATTTTCTTTCTTCATCTGCCACATGGAACACCTGTGTATTTTAGCATATGAATCCTTGCTGGAATGAAAAGACTGAACTTAGCGTGCAACATCACCTCCCAGTTCTGTTTCTATCCAAGCAATTGGCAAATATCACTGAATTTTTTCCTACTTATCTAGATGCACACTATGGCTTGGTTCATCCAAAATTCTTTGGCATTTTGTTCAACTCTGTGTGGTCTTAAAATTCGTGGTGTGGTCCTCAAGCAGACAATACCCAGCATATTTGCTGTCAAAGTTGAAGATTTTGATACAGATTTGTAAAATGAATGGTGCATTTTTTTTGGTTCTCATTCAAAAATTTAGGTGTTTCATTAAGATTAATATTTTGCTTTTGTTAGTCACAAATACCCACATAAATATTTCAGAAGGATTCCTTCAAAATTCCATGCAGGACAGATTTGTCATGACTGTTATGAAAAATTACATTCCTGTAGATGGATATCTATTTATTTCCATACTCTTACCTTTCTTTAATCTGTAAGATTTCTATATGCCTTAGGGGCTGAGCGATAAAGTAGGTGATCTTTCTCAGTTATTTTCAATGTATTCATTTGACATATTGTTTATGATGCTTTCACTCTATTTAAAAGGTCATAAACCATCAAAAGCTACAATGAAACTTCGCTGTAAAAATAATTCATGACAGAACAAAGCTCTTAGAGGGTACTCAATTATAAATCAGATAAATAGGTAAGACTTTTGACATTCTTGTAATCGTATTTAGCATTGATTTTGTTTTAAAATTGCCTTCCCTGAAAAAATTCTTATAGCAAGAATAGCTTTCCTTGAGTTTTATGAATCCTAAAGCAAAATCAGGAAGAAATTGTTTTAATATTGCTCGGTTTTAGCAAAGGGCTATAGCCATTTCAAATGAAACCATTTTAAAAATGGAAATGTTCCTGTCAAACTGATGGCATAGATGTAAACAAGAATTATACCAGCCATTTTTTTACCATTAACAGATGTGACATAATGCAATACAGAATTGTAAATATTCCTCACCAAAGGCAGGCTTCATGGCCCATATTTTTGGTCCAGAAAGTAAAGAGGTTGTCTTAGTTGTCAAATAAAACATAAGGAAAATATTTTATGATCCTAGCACTGTCCCTTGAAGAGAAGGACTTCCTCATGCCAGCTGGAGCCATTGAAAATCCAAAAAACTGAATAAAACACATCCTGGATGGATTTTGTTATCAAATACCTACAGGCTGGGGTTTTTTTTTGGTGGTTTTTTTTTGTTTTTTGTTTTATTTATTTTTCTTTTTTTTACATTTTTAATGAATTACAGTCCAGTGAAAACTGATATGTTTTGATGACAAAGTAGGATTGGAGCACAGGAATCATTGGTGCCTTTTGTAAGAGTTAAGAGGCTGAACTGAGTCTTAAAATTTTTACGAATAAAATCTTTTAAGAAAACTTCCATGGAATTTTAGCATTGCCTGATAAAGAAGGAAACATTTTCATTTGACTTCCAATATGGACATGCAATCTGATGCTACTACTGCTTTTGTACTTTTATGGTTGATAAAAACCAAGATGTTTGATGAAAATACAATCACATATATTAAGGAATGCTGAGGTTCATGATTTGCCTTCTTAGTATTAGGAAAAATAGCACTTTTTAATTTAGTGTGAAAAAAGATGTTCTGTTATCCATTAAAAGCTTGTATAACAAATATGGTACAAACTTTTAATTTTTATAAGCAAGACTATATAGAGATTTTAGCTTAATCTTTTACATATTTAAAAAAATAATTAAGCAGGGAAACCAAAGTGGAAATGAAAATTACAATGCTATCACCTACTCTACTGACTTACTTTAAAGGTAATTTGACTTACAAGATGTAGTCACTCAGTTACTTTAAAGAATTTGTAGGAAACTTTTACTTTTTAAAGAAATTATAGTGGTCTCTTTCTCAATGCCAAGCATAATTTCCTCCCCAAAACAAAAAAGCAGGCTGGGAAATGACTGCTGTTAGTAATTTTCTTGTGTGTAAAATTTGGCTATGTGAATGAAGCAGGAAAGAGCAGAGAAACTGAGAAAAGATGGCATTCAATCACAAGCTGCAGCCTGGAAAAGAACTGGGATCATGGCCCAGGCAAGGACTCTAGTAACACCCATTCAAAACAGAACAAACTGAACTGTAAGCAAAAGGACTATACCTTGGGTTTTCCAAATCCTATGACAAAAACAACAAGATTTGGTAGATTTTCTGTAAATAAAAGGAATTATCTAAACCTGCTATTGCTTCCCCTGTCCACCTGGAATAACACTCATGTCTCTATTACTACCTAGCTAGATGTTTCCAGAAAGATAACACTAGTGATATATGTGGTGGGGAAGGAGAACATAACAACAATGTTCTGACACATGGCCCACCTCTTTAGGCTGGGATATTTTAGAGAACAAAGTGGTTTGGAATGAACCACTGGTGTAAGTCAGTACTGCAAACCACAGATACTTGAAAGAGTAAATCAACACACAGCAGCATAATTCGTCTGTGTCATCTCAAGGCCTACCCCCATGTAAAGATGAACAAGTACATACTTCATTGCTAGTATTCTGATTTGCCTGCTTTCTAGATAAGGTCCACTGATTATAGACATAGAATTTAATTGTTTTTCTAGGAACAGGATGTTTTTACATAGCATGTAGTCTTTGCTTCAACTTTATTTTTCAAACAGTGGGGTGTAGAGTTGAATCCATATGAGGAGCAGCTGAGGTCACTTGGTGACCAGCGACAGGACACAACGTAACAGCATGAAGCTTTGTCAGGGAAGGTTTAGGTTTTTATTATGGATATTTATGGTATATATTTATGGATATATTTATGGATATTAGGAAAATGTTCTTCACCCACAGAGTGGTTGAGCACTGGAACAGGTTCCCCAGGGAAGTGGTCACAGGACCAAGCCTGACAGAGCTCAAGAAACATTTGGACAATGCTGCCTGGCACATGGTGTGATTCCTGGGGCTCTCCTGTGCAGAACCAGGAGTTTAAGTCCATGATTTCTGCTGGACCCTTCCAACCCAGCATATTTTATGATCTTATGATAATAATTAATATGAAGATAATAATAATGGGATTTAGATATAGTCTAAAACTATAACCATATGCTAAAATATTAGGTGGACAGCATTATATACAGAAGTCTGTCCTCCTTTCTCAAAGCCTCTATGAAACAACTGTAATACTACATGGAAGGAATCCATGTACAGAGATCAAGAGACAGATACCTTGCTTTTGACTTATTACTCTATTCTCTTTTATTCCTTTGGATATTTTACTAATGGTTTTATCTTTTTGACAATCAAGAAACTATTCTTTTGTTCCTTCAGGTGGAATTTTAACAAAGTTATCTATAATCAGCAGAAGATAATCACTTTTACTGGCTACAGAGAAAGAATAATAATATCCATGCTGTAAAACCTGAAGATATCACTCCTTCAGGATGTATGGTAGCAGCTTGTGGTCTGGTGTTCAAGGTCCCATATGCAGCTTCAGCTGAAAAGTCCTAAATTTTCCAGTCTGAAAGACTAAATGCTTTCATTGCCTTATTGCTGTTAACTTGACTTCCTTTCCCTTTTTATATTGCTTTTTAGGTAATGTTTTTGTTGCAATTTTATAGAATTATGGTGGAGTTTTTCCTAGCACAGGTCATCTTTTATAGCTCTATTGCTATTGGAATATTGTTCTGACTGTGATGGCTGCACTCTGAATATATGAATCTTGCTTCTTTCCAATTACTTGAAAGCTCAAACTAGAGACAGGTACAGAAGCATCTACAGAGTAATTATTCTAAAGTTATGGACTTTTGAGACAAAGAAAATAATCATTCTTTGATTTAGAGTGATTTGACTTGGAGTGAAGCTCTAGAGCATGTCTGTGTTTCTCAGCTATTATATTGAAAATTGATAGGCAATAAAAAACTTCTAGCTAAAAGTATACTCACAACCATCCCACCCTCTAATAAATTCACTAGAACAGAATGTTGAAGTTCCTTGTGTGAGTTTCATTTGCAGTGTTCATTTCCCTATAAAGTAATTGACTTATTAAAAGGTGGTGTTCATCACAAGACAGGTTTTGGTTTCATAAAATACCACTTGTCTTGATTGCTGCAGATCAGCTCCATTCCCTTAGAAGGGAAGAAGTCAGGTTGATAAAAAAAGAGTAACTGACACACCAGTGAGTGCTGTAATAAATTTAGACTAATGCTGGTGACAGTGGCCTTGGGAAACGTATCCACATTTGCAAGATTGATGTCTTCATTACTATCAACCTATACAATACAACAGCAATATAGAATATTCTCTTCAGGTTCTTCCAATTATTGGTGCATCAATTGTGCCTCTTCAATTTTTAAAAAGCAGTCCTTAAGCACTTGTATTCTTCACAATAAAAATTTACATCTTTCATGACCAGCTAAAATAGTTTCCTGCTTTTATAAACTCATAGCAACTTGGGTTGACAAAGGGATAATTTTTACATTTTAATTTTTCAGAATGCATCCTGTTGGATTTTTGCAGCTTACTTGATATTTTTCTGTATTTTTTGATGGAATATATATATATATATATGCATTGGTATTCACCAAAATAGAAAATGTTTAACTCTCTTTAGCTATTTTTGTGCTAAAACTAAAATAATGTCTCCAGAGTGCAAAGCACATTACATTCTGAACAGCAGATATGTTTGATGTCTTCCTTTCAAGGAAAAGCAACACAGAATAACCTGAAGCATTATGACTAAAATATTTGTTTGACAGAAGCATCAGTTCATCTTGCCTTATATCAATATCACAGAACTGTATGCATTTGAAGTACAAGAAATTAATTTGCTCCCCACCCCTAGACTGCGTTTTTAAAACATCTGACATTATAGAAAATAAAGCACCAGCCAAAGAAAAAAAAAATATAAAGATCTAATACAATTCTAGAATGACTGAATTGTGACACTACAGTTTTCACAAACATTATCTATTTTTTGCACCATGTGGTGAAAAAGCTGAAATTCTTTGAAATTTCGAAGATCTCTTCAGACAGATCAATATCAAGTGGATAGGCTAAAATAGAAGGGAAAATAAATAGAAAAGATCAGAAGAGAATTCAGTGCAATTTATTTTTTTAGGGCACTTCTTATATTCTGAGCACCTTGAATTTCTTTACAGAGTAATGAATTAACAATTTTACTTGTAGCAAAGCAACCATTATGATAGGAGAAGATATTATGTGCCAGCATTTCAAACAAGTCCCAGCAAGCCTCCTGACTTTCAAGCCTAGTTGTTGTATCCAAGCTGTGCTGTTTGTATCCAGGAGTAATTGTGCTTGAAAAGTTGCAGGTGCAAATAAATAACAAAAAAATCCCAGTAAATAGATATTAGTTTAAAGAACTGTTTTTTTAAATGTTAAATTTACAAATTTATGGAAGTGCAAGCTTATCTTTGGAACTCAGTAGTTTAATTAGCTTGTGGTTTTTTTTTTTTTTTTTTTTTGTGTATATTCTTTGTTTTAGAAAAGGCAGGGGAAAACTAAAATTAAGACAGAAGGCCATTATGGGTGTTTTTGTGATGTAGAAGTGATCTCTCAAATAGAGGAAGGAGCAAGTCTTAAAATTCAAATTGAAATAATCAAAGGCCAAGAAATAACTGAAAGAGGGGAAGAAGTTACAATATTTCAACGCCTCCTGTTTTCATTCCAAAATTATGGAATGAAAACAGAGGATGATGGACAAGTTTGAAAAACATGTACTAGTCACAGAAGATACTAAAATTCTTGTTTATAGTTTGATTAATATGCTTATCTATCTTATGTCTGTACCAGGAATGAGTATATAAATTTCTCTTGTTTGTCTGGTTAGAAAACAAGAAATTATTCAGGCTTTGATGAAGCTTTTAAGAAAAGGAAAGATTTTATTTCTTTTTACAAGAAATCTTGTATTGGATTTTCTTAATACCTCAAACACACAAAAGCATGAAAGAGAAGATAAAAAAGGAAGAAGTTGTTACTCAAAGGTGTCATTCAAACCTGAAACCTCTCTTGGTCTTAGAAAAAAAAGTAATTTTCAATACTGCTTTCTTAACAGAGAGCTAAACAAAGCACAATGCTTGGTTTTGGGAGTCATGTAAATGCTATGCCATTATACGAATAGGAAAATCTATCGAAAGAATGTTTTTAAAATTAGAAAGCATGAAAGTACAATATCCAGAGTTTAACAGAACTTAAAATTCTCAGTTAAAATACTTTGCCCAGTGACATTTCACTGTATCTATGCACAGCACGTTTTAGATATTCACCAGAGAGACTCTTCAAAGAGATAAGACAATATAGCAGCCAACACACAAAGAGGTTCTACTTTTTAAAGTATTACCATTTGATATGCCTACTTAAGAATTGTTCAGGAAGGTGTGCACATAATACACATTAGATACTCTATCCTCACAATGTAAAGGCAAATTATTACTATATGTGATCCAACATATAAAATTCTTCATTAAGATTCTTTTTCTGTAGTGGTTAATGTCATCTAAGAAGTGTCTCAAAATTTGGTATTTCTAGAGATTGAAGTATGCAAAAGAAAATTATACAAATTTATCTGAATATAGCCTTTTAATTATTCAGAAACTTAGACAGAAGCTAAATAGTGGTTTATACATCTGTTATCACTTAATTCTCTAGAATATCCATTTGTGCGTAACTGCCTGATGCTTTAGAACAATACAAAGCAATATTTTAAAATGAATACCTTGGACTTTCTCCAGAAAGCACAGAAATAAGACCACAGTGGCACTTGTTGAGGGAAACCATAGAGGAAAAGTCCTCAGTTATTATGAGGCACAAGCCTCTGAGACCATCCCTTATGTCTGAATTGTGACTTGTGTCACCAAGCTGTGTTAGGGGAACTGCCATATGCCTCTGCTGAAAAACCAAAGAAAAACCCCTGTTTCTCAGAAAAAAAAGGAGCAGAAAAGTGGAAGAGCACCCCCCCCCCCACCCCCCCGAAATCCTTACCCCTCTCAGGGTAAATGTTGGCCAAATTATCTCCTTTTAGGTGTTGCCCAAAAGGAGCTAGGCATGCCTAATTTTTTCCTTCAGCCTGGTGCATCCAGACAATAAAAGAGCTGGGAGAAATGAACTTGGAACATGGATTATGGACTTGGGATTCAACTTCCAGCTGCCACTGGGGCTGCAGCATTGGCAGCTCTGCTGACGCCTCCAGGGAAATACATTTTCATGTCAGGCAGGGAGAACAAGTTGGAGTGCGATTACTTCGAAACACAGATTAGGAATCTATTGAAAAGATTCAGTTGCTATTACTGTGGTGCAGTAGACTGTTCTTTAAGTAAAATATGTTACACCCAAAGTAAAAATTTCTCAAATATCCTGGCTGATCCTTCATAACTTTTTTCAGTTTTTCCCTTCAAACATCATTAATTTTAAGATATTTTATTATACAGTTTTATAAAGTCTCAGAAAATATGGCAATAATATTTCTGAGGTTTTTTTTGGTTTTTTTCCTCCTGAATTATGGAAAGGAACAACGAAAAATAAAGGTGGATCCCTCTGCATCAGTTACAGAGTAGCTATCAACCTTACAGATTTAAGGCTTGATTTTGCTGCTATTAAAATAATTCAAATTTTTCAATTTGATTTTCAATTGCACTTAGAATCCAAAAATTAATTTTGGAGCAACAAGAATTTACTGTTGCAGAAATGTCCTAGTCCTGTCTTTATGAAAGATTTCTATTGAACTTAATACCTGTTGTCTGAACCAGCCTCTAGCTTTTAATAGAAATTACATGGTGGTAATGGAATTCAATGGGACAAATAAAACCATACTAGAAAATAAAGCATTCTTTTAGCAAATGCCACCATTTTTTGGCTGATTTGTCTATACAAATCAATTGAATTCTATTTCTATAGAGTGGATTTTTGTTTTACCTTTGTAAGTTATGGCCATGAGGGCTGTCTAAAATGAAAAGTGACACATTCTCCAACACATTTTTCTAGTGCTACCAGTATTTCTACTGTACAGTATTTCTGTAATTTCTATTTTCATTATTTTCTTTTGTTATTTTTATTTTTCTATTTAGGCTGCAAATTAATAAATAACCTTTCCCTTTCTTTTGGCTTGTTGCTATTGTTCAGAAAGACACGTGTTTATCTAATTGCTTTGATGTTTCTGACAAGACCAAAATGGGATTTTTATCATTAATTGCAATGTTTCCCATTCTATTTTAACTGTTTTGAGTCTCTGCTGAATTATTTAATATTTGAAGCTACAGTGTGGATTCCTAACTATTGTAAAAATGCTGTCCTGATGGGACAGCATTTTTCCTGACAAATCATTTGTCCTGACAAATAGACAATAGAATTTTCACAACCTACCCCAACAGTGGGTTTCATACCAGCAATTTTCCTTAAACCTGATGCTAAACTATCCCAAGAGCTTGGTGAAGGAACTCCTTCATTATATTAACTAGCTGCACTCTTAATTATTGAGTAAATTGCACAGGAAATAAGAGATTTGGAGAATTCTGGGAAGGTCTAGAGCTGTATGTACAAGTGCTTTTAATAATATTGGTTATTATAGCATTTAAATAGTAATGATGAAAACAGCGTGCATTTCCTGAAGAATAATAAATGATGGAAACCCTTAAGGACCTGAGGTAAATATGAGGCACTTTAATACCAACTCCTTAAGAAATGCAGAAATATAAGATGCTTGTGATTATCACAAGATAAACAGTGATTAGAAAGAATTATAGATATTCTCCCTCCTTCTTCTCTTTCATAATTTCTGCTATATGTACATGATCCTATGCACTTTCACTTGACTGGTCATATCTATGTCCTGTATTATTAGTCATACAGAAAGGTGCTTGACTTTTTTCCAATTGTCTTTCTACAAATAACATATATTCTTTATTATCATACACCCACTGTCTAAGTGAAGAAGTCTTCATCTCCTAAATTTATGACAATTTATACATTTAACATTGATAAATAAGGGCTATTGTTTTTCTGGTTTACAATTGTAGATTGTAATTACATGTAGATTGTTTGGACTAGAGCAAGTATTATTTAATATGTTTCTGTACATTTGAAAAGGATCATCATGTAATTCTTTTATCAATTAGAAATTACTCAAGATTGAAGTTGTTTTTTAACATAAACAGCTTGGAAAAGTCTTTTTGTTTTAATAACTGGAATATCAAACTACAAAATCTTTTTACAGAAACAGAAAATTACCTAGCTCATAGCTTTTCTATTTTACAGAACTTTTTAGCATAAAGTGATATACTATGTAGTCTAGAAAAATTAAACAAGATTTTAAGGGAAGAGTGCTATAATGTACTATTTCATACATGTATTCCAACTCTATTGCTGTACTAATGCCAAGGTTGTGGGTTTGATCCCTGTATGGGCCATTCCTGTATGTGTTGGACTTAATGATCCTTGTGAGTCCTTTCAAGAATATTCTGTGATTCTGTGATTACATGCTTGTCTTTCATCAGGGAGAAATTAAATCATATAGTAAAATTGGTACATTCTCAAAATGAAGTAACTCTGTCATGTGGGAAAATATGACAAAATGCAGAATAAATTAAATGAAAGAAGAAATTTCATATTATGAAATGTTGTCCTGTAGCTGCAAAATTTAAAAAATATAAAAAATAAAGACACAATGAAAATGGGCCTTATTATTCTTGGTGACTTTATTAAGTCTCAGAACTATATCTACTTAAACATATATGGAACAAGGAACAAAGGAATTAAATTAAATAGAAAAATTATTATACTGTTCTAAAAAAAAACTAAAAACAAAGTATTCATGAAGAATTCATTAAAATGAGACATGAAATGAAGTATAATCCTGCTCTGTGTCAGAAACAGAGGAGGATATATTCTATTCCATATATTGTATCTAATAATGGGACCTTACCATGTAGTTGAAAGCAATTTATACAACCATAAGATCCATAACAAGCAGGAAGCAGGAGTGTTCAAAATGTATCATCAATGAAAACAGAAGTAAAATATATGGTTTAAATTCTCTGAATCATTCTCATTTTCTGCTTCAGGTGTGGATGAGTATCCACAAAAAAATTTTTCAGGGTTCTTATACCTTCTTCATTCTCAACATAAACAATACAGAGGAAATACAGGAATGCAGGACACCTCCATGTTTATATTCTTTTTGAAAAATGGAACAAACTCCCATGAATTACAGTTTTTCTCATATAGATAGGTAGTAAATTGAGAAGAGTTGAAAAATGCAGCATATTGTATGTCTCTATATTTTTTTTTAAGTGGGTGCATAAGTGGAGTATTCTTCTTTGGGAACAAAGAAATAACAGATAACTTCTATTACTTATACTGCTCCTGGGAAAAGTGGAGGTATATGCTACCCCTTATTTAAGAATAGAAGAAAAGTGACAGTCTATACTGTGTAATATGAATTCTACTGATGTCTATGTTCTTTCATCTTCTTGTCAATGCAGAAGATGTGGAAAAAACAATAAAAAAAAATCTTGTGTTTGTAGGTTTACATATATTCTGATATTTTTCTCCACAAGCCAAAAGAGAATCAGAGAGTCATAGCAGAATAAAAGTTCTGTGAGTTTAGGGTGAAATTCTTTATTTAATATTTTAATACTGCTGTTTTCAAATTCTGTATCCTTTTTCTTGTCTGGCAGTACCCAGATCATATTAGCAAGAAAATAACATGAAGCTTATTTTACAGTAGTAAAAACTTTTGTTATTGTAAGTGAAATATAAATGAGGTGCTTTTAATTAGAAGTTCTGTCTCACAGGGGATTATAAAATTGAGCTAACTTATATGCTAAAATAGCTGAATGCTATACTTGAATTTATAGAATATTCATTATATAAAGCGTTAGATTCTAGTTATTTGAATGTAATATATTGAATGTTGAGAGTCAACTCTGTCTCTGATATCACAGAATCTTAGAATGGTTTGGATTGGAAGGGTAAAGATAAAGCTATCTAGTTGCAACCCCTCCCTGCCATGGACAGGGATACCACCCACCAAACAATGCTGCTCAAAACCCCATCCAACCTTTTATCTTTATTCTTTTTACCATAGAAGGGGAAAGTATTTGATGCTCCCCAAAATCATGGAGTTTAAACAAGTAAATGGTCCAGAAACCTTGCCTTTTCCTTTGAAACATGGAAAAATAAAGTCAGGTTTTGTCATTTTCTAGCTCTTCAAATTGTCCTTATGGTTTTTTGCTTTCTGTTCAGTTCCTCTTTACTTATATTTGACTTCAAAGGAGAGGTTAGGTGTGTTTATCATACTTAATGCTCACAGAAAGAAAACATGGGAGCAAGTATCCAATAAATATTCTGCAGTTTTGGATGTATTAATTTCAGTCAGGAGTTTTCCATAGAGCATGAATGCTGAATAAACAAAACTATAATCTTGGAAACAGAAGTTTGCAGAAAGAAGTGCAAGTTATTTTCCTACAAGTGAAAAATTGCAGTGCTAAAAACTAGTGGTCCTAGTAAAAATTTTGAGATCATGAAAAAGCGCCCCCCCCCCCAAAAAAAAAAAAAAGCTCACTTCTCCAAGAAATTCTTCCCCTATATACATAAAAAAATTTAAAGCTTAAGGCTTTTATGTCCTGGATATTTTATCTGCAGAGGTGAAGTAAAGGTTGTGACATAGGATTTTGATGTATTTGGTTTATCTCAAATAAAATAGATTCACCTGTGAGGTACATCTGGTCTATATTACACTCAGAATGTGTGACAGTTTAAACTGTAAGTGAATTACAATAACCAAGATCTGGACAAAGGAAGAGAAGGATTTGCTCACTACTACTTACCACATGATGTGCTGTAAGAAACAGATATTAGAGCATATCTACACACTTGAACACCTTAGGACAGCTGTCAGGATAAATACATGTTCAGGATCTGAAGCTTGTCACAGCTGGTTTCAGAACAAATATAAGAGAGCTAACTGCTGGGTGGTCCATTCCCTGCACATTTGGAAAGACTTGGAGTTTAACTGAGCTAGCAAGCATGTCTCTAGGCTTAATGTAAAATGCTGTAAAAAACATAACAGTACGTTTATTTCTTAAGAAATGTAATGCAGCAGAAACCCTTTGAAAACCTTTCCCCTCTGTCTGCACAGATAAGAGCAAACACACTGTATGAGGATGATTTGTCATATCCTTACGCAGTCACTCCTTCTGAGTGCGTGACAGACAGAGACGTGCACATCGTGAGCTGATGAATTCAGCTTCTTTAGATTAGCATTTAATGCCTTCCAAAAGGCTAGGCATGTGCACTGCTTTGTGTATTACTTGGAATAAGTCCTGCCAAAGCTGGGTTTTGCAGCACCTAGTCCTGAAGGTCAGGCAGCTGTAGGTCTGCACTGAAGTAAGGGGAGGGTCTGTCCTGGCTGGGAGGGCAGGAGTTAAGAGCCTATGACTCCCACTGCCCCTGTTGGTTTGGGCTTGATACAGAGAACTGGCTCGGATCTCATGGAAAGAGAGGTGAACTTTGACAGAGTATTCCTGGGAGAAATAGTAGTGCATAGAGACTCAGTGGCAGGTTTTCCAAGCTGAGACTTTATTATGTGAAACTCTGATTAGAATATTCACATGATATTGTCATAGATGTCTGCAAAATCTGAATTAAAAATTTCAAAATTCCTTATAATCCACTGAGGGGAAAAGATTTTTCAGGATACTGCTTGGCTGTCATTTTAGACTAGGTGAATAATACGGTAGTTACTGCTTTTATTCTTTATCCTTGAATAGGCAGTAAATTGATTGCATAACAACCTAGTAAAGTGTTGTCCTTACAAGGACAGATATAGGGAATTCTGATTCTGTCATGTCTCATGGAAATGCTGATCTCTGTTGATACATAATAGCTAATGTCCTGTACATGAGCAATTAGAATAGTGTGAAATGCTTCTGAATAGTCATCATTTGGCTACTTGTTAGCTTACAAATTGTGTGTGTGACATTCTATAACTCACAAAATACAGACTGTCCTAGCTAAGATACCACTAGAGGAAGAGAAATTCCTGGTACCTGGTTCCCAGTTTGAAAGTCTGGAAAGAGTGTCTTTAATTCATAGGCCAGAGGACATTTCACTGCTTGTTTGTCTAGTAAGGTTGATTATTGCAGAAGAAGGAGGTAAAGCTAATTAGTAAACACAATATTCAAGAGCTGTATTAGAGCAAAAAAATTGCCTTCTGCATGATAATAAATAAATAAATAACTACAGAAAACAAAACAGTGTAATATAGAAGGATAAAAGGTTAAACATACCATGAAAAAATTAAGATGAGCAACTTGCTCTTTCAACTCATTGCTCTGCTTCTGAAAGAAAGTATTGGAAAAAAATGGTTAATTTGCTTCTTTGTGCTTTGTGGATCTCAAATCAATGTCCTTTTTAATTTTTTTTTTCCCCTCTTAAAAGGATAAATGTTAAGCACAGAGTATTAGTGTTCTTCCTTGGAAATACATAATTTTCAAAAATTTAAAAAAATTCAGAAACTATTTCAGCATGACTTTTCAATGGCTTATTGAATATATTAATTTAATCATGAAATTCAATTATGAAAATTACCTTTCAAGTTTGGACCTGGAATCCCAATTGTGGAATGGATGAAACTGCTACAAGAATTCCAACTTATGTAAGTATATGCAGTTTCAATGAACATGTGTTTTTCCTTTGTACTATTTACCTACAGATTTATACAATCATAATAGCTCACATAAAGTAGGTGCACTGTGTATTAACAATCTTTTCTATACACTTTATGTCCAAAATGTCTTAGCTGCTTGGTACATTGTGAAGAAACTTGTTCTCATTTCCAATAGACATGAAAATGCTCGAAATGAGGGTTTTCAGTGTTCACAGAGAGCAAAACTCATGATTTTTTTAAAAAGGTTTTACTCTTGGATGATATAACATCCATAACAAAATTTTTCATGTATCTCTCAGATGAAAATTCTTTGGATTATCAGAAAAATTACTTCTTTAATGCTCAACTCTCTGTACATGCCAAAATGTTTGCCATTTAAGATTTTAACAGGGACATTATGCAAAAATTTGTAAAAGCATTGTTATTTCTATGGTTTTCCCCCCCTCCACGCAGCCCCCCGAATGAATCCGACTAGCTCAGAGATATGGGGCTGTGAGGGGAGGAAATAGCAGGGAGAGGGAAATGTATTCAGAAGAGGCTCCTTACCCAGGGTGTTGGTACAGCTCTCTTTATTCTGTGGTGTCCATGGAGAGCGGGGCAAAAGAGGAAGAGCAGGAAGTTACAGGGGTCTATATAGGTTTTGGACAGGGTGGGCTCTCCTGGCTCCCCACCAACCCCATTGGGGCAGGGGGGAGGATTCAGGGGTTATCATGATCAGAGCCACAGAGGCCCTAGGAAAGGGGGGACAAAAGGGTGTCCAGGAGCTCACCGTAACAAAGCATATCAGTTGTAGGTCCATTCCTGCCTTGATACCAGGCAGGACTCTGCATTACTCACTTCTCTTTGTGGAGAATAAAGAAATAAAACCAGAATTTTCAATTAATGATTCAGCTATTTGCTATCTCTTAACATCTTTGCTGCAATATTCTTCAAAGCAGATGGTACTTTTCTCTCTCTTATGGCAACTTAGTATTGTGTGTCTTCAGAAGATAATTTCCTGGTCAAGTCCACTTCATATATGACCAGAGTAAGTTAGCTGAAAAAATTCAATTTTGCACTTGGTGTAAAAAATCCCAGTTAGATTTCCATGTGCTTTATTGTTGTGTCAATAGATTGACATTGTTCAGTGACACTGATAATATAAATATGCAAAAAAGAAATTAAAAAATATTTATTTAAAAAATCAACTTGCCATATAAATTAATTTTTAAATTATAATTGAGTAAAAATGCATTTTCTATCTTAATAATGTATTTATTTTCTATCCCATTAATTTTAGAAACATGCATTAATTACCTTTTTTTTTTGGCTATGACCATGGTTAATGCCTTGGTAATAATAATAACAACAAGAAAAATAATAAACAAAAATACTGGCCTCATTCAGCACAAGGCACCATAATTGTTTGCCATTGAAATCCTACACAGGGAAAAGGGTTAATATAGAGTAAAACACTACGATTTAGTAATTAATGTTCTGTAGTTCTCTCCAAATGCAAAACCCACACTGCCCCTAGAATCTTACAGCCTGAAAGATTATTTGCACGGTTGCTAAAATTAGATGCAAATAGGAAGTTTAATCCATGTACGCAATGATCTGATAAGTGACATTTCTACATATTTGCATATATATTATTTAAAGAGATGGTTTGGTTTGATTAAAATGCAGCCTTAGTGAAAAAACAGAGGAATGCCTTCTCAGACACCTTCAAAATTGTGAATGTAGGATGGTCTTATCACACCATAATTTATTTTAAATTCTATTAAGTGCAGCAGTAAGTTTTAGCCTTATTCTTTTTCCTTCCAGAAGATATTTGAAGTAATAAATAGCTCACTGATTGGAGCTATTTTAAACTTAGCAAGTTAAATACTTAACATTCTCTATGTTCTCCAGTCATCTGGGGAAATAACTGTTCCTTATAAAAAGAACCACGCTGAAACAATTCAGATAGTTCAAAGCATTAGGTTGCCTGCCAGAACTTGCTTAAATGTATTTGTTTTGTGAAATTTAAACA
The DNA here is from genome assembly GCF_048771995.1 of Taeniopygia guttata. Taxonomy (NCBI): domain Eukaryota; kingdom Metazoa; phylum Chordata; class Aves; order Passeriformes; family Estrildidae; genus Taeniopygia; species Taeniopygia guttata. Next base: position 30,525,284 of record NC_133028.1, on the reverse strand, counting down.
AGGGACACAATATTTATATGTGTATCCTATCATTATGCAATTTGTCTTTTTAGAAATCATTCTTAGGACTGGGCATTTTTAGAGCTATAAAAATGTTTATAAATAAGATTATAAAGTGATACAGTAGATCTAAGTTTGTTTAAAGCACAGGACTGGGAGTCATAAGAACACAGACTTGCTCTGACTTTACTTATGACATTATGGAAGAAAACTTTCTGCAACATTTAAGTTTAAGCATTCATAGAAAAACAAAGGCAACATCAGCAGCCGGGAGGTGGGGACACACAAATAGAATTGTTCCCTTACAGACAAACTTATCCCTCACAAACTGCAGTCAAGGCTCCTCTGCAATTTCATTCACCAAGATCCACAGAATTTTTTCTAGGAAGGAACAAGAACTGAACAGCTCAGTCAGTGTGGCTAATAGCACTTTTATTTTATTTCCCTTTAATTTGCTAATAAGAAAACAAATAGGACATGATAATCCGCTGTTGAAAACACTGCAATGTTGAATCTCTCTCATATTTCTTCTTTGTTCTGTAGACTGTGACACCAACACCAGGCTGTAGCGAGGATTTAAATGATTGTAAACAGGCTATGTCTTGGGACATCTAAGCCTGCCATCCTGCTGCCCATCTGAGACTTCCTAAAGTGAGACTGACAACTCAAAAACTAGGCTTATTTGGGATTTAGAATTATTTACTGTGTTTCCACAGGCAACAACCCTATGACAGCAGCATTACTGTCAAAAATGAGGTGTGCTATATTGCACAAATCACTGTCTAGGCAGACTGCCTTTTAAAAGGGAGACTGAATGTGCCCAGCTGTGTGCTCCATTTTTCTAAGTGCATCAAGCAGCAAAGTGTATCAAACATTCCTCTGCATCAATCTCCACATTCCCAGTGAGGGGGTCATTAGACTCATCAAGCCTCTACCATTGTAGACACCTGTCCATGATGGGGAATGCTCTCCTTTCTCATTTTTAATTATTTTTGACCCTCACAAAAGCAAATATATATATATTTTTTTTTTTTTTTGTAAAGCCATGAGTGTTCTTCTCAGCCTATGTTGCTTTTTCTAATTGAGGTTTAATCGGCTTTTTGTTCCCTGAATCTTCCCTCTTGGGTTCTTTAAGATGTAAATTACTTTTTTTACCCCCACAGCAATAGGGAACTTCCTGATCACTGTGACTTGTGAGAAGGTAACAAGGAGTGGCCGCTCAATAAAACATTCCTTAGCAATCACAGGTGCATCCTTCCCAGCATCAGTACCTCAAACTGACTTGAGTGGTTGCTACCTTTGATACTACTCTGCTGCTGTTAGTACTTCATCTTGTCACTAAAGGTCTGGGAGGCATGAGGACAGAACTTGATATTTAAGGTCAGAGAGAGAGAACATTGGTGTCATTGTTTCTGGAGAGTCATGTAGTCCAGAAAGACAGTGCTCAGCCTGAAACAAAAGCTATACAAATAGGTGTTAACTTGCAGGGTGTGCCCATGGCCATCTCTTTCCCAGTGAGTGGCAGGGTTGGGGAAACCACAGTCTGACTCCCTGTACTCCTTGTCTAAATCCTGCAGAGCCCTGTAATCATCCCTGCATTGCTCAAGATCTCCCTGGTCAGTAACATCAATACTTAAATTAATGAATGGAATTCTTTTTCAGTGAAAAGAGAACAGTCTATGGGCTGGACAGTATATTAAATTTGTTCCATTACTGTGGAAAGGCACAGTGCAGAGCCTTAGGACCAGTCTGCACTTGTCTTGAACCAAACTGGTTGTAGCTTGGTTTAGCAATCAGTAACTACTGCCTGACCTGTTTTAGCTACCTCAATGGGAACTGTCTGTGGTAAAGCCCTAAGAATCCAAAAAAATTAATTTTTCATCCTTAGGATTCAGGGGGTCATCAAGAAGGCTACTATATGCTTCAGTAGAACAGTGTTTTTGTGTCATAAATTTACCTGTATTATTAACACAGCTATTCTGTGAACTAGGAGTTTTAGTTTGAACTAGGAGTGTAAGTATTACACAATTTGTATTTCTAAATTGTTAAAACAAAAATAGGAATAACAATTCATTCTTAGATTCCCCTTAGACCCATACTGATGATGTGTTCCCCTTACCAACAAGATGCAGAGCACTGTGTCCTGTTCTGCTTTATCACCATTATCACACCGGGTCTGGCAGCCCCATGCAGTGACTGGGCCCACTGTGAGCACGCCTCTGCACCAGCTGCGGACTATCAATTTTTATCTTATTATAAGAAGTATTTCTGGCTAATTCTATTCTGGGTAACAAGTCTGATTAATCTGCCCGAGCCAAGCAGTCTGCTTCACTAAGTGTATGAATGCGGAGCCTTGTCGGTGGTGGCCTCCCTGGGTCACTCTCGACACTGCTACCACACTCTGCTACATATGAACTTTCAGGGGATAACACTTATTAGTGTCAGCTTCTGCATGATGTAACAAACTGAAGAAAACGTGTCTTTCAAAATCAAAAGATTTTGAATAAGGTATAATTTTTCTGCAGAAGTTTTAGCTACTTGAGTGTGAGATAAATCTATCACACTTCTAATTTCAATTGCATATACAAAATGGTAATCTAAAGGGAGTCACTTGTGTTGTGTTAATGCAGCCTGACCTGGAAATAGTAAAGGAGATTGTTCATTGTGACTATTTTGCTAAAGATTTATTAAAATAAGTAACAAGATTTTCTTTCAGACCTACACACGTAGACTATCGCCTCTGAGTTAGTATACCTATACTGCTTCTCCAGTGGTGAAGAAACAAACTGGTGTGTGTTTTATATAATGGAAATGCATAGACACCTATACGCACATGCAGGTGTGTGTATGGTTCCAATATAGAGCATGAGCTTTATTGAAAAAATCCCTTAAAATAAAACACTATATGGAAGTAAGACAATATGTGTATCACAGAGTGTGATTCACGCTGAATGCTTATTAATGCTTGCTTCTTCTGAAAAAAAAAAAAGACTTAGAGTCACAAAATCATGTTCTATTTTTCATAAAGTCAATTAATTATGCTGTGTTTTACGATTTTAACCCCAGTTCAAAACTAAATACCACAGTTGCTCATTTACTCTTCCCCTTCCTGATGGGATGGAAAGGAGAATCAGAAAAAGAGTTAAAGACTGTGAGTTAAAATAAGAACAGTTTTGTAATTGAAATAAAGTAACATATAATAATAATAATAATAATAATAATAATAATAATAATAATAATAATAATAATAATAATAGTAACGAAAAGGGAATAAATCCCAAGGAATAAAATCAATGCTCAGTAAAATTACTGACCATCTGCTGACCAATGCTCAGCCTATCCTGAGCTGTCATTGGCAGCTCCTGGGAACTTCCACACATCCTGAGCATGACATTCCATGGTATGGAATATCCCTTTGGCTGGTTCAGGTCAGCTGTCCTGGCCATGGTCCCTCACAGCTCCTTGTGCACTTTGTCACTGGCAGAGCCCGGGATACTGAAAAGTCCTTGACTTGGGATAAAAACTGCTTGGCAACAACCAAACTTTAGTGTGTTATCAACATCATTCTCATACTGATTCCAAAACTGTACCCATCTACTGAGAAGAAAATTGACTCTTTCCAAACTCAAACTAAGACACTGATTTAACTCAAATAACATAAGTATCTTAAAAACTGAAATTTCTTAAAGTGCATTTTAGAAGAAGTGTATAGTTCTTATGAGAAATGAAGTTTTTAATATACTAAAAACTGCAGCATAGGATGGGTTTTTAAAATAAATATTGCCCAGAAGTCTAAGCAAAGATTTGCATTTGGTGGATTTTACAGAATTAAGTTCCTCAGATACTGAAATTTTATTTCTCACACACTCTTATATGGCCTCTTGGCATTAACATTTTCTTGAAGAATTTGCATTCACCACCTGTCTCACAGAACACTTTCATGTATGTTTTTGTGTAAAACTCATTCAAGTTTGTTCACATACATCATATGCTTCAACATTTTGTATTTGTAATGACAAATATAGCCACTAGAGGCATTTTAAGCCATGGAAGTATTTCTATAAATTCAAATTGGTTTATTTGTTTGTCTATATTCTTGATTTTCCTTTATTCCTATATGTTAGTGCAAGTCCTTGAAATTGTTCAAGTGTATTTACACTAAGACAACAGCTGGAAGAAAATTAGATACATGTCTGCAACTTAGGTAGCATGATAGTACCATTTGGGCTAAAGAGACATCTGTTCATCTTAACGATGAAACAAATATAATTGCATACATAGAAGGAATGGATGAACTATCTCACACGACATAATTTCTGGATGCTTATTAATATTATGCTTCTTGCATTAAGGAGGAGCCACCTGTTTGTTTGTTTCTGTGCTGGAGGCTGCTGTTCCCTTTGCAGGGGTGACTGACTTGATATACAGACATTACTGAACTTCTTTTGCCTATATTTCAGTATATTTGCCTGAAGGGAAATCAATATTCCCTTTTTTACCTTAACATTCGGTTATAAACTGCAGGAGTCTAGGAACTGACTCAGAAATCAATTTAATGTTGTCTTTTCTGTAAGCTGTGTTACTAAGTGAAGGGTCAGTATGTTCTGAAACTAGTGTTTGGGCCCATGGAGAGCCTGACTCCAAGTCAGAATGTTTCCCAAGTATATACAAAGATGAATTAATTTTTTAAAAGTTAGATGGCCTTTTGAAAGTCTCAAAGGTTTCAACCACATGATGAATGAAAACAGATTTCTTGTACCTGAACCTCGGCTGTCATCCTTGATGAATTCCTAAGCTAGCCAAAAAGACAGCTAGGAGTGTATCAGTGAGAGAATGACTTGTGCACACCAGTGTGGGTGCACTTGGTGCAACAACAAACTTATAAACAAATAAAGCTGAAAAAGGGAAAGCTGGACTAAAAACACAACAGAGCTGTCTCTGAGTCATGGGCTTTTGCTAACTTAGAGCTAAAAAATAGCACTTGTCATCTTATCCATGCTCATGACAGCCTCAGTAACTTTTAAGATGAATAAACAGTGTTCCCTTCAAAATGGATTTCAGTAAGAGAGGGATAAAAAATATATAATGCAAATAAAAGGCTGCCTGTGAGTCAGTCAGGTCTATGACTCTAACACAATAAATAATATTTGTTAGATAAGAACTTTGAAAAGAGTTTAAAGCATTCCCCATATACTACAAGCTACAGTTTTGGTGCCCTCAGAGTTTTGGTAGAGATTCGGCTCTAATCAATACAGGACATTAAGCTTGAAACCTCAATATGTGTCAGACTTACACTTTGCAAGACAGAAGGTATATGAGAGTTTTAATAGCCAAGCTGTATTATCCTGCTTCTGACAGCTACCAAGACCTTGTGTCCTACAAAGAACAAAACAGGCATCTTACTAATCAAGTTTTTCAGAGAAAACCTGCTCTCAGCTCTTCAGTAGTCAGTGTACACTCAAATAGTTTCTTCTGCTTGTGAAAAGACTAGGGTGCCAGCTACCTGAAAAATATGTGAATATTGCTCAGTAGACACTGTGCAGTCAAGGGTGTCCCAAAATATTTTCAAATAAAATATAAGTTAAATTAGGTGTGAGAAGGAAAATTATATAAGAGACTAAATTAACTCATTGGAATCAACATATACAATTTCCATGGTTCAAATTACAAAGTACCTCTCTATGTTATAGGAAATAAATGAAGAATTGTGAGAAGGAAGGGAAACAAGGCTGCAATGCAGGAACTAGTCAGGGAATTAGGATACAATTATAAAAAAAAATCCATAAGCAAATCATTGACTTTTTAAAAATCTTATTTGTTTCATTATTTGATAAAATGAGGGAAGGTACCTACCTTCATTCAGGAGGGTGGTGCTGGAGCCAACTACCCACTGGCAGAAACTGCAGGAATAATATCTGCATCCAATTTTATCTGATAAAACTTCTCCCTTGTTCTTTGTTCCTGCCTAAGACAAGTTCTGCCCTTTGATGAAGGTGAAAAAGATGGTTTTGAGTGAGGGGTGGTACAGGAAGAAGTTGAGGAATGTGGCTTCACTGCATATTACCTATGCAAGTAAGCAGGAAGGAGAAGAAAGAAAAAAAAAAAGAAAATTTTATTCTTTGTGACTAAAGAGGTATCTTATCTGGAATTAATTTTGTGCTTTCCCTAATTCTATATTTATATTTTATTTGATCTTCCATATTGTTACATAGAAATTAAAAATTTAAATTAATTTGGTAAATCTCAGTGAAATCTAGCACAATTTCTCTAGCATTTGAACTCTCCAATTGTCTAGTGGAACTTTTTCTACTTTTGACTGAAGTGAGTGTATTTCCAAACTATATGTCCCTCCTATTCCAGCATTTCAGTCTTTTCAGAATGAGAGATGGTATAATAATTTTGGATTTTAGACTTGCTTTCAAAGTCCTTGAAAATCACAGGATGAAAAAGCAGGTGACAATATTTTTTCCTGGAGATCTCAGGTTCAATATTCTTGTTGATCATGTTGTGGTTTGACACGGAAAAAGAATTTTTCCGGAAGGAAGAAGTCAATTTGGACATTGACCAATTGAAGGTGGACACGCCTCTGAGAACACAGAGGGGTTAAAAGCAGAATTCCCAGGGGAACTCGCTCTCTTGGGTTCCGGTCAGCGGTCAGTGCAGGACTCTCCCCTGCCCAGCGACGAGCTGGGTGGGGGAGGGGAGAAGCCATGTGGCCTTCGGAGGTAGGCCCAAGGGTGGAACCGGGCTGGCCCCCTGCAGATGGAAGGGTGGAGAAAAATCTGGGATGTCTCCGTTTCTCCCCAGAGTCTCTCTCTCTCCCAAGAGAGAAAAAGAGAGACAGCGGTGGTTTTGCCAGCAGTTCACCGCAGGGAAGGAGAAGAGTGGGGGGGCCGCAAGGTGCCCAGCCGGGCTGTGGGAGCTGGAGCCTGGGCAGCAAGCCATCTCTGGGAGTTGGGACTTTTAACCCTTCCTGAGAAATGAAAGCTTTGTGAAATTTTTTTCCTCCTTGGTTTGAAAAAGAGAGGAAGAGAGACAGCCTGGGACCTGGGATGTTGGAAGGAGAAATTCTAGGTGGGAGGAGATGATGGAGTGGCTGTTTGGCTGGACTTTTTCTTGGTAGCCACAGACTGAACTGATCTTCTCCTCCAAGAGAGACTGTATTTTAGGAGGATGCTGGTGAGCCAAGAGACCTGCTTCAGCTAGGAAAAGACAGAAGTGGAGCGAACAGAGAAAAGTTAGGGAGGTTTGTGGTGGTGCCCCCTGTCTTCAGAGAGGAAGAAGAGAAGAAGAGCTCTGTTCGTGGATCCTCGGCCCCAGGGGAAAATGGGGGGGACTGTTGGTCCCAAAAATGAAAAACTGAACTGTTGTTTTTTCCCCTCTTGGCAGGGGATCCTTGAAAGGAAAAATCCTAAAAGCAGTCTGTCCATCCATGCATTGGTGGTGAGAGCACCGTGCATGGAAAGGAGAGGGTCACCACTGGCAAACTTTTTCTCCGGGCGGTGCCATGTGGTGACATGGAAGCACAGGATGTGGCAGTTGTGTTTCTTGGGGGGTCTGTGGCACAAGAGAGACTCCTCTCTCCCTGCAGATGGACTGGGTGTTGATTATCTGGAGGGTGGAAACCTGATTGGGGTCCAGATTGTGTCTCACTGTGGTTTGTTGGAGTTGGGTGGTGGGAGGAGGAATGCTTTGGAAGGTTTTCATTTTGAATTGTGTGTTTTCTTTCTTCTTCCCCCCCCCCCCCCCTTTTATAGTAGCATAGTGGTAGTAGTTTAATAAAGTTTTTTTCTTGTTATTAAGCTTGGGCCTGCTTTGCTCTGCTCTCGATCGCATTTCACAGCATTCAGTTGAGAGATTGCATTTTCATGGGGGGCACTGGCATTGTGCCAGTGTCAAACCATGACAGATCAATAGATCTACCAACTACAAACCAGCATTCTGTATATTGAGACTCGGGGACAACTGATACTCTATACACATTTTCTTCATTTAGACCTGAAATTACAGCTTTATATTTCAGGCAGACTCCATTGTCTGAATGGTTTTAGTAAGCACAAATCCTAGGTTAGTCTTTTTGATATCTAGCTTCAATAGTATATTAATTTGATATTTCACTAGTTTGCTAAACTATCAGTCCAAGTTGTGTGAGGGAACAATCCAGATATTTACTATTCTTTATTAGTCTGAAGTTCCTTATCTCCAGTTAAAAAAGGTGACAGGGACAGATTCCTAACTCTTAGAATTGCCACAGATTTGGATAGAAACTTTCAAATCAGATAGCACAGACAGAAGGTATTTGTCTTGCAAATTAAAATCTTTAAGAAAAGTCTCATCGTTACAAAAAATTGAGTCAAAAGAGGTATTCCTGTTGCCTGGCACAAAAATGATTATGTGACAAAACCCACATGACTTGAAAATAATAATTTTTTCATTAAAGAATCAGAAAATCCAAATGAACAGCTTCAAACTGTGTCATTATCTACTAATAAAAGATATATAACAAGCAACTTTCAAACTAGCATGAAACTTAATTATAGAATAACGTTTCTGTAGCTGCTTCTATTTACATCTGTTTCAAGCTCAGAAGCAAATAATCCAGGCTTTCTATAACATCAGCATGTTCCTGACCTTTCTTGATGACATTTATGAAGGAATTTATTGTATTTTGAAGACTGATGTTTCTGGTGTTGAGTTCTATGACAAAGCTTCAGTTTACTCCATTGCAAAAAAACTACAAATAATGTCAAATATGTGATTGATTATATAGGAATCCTTTTTTTTCTGTGCGCATTTCCCTCCTGTACTGAGTTTTTTGTCTCCTTTCAGCCCCTCCACAAGGCTGAAGTCACTCTTTCTGTGCAGTAGTAGGGGCAGCAGTAATGGGTAAGCTGCAGACATGTCTACCACCACTTTATCTCCTTTTGCCATTTTCCTGGATGTAGATGTCCTACTGGAAGGTATTCATCACATTCCTTTATTCACCAGGGCATTTTCTCTTAAGATTATCTTCAGGTATTTGAGATGAAAATATGTATTTATTTATATTAATATAAACTTTTCAAATCAAGCACTAGTGGACCACAAAAAAATTGCTAAAAAATGTTAAAAAATGAGGGATACACACTCTTCAGAGTGTATATATAGAGTGTATTCAGAAATTGATTATAATGGAACTGCAGAAGACATAGAATTTAATTGTAGTAGCTATTAAAATGTATTCAATATAAAGGTTCTGATGTCCATCCTTCTGTCATTGACTGGACATTTCACTCACAAACTTATGATTCACAGACAAATAGATGTACTCTATATGGTTGTACTCTCTCTATATATATACTCTATATGGTTAATATAGAGTTGTGAATCACATACATTTGTGGTATTTGCAGTGTTTTGCTTTTTCATAAAACTATATAGTGCAAGGGGCTCACACTGCATAAAACTTGCATACAAATCAACCATATATAAAATTTGAGAAAAATGTGACAGTTTGTTTTCTTATTTATTACTGCTCGTATTGAAAGACAGGTGGATGCTTCAGGAACAAGCAGACTTGTGGCAAAAGACACCAAGAGTTCAATTTTGAGTTTCTTCTGATACTGATCCAGAAATGATGGTGAGGGGAAGAGAGTAAAAAAACTTGCTTCTGAAAAGTGACTGTCATTTTACAGGCTACTGCTATCTTTCTGAACCTTTAATCTCTAATACATGTCCTCTTAAATTATCATTATGGTCTAGATTTGTTCAGGCACTCAAAAAACTGGCTGTAATTTGAATTGCAATAGTCATTCAAGACCTTTGTTTCTAGAGCAGTGACATACCATGTGGAGTTGTGTTTTTTATGTTTTATTATATTTGTATTATGTATAGGTTTGTTCCATGTACCCCCTGTTCTGTAACGGTTTCTCCCCGGGTTTTCCCGCCTTTCCCCGCGTATCCATTATCCATAAAAATGCTAAGTCATCCCCCTGTTTACCCCAGATGCCTGTCTGTCACTCGGTGTCCCTTCCTATCCACCTAGAATCTTCCACCCGGGACACTGGGTGATTGGTAAAAGACCTGGGACCCTTCCCCTGTCTGTCCTTTATTGGATGTACCCCCGTATCCCACCACCCTCGAACCCCCCGCGGTTTTACCCCATTGGCTGCTCTGTTTTCCCCCGTTCCGTATTTAATTCGTTCGCGCGGTTCGTTCCGCGCTTTCTTCTGGCTGGCTCCAGCGTGCTCCACACCACCCGCGCCTCTCCGGCAAATGCAGGCGCGGCTTGCCTGGTCCCCTTCAAATTATTGTATTCCCCGTTGGATTACAATAAACGGAATTCGCCCCCAGAGAAAGACTCTCTTCGTAATTCGCCGTGGGGTCGCTGACTGCTCTCCGAACTCCATAGCGCTTCCCAAAGCCTGCGAGGGTCCAGCGGGAAGCGCTAGAAACCTGCCCACCCCTCTCCCCAGAGCTAGCCGGGGCTGAGGAAGGGTGTCGGGGAGAGGAGCATCGGCAATACCACTGTAAAATGTAAAATAATAATTTCTGGTCCAAACAGTAGTTTATTGACGTAAATTAGAACAATTGATCCAACTTTCACTCCTCCCTAGAAGTTGATTTATTTACTTCAAGCTAAGCAGTTCAGCACCGGTGTCTTAGAATTTTAACCACCTGAATCCAGGGTCAGACACGCTTTTATGCATATTGGATATTTCATAATTCTCTCAGTCGGAAATGGTTGCCTCTGACTAGTCCAGCATAAGCTTCTTTCCTAGTTTGCTACTCTCTGGCTTAGACAGACAGTAACACTCTTCATGTACATTCTTATTTTGGAGCTTACACAGTCTTGTTTATGCAACAAGTCACCTGAAGGTTTGGTTTTTCAATGCTCAGTTTCTGTTTAAAATTTGCCTACTGCAATCGTTCATACTACAGATGATCCCTGTCTTATTGACTTAATGAACTACTTGTGTTTATTTTGTTATTTGCACATTGATTTTACAGTTGCTTTCCAAAGTTAAGTAATTTATTTATTAGCTTGAAGTGTAAACACACTTTTCAATTTACACTCTAGGAATAATACTATGTACTTTTACACTACTTCCTTGCCTTCCCTGTTTTTCCCCACTTCAGTAATTACCCCTATATTAATTTTTTCAAAATAATTAAATTTGTTTCATATTTTACAGATTACTCTGAATCCCTTGAACTGAATACATAATCATTTGTGAAAGGCTATGTTTGTGACATTTCTTATCTTTGCTTGTTACATAACATTGATTCTATTTGTCTTGTAATTTTTCTGCACAGAATAGTAGTTGTGATGAATTTCTGTGCCAATATCCTCTGATAAGATAGCAGAATAATTTGCTGTATCAAGACTGTGTGAGTGAGATTGTCTCTCACTTGTCAGTAGTGGGTTTCTGTAGCTCAGAATAAGATTAAAATCTTCTGAGAACAACAGTTAAATTAGTATTGCAAGGATTTCAAGTGTTGGGTTTGTTTATTCCTAATGCCTTAAGACTGTAACAAGAAGCTTTCTGTGACTATAATCAGTGTTGAACAGTAACAGTATGGTCAGTGAATGAGCAGATAGTCACAGAGAAAGTAGATGGCCTCTCCAGACCTTGAAAAATGTACTGTCAAAGCATATGCTTACCATTGTCATGGAAAATGTGTTCATAAGGAAAAAAAAAAAAAAACAGGACTAATTACCTTGTACTATCACCCTCTGATTTTGCAACTATCACAGTGTTAAAGTCATTGGGAGAAGAAACTCTTAAATTATTAAATAATTCTAAACATATTTAGATTCTATTTTTTTAAGTTGTGTTGTCTTGCACAAGAGATATCTGTTTACCACACTATTGCTTTCTTTGGGAAGGTTCATTGAAGAGTATCATATTTGACTTTTATGAGTTCATAGTATTTTACATGGTAGACCTGAACAAATAGCAGCTTATTTGTGCAGAATAGTGATATAGAAGAATCGGAGGTATTTGGGCAGAATATATTTATGTGTTTAGAAACTGGTTCCTTTTCAGGCAAAGCACATGAGTTCTCAGCTGCTCTTCATTTATGAACATTTGAAAATACTTATAAAACTGCAGATTTTATCATATTTTTTGCAGCAGCTTGGGAAAAAAAACCAGAGACCACTGCTCCTTCCAGCAGGATCCATCTTTATTACACACACTCCAGTATTTATGTTTTTACTATGGGAAAATTTAAAGGAAGTCTTGGGAATGTGCAGAAGGAAAGACAAAAGAGCGACACCACCAAGCTGTCCTTATCAGCCGTTCACTCAAACACACCACCTCCCAGCCTTCTGGTAGGCAAAGGGAAAGCATTCACATGTGGTGTTTATGGCTGCAGTCATTCCTCTGGTATGCACCTTTCCCAAGTGAACAGAGTGTTTTTATCAAAGTCAAGATAAGCGTGACAATTTGCTGTTCTACACAGGACTCTCGTTAAGGCCTGGATGGCTGCCGCAGGCCACTGTTTCTACATTTTTCACTGGAAAAATTACATTTCTGCACCACATCTCCCAGATTAATTACTGTAACTGCGCACAGCAGTCACAGGGAAGATGCTCTCTAGCCAGCTCACTCCTTGAGACCGATGGGCAGGCACGAGAGTGGCCGGAATCTCTACTGAGCCCCCCCAGCTGGCAGTGCTTTCAGGGGCTTGCAGCTCCCTGCAGCACACGGCTGCGGCGTGGGGAACGCAGCAGCAGCACAGTATGAGAAACCGAGGTGAAGGAATAGACAGGGGTCACTTGTTTATGTTCCAAGAAAGGTTTATTTCCCCACAGGAACCAGGAACAAGTGACAATAGCTGAAGGCAAAAAAATCAGCTTTTAAGGAGGGGAGGATGCAACCTTTTACCGATAGGAAGGCATTAGGGGAGGCGTGCAGGGTAAGGGCTATCCAATAGAAGCCACCACGGGGAAGGAGCAAAACTTCCAATCCAATCTTGCTTTGAGGAAGGGCTGAAGGACAGGGAACATTCCAGAAGGGAACAAGGGAGGTACATGGAGACTGACAGGTGGATTGACACTTGGTGGGAAAATCTTGGGGTAAACAACTCAGGACTGAACCGTTAGGGAAGCCAAATAGGGTACATGGAATGAACCATTACAAACTTATAACAAGGAATATTTAAAACCTACTACAGAAGAACAAACTGCAAAATAACAGACTACCACAAATTACCACAGGATAGGATGGGTTTGACGGGGCTTCATGTTCCTTTTACCGTCTTTCAGCTCACTGGTAAAATGAAAATGTCCTAAGAGTTCTGTGCTTTCCACAACATCAGAGGATGATATATGATACCTCAAAGCCTAGGCAAAGAAACAGATTGTGGAAAAGGTATATTTTCATGCATCTGCACTTCAAATGTGGCAGACAAGTATACTTACCTCATTAATCACTTCTGCCTGAAGTCTTATTCACAAGTAGGTCTCTCTGAGGGGCCAAGATGAAGGAAGATCAGGGCTTTTTTGAGTATTCAAAATCTGTAACAGCAACTGTTGCATATAAGTAAAACCTTATAAAATAAGGGCCTTGTTACCCTTGGAAAATCATGGCTCAGGCCTTCTACTTCGACTAAACATTAAAGGACTATGGCAAAGTGACTCAGCTGAACTGGAGGTAGAAAAACAAGCCATGTAACCATTACGTGCTCACACCCTGGTATATGGTGGTAGGTTGAATTATATTTGTTATGTGTAAATGGGATGTAACTGGTAATGGGCAAACTGCTTAAAAATGCCTGTTTTTTGCAATAAGGTGCCTCTCCTTTGCACCTGCCTGGGGACTCTGCATCACTTTGCTTTGTACAAGGAACAAAATGATTCATGATCAATGCAGCACTTTGAGTGGCTTCACATGAGTTATGTACCTACACCTGTATGGCCAAGGATTCTGTCATCCTCATTTGTTAGGAACTAATGATGACAAAATTCTTCCGATTTGTCAACATTTCAAGCAAAGTTTTTCAAACATGAGATTGTAACTAAGTTTGTAACCAGCAGCTTGTAAAAAATGCTTTCTTTGCTTCCCATCTACTTATAAAGATGCTGGAAAATGACAGATGAAGAGTTGGTTACAGCCAGGACAAACTGAAAAGTTGCGTAAATAAACACTTAAATTTACAGCTTTATTTTAACTGTAATGGGATTTCTGATGTAACTTTCAGATTTTCCTTTCTATAATTTTTTGATCCCTTTTTATGGAACTGATGGAGACCTTTCTCAGTTTTCCTTGTCCCTTCTTTGTAATGATAAACTACAGATTGATGAAAATAAAGTATTTTTATACTCTATGCTGTGCTCACTGCAACAATTTGAATGTTGTCTCTTCTGAGAGGAAGAAAAATGTTGTGACTGGTTAATAGCTAAATTGTATTGAAATCAGCTGTCTTTACTAATTTTCATGCTCTAGTTGCACCAGGTTTCACTTTGGAATTAAAACAAATCAAATAGCCATTTTGTTGAATCTCTGAAATAGCTATAATAAGCAAAGCATGAAAAAAAATTAGGGAAATAATTTTATTTATTTATATATGTATTATTTATATGTTCTTCGTGCTAGGCTAGTTTGTGATCTTTGTTACTGAACTCTCTCAAAAAAGATTGATGAAATTTCTTAGCAATATACATTACTCTGTGGTCTCTTGCAGTTCTAGGAAGTTTCTACATGCTGCCACTAAGTTATGTGATGTAATTTTTTACTGAATTTTCTCTGAAATATGCAAGACCACATTTCTATAAAACAAAGTCCACATACCCCCCCGCTTCAGCAGGCTTTTTGTACTGTAAACAGCTGATTGTGTAAGAAGAAAGAAAGTTATTAATAGTAGAAAAAGGCATATTTGCAGAAATTATTAAACACAATGCTGTAAAATGAACCAAATTAGTGTCTTGCTCTCTTCAGGTGACTCTGCTGTAGGAGTTTCAGCTGGCATGTGCAAGCCTCACACCCTGCTCAGTAATGCCACAATCAGTATGGTACAAATGGCTCGTCTTGAGCAAAAATTCTTGTAGCCATTCCAAGTGACATGATAAGCTTAGCTCTGTTTGCTGATCAATTCATAAACCTTCATTGGCTTTACCACTATTTTGAAGCTCTGCCTCAACATCAGCTTTCTAAGGTATGTCTTTAATGGTCTTTTTCTCTGGAAAAATTCTTATTTGCAGCTGACAGAATGGTGAGGTTTTGCTATCCTTTGATTAGAAATTTCTTCAGCTATGATGTTAAGGAATTTTAAGTTCAATAACATCAAATGCAAATAACCCAGATTTGGAAGCAGGAGTGGGCTTGAGTATTTTTTACTTTTTTTCTCTTTCTTTTAATTTTTATTTTAATTCAACCCACAAAATTTCAACGGAATTCAGCAATTCTAGTGAATTAGAAGCCCCCTTAGAAGACATAAAGCCATATTCCCCAGTCCAATGAGTGTTCCAGACCTCATCACTGCAGAATTTAAAATTGTAATTTGGTTTCTGGAGTGTCACCATACCTTTTCCAGGAATTCAGCTGTGTTGACTTAATTCCTTTATTTCCTGACCTAATATCAAGGTGTTCCATTGATTAAAATTTAGTAATTTACTGCATTTTATGTATCAATGAAGTAACCATTTAGAAAAATCTGAGACATATTTCCTGTGTATAATTAGTGGCTGTATCTCTGCCATATTTTAAAATATACTTCAATATTCTATTGAGAGATGTTTTAAGACAGTTGACTTCTCATTAGTACTTTTGTTTTTTGTTATGTCTTGTTATAATGAGGAATAACCTAATTTATGTTTGCTTATTTTAAATTTTTTTAGGATGCTTTTATATGGTTATAAGCACTGTAGTTAGAGTTCTAATATATCCCCAACTATGAAGCGCTTACTATTTTCTTAAGAACTGTGGGGGTGTTAAATAAATATTATATTATATTTTATTAGTGAGTTTGGTTTTTAAAATTTATCACATAGAGTAGTAATGAAACAAAGCTAAAAGCATTATTTAAAGATCAATCACTACTATACAGACTATATATACTATATTACTCTATCTTACACGTATATTTCAGATGAACAGCCTGAATTTCTAATCCTTTTACAAGCAGCTGAGCATATCTTAGGCTGATTTTTGTCTAAATGTTTTTGTACTTTAAGGAAAGGTACTTTTCATATCTCAGGCACACTGTGTCACAATCGTACATCACTTTAGAGGTGTAGAGATTATAGAATTAGTCACTCTAGGAAGACCCATACCAGATCAGGAGAGAGGGAAAGAGAAAAGGCAATGTACACTTCTAAATAACTTTTCAGCCTCCTGGAACTAGCCTCTTGAGAACTGTATATTTAATTATACTAATAATTTTTTTCATGTTCTTTTCCTTCCAGTGTTTTTTCCATCCCTTGGTTTGCCTTATACTAACTTTAGTTGTGACAGGTACAAAAATATACCAAAAGACCTTTCAGTTTTCATAATGCTGTTCAATTTTCAAAAATCAATCAAGGAGAAGGTCGATAATTCACATGGATGTACTCTGCTCTATAAAGAAAGAAATATGAATTGGAGGAGTTAGTCTGCTGCTCATCTTGCAACATCATCAGATTTACCATCATTAGTGCTCTGATTGTATGAAGTGATGATTTTAGGTCTTTTGTCACAGCTCCCTAAGGGATTATGTTGAAAAACTAGTTAGAATATTTTGTATGACTCAAATTTCACTGTCAGGAAAAAATGTGGAACAGTACAGTTTACTTTATGCATTGTTTATGTTTCAATTAGTATCAACAACTTGGTTTGCTTGTTTGTTTTTTTTTTTTTTAATAAAACTAAGCTTAATTTAAAAATACCAGTTTAATTAAACCTGAAGTGCTTAGTATGAAACAATCTGGGTTTCATTTCACTGGGAAAGGTCTGTTGAAGATACTAAGCATGAGAACTTTTTTTAAGACAGTTAGGTAAGCTGGCTACATTAGTCATCTTTAATATTAATTCTTTATGAGTACTTGTCTTCAATAAATTATAGCTATCTACTATGAAATACATCTCTTTTCAGTGTTATTCAACATAAGTTACTTACCTGAGAGCATTAATTTAAAGAATACTCATGAGATTATTTATTCTACTAGAGGACAAACCCCATTCTTAATAATTCCTACTTTTAATCAAAATATCACGTGCCACATCAACATTAAGCTGAAATACTTACCATTGTTTCTTCTTCCACTTATGCTCTAGGATACAAACTGGCAACATAATTAAACTTATTTGATCTATGATATGGCAGGAAGTAAAAAGACCTGAAAAATTGTCATCTACTGTCCCAAAAAACTTTTCCATTTTTGACACGAGTGAGTTAAATTAGTCAGTTCAGTGATGCTAATCCATAAATTATCATAAAAAATTATTGTTCAGTTAGAGCTGTGCATTTCTCCTTGCACAAGAACACCTAATAAGTGGGAGCACATCCACTTTCTAGATACTCAGAAGCCAAACACACTATTATTTTGGCTTTATTGTCAGGACTCCTGTTCAACTTGATGAGAAAAATCTTTTCCATTTTCCACTGGCCACAGTCTTCTCCTGGCTCACTGGTAATAGCTATGACATTTTGCCAAGGAAACTTTCAACTTCAGTGTAATTCCCATGTTCCACTGAAGGAAGTTCCATTTCACAAAGAGAAGTTTGTGAGATTTTTTTCCCCTCTAGAAATTATTTAGCCCAAGAGCAGGGCAGCCCCCAAAATTCTACATCGTCAAGTAATAGCTAAAATAGTATGACTTATTTTTCTACATATACTTCTAACTTTAAGGAAAGTAACTTGCAGTGAGTATTTAAAGATCAGTCCCCTAATACCAGTCAAAATAGAGCCTTTTTATTTTAAAATGTTTATTTCTGGCAGTTAAAATAGTGAGCTTCGTGTGCTTCATTTCCAGAGTGCTGGAATAGTTCCTTCTAAGAGGCATCTGCTAAAACATTTTCTATCAAGAAGAAAGGAAAACCTCTGTTCCAGCCAATTATTTCCCATCCCTCTTATTTTGATCATCTCCAGCATCATATGGAAGCCATCACTTTTAGAAAGTTAAAGTCATATTTGTACCAGACAAACTGACTCCAAATATGGATTTTATTTTTGGACACCACTACATTTTACATGATCACTATAATAAGCCATTTCTTATATTTAAATTGCAAACAATTCTGTGGTAATTATAATACAACATATTCTCCATCATATGTCTGCCTGACTTGGGTAGTTTTCAGGATAACAATTGCCCAAAAAGCTCTGGTGCAGTGTGAAAAAGCCAAACAGATGGAAAGTTTTAGTTTATTTTAGTGTATTTCTAACTTTTATTTCACTAAAGCACAGGGCAACAGAAAGTTTAAAAAAGTCTTAAATGACTAGTATCAAGGTCATACAATTCATTTAAACTCCTGGTGTAGCAATGTACACAAAGTTATGGTAACATCAATAGTACAGGAAAAAATTAGGTCTTTTTAGGAAACCTGAAATTATCTCATGGAGCATTTACTGCTTACAGCATGAAACAATAGAAATCAAAACTTTTGAGAGTCTGCTCACTTAACATACCAGTAAAACAAGTACTTGAATATGAATGTTTGGGTAATTTCACATTTATATCTGTGAAAGGTTGATTTGTCCCAAGGTAATAGAATTAACTTTGCAGCTATCCTAGATTGGTAAAAGCATTTCACTCTTCGCTTTTCTTTCACATATATTCCTAGATTTTTTTTTCTTTTCTACAGGAACTGATAGAAGCCTGTGGTGTACTTAGTCATGTGAAGTATTTTAGGGTTTTAACTCAGAATCTGACTGACTTATTGTCTGACTTTGGTGTACATTAATTTAATATTTCAGAAAGTTTAAATATTACCAAACAAAATTACCATCCAAAAAAGGATCTTACTGAGCATCAAATGCTCAGCTGGAATGTCATTTCTCTGTTAATCGATTAAAGACAAACTGAAAAATCAGCTGGGCTTAAGTAGCTCGGATCTGGATCAATAAACAGCAGAAAAACTATGTTAGTATTGCAACTTTCTGAAATGGGACTGGGGGTTGAGATAAAATATTCTGAAGAGAATTACTAAAAATATAATAATTTTTATATATAGCAATAAGAATAATAGGCTAATTGCTTCTTAAATATTTGAATATTTTTTCCTCATTAAAATTAAGTTACGTGACTGATATGGAAATATTACAGTGAAACACTTCATGACTTTAAGCAAAAAATTGAATATAGACTAAATAAAACTGCTGTTTCTGTTTACTAAAAGTCATTTAAGATCAGGGGAGTTTGAAGCATTAGGACTAAATAGGGCAATATATGTGGGAAATAGAAGATCTTAGTGAAATGCAAAAAGACAAATGTCTCTGAGACCAGACTAAAATATCTTAATTTCATTTATTACTAGCAAGACTAGAAAAGAGAAACTAGATAAATTTTCCTGAGTAAATGGTGGTTAGTGTAGGTTTCTTGTCTCCTAACTGTGTTACATAAGAGGAAACAAAGGTAATGGGCAGGTCAAGGAAACAGCTACAAACTCCTCCTGCCCAGTTATTAATTCTGAATAATTTTAGTAGTGTTGACAAAAATTATTTAAAATGGGTGTATTTACTGAATTACTGCACTTTTTGAGTAAACTAGTCTAAGCCTAACATGCTGCTTTACTAGTGCTTAACAAGGGCAAGGTTTTGATGGTGTTTGTAATAGCTTTGACAACCTGAAGGATACAAAGGCAGAAAAGTCTTGTGTTTTCCCTGAAGCATTGGATGGAAGGAAGGGACAGGGAGGTATATATGGCATTAAATTAGGTTGGCTGGCTCTCAGGGGATAGTCTTTTTACAGTATATGATGTATTTTATGTCCTAGCAGTGTTCTCCATCTGTTTGTTCAGTGTACCTACACTTGCACTTGGGTAGAGAACCTTTTAAGACATTTCTTAGATGTATATGTAATCAAGAGGGAGGTTTATTTTGCAGATGGTTTGCAGGAGAACTTAAGGATAGTTCAACTGCATTAATACCTAAGATTTATTTCCTATGGTACTCTAGTGTACAGGTAAGAAAAATCAATGAATTTTGGAGCCTTGTTAGAATCTTGGAGGAAAATAGTCCTGCCTACCTTTTCCCAGCACAAATAACAATGCTCTCTTTTGAACGTACTCTTGCTGCCCAAGTTTCTTACTCCTAATTAAGACATGTAGTATGTATGACTATTTCTTGCAGGAGAAAGAAGGCGTCCATAATGGACAGGCCAGACTTTGCCTTGTTATCATTTGGCAAAAACCCAGTAGCACGTCTTTTAGACAGAAGTGGATGTTTTAGTTCTCTAACTCATACCAGTGCTTCAACTGGAAAGTTAAAATGGAAATGGTGTTACTTCTAGCTGCTGGAAATATATTGACTACATCTGAAAATGTGAAAAACAGAACCACAGCTAAGTTTTGAAAGTGAACGTGTTGAAAATTTTGGATTTGTATTCATTTCACAGAGAACAAAATTTCAAGTTAAAAACTAGACTAAAATAATGATGGAGGAAAGGAAGTGATTTAAATGAAATATATTTCTTTTATTTCAACATCAGAAACATTAGTTTTTCTCTCATATTCTGACACCAGAATATAGATTCAAGCTTTCCCACTTCACAAAAGAACAATGGCCATAGAATGGGATATTTGTATCTAAGAATACATTAATCTGAAAAGGCAATTCAGAAATATAATTCAGAGTCACATGCTATAACCACCACATAGAAAGGGGAATACATGCAAACATTTCTACAGAGAAGAGCTTCAAACAAACTTTGTTGAGAAAAAAAAAATACAAATAAATTAGAAACAGAAACATTAGGCATTCATATGACTGAATGGGCCACATTATTGATTCTTGAGACCCTAGAGCCTCTGATTTTAAAGCAGATTTGCAAAAGGCTTTTCTTAAACTTGGGTATCCATGAATATTGGCATAGTTTTGAAAGAACCCACAGGCATAAATCCAAGTACATTCTACATTACTATCTTTCATGTTTTGTCTCTCAATTCAGTTCAAATTAAGTTTTATTATAGCTTTTGTTAGTGCTCAGAAGTACCAGCCAAATTATGCCAAATGTTTTCCAAAGATAATTTTGCTCACTTCTATATGTTGATCCTAACTGTAACTATTGCAGTGCCCAAGTGTTATTTTGATCTCAAATTGCTGAAGATTTTGTGGTCCTGAAGTACAAAAAGACATGTGATGACAGCTAATTGCAACTTTGAATTTCATCTAGTGCAAGAATGAAAATAACAAGTTTGCCATAATACATTAAAGTAAAAAGCTTATTTTACACATTTGTGTCTTTAACTGAGTTAAACTCCTAGAATTTGGTCATGATTATCAAATTAATTTCAAATGTAAAGATAACATTGTTGTCAAACTATGCTGTTGTCAAACTATGACTTAATTTTCAACTTGCTTTTAAGAAAGAAGTAGATGAACCTCAAGCTGTTCACTGTTATGCTTCAGTAACTGTATACTGACACATTTCAGCAAATAGTGCAGACATTTTCTGGTTTATGCATGTGACAAATATATCTGTGTTCAACTCATGTATGGCTTTGTTTAAAAGCAGTAGAGGTTTTGTAGAACAGAAAATGCATAAATAGAATTAGTCCTATCAGAAAAATTATAGTTGAATAATTAGATTTGATTTCACCTTCCAATTTGCCATTTCTGTGCACATTTAATTATTTAATTTCACAAAATATGACCTTTAATTAATTTTAAACTTTAATTTATTTACAGAAACATTTCCAGGAGAGAAATTTGTTCTGGCAGACTAATATTAAAGAATGTTGCAACAATGGATTTTTTTTAATAGTGTCATTATATCAAATGGTCAAGTTCAGATTATGCATGTCTATAACTTATTAAAGTACCCTGGAAAATATATTCTGTCATTGAATAAATGCAGTTGTGTGCCAGTTTCAAATATTTATCAGATTCTGAAATAAATATTAACACTTGTAGTAAAACAACTTTGCATTTGCAGTTAACAGTCAGTCCTATAGAAAGGTCTGAAATCTCATTTAAACACACACCCTTAAATTCTGTAGGAGAGATTCAGATCACAGTTATAGCACTCCATGTCCAACACAAGTCCATTGTCTTCTATTGGATTTTTTCCAAGGAGACTGACATCAGAGTCAGGCTGGCTGGTTTTCTATGATAGTCTGGCAGTGTTAATCTCCCCTGATGTTTACTGCTGGCTCCTGCTGTACTTCAGAAATTCTTACAGTATCTTAAGGAAGGTAATAAATGCAAGGACTTGACCTGTTCTCAAGTTTTGTAGAAGCTGGTACACTATGGGAAGCAGAGTTGTCTGGTGTCTTCTTTCTACAGAATATAGGTGTGTTTCTCAGATAAGTACTGAAGAATGATACATTTATTTTTCGTGTGCTCTGAAACTTCATTCATCTGCTGACAATCCATGATAACCAGTCAGCTGAATAGTGATGAACAATGATGATAGATATTTTCCCATAAGATTCAATCTGCTGAAAATAACATAAATTTGTCTTAATTCATGTCTCCTTTTTCATCTCCTTTCAAAATGGAAAATATTCCTTTGAATAGGATGCACTCTTTCTTACAGAATTTTAGTAATTTCATTTAACAGCTCATCTGAGTATGTGATTTGATGTCAGTTTCAGTAGTTGAAGTATATTCTATGGCATTTTACAAGCTATTTAACAATATGGTTGAAAAAAATCTTAATGAATTAGTTTGCTCAATTAATTTCTGATTAGTAGCCAGAGACCCTATCAATTGTATCGAACTGTATTCCAATTCACTAGAGAATGCTCACTTTATGAGCCAGGTTGAGATTAACTTTCACATTTCCTGACACTTTTTTGTGGGTTTTTTTATTTCTGTGCTTGTGCTGTTCGCTGTCTTGTTGATGGACTGAGTCTCAAAAGGGTGATAGAAATGAATATTACACTTCGAAATAGAAATTGAGATGTAGAATTTTCTACCATGCCATTCATGAATATTAAAAGTGACTTAGTCAGAAAAATAGAAGAAAAATAAATATAATAAACAAATTGTGAAGGGAAAGTATTAAGACACAGTGAATGTTGGTTACATGGAAAAACCATGGAAAATGTTATACAGATTTGCAAATATAAGTTTGTCCATCTACATGGAATCTTCTTAGTACTGTGACTATAACTATGCTCTGAAAGCAACAAAACCCCATTTTTTGAAAAGCTTTTGTTACACTGAGATCAGCAGTGTGCCAGAATGCACATTCCCTCTATGCAGGGAAGAGCAGGTTCACAGGCATCTGACAAGACTGCATTGGACAGATAAGCATAAGCTGCTTAACAGGGTATGAGCAGTCTTGAATCTTGTCCTCAGAATTCTTTTAACAAATTATTCTTCAGTGTAAAATATGTGAGCATTCTCTGTAGTTGTCCAACCCATACGCTGCTGAGCTGTTAACTGTGTTCTTTAGGAGATGAGTTGAATCTGTTTACAAAGAAGACAACAAATGTAAATTTCTTACTCCAAAATATTCTAACCCCTATTTTTTTCTATCTATTCATAAAAATATATTAGTGTGCTCTAACATCAGTGTCTGGAATGCAAAACCACTGGAATAGTAGAAATAGAGTTTTTCAAAGAGGAAATAAAATATTATATTGGTAATTATTTTCCTTCCCAAAAATCTAAATTATCAGTTACAAAAGCTGGAAATCACTGTTTTGACAACTAAATACTCTATAAAAAGAAATAAGGTCTCACTCATGTTTTAGCATATAAAGAGTATTGCACAAATATCGTTAAACAAATCAGAGTTACTTAGCTAACATACAATTTTTGAACAAGCAATTGTCTGTATCCATCCAAGTGGATGTTCTCAGAATGGAGTGAAGCATTTTGGGTTCTGTCTGCAGAAAGTAGGTTTGAATTAATTGTTCTACGTTTCTGAACGTGTCAGCATGTGTTAAACATCTTTGGAGCATGCCCCACCTCACAGGGGACTTATGTTCCTATTTTTCTAGTCTCACTTGGATAGGACTATTCTGTACAAGCATAAATACTGAATTGCCAGATCAGGGGAGTTCAGTGGCCAGGGAGGGAATTACCTAACTAACTCAGGCATGCCTCAGCAGAGGCAATATGCTTTGGTTAAATCTCAAAAAAGAGATATAAAGTCTGTCCAAGTCTTCTGGTTCCAGACACCATGCTGACATTTCAGTGAGGTATGTGCTGTTTCCACTGATGGAACCACATGCTGCACCTTGGAATCCTAATTCTTTACACTTCTGGAATAGAGATATGTGTATCAATCCAAGTCTACCTTTTACTATTTTTTCCTCAAATCTCTGCAGATTCAAAGGAGGAAATACTATAGGAATCTAATCCAAAAGTGGTAATTCCTCCTGCTTGCATAAAAATTAATCCTCCAAAGTTATTTCAGAAAATATTTTTTCATTTAGAAGTGACTCTGAACATCTGGTTTTGGATAGGGTTTTTGCTAGTGTAATCAGTGGTTTTACTTATAAACATTTTTCCATAAGAACCCTTTGTATGCTTGAATATAGATTTATCCAAATGATCTTGCAGTGTTTGTAAGATCTTTTCTTTTGCCACCTTTGATTTGATTTCATCCCTACTGTTCTTTTCAGTTTTCCTTGTGTGATTATGCAGAAGTTGTGAGTGGTTTTCTATTCCTATGGTAAATAATATGCTTAAAAAAATATAACATCCTATAGCATGCAGTTCTAGTAAACAAAAATATAGATTATTTCACCTCTGTTGAAGAATTTAATTGCAGGTATGATTATTTTAGGACAGTTTATCAGCAGCTAGATCAAAAGTGGGACAGCTCTAGCCTCCATGTACAGATATTATTCATTCTGTAAGAATGGAAGGATGAAATACTAAATGTGAATTTGAATTTCTTAGCATTTTTTTTTATATTTCATGCCATATCCCTATTGTTTTTCTAGCTTAACTGCCTGCTGGTAATTTGTTCCAAGTAGTTTTAACAACTGTCTGTACTGCAGATAGGAGAGTTTATTGATGGTAATACAGCTCTTTTGCAGATTTAATGTAATTTTCATTCAAGCATATTTTTTTTTATTACAATATTTTTTAATTTACATCTTCCAAGCACCATGACTAAGAGCTGCCCAAAAGGACTTTACAAAACTACTGTGCTATGTATGTTGAGAGATCATTCCGAGACACGATAAGGAAGATGGGAAATTCTGTATAAATTAAGGAGTCTTACAGGCCTTTGTACTGACAGGTTCCCTTTGTTTGTTAATGTCACTTGTGCTTCAGCATAAAATACAAGTTTGGTTTTCCACAATGGAATGCAAACAAAATGCAAACAAACAAACAAACAAACAAAACCCAAACCCACAAACCTATATTTGATATAGGATGATATGAACAACTCAAAAATTTACTACCTGCATTAATTAAAAAAAAAGAAGAATATGCAACCAAAAAGCAGTGTCTTAGATACAAGAAATGCTAGAAGTAACACTACTAAGTGAAAAAAAAACAAACAACAAACCAAAAAAAACCCAAAACAAAACTAAATAGAAAAACATTAATGCAAACAATTTTCTTTTGAAATCTCACTTTCAGTTACTGACAGTTATAAAATCACAGAATATCGTGAGTTGGAAGGGACCCACAAGGATCATGAAGTCCAACTCCTGGCCTTGCACAGGACAGCCCCAAGAGTCACACCCTCTGCCTGAGAGTATTGTCCAAACACTCCTTGAACTCTCAGGTTGGTGCTGTGATCCCTTCCCTGGGGAGCCTGTTCCAGTGCCCAACCACCCTCTGTGTGAAGAGAATTTTCCTAAATTTAACAAAAACCTCCCTTGATACAGCTTAATGCTGTTCCTTCAGGTCCTATCATTAATCAACAGAGAAAAGAGATCAGTGCCTTCTCTTCTTCCCCTCATGAGGAACCTTTAGACTGTAAAAAGGATTTCTTGCTTCTTTGAGGGTAAACTTCTGATTGCACTGAAAGAAAATCCTCCATTTAAGCTTGCTGCTCTGACCCAATATGAAATCCCAAAATGTAAGAGCATGTTATGCAATGCTCTTAGTATTTCCTTCTGTATGTCAGAAAGTGGATTCTTAACATTCAAATACCTTCTATTATTTGTAATCCTTGAGTTCTGGAGGGCATCCTTTATGAAGAAGGTTGCTGTGTACAAAGAGACATAATGTTGCCCTAAAGATAATGGAGTTAAAATATATTCAATTTTTCACCTTTCGTGAGACACCAAAAGAACAATCTCAACTGACCTACCTTTTTAGAATAATATTTTATTGTCATCCTATCATTCAGGAGAACAAATTAGCCATACATATAATTATATTGAAACAGTTTTGTTGACATTATCTGAAGGGAAAAAAAACTATTCAGATTATTCTATCTATTTTGAACCTTCAGATAGAACCTAAAAAAAGAAACTCAGGAGTATGCATGCATCTGTAGATACTTAAAAATATTGATCTATAAATCATTAAATTGTTTTGGTTCAAAAAGACCTTTAATATAATAAATTTTATTCTACTTATTCTATAATGCTGCTAATTTCAAAATTATACTGAAAAAATAGGCATATTATTACTATTTTTTTTTTGCTTATGGTAAAATTTTGTTTCTTACTGCTCAGCATTATTTTGAGAAGTCAGTCTAACATAATCTTCTAGAGGTTGTTATACAGTCTTTTAAACTTATTTTTATATACTCAAATAGTACTCTGATCCATAAAACTTCTATTGTTTGACTTTATGAAAAGTCTAGCTTACTTCCAATCACTAGAAAATGTCTGAAGTCAGATAAATGGGTTTTGAATTAAGAATAGGTCAAAATGTACATCAGAAAGGAACCTTATGAATGACTGCCACATTGTTGAAACCTTCCATACTGAAATAGTGAAAAATGATTGCATGGATATACTCCATTTGGTGTACATTAAGCAGAATTATCTCCTGTAAAGTATTCTGTTATCCTCAGCCTTTAGTTTCCTGTACTATTTTCTGGTTTTCTTGTCTTCTCAATGTTATCCTCTGTCTGTTGCTTTCCAAGTTATTTTCCATCTTTTCAACTTTTACCTTTATTTTCTACGTCTGAATAATTAAAACTACAGAGGAGACTAATTTTCTTTTCTTTCCTTTATACTTCTGGTGTCTTCTATTATTTCCCAGTATATCTCTTCAGTTATGAAATGCATTTGTAACAAGTTGTAGCTTGTCATAAGTGATATAACATGTTCATGTGATTTTATAATACTTCTTCTATGGATTGCATATGAAGATTTTGCATCCACCATCTACAAAAGGCTCAGCAACTATTTTTCATTGTTCCTTTTGTCCGAGAAGATTATTTTAAGAAGCAGTTTTCTTAAAGAACAGTCTTTCCTTAAGGGAAGTTTCTTAAGATTCTCCATAATCTACTTTCACACCAAAAGGGATTAAAACTGACTTCCATGTCCAAAAAAAATTGTATATCCAATGAAATTTGGAGGTCAAGACCTCAGATGAGATATATGGTAATGAAGGCAGAAGATGCTGATGTTGTGGTAATTTCTTTTTGAGCCGGGAGCTGATGCATGCAGTGTGAACATAACAAACTTCTGTCTTCACCCCAGTACCTATTGTGTCTCTCTTTGTGTCAAATAAAATGTTCTTTAACTAAACATTTAGACTTTGTTTAGCTATCTGAGTATCTGTAATCAGCTTTAATCTTGCTCTGTAGCACAAATAACACATTTATGTCCATTGCTCCAGACATTTAAATAGACATAATAGTCTCTAATACTGAGGAAACTGTCATAGTTTAGAGATGGTATTATTCAATTTTAGTACTCTTGCTGAAATCAAGTGCTTCTCCTCCCCTCTCCAAAAGGAGGCACAAAACGCAAAGATCATGGGTTTAAATAAGAACAATTTACTTGAAACAACAAGATAAGAAAAAGAACTATAACAGAAACAATATGAATAATAAAAGGTATAAAAAAACAAAAGCCCCTAGCCATTAACAATATCAGGCTGCTCCCTCTGCCATGTTTTCTTGACTGGAAAGACTCCCTTTTCCCCAGAAGAGAGTTGTTTTCCCACATTCATCCCTGGCAATGACATGTGGTGTTATAGAATAACCTCAGGTCCCTGGTCATGCCCTCTCCTGGAGAAAAATAAACCTGTCCAGTCCAGAACCAGGACAGAAACATTAGCATTTTAAGAATGTAGACAGAGATAAAAATCCTGTTGTTTGTTTTTTTGTTTTTTTTTTTTTAAGGGAAAAAATACAGAATTTATCAAGTAAATAATTTAACAAGTATTCTTTGAATAGCTATTATTTTCAGGTCCAGAGTGCTACTAAATTAATTTGGTTTTGACATTCTCTTCAACAAGAAGTCTAAGAGATACAGGATTTATTTTTTAATGTAAATTATCTCAAAACTCTATCTATTATTCATAGTAATAACTGTCTCTCTGGTTGACAGCTTGAAAAAAACCCAATGCTTTATGGCACTAAGAGAACATTTATTAAATACTTGCAGCACTTGTTAATCTCAATACATTTTTTAAAGGTTATACATTTAATATCATTCCAAAACCAAGCTTGAGTAGCAGACAGGAAGATAGACAAATCTCAGCCAAGATAAAAGTATTTCAAAGCAAGACTGAAAATCAGAATAACAGTTGAAATGCAATTATAAACCAGGCCAGAGGTTTTATGAACTTCATGCATACAGCAAGTCAACAGAAGTCAACAGAAAAATAATCCTGCACTTCAATGAAAGCTGAATCCTAAGCAAACAGTGGGTGGAAGTAGGAAAGTGTATGCCTTTTGCAATAGTACAATGAGATTTACATGTGACTTTCTCTTTCTTCAGGAAGATTATGCTACTTTATTGGAAAAAGTCATGAAAGTAAGCTCACAAGATGGTTACACAAAAGAACATGTAATTACTTAGATTTTTAATGTGGCAAGATAATAGGCAATCTGAATTCAGCTACAGTTTAGAGAGAACTCTTAATGTGAAACAAAAGTTAGAGATTTCTCTTTTCTCTAAATTTCTGCATTGCCAATAGAGTTTTCCAATTTTTTAACAGTAAGGTACAAAGAATTATTTTGCCCACAAAGCTCAACTTCCTTCCTAATAAAAATTTAATGTGGATCACAGTGAAATGTGGAAGGTGAAGGTCAAATTCTCTGTTTTACTTACCACTATTCAATTTTACACATGTGGTCATCAGGTGTATAATGCTTCACACTTGCAAGCACACAACAAACTCCCTTCTACTGCCTTTAGTTTTGTTTTCTTTAGTGCAATATCAGGGGAAAAATACGGATTACTATCTATTCTTTTTCATTGTGTGCAAAAGAACAAGATACATTTGTTCCCTTTCTTTTTTGTTTTTATATACAGGTGGATATGACACTTCTCTATTTGAGGAAAAGAGTATCATTGTAAGCAGAGGTGAACCTAATTATTGTACATAAATATGAACATATGAATGTACACAAATGCACATAAATAGCAGAGTTATAAAGGATTGCCCTAGCATATTGTAGCCCTATAGCCTAGTGCAGTTTTTTTTTTTATTTCTGGCCAGGTGTTGGTAATGAAATTATACATACAGCTCTTAGTAGGCTGTGGCTACCATGCCTCTTATAACTGTGTCCTAATAGCTCACCTGTGATACAGGACAATTTTTTTTGGTGCTACTTTGGGTAAGAATGACTTGAGACAATAGTGTGCTTGAACTCTGTTTTCATCTATAACAAGTTTATAGATACTCTGAAATTCCACATTCAATTAAATCTCTTCCAGATACGGTCTAGTGTCCCATAATATGGTGACTGACATATGCTATAATTTTTAACAATCAATCTGGTCTGTCTATCTTATATTAAATTAAATGTTCTCCGGTTTCTTCATAATATCACATAAATTAATTAAACTCTGATGAGCAGGCATAACACTAACTTATTTTAAAAGCTATTTATGCAACGCAACAATCGCAGTTCATTATGCCTAAAGAGTCCCTACTATATCTTCATGTCATTTTATCTTGTCAACTTTTAATCAGTGGTAACAACATGAGAATACTTTAATTTCTGGAAAGTTAGCTGCCATTAAGTAATAGCTTAACTTGAATTCGCTTGATGCTCAAAGATAATGGATATTTATATTATTTATTTATCAGCCTTTTTTACCCATATATTGTCTTGTGTTTAGACTTTTAATTTGGAAAAATGCTTTGATGAATGCCTAATAATTTTCTACTTCTTTTCTGCATTGATAAAACATTAAATATATATATATATTGAAGCAGATTAGATGATTTGTTTCAGTTCAATTTGAACATGAAGAGAAAACAGGTCTTCTGAACAGATTTTTCTTGTTGTATGCCTTGGTATCTTTTTAGTACTAGCATTAAACATAAAGTGATGAATTCTTGGGTTTATCTGACATTTACTTACTGATTATGTGTTCTCACAGTCCTTCTGGAAATCATAAAAGCAAAGAAAATGAAAATAATGTTATTATTTTTGACATGTTATGAAACGGGAAGCATTTAAAAAATTTTATTTAGGAATCACTTTGTTTTAATTTGCATTAAACACGCTTTCACATCTCCCAGAGAATCAATAAGATAAAAGTTTAAAAACTGGAAAAGCACACCTCTTATGCCACACTCTTCTCCTCACATTATGTGCCTCACAGCCCCCAGAGCTGTCACCTGAGACATGGCCTAAACCATATGTGATTTAAATGTATGTGGTAATCCACAAGAAAAAAAAATTGGTTTAAAAAAGATTATTAGGATGTAAATTTGATCATTTTTGTTAATCAAGCTTTTTTTGATGGGGGATTCATCTTCACACAAGGAGTTAGAAGCACAGCACATCATTCCAGGGTTGGCATGTAAAGGGCTAGCTATTTTTTTTTATTTATATACCTGCTTTTTTGATTCTTATTATTTTTTAATTCCAAGCAACTTGACTGTTCTTCTTGCTCATATATCCTAACCTGATAAGATGTTCCAGATACAGCTGAAAGAGAAACTTAAAGAAAATATTGCTTCTTTATTCTATATCATGATGACATTCATTTTGCTGCCAATTCAAGTGAAAAACTTCTATCTGATGAGTTGCTGCATTTAGATCTTTTCCAGAATTTCCAGACACCTCTTTTTTCCATTGCATATACATATACTCATTTATACATATATATACACATTTAAAATTACTTTTCCTATCAACATTATTTTTTCTTTTAAATTTCTGCACCATATGGAGATACTGATTAGTCAGTACTGTTATGTCATGTCTGAAAGCTCTGCCTTCTGGAGAAACTAAGCATACATATAACAGCAAAAGAGTTTCATTATTCATCTATGGACCTATCAGTTTGCTGCCTAGTTCTTACCACAGGCTTATCACAGGCACACCATGCAGGACCGGCCTGCAAAATAATTTCAGATTTTTGTAGATGTGGAATGACTCTAATCTCACCCAAACAATTTTCTCTAGGATATTCTAGGCTCAGTGAGATGGTGAAAACATCTGAGTCTACATTTCTTTACTTCTTGTTCTGTAGGCTGTCTGCTTGCAGATACATTTTTTCAAAAGATGCCTTTACATACACATTTAGGAGCAACTGCCTTCAGTGGTGGTGGAGGGGGTGGTGGGGAGAGGGAGGAGGGAGGGAGTAGCGGGAAATGACACAACGATACCAAACCCAGACTTTAAATAAACTGGAGAAAAATGTTGATAAGCTTTACTGTTGGAGAAATTCTCACCAAAATGTACACATTGAGTTTTCCACTGTCTCTGTATGTCCTCAGAGTATCAATTTTAGCATCAATGACTAGAAATTTTCTTCAGCTACAGCCACCAATCACCAGCATGTGGGAGAAAAACATGTTAGAATTGACAAACATTCTCAGGGCATGTCACATTTTCGAAACAAAACACCCATAAACATATGCCTTCTCTTTTGCATCTCAAAATAGCTTCCCCCAGCAACAGAGGAAAAAAAGCAAAAAGCATTGAACTTTGGTGAACCAAAACTATGTGGCACATCTTGTTTTGTTCTGTGCACGTATCTGTCAGCTTATACCACACTCAAAGTCTGCCATCAATGACAGGAAACTATGTGCACGCCCCTTAACTGCTTGTTTCATGCTACTCTTACCAATAGTGGAAGCTTGTGGGGGTGGAAAGAAGTCAGTGTTTGTTGTTTGAGAGAATTGTTTATTGCAATACAGTCCTAATACAGAACTTCTGTTTCTTCTTTGTGTATGTGCTTGCATACATATGTGTGCGGAAACACACAGAGGAGTGTTTGAAAGAGTGGGAGAAGAGGTCTTCAGAGCCTGCCCTCCCAGGCTGAAGGCTAGAGTGAAGATTGTAGATTAGATGACCCATTGGACTGGCTGAGCACAGGTGAGAGTCTGGACAGTCACTCTGAGAGCACTGGTCTGATAGGGGTTTATTTGGGACTTATTTAATAAAGAGTGCCAAGCATAGGTTAAATAGTCCCTAAAGAATAACAGAGTCCCTTGAGGCCCTGGGGTCCTGTGACCACTTGGCTTGCCACAGGGTCAGGTCCTCCAAGAGCCGGATAGCAAATAAAGGATGAGGTTTCCACCAGAGGCCGGTGTCTCTCAAGCAGCTTTATTCCTGAGGGTTCAGGTGAGGGAAAATGAGGAGGGGAGCGAAGGAGCACAACCACTCAAGAAAGCAGCTAGCTCTGAGAGCCCCGAACAAGGGGCAGGGCAGGGAATATAACTGTGGCTGGGTAGGAGGGTCAGGGTAGGACACAACCAATGAGGGAAGGGACTGGGGCGGAGCAGAGGGTGAGTGACGGGGTAACAACCAATGGGGATAAGGAGAAGGAGTGGTTTCAGGGAAGGAACCAATGGGGATAAAAAGATGACAGAACTTTCTAGAACTGGGGGAAGGATTACACAATGACTGACAGGGATGAGGGGAAGGGACAACAAAAGACTGACAACAGGGGAGGCGGGAAGTTACACATCTGTTGCCTCCCAAGGCAAGGCAGGGGGGCCATCTTCCAAATCCCCTCCCACAGTCCCTAATAAAGAGTCCTTGGGCACAGGGACTTCATGACAAAGGAAGCTGCTAAGATCAGGCAACAAGAAGATCTACGGAGCACCAGCAAGTGGGAAAGAGGATAAAAAAGGGAAGAATAAAGAGTTGGGAAGGAAATATCTGGATTATGGTATAGACCATGTGGTAATCATAAAATGTGTACTTGGCATGTGATTTAAAATATGTGGTTATCCATAGTTGCTAATTACATTCTACATAAACCTTTGCAAATAATTTTCAGTTCATATAGTGATTTTAAGAGAGCTTTTGCCCTCAAGGATATTATTCTGAAATTATCAGCTCTATTTGGGAATGCAGAGAATAATATATTTGAGTAGCATCTTCCTACACTCATTCAAAGTCCCGTGAAACAATTTTTTGTTGAATCTACTACTTTTTTTGCTTTCTCTCAATATTTTCTTTTCTGCCTTTATATTGAGACACTCAGATAGCCCCTTGTCTTTTCTCAGTTTAAAGAATAATAAATTGCTTCCCTGAGAGTCATCATAGATTCACAGAATGATTTTGGTTGGGTTTAAATATCATCTAGTTCCAACCCCCTGGCATGGCCAGTGACACCTTCTAGTAGACCAGGTTGCTCGAAGCCCCATCCAACTTGGCCTTTAACACTTCCAAGAATGGAACATTCACAGCTTCTCTGGACAACCTGCTCCAGTGTCTCACCAACTTCACAGCAAAGAATTTCTTCTCTATATCTGATCTAAACCTGCCCTCTTTTGATTTAAAGGCATTATGTCTTGTCCTATCACTACATGCCCTTATGAAATGTCCCCTCCAGCTTTCCTGAAGGCCTCCTTTAGGTCCTAGAAGGTTGCTGTAAGGCCTCCCTGGAGCCTCCTCCTGTCCAGGCTGAACAACCTAATCTTTCTGAGCCTGTCTTCATAGGAGGAATTCTATTTTAAGCTGGGCTTTGCACAGGTGACAAGAAGGCTGTAGACCACATTACTTGGTCAGTTGGTAGAGTTAATTTCTGTTGATAGCACTAGAACTCACTTCTCTCCATAGCGAAGTTTTGACCATCTGCTGTTTTTAGAGCACACAATTATTTTTCCTAACCCAAAATGTGTATATGGATTTATAACAAACACTCTTGTTGAGATCACTGGAGTATACACTAAGAGATAATGATAAATTATAGCAAATTTATTTACAAAATTGAATTTTGAGAGTAATAATTTTGTTCCATTAAAAAAAATTTGTGTATCAGTTTTTCAGACATAAGCAATTCAGCACAAGGTATTCCTAAGAAATCAAGCCCATTTTCTTTCAGAAGAACATATTATTTTATATTTCATCCGTGCATTGTTATTGAAATGAAGGCCTTTCTTTTTATTATATAACAAGTCTCTATAGGATTTGGGAAGTGGAAGAGATTTGGTGAAACTATAAGTTCCAGTGAATTCACAGTTTGATATTTTGATATGTAAAATATGCAGTACTTTATTGCAGAGCTACCTACAACCTAGAGGAGGTTTCGGAAGTGTGAGGCAGTGCATTACACTATATCCATAGAAATAAGACTTTTTTATTTCCTAAAAGGAACTAGTGACCCCCTCTTCAACAGGCAGGAGATTATTAAATGTTTGTGAAATTCAGTCAAGCTATATATCAAAAAACCTTTTGGCTTCTGTGTGTCATCGGACGTAGCAGACACAGAGCAGCTTTTAGCATCTGCTCAGCTGTCCTACAACACATGAAATCTAAGAAAGAAATACATTTCAGAGCCACTTGAAAGTTCTTCACTGTGTTGATTAGTATCTTAAAAATGTGGGAAATGAACCAGAATAAAGGTGTCACCACACCAAATCACAATGTTCACAAAATAATTATTTAGCTTTTCCATCCAAATGCTAGGATTGATTTTCCTCCTCTCTCCTTCATTTTTATAGCAGCGATGAATATAAATAAGTCACAGGAAAATTACTTCTCCACTGTTTCACAATGCTTCTCTTATCTAGCAGGCACAGCTGTCACACACCCAAATGCTTTTATTTACATTGTCTATGGATAGAAACATTAATGCTAATGTTATTTAATGGAAAAAATACTTATTATCAAAGTACATAAAGAATTTAAACTAGACTACTATTTTTTTTTTCCTCCAAGAGGTAATGATTGATTATTTTATCCAGTTCACCAAAATTTCACTTCTGTCCCTTTCTTATACTGATGACTCCCACTGAATTAACTTAGAGATGCACATTTTAAAATGTATGTGTACATGAAGATTTCACCTTGGTTTTTGGTCTTTTTGTCACCATTTATGTACTTCCAAAAAACCTCAGAATATTTCAACATAATATAGAAAATGTGTCTAGGTATTTTAATTGTTTAAAGCTTCTAAGAAAAGCAAAAAAAACCCAAACATTTTTCACTAAAACCTTATCCAAGAGAAATGGAAATTTGGTACATAAATATCCTGTCAAGTTTTGTGTTTGCACATAAGTGAATGGAATCAGTTTAAAATAAGGTTTATTAAATCCACTTTTCCATCTTTCTATGCTTGTACTCTTATAATATTTTATATTGTTTTACAATCCTATAAAATTTAGGAACTTGCTGAATTTGTAATTTTGCAAATACAAACACCACCTTAAATTATTTAAATGGTTTTAAAGAAGTTACATATACCTAAAGTGTATTATCTCCATGTTTTTTTCAGCAGTTTTCTCCATCTGTATTTGAAATAGATAGAAAAATTGCTTTCAAGGACTAATAATAATTTCTAGCTATGAATTAAAAAATTATGTGGGAATTATTTTACCAAATAGATTTATATTTACTGAAGCTTGTTTGATTGTGTGAGGGGTATCAAATAGTAGCAATTTTATATGATGCAGGAAAAATTAATTTTTACTATGGTTGCAAATTTTAAAGTTCTATTCAGCTTCAGCTAAAAAGTCCTCTATTATTATCACAGGAAAGAACAAGAAATTATGGCAATATTTTAAGATCTACAGAGCTCCATGCAAAGCTATTAAGAGTATATATCATCACTATATGTCATGGATACATCATCATTAGAGACGATACAAAATTATAATTCTGTGCCTACACATCTGAAAGCTAGGCAACTTTGGCATATAAGTTTTGTGAGAGCCTTTAAATATTTTTTCTTAATAATTGAATGAAAAAAGACCTTACAGTTATCTACTTCATACAAACAAAAAGCTCTTTTGGATTTAATAATATGCAAAGTCTTGTTTATGATAAAATTAATGGCTGGAATTTTTTCAAACTGATTACAGTGTACTTTGCATGATATTGCATTAAAATCACTGGGTAGATTTCAAGCTTAAGTGTTAAACTGCATCATTTACAAAGACAATTCATATTATCTTTGAAAAAGTAGGTCAATAAAGATCAATAGTACATAATTTGGTATACTGACTTCATCATTAAAATTATAGAATCATAGGATCGCAGACTTGTTAATGATGAAAAGAACAAGTCCAATATCAATCTACCACTGCCAGCATTTTGACCACTAAATCATCCTCTGAAGTGACATGTTCACACACTTTTGGAATGATTCCGGGGTGGGGGGTGACTCCACTGCTTCACTGGGCACTCTGTTTTAATGTTTGACCATTCTTTCTCAAAGAAATTTTTCTTAAAATTGCCTCACCTGGTGCAACTTGAAGTCATTTCCTCTCCTCCTGTTGCTGGTTAGCCAGGGGAAGAGGCTGCACCCATTTGGCTAAAACCTCTTTTCAAGCTCTGTAGAGAGTGATAAGCTTCCCTCTGGACCTCCTAATCTTCTGGTTAAACAACCCCAGCTCCCTCAACCACTCCACATAACACTTGTATCCATACACTTCACCAGCCTTGTGGCCCTTCTCTGGACTTCAGTGCTTCAATAACTTTCCAAGACTGAACGGAGTACTCAAGGTGCAGCCTCATCTGTGATGATCTGTGCCCCAGTCCTGCTGGCCACCCTATTTCTGATAGAGGCCAGGATGCCATTTGCCTTCTTGGCCACCTGGGCACACTCCTGGCTCATGTTCAGCTGTGTTGGCCAGCACTCCCAGGTCCTTTTCCTCTAAGCTGCTTTCCAATACCTCATCCCCCAGCCTGTAGCACTGCAGGGGAAGCACGGGGTCCAGCACTTTGCCTTATTGAACACACAAGGTCATGCAGTTGACTGTGGATCCAGCCTGTCCAGATCCCTCTGCAGAGCTTCCTGCCCTCCTGCAAATCAGCACTCCTAACTAAGAGTGTCGTCTGCAAACTTACTGAGGGTGTATTCAATCCCTGATAAAGGCATTGAGCAGGACTGGGCCCAACACTGAGCCCTTGGGAACGACACTTGTGACTTGCTGCCAGCTGGATAGCAACTCCATTCACCCACACTCTGGGCCTGGCCATCCGTGCAGTTTTTTACACAGTGATTTCACACCATTCCACACCATGAAAAGTCAATTTCTGTAGGAGAATATTGCAGAAAACTGTGTCAAAGTCATTACTAAAGTGTAGGTAGATGACATCCACAGCCTTTCCCACATCCACTAAGCAAGTCACTTTGTCATAGGAGATCGTTCATTTTAGGTTCTTAGTTTGGCACTTTTTTCCCAACATTTTAATACTTATATTTTGTAGCAATCTGGTAAATTTTTACATTAGAGAAAATCACGTACATTGCCCTTGGAGCCAGATGTCTCTGATGATCCTTATTTCCTTTGGGAATTCACTGTACTTTCTTATGCTGATCACTGGGAAATTGCTTTTATCATGAGGAATTGTAGTGTCATTATATGTAGAACTATGGTGTTCTTCCTGTCCTGAAGTTTAAATAGTTTTATGTTAGGGCTGTCACTGAGAGTGAGTGAAAGAAATTATTACCAATCCTGTGTATGATAAGGGCTAAGTTTCCTTTTTTATTTACTTTATGTTTTTAAGTTAGAGTTACAATAAGATAGATAAAGACCATCTTTCAGAAGACAGACAAGATCAATTGTTTCAAAAAGATGGTCATATTTTATCAGAAGGACTGGCAGTTTTAAAAAACTATCAAGGAGCAACATATAGATGTTTACTTTGTACATCACAGTCTATTTCTACCTTCACTGTAGGAGTATTTAAGAGAAAAGCCTTTTGATGAAGAGGATAACTGTCAAAACTACAGCTGTTACAGGCCCACATGATAATTCATAAGGTGTGTCAAACCTTCAAAGCATTCTAAAAATACAAAACAGAAATTATGCACTATTAGGCTTGTTTTAAAACTAAGTTGTTTGTTTCCAAAATTTATAATAGAACACAAATTCTCCCACTCTTGTTGAAATTTTTTCCTTGTTTCCTAATTTGTAACTATAAAGTTACACAAAGTAATTGCAGACAGTTACCTGTGATTCTGTAACATCCTAAGTAATTTTTTACAATTTCTTCAATGTACAAAATTCACATCAAGCCATATTTTGTACAGACTCAAATACCACAAATCATTTTACCTTCTTTCTGTGTATTAAAAGAATTAACTTTTAGTTGGATAGGTAAACAGCATTCTGTACATATGAATACTTTAAAATTTAGAAGAAAGAGGAAATTGAACTGATGTCATGCTGCTTCTGTCAAAATCCCATATGGTCTTTGCATGTTAAGGAGTTTGGTAGTGGGGGCACTATGCCAGCACATTCACAAAGCTGCAATCTGTAAAACCTCTGAGCTCAGTCCAGCTAATACTCAGTGAACATCTATTTTTTTCAGTGCATATCTTTTCTTTGGAATCTGTTCTCCACTCCTGCATATAGTCCAGTTTATAAAGGCAGAGGCTCTCAGACCTTGTCTTGAGAAATATGTAAGAGCTCATTGCAAAACAACATTTTTACTTTTACTATTTGATTGGATACTATTTTATCAATCAAAGATTTTAACTATTATGTATTAATAAAAACATAATGCCCTTTCTTCTGATAGGACTGTGTTTGACTCAAGACTATCTACTCACCTTTGAAAGAGAATTTTGTCTTTTAAAGACATTACCTCCTGCTGAGGTAATGCAAAATACAGGAGAAATTTTTTCAGCACTTCAATAGCTTATGCTACAAACCACTTCAAAATTTGATTTGGCATTTTTTAGAAGTAATTTCAGTGTAATTTTTCATCAATAGGTATATAAAAATAAAACTAGCCTTTTTTTTCCCCCAGTTTTCCAACATCCCCAAAATGGATGAATTTCCCTCAGTTCTTATCCATGCAATACAAATATGCAGCAACAGTAGTAAATTAACATAATTCTTTCCATTAAGAATTTGAGCTGACTTGTAGTGATACTACCTCTAGCACAGAGCTTTACCCTTTAAACTAAGCTTAAACCTTGCATATTCAGCTGTGTTATGCTCAAAAAGCAATTACTAATGTAAAAATTCCTTTGGTTAAACTACTGACATCTCACCCAAATCTTTTGCCTAGTTCTTTCTTTTGTTACTTTCTCAGGTTTACAGGCATTTTTTACTATTTTTAGGGTTAAATTCCCCATTTTTAAATTTAATTATCATTGAAGCTGATTGGAAAAAGCAAATTCAATGGGGTAGAGGCGAAAGTTCATTTGAATTTTGTTTACATCACAACTTCCAGGAAAAAAATGTATTCGTATCTGAACCACTTCTTAAGCCTTCCTCGGGTTCTGTTTCTTTCAACAGAAAGGAAATTAAAGCCTTGGCATTTTGTATGTCTATTTGAAATCATCCTTTTAACTTTATGTTTCTGTAGGCAAAAAGTGTAATTGAAAAGAACTGTATAGAGAGCAAACCATAAGTCTGAGTAACCAAGAAAAGGAGAAAAATAGAGAAAGCTATTCATCTTAATAATTCTTTTCCCTCTACCAAATTTTAGTTCTCTGAGGTCATACAAGATGAAATTAGCTGCCATTCCATGCTAACCCATTCACAGACACATGGAATAAGTTAGGCTGGAGGGGACGTCTTGAAGCCACCTAAACAGCCTCTTGCTTTTTTCAGCAGAGTTGCTTCCCCACCTGAGTCAGTCTTCAGCTTGGACCATTGCATTGGGTTGGTTGATCCCATGTGCAAGGTTTTGCATTTGATTGTTTTGAATGTTTGAAGTTCCTTACAGCCAAATGCTTCAGCTTGAGGTCCCTTTGACATGGTAAGGTAGGAATAGACCATTTCACATCCATACCACTGATGGAAATGTTCCACAGCACTGAATGCTGAGGAGTACAACATACAGTCCATGTTACTCATTAAACAAGAGATTCATTCTGAAATGCTCACCAAGGTCAATATTAACAACATCCATTGCTCTTCTCTTGCCCACAGAGCTTTTAATTTCTTCATAGATGGCAATGACTGTGGTCAAGAACCATTTACATTTGGTAAGGCCAAGATGGCCATTCCCAATAATCTTTCTGTTCTGGTTTTCAAAACCAGGAGCATTTGCTTCACAGTTTTCCTGAGTACATTAGGCGTACAACGTTTGTAGGTTGTAATTACTAAATCCTCCACCTTTCTCTTTTTGAAGATGAGTGTAGCTATTTTTTTTTCATTAATTTTTTGCATAACACTTTAAGGACATTCATGAGCAGCGTATCAACATCACCCAGCTCCTTCAGGATTCTCGGAGGATTTCCAAGAGCTCACAGATGTTTATGTTCAATTAACTTAAGTAATATCTAACTCAACTCACCTCTGCTGTGGGTAGTGCTTCCCCAAAACTTGTTACTAGGGGCAGAGAGCTGGGATTCCTGAGAGCGGACTTTGCCAGATCAAGGGCCAGGAGGTATAAATTTTCTAAGTCTTTGCCTTTATTCTTTCAGATCGCCTATAATTTTCCTGAATGATCCAAAATGCATAATTTTGGAATTTAAAGACTTAATTGCAGCTGTGTGTTTTCTCATTTTGCTCAGGATCTTAAACAGGACTGCTTCAATGTCAGTCAGTTACATTAAGGTTGACAATGACTGTCACATCCTTGATTAGGTCTTCTCTATTTATGTGTAGCAGCAAAGTCTCTCTTCTGATTGTTCTGTCCAATCTCTGTGCCAAATAATTGTCCAAAATGCATTCCAGGAATCTGTGGCATTGCTTGTACTCCACTGCATTGCCCATCCAGCAGCAGGTGTTCAAATTACTTCTTAAATCTTCTAAATGAAAAGAAAAAAGAAATGTAAGTCACCAATGTTCATTTTAACATCAGTATATCATTCAAAGCAAAAGACCAAGCAAATTTGGTGTGTGTCCAATGCACACTTTGAATATTCCTATCAGTGTAAATCCCAGTGTATTCAAAAAATAACAGCTGGAATGTCCTCTACGTACCTTCACATTCTCTTCTTTAATGTAACTGCTAGCAGCTGCAACAGCAAGAGAAACTCAGGCAGCTGTGTTTAAAATTTCGTGTGAGAGTACCATGCTGTGTACTCTGAGGTCTCAGACCTGAAAGGCTATAATAGGGAAATATTTGAAGAAGGCAGTGTCTTCTTTTTTCCCTGCTTTCTATTTCTCATTGGAAATACTCTCTAGAAGGGCTGACCTTCCTCACGTTTCTGCAATTAAACCATGATTGGGACAGATACAAAGAAAAGGGATCTGTCAGCTTTTTACAGTATAGCTTTAGTATTCTTCACAGTATATTATGATATATGAAAGAAGTGACCATCCTTGAAAAGCAGTGTAAATTCCAGGGGAAAACAAATACAGACGCTGACACAAAAATGAAACAAACAAACAAACAAACAAAAAAAAAACAGAAAAGAAAAAAAAAACCCACAACCAAAAAAATCTCCAAAAAACCCACCACCACCAAAAAACCCTACCAACCAACCACCCAACCAACCAACCACTCACCCACCCACCCACCCAACCAGCCAAAAAACCCCAAAAAACCAAAACAAAGAAGAAAATAGCTTTATTTCCCACTTTGGAGAGTTAGAATAGAGAAAAATAACTTCATTTAGTACTACTGTCTCTGTTCTAGAGGTAAAAATGATGCATAGACCTATATGTCTTCCAGTTTGAGGTTTTTCTGTAAATCCAGCTAACAAAAATAAGCCTTTTCCAATCATTTTCAATGCAAAATAATAGATTAAATGAATATTAAGAAATAAATTACAGTTGTGTTTCAGTATTGATTAAAACATTTAAAATATTAAAAAATTATATTTATTCCTTTGCAAGTATATTATCAGAAAGTTTAGCAAGAGGTTTTGTTTTTCCTAAGAGGCTTTTCAGAACATCAATGCCATCAAAGCTTAATTGAGGAAATATACTTTCTCTTTGAAATTTGAAGTAAAAATAAATTCTTCACTGGTTTGAGCTGTACTGTTAACATTTACTATTAATTTTCCTTTAAAATTTTTCTTATTCTCATCATTTGCATAATTTTTATTCTTCTCTATTGGCTTTTTTTATATTGTTTCATTATTTTCAAATAATTTATTTTTTTCAGTAACTTATTTTTTTCTAAAAGAACTTAAATGTTTTGAGCAAGAAGAATTTCCAGAAGAGGAAAATCATCAGTAAAAATTCCATGCAGGCAACTGCCAAGCTATGAATTCAAACTCCACACGGATGTAAAATTACCATATATTCATATGTCTCCTTTAGAGTAGAATATATTTTCCTTTAATGGTGATTCTTTACTGAATAATATAATAGTTATTCCTTTCTTTGGAAGGGGGAAAGAAACCCTAAACCAGTTAGTTTATTTTCTTCATTAATTTTCCTCATCTGCAC
Source organism: Taeniopygia guttata (assembly GCF_048771995.1). NCBI lineage: Eukaryota > Metazoa > Chordata > Aves > Passeriformes > Estrildidae > Taeniopygia > Taeniopygia guttata. Next base: position 30,482,387 of record NC_133028.1, on the reverse strand, counting down.
TTGGATCAATTGACATGTCAAGGAATATATATGCATGCAAATGTTTTGATAAAGGATATTTCTCTGTGCATTTGACTTTATTTATATAGTAGAACTAGTAAAACAGCCCTATTGAATGGACAATCTATTGAATCTGGTCTGATATAAAAGTTCTATATAGTAAAATTATTCTGATTTACATCTGGATAACAAAAGTTAACAATCCACTGTCATTTTAAGCAATAAAGAGTACATTTTTCAGGCAAAAATTTACAAAATAAGAATTTCAGCATTTTAAGGTAGAAATTCTGGTTGTGGCAGTTAATATACCCATTTATGTACAATCTGGTGTCACCCAGAGCTGGTATTACACTTGTAACGATCTAATACACCTAATATGAAAGTGTGGAAATTAAAAAATAAGTGCTCAAAGAATTGCATCGTTACACTTCAGTGAGACACAATAACAATATTCTTTTAGCTAGAAGAAGAGCATGTAATTACCTGTGCACCAGATCACATTGATTAGATTTTAAAGAAAAATCCCTACATTTCTCGTCTAAAATAGAGCTCTGGAAGTGATAGAGTTCAGTTTACCTTAACAAATAAAGCTGTTATTTAATAAGAAAGCTCAGGTAGAAGCTGCACCATCTTGAGACCATTCTTAGGGATGGGATGATTGAGTAGCTAACAAATGTGTAGGAGATATTTTTTGTTTGGTTGGGTTTGGGGTGGTTTTTTGTGGTTTTTTTTTTTCTTTTTTCTTTGCATGTTCTTTTCTTTGCATGTTCTTTTCTTTTCTTTTCTTTTCTTTTCTTTTCTTTTCTTTTCTTTTCTTTTCTTTTCTTTTCTTTTCTTTTCTTTTCTTTTCTTTTCTTTTCTTTTCTTTTCTTTTCTTTTCTTTTCTTTTCTTTTCTTTTCTTTTCTTTTCTTTTCTTTTCTTTTTCTTTTCTTTTCTTTTTCTTTTCTTTTTCTTTTCTTTTTGTTTGGCACTCCAGCTATAGCATTTTTAAAATAAATTTTCTGAAGTTTTTCTAAATTGGAGGCCAAGATTTTCAATCAGATGTGTATCTCTTGGCAGAGATTAGCAAAGTTATTTTCCCTAACTATGAAGATGAACAAGCTGTAATTTGAATTTCTTTAATTTTGTACTAGAAAGCTAAACAAAACAACAAGTTTTGAAGCAAATTTGTAAGTGACCATGAGTATGAAACAAAAGCTTTACTGTGACTAAGACAACAAGTTTTTCCTGGCTCAGTATTTAAATGCAAGTATTTCTGTTTGCAACAGGAAAATCACAACATTATGTAGAGAAGAGTCTCTTTTTATTAACACCAGTTTGTAAATTTCTACCTTAAAACTCTTTATTCCAGCCTTCTCTGTTAAAATTTTGACTATATTTGTGACCATAGTGTAGCATTGCAAAATAGCCAGGTGTCTTACAAACCAAGAAAATAAGTGAGTCCTTTTGAATTTTGAATCCCTTGGCTGAGTCTATGTTTGCAGTCAGTCTCTGTGACTAGAACAGGTAGATGCTATGACTTGCTTACTTAAAAAAAAACCAAAACAAACAGCATAGATATTGTTGAAGACCTTGTTTCTTTTGAATGACTGCTCCCATTCCATTTCCCATGTCTTTTGCACCCAGTGCTTTTGTACCATTACTTTTATCTGCTTGGATTCCTCTGACATGCACAAAGGCATTGCCAGTTGGAAATAAGCATGCCCGTATGTGTGGCCAACATAAATTCTTAAGTTCAAGAATTGGAGGGAATGGTAATAATTGATTAGAATAAGTGATATAATTCAGAAAAAAATAAAACCAACCCAAACAAAAACACACAGGCAGGAACACCTATGGTCCTCCTCCCTTCACACACATCCCTTTTAGGGTGTTCTAAAAGTAGTCAATTTTTTTAATGAAAACTGGTCCTCGCTTGGCTATCCGACCTCTTCGAATTTTTTCAGTGATGACAGTGTCCACAATGCTGTAACATTGTTTTTCTGGTTTTAAAATCCTCACCCTCATTATCCTGCAGTAGTTATTATTTGACACCATAGAGAAGAAATGGAGATGAGGTCCCCAGCCACTGCAAATATCAGATTCATCAAGGCTCTTTAGAAAAAAAAAAAAGTGGGAAGAAAGGTTTAGCAACTGTTGTTCTCAAAGGTGGTGTGTGCACTTAGGAGAGCTACTCCAGGCACATGTGTGCTGTGTAGGAAGCATGAGTGAATAGCCAGACAGTAAAACTGAGATAACATCAGCATGGAAAGGGCTCTAACAACATAGAGCCCATTATACTCAGGCTCAGAGTACATACAGGGGCAGATGCACTAGATTGTCTAATGAGTTACTATGTATTTGTGCTTCAGAGCCCAAAAAAATAGAAACCTTATGAACACTCTTCAAAATGACTATTGAGTTTCATAAAGGAAAATTAGTCTGAAATTTCAAAGCAGCAAAGCACAAAAATTATTCTATATAATTTCATTGTAAACAGATTTTTTGCTTACTTTATGCCATATTTCAGTGTACCAACTGGATTTTATCATAATTATTTTATCATAATTTTTTCATTCAGATCACACAACAAATTACATCCTCCTTTGCACACACTATTATTTTTATTTTTTTATTGTAGTGATCATCTGTCCCTTATTTATGACTGCCTGGTATCCCTGTAGCAAAAGGTAATATTGCTTACATGGAAAAATAATACCAGAAATGCATACAAAGTATCTAGCTAAAGTTAGCTGTTGGCCACTATAGTCAAGCAGCTGGAAAAAAAAATAGACTCTGTCATGTTCAGTCTGAGCCAAGGCCTTTGAGTCAAACATATGGATTCTCATTAACTTTAGTTGGCTTTTCAGGTCTGTGTTCCATATGTATGAGAGTTTGAAAACTAAAGTATTCTGTGAACTTGTATTTGCTTAGTTTAACTTGCATTAAGATTTTATGCCCATTTTCTGAAATTTCATAATAAACTTGTATGAATAATATGTTTTCATTGTAGACTGAATTAGGAATTTAGAAACAAAATAATTAATGGTACTGGCCATGAAGTGTTCAAATAGGAAACATATAAAGATTATAAAAAGATATGAATGCTATTGGTGAAAGCTGGGAGAGACTAGATATTAATGAAGCAGATAGTGCATATGTTAGATCCAGATGTAGAATGGCTCTGGTATTTGTTTTGCCAGATTTTGCCATTGAAGTAAAAACATAATTTATAATAGTGTAATTTTTACCCTCATGTATAATTAAAATTGCTAGGTGAAGATATATCATATGCATATACATATATACACACACACACACACACACACACACACACACAGAGTCTTTCTTAAACTCATCCAGGGATGGTGATATAGCACCTCCCTGGGAAGCCTGTTCCAACACTTAACCCTGCTGTGAAGACATTCCTCCTTATGTACAGCCTGAACCTTCCTTGATGCATCTTGAAGCTCTGCCCTCTTGTCCTGTCACTGGTTGCATGTGAGAAGAGGCCAATCCCACCCAGCTACACCTTCCTTTCAGGGAGCTGTAGAGAGTGATAAGGTCTCTGCAGAGCCTTCTCTTCTCTAGGTTAAACAATCATATATCTTTCAGCTGCTCCTCATATGACTTAGTCTTTCAATAGACCCTTTCAATAGCTTTGTTGCCTTTCTCTGGACTTGCTCCAGCACCTCAATGTCCTTCCTGAATTGTGGCCCAGAGCTGGATGCAGAACAGGTCAGATACAGGTCTGATTGAAAATCTTTGCCTCCAGACATATCCCCAGAGCCAACTACAGGGGGAGAATTGTTTCTCTGATCCTGCTGGCCACACTATTCCTGACACAAGCCAGGATGCCCTTGGCTGTCTTGACCACCTGGGTACACTTCTGGCTCATGTTCAGGCACTCTGCCCCATGACTACAGCATTACAAAGGGCTGTTGGGAGCCATCATCTTCATTATTGTTTGATTGCACTTGCAAGACCTTGTACATCATATGCAAAGGCACTAGGAAACATGGGATAGTCACAGAGGAGATGTGCTGGCTGACCAGCAGGAACTCATCACTGTTGCCTGTCCCTTAAGTGACAGTGTTTTGGCAGCTGGAGAGAGGATGTAGAGCCCTCAATATCATGTATTTGAGCCAGCTATTGGGCCTGCCCTAAGACGGCAGGCTGTGATTACAGTTGTCCGTATCTCTCTTGTACTAGCTGATGCTGTCAGCCTACCCAGTGCCTCTTAGAGGTCAGCCACTGAGCAGAGGAGTTCCTGTACCTGGGCACACCTCCCCAGGGGTGCTCAGTGCTGCAGTCCCGTGCTGACCGAAGAGTAGGGCACAGTCTGAAAGCTGACACCAGGGTGGCAGCATGTCCCCAGTGCAGCTCTGTGTGGGCACTGTGTCAGCTGTGGTGGCACAGAGCTTAGAGAGGCCATGGTTTTCTGCTAGCTGGGTGCCACACCACAGCCTGGTTGGGCTGGCAGGGCTCCAGCTCCCTTCCTGTGTGAGTTAGCACACAAAGTGCTGTGCAGGGCCCTGGCTGATCACCACACCCCATGTGCCGGTGCTCCTGACCACCAGTGCTCCCCAAGGGCTTCCTTTGTGCATCACAGGATTGGCTACTAGTGGTCCTGTCTCTGTGGGATTGTGGTGGCTCTCCCAGCTCTCTCAGAGGTTTCTTCTATTGGGAAACCCACCGCCAAGTCATTAAGTGTATATTTGTATAATGTATGCTTGAAAAACGAAATTGGGAAATTCAGTAGTGAAGTTTCAAGAACGTCCTTATATCTCTTTTATCTGTTTTTTCTAATGATGTGATCAAAAGATTTCAGAATGCAGTGCAATTTGAGAGATTTTATGTATTGTTACACTACCATTGATGACCAAACTCTTTCATTTCAAGACATACCAAAGCCATCCTTGCCACAGTTGTCTTAAATTAGTGTTGATTTAGGAGAGTTATTCCCATCTTTCCATGCAACCTTTTTTTTTTTCAATATAAGAGCACTGTATGTAGAAATGGAAAGATGGAACAGATAAAAATAACTCCATTCAATCATACTGACAATAGGAAAGAATTTTCTTTATTTGTGATTTTATGCACACTTATCTAAAGGATTAGGTGGCCTGTTGGATTGATACACTATTTTCTCTTTCTCATTTACTTTCTATCATATCTCTGGACATCAGAAACTATCAGATATGAAGTTTTTCAAATAAAAAATGGCTTTAAAAAATTAGCTCAATATTGTTATATAAGTTCCCTGTGAATATTTTTTGTATTTCTAGTCACAGTATGCATGGTTTTACTGAACTACAATTACAAAAACAAAAAGGCTGAGGGAATGGGGAGTGTTTAGCCTGGAGAGAAGGAGGCTCAAGGGAGACTTTATAATTATGCATCTATCTAGAAAGAGGTTGTAGTGAGGTGGGGGTAAGTCTCTTCTCCCAGGCAACAAGAAAGGAGAACTTGAGGAGAAATCCTTAAGTTGTGCCTGAGGAGATTTGGATGATATATTAGGAAAAAATTTTTTCACAGAAAGAGTTGTCAAGCACTGGAACAGGCTGCCCAGGAAAGAGGTCAAGTCAACAACCCTGGTGGTGTATAAAAAACCTATAGGAGTGACACTTGAGGTATGGTTTAGTCATGGACTTGGCAGTGCTGTGTTAACATTTGGTTAACAGTGGGACTTGATGATTCTAAATTTTTTTTCCAACCTAAAAGATCCTATGATTCTAAAAATAATAATAATATTAAAACATGCTATGGGTAAAAAAATATGTATTGGTCCTTTAAAAATATTAATATTTTAATTAATACTTTTAGTATTTGAATTCACTTTAAAATTATTTTAAAAAAAGATAAATTTATGTTATTTGGTGAAGAAGATCAAAGACACCATACGGGTAAAGGAAGAGGGGTAAAAAACTTTGCAAAGGTCTTCAGTCCAGTTACCTTACAAATCTGCCACCTCATATAGGAATTTTTTCAGTGTTTCATGATTCACATAATCTACTTGAATACATTTTAGCTGTTACTGAGTATGGAGAAGCTATATTCTCAGTGTAACTGAATTTGCAGATTTATCTGGTATCTTGCTTCATTACCAAGTCAGTATTTTTAGTCAAAAAACTCCAATCCACTCTTGTAGCTATTTTTCTTCCCCAATTAATTTGCTTAGTGCAGGTATGGAGAAAATGTCATGCTGACAGACATGCACAGCTCTTTACAGTGATGTGATATCATCAAGACAGTTCTATAATTTTGGAGATTTGCACAACTGCTAGAATTATAATATCCTGAATACTAGATATAGAAGTAGAAACAGCAAGGGACATAAATTCTCACAAGCAATGTGAAAAACAAGAATCTTTGAAAAGAAATAATGTCGGTAAACCCTTGTACCAGTTGATTGGAAGGGACTTTGTGATTCAAATTACTTAGTAAGCAAGACTTCAGTTTTATAGCCTAACCAACTCCCAGTGTTATAACCAGCCACTTTTCAATCTCCAGACTGGAAGTTACCTTCTTTATGGCAAAATGCATCAGAAAATAAGCTGTCATTCAGTACCTTCATGAGCAGCATTCCCTGTTAATCAAAGTGATTGGCACCTGGATTTAAGCCCTCCAGGTTAATCCAGCTCACTAAGCCACTATGTTATCAATATTTCTCCATAGTCCTTTATATTTATTGTATTTTTAATAGAAGGGCACCACATCGAACATCTGTTACAATCTCTGTAATTTAAAGGTAAAGAAGAGCGTGGTTATTCCTGCATGATCAATGTTAGATATTTCTTACATATTTGTAGTCAAATAAGAGCTGATTTTAGACACAAGAAAAGTAGTTCTCTAGCATGTCACATTGATGAGATAATTGAAGTCATGTCTGAATCTGGAGGGAAAAGAAGAATCCTTCAGGTTTCATGTCAGCAACTTCTGCATTCTTCTGAGCTTTTGGTGGCTTATTTAAGTGGCAAAGCAGGTTTTCTAGACATTAGCCCTAGAGTGATGAGGACAGACAAACTGTTTTCTGTCAGGAGGAAAACCATGGCTCTGCTACTGACAGCTACTTCCCTTTGGAATCTGTTTCTTCTCTTGAACTGCAAATAGAGCTAGCACAAGCAGTGAACTGCACAAGTACAGGGAAAGTGGTTATAGCGGGGAGGAAAGTGCTTGGAAGCTGTAAAGTCTTCACTGTTTTCTCTGATGGTCAGTAGAAACATTTGGTAGGGAGGGATATGTTTTTTCCAATACTTGAGAGGGGTATCAAGTCAAGAGATGATGGAGCCTGGTCATGTGTGCAGTCAGGAAGGCTCTGCCACCATGTCAAACCAAACACCAGGATCTGCTTTCTGTTTTTCCGGCTCTGGCACAAAATTTATTCCCTCATGAGATGTTCAGTCATAGCCATATATTGTTGACAAAACAACTGGAGTAATTTTTCAAGTCTTTTATCTGAGGTATGAAAGGCCTGGTTTTACAATTCTTTCTCCGATGTGCTACTGAATTTTTGTCTCTTGAATTTTGGCATGAATGACAGGCAGCCTACTCAGCAAATAATTTGCTTTATTAATATTGTATTTTTAATTGTGGAGATAAAACTGTAAACTCATGTAATTATTTCTAGTGACATTTCCTCATCAAAACAAATTTCTGTGTTCATTAAGTAGTCTTGGTTCAAAATGTTCTAATATATGTTTTTTCACACAAGTACAGATAAATTCTTTTTTTCTTTGTTAGACTTTATTCTTTAAAATTATTATGAAATAGTATAAACTTTATTAAGTAAATACATTTTCTTAATTTCCTCGGTGAATTAAGATTAATAGTTACATGAATTTATCACTTATGTATCCAATCCCTTGTATTTGCTGTGCTTTGAAACTATGTCCTAAAATACAATTAAGGTTCATTAATTTTTATGCAATAACTGAAACTCAGTCAAAATATTGTAAAGATGAGAAAATTTTGTATTAAGCATAGCAAATATTAGGTATACCTCAATTTATTTCGAACTACAGTTTCTGATTTATGGGGGGAAAAAAACCTCTTTCTGATGTATTTTGACAGACTCTTTTAATTCCTTTTCTTTCTTTCCTTTTATGTAAGAAGATTAATTTCTTTCTATTCTTTACTGCTTTCCTTTCTTCCAGGACAGAGTCGTAATGAAAAACAGAAGGTTGCCCTAAGCCTGTATGATAACTTTTAATTTTTTCTTCCTATCAATAAAAGAAAAAAAAAGGCTTAATTGGTCTAACAATAGGTAGTGTTGTCCTCTTACATTATGAAAATGTTTTTTGCAATAATGTCATGCATAACTGAATCCCATGGAAATAGGTGTGAAAGCCCTTAATGAATTAACTGTCATTTCAACTGCAGGTATTAGCAGTTCAAAAATGCATATTTTTCTGCAGGAACAACAAGCATTCCTCTATGTAAATTAATCAAAAAAAGGAAAGAATAAAAATAAAAAAAAAAGGCAATTCAGACATCAAAGACACAAAGCTTCAGTGAGGATATTGCACTGGTCACAGAGAAAATGTATTAACACAACTGATAATTTCACTTGAAGTTGCAGGTACATTACTCCACTGTATCAAGTCATTTATTCTAGAACTGGAGCTTTACCTCTTTGATTCAACTCTGAAAGCTTTTATGGTATGATTATTTCAAGATACCGAATTTTTATTCTACTGAGGACATTTGGAGAATATAGTTACCTAGCTCTCTTATCCAAGGCCAACTCATGCTGAAATTCCATATTTGAACATTATTTTCATCTATTTGCAATGAAAATAAATTTATATAAGGAAAACAAGTATTCTCCTTAGTACTCTGAAATAAGCATTATATTATCTTTTTTTTTTTTTTTCAAAAATAGTATTGAAAACAATTCTGTTCAAGGGGCAAAAAAAAAATCTTGTTCTGAAATTGTTGGAAAGAATGATCAGTTTTCCAAAACTGAAAACTCTTGTAATACTGATTTACTTTGAATTAAAGATATCTTTTGTATCACTGCCAACTGTGATGAAGTGAAATGAACACTGTTCAACATGCCTTGAAAATTAAAAGCTTGCAATTTACAAAAATACTATCTGTCATCTATTTTACTTTTTAGACCTTTCAGCTATCCACATTTCTTTAAAATGTGACCTTCCTTTTACCCCAGCTCTCTGCAACTGTTTGGAAAATCAATGGCAAGTTTACAATAACCAGCATGAAGCTTTACACACTGTGGAGAAGAAAACATTTTGATAAGCAAATGGATTTCAATGTCACCCTTCTAAGCAGTTGCTACAGACAAATGATTTGAAAGATTATTGAAAATATACTGTCTTTTTAGAAAGTTACTTTTCTTCCCATACAAGGCACAGGAAATGGAATCAGCTTCAGTACTGAATCTGTACTGTCATTGAAATGTGCAACCCTGTAGTAAAACACAATCAGTGTCCAACTGTCCAACATTTCTAGACCTTACTGAACGTTTCAACCAAAACAATTATATTCCTCCTTTTCTATTTTATTCTTTATTTTGCAGCATAAAACTTGGTGACCTTTTCTGTCAGAGCAATACATTGGAAATGGCAGTATTAAAAGTGCTTAGGTAATACAGAACCTTCAGATCAAAACTATAATACATCTTTTCTTCTTGCTTCCAAAATTAAATCTCTGCCTTTTTTTGTTGTTGTTTTTTTTTTTTTTTTTTTTGTTGGTGAAACAAAAATTCATCAATGAGCAAGAGATCCGCATTGAGAAAAATTTCAGGATTGCATAAATATCATATTCTTGCTCTATTAGCTTATTGATTTTGGAGTCTCTTTGAATGTTACATGACAATTCAGAAGCTGTCTTTGTAAGTAACACCATTTTTGGATACTCCTGGTGGCACAGGATATATCAGGTGGAAGCAGCTGCAAATAGTAAAGTCAGTAATTGACAGTATATATTTCAAAGCAGAAGTGTCACTGTATTAACTTCAAATTCTGTAGTGGCTGCTGAGGAGGGTTTCATAAGAAACAGCAAAAACACAGGTGAAAGCTCTGTGATCAAACATTGTAATCTAACAGTCACAAACCTGTCCAGACTGGATGCAACAGAGGCTGCAAATGCAAGATCTGAGTCCAATTTTTGCTTAATGGAGAAGGTAACACAAGACATAAGAGAGGTAGATGAAGTTTTTGTGAAGTCTGTCTAGCCATTTGGTAAATTTGTGGAATATCAGTCCCACTTATAATGAAAGGGACCTTTTCTTACAAGACAGTTTTGATGGAGATCTACAATAATACAAAACAAAATTCTCAGGCTCTTTCTTTTTCTCTTGTGCTCTTCCATCAGGCTTGAGTCTCACTATCTTCTCCAACCTTCTCTAGCTACACCAGTTTTTTAAATAACATGAATTTCCTCTCTGCCTTGTTATGAGAATATTACATGAAAAAATCAGGGAAGAGAAGGGAAGAACTTGGTCAAGAAATACATTGCTCAAGGAGACCTCCTCAATGAGAGACTGCAGTGTTTAGAAAATCCATCTGTGAGTCTGCTTCATTCATTCAAAATCCTTAGGGAAGGGTTTTCAAGAATTTCCACAGATTATTGTTATATGTGTTCATCTTTTTGCTGAAGAAATCCCCTCAGTAAATCTGTGTAGGGGAAAGACTGAAAGGTAATTTTGTTGGTTCATTACCTTCTGATTCCTAACATTGAAGAAGACTCCTTTGATCATTGTCAAAGAGGTTCTTCTATTGTTCATATTTACATTTACTTTATACATTTTTAATTATCTGATTTGCATACAGGAGGCTAGGAGCAATCAGCCTAAAAACACTATGATGTATAAAAGTTTGATGGCAGCCCTGTTTTCCTATACCATGTTTTCCTTCCCAGTAAGACTCTGAACATTGCAAACAAACAAAAGCTAAATTGAAGCTGAAATGACTGCAAGGCAAATTTGACAGAAGCTTTTCATCTATTGTGAAATTTAGATATGAGAAGGCATTGTCAGTTGTAACAAACAACATTACTAAAAACCCCATGAATTTCTATGTAATTCCTAGTTGTAGTAGAATACATCAAGGCTTTCACAACTAATTTGGTTGCTAGTGGATGGAAATAGTTTCATAATAAAAATTAGGGATTTTTACCATTTTTGGAAAATGGAAAAGAATTAAAATAATTAAATAATCTAAAAATGGATTTTGTGCAGTCTTGAGTAAAAAGGAAAAAAAAAAAAAAGGAATTTGACTGTTTTGAGGACTACATTTAAGTTCTAGTGGTGTCAACGTAACTGTAGAAATATTTTCCCTGAGAATGTTTTTTTCAGAAATCTATGCTTTTGACTTATGCTTCATGATGATGATGATTTTGAATCTATACAATTAAAATTATATTTCTATCAGATTTAGCAAACATTTTCAAAAAGGCACATCAGAATGGTCATCTCACACCTGCTGACTAGAAGCGGATATATACAGTGTTTGAATTATAGCTTCATTTTGCTTCCTTCTAGAAAATATTTATGCATGTGTTTTGCATATTATCTTTCTATTTAGTAATGAAAATGTTTTATTAACATCATTTAAAAAGCTAAACAGCTGGTGAATTATAAGAGTCTAAATAAAAGGAAACATTTTTCCTGGGTTTTTAAGACATTTTAAATATTTTTTCATGTTTTATGGATTCTATTGAGATTTGGGTCAGGTGGCATCAAAATTGAATCACTGTCCCTAAATTCATTTGAAGTTAACATCAACAGCAATGCCAATTGCCTCCAGATGAGGTTGTGTTTCAAAATTGGATTCTGAGTAATATGAGTTCTGGAGAAGGTGCATAAAGAATGATACAGATAGATCTAAGTTTAGCAAAACTGTAACTTTGTCCTGCTTCTTATGCCTGGTTGTACTGTATTATCAATATTGCATTTAGTTTTGGTGGGGATCATGAGTGAAATGTTCACGATAGAAATTTGACAATTACAGCATAGTACCTATTTTCAGAACTGTTATTGATAAACAAGATATCTCTAGGAGACAGGCACACTCCATCAACAGATCTGAGCATGAGGTTTACAACACCTCAGGCTCAGTAGGCAACAGAAATCTCTGAAGAGAGGTACTCAGGAAATTTTCCCTCTCTCTTGGACTTAAGCACCTAAAACTAGGTCTGAATGAGGTGCTTTGTGAAACTGGAATGCATAACCCTTAGCTGCTTTTGAAGCAGAGCAGAAAGCAGAAAAAAATCTTATTTGCCTAATCCTTACAGGCCTGGGGCTTATAAACATTCCATGTTGATAGTTTCACATATGCTCAAGAAAGTTAAACAAAGGTTATATTAGTCACAGAAGTAGTTCTTCAGACCTGTTAAACTCTACATGAAGAAAAAGAAAGACCATTGGAACAGAGTCCTTAGCCTAGGGCCCAGAGCAATGAACTTGCAAGTTCATTACTGAAAATATAGGGGGTTTCCAAAACTCCAGAGTACTGGAGTTATTCAGTTGATTTTCTTATTCTGAACAAAAGAAGGAAAAATTGACTATATATTAAAAAAAAAAAAAGCACAAATTATCAACAACAAATTCAATGTAAAATATAAATTTCCCCTTGTCAAAAATGTTGATGTCTAAGAGAAGTTCATATTTATTTTTCTAATATTTCAGAAAAGTTGAAGTAACTTACATTCATTTTCCCTTGTTTTGTTGTCTGGAGTAATTTTTATTCCTTGTCAATTTTTGGATTACCATGGATAAAGGAGTATTTTCCACAGGTACTATCCAGAAATTTTGAGCACAAGGTAGAAATAACCAAAATGTAGAAAAACTGGAAGAGAAATGCACAAGAAATAAGATGGTACATTGAAGACGATTGCATTGGATCTCAAACATGTAAATGTTGTCTCTTTCTGTACTGATCATTGCATCAGGACTGATAGCCACTTGGAACTAGGGTTATCTAAATTCCAAATTTTGCTATTACTGTCTGAAAAAATAACCCTTAGACTGCTAAAAATTGGTCAAGGAAAGTGAACTTGAGGACTGAATTTTCAAGGAGACTTAAGATATCTGATAAGAAGAGAGAAGGCATTGTCAGTAAATCTGGTTCATTTTTTCATAAATTATGTATTTACCTTGAGATATTAATACATATATTAATATCTCAAGGTAAATAAACATAGCACTTAGAAATATTCATAAGTATAATTTTAATAATATAAACACAGATTAATTGGCTATGATGATGCTAAGATTAGATGCTATTAATTAGATGCTATGATGAATATAATAATATAGGTACACATATACAATCTACATTCTATTCTAAAATGTCACCACTAGAACCTACTTGACTAATTTATGGATGTAATATCTATCACATTTAGGCATAGATATTTGTGCCTAGTGCAAAGAAAATCTGTGTGAAACAGCTGCAGTTTTCTGTTCTTAAAGGGTACAGCATGTACTACTTTTATTGTATGGATGTTTTCTCTCAGGTGAGATTTTGACATTTGTACCTTCATAAAATCACCAGGACAGGTGATAACTGCTGCTCTGAAATAGTTCAGAGAAGCTGTTTGGAAGGTTCTCAAGAAGAAAGACATCATGTGGTGGCCAAATGAGCATTTTGACATCAGTTATTATTTCTCCTTGGAAATGTCTGAGAAGAAGCCAAAGACTTGGCTACATTGTGATCCTTTTGGTATGAGCTGAAGGATGATGCAAAGCAAATGTCGACCTTCCTTTGGAAACCAATCCTGATTTCTTAAAGGAAACTGCGTTCTTCTACATAGCTTGGTATAGCAGTTTATTGGTGTATATTTTTATTCTGTGAAATCTGGTTTTGAAAGATTGTTATATACAGTACATATTATAAAACAGTTAATATTAAGGACCATTAAAAGAGAACTTAGAGAGAGAAACTTAAAAGACATCCAGTATGAACTGAAGTTTGGTTTTGCCTAAACAAGTCCTAAGACTGCCAGCTCCTTGTTGAAAGTGTCACTACCTCCTTTTGTGCAGCACTGAAAGTATTGATGCAATTCTTGACTTGATGACTTTATACCATCAAGGTACCTTCCACTGCAGTGTAGCAACATGCTATTAAACTAGTAACTATTAAAATAAAACACCACTCCTTGTTTTTATTTTAATTGTGCCAAATTAAAACAAAAGGAAGGAAAATGAGCTGGTTTAAAGACTGAAGGATGAAGTTAAAATTTTTGTATTTTCAATACTTTTAAGAACAACTAAGATAAAAGTTTTATTAATTACAATATTTTAATAAAATTAAGATATAAAAGAAAAGTAATGAAACTAAGAAAGACTGGATTCTTTTTGGGTTTCATTCTCCTTTTTGGTTGGAAGCACTTTGAAAAATTGATGTTGTAAAGAATCCAAAAGACTATTTTGAATATGTCTGCTATGACATCCAAGCAGATCACACTAAAATTAATCTTTAGAGAGGGAAATTTTAGATTTTTTTAAATCATCTGAATATTCTTCATAATTAGATTAATGTGGAAAGTAGAGCAAATAGAAAATCCTGCACAGGACATAGTAATGGAAATTATCTTGCTGTGTTCATAGTCTCATTAAATGGTTTGGTTTGCTTTGGTTTGCTTTGGTTTGCTTTGGTTTGCTTTGGTTTGCTTTGGTTTGTTTTGGTTTGCTTTGGTTTGCTTTGGAAGGGACCTTAAAGGTTATCTATTTCCAATCACACCTGCCATGGGCAGGGACACTTCCTCCTAGACCATTCCGTGATCTCTAGTGAAGAGAAATACAACACATAAATCCTGTGTGGTAAAAGAGAATATAAAAAGAATATTATTATCTTTATATTTTGGAAATTGCTTTTAATCATCTGAACTATCCATTACTTTGGGAAATCAAGGAATCTTAAAGATTATATAAATTTTTTTTGAAGTATGTTAGGGAAAATAATAAAATCAAATTCAATTTTTGTAAAATGTTAGGCCTAAAATAATTAATTGAATTTTAAAGCAAAACAGTTTTGATTATGTATTTACATAGATGATGGCACTCAGGGCAATGACATGGACAAATTATACTTTCATCCTGATACTTTGCTTGGCAACTGTTACTTTCACAAACAGACACTAATAACTAGTTTTCAAGATGAACATTTATTGTTTATACACCAGTGTAAATGATTCTATGATTTTTTTTTTGTTTTTTAAGCTGTAAAATCACACTAAATCACAGGTGTTCACAAAACGCCTTTCCAATATGGCAGAATTTTTGCACAGATAATTGCAAAGTGTTCATAACAAGAGCAATATTAAAGACATATTTCCCACAAATATGGTTTTATAACTTCCCCTATTACCTGTTATAGTGAAGATGTTTTCATATTTTTGGTTGGGGTTTCTTAATGTTCTTATAAAGTAAATAATTTAGAATCTTATAGGGTGGCTTTCATAAAAATTCTTTTAAATTGGAAGTCAGATCCATCGCATATTATGCATCTTCTATTTGTTAGCACTGTTTATTTTTCCTGTCTGTGTGATGAAATCTATTTTATTTTCATAGCACTTGAGACAGAAATGTTGACGGGTCAGACCTAAACAGAGAGACAATCTGCTACAAAAGCCAACAGAAATTGCAGCAGCTAGAAATCAAACAGATTTGAATAAGATAAGAAACATATGTATTTTTCTGAGTTTAAACAACAATCTTCCATCTTCTTCCACAAGCGGGGTTCAAACTCTTATCTTTGACTTAGAGGTGAACGAGATATGGTGTAATTCAGAATTTCAAACTCTGGGGTCAAGATACTTAACCTTGAGCTCAGTGAGAGGATAATCAGGTACTTCTGATGAGGCTGGCAAAGCTGACACACGGCCTGTGTGAAGGAGATGAAAGGTGGGAAGAACTCAGAAGGAGTTATAAAACAACAGGAGAATAAATGGTGCTGCAAGTGAGATGTTAAAGTAGCATTGCAGCAGAAAATGTACTGAGATAAAAATGAGGAGCAGCTTAACCAATCAGTGGCTTCAGAGGAGGTCAGGGAAAAAAAAAAATACCAATCAAACTACAAAGCAAAAGAGAGAGGTATTTATTCTTGGGTAGGAAAAGGTGACCGACATTCCCAGCATGTGAGGTAGGCAATTAATCTTAGATTCCTGTTAAGTACTACCATTGCTGGTAGCCTATGTAGCACAAAAAGAGAGAAGGTCACAACTCCCCTTGGGAAGGATTTCTGCTTTTTTTCACACTGGAGGCACCAGTGTGATTTTAATCACACTGGTACCTCCAGAACTCCACTGATTCAGGAAAATAACAGGTGAAGAAAAGGGGGCAGAGGGAAAATCAGTAACTTCAAAAAATATTTGCTGTGAATTAAGCCTTTTCTCTCTGTTCTCTTCTTGGCTTATGTGTGTTTGTTACTTTGACTCTTTAGTGGACACTGCATATAAAAAGGACAGAATTTCTCTTAAGAAAATTGATGTACAACATGAATAGGATTTTTTTTTCTCCAGCAGAAACAAGGTTCAACCTATTAAAAATGAAGAATGATAAGGATCAGGGAATTAAACAACATCATCTTCCGAAACAGAATTGTGTTTATTGTCAGCTACTTTATACCCAGTTAGGAGACAGTTCTGAGAGTCTGAGAGTTTTTTAGATCTGTGTTTGATGGAAAAGAAAGGACACACTTCTCATTCTTATTATTTCCCCATTTCCCAGACCAAGAACTAAATTACCACCAGTGACATGTTCCATATGTGCAACAAATGCAAAATTCCTAAAATGTGTTCATACTACAGCAAAATTCATCAGTGCATCAGCACTGCAGATACAAGGATATTGTTGCTTATGTTGTGTTTGGAGAACATTTGTCATAAAATAGAATAAAATAAGATTTTTTTTCCCCTGAGCATTTTAATTCAATGTCTCATTAAACTTATAGTTTTCTGCAAAATTGAGTAATCAGTTTGAATACTGAAAGTCTATTCATCACAGAAGACGTTACATTATGTTTTGTGGAAACATATTCCATTTGGAATTGGAATTAATCTTTCTCATCCAAGGCATAAATATATTTCAGGCTTTTATCATCTGAAAAGGTAAATTTTTCCAAGCCTACTGAATGGTAGTAATAATCTCAGAGTACAGAAATAAGGGTTAAATTCACTTTTGTTTTGAATAAATAAATGAAAATATTTTTCATTATCAAACCCTGCACATTTAGTAATGGGAAATTAAGAGTTCTTTTCAGAACAAAATACTAATTCCTTGTTTAGAACATATTTTCCTTAGTGGAAAAGCTTCCAAAACAGAATGGGGCGGGTGACTAGCTCATGATTTAAAGGTACATTGCCTTATTTTATGAAAATAAAAATATGCTTAAATGCTTTAAAAAAAAAAAAAAGGTAGGAAAAGCCCTTTACACACTACATATTTTTCTTCATTAAAAAAAAAAAAAAAAAAAAATATATATATATATATTATAACTGTTTATCCTTAGTGGTGCACCTTTTTTCTGTTCAAATCTCTAACAGAACCACAGACTTAGTCAATACTTAATTCAGTCCTAGTTATGTACTGAATTGACTGATGGAACTCAATTAGTCTTGCTTAAGAAAGAACCAGGCAGGTCTGTGTTATGGAAGACTAGGAAGAGAATATAATCACATTCTGTGAAGACATTGTCAGTTGGCAACTGCCCATTTATAAGGGCAGTTTATAATGGCCATAGACAGCTTTAATGGATATAAAACACACATGAAACAGAACACTTCCTGTGCAATAATAAACTTACTATGAGAAAGTAGAATTAAACTAAACATTATGAAGAATAAGAAAAGAACCTTTACACATATGCAAAAAAATAAAAGTATTTCCAGTTAATCAGATGCTGACTACTGTGAAAAAAAATTTGTAATCCAGGGAAAATGGATTTTTACACAAGGGCCAGTCTGGAATAAACACATTCCACTGATCTTAATGCATTTGTATAGAATACATTTGATATAATGAATAACAAACTGTCTCTCTGCAAGTATTACTTAAGTTCTAAAATAAAATATTCATCTCCATGTCTGTGTCCCTTTTATGATTGCTTTCTACCGACATCTCAGTAACAGGTTTTCTTCCAAGAGAATAATCACAGAAAATGAATCAGCTTTTACATAGCCCTCTTCACAAGAAAGTACCAAAGCTCTGCATGATTTCATTGCCTCTCAGAACAATATTTATTTACTATTTCATAGTAGCAAAAATGGAGTCAAATGACTTATGTGGTGTACTTAACAAGTTTGTAATTGCACCTTTAATAAAAAAACAGCTCTTACAAAAACCTTTTTTTCAACTCCACAACAGATAATCTAACTTCCTTTCCTTCTATCTTATCAAATGGATATATGATCAAACACTAGAGCAAAAGGTGCTTCTTTTCCTGCACAGTCTGTAGAGATGCATTTGCAAGATTCCACTCCTGAATGAGAGTGCTGAAGGAGACTCATGGCTAAAATAATCACTGAAAGAGTTTCAGTGTATAAAAAACTAATAACTTCATAAGAGCTGACTAATGGCAGCTGAGATAGGACTAAAATACATGTTAATAAAAATACCAGCAATTTACTCTCAATATTGGTTGAGTCAGGCTGTTATTTGGAAGCAAAACACAATTTTCTTGTGTTGTTTTTCTCATGTTCTAGGCGTTTTTGTTGGTATTCTTTCACAAAATCAAGATGCTGTGAGTCATATACATTCTGTGACTGTAGACAGCAAAATGAAAAGTCACGTTTCTCTGAAACATATCTAAATATTTATGTAGATAATTTGCTGTCTATCCTGAGGCTTATGTGTGCTGCTTGAATATATACACATGTGCAGCTCTCTTAAAAATTGGTTGAAGACTAGAAAAATAAAAGGAAGCAGTAGATGAATTATAGTAGGGAGTTCAAAATGCTTTATGGACTTAGAAAAGGGCATTTGTTCTTTATTGTGCTGCATAAATGGAACACTCTACTTTTTCCCTAAGAAGGTGGGTTTTCAAACTCCTGGCTTCAATGTATTACGGCAACTTGTGAAAAACAATTATGTTTTGAATGATTAAAAACTAGTAACCAATTACAGAATATAAACTGACTGCTACTTTAAAAAAAAAGGCTCCAACACTGGGGTTTGGATAAGAAGGGAGAGCTCAGGACCCTGGTACATACCTAAGACTATACTGGAAAATTCACTAACTGCTAAATATTCTATATCCTTATCTCTGCCAGTGAAGGTGCAGTTGGGTATATCCTTGGCAAACTCCACTACTACTATTTGTTCACTGGCCTGTAGAAGGGAGGGAAGGTTAAAACAGGCTTTTTCTTTGCAAAACCATAAAACTCTAGGCTACATGTTCAAACAGGAAATGGCAAAAAGAAGCTGGTGACAATAATCATGAATATATTTTAAAAAAACCTAATAAATGAGGAAAGAAAATAAGGGCAGAAATAAGGACTGATCTTGCAAAGCATGTGTCTGATTCACATGTCAGTAAGTACTACACCAGTGGGTCTTCCTGGGCTTTACAGTGTAGGTGATATATGTTACCAACACCTCTGTTCCATTATGCATTGTTGTACACTGTGATTCATTCCTTGGGCCAGCCTCACTCCTTGATGGAGTTATACCATCTACTGTTTAACTACTGTAGGTATATTTTCCAGCTTGCAAACTATTTTACTAGTCTTTAAGACCAATATTTTATTACACTGACATTTTCTTAAACTTTCTCATATATGGAAAATGCATAATGGTGAATGCAGTTTAATGCAGATCTAATCACAATCATGATCATACAAAGGAACTGAGTGGGCTCAAGACTGTGGTTAATGATTACACAGCTGTTTAATCACATCAGCTGATTAAAAAAGCAAAAAGCAAATCCTTTCTGAAAGACAGAAAAGACAGGGAAAAATAGCTCAGAACACATGAACTTCAGAAAAGGAGAAACTCCTTTTGTCTAAAAATGAAAAGTTATGGAAGGAGATTTTTTCCATTTCATTTAACCTAATTTGATTTTAAATAATGTTAAATACTCTCAAAACTCTGGCTAATACACTCATATATTTGAATCTACCTTAAAAGACATTTATTTTAAAATATTAAGATTTATTAATATTTCTTACATTTACAGTCACACATTTGTGAGCACTACTTGGGATGCCTTCTGAGCCATTTATATTAATAATATTGCTCTAGAGGTGATTGTGAGTTTGTTGGGAGATCAGGACATAGGCCTCTCCCTTTTAGTTTTGCTATTGGATATAATTTCTTTTTCTCTCCCATTTCTCTAAATGGCTCTTTGATGTTTTATGATGTGGATAGTTTTTTTCTCCTCATTGGCACCTTAGCCCTACAGAGTCCCATTCTCTACTATTTCCAGTTCTGACAATATGAGTATGTAGTTGGCAATACATAGAGTTTTGTTACTTCAAACATTGTCAGTGCCAGACCATCATTTGTATATTCAGAATTTTCAATTTGGTAAAGTCACCTTATTTTTCTTTTCTGCTTTAAGGGTCTCCAGCTCAAGACGTCAGATATTATGATAAAAAGAAGACACAGAAAATTATCCCTGAAAAGTATGATTTGAATATGTAACATAACTTATGTGTTTAATTCTTTAAAATTAGCTTTCCTCCATCAGCCCAAAGTCATTATCAGTATCTTTATGCAATAACCGTTTTGATGTCATCAGCAAACAGGGGCAAGAACGAAGTTTAGGATTCCTTTCCTGCACACCAGGTATCATAAGTGGGACAGGTAAAGCCTGAGGCTTATTCTGGGATTTCAGTGTGAGAAAAGGTGACACATTTGATACTAAACCTGCTGTTGTCACTGTCTTTTCAGAATTGGCTTAAACAACTGGGCTACAATATTAACAGTTTGCAGAGGATTGCTTCATCTTTCAGTTATCTCCTTTCCTTTCTCTTTTGTTCAGAAAATCTGATGCTATCATTTTAGCAAATGGAATGTCTTTTTGTGTTCTTATTGCAAAAAGCTATGAGAATAAATCCATGGTTACAGTCACATGGAATAGTTTTTCCTTGAGTTTTCTATTACAATTCTTCATACCTATTCATTAATATTCTCCATAGCTCAGATATATTTTTGGCCAGAACAAACTGTTTTTTTTCTTTTATTTTTGTGGGTTTGTGGGTTTTTCTGGGGGTTTTTTTGTGCTTTTTTTTCTTTGTTTGTGTTTTTATTTGTTTTTTTTTTTTTTGTTTAGGTACATCAATTTAACAATTTAACACAGCTAACCAATTTAACACTGTCACAGAACACTGTCAAATTCAAGGAAGTTGAATTTGACAGTGTTCATCACTAGATGTAGATATTTACAGAACTAACACAAATTCTATTTCCTACCTCTATAAAGAACTAAACAAGGACAGAATTTGAAAAAAATATTTATGTATTTATTGATCCTCAAAGCTAAATTGATCATGAACTCAAACTATTTATACTTAAGGAAATTAATGCAATACAAGAAAACTTCAGCAGCTTGGAAGACCAATTCTGAGTGGACAAAATACACAAAACTTACAGAACAGAGGGAGAAATGACAACATCAGCAGACATTAATTTTCCTGTTTAGAATGATTCCTGAAATGAAGTGCTACTCAACAAGAGGAAGCATTTCAGACTTAGCCCGTTAGTGTTTGTGGAAGGAGTGACATTAATAACCCTGTCTTCATGGGCTGCCTGACTTCATTTACAAAGGCCTATACTGAAGCCTCAAAGTAAGCCTTTAGGAATTGAGTTGGAAGCAGGCAGAGGCTGTTTTCTCCTCTGAGGCTTCCTAGAGCATCTGGACAGACACGCAAGACAAGTTACTGCTACACAAGAGAAAGTCCAAAGTAACTTAAATGCCCCATGGGGGAGGAGAAAATGGTGATGTTCTGAGTCATTCTCTGCTCCTCAGGTGGCACAGCTATGTGTCACTTCTCATGGCAGGCAGATCATAAATTTAAAATTTAGCTCATACAAATACATCATTTCAAAAGCCTTCAAGATTTTTCGTGTGGTCTTCTTCTAAAGGAATCAAACTCTGCTGAAAATCATCCATCTTGTCATAAATCCATCTTTGGCTTCACTACTGAGACTGCTATAATTATTATCAGCTGTGATTTCAGTGGTTGTTATATAGTCATTTCTTACCAAAGACTAAACCAGTACTATCAGCCCCTTTTACACAATGCTTGGACTACATAGAAGAGAATATATCACCTACATGATATATTCAAAACAAATATATTTATTTTAATCAATACATATTTTAAAATCAATATATTTAAAATTGAATTTTGTAGTTAACCTCCTTCTGTACTCTAAAAACCATTCCCAGCATTGGTAAGAGATTACATAATTTTGAAAATGAGTCCTTCCCATTTCTTTAAAGGATTTCACCATTTGAGGCAATGATTTTCAGGAGTTTTGATCAACCAGTTAATTTTAACAGTTCTGTAATTGTCCCAGGTTATAAAAAACACACATTAATCTTACAGTCATCTGGTACAGAGGCTGAGTAAAGAACAGCAAAAACAAAGATGGTATATTGAAAAGCATAACCTGCATTTTATTAGACACTTAAGTTTTAATAGCAATACAGTAAGAGGGTCAGACAATCATTATTGTTGGAAAGAATTAATGCATATGAAATCATATAATATTTAATCAAGATACATTTTAGGTGGCAAGTATATTTAATCTGCTGGGAGGGATTTGGATTATTAATAACTGGATGATTTTTCTTTTTTTTTTAAATGGTGCAATTACACAATGTTTTGTAAGGCCTTTGCACATTGTGTGCGCATGTGGAAATCCAGTTCTGGGCCCCTCACTACAAGGAAGATACTGAGGCACTGGCACATGTCCAGAGAAAGACAAAAATCCTGGTGAATTGTCCTATGAGGAACAGCTGATGAAACTGGGGTGGTTTAGCCTGGAGAAGAGGCAACCTGGAGGCTTTTATCATTCTACAGCTGCCTGAAACGAGGTTGTGGTGAGGTGGGAGTTGACCTTTTCTCCCAGGTAACTAGTGGCAGGACAAATGAAAATGGTCTCTGGTTGCACCAGGTGGGGTTTAGGTTGGATATGGAAAAATTTCTCTATGGAAAGAGTTGGAACAAGCATTGGAATAAGCTGCCCAGGGAAGTGGTTGAGTCACCAGTTCTAGAAGGATTTAAAAATACATGTAGATGTGGCACCTGGGTACATGGTTTCATGGTGGGCTTTACAGTGCTGGGTTAATGGTTGACAGAATCACAGGATATGCTGAGTTGGAAGGGAGCTACAAGGATAAATGAATCTAAATCCTGGCACTCCACATCACCATGCCCAAGAACCACACCAATGACAGCATTGTCCAAACACTTCTTGAACTCTGTCAGGCTTGGCGGTGTGACTGCTTCCCTGGGGAGCCTTTCCAGTGCCCAACCGCCCTCTGGGTGAAGAACATTTTCCTGAGTTCGAGGTAAACCTCCCCTGACACAACCTCAGGGCATTCCCTTTCTCCTGTCACTGGTCACCACAGAGATCAGTGCCTGTCCCTCTTCTTCCCCTTTAGGAGGAAATTGTAGACTGAACTCTCCTCTCAGTCTCCTCCAGGCTAAACAGAAAAGTGACCTCATCCACATCTCACACGGCTTCCCCTTAAGGCCCTTCCACATCCTCACTGCCCTCCTTTGGACACTGTCTGACTGTTTCATGTCTTGGTTGTATTGCATTGCCCAGAACTGCCCCCAGCACTGGAGGTGAGGCTGCCCCAGTGCAGAGCAGAGCAGGACAATGACAATCCCCTCTCTTGCCTGACTGGTGATGCTGTGCCTGATGTGCCCCAGGACACGCCTGGCCTTCCTGGCTGCCAGGGCACTGCTGACTCAAATTATATCTGCCAACATATATATGTTGGACTCTGACATCTTAAATGTATTTTCCATCTGATATGATTCTTGTTTCTATGATTATTTATTTTCTCTGCCTTTCTCTTTCACTGTGTAATGCTATCAAGTTAGGAATGCATATATTTTAAATATTTTAAATTATTTTGAGTTTTTGTTTCTTATACTGTGGATGTGAAGCACTTAGAAAGTACTGTGTTCCAACAATATTTTCCCTTAATATTTTTCCCTGAGTCTGGAAATCCTTTTGAGTGTATTCATCCATTTTGGCTAACATCCAAATCTGTAACAGGCAGTTGAAGAGTCGTGGACATATTTTCTTATTTTTATATTCATAACAATAAACAATGGCTGGTGTTTATGTATACAAGTAGATAATATTTATAAATTAAAGAGATACTCTAAAAGTCTGACCTAAGAGACTTCATAAAATAGTTTTTAAATTAAGTTCTGCAGGAATGAGGTTATTTAATGCAATTTCTGTCATTCATGAGGGAAGCATAAAATAGAACCATGCCTATTTCAAGTGTTAATGTGGACAGATAGTAGATATTGTAGCTCTCTTTAAAGCAAAATGACAGATGTCAAGCAGATTAGAGTGGGGGTGGTGGTAGACAGTAAGAAAACAAGATTTAAACACTATATAATGCAACATTCATTTCTGAAATTTTAATTTTTGTAGATGCCTTGATAAAATTAAGAACTTGACTTTGAGAAACCCCAGATTTTCACAAAACCATTTTAGGCCAGTAATTTCAAAGGGAAGTTTAAACTAGCTCTATAATTCAAGTAGTTATGTAGTACTGTAACATATATGAGCCAGATAAGAAAGAAAGTGATATTGTCCATGGTAATTTCCATTTTTATTGATAGATACTGAAGTATAAAACATTATAAACAAAATCTTAGATTTTTATTATGGATTAAAAAACTGGATTGTTCATTATAAGTCTCCATATAAGATATTCTTGCTTTTACCATGTCACAATGTCTCCAAGCAATATTCTTACATTATCAGTGAGTGAGGAAAATGAAACAAAATGAAGCCTAAATTTAGGTTTTGCGTTGGAATATCTCATCTTATTTTGGCCTTTTCAATGACCATATTCAAGTCATTCATATTCCCCAAACCAATTTTTATGAATCATGTATATGGAAAAGATGTATTTTTTCCTCAGTATTTGTGAAACTTTAGGTATAGTTTATAAAGATCCTTTTGTTCCATTAATTAATGCTTACACATGTATCTTGACCCATAAAGTGAAGCTTGGATTTTCACTCATTTCAGAGAGAGAGTTTAACTGCACCAATAAAACTGAACCCTTTTTTAATGGTCACACATATAAAAGTTCGTTCATTTAACTAGACTGTCTTGAGCAGCTTTTTACCTGAGACAATGTAAAAATCACCTCTTGAACAACTTTTTTTAGGTGCTGCACTGTCTTTACTGTTTGAAATTTCTTTATTATAGAGTAACTCATTATTTTCTAAATGTTACATGGAAATAAGATGGTATTAAGTGTCCCCATAGGCAACTAAACATGGTTGTCAGAGCCTTTTAAAGGTCTTTGTCAGTGTCTGAAGTTTTGCACCTCAGTGGTGTCAGCATAAGCTGCTGTACAGCACACTAATGGGTTCCAAGGGGGTCTGTCAGATACTGCTCATTTCGTGATCCTTGCTATAATTAAAAAAAGACCTTGATAATGATGTTTAAACTCCCATGTTCTGTCATATCGCACCGAGACTGAGCTCTCAAAGGCCTGTTGTTGGCTACAAATATATAACAAAGGATTGCTTTCCCTATAATTGTGAAGGAAGAAACAGAGTGGCTAAAATTCTAAAAATACCAGAGTAAAAATATTTTTATTATGATGAAAGTTTAAAAGGTGATAAATACTTTGAAACAAATTGTCATTTTTGCAATGTACAGGATTTTGTTTCAGACATGCAATATTTTGAAGTGCTGTATCAATCTCCATATTTTCAGTTTATCTGATTTCTGACCATGATGCTAAAATATCATGACAGATAGAAGCATAGCATGACTTCTCAAAAAGTAGTATCAGACAAACAAAGACTACAAAAACTCCTTTGATGGACTTTGCTAATGAGTGTGGGATTAAGTCAACAGCTGGAGAAACTCTCCTGATACATGCTAAAGCATCACAAAAAATAAATGTTTTCCACTATATACAGAAGACATATATAGGGGATGGTCTCAGAAGCAGAGGGATTTAGATACATCAAGGAATATGTTGCAAATATTTTTCTTTAACTTCATATGGCACCTCCAGGAGCTTTGCCACACTAAAACTGCACTCATTTAGCCCTTGCTACTGCTGTGCCAGCAGTTCTATGATGAACCCCTATTTCAGTGGTTTATAAATCCTACTCATAATTTTATTCCAGCTCTACACCAGACCCACAGTCTAACTTTATGTGTTAATGATCTCTTTATAATTTCAAAAAAATTCTTCCTCACAGAAATCTACTTTTTCTCTGATTTCTCTGTCTGTGCAAACAGTGAAAAGTTCCTTTTGATCACTTGAATATAAAAGGTACTTAACTGAACCTGCTTCATAATGTATTCACATAAAGAAATAAAACAGTTTTGAAAAGCACCACTATCCTTTCTTCTTGAGAGAAGAAACTAAACCACAGCTGCTGGGGTATCTTCAGTTCATGTAGACTTATCTGAACTATTTAAAACTCCCCAGGGCAGTTCTCTGCTAACAGCAAAATCATGTCAGTGCTGAACACAGTATAGACTGCAAAAGTTACTGACGTCCTAAATACTGTCCTATTCCATCATGATTATTGTCCTAACAGTCCTTGATCTGGGAGGTTAACATCTCTTTGGGGATACTTACAGGCACTGCAGAAGAAGTATCCTCTATACAACACATATTCAAAACCCTTAGCCACCTGTCTGAAGTTTAAGGGATTTGTTTCCTTCACTAAGAGCTAAAATAAAGAAATAAAGAGCAACATGAGGGAGTAGTGTCAAAATTGATTTGAATAATATGATTTAATAAAGTCAAGGCTTTATTAAAGTGCTACTAAACTGCTACTTAATGCACATTTCTTAAGGGAAAATTACCGTATATAGTGGAAACACTAAAAATTGTTTTGTGCCTTGACTCTGTTGGGCTCTGGACTGAACTTGAACATAATGATTGCTATTTGGCTTCCTTTGAACAAACCTTTAAAGATTATATACAACTAACAAAGCCTGTGTAGGGCAGGGAGTTAAAACAAGAACAAACTAACAGAAAAAACCTTAGAAGTGGTTATGCTGAATAATGCTGACTGATGAAACATTTACTGTACAAGTATTTGAATATTCATGAACAAATGCAAATAATGAAAAACCATTTTATGCAAGCATTATTTAAGTAGTATTATTGAAAGCTGAGGTACCCACAACAGAGCAAAGAAATATGTTTAAAATTATCTGAAATTTGTTAACTAACAAGTAAAATCTATGTATGTATCTATCTATCTATCTATCTATCTATCTATCTATCTATCTATCTATCTATAAATTTATATTTCCTATAACTATGAGCCCCTACAGATAAAATCTGGAAGCTAAACATTAGGGCAAACCACTATTCTTCTGAAATAAGAACCAGCTGCATGAATTTTGACAACGAAACTTAGTTCTCAGAGTGATGAATAAACCATGAAAAAATCTGTCTTACTTTGTGCAAGTGTTGCCTTTGCAATAATAGAAGCAGTAGCAAGTAATCTTTTGATTGTATTTTCTGGAAGCTTTACCTTTTGAATTGAAAGGGAAAAGTTGGCTACTTTTTCGATGATTAGTAAAATTATTGCATTATAATTCGCAGTGTTGGAACAATGTACTGCAACAAATGCAAGCTTGAGCACCAGAAAAAAACTAGGAATATGGAACTCAGCATGATCTACTTTGTCTTACAGAAAATATTTACACTTTATCAGTCTTTCAGACTTTTAGGATGACACACATATGATGGTTTTGGAACCTAAGTTAACATGCTCAATGAAAATCTGTGTAAATTTGCAATGTGCAAGAGCTCTCTCTCTATATATATACTCTAAAATAAATCTTTATTTCAATTCTGTTTTCTTTAAAATGTTATTAACTTTTAATCAATCTTATTCATATTAACATGTTAATTTGGATATGCACTACAAATTCCTGCTTCACTAGTCCCAGATTCACACTTGGTCTAATATATGATAGTGAGTTCTATTCCTTGAAATCTGAAAACATTTTCATATTTCCATTTCCTGGTTTAAATAATTGACAGCTAACAGATGGACCAGTTATTTTTTGCATGCTTTCTATTCATTAGCTAAAAGTTAGACCAGCTCTTTTTTGAACTGTGCTTTAATTAATGACCAACAAAATCATGTGTGAGACAGGATGCAGTTGCTTCCCCTCACTGAGAGTAAACATAGAGGCAACTACTGTAATTATTTTCCTGCTGTACCTGTAAGAAACATACACATATCATGATCAAAATACACAGATTTGCTTTTCTTTGTGCATAGTCAGAGGAGAAATATTCCATGCCTGTGTTTAGTTAATGCTCTATTTATAGCAAGTCCTGTCCACATTTCGGCTGCTTAACAAATTGTATAGTAGACAGACAGTTTGGCATTTGCTAGATCCCTGATGATGCAGCAATATATGGGTAAATGGAGTCCTAATATTCATGGGATATTATTGGTATTAGGGCCAGAGTATCTCCCTTTTCTTCCCTTGTTTTTTACCCACAGCAGGTACAGGATTAGCAGTTAGTCATCACAGTGATTTGTGGGCACATTAGGTTGGTACGCTGAAACAAATAACTCCAAAGGGAGTGCATATGCTTTACATAATTATAGGTGTAATCAGCTTTTGTTATGATATTCTAAAATAGGAAAAAAAAAGATGAAAGGGTTTTTATAGAAGTCCCACGTCAGAGAACTATCATAAGTCTTAAAAAACAGAAGGGCAGGCTGGCCCCTTGTGTTTCTGAGCTATTGAAGTGAAAACTAACGCTCCCGGTGCTGCTGGTCTTACTTTAATCCTAACAGTAGTAGCTCACTAAAACCTCTCTATATGCAAAGTTCTTAAAGGCATAATACAAAATCAGTGAACAATTCTTAATAAGAATACTCTTAACAAGGATGGTTCTTCCCACCAGCAGAGTGAGAGCTTAACTTTATGTCACACTTTAAAATGTTACTGCATTTCTCTCTATACCAGTGCCATGCAAAAACTTTGCAATAACTTTTCACTCACTGGAAGTCACGCTCCACATTAACCTAAAAGGCCTGGAGTGGGCAGTGACTTGGCATCCACATTGCTGCATGATGAAAATTATGGATTACTTCAAATACCAATCTGGCAACATAACCAGAGGAAGGAAGAAAACTTTCATACTGTTTCACTTCTCTCCACAGAAATAATAAAGGGTAATGTTGGAAATACTTTGAAATAACTGTCTGATGTTCTGGGTTTGAGAGAAAATTCTGTCTTTACCCTAATCAGCCTGGAACTTGGATGAACAGGAGGATGAAATAAGCCCAGATTTGAAATCAAATGACTGAATAAAAAGATAATCTTCTCAGTTAGGGCAGGCACCTCTCCAGTTGTCACTGTCTTGATTTTTCCTCAAAATGAGAGTGTATTTCTGTTAGAAGCAATTTCTTAATCTTTTTGTCAAGGACAGTGAAGTATTTTTAGGGCATGCAGCAGCACCAGAATCTTGTCTTCGTATGACCTCCCTTCTGTAATTAGCATTTTTGTTTTGAGTTGTATTGCAGTTTTCTTGCCACAGCTCTTTGGAAAACAAATGTCTGCTTTTTGAACAGCTCTGGTTTCATACAGAAAACTCAGTAGTAATAATTATAGTAAAACTTTGGTCTTATAGTTTATACTTTTACTGTGCACAGCTGTACATTGAACTGTTGAGGAAGTACTTTATCAAGGCATAAATTATGTAGCTTCATTGAATCCATGTGTTCATTTTCTCTATCTTACGAGCTACAAGAACGGATAAATGAACTCCAAAAACACAGCAAGGATGTAGTTTCAAAAATGTCTCTATCAGAAATGCATACTTTTTTTAAGGGGCAGGTTTGCAGTTGTATTAGGTGGGCAAAAGAATTTAATCCAAAAAAATACAGAAAGGAGATCCAAGAAATATTTTAGCATGTTTTTAAAATTACAAAGGCATTTTGCCTAAAATGGTATTTCAGATTCTGAAAAATAAGTCAGCTGAGAGGGAAATAAATGTAGTTTAAGTGATTTAAAATTTAATTTTATAAAGCAAATAAATTCAGAAACCACGGAAAATCTGGACATTTTGACTGGCAAATGCAAGCAGAAAATGATCTTAGCTAAGCAAGGAATTTTACAGATCAGGAGTGCTGATTTTCTGTTAATCTTGGAAAGCTATATAGCAAGGGTAAAGGTAATATTTGACAGTACTAAAAAATATGTGATTCTGGCAGTAGCAGTCTATATATTCTATATTCTCAGCTGTATTCATTGCACTGCTGATTAAGCAAAATTACATGGATCAGTCACATACTCTTCATCCCTTAATCTTTTCCTCTTTGAGAAAAGTATGCAGTTTAGAATATCTGCATTTGGCTTACTTTAAAACGTGGTTCAGTATATTCTTTTTACATTTTTTAAATAAATGCAAATGTGGGAGAGGGTAATACATAGAAAATTCTCATGTTTTAGATCCTAAGCATATTGTAGTGATGAGATAGCTCTGGTTTCTAGAGGCATTCTGGGAAGGGAGCATTATCATAGATTACACATCTGTTACATTCTAAGCAATGTAACAAATTGGTGAGAATAGGCTTGAGGCCACAGAATCAAAGCCAACTAACATTAATTTCAGGAAAATTGAACTTCTTAAAATCAACTTTAAATAAGAGGTTATATTGATAAATAAAGATAATAGGATTTTAATGTACTTGGATTTCCATGCAGCTTCATATCACATGTTATTTTAATTGTATATTAAAAAGATTCAAAATTATGAGTTAGATCTGGGAATATTTGTCATAGTTTAGCCCCAGCTGGCAACAACGTACCACATAGTTATTTGCTCTCTCCCTGCCCCATCCCAGTGGGGATGAGAATCAGGAAAAAAGAAAAAGTAAATCTTGAGATAAGAACAGCTTAATAATTTAAACAAAATATAATAAAATATTGCTATTACTAATGATAATATAAAGAACATTAGAGAGAAAGGGGAGTAAAACACAAGAAAAAGATGTGATACACAATACTGCTGCTCACTTGTTGCTGATTGATGGCCAGCTCAACCTTGAGCAGCCACCTGTGGCTCCTGGCAGCTGCCCTCCCTTTATGTACTGGGTATGCCCTTCTATGATATGGAATGTGGCACTGAGTATCCTTTGGGCAGTTCAGGTCAGCTCTCCTGGCCACGCTCCCTCACAGCTCCTTGTGCACTTCATCACTGGCAAAGCCTGGGACACTGAAAAGTCCTTGACTTCTGGTAAGAACTGCTTGGCAAAAAACAAACATCAGTGTGTTACCAACATCATTTTCATACTGATTCCAAAACTCAGCACTGCATCAGCTAGCAAGAAGAAAACAAATTCTGAAACCCTGCTGAAACCAGGTCCAACATAAATGGGACATTTTCATAAAATGAGATATGAAATATGGTGTTTCTAGTATGTCTCTGAGATCAGATCTTCATTGTGTGTTATTCAACATTTCTATTAAAAAAATGGTGTGAAGACAAAAAAAAAAAAAAAGAAATAAAACCACAAAATCATTATTGAATGTATCTAGAGATGACAAAAAGAGAATGTAGACAATAAGGAAGCAGATAACCTCCAATAAAGAATTATTAGAATGTTTTGGGATACAAGAAGCATGTATCCCTTTAAAGGAAGATGTGAAGTCTTGTGCATAGTTTGTTGATAAATTAATTGCTGGGTGAATTCAAATGATAATATCATATAGCAGATGGTATGCATTTGGCACTCCTTTTTATTGCTGGATCTTGGTGTTCAGATTTCTGCAGCTAGGAAGGGTATAGAAATAATTTTCTAACTCAAACAAGAACCATGAAAGTGATCAAAAAAAATGCAAATTATGCTTAATTAAATATGCCTTTAGTGAACAATGCAGGCTTCTCAGAGGAATAAATGGGGGTTGGGTAATATTGTCACAGATTGGGAATACTGGTGTAGAGAACAGAAACAGGTCATTGCCTGTGTAACAAATTTTAATAACATTGACAGGATCAAAAAGTTTGTTTCAAATAAGGCTTTCTTCTTTTCTTTGGGGTTTTTTTTTCCCTTTTCCTCTTTTTCAAAGAAAAGAAAAAAAATTAGGAATCATTTACAGTGCTTCTTCAAATCTTTACATCAAGGCAAAGGGGTTTTTTTCCAAAAGTTATTTTATTTCTGACTGGATTTGTTTCAGGAAATTCTTCTGACATTTTTAATGTAAGTAACTCTTTATCATTATCATTACTGTTATACATCAAAGTATTCTATCCCGTGGCCAGTTCTGTTTTACTTAAGGGCACATTAATCTTGACTATACAAATGTATCTGCATCTAGAATTATTATAATAATCTCATTCAGCTGCACTGAAGAAATGTGCATGAATCAGCTAAATAAAATAATAATTAAATCAGTGTAATATTAGGCAAAAAACCCTAAAAGAATCCAACATTAAAGACTGAATTAAAAATCTTCCTTTTAAGAAATATAGTACAATCCTTTTAATTGCCTTTCTGTTTTTTTTTTCTAAAACCTTTAGTATCAACTTCCTTCATAAATTGAAGTTTAGAATTTTGCTCTCACAAAGGGGAAATATTAAAATTTTGATATGCTAGTATGATTTAATATATTAGGTTTTCTTTTGATACAAGAACCAAAAGGCAAAATATTCTGTGTTTAAAGAATATTGACTAGAGAAGACTGAGATCCAGTGTCACGTCATAAGAATTCCACACCCAGATAAATCCTGCAACAATTTAAGCAGACAAATTTAAAAGGACTATAACAAAGAAAATGAAATTATCTGGGTTTATTCTCCTGGGTGTATTCAATACATTATCCCTTAGTTGTGGTTGAACCTGGTCCTCTGACATACACATTCAAAGTATATATACAAGTATATGTGGTTTTTTGTGTGTACTAATGCCATAAGAACTACCATAGATGTCTTAAATGCAGTGAAGTACAAAATTGCAAATTCCAATTTAATTCTAAAATTCATTCCTTTGAAAAATATGTATTTTTCTCAATCTTTCTCTCTTTCAATGTTTACAGTTTCTTCATTTATTGTTACAACTTTTTATAAAGTTATAAAATATTTAAAATATTTAAATATGTATTCTTTGTCACATTCAGCCACAAAGTTGAATGTTCTCAGGGAAGCTAATTACCTATAAATCCACATACACGTACTTTTGTATTTTGATTTTATTTGTTTCTACTTTTAAGTGGTTTTGGTTTTGTTTGGCTTGAATTTTTTTTTACATATATTACATTGTCATGTGCATACACTATATATTTAGCTCTTATACCACTAACCTGAGGAAATTCGCTTCTAGAGTGTCACTGAACTGTGAATGAAGCATCCCATGCAAATGAAAATTGTTCTTTAGTCTGTTTCTACAACCCCTCTGGTTTCCAAAATATTTTATCCAAAATAGAAGTTCAGAAAAACTAGTATGGAAAGGTTCAAACAAATACTGACTAAAAAAAAGGAGCTATCTTCAAGAACCTCAGTTTTTATGCCCTAAAATAGCATTTTTTTATATGCAGTCTCTAACTTGTGAAATTTATTTTTAAATTTTATGAAATTAAAAAAAATACTGCAAATCATCTTTGTACACATGTGACTACTAGTTCAGGTGAGAAAAGGAGTGAGATTTGATACACACATTTTCTATATGGACAATATTTGTGAGGACCAAGAAAATGCTCTGCAGAATAGTTGGACTGTGGAAACAATTCCAGCTATTTATTCTAATGGGAAGTATTTTCCTGCTTCACTGGCAGAAAGGGTGAACATTTTAGTCTGCATCTTAATTAGGATGCTCTGCATGAAAATAGTGTTAGTAAAGGACAATGGAAAGATATTTTTAGGGAAAAAGATTATTTCCTAGTTTTTTTAGAGTTTTACTTAGTTATTTTACACCAGTGGAATTGATAATTTTGTTCTTTGTCACCATTTGGGGCATTGTATTTCTCTACAGTGATGGATTTAAGGCAGGTTTTTGTGTGGTTTCTTGGTTTTTGGCATTTTTGGGGGTGATTGTTTGTTTGTTTTGTTTGTTTGGGTTTTTTGTTTGGTTGGATGGCTTTTAGGGATTTTGTGGTGTTGAGAATATAATTGTATTGTTTCTCTTCATTGCCTGGTTGGTCTTGCTATCAGAATGTGAAGAACTTGACTAAACGACGGAAACAAAATAGCAATTCTACAACATATGAAATACTTAAACCACTTATTTTAGGTTGCAAGAAAAGCTATTAAATCAGACTTGAAGGGCTTGGAGAGAGGAAAGGATGAGAAGACTTTCAAGAAAAGGATATTTTATCTGCTCCTCACAGGGCAGACACAAACTGTAACTGAGCCTTATCCTTTATACTTCACTGCACTGTCTGGGAATGTCATTTTTACTATCAAATAACATTCAGCATATGCACATTTTAAATTATGTTATTAAATGTTAACCAAAAAGTAGTTCTTCAGGTAAGGACATTGACTCTAACCTTTTTACTTAAGACAAAACCAAGAATTAATATGAGGACCACAAGATTTTTAAAGCCTCTGCCCTGCCTCCTCCCCAGCTGCTTTCTCCACTTTGTAAAAATTCAGTGATTTAGGTACAAATCCTCCATTTTATAAGGATTGAAAAGACATTTTTCAGACATTTTCCTGGTGGTGTTCAAATGTGATGTCTCCTACAGCATTAGACACAGGTAGGTAGAGGAGGTGAAATCACAGATAACATGGAGGAATTCTAAGTAAAATACCTGTATTTAAAGTCTTCTGCTGATTGTAGATTTTCACGTAATCATCTTTATCATGCTTCCACACAGAACCACAGTGAAGGGGCAGGTGGGTGCCAGCCTCAGGCATTCAGTACAAGGAGATCTAGCTCCTCTAAAATTAGTTCAGTTCTTTGGCAGTTTTTAAGCAGGATTGAGGCCTATATGATTAAAATTCAGGCTTTAAAACAGCACCAGGCACTTAGCTCATAAATAAGAGCTTCATATGTACCTGATTTTTATATATTAAAACTGCTACTGAGCAGGTTGCAGAAATCTCATCTTGGACATCAAGAAAAAGCAGACTGGTACCCTGCTGGAATTGGAAACAATGGAGAAGTCCCTTGTGTAACAAAAATGCATAAATAGATCTTCACCCCTTCCATACAGATGAGCACTTCAATCACTGCACTTTGATGCCATGCTCCTTTTTTGCCCTCTTGGAAGAAGCTCTTTCCTGTCTGTTTGGTTTGTTGGGTTATAAACTGTGGAACTTCAAAAGGGAGAGTCGAGTCATGAGGCCAGTACAACTCAAAATACCTGCAGGCAGTCATAGAAGTACACAAGTAAAAGACAATAGACTGAGCAGTCCTGAAGCAGAAGAAGGAACTAAACATAAAACTTCACATCCCAAGCAGGGGCCCGTACTAAATGACTTGTTGCATAATTTTAGTAACAGTTCCAGAAAAGAATACGATACTTTTCTTTAAAATGCATTCTTTGCTTAAAATTTTGCAGGGAAAAGGTGAGAACTACATGATGAAATTTTTCTTAAAGTAGATGAAGATATTTTCTTGTATGATAAGATCATGACTGCAATTCTTGATAATGCATGAAAACGTTTGAAATATTGAGGTGGAAGATAAGACATTTTGCCATCTTTTGCATTTTCTTACTTAATTAATAAAGCCCAACTAAAAAGTCTGTCTGGCTGTATGGAGCCTGTCAAACTAGCACATTGCAATTCTAGGCATTTAACTTGGGTGTTTAATTCAGAGCAAGGAAGCAGATTATTTAATCTTCCTTTGTAGTTTAGACCTCAATGGTTTTCCAGGGCCAAAGAATACTAACAAAATGATACAAAAAAAAAAACCCAAAAAAACACAAAACAAAACAAAACAAAAACAAAAACAAAAATACAAACAACTGGGTGCTTCAGCCTGGGAAGCTATTTTCTACTGCAGAACAGAATTATGTAGCATTACTGCAGTAATGCAGCTGAGACACGCCACTCAATATATGAGTGGATTTTTTTTTTTTTTTTCCTGAATTTACAGAGGTTTTTTCATTTTCATGGTCTTTGCCACCCAGACATTCAGGCTAACGTGAGTTAATGATTGCCTTGCCTTCAAATGCACTGCAGGTACCTCACTGGGTAATTCTGCCTGTTCGCACTGCACCTCTCTCAGAAATAAGCGAGAAGAAGGGTTTCCATTTAATCTTTTTTTTCCCCCTGAAAATTAAAGATCAATTATTGTTTAAAATGGATTTTAAAATAGCTAGTACATGCTACTCTTGGGTACTGTAGGAAAGACGGAAGTTTCGAGAAAAGTTCAGGATATGATCTTGTAAAGTTATTCAGTGATTTATACTTTAAAAAGGAAAGTGTGCGGGGAAGTATAAAATAACCAGAACATTCAAAATTAATATTTTGTAGTTTTTCTTTTAAATAATAAGCTTTGAATTACATATTTTTAATTATTAAGATTCCTCGTTTTGCGCTTTCATGTTTTGCTGCTCACTTTGTGTCATATAAGGGATGTAGTTGGTAATGTATTTTTTTATTTTGTACCTAGCATGTTATTTTGTTTGGCTACATAATATACTAACACAGCCTGACATGTCAGCTGAATATATAGACATGTTAGATGCAATGTAGATATCAAATTCTACAACAAATAATATAATACACAAATAAAGAATATTGTGTTTTGTAGTTTTTTTCTGTTTGTTGTTTGTTTTTCTGTTTTAATAAAGAAGACTATTGCATAATGCAAAAATCTACAATCTTAGAAATTATACTGATATTTGATTAATTCCTGATTAATTAAGAATCTTTGATCGATTAGGATATAATCATAACTATCTGTGTCTTCAAAGGAGGATCAAGCAAAACACTTATGTCTTCAAGATTAAAAAATAATGTCCTTATGTCCTCAGTAAAAAAATAAAGAGTGTCAGCATAGAGAGCAATATGTGTGAATACGTGAACACACCTGTTAGTTCAAAAGACAAGAGAAAAGGGGTATGGACATCATGTGCAGTCAAGGTGTGAACGTGGAGCTGGAACTTAAGTACTCCCATATCTTAAAGTTTCATAGTCTGCAAGGATTTTTGTCTATCAGAAATGATGAGTAAACCTAAAGTAACAAAGATATTATCAGAAGAATAATAGTAATAAATAGACTAATAGAAATATATAGTTCTCAATAATAGAGACATGCAACAAACAGTTGCCAAACACTGTTTCTGTATTCTGCCTATTTCAAATATTTTTTTTTCAAACTTTCTTTCTTCCTACCCCTCTGGCAGAAATCAGAAATAATGGTTCTAAGAAAGCCACCCTAGGACTCCTGCTCAGGACATCATGAAAGAAATTTAGAAGAGACATGAATCAACGGAGCATCAGAAACTATTCTGTATTCACTTTTTTGAGAATATTAAACACTTTGTCATAGGTACACAGCATTCAATAAATTGACACAGATGTCTCTTCATGTGATCACATCATCGCAGTCAGCTTGGAATATTCTTTCTTCCTGAAAAAATAAAAAATACTTTCTTTGTGTTTCTTGGGGTGAATGTGTCATTCTTATGTGTTCAGAATTACTTTGAAAATCAATGGAAAACTTAAGAGAATATTAATGCAATCTTATAGTTATCTCATTCTTTGTCATACGTAGTTTACACCTATTTCTCTGGCTTTTTGCACAGTATAAAGTGAACAAAACTATGAGAGGCTGAATAATAGTTTTCACTTTTAAAAAAAATACTAACTTAATAATTTATTATTCTTTTAAAAACATTTTTGAAGCATTTACAAACATTTAGATGATTTGCCTTGCATACAGAAATAGCAAATACAATAGCATTGTATTCTTGTATATTTCTATAAAATTCCTATTTACGCATAATAAAAGAACTCTGCAGCATCTCTCTGCAGCAGAGGGTTATTTTGGTCTTTAAAGATATGCAGAAACTATTTCTTCTCTTTGGAATCCTTTTTTTATTTTTCTAGTTTCAACATTTTCTTATGTTCAAACTATCACTCAGCCAAATCTCAGCCTGAACCATCTCAAGCTAGCTTGCTACAGCTTGCCACACAATGCAAAAAAATGACTGTTTTCCCTTGCAGAATCACAGAATGGCCAAGTTTCACTCACAATAGTTGAATAAAAATAAAGGAACCAAAATTATATGCTCTAAGAAAAAAAGCCCAAAATTATACATGTTGCTGTTTACAGTCACATAAATAATCCTGTAAGAAGTTCACTTGTGTTGATAAATTGTTGAGCTTCTTAGTTTATCTTGTTTAATTGTATACCTTATTTATAGATATCAGTAAAGTGTTTTCATAGAAAAAGTAATTTACTTGTATCTGTTACCTCAATACTTCATCTATGACAATCACCTCAATAACAGTATTGTTTGTTCTTTCTAGATGACTGGAATATTGACAACAAAATGAAGCAGAATATTTTAGCTCTATTTATACAGCAATGAGCATTCTGAGATTGTTGACATTTTCATAAATATCCAATGTAAAATAATTTTTTTCAACAGCCTTGACAGAGAAAGACATAGCCAAAATTTAGTCACGCTTTTCTGTCTCTAATCAACAAAACCAACAAATATCATCAATTTAAGTAAAAAAAAAAAAAGGTTTTAAAGTGTTACTTGTTTGAAACACTTGAAATCTCTTTTTGTTTAAGCTTTTGTTTTAAGTTATGTGCTTCACTTGAGCACAGTCTTTACAATAAACTGATATTTCCTATTTCAGTCCTCAGATTGAAAGGCTAGAAGTTTTGATATAATTTTTTTCAATGCTGACACTTTTCTTGACACTAGTAATTGAACTCTGACTTTGGTTTCCCAGAACTACAAGTATCTATAAGTGTTTTCTGGCATTCCTTTTTGATTGTGATTTGTTGGGTTGATTTTTTTGTTGTTGTTGTCTTGGGTTGGGGTTTGTTGGATTTTTTTGTTTGATTTGGGTATTTTTAAATTTTTTTGGTTTATTTTAAGGGAGTGGCTAGATTTCATTTAAATACAATGCAATAAATAATAATGGATGGGGGACAGAAATGGTGAAGCCTTACTGGCATCCTAATGTGCTGAACATAGTACCCCAGCACTCTAAAAACTTTCCTAGTTTGCTTTGCACATGTACCTAATTTCAGAATGTTGAAATTCAAACAGCAGGCAATTAGAAAATATAAGTTTCTTATGTCACAGTCTGAGAATATTGCCTTTTACTCCAGCATTTTTTAAAGCTTGGGAAAATGATATATCGCCTTTTGTGTTCTTGTGAAACACAATTTAAATGAAGTGTATAGTGTACACAGTACATGCATGTCAACAGTCTATATTTTTTTCTAATATCTGGATCTAATATAAGCACATCTTTAAGTTCTATATTTAAATGTAAATTTCTTACATTCTCCACTCTTCTTGCCATGATTGTAAAATGGCATAACAAGTTATGCTTAAAATCAAATACTCTCTCCTTGTTTCTCTTGGTGTAGTTTGGTGCTCAGACATTCATGTAGAGAAGATTTGATAGCAAGAATGATGACTTCTAATGTACTCCTTTGGCAATCAGGTAACATTCTTTTCCCATATTTAATGTATATGGATTAGGCAAAACATTCCCTTCAATAACACTTAGTACTGTAATGTTTTAGAATGCTGTAGCTTTCAACAGATTCAATGAGAAGTAGAGGTATACAATGTGCAAAAACTGCACGTCTAGTTCTAAATCATGTTACAATGAAATTAGGAGAACCTATGTCAACTGGAAAACAAATAAAATTTTATACCCCAGAAATAGCAAAAAAAACCCAGGCTATATAATTTCCAAACTTTTGGAAGATTAGCATGGCACATGTCTCTGTCACATTTTATTATTAACAGCATCCTCATATAATAGGATACAATATGTATCATAGTGAAATTACTTTTTCATTGATTAGTAACCCAAGAAATGCAGTCTGTGGCAACAGCAGTCTATGTATCTTCTATGTACATTGCTTCTATCAAAAGTTTATTAGTATCATTAATATATATTGATTTCAACTGTAACAATAGGCCAATGGTGAGCTTTTCTGAAAATGTCATGTATTTTCATCACTATCTTACACATTTCATGGTGGATTAGAGTGTATTCATTCAGCATAAATGAATTTTACAAGTCTGATTTGCAAATTTCTAAATATATTGGGTGACAAGAGGTGTGTACAGAAAGCTTTTTTTCATCCAAATTAAATATTTTTTATCAAATAGTAAATTAACACCCTAATAGATTGTGCTAGTTTGTATTTATAAGCAAGATGTAGACATGTATGATTATTATACTTGTAGATGCATGACTGATGACGAAACTCTCTCCTAGTCTCTCACGATGATGATCAAAGGGATTGCTTAAATGTGTATCTGCTCTATAAAATCTAAAATATTTGTAGCCATCAGATGTATAAATTTGAAGATTAATCTGTGGGTAAATGGGAAAAACTAGAATTATGTATTACAATTTTAATCTGCTTCTACAGAAATTGTATTTCCTATCTATTCCATAAAGCAGATTTTAATAGGTGGTTGGAAAAATACATTCCAAGATATTCTACTTTGATTTATTATCTTTAATGCTTGTTTATGTAGCACATATATTCTCCAGAAGATTAAAATTGATAAAACCTGTAGTGAGGAACCAGCTATGAAGTTCAGGCATTAAACAGATTCTTAGATTAGCAGAAATATATAGAAATATATATATCTATGCCCTTAACAAATATTTTACATACTGAAGAAAATTTTAAAACCTTAACCAACAGAAATTTGATGAATGTTCTTGAAATTAATTAAATTTGTCATTAGTGAGGTGTCTTTTGCTAGCATAGATTCCCCAACATTTTATGCATGATTCTTTCCCTAAGCAAAAGGGCAAAATACCTAATGAATTCTGATATGGAGATGTTTGCCTCTGTGCTCAATCAAATTAAAGAGAAAAGAAAGTCTGGGTTTTAGGATGGTTTTATCAGACCAGTTGTAGATGGAACATTTTGTGAAGGAAATGCACAGATACTCTTGATTATTCATATTGTCTGTCCCATTATGTAAAGCCTTTGCTTTGCCTGTTGTCACTTTCAATAGGCAAAACCTAACACACAGAGAGGCAACACCATTTTTAGGAGAAAATTAACAGCTGAATAAACTGAATTTAGTTTAATGATAGTAGAGTGTAAGAACAATTTTGGTTTTATTCAAAAGTTCCACCTTCAGAAATAGATCTATTTGTCTTTATGGGGGAAAATAGAAAACTTTCAAGTGGCCTTTATACTGTGTAGAAAATCATTCCAGCAGCAGTTCAGTGTGCAGACTTAGAAGCATTTCCATTATAAACTTCTGCTCACCGAGATTTATAACCAAGCTGTAAAATTCACTCCAGACTGGAACTTGGCATGAAAATTCTTACAATCAAGTGTTGTATTTTTAGCCTACTTACACAGAAAAATACTTCAAAGAGAAATTGCAAGGTACTAAAACAATACTGAGGCTTCTTCATAAAGTTAAGTCAAGGCCAGTTTACCAGGTTAAAAACCCCACCCCAAAACCTTAAAAATACTTGAAAATTAAAATAAGAACAATTTTTACAGAAGGGAAGATAGGAAACTTCAAAACCTTCTGTTTGTGCAGGAATTCTGTAATAGTATAAGAAGGAGCAAAATTTTTAATGTGTTGTGTTGATATCCTGTAACTCAAAAATGACAGTGTCTAGAGTTCACTTTAGAGCAAAGTAGTAGTTAGGAATGTGCATATGAGACAGAGGATTGAAAAGGGAAAGAAGGGAAGACAGAAAAGAAGCCTTGTCTGAAAAGGTTCCTTCAGGATTTGTTCAAAGAATATCTTCCCTGCAATAATCAGTCCTTATGAATCTTGGACCCAAAACACCAGGGTAAAAGAATGTTAGAAGGAAGACTTTCCCTTGGTCAAGGAGGATTGGGTTAGAGAACACCTAGAGAGACTTGACATCCACAAATCCAATTGTCCTGACATAATTCATCCAAGAGCACTGAGAGCTGGTGGACATTATAATGAGGTGGTTCACAGTCCTCTTGGGAAGGTCATGAAGATAGGGCAGTGCCTGAGGACTGGAAGAAAGAAAATGTCCTCCTGAAGACAAGAAGGAGGATCAGGGAACTCAGTTGTTCTCATGTCCTTCCCTGAAAAGATGATAGAGCGTTTCATTCTGTAGGCCATCTTTATCCACATAGATGACAAGAATGTGATCAGGACTAGTCGGCATGGATACACTAAAGGTAAATCATGCATGAGCCATATGTTGGCCTTCTATGGCGAAACAAATACCTGGATGAATGCGTGGATATTGTCTACCTTGACTTCAGCAAGGCTTTCAACACTGTCTCTCACATCAGAGTCAGGATGTATGGATTGGATGAGTGAGCAGTTAACTGGAATAGGAAGTGGTTGAATGGCAGATCCCAAAGGGTT
Organism: Taeniopygia guttata; assembly: GCF_048771995.1. Classification (NCBI taxonomy): domain Eukaryota; kingdom Metazoa; phylum Chordata; class Aves; order Passeriformes; family Estrildidae; genus Taeniopygia; species Taeniopygia guttata. Next base: position 30,439,725 of record NC_133028.1, on the reverse strand, counting down.
AAAAGCATCAGCACAGGGTCTGGTTGGAGGCCTGTCATTAAAGGTGTCCCCCAAGGCTCAATACTGGGCCCATTGTTCATCTATGACTTGAATGAAGGGGTAGATGCCTCCTCAGCACATTCACTGATGACACAAAGCTGGGAGGAGCAGCTGACCCCCTAGAGGCGCAGCACTTCAGAAGGACTTCAACAGACTGGAGCTGGGCAGAGAAGAGCCATCTGAAATTCAACAAAGGCAAAAGCAGGGTCATGCAGCTGGGGAGGAATAGCCTCCTACACCTGCACAGGCTGAGGATTGACCTGATGGAAATCAACTCTGCAGAGAAGGACCTGGGGGTCCTGGTGGACAACAAGCTGTCCATGAGCCAGCAGCGTGGTGGCCAAAAACACCAATGGGATTCTGGGGGGCTTTAGGAAGGGCACAGCCAGCAGGTCAAGGGAGGTGATCCTGCCCCTCTGCGCAGCCCTGGTGAGGCCTCATCTGGAATGCTGTGTACTGTTCTGAGCTCCTCAGTACAAGAGTCACGGGGATCCTGGAGTGGGAAGGAGAGGCAGGTGGGGGAGGGAGGGAGCAATAAAGATAATTGTCCTTATGACAGAGGGCTGAGGCAGCAGCACCTGTTCAGCCTTGAGAAGAGATGACTGAGAGCTAACCTCATGAATAACTATCTGAAAGGTAGGTATCAAGAGGGTGGAGCCAAGCAACAATACAAGAGGCAATGGGCAGAAACTGATGCACAGGAAGTACCACCTGAACACGAGGAAGTACTTCTTTACCGTGTGGCTATCAAAGCACTGGAACAATTCCCAGAGATGCTGTGGAGCCTTTCCCACTGCAGCCCCACTGGAGATATTCAAGAACCCTCTGGACACAATCCTGTGCCCTGTGCTCTAGAATGACCCTGCTTGAGCAGGGAGGCTGGACCAGATGGTTCAATGTGGACCCTTCCAAACTCACCCATTCTGTGATTCTGTGATTCTGAATTTCTTCTAAAAACAAGTAAAACAAATAAAATATCTTCTTATTTTTTAGCAATATCTGGTAGATTAATTCACATGTCAAGTCCTGGATGAGTGATTTCATTACAAAATTGCACTGGTGTGATGTTAATGTCTATCATAGTATAAAATCAAATACCAATGAAAAAATTAGAATCAGTTGCACAAACTTTCCTATCAAATAATTACAGGAGTGAGTAGTGAAAGTTTTGCTGAAGTTAAAGGAAAAGTAAGACTTTACTATGAAAGATTCCCATTATTTAGGGATCGAAAAAAGGAAAACTTAACAATGAAGAAAAACAACATAAATCATCTCTAGTACTTTATTCACCTAAAACTGAGCAGATGTTAGCTCATTTTGGAGTTAAGCTAGCATTGAATATTTACAGAACTATTAATATTTCACAAACTACAGGAAATTAAATTATTTTTGTATAGCAGCATTAATTGCACCACCATTACTTTGATTGTTGGTGAGTTTCTCAAAGGTTTAAACTTTAAAAATATTCAATGTATTTCTTAAATTCAATAGTATTATCAGTCATTATGTTTCTAATCATGCCATATGTGTACTGCAGCATAGTCATGGCATGGAAAAACAGCAAGGTGCAGTTATCTTATGCTTTTTTTGTCATGTGTTTTGAAGACTGCAGAAACAAAGGAAATTGCTGATAAAAATAAATTCCATTAAACTGGTTTATATGAAGACACTGCTTCTTTTTCACTCATTTCAAATCATGAGAAGAACCAGAATTTTGTGTAAAAGACACTGCATGGTACAGCAAAATAGGAAGTTTAAACTTCAGTAAATTAAAGGCAAAATTTCAAATTTTTGGCATCATGTGACTAAATATTAGTTTCTAAACTATTGTAATAGTCTAAGGAGTAGTACAGGTTCTAATTTATTTGATTTAGAGGTGCATTTAATTCATGCTGCATGTGAACCTTAATGAATCTTGAATGTACTGTCAGACATTCATAGTGGCATATTCACCTTGGTATTCAACTTTGCATCATGTTTTCTGAAGCAAGTAGCTGATGCTACTCATGGAAGATTTAAACAATGCCATAAAAAGAGATATTATAAGAACAATTACGATATCATTAATGCAAAAAAAGATGTCTATATAAAAAAAAAAGCAAAAAGCAAGGCCTTTTAAAAAAAGAAGTAAGAAAATTAAACTCATTTTAGGATCTGAAGTTATCTCTGAACAAAAAGAGGGAAATACTGATGCTATGATGGCACAGATAAATTTTCTGCTTTGCAGATTCATTTTTAGGTGGTATGAATCAAATATACACTGAGAGAGCAACTTCAAAAAACCAAGGAATAATTGGCAAAGAGGCTTTTTCACCAACTTGGCAGAACTGAACCTATCCACAATGCTTCATCCTAGCTGAGAGTTACTTTGAAATTTTTTCAAACTAGGTCTCCTTAGCTTCTCCAAAAGGGGATTGCGAGCTGCAGCTAGTGTTGCAGGAAATGTCACCTGCCTTTCTGAAAGACTAGCAATCAAATAGAGCATTTTGTTCAGCTAAAAAACCCCAAAACATACCTTTACCATAGCTCATTCTTTATTTACGCAGAGTAAATAAAGCGTAATTTTAATGTAATTAATTTATTTTCATTTCTTCTGGTTTACCTTGTAAGAAAAGGGAATGTAATGAAATGCCTTTTTGTTTGTGCTCACAAAGGAGAATGAATTCTAGCTAGAGGAAACTTAAGTGATGAGATTGTGTGCAGTTTATTGCAGCAGGGATTGTAGCTCATGTAGGAGTTTTTAAAACATATTAAGGTTTCAGATATTTCTCTAGCCATTTTTCTCAAAAATAATAATAAAAACCCAGTAAGAAAGCAGGGGAAAAAAGATCATTCTTAGATCCCATATTAATTCTCAGAGTTTTAAACAAGTAGAAGCAAGCCTATGAAATGAGCATAGTGGGATGCTTTGTGTCTGCTTATTTGCTCTTCTCCTGTTTTAATCATCTCTCAAGAGGCACAGGTAATAAATACTGTCTGTGATGAGAACATTTTATCACACCATTGAAAGAAAGTTATCTCCCTTGAGACAGTCCTTGCCTTGTGGGTATTTATGTGTATGGTGATAATGTCACTTCCAGCAAAATTACAATTAATTATGTATCATTGTTTGTTATTCTGAAAAGACCAGGGAGACTAAGATTTACACGATTATATATTTGCAAAGGCAGTTTTCTCTGCCTCCTCTAACATTAACATTCAGGGAATGTTATGATGTCACAATACATAAAGGCAATAAAATCTACAGGTCAGAAAAAATACACTTTATGCTTTGCTACTAATGTAAAATATGCACCTGAAATTTTCCATTCAGAAAAGCATCCTTATTTAGAAAAACTAGCCCAGCAAGTGCCTTAGATTTGCAGAACACCATGAGGCTAATGCTCATGCTAACAGGGTTGCCTGAGCTCAGCTTCAGTGTAACCGGCCAGATGCATTCCATATTGACTTGCCCTTTCTTTTAATAGATTTACTACAAAGACTAGCAGAATCGGAAAGCGGTATTTGTTGGAAATTCTTCTCCTTTTTTCTTCTTTTCAATGTGTTAAAAGATTTGATTTAAAACTTGTAAAAGTCAAATGGAACATAGAGTGGATAAGTTATCAAGCAAGGTTTGTAAATGGTAAATACCTCTTATAGTGTTTGGTCATAATCAGTTTTTCTGAAAAGTATTGAGATTCATCCAGGCTTGATCTCTGGATAGTATCAGAGCCATTGTTTGTAAGTATAAATGCAAGCAGCCACTAACACCCCCCAGTTTATGTACAAACACCGCAGCGTACATCAAGTGCACCCCTGGCAGTTTGCACACACGCAGGGATAGCTTTTCTAATCCCGGGGATGCAACTTCCCAGCCCAGGGAACGGCCCAGCCGGAGCCCTGCTCGGAGGCTGGAGCATTCCCAGCGTGCCTCACAAGCCTCTGCATCCCCAGCGCGCTTTCATCTCCCTTCACCTCGGGCTGCAGATGTGGGAGGCAGCCGGGCGATGGGAGTTCAAAGCAGCAGCCCATGAAACGGGCTCATCCAGCCTCTTCCAGCGGGGAGGCTCCTCCCGGCAGCGAGGCCCCTTCCCTGTGCGCAGCGGGGCGGTGCCGGGCCAGGTGCGGCTGGCGGCGGCTGCGGGCCCTCCCCACAGGCCGCGTCTGGCGCGGAGACCGGAACGCTGCGAGATCAAAGCGGGCGGGCGGCGGCGGCCGCCCCGGGCTCCCCGCCCCGCCCCGCCCCGCCCGCCGCAGCTGCCGGCTGCCACAGGGCAAGCCGGGCTGGGCCCCTCAGAGCTGGGCTTGCTCGGGGGAAACGGGAGTCTGCAGTGCCCCTGCACTTGGCATCCCGCGCACACCACGGGTAAAGGGCCGGGAATGGAAAAGAGGCAACATAAGGACGAGCTGTAGGCTTGGGAGGTGGACAGTGCCAGAGGAAGACCTGGGGAGCTGCAGCCCTGCTTCTCTCCTTGCATGGTGGCGTGAGAAGTACGCTACAAGGTGGCTTGAAACTCGCTGGATTTGGATATCCAGCCAGTCTAGGTATTAGAGATGGGAAATGCTCAGAAGAGTTTTGGAAATCTGAGCCAAGTACCTGATCTCTACTCGAATGACGCTTTGTCATCCTGAGGAGAGATCAGGTACTTGGAGCACAAATTGTGGAGCACAAATTACTCCTGCTGTTTCCTTGCCAGAACATACTGCATTACTTTATTTAGCCTCTTATGTTTCGGTAAACATAAGCTACTCTTGTGTAAAAAGTAAGGTAAATCTCAGAAGGTTTTATCTTTTTCAGGTAAGAAACTTCAATATTTGCTGTCAACAGAAGAAATGGATTTTGCAATCTTTTGGAACTTCAGTTTCTCCAAAACACACAGCTTGCAAAGACCGACAGTGAATATACTGGAACTTTAAAAATGTGGAATTAAAGTTTTTTTTCTAACACAGATTGCTTGGGTGGATTTTTTTTTATTTTTACTTTTTCAGTCTGTCCAATTGTAGAAACCCTGTGTATACCATAACAACTTAACATTACATTCATAACACTGAGCATTTGAAAGAGAAATGAGATTTTGGTCAAAGAAATAAAAAAGATAACACTGAACCATGGAAAAATTATTTGAGCATTTCAGAAATTTCCATTAAAAACAACATCAAATATACACAATATGTCTTCTATAGATGTAAAAACTCTAAGCAATTAAAGGAATCTAAAACCAATTCCATACACTTTCAAAAGCGCAAAAAAAATACCGTGTCTCATAAAAAAAAAAAAAATACAACTTTTGCAGTGTTAAAGCAGGCAGAAGGCTTATGTATCAGAGTGAAAAAGTTAAGACATTTAAAATTGAACCTATTCTCAGGCTATACTTTCTTTTTCCCTATTTTTCTCTTTCTCTCTCATTGTCTATTTTTTTTTTTTTTTAAATAAGTGCTATTACTTTGAAACTCTCCTGGCATTTTGCAAGCAATATAAAAGGCAAACAGTGTTCTTTTCTGTAAATTGCTCCTCTCTAGCCCTCTGTGTTCTTGCTTAAATGGAATATGCAACTACTTCTAGTCTGCTTTTTTGACTTTGATAATTGTTACATTTGCAGGCAAATAAAGTCACCAAAATTTCCATAAAGGCAAATGAACAATTGCTACACAAAGAATGCGTCAGACATTTTTCTTTCATATTTCATATTTCATCCTTTTACCTTTTGGAAAACATTAAACTCTCAGACAGAAAAAAAGCTATATGGACCTTCCTCTGATTTTGATAAGATTAGTAATATGTTTTTCTTTAATTAATTACAGCAATCACTTAATATTGAGGCTACTGACCTTTTCTTTAGATAGTATCCTGACCTATTTTACAAATCAATACCTAAGTTATGAACCAATCCCATTGGTAATAATCCTTCAGTCATTTAACAACGAAAAGTAGACTGACATAAAGATAGCCATACTCATTACTTTTCAAGAAAAATGTTTGAAAGTGTTCTTTATGATTTGAACTAGGCAGTATAAAGACTTGCTTTCTTTGGGCAATGTGGTAATGATAGTTTTCCAAAGGAGTCCTTTTAAGTTCCAGGACAGCTTATCTCAGAAGAAAATATTGAGTTCTCTGACATCACAAGTTTCTTAGTTAGATAACTCCAAAGAATGTATCTTACTCTCCTCCACCAAATAGGCTCTTAAGCAAGCAAATATCTAGGCTGATCACTTACCCCTTGTACCAGGTTGCTTTTCATCCGCTCTGTGTTTCTGGTGGTAACACACCTAGCCAGCTTCTTGGCATCCCTGCCTCCCCTACTAGAGAAGTAAACAATTTTCCATTTCATCGCCTTGAAACAAAACTTAATTTTAAAATGTGCATGCAGTCATAATTTCTGCTTTTTTTTTCTTTCTGCCAACACCAGTTACAAGTAAAAGCAGAAATAGAAATTTTGTGCACAGGTTTGCAGAGCTCCAGTAAACATGCTGCTGTCATTTAACAATTTCATTTTTTTCCACTTTTTATATTAGAATGTCAATAAGTGGAAAACAGTATACTCCAGCTATCCTTGAAATAAATCTTCAAGAAATCCCTCATGAAACAGACTTAATTCTATCTCCACTAAAATAGCACAAGAAAAAAGTTTGCTGCAATAAGGGTACTGATTTTCAGGTAGGCTTGCAGGTCTGAACTCTACTCCTGAAGAGGTTTTCCAGAGCAGAGGGTTCATTTGGGCTTAGCTTTAGAAAAATATTTAAGGGGTGCTGAAGCACATCAGTAAGTGACAAATGCCTAAAAACAGAAGTAAATGTGAAAACATTTCATATATATTGAAAATTAAATCTGTTATACTTAACTGTAAGGGGCTTACAGCTAAAACTCTAAGTATCTTAGATGATTCAGTAATTCACTATCTAGCTAGCTTCTGAGTTTGATCAGTTGCTGAATCAAAAGCTCCACACTTTATCAAATCAAATAAGTCTTTACTTTTTCAAAGAAAAAAAAAATTAGAAATTTAATGTTTAAAGGACTCTCTGAACTGTCATTGTTTACTTTGGTGACCTCTTGCAAGAACAAGGAATGTTCATCTTGTACCAAAAAATCATTCAATAAAATACTTTATCATATTGTTTCTATATTTGTCTTTATTTTTTGATCTCAGGCAAAATAAAAAAAAAATTAAAATCCAGACAAAAATAAAGAATAAAACCTTTACTTTCCTACTTTAGCATAGAGATGCAACTATTCAACATCTGACCAACCTTATATGCAATTACAATAAAGTAAGATGCACCTGTACTTTGCATCTGGCTGTAATACATACAAGCAAGGATGCAGTCTGAAAGGATATAGAACCAGGTGGAAAGAGCAGGAAGAGAATAATGGTCTAGATTAGATGAGTTTTGTATCTGTCCTCAGCTGGTTGAAAATATATAAATTAGATTATTTTAAGCTCTTTTAATTACACAATGTGTACTTACACCTGCAAATCTATAATCTAAATTAACATACATGTATGTATATGGACCTAAAATAAAATTAAAAATATAATTTAAATAATAATTGTTGTAATTCACAATGCTTTCTAAATTAAGATCTCTGCTTCTGCTCTTCCTTTCAAGTACTTGTAGTCTGTCAGGATCTGGTTTTGGGAGCAACCCCTCACCATTACAGAACAATTGCTTGATTACTTTAAATGCTTCATTACTTTCTAAGTATTTTAGACCTTATTATCTTTCTACTAATTTAGAAAGTAAGACCTAACTAAAAAGAGATTGACATTAAATTCCCGTGAGTGGGTATTTCAATTGAATTTGAATTTTAGTTCCTATAAAAGCCTTTTTAATTTTAATATCTTTTTGGGGGACTTTTTAATGTCAGTGCTTCTGAAAGACTTGACCTCTAAAATGACAGGGTATTTATAACTTTTTTAGAAACAGAAATAATTCCAAGAAAATTTCCTTGTCTTACATTCCCTTTCACCATCCCCTCTTACAGCCTAACTCTTTAGTAGCAAAGGTTTTATTTGTTAATTCTTCAACATTTACTCATGCTCATGTGATTTCAAGACAGCCCAAAATGTACAAACAGGAAAATATGACATTTCCTGCCTAAACCAGTGTATGCTTTGAACACAAGATTTTATGATGGCAGACTATCAAGAACAAGGGAAATAATTTAAGAATATTTTTACATTGTTAGCAGGAGGTCAAATTTATTAAATATGTTATGATTTTAGAAGGAATTTGAGGAAAGGAAAGGAGATAAAGATGTGCATGTATTTATATATTGCATCTCTCTGGGGATCAGCATAACAAAACAAAACATTTCTTGGAAAATCTGGGAACTGTTTAAGAGTGGTTGAAACCTCAAGTCAGTCAAAAACAAGTAAGCCTTTACAAGCTGGATGTGAAGAAATAGTTAAGATAGCTATGAGAATCACTGAGACTGAATTTAATAGTCTTATGCTCAAAGTGATAAAAGAGGGAGAAACAGTGGAGACACACTAATAAAATGGTCAAAAAAAATAAATTATGAAAATAATTGCAGCAGCTTCCTACAAAGTCTACAGAGCCCTCCCTTTCATGGAGGAGTATCAGTGCAGGCCTGAGAGACTGTGTTATATCATAGCCATTTGAATTAATCTAGCCTTAAGAATTGATTAATGCATCAGACCTCAGAGAGTGACAATACTTTGGTGAGTGTAGGATATCTAATTAAACAGTATGTGTGGTAACATCACTTCTGTCATCCTAGTGTTGAAAGTTAATTTCTGTGCATGCTGTTTCTTTCAGGTATCATTTAGTAAGACATGAGCTGCTTGGCACAGTGTGGATCTGTTTTATGAATGTGTTAAGGTGAGTAGGTCTTAATCACATTATCATACAACACTGTCCAGAAAGGGTACCTTACACCTCCCAACTTCAGCTGTTCATCCTTACCAGAAATCTGTGATCAGGATTTATCTTCAATTGTGGGTTAATTAAAAAAAAAAAAAAAATCCTACCTAATATGGCTCTTACTCCCAGACTTTTTAGCAGGGTTCCTTGTAGGTTGATAACTGAAGGTTAGCTTCCAAAATAGGGAATAAAAAAGTTGTATTCTTTTATAAACAAAAATACTTGCTCTACACATAATATTTGCTGTTTTCACTTCAAATTTTATGAATCTGGAAAATATCCTTGACACATAGAGAGCAATTCATATGGACCTTTGTATTTGGAAATATCTAACCCATCTCTTCTGTCAAGCAGAATGTGCTGGGAGCATGTTCTTGGAGTTTAGCAGCTCATTTATATGAAAGAGGCAGCTCACATTTCTCAGGAGTGTTATTTTGAACTGCTTGGGTGCTCCGAGTCTAATTCTGTCAGACATATTTGCAATACAGGACCGCGGACCTGATAAAATGAGTGAAAACTTTTCTAAGCTACACATACCCAGCTTCCTTAATCTCAGCTTCTACAAACTTTTAAAGAAAGTTTAAAAGCTTTAAGGGAAGGTGAATTTGAACTGGAAAATGAAGGCCTGAAATGTGTACCTATGGTCTATATCAATTTGTTACTGCAAAATAAATGTCATAAAATTATGTGCTGAATATGTTCTGTGGCTGATGGTGAAGTGTGGATCTGAAAACATTGTTGGCCTCCACAACTTCCTTCTCTGAGACTCCTTGTGTATGTATAGACCTGTGACATTTGGACCTGTTCTGAATGTGGGTATATGTTTGGGGTTTTTTAGTTTACATTTCAAGAAACAGTCAGATCTTGAACATACCTGTTTAAATAAATATTTTTCTTTTAAATTTAAATTATGCCAATTAATCAGTGGGGCTACATTCTTGGTGGCCAAATAGAATAGCATTCTGTCTCTTCCAGAAAGAATAGATGTACTGCAAATTATCTGAGACTGATGCAGTTTTTCTAATTTTCATAGAAAAATAAATACTATATTAATAGAGTAATGTTCGGAATTTTTACAATATTTTTTATTATTTTAGTTGGGCTTCCCCATGCCATTAGTATTTGCAGTGTCTTATAATATCCTGTTCATGATATTTAGATTCAAGATAAATTTTATCCTTTATCAAGGACTAATTAGTGCAACTTATAGTACAATAGACTGAATTTTTGAAACCATTACTGCAGACATACTGAAAGGCATATTTTAGTCTCATGAGAAAAATGTGATTCTGCTTCAAGGTGCTTGCTTATTTGTTTTATCCTTTTTTCACCTTACTAATTTTAAATTTTTGGCTTCAAACTTTCTTGTATTGATTATTAACCATTCTGAAGGGACTGATTATTCCTCAGGGACTTAAGATACTGTTGTAAAAATCAGGACAGGATCTGGACTGGCTGCTGTTTTCAGAAACTGTGAAGAATACCTGTTTTAATCTTCTTTTTAGGGTATAATAAGACATTTGAGCATCTGAATCCCTGTTTATGTGATCATACAGTAGGTTAAAGTCAAATCCAGGCATATTAGGAGGCAAAACTGCAAAATATCTAAGAGTAAAACCTTCAATTAGAGTTTTAAAATAAGTTTGAACAAGCAAAGAAGTACCATATAAAGTAAAAAGAATCAGATACATTTACCAAAGGTTATAAAAAAGTTTTGTGTGAATGATGATTGTGATCCTACTCCTACAGCAGGCTCATTTAGTATCTGAACTTTGGGTTGTTCTTTTCATCTTCATGAAATCTGAGTTTTCTCAAGAATTGTCAGTATTTATCATAGAGATGTATTCCAAAAGAATGTTTCTATTTCTTTTGTTCCTGCTAAGCCTTCTAATTTTCCATTTTTAACCTTCTGTATTTTCTTGATTAAGGCATATTTTTGTTTATTCAATGTATACAGAAAAAAAAAAGAACTAAGTGAGGAACAAGAATATGTTTTCCTCATCATTTAGTTCTGAGCAAGGACAAAGAATTCTTTTATTCTCACACAAAAACTCATGACTGAGGTTTTATCTAGTTCAAGAAGTAGAGTGAAGCTACCAGAGTGAATTTACATTATTAGAGTTTTTGTCTGATATCTATACTGTCCATGTTTTATGGGGAATTTGCTTCAGATTAGTCTTGATTGGGTTCCATGGTCTAACACCAGATAGAGAATGTAATTTGTGCTCCTGAACAGCATCTTTTAGTTTTATGCTATCTGTAAAATATCCAGTCTGTCTGTCTCTTTCAAGTCTGTTTCAAGGGTGCACCATGGAGTCAAAGAACAGAAGCAGATGTGACTGGTTGTCTGATTTTAGCTGAAGAACAGTTAATTTTCTTCACAGTTACTAGAATGGGGCTATGTTTTGGATTTGTACTAAAAACAGGGTTGATAACATAGAGGTGTTTGTGTTATTGCTGAGCAGGGCTTCCACAGAGCCAAGGCCTTTTGTACTTTTGGTACTGCCACACTGAACAGCAGACTGGGGGTGTGTGGGAGACTGGGAGGAGACACAGCCAGGACAGGTGACCCCAGCTGACCAAAGGGGTGTTCCAGACCGTATGGCATCCTGCTCTGTATGGAAAGGGGAGACATTTGGAACGATGGCTTTGTCCTCCCAAGTCACTGTTATGTGTGATGGGGCCCTGCTCTCCTTTGGATGGCTGAACACCTGCCTGCCCATGGGAAGCAGTGAATTCATTCCTTGTTCCCCTTTTTTAGTGTGTGGGGCTTTTGCTTTCCCTATGAAACTTAACCCATGATGTTTCTGGCTTTTACCCTTCTGATTCTCTCCTGCTGTTGGGGGACTGACTAAGTAGCTACATGGGGCTTAGCTGCTGGCTGGGGTGAAACCATGACATTGGGATATTCACTTCAAGAGCATTACCGACTCTGAAAAGCAAACAGGTGTAGTTTAACTTCCAGAGATAAACAACAGAAAATATTGCCTGCCTTGTACTGAAGCAAAGAAAAGGTGTGTGTGTTCACCAAAATGTCAAGAGTTCCCTCCAAGTCTATTGTTTTTTGCTTCTGTTCTTTCCAAACCAATGAGATAAAAAAGAGAATCATCATTTCCTTCTATTTCCATGCAGTTTTCTGCCAAGATATTGTCCCAGTTGCTTTTCTTTCTTGTGGGATGTTAATCAATTTTTCAAGTCTCAAAACTTTAGAATATAAACAGAGACCTCATGGTTTTTATCTGGATTTTCCTAGTAAATGACAAATCTGGTAAATATGTTTAAGTGTAGCATGTAATTCAGTGTGCAAGGCTATATAGTGTAAAAAGGGAATTGGAACAATTCACCAAACTGTTTATGTTACATGGGCTTTCCAAGCTTTTCAAACATGTTATCTGTGCTCTATACAGGAGTCTCCCAAAAAGCCCAGTAGACTTTCACTGTAATTAACACAAAGTGTGGAGACATGTCAGACAGGAGTCAGGGGAATTCTCTGAAAAGCTAAAGCATCATTCAGGAGACAAATGTGCCTTGGTAAAATGAAGACATTAAAGATGCCACTGTCGGTGTGGTACGTGACCGTGCAGCTTCTGTAGTTAAAGATGGTAGTAAAATATAACACACACATAGCATTTCAGGTAGTAACAGAGAAAGAGATATATTTACAGAGAAACAGGAATATATAACCTGTCTTTAGAGCAAGCTCCTTCATGACCAAAAGATAAATAGATAGCTGGTTCTATATTTTGCATATCTGGTAAGGAATCTAAGACTGATTGACCTGCATTTCTGTCAGCTAGCTACAGCTGAGAGATTATTTCAAAAGATCATGAGATATTTCTAGGGACTGATTGACCTGCATTTCTGTCAGCTAGCTACAGCTGAGAGATTATTTCAAATGATCATGAGATATTTCTAGGGACTTTTAGTACTGATACTGCATATTGAAATTGTGAGATTTTGAAACTCCCTTGGGAGCATATTCACTAAGACAGCTTGGGCAGATTAAGAGTAAACTAGAAACAAGGGAGATGAGCACCCTTCTATGGAAAAATAATTAAATTTTTATTTCTATACTATTCTACTAAATAAACAATAAAATATATACGATCCACTAGGGGAAAAAAACCAAACAAACAAACAAAAAAACCCAAAAAACCCCCAAAAACTTAAATATAGCTAAAGGAAAACCACCTGAATTTGAGATTATTATTTGCAGACAATTTTTTAGAAATCTAGAAGCACACTATGCAAGTAATGGAGATTTGGAAGCATCAAAGCCCATGGAAAAAAATGAAAACAAACTTGAATAAGGACTTATTTTTCATGATCAGTTAAAGATTGAAGATATTACTATAGCTGTATAAATGCCAAAGATCATTTTATTACAATTAAATACTCCTATACACAAAATCCAAGAAGACTTGTCTCTTACCAATTTGAAGCTTAAGAGAGTTTCAGTCTCATAAAAAAAAATGCCAGCTGAATAATAGCAGAACTCTTCAATAGAACTCCTATTGGACTTAATGAAATAAAAAACAACCAAACAAAAATTAACAAAACTCAAAACCAAATCAACCAATAACAATAACAAAAACCACAAATAAACAAAACAACAATAAAACCAAAAAGCTAAAACACCAAAAAAAAACCCAAAACCCAAATTACTAAGAAGAACTTCATAGAATTATTAATAAAGACTGTGGTGGCATCAGACACCAAATACTTCATGCAACAGCTTCAAGAACATAAGGGCATAAGAAATGCTGTTGAATGTGCTCAAGTATTTAGATAATATGACCAAGATGCAGTATGTACAATTTCTATTTCTAGATCTGAGATCTTGTACTAGAGTCTTCCACATATTTCCAGCATCCATCTCTGCAGAGAGAAAAATGAGATATTGTTTAACCACTGTGTTTTGGGCTGCCATTTCTTAATTTTGATAGTTCCTGAAAGAAACTGGGGTATTGGTAAAAATGAAATTTATTCCACTTCCCTTAGTTAAAATACTTATAGATAAAAAGATCTTGTATTTTATTAATCCCACTGGGTTAGAAAACAAGAGAAAGAATATTATATAAAGTTACGGTTTTGAATGTCTTCATTCCAGCATAAGTCTGTATTAGTCTCCTAAGACTAAGATATTAGGTGCTTTGATGTGAACAGTTGCATAATGCAAATTCTTCTGATCTCCCTTTCTTGCGCTCACCAAGCTTCCCTGCCTTGTCCTTTCTTTCCCCAATGTCCTGCAAGCTCTTTATCTTCCCAATATTCTTACTCCTAAATATAACTCCTTATCTTTACCTATGCTTCCTTCAAGAGTACAATGAATACATCTATTCATCCTTAAGATTTTTCCCTCAGTATCTGACTCACTAATGCACTTCGCCTGTTACTTTCCCTTCTCTATTCTCTTCATGGTAATTGCTATAGCTTTTATTTTTTCTGAACATTTTTTTCCTTTTATTTTTGTACATCTATTGCTTGTTCTGTCTGTCACTCTCAAGAATGTAAGAATAGCTGTACTAGATGATGATAACAATCCACTTAAATTAGGGCTGAAGAGGACACTTTAAATGCACAGTGTTTGTTCCCATGATAATCTCCCAAATTCAATATATCTCACAGCTCAAGATGATGGGTGATTCTCTGTAAACCAGGTTCTCTGGTGGATGATTCTCTGTAAACCAGAAGTTGTGTCTTTTTGCAGAAACACTACAGCATAAATGAAAAATTGTCCAAAATAAAATTGGTTTTGGCTTTTTTGGGGGAGTTGGGCGGGTGGGTGGGGAAGATGCTTTGAGAATACTATATTTTTCAGCCAGTTTTGACACTCAGTACTGTAAACATGTAAGTGTGACATGTTAAATTAAAATTGTTCTAACCCATGTATTAATGCTATGGTATTATCTTCTCATAACACAATTGACATGATATTTCTACTTAAAATAAGTGAAAAGTTCTTAGAATGGAATCAAGAAAAGGGGATGTATAAAATCTGATGCATTTTCTTTACAATTACTTAGGTATAACCCTTTAAACCCGCCAAGTGGTTTGAAATTCAAGTCCATGAATATGAAAAGTTGCTTTATTATCTTTGCTGTTCAATGAAAATGGTATTTTTCAAAGTTCTATCTCTGAGTCTTTCAAGTCAGAGTCACTTAAAATTTTGGTAACCTTGTTCCAATGGTGAGGTTAAATTAAGATACACACAAGCAGAAAAAACCCAAGTAATAAAAATAATTTACAGTCCAGAGACATGCTTTCTTATCATTCCACTCAGGAAGTTATGAAGACTTCCTAAATTTCTGGCTGAAGCATTTTATATTTGTTTTAATTTTATAGTGTTCTTTTGGCAAAAGTTTTCAGACTTGTATCATAACCGCTATTAATAAGCTTTGTATACTTAGTAGAGCAAACCAAACAATGGTGAATCCACCTATTGAACTGCCAAATGGTGCTGGTAGTATGATTATCCCAGATGAAATCAGGACAATCACAATAATAGAGTTAATTTCCTTCCTAGTAGCTGGTATTGTTCTGTGTTTTGGATTTAGTATGAGGTTATTGCTAATAACATGATGATATTTTTTTTCTTGCTGCTGCATTGTGTTTGCCCTAAGTAAAGGATTTTTCAGTGTCCCGTGCTCTGCCAGCCAGGAAGTGCAAATGAAGCTGGAAGGAGCATGACCAGGACAGGTGACCGAAGGGATATTCCACACTACAGAACATAATTCCCAGTATATAAATGGGAGCAGAGTGGCTTCTCAGCAAGCAGTGAGCAATTCTACTGTGCATTACTGTGTTTTTAACTTGAGATTTACGTCTCTTTTTTGTGTAATTTCCTTTTTGTTACTAGTAGTAGTAGTAGTAGTAATAGTATTTTATTTTATATCAGTTATTAAACTGAAATGCTATTAAACCCATGGATTTGACCTTTTTCTAATTCTCCTTCACATCCCACATATTGGGGGATGGAGGGGCTAGGGAGGAGCAGCCATGTGTTACTCTGTTGCTAGCTGTGGTTAAACTATGACAGAGGTCTTCAACAGTTGAAAGTGCAGTTAGTGTAATTTCTTAAACCTTAAATTAAAAATTAAAATCAGAATCAATTAACCTCTGCTCAAAACAGATCCAGGGCCCTGATTTATCAGTGAAATTTCAAACTCATATAGCCTTTAGGCATTTGTATTCTGCTTTCCACAAACAGATTCAAGGCATTCACAGACCTCAAAAAAACATCCAAGGATCATAAGCAGATGAATGAGACAAGTTTCAATGCCAGCTTCTTTCACTCAGCCTGTATGAACAATATAAGGACTCTTAGTTCTCTGCTGTTTCCTGTTTTGTTACCTGGGATCATTTAATATTTATGCATGGACAGGAGTGCATACACAGAAGTGAGAGTAGCTGGCATGAGTTAATATCCACAGTCCTGTACCTGAGAATAATTTGCTAGTCTACCTATTTCTTACGCATATCAGAAAAATGTCCTTGAGTCCCTGAAGACACAGAACCAAGGCTATCTTTCAATATTTCTCCCAGTATTTTATTTTAGGACTACATACCAAACTGCTGAAAACACAGAATTTTAAAAAACGGAAAAAGTAATTAGTGCTTTTCATCAAGACCACTCAGATTTAACACTCATGCTCTTTTCCTCATCATGCTTGTAAGCCTACTTGAGAAAGTAGGCTAACTGCCACAGACAACACAGGATGTAACAAGTAGCACTGTGATTGAAAATACAAAATTACCATAATGACCATGTAATCCTCTATGTCTTGGCATCTGCTAGTATAGTTAGATAAGCTCACCTCAAACTGATAGCTGTACATGGTCATAAATGTTCTCAGAAATATGATTGATGGAAAGGTGTAAGAGGCCGTCTGAAGACCCTCACTCATTTGCTTGCCGATTGCCACGAGAAGGAGCTCCCTTCCCCCACTGCATTTCCGGCTTGGAGACGGCAACAGTGCAGGTGCAGCCGCTGTACCATTACGTTCTGTTCCGAATGAGGCCTGGCAAGAACTTGGCAAGGAGTTGGCAAGGACTTGGCAAAGACCCAGCGTGGACCCAGCACAGAGCAGCCTTCTGCAATTCCTGCTTCACTCTCCACCTTTAAGCCAAAGGAACTGTTGGGGTGACTCTGGTGGTCTCTCACTGAAGACCCCTCATCTGCCTCCCTACCACCGTGACAGACGGAGATCAAGAACCCTCTCCCCAAGGACTGAGACTGAGACCCCTACCCCAGAGAGTGGTGGTGGGGGGAAATGACATGACCTGTTCTTCTCCAGTAACTTCAATGGACTTATTCTTCATTGTGTTTGCTCAGCCTGGATGATTTTCTGTAGATACACCTGTTCCTCTATAGTAATTTCAATAGACTCTCATTGTTCTGCATGTTCCCCCCTTTTTTCCCCTCTGTGGACTATAACTGGACCCCTGAGTTAGGTAGGATTTTGGAGACTCTCCCCAACACAACAAGATGGATCCCCATCGTCCGGACCACTGAGGACCTCGCCTGTGTTGGTAGCTATTCCCATCCCCCCTTCTCTCTCTCTCTCTCTCTCTCTCTCTCTCTCTCTCTCCTTTTTATTTCTTTTCTGACCCCACTATTGCATTTATTGTTTTGGCCCCTAATAAAGGTGTATCTGTTGTGATTAAACTGATAGTCCCCTGCTGTTTGTCTTTTGCACTTTGGGATCGGCTAACGAACCATTACGACAAAAGTGGATCGTGACAAAAGGTAATATATACATAGGCCTGTGAGTACATTGCCAAACACATGTGCAGAGTCACAAAAATAACAGTACAGTGCCATGCTGTTGAGAGTGAGGCTGGTTTTGCTTGGCAGAATGGTGATGGATACATAGAAGAATTTCTTCATGATCTGGAATAAAGTTCAAAGCATTTCAGAGCTATCTCTGCTGATTTGGAGGTTGCTTACTCAAAGCTTAGTTTTCATCCAATTATGGGCTCACTGACAGTGAGGAGAGCAGGCCCTTGCTCAGACCCTTGCCCCAGTAGGAGCTTTTATGGTATTTCTGGCAAAGCATGTGTTCTCAGCATATTTTCATTGTCAACAGAAGTGGGAAAGAAAAAGCAAAACTGATTCCCTTTGTTACTAGGTGGTGGTTAGTAGTTTATTTGCAGAAGTTTTCAGCTCCTAAAAGTAAGAGCATTTCATACTCCAGTGTAGACAGTTGCTGACTTACAATGAAGGTTTGTGTCTCTGAATGCAAAGTGAGCTGCACAAGGGTGTTCTAGACATAAAGAACTGACAGCAGAAACAGAACTCAGTGCCCTCATTAAAGAACTGGGTATCTACCCAATTAAGCTGGGGTAAACAAAGCCTTCTCAAAGTCCTTTCTGCTCAAAAATCATAAAAGGAACATAAATTGTATAGCTTTGATTTTAGGATGATAAAAATGAATAATCTGAATCAAATATAGGTGTTTTCCAATTAAAGTGTTTGTTTCCCTTCTTTTCATGAAATGCTAAGTGTTTTCAGGTCTTAGGCACTATGACAGTATTTTTAAAATATTTTCTTTTAAAAAAATAATAAAGTATTAATAATGAACCTATTTGAATCTTAGGTGTTGCTTGTGTATCTTTGAGTAATCACTAGCCTTTAATATAGAAGTAAGGTCAAGAGAAAGAGCTGAGAAGAAAATTATATACTATTTCTACTCTATCCAAAACCAGTTATATAAAACTTTAGGCTGAAAGGGCAGTATGAACCAATAACAAAAGAATAAATGTTATGTCCCTCTCCATCACTTTGTGCACAGTAGCCTATTCCCAGATTGTTGGTGCCAGCAGTCAGTTTGAGGTTGGAGAACTGGAAGTGTGTCAGGGAACATATTCAAGTTCAGAGGCTCTGCCAGCTCAGCCCGGCCCAGTGCCACCCTCAAGCTGGTGACAAGCATTTCTAAATCCAGACATTGGCTTCAGTTTACACCTAACATGTAATGCTATCAGCACAAAAGGCAGCAACATGTAATCTCTCTGTTTCCTATAGCAAAGAGAAAGGTTAAAAGGTAGAAGTATTAGCTTTGGTACAAATATTCTAAATAGGAAGGGGAGTATTTTTTTCAGGCTTAAAGGAATATTGAAGTGTGTCTTTTTTGTATGCCTGCTTTCTTTTTAAAATGGGAGTTCTAAAGTATTTGTTTATGTAGCCTTATCTTTTTTCTCTATTATAGCAGTTTCCTGGTGTATTAAGTAAAAGATTTAGTTCAGCTTCTAACCAAATCATTACACTTATCGGGGGATATTTTTGCTGCCTAAGGGCAGCTGTATTGGTTACCTGCAGTTCAAAAATCCTTCAAGTATATGTGCTGATCTCAGACACCAAATTAAACAGCAGCACTGCCCTTTAAAGAACATTCCCTATTTCAACAGTATGAATGCACAGATGACTATATATACTTTTCAATAAAATTCTTCCTCTACTGGCAGCAAAAACCCTTTCTTACACTTAAACTTGATTTGTTTTATTGCTTGTTAGCTTAGTTTATAGAACATTCTACAGCATTTTTATTGCCTCATGGGTTTATTGCATTTTTTAATTGTGATATAATGTGCCAAATCCCTTGGCAAGGAGGAACTACATTATAGTTTTTCAATGCTTTTTTTTTTTTTTTTTTGAGAGCAAAGGCTAGGAGGAAACAAAGTCTATGCCCCAGGGCAAAAACTGGTGACCTATTTGGTTCAGCAACACAAGACTGAGGAATCTGAGCTCTACATTTTTGTCTGAACATCTCTTTTTTCCTCTGAATTGGGAAAGTCTGCAATTAAACGTTTATTTTTATAAACAACAGTCCTCTAAATTGTACCTAGAAGAGTCTTTGTTGTGAATCAGAAAACACTCTCTCTCAAAGGGCTGTAGGAATAAATAGATAGTTAAATTGATAAATAGATAGATAAATTGCAGTTTCTTTTGTAATTGCTGCAGATAGGTCAGATATGCTCCTCTGTTTTTCCATGCTGCACTTTTAAAGTTGGGAGGCATAAAAAGAGGTTATGACTAAGATCTAAATAAAATCTTGAATTTCTAGAGAAAGACTAGCCTGTCTCTATGAATCATAGAATCATAGAATCAATCATACAATGAATGTACTGAGTTGGATGGAAGCCATCAGGACCATCGAGGCCAACTCCTGGCCCTGCAGAGGACTGTCACAAGAATCACACCATGTGGCATAGTGTTGATCAAATGCTTCTTTTGAACTCTATCAGGTTTGGTGCTGTGACCACTTGCCTGGGGAGCCTGTTCCAATGTCCAACCTCCGCAGGTGAAAAACTTTCCAGACATCCAACATAAACCTACCCCAACTCAGCTTCATACCATTTTCTCGGGTCCTGTCACTAGTCACATCTGAGTGAAGACATCTGAACCTGCCCCTCTTCTTGCCCTCAGGAGGATATTGAAGTTCAATGCAATGAGTTCTCTTCTCAACCTTCTCTTCTCCAGGCTGAACACACCAAGTGACCTCAGCTGCTCCTCATACAGCTTCTCCTCAAGGCCCTTCACCATCCTTGTGTCTCTCCTTTGGACACTGTAAGAGCTTTATATCCTTCTTCTGTTGTGGTGCTCAAAACTGCCCCTAGAACTTGAAGTGGGGCCACCACAGTGCAGAGCAGAGTGGGACAGTCCCTTCCCTTGCCCAGCTGTGATGCTGTGCCTGATGTGCCCCAGGACACAGCTGGCCCTCCTGGCTGCCAGGACACTGCTGACTCATGTTCATCTTGCCACTGACCATGACCCCCAGGTCCCTTTCCACAGCACTGCTATCCAGCATCTCATTCCCCAGTCTATACACACAGCGAGGGTTGCCCCTCACAGGGACAGAATGTGGCATGAGTTAAACCTCATATGATTGTCCAGACCTCCAATTTGTCTCTGACTGGCCTCTCTACCTTTGAGAAAATTGACAGCTCCTCCCAATTTACTGTTGTCACCAAACTTAGTATTCCTTTGTGTCCTGTGTCCAAGTCATTGATGAAGATGCTGAAGACACCTGGGCCAAGGAAGAAGCCTTGTGGGACCCCATTAGTGGCTGATGTCCTGTGCCTGACCTGTGAGACAGTTGTTCACCTACAACTTAGTACAGTTATCCAGCTGTATGCTGGATATTTTGTTCCAGAAGGACACTGTGTGCAATCATCAAAAGCTTTGCTGAAGTCTAAAAAGATTATATCAGCTGTCTTTCCTTGATCAACTGGTGTGTTACCTTGTCATAAAAGAAAATAAGATTTGATAAGCAGAACTTTCCCCTCATGAAGCCATGTTGGCTGTGATTAATGACTGCACTTTCCTTCAGGTGTTTTTCACTACTTCCCAGAATAATCTTTTCCATTATTTAACTGGGCACTAAAATAAGACTGACAGGACCCTAGTTTCCCTCTTTCTCCTTCTTGCCTGTTGTGAAAACTGAGAAAACCTTCTCCAGCTTCCAGTCAGCTGAGACCTCTACAGATTCCCAAGATTGTTCAAAAATCATTGAGAGGCTTTGCAATGACATCAGCTATATCCTTGAGGATTCTTGAATAGATGCCATCAGGCCCCATAGTTTTGTTGGAATTCAGCTGGAGCAGCACTTCCTGCACAATTTCAGGGTTGACCATAAGTTGCTCATTCCTACAACCCTGATCCTCCAGTTCGCAGCGCTGAAACTCCCTTGGTCCATTATCTCTGTCAAACACAGAGGCAAAGAATTCGTTAAATGCCTTTGCCTTGCCCCTGTTCCTGTTTGGGAGGTGACCATTCACATCGTGTAACAGGCCAATGGTATTTTTACACTGCCTTTTGACATTAATATATTTGAAAAAAAAAATCTTTATCTTCAGCTACTGGGACACAGAGTCAGAAAAAGTAGATCAAAAGTCATTGCCATATCGATGATATTCTACATTTAGTTTCTGTTGCTAGTTTTGGGGGATTTTTTGGCTGGTTTTTCTTTTTAATGTAGTGGAAATTGGTTTTTTTTCCAAAACTGTACACATGAAAAGTTATTCTGTCTTCGGTAAAATAATGCTGTTGTTATTTTGATTGTGTTCTTATTTCTTTTTCTCCAGCTTCTCTTCTCTTCTGTGTTTTGGTTTTGTTTCACACTACAATTTGTATTCTGAAGACGGTAAAGTATCTAGACAAATAAACCAGCTTTCTGTACTCCTTCCAAGGAATACACTTGCTACAGCATATTAAACAATGTAAATGAAAATAAGATTTCTAGATGAACTTTTTCTGTTTTGGACTAAAAGTTGGAATTAAACCTGACACTGCAAGGTTTGCTTTCAATGCTTGTAGAAGTTAATCTGCAGTCAATCAGTATGTCAGCTTATCCTACCCCACCAAGCTTCCCAGAGAGACCCTGAGCTTTGAGTAGTATCATCTCCATCAAAAAGCATCGTGACATGTCAGAGATCCTTAAGTAAGAATCTTGTAACTTTTATACTTTTTGTTGATGCTTAAATACATCATGCAGGAAAAGACATTTAAATGTATTCTGCTCTTAGAAATATAAACTGTGTATTGTGTTATACCATTACTACTACTATTACTATGATGTTTTGCTTTAAAGAAAAATATTATCATGAATACAAGAAATACATATAGACTATATAAAAGGTAATTAAGACAATTAAAAATAGCTATAGTGGCCAAGACATAAATGAAGTATTTTACAAGTGAAGTCCTCTTTGAGGGTACCTGCCACATATACAAGATACTCACTCAGGACTCACTCAGTCATTACTGCATTCTGACTAAAATAAGAAAATGTCATAAAATGCTCAACGTGAAGTTTCTATAAAGTTTTACAAATATGTTCTTGTAATAGTAGACATGGATATCTTAGAGAACATATTTGTTGTTCTTATTTCTCATGCTCACCTTATGCCACATGGTGGCTAACTAACTTGTGCCTTTTCCTAATCAGTGGTCAGGGTATAATTCATAATTTCCTTAGGATGAATTCTAATTCAGCCTTCATCATCCAGGACAGATTCAGCACAGCTATTTTTAGAAGGAAGAAAAAAATCACTTGATTACTGCTATTTTGGAAGTGCAACAGCTGTTAGCAGACAGAAACCTCTATTTTTCATCCAGGAGATAAAAGTAGGTCAAGTAGCCTTTTTTCATTCAGACAACATTCAGTAGTCCAGACTGGGGTGAGTTTGGCTGACACTTGCCACTCTCAAGGCTTTAAGCAAAAGCCAATTGAGTTTTGTTGACACTTTTCCTCACAGTCCAGTAATGCCTTCTTATTAATGAATGCACTTGTTCTTCCTGCACCAAAATTTATAATCTAGAAAACTCTGCTGACATATCTATCTCTATGATAATGTTCCAAGGGATTTGCATACCGCAGGTATATAGCAGTTTGGCATTTCATTCCAGGCTGCCTCACAGCTAAACAGAGTGCTGAAGTTTTGTCACTGAGGTCAGGGTCAATGTACTACCAAGTGCTTGCTGATCATTTAAAGGGCTGGCTCCATTGCATCTGACTCCCTGAATGCCTGCTTTTGGCCAAGCACAGCTTTAGAAGACCCCAATCCTGCATTAAGCAGTTACTAGGGCTGCCCTCAAAATGGTCCAGCGAAAATCGCTATTTCCTCTCTGCTTTTTGTCCAACTGCTTAGAAAAAAAAAAAAAAAAAAGAGAAAATTGGCAGAATCTCAGAGTCATAGAATGGTTTGGGGTGGAAGAGAACTTTGCCATGTACTCCAGTCCCCCCACACTGAGCAGGATACTTTCAAGTAGACCAGGTTGCTCAGAGCCCTGTCTAACCTAACGCTGTCTGTTTCCAGGGATGGTGCATCTACCACCTCTCTGGGCAATGCTTTCAGTGTTTCACCACCCTTCTTATAAAATCTTTCTTCCTTATTTGTAATCTAAATCAACCCTCCTAGTCTGAAACCATTACCCCTTGTCCTGTCGCAACAATCCCTGCTAAAAGATCTGTACCCACCTTTCTTATATGGCCTCTAAGTACTGAAGGACAGAAATAAAATTGTGTGTTTCCTAGTGTTGGCCAAACCAGAAATAATTTATCTCTTTCTAGCTCTTTTGGTTTATTTGATTGTTTTATTTTTTTTTTTTTAAGTAGCAGTTAAACGTCTGGCAATGTTATTTATTTTTCTGTGCAAAAATTTGGAAGTTGTTAAATTTTACCCCAAATAAATTTATTCTAAGGGCAGTCTGTTTTCATTTAAAAAGCTTGATTGTAATGGAAAAGTTATGAAGTTCTGCTCAATTGTCAAGATCTCAATCTCACATCACAAATGTGAGATCACAGCTTTGCAACATCCAAAATAAGCAGCTATTTCAGGCTAATGAGTTCCAAAACAAACTAATACTGGTCTTTAATGCTATAACTTTTTTTCTATTTATTTAAGTGAGCTATATTAGGCAATGGATGGATTACATTAACTTGCCAATACTGTCTACTGTAATCTATAACTACTCAAAGAACTCATGTATGACCCTGTTGTAGAAACAAACCAAACACCTTTTATTTGAAAGTTTTCTTTGAAAAAGAAGAAAGAGCAGTACAAAAGATCCCCTCCATCCCTTATATTTATCTGTATGTAGCAAAATATCCAAAGGGAAAAAAATTTTGTTTTTTCACTTGCTTATTTGATGCACAAAGATTTTTTTTAAAAAAATCTTACATCCATTTGCTGTTGGGACGTTTCCAGTCTTCTGTGATGTTGTTGGAAATGGGGAAGTGTAAAATGGAAGCTTCTGTTCTAGCAGCTCTATGACTTGACACAGAAATAAAAGCCTTTTACAGAGAATCCATTTGTATTCACTCTGGATTTCAAAATTATTTCCATCCACTGACAGCTCTGGAATAAGTGTACTTGTAAATGCAAGATGTGCAGATGTCAGGAGAGGCTGCCAAGAGTCTGGAAAAGCAGCAGAAGCTGGTGTTGTCTGGTTTGATCAGGAAGGGGTTGACAGTCAGACAGTGAAAAGATCCATTTTGTGTGACAAGAAATATTTCCGTATATAGAGCATCAATATATGTGAGCCTTATTTTTTCTGAAACTTGAACGCAAGTGTGCCCATGAGGATTTGTCTGCATATTTAGAATGGAAAAAGGCACTGCGGCCTGGAAGATCAGCAAAGAGGATGTCAGGGAGCTGAAATAATAAACATATTGATGCTGGAATTTTGCTTTGTTTTTTCATTCATATTCCACTTGGTATAAATACAGCACATTTTTAAGCATGGAAAGTAGGGAACAGTTTGGAAAGTATTTTATATAGTGGGAAGACATCCTTCCAGCTCGAGGGATATGCTGCAGCCATTAGTTTTGTACTTATTTCAGTTCAAATAAATAAGTACAAGAAGTACTTGCCAATAAATATTTTCTTATACATTTGTTAAAAAGTTAGTCTGAAAATATATTACTTAAGATACTCAATACCTAGGGTTTTTTTTGTAGTCTAATAGTGGAGACAACTAATTTGGAAATCTTACAAGAATTTTTAGTTTTATTAGTGGTTTACTTTCCAAATTTTGTGATCTGTAGCTTTAGGTATTATTTTAGTTGTTCTTATGGGCAAATAGTGCTGCCTAGAAAACTTGTGAGCTTAAAAAGAGGCCTATTCATTTTTTTTTTACCCTCAATGGCATTTAAATTACAGAATTCAGAAAGTAATTGGAATGATTGCACAATGATTCTTATTAGTCTGTAAGGGATGGCAACATAGTCACTGGTGTGCAAAATATCTGAGGATATGTATGTATGGTAAAAGTTTGTGTAGTTGGTGCCACACTGTTCCTTCCATGAGCTCAGACATGGAATCTGTTCCTAGAAGAATGGCAAGAGGAAACTGGAAGGAGGAAGGAAGGTGAAGGCTGGAAGTGAAGGTGCTGCCTGGTACCAGGAAGAAGTCTCCTGCTACACCTGAACATTTCCAGCTATTGAAGAGTTTCACTGCCCTCAGGTTGAGGAGAAGCTGACTGTGCTTTCCTGCAGTGCATATGAACCCTGGACCACAAAGGAGCAGCAGGAGAAAGCAACAGCTGGCAGTAGTGAATGACTCCCTGCTGCAGGGGCCAGAGGTCCCTGACCTGTTCTAGAGAAGTTTGCTGCTTTCCAGGGGCTCAAGTTTGGGTTGCTCTATAGCAACTGGTGAAGCTTAACTAACTCAAAAATCTTCTTTCAGTAAAGTTCTTTTGGTAGTTTTTTGAGGTTAACTAATAATACAGCTTATTGTTTATGCACTTTGACACAAGCTTCCTTACGTTGTGACCAAGGCTCTTGCAGTTTGTTTTACTGAGTCATAATTACTTTTGAACATTTGACTGTAGTTCAGAACAATCTTGCTTGTAAATATAGGCAGCTTGAGTGCTTGTGTCCTGAGGTAAAATAGAGTGACAAACTTTTCTCACATCTCGCAGATAACTTATGACATTATTGATTACAGGCTTAGACTGTACTACTACTATCTTTCCTTATTTTAGGTATTCATATTTTTTTAAATTCTTGCTCTTCCTCAATATGCCTGAATTGCAATTTCAGTCATCAGAAAAGAAATAGAAATATTGATACATACATTCCTTGTGTACAAACTAACATGAAAAATTTGTGGTGGATTGAGAAAGAATGTATGTGCAAATAGTTTTAGGACTTTCATGGTTTTATATCATCAGCATACTCTTACAGAATTGCCAATGTACTGGTATAGTATACCATTTCACTTATAGGTACACTGGTTTTACTACATAATATGTAGGATTTTAAAACAAAGGAATGTGTAGTACAATCACTTAAATGATTATTTTCTTTGGTGTTTTGAGGATATGTGTATTTACCAAGTAAGTGAAATAAACATTCAAATTTAATCTTTTTTTGTGTAAAAGTGATGTTAAATTATACATGTAGCATTAATAATACAACTTTGCAGAAGAATAAACATTTTAGTTTGAAAACACTCCTACACTCTGTTTTAGATATTAAACAGCGTGTAGGAGTGTTTTCAAACTAAAATATTTAATATCTAAATGGGGATTAATAAAAAGTTTCAGGTTTTTGCCAGCAGCAATTAGATGGGTTGACCTGCTTACTTGAAATATATATTCATTTAGTTCTTGCTTGAATTATCTAAAAAACCAAACAATTTTTACTGGGTATCTAGGTTCATTTCAGTCATAAGAGAAGAAAGTATTCATCCTTTCTGAAGACTGATTCATTCCATCTTTGATAGCAGAAGAAAGAAGAAAGTGTCCATCCTTTCTGAAGACTGATTCATTCCATCTTTGATAGCAGAAGAGTGAGAAGAGGCATGGAAAAGACTATCCAC